>NW_026526677.1:79761313-81107563 GCF_024362965.1 Panthera pardus | reverse complement strand
ATAGTTTTAATTTTCTTAAATGTTACTTTTCATAACTTAATTGTATCCAACTTCCATAATCATATTTGATTAATAAAGGACACTTAAAGGCATATATATCACAGGCATCATTTTGAGTTTTATAGCATTTAATAATTGACTTTAACTAACATTTATCATGGATAAAAATGAAATATATCATTGGTTGTCAGTAAAAATGATGTTTTCCATGTATATTAAAATGTGAATTGTTCCCTAATGTGAAAGTCTTAAAGTTCTACAGTAATATTAGTAATATTTTATGATCACATATAATGTGATGATGTGAAGTATCACCTAGACATGTCCTTCCCTGTTCCAGGAGGTTATCAACTCTCTTTCAGTCTGACTGCTACCTAAGAAGTGCTGGACTTTTAGCCACACCTAAGGAAAGATAAAAGTTTTTTTTTTTTATTCTAAATTAAAAAAGAATAATGCCTTTCCAAACGTCACACTTTTCTAATCTTTCACTAAGGTATTAAAGAACCAAAAGTTTCTCTCTCTCTCTCTCTCTCTCTCTCTCTCTCTCTCTCTCTCAGACACACACACACACACACACACACACACACACACACTATGAAAAGGGTCTGCAGAATAGAAGTAGCATAAATAGCTTTAGAGAGCAATAATTGGAGAGTCTAAAATTGTGATTCTTGGCATAACTCCCACAATAAGCAAGAATATCTGGAAGTAAGAGAGACCAACATCACATTCCCTGCATAGATTCATGTCACCAATATAATTTTCAGACACATCTTAATGGCTCAGAATTTTTGGTAAATACCATAAAGAGACAGCAGATTGCCATAACAATGAAAAAGACATCAGGGAGAGCTTCCTATGCCTGAAGCACTGAGGTGGCTTAAGAAGGAATCAGTGGCCTAGAGACTCAGAGAACTAAGGGTAGATGCTAGGGCAATCACTGGGTTGCCACTGCCCTGCCTCACTCCAAGAAGACATCCAGAAGTGAAAAATCCCCAAAAAGCTGTGGGGCAAATCACCCATTGAGGACCTAGGGAAAAAACTGGTCATTTATCCATAGAATTCTAGGCAGCCATGAGGGAGTGGCCAGCTGGGCACTTGAGGAGCACTTGTGCCACACAGAAGGGTCAGGATAAGATGTTATGTGAGCTGCAAAGCCAAGCATGTGACAATAAGCAGCCAGATAACACTAGTGCCAGAAAACAGACTGGGTGACGATACTAGGAGTTGGTAATTGATTACCAGTAGGTAACTGAGCACAAACCAAGACAACACTGTTTTTCCTCAGAGAGTCCTAAACATAAACACAGGCTTCACTCCCTACAAGCTGTCTTCACTGTCCTATTTTTGGGTGAGCTTGAAGTCTTTTGGAAGTCATTAACATTGGAAGGGGAAAGATTAGAAATAGTTAGATATTCCAAATCTCTATTCTATATAAGACTGTTCAAACCTGAAGTGACTGAAAATATTACTGGAGTAGACTGAATTGAACTGATTTGGTTGGAATCAACCACTTGCTACATGAGAAGAACAAAGCTTCAGAGGTAAGAACAGTTCATGACACTCAAGTTTTACATTTGCCTATATCTGACTGTAGATACTCAATTCTACTTGTTACTCAAATTAATCATGTAAATTGTATTTTAAAAAATATATACAATGGGAGAAGCTTCTAGATGAGAAATCATGTCTTAATTTTAATGCATCATCATGTGGTTGAGCTATGAAAAAATACTGTGTTTATTATTTCAAAATTGAGATATATAGAGAAAAGTTCTCTCAAGAACTAAACATTATTTATTTTTTCTGCTGCTTGTTGGTTTAAGAAAACTTCTCACTTATGACAGAATCGATAATGGACCCGAGCATGTAATAATTTTTCAATTATATTAGCTTTATAAAGGTGACAATTTCAACACAATATAATTAATTGTGATTATTATGATTTTTTCATTTACAAAATTTTGAATTATTTTGTCTGATAAGCAGCTTTAGTTTTGGCAAACAATAGTCCTTTTATTTATTTATTTTTTTTTTTTTAATTTTTTTTTTTTCAACGTTTTTTTAATTTTATTTTTGGGACAGAGAGAGACAGAGCATGAACGGGGGAGGGGCAGAGAGAGAGGGAGACACAGAATCGGAAACAGGCTCCAGGCTCCGAGCCATCAGCCCAGAGCCCGACGCGGGGCTCGAACTCACAGACCGCGAGATCGTGACCTGGCTGAAGTCGGACGCTTAACCGACTGCGCCACCCAGGCGCCCCACAATAGTCCTTTTATATTGATGAAATGTTGCTTCCACAACATGGGAAACTATATACACACACGTATATATATATTAATTTTTTTAATGTTTATTTATTTCTGATACAGAGAGAGACAGAGCATGAGTGGGGGAGGGGCAGAGAGAGGGGGAGACACAGAATCTGAAGCAGGCTCCAGGCTCTGAGCTGTCAGCACAGAGCCTGATGTGGGGCTTGAACTCACAAACCGTGAGATCATGACCTGAGCCGAAGTGGGTCGCTCAGCCAACTGAGCCACCCAGGCGCCCCACACACACATATATTGAAATAATTATTTATTTTGAGAGAGAGAGCACATGTTGGGGAAGGGCAGAGAGAGAGGGTGAGAGTGAGAGATAATGCCAAGCATTCTTGGAGCATTCGCAGAGCTTGATCTCACAAACCATAAGATCATGATCTGAGTGGAAACCAAGAGTCCAATACTTAACCAAATCAGCCACCCAGTTGCCCAGAAATTTATATTTTGTAAATGCATGGGAATAATCAATCAACTTCTATCATTTCCATAGGGAAAATCTGAACAGAGAATTAGCTATAAACTAATACTAAAAACCCAATTGAAACAGTTCTTTTCTTCCCCCTTGCAAGTTTATTTAGTATTTATCTCCATAGTTCATAAATATACTAATAAGCATGCAATGCTAATTTTAATTTTGAAGCAATGACACATAAAAAGACTTTTATTTGACTTAAAATAATTTTCTTTAGGCTTCTTTAGCATCATACCTATTAAAGTGTATGAGTTTTCCCCAAATTAAAAAATTTTGGTGCATGTATATTAGTTATTAAAATATTAGTTGAATGTATGTATTTTAAATGAAAGATTCACAAGAGATAAACTTTGGTAGTTTGCTGTGATCCTTTGTTGATATTTCATGTACGAGAACAGAAATCTCTCCATTTTTCTGAGTTTACATGAGAACCTCCTGATCTTACTGTTCTAACTGTAGGATAGTCAGTGACTGAATTCAGATCCTCTAGTAGGATTCCAGGTTATGGAACTGATGATATCCTAATCCTATCTTTTGGTACAAGGCAGCATTTCTCAGCCAGGAAGTGGGTGACTTCTGGAAATTTTATAAAAGTCCTGAAGTGGCTCAAAAAAGTGAAACAAAGGCGAAATCATGTCTTTGGCATAATTCGCTAATAGCTCTTTGATCTATCCTACAGAAGCTCTAATTTTGATTGTGACGCTTGGGCCCTGGACAGAATCTTCATAAGGCAAGAACCTAAAGATTATCTAGGTCATTTAGACCACTGTTTTCCCAACTTTAAAGCATGTATATGTCAAGGGTGTCTTGTTAAAATGTAGATTTTGAGTTAGTAGTTTGGGAGTAAGATTCTGCATTTCCTACAAATCTCAAGTGATACTGACGTGGCTGGGCTAAAACCTAAAGGTTTTAAAGGCTAAAGAGACTTTTCAAGCATGGGTTGTACTACAATGAAGTTCAATATTTATTGATTTTACTGAGGAAAAACATAATGTCATCTGAAACTAATAGTAAATATACAATGTAGTAGTACATATTCGGAAGAAAAAGGAGAAATTCAATGAAGCTTTAAAAATTGATATTCATAGCATCATAGACACAGTGTTACTAGTTATAATTTATTTAGAAGAATGTATTTTAGAGAAAAACATTGCTATTTCATACATGTATTTACTCTATAGCTAATATGCTCCTGATTCCTGACGTATATTTAATTTTTCCCTTCTATAGATTGCTTCTGAAAATTGCACTCTACCTATTACTTTCACTAATATTTTGTTAACATTTGTTTAAAAGAAACATGTTTGAGAGGTTTATATTATTTTCATGTGGAGTTTACTTATTTTAAAACAAAGAGTGAGTCATGTATTTAAGAAAATCATTGATAATGAGGAAACTTCTACAAATATTTTTACTTAATTTTTTTATTTTATTTATTTATTTTTTAACGTTTATTTATTTTTGAGACAGAGAGAGACAGAGCATGAACGGGGGAGGGTCAGAGAGAGAGGGAGACACAGAATCCGAAACAGGCTCCAGGCTCTGAGCGGTCAGCACAGAGCCCGATGCGGGGCTCGAACCCACGGACTGTGAGATCGTGACCTGAGCCGAAGTCGGCCGCTTAACCGACTGAGCCACCCAGGCGCCCTACTTAATATTAATTTAATATCCTATGACTTGAGAAGAAACGTAAGGGAAATAGTCTACATTATCAATTATGTGTCTTATCAAAATTCATCTGGAAAGTGAGGATAATCCTACCAGAATCTTTTTTAATGAGATGAAAGTACCACTTTTTACATTGTTATGCTGAGTTTAAATGTTACCACTTACAGAGTTGTACTGATCTAAAGTGCTACCATTAGCAGTGGTGTGGCAAGCCAACACTAACCACCTACAGTTTTGTGCTGGGCAAAATTGATGCTACCTATTGCTTTGTAACTAAAGCGCTTCTTTTCACAGTTGCATTCCAAGTTAAGAGTTCATATTGATAGAACAGGCCAAGGCAAACCTCCTATCCCTCTATATCCTATTATAAAGTGACCACAGCACTATAGTTAATCTTTACCTGCTCCTAAAGTGCACAGCTCTTCCTAACAGTGCACAGGTAAAGAACAGCAATAGGAATTGAGTTTACAAAATGACATAAATACGAAAAAATAGATCAAGGCTATCTTCTGAGTGAAAGCTTTGTTTAGATATCAACAACATCCCCTAGACAGGCAGAGTTTTAAAGCCACACTTGTCTGCATTAACTGGAGCTTTTCACACTACCTTACTTAATGGAAAAAGCTACCAACCAAAGCACCCCACTCAGGAATGTTGTTACCAATCAAAGACTTGTAACAAATAAAATAAACACTACCTTCCACAGTGCTAGAGCACTATCTACAAGGGTAGATCATATAAGTTTGAGACTAAAATGCTTCCTCACAATAAAGTTGTCTGCTGAATCCACTAAAAAGTATACTATGATACTAGATATATTATGCATATATAATAGAGACTATTCTGGGTAGATCAACAATCCAGTATGAGTAGTAATTATAGTCATCAGATATATGTGTAGCAAACTCTAGTTAAAGTGCCTGAACACATAAGAGAGATTGCACTTCACCTTACGAATGCCTGACAAAGATATATACTAAGTTAATTAATACACTCCAGTGATTGACCTCATCTTGGCATGATACTGGGAATAGAAGAAAGATTCTGGAAAACACTCAAAAGTAGGGATGAACATAATCCAAATCATGGAGATCTGGCAGAAGCTGCATATTCTGCTCCAGATCCTCTGTAAACATAGATAGATGAGAACACATGAGGTTGAAAACAATAGTATATGAACAGCTTTTATATGGTGGGATTTTTTTTGATGAGAAGAATGAAACAACATAAAAATATGTTAAAACATTAATTTTGTTTTAACCATATCTAAATAAGTCTCTATTCTTCCTTCTGCTTCATTAAGAATTAATTAGTTCCTGCAGCCACAGAAATACAAGTATTTTCTATGATGAAGACAGTGCAGATAAAAGAATAAAATAAAATTATGTTCTATCATGCTTTTGTGGCCACATGATGATATGTACATTTAACAAAGGCAGTTAAAGGTTGAAATTGCAATGATGGGGATCTCCAGTGTGTGACAGAATCACTTATAAAATCTGTAAACAACTCACAGTCCCTTTCATACTAGTAACAAAGGTTTACAATTAATTTTTATGTCTTATCCTGGTTGGCCTGTAACAAAAAGCTGTCTTTTGATTATGTATCCTCTGGGCATTCTATCAATCAGGTGGATATTACAAGAGAAGATCAAAAATCTTTATGCTTTTAATCCATAAATACATAAAATATGCATTTGGGTTTCAGGGTTCTCAAGCAGGAGAAAGTACTCCCCACTGATACAAGAAAGTCTAGTGCCAGAAGTTGGAGAGATATCTAAATTAGTTGTAAAAGCTAGACTTGGTAGGGAAAAAAATGTATATACATATTTACTCACTCTTTTTTTTAACTTATCTGTCAGATTCTGGGTGTCATCATTCCTATTACCCTTGATTCCTTTTTCATCTCTCACACTGCACATGCAAATCATTGAGCAATGTTGACTGTAACTTTAAATATACCCAGGGGTTGCCTGGGTGGCTCAGTGGGTTTAGTGTCTGACTTCTCAGGTCATGATCTCACAGTCCGGTCCGTGAGTTTGAGCCCCACGTTGGGCTCTGTGCTGTCAGTTCAGAGCCTGGAGCCTAATTCAGATTCTGTGTCTCCCTCTCTCTCTGCCCCTCTCCCGCTCATGCTCTGTCTCTCTCTGTCTCTCAAAAAATGAATAAACAAGGGTTAAAAATTTTTTAAATACAATAAAATACAGTAAAATATGCTCAGAAACTATCATCACCTCCTCTGTTACCATGCTGTTCTAACCCACCATTGTTTCTTACCTGGACTACCATATTAGCCTCCTTACTGTTCCCCACTTACCTTCTCAAGTTCCATTTATTTATTTATTTATTTATTCATTTTTAAATGAATTTTTTGAGTTTTTATTTTTATTTTGGGAGGGTGGAAGAGACAGACACACACATACACACACACACAGAGAGAGAGAGAGAGAGAGAGAGACAGACAGACTGTGCACGAGCAGGGGAGGGACAGAGAGAGAGGAAAGAGAGAATCCCAAGCAGGGCTCCTAACTCACAGACCATGAGATCATGAGATCAGACACTTAACTGACTGAACCACCCAGGTGCTCCTTAAAGTTCCTTGTAAAGTGTAAGTTTAATTGTGTTCCTTCTTTGTCAGAATATTGCAATGAATCCATATTTCAGAATGAAAACTGAAATTGTTACAGTGACTTAAATGTCCTACACAATTTGGTTTGAACATAGTTTTCCTTGATTTCTCATCTTGTGCTTTAGAAGGCTAGGACAGATGGCCACGATTCTCTGGAGGATTCCCCAGACCCTAAGAGACTGCAAAGCCGCTAGCCACTAGGCTAAGGAAATATAAGTCCCTGATGCCTTCCTTCCCTTTTATCAACCACAACAACATTGATGGAATGGTAACCTGAATGACAAATAAACTTCATCTGATTAAGTTATTGGGATATTTCGTGGTGATTTCGGTAGTTAGATTACCCTGAACAAATCACCATGATATATCAGGGTAATACAAGGTATTTTGAAAATGAATATCTGATTTGTGCCAAATGAATTGTGCTACATATTCAGTGGGATTAAAAGGGGGGAAATATTACTCCAGGTTGGATGATTTAGGAGAATCTTCATTTTAATGATAGCCAATGTTCTTGAAGAACAAATAAGGATTGAAGAGGTAGAACAAAATAGAAGTCATGTCAGGGAGAAGTACTGGAATGTTCCAAGTGGTAGATGTGGGAATGCAAATGACATATTTTGTAGACAGTCAAAAAGATATTCTAGTTGATAAAGAAAGCTAGAGTAATCAGGGAAGAGTCAGGTATAAAGAACAAAAACCTAATGGTGATAGCTTCAACCAGGACAAATATTCAAGAAAAGATGTGTAAGTGTTGTTTACTCTTCAATACTAAATCAGCAATATGTTTTCACAGTTGTACGTCAGAAACTTATGATTAGTAACTTCCTACCAAAATATCAATTTCAAGCAACATCCTTTTAACAGCTACCTCCTATCCTTCCAAGAAAGTTGCTCTGGAACACTGGGACCAAGAATTTTTAGGCTTTACTTCATCAAACCCACTTTTTTTTTTTTTTTTAATATGCATGCCCCTCATTCTCCCTTAATTTCCTCTTTTTTAAAAAAAAACTAAATTCTGCAGTCTTGTGGACCTCCATTTCCTTGTGCTCCTCACTTCCACTCCATTGTACTTGTCCATTAATTTTCAGCTCCTGTTAATTCAAATAACTGCTTATGTTACATCTACCTACAACTAGCTGGGAAATGCTAGAGAAAGCTACAAAACTGTACTGCTTGATTTCCTTTTAAATTTAAGAACTTAAAATTCAAATTTATTCTCAAATATATTTATATGATATGTTATTACACTCTCCAAAATGTCTATTGTGAATATTTTTCAATCTCCTTAAATTGCCCACATACACTTTCTTTACACTGAGTTTGTACTTTATTGGCTGCCTCTACTCATAATTAGTTATATCATTCTCCAACACATCTGCAAACCCATGTTATTCTATTAGTATTATTTTCTCATTCTTTTTACAATTCAAGAGAAGCCCTTGTTTTTACTCTATGTGAGCTCTTCTACTTATCTGTTGGATCTTACATTGTTCTCTTTGTCAAGGCCATAAAGGCCATTACTCCTGTACTTTTTCACTTTCTTTTCTGCATTTTATCAGTTTGTCTTTTTCTACTGGACCACATCAATTAACACAAAAATATGATCTTATTCTAATTCAATTAAAAAAAGTAAAACAAAACTATCCTATGCTTCACATTCTTCTCCATTTAATCTCTCGTTCTTCACTTCTCTTTTTCTTTCTTCTTTTCTCCCTTTATTTCTCTTCCTTCCTTCCTTCCTTCCTTCCTTCCTTCCTTCCTTCCTTCTTTGTTTTCTTGCTTTCTCTCTCCTTTCTCTATTGTCACTCTCAACCCAAAATTTCTGAGGAGAATTCCCATCAGCTCCAGTCCTTCACTCCCATTTCACTCTCTTAGCAACATTAGCCTGGTGTCTTCCCATGTTATCAAGCCCCAATGAGCATGTCCTTATCTCCACCATATTTGTCATCATAGCAGCATTTCATACATTGATCTCCTTTTTTTTAGGTCACTTTCTTCTTTTGGTTTCTCTGAGTTATACTCCCCTCACTCTCTTCCTACTTCACTACTTCCTATTTTTTCCTGAGTTTCTCTTTCTGCCCATTCCCCTAACCTCCAGGTTTTACTAGAATTTCCATTCTTTCTCACCTACTAACTGTCTTCTAGGTAATCTCATCAAGTTCCATGGCTTTAAAGGAAAAGATATGTCAATGATTCTCAACTTTATATCTCTAGCCCTGACTTCCCTGAGACTCGAGACTTCTATTTCCAACCACCTAATCAACCTCTATATGGAAGCATCACAAACTTAAAACATTTCAAACAGAACTCTTAGTTTTTACTAAATTTCATACTTTCTTATTTTTTGAAAAATTTGGTAAGTAATTTTTATTATGCTAAACTACTTAAAGCAAAAACTTAACACATCCATATTTTCTCTTGTTTCCTTATTCTCAGATCCATCTACAAAATTTGAACTAAATGTATCCATATTTCCCCCTCTCTCTTTGTGATTTTAATAGTGATTTTCGTTACAATATTATATTAAGTAATTTTTAAGTGTCAAAATATGGGTACTTCTGTTTGTGTAATAGTTTATTTTGGATATTTATTTTCAAGTTTCTGGCCCTCTCAATAATTTTCTTACCCTTTCCTTTTAATACCTTTATTTTACCTTCATCCTTGAAATCTTCATCACAAGCCCCCCAGCCTCTCATTATACTCTATTAACTCTTACAACTCCAATTAAACTTGTCATCCATCCTATTATCTGTCTTCCCCCTGCTCCATCCCAAAAGAAAAGGTTTTGCTGAGTAATGTAGGAAGAACATTTTGAAATAAGCAGATGTCTGGTAGAGAGGGGAATGGGTAGATCCATCATAAATGGAGCTCCCTTCCTGCTAGGATTAACAAGAGTTTAAATCAAATTTTGTGGCCAGTGATGAGTTCCTTAGTGGAGGAGATCTACTAAGGTCCTCTTGGGAGACCCAGCCAGAGCAGGAAGACTTGAGAAAACCTGGAGAAGTTATATCAGAGGCAGTATTTCAGAGTAATGCCTAGGCATAGTGGACTGAAATCAAAGAAAGAATAGAAACATTAGAATTTCATAATGTATGAATGAAAAGAGATATTCTTTCTGTTTATAGATTAGTTTCTTTTCTACTTAATGTTTTGTAACATGCTTATATTTTATATGAAATATAGTAAATATTTTATAGGCATTTTGAAAACTGAATTTTGAACACCTTTTCTTAATGTATCCCATACATTATATATACCATATACTAGAATTATTGGTTCTATGGTATTTTACAAAATAAATGCTATGGTATTTTACAGAATAGATTAGCAATAAGATGATTGATACTTGTCTGTTTCTACAATCATCTCAAACCACTCTCCTCTTAGCTCACTATACTCTTTTCATGTTCACCTCCTTTTTGTTTCTTACTCTAAACTCTTTCCTGCCTCAGCCTTTTCATTTGCAGGTCCCTCTGGAATGTTCTTGCCCTGACTCATCGTGTAGTGGCTGCATTGTGTTTTTTAGGTTTCACTTAAATGTCATCTCCCTGGTTTAAGCAGTGCTTCCCAGACCCCTACCATCACCCTATAACTCTTTGAAATATGTTTATTTTGTTGTTTGTTTGTGTACTTATTCATACTCTTACTTCTAGCACTAAATAGAAATATGAGGAATATGGAGATCTAGACTTTTTTGCTCACTATCATATCCCCCAAATATTAGAGTGGCATCTGGCACATAGTATTATCACAATAAATATTTCTGAATAAAATAATGAAAATAGTAGGCATTCATTTAGTCAACATTATACATTAAGTGACCTCTCCATCTCAATTTTCTCAGTGTGGTGTATATGACAGTGAGCAATATAGACAAAATCTAAGTTCCTGTAGATTTTATAAATTAGTAGAGGTGGGGGAGCTAAGGTTCAAAACAAGTAAACAAGTCATTTGGAAATAAATACAATGAGAACATTTAGGTAGTAAGCAATAAAGAGTATTGAGGCAAATCATATTATTTTATTTTAATTTTTAAGCTATATTATTTTAGATAATATGGTCAAGGAAAGCCTTGTGGATGAAGTGACACTCAGCTCCATATCAATATTACACACACTTAGATTATAGAAAAGGAAATCAAGCAACCTAAGCTTAGCATATATCTAAAATATGCATAATATAAGCAACAATTTGGCATATATCTGAATAGTGTTTTTGCCACTGCTCAGTGGTCCTATCAATCACCTACTGTTGACAGCAAGCAAACTCATCAGTGGCAATTTTGGATACTCCCATTTCATCTCCACTATCTGGATTCTGAATAGGTAACTCCAAGACATTAAGACTGAAAGCATTTGAAAACAACAACAACAACAACAACAACAACAACAACTGAACTTTGAATTATCTGTACTTTATCCCATCTACATGTTTTCTTTCTATTTCAAAGAAAATTATATTCCATACTACAAACATGCCCTCAATCTTGTTCCTTTCCAGCTTTTGAAGAATTTTTCATTTTATTCTAATTTTTCTCTCTTTCCTCTCTTTCTCCCTTGCTCTTGCTTTAAACCCTCTCACTTTCTCCAAAAGGTTTTTGCTCATTTCACACATGCCTGGTTTTTATAGTTTAGGAAACAAATAAACCAAATCATCAAACAAATGTCATGAGCTCCTGAATATTACTCCATTTTTTTCACTAACATATTTACAACACACATTTTATACATAAGTCTGAAAAAATTTTTCTAGATTTCATTCAATCCGAGAAGTGCTATCCTATTTTAACCTCACCACTTTGTGAATAAACTGTTATAATTCCATTTCTTTTTTTTAAATTTTTTTGTTGGGGCGCCTGGGTGGCTCAGTCAGTTAAGTGTCTAACTTCGGCTCAGGTCATGATCTCACTGTCCGTGAGTTCAAGCCCCGCATCAGGCTCTGTGCTGACAGCTCAGAGCCTGGAGCCTGCTTCGGATTCTGTGTCTCCCTCTCTCTCTGCCCCTCCCCTGTTCATACTCTGTCTGTCTCAAAAATAAATAAACATTAAAATTTTTTTTAGAAAATAAATTTTTTGTTAATGTTTTTATTTATAAATAAATAAACATTAATTTTTTAAAAAATAAATTTTTTGTTAATGTTTTTATTTATTTTTGAGACAGAGAGAGATAGAGCATGAGCAGGGGAGGGGCAGAGAGAGAGGGAGACACAGAATCCGAAGTAGGCTCCAGGCTCTGAGCTGTCAGCACAGAGCCCGACGTGGGGTTTCAACCACAAACTGTGAGATCATGACCTGAACTGAAGTCGGATGCTTAACTGACTAAGCCACCCAGGCAACCCTGATTCCATTTCAAAGTTGAGGAAATTCAAGGTGGTTTAGTGTCTTGTACAAAGTCGTATAGCAGGTAAGAAACAATGTCAAAGTTTAAACCCAGGGTTTCTAATTCTAAATCTCCTTTTATTAACCTCTGAGGTTATTCATGATTTTCTCATTTCTGTATCCATCAGACTTTTCTCTTTTATTTTTATCATTATTAATCAAAGATTTTGAAATTATGCTTATAACTTTTTATACTTTTTATACTTTTCTTGACTTATATGATCATTGTTTTTCTCTTTTCTACTTCACCCACCATGTCCTTAACTGGATTCCCTTCCATTTAAGTATAGATTCATATGTCTTTGCTCATGATATTTTCCTTCATATAAATGATCCTCCCTCCTCCATACTTCAAAGTTATCTTTCAAGGACTATCCCAGTGAGTCTTTCTTTAATTACTTTTTTCTATAAAATCTTCTTTCTTGACCATTTATATAGTGTGTGAATTTCCTACTATATGACTTATCTTGTACTATTCACCTTGATTTTCCTGCTCATTAATGTTCCCCCACCTCCAAGAATATTTTAAGGATAGTATGAGGACAAGAAGCTTGTTTTATATCTCTGTAAACATTGTATTCCATAACAGGAGACATGGTATGTACTTTGTATATACTTGACTGATAAGTAATAGTTATTAATATTTAAGTTGACATTAACATGAAAGTTATGTATGTTTGAATCATCTCTTTCTACTCAAATATGTTTTCTTTAAATAGTTTTAAAATATAATGATTTATTAATATAGATGTACTTTCCAAACATTTCTGTAAAGAGGAATTTGTGATTCCAAATAATAGGTGAGAAATTTACCATAGACAACATCACCACAATCACCTCTGATTTACTAAATGAATAAATATAACATTTATTCAAGAAAATATGACTTTTTAAATATTCTAAATATACATGCGATTTATTTCAGATCCTTCTACTATAAAAGCATTTTTTTTTTCTGATTTTAGTGGTTTAGAATGTTGAATGTATGAATACTGAATGATCAGGGTGGAATTTATTGAATTCTAAGTTGAAATTAATCAAAAGACTTCACTATGTACATTGGACATAGTTCCAAATTACTGCATTTATGCATCTTATTCATGGTGATTTCCTCTGAAATTGAAAAATCACAGGTGATATGACTTCGATTCATTCTGTCCTCTTTGTTCTTCAGGCAAAGTGTGTATAAAGCATTTCCCTGTACCAAAAAGGATACTCACTTTTTTTTTTAATTAATGTTTATTTATTTCTGACACAGAGAGAGACAGAGCATGAGTGGGGGAGGGGCAGAGAGAGAGGGAGACACAGAATTTGGAAGCAGGCTCCAGGCTCTGAGCCATCAGCCCAGAGCCCAACGTGGGGCTCGAACTCATGGACTGCGAGATCATGACCTGAGCTGAAGTCAGACACTCAACCGACTAAGCCACCCAGGCTCCCCAAAAGGATACTCACTTTTAAATTCACTCTGTCAAAGTCATTCCCCTGAAATAAGACATTGTTTATGTTAACATTTTGGTAGACTTCTTCAGTTCATCAACATGTTTCATATTCTGTCGGTGCCTATTTCTACCCTGCAATTCTGGCCCCGAACAACGTAACTACCTATCAAGATACAACCAATATTGCTTTTTTAATTTCTAGGAAAAAAGTCAAACCTAAGTATACTTGAGGGAAAACTATAATTACTTCATAAAATTAATTACTTTTCCACAACAGCAACTGTGACAATTATTCATTCTAAGAAAGCCTAATCACATTACAGAAATTTGTTCTGGTTACTTAGCTCTCAACACAATCAGGAAAATTGCTACAAGGTTGGTCTGTATTGAGATCTGCTTGGTTGTATCTTACTGTTGCCATTTTTACCATGCTAGATTTCTTAATTTTTGAAATTAAACTGAGGTCAGCACTAGCTCAGATGTCAACTGCTGGGTTCCTCTAAGTCCTATAGCTTTAGAAAATGTCCTCTCTGTTTAATGTGTTGAATAAAATGGCTTAAAGGCCCACACTACAAAGGGTGGAAAGGGATAGCTGGGGGAAGATGGCGGCCTAGGAGGATGCTGGGCTCACCGCACGTCCTGCTGATCACTTAGATTCCACCTACACCTGCCTAAATAACCCAGAAAACCGCCAGAAGACTAGCAGAATGGAGTCTCCGGAGCCAAGCGCAGACGAGAGGCCCACGGAAGAGGGTAGGAAGGGCGGCGAGGCGGTGCGCGCTCCACGGACTGGCAGGAGGGAGCCGGGGCGGAGGGGCGGCCCGCAGGCCAAGCAGAGCTCCCGAGTCTGGCTTGCAAAAGCAGAGGGGCCCGGACGGAGTGTGTCCTGACAGCAAGAGGGACTTGACATCTGGAAGGTTATAAGCTAACAGCTCTGCTCAGAGAACAGGAAGGCTGGAGGACAACGGGAGGGAGAGTTGTTGAGCCCCCGAGAACAGAGCTCAGCTTGGCGGGGAACAAAGGCGATCGCCAGAGCCATCTCCCTCCCCCATCCCCCAGCCAAAATCCCAAAGGGAACCAGTTCCTGCCAGGGAACTTGCTTGCACCGAGCAAACACCCAACACTGTGCTTCAGCTATCCATCCCTCCAGCGGCTCTGACTCTCTCCTGGTGCCTCAGGACACGTCCCAAAGCAGATCTCCGAAGGAAAAGCGAGCTGAGCCTACCCCTCCCGCCTCTGTGCACCTTGCCGATGCACCCCAGCTAATACGCCAGATCCCCAACACCACAAGCCCGGCAGTGTGCAAGTAGCCCAGATGGGCCACACCACCCCACAGTGAATCTGTTGCATCCACGCGACTCCTGAAACAGAATGCTACGGGCACCAGTGACAGTTGCAACAAAGTTTATTACAATGAGAGGCAAGGCCGACCGATCGGGACCAACACTCTTGATAAGAGTGTGGCCCTGAGCAGCCGGGGTACAATTTTTAAAGCTGATCACATCGTTTTATCATTATCTGTGAACAGAACAGATAAACAGTTCCCAGATGAGTTAGAAACAGTTGCCAGATGAGTCAGAAACAGTTATCAAATGAGGTGATTATTTTAGACTTTCTGCCGCTAAGTTGCAACCTGTGGATCTCCTTGAACTTGTCTCTGATGCTCTTTTTTGAGCTTTTGTTTCCTTCATTGGTAAAGCCTGATTCACAAGAGTATGAAGTATGATTTACAAGAGTAAAAGCAAGGTTATCTTTTGACCTTCAGTGTCAGAACAAAGTTGTTATCTTTCAAGCTAAGCATTAGCCCTACAGTACAATTTAACCCTTACAAATCCCGCCCCTAGGAGAGGGGAAGAGAAGGCACACACCAGTCTGACTGTGGCCCCAGTGGTGGGCTGGGGACAGACATCAGGTCTGACTACAGCCCTGCCCACCAACACAAGTTATTCAAGACAGCACAGGGGAAGTGCCCCACAGTCCTGCACCACTCCAGGGCCTATCCAAAATGATGAAATGGAAGAATTCTCCTCAGAAAAACGTCCAGGAAAAAACAACAGCTAACGAACTGATCAAAAATGATTTAAACAATAGAACAGAAAGTGAATTTAGAATAATAGTCATACAATTAATTGCTGGGCTTGAAAACAGTATAAAGGACAACAGAGAATCTCTTGCTACAGAGATCAAGGGACTAAGGAACAGCCAGGAGGAGCTAAACAATGCTATCAATGAACTGCAGAATAAAATGGAGACAACTACGGCTTGGATTGAGGAGGCAGAGGAGATAATAGGTGAAGTAGAAGATAAAATTATGGAAAAAGAAAAAGCTGAGAAAAAGAGACATAAAAAATCCAGGAGTATGAGGGGAAAATTGGAGAACTAAGTGATGCACTAAAGAGAAATAATATACGCATAATTGGTATTCCAGAGGAGAAAGAGAGAGAAAAAGGTGCTGAAGGTGTACTTGAAGAAATAATAGCTGAGAACTTCCCGGATCTGGGGACGGAAAAAGGCATTGAAATCCAAGAGGCACAGAGAACTCCCTTCAGACGTAACTTGAATCGATCTTCTGCATGACATATCATAGTGGAACTGGCAAAATACAAGGATAAAGAGAAAATTCTGAAAGCAGCTAGAGATAAACGTGCTCTAACATATAAAGGGAGACCTATAAGACTTGTGACTGATCTCTCTACTGGAACTTGGCAGGCCAGAAAGGAATGGCAGGAGATCTTCAATGTGATGAACAGAAAAAAAAATATGCAGCCGAAAATCCTTTATCCAGCAAGTCTGTCATTTAGAATAGAAGGAGAGAAAGGTCTTCCCAAACAAACAAAAACCGAAGGAATTCGTCACCAGTAAAGCAGCCCTACAAGAGATCCTAAGGAGGATCCTGTGAGACAAAGTACCAGAGACATCGCTACAAGCATGAAACCTACGGACATCACAATGACTCTAAACCCATATCTTTCTATAATAACACTGAATGTAAATGGACTAAATGCTCCAACCAAAAGACATAGGGTATCAGAATGGATAAAAAAACAAGACCCATCTATTTGCTGTCTACAAGAGACTCATTTTAGACTGAGGACACCTTTAGATTGAGAGGGAGGGGATGGAGAACTATTTATCATGCCAGGGGAAGTTGAAAGAAAGCTGGAGTAGCCATACTTATATTAGACAAACTAGACTTTAAATTAAAGGCTGTAACAAGAGATGAAGAAGGGCATTATACAATAATCACAGGGTCTATCCATCAGAAAGAGCTAACAATTATAAATGTCTATGCACCGAATACAGGAGCCCCCAAATATATAAAACAATTACTCACAAACATAAGCAACCTTATTGATAAGAATGTGGTAATTGCAGGGCACTTTAACACTCCACTTACAGAAATGGATAGATCATCTAGACACACAGTCAATAAAGAAACAATGGCCCTGAATGATACATTGGATCAGATGGACTTGACAGATATATTTAGAACTCTGTACCCCAAATCAACAGAATATGCTTTCTTCTCGAGTGCACATGGAACGTTCTCCAAGATAGATCACATACTGGGTCACAAAATAGCCCTTCATAAGTACAGAAGAATTGAAATCGTACCATGCATACTTCCAGACCACAATGCTGTGAAGCTTGAAATCAACCACAGGAAAAAGTCTGGAAAACCTCCAAAAGCATGGAAGTTAAAGAACACCCTACTAAAGAATGAATGGTCAACCAGGCAATTAGAGAAGAAATTAAAAAAAAAAAATGGAAACAAATGAAAATGAAAATACAACAATCCAAACGCTTTGGGAAGCAGCGAAGGCAGTCCTGAGAGGAAAATACATTGCAATCCAGGCCTATCTCAAGAAACAAGAAAAATCCCAAATACAAAATCTAACAGCACACCTAAAGGAAATAGAAGCAGAACAGCAAAGGCAGCCTAAACCCAGCAGAAGAGAGAAATAATAAAGATCAGAGCAGAAATAAACAATATAGAATCTAAAAAAAACTGTAGAGCAGATCAACGAAACCAAGAGTTGGTTTTTTGAAAAAATAAACAAAATTGACAAACCTCTAGCCAGGCTTCTCATAAAGAAAAGGGAGATGACCCAAATAGATAAAATCATGATTGAAAATGGAATTATTACAACCAATCCCTCAGAGATACAAGCAATTATCAGGGAATACTATGAAAATTTATATGCCAACAAATTGGACAACCTGGAAGAAATGGACAAATTCCTAAACACCCACACTCTTCCAAAATTCAATCAGGAGGAAATAGAAAGCTTGAACAGACCCATAACCAGCGAAGAAATTGAATCGGTTATCAAAAATCTCCCAACAAATAAGAGTCCAGGACCAGATGGCTTCCCAGGGGAGTTCTACCAGACATTTAAAGCAGAGATAATACCTATTCTTCTCAAGCTATTCCAAAAAATACAAAGGGAAGGAAAACTTCCAGACTCATTCTAGGAAGCCAGTATTACTTTGATTCCTAAACCAGACAGAGACCCAGTAAAAAAAGAGAACTACAGGCCAATATCCCTGATGAATATGGATGCAAAAATTGTCATTAAGATACTAGCAAATCGAATTCAACAGCATATAAAAAGAATTATTCACCATGATCAAGTGGGATTCATTCCTGGGATGCAGGGCTGGTTCAACATTCGCAAATCAATCAACGTGATACATCACATTAATAAAAGAAAAGACAAGAACCATATGATCCGTCAATCGATGCAGAAAAAGCATTTGACAAAATTCAGCACGCTTTCTTAATAAAAACCCTCGAGAAAGTTGGGATAGAAAGAACATACTTAAAGATCATAAAAGCTCTTTATGAAAAGCCCACAGCTAACATCATCCTGAATGGGGAAAAACTGAGAGCTTTTCCCCTGAGATCAGAACACGACAGGGATGCCCACTCTCACCGCTGTTGTTTAACATATTGTTGAGGGGCGCCTGGGTGGCTCAGTCAGTTAAGCTTCTGACTTCAACTCAGGTCACGATCTCGCAGTCTGTGAGTTCGAGCCCCGCGTCAGGCTCTGGGCTGATGGCTCAGAGCCTGGAGCCTGCTTCTGATTCTGTGTCTCCCTCTCTCTCTCTGCCCCTCCCACGTTCATGCTCTGTCTCTCTCTGTCTCAAAAATAAATAAACATTAAAAAAAATAACATAGTGTTGGAAGTTCTAACATCAGCAATCAGACAACAAAAGGAAATCAAAGGCATCAAAGTTGGCAAAGATGAAGTTAAGCTTTCACTTTCTGCAGATGACATGATATTATACATGGAAAATCCGATAGACTCCACCAAAAGTCTGCTAGAACTGATACATGAATTTAGCAAAGTTGCAGGATACAAAATTAATGTACAGAAATCAGTTGCATTCTTATACACTAATAATGAAGCCACAGAAAAACAAATAAAGAAACTGATCCCATTCACAATTGCACCAAGAAGCATAAAATACCTAGGGATAAATCTAACCAAAGATGTAAAAGATCTCCATGCTGAAAACTATAGAAAGCTTATGAAGGAAATTGAAGAAGATATAAAGAAATGGAAAAACATTCCGTGCTCATGGATTGGAAGAATAAATATTGTCAAAATGCCAATACTACCCAAAGCTATCTACACATTCAATGCAATCCCAAACAAAATTGCACCAGCATTCTTCTCGAAACTAGAACAAACAATCCTAAAATTCATATGGAACCACAAAAGGCCCAGAATAGCCAAAGGAATTTTGAAGAAGTAGACCAAAGCAGGAGGCATCACAATCCCAGACTTTAGCCTCTACTACAAAGCTGTCATCATCAAGACAGCATGGTATTGGCACAAAAACAGACACATAGACCAATGGAATAGAATAGAAACCCCAGAACTAGACCCACAAACGTATGGCCAACTCATCTTTGACAAAGCAGGAAAGAATATCCAATGGAAAAAAGACAGTCTCTTTAACAAATGGTGCAGGGAGAACTGGACAGCAACA
This sequence comes from Panthera pardus, assembly GCF_024362965.1. Classification (NCBI taxonomy): domain Eukaryota; kingdom Metazoa; phylum Chordata; class Mammalia; order Carnivora; family Felidae; genus Panthera; species Panthera pardus. Next base: position 81,087,655 of record NW_026526677.1, on the reverse strand, counting down.
TGCAGAAGATTGAAACTAGACCACTTTCTCACACCATTCACAAAAATAAACTCAAAATGGATAAAGGACCTGAATGTGAGACAGGAAACCATCAAAACCCTAGAGGAGAAAGCAAGAAAAGACCTCTCTGACCTCAGCCGTAGCAATTTCTTACTTGACACATCCCCAAAGGCAAGGGAATTAAAAGCAAAAATGAACTACTGGGACCTTATGAAGATAAAAAGCTTCTGCACAGCAAAGGAAACAACCAACAAAACTAAAAGGCAACCAACGGAATGGGAAAAGATATTTGCAAATGACATATCAGACAAAGGGCTAGTATCCAAAATCTATAAAGAGCTCACCAAACTCCACACCCGAAAAACAAATAACCCAGTGAAGAAATGGGCAGAAAACACAAATAGACACTTCTCTAAAGAAGACATCCAGATGGCCAACAGGCACATGAAAAGATGCTCAATGTCGCTCCTCATCAGGGAAATACAAATCAAAACCACACTCAGATATCACCTCACGCCAGTGAGAGTGGCCAAAATGAAAAAATCAGGAGACTATAGATGCTGGAGAGGATGTGGAGAAACGGGAACCCTCTTGCACTGTTGCTGGGAATGCAAACTGGTTCAGCCACTCTGGAAAACAGTATGGAGGTTCCTCAGAAAATTAAAAATAGACCTACCCTATGACCCAGCAGTAGCACTGCTAGGAATTTATCCAAGGGATACAGGAGTACTGATGCATAGGGGCACTTGTACCCCAATGTTTATAGCAGCACTCTCAACAATAGCCAAATTATGGAAAGAGCCTAAATGTCCACCAACTGATGAATGGATAAAGAAATTGTGGTTTATATACACAATGGAGTACTACGTGGCAATGAGAAAGAATGAAATATGGCCCTTTGTAGCAACATGGATGGAACTGGAGAGTGTGATGCTAAGTGAAATAAGCCATACAGAGAAAGACAGATACCATATGTTTTCACTCTTATGTGGATCCTGAGAAACTTAACAGAAACCCATGGGGGAGGGGAAGGGAAAAAAAAAAAAAAAAAAGAGGTTAGAGTGGGAGAGAGCCAAAGCATAAGAGACTCTTAAAAACTGAGAACAAACTGAGGATTGATGGGGGGTGGGAGGGAGGGGAGGATGGGTGGTGAATATTGAGGAGGGCATCTTTTGGGATGAGCACTGGGTGTTGTATGGAAACCAATTTGACAATAAACTTCATATATTGAAAAAAAACAAAAACAAAAACAAAGGGTGGGAAGTTCACATTCTGCCTCCACCACCTGCCATGCACAATGTCTCTGAGACCTCATTAGGGGTTTAATGTCTCTTTATTACATCTTGCCTTAAGGTTCTACTTCCCCCCAGTGAAGTTACTAATTTCACCCAGTAATATTTTCTTTTCCTTTACTTCATCCTAAAATAACAAAAACATGGACCACCATAATTTTTCCTTGACTTCTACAAAATATCATTTACAAAGAGTGATTTTATATGGTATATGTTTTCTTTTATTTTTTTAATTTTAATTCCAGTTAGTTAACATACTGTGTTATATTAGTTTCAGGTGTGCAATATAGTAATTCAACTCTTCCATACATCACCCTGTGCTCATCACAAAGTGCACTCTTTAATCCCCATCACATATTTAACCTTTCCCTCACCCCATCCTCTTATGGTATACAATCTTAAACCATAGATTTTGGACTGACAATGGGCAAAAGATATAAGTCTTGGGACTTTCTCACTGGCCAAGTACTTTCTTTACATTCTTGTTCTCTTCCTTTATTCATCCTCTCTGCTTCTTCCTTCCTTAAATTGGCTACAAGGCAAAAATGACTTCTACCTTACTAAGCAGAACCATTCTACTCTTTCTGTGTCTCACCTTTACCCATTTTGTTAAGAGAAATTTCAACTACAACTACCAGTTTCTAAACAGATCCTTCTTTTTTAAAATTCCATCTACAGTTTTCCTTTCACAAAATAATTATTTTACCTGCAAATGGCTTCCAACTTGAGAACATACACCCTCTCCCCCACACAAATTTTACATTTTCTCAGTGGTATTTCAAAAGAGATGAAGCATATCATCTACTGGAACTACACATATGATTACCCTGAACTAGTGTTAGAGGAACAACATCAGGAGAATTATCCATACCACAAAAGTTCTCTAATTCTGAGCCACTATTTCTCAACAGCTAATGTAACCTTCTTGTTTATGATACTACCTAGTTCTCAATATATGGTAATAACTTTATAAATTGTTAAGTTAAACTGATTGAACTTCATTTGTCTAGGTTAATTGAGACTTTCGAAAATTACTATCCTATTGTTGATGATTCTTTGCCTAGGTGATGAAGATATACAATATTCCTGGAGAGACTTACATGGCTAGCACTTTATGTTGCCCTAAATTTGAGTATAATACTTTACTTTTATTTTTTTCCTAAAATTGTATACTCTGTTAAGCAGATTTGTTTGAGTGGTTCTTCTCTCAAACTTTAAAGAAACTCAGCCAACCTATAGGTAACCATTATTATCAATCATGTACATTTTATAAACCTGTGCTATATGAATAAATATAATGGAGATTCAAAAAATATGTAGGACATAGTCTCTGCCCTCCAGGAGCTTACACTATAGTAGTAATATTAAGAATAAAAATAAATGGGGTGACTGGGTGGCTCAGTCAGTTGAGCATCCCACTTCGGATTCAGGTCATGATCTCATGATTTGTTAGTTCCAGCCTTGCATTGTCTCTCTGCTGTGACCACAGAGTCCACTTCAGATCCTCTGTCTCCTTCTCTCTCTTCCCCTCCCCCCACTCACTCTTTCTTTCTCAGAAATAAATGAAACATTAAAAAATAATAAAATAACTGACATTTTAGTCACTATACTAATTGCTTTATAAGAATTATCTGCATCAATCTATAATAATATGATGAGGCTAAGACTATGGATGTTACAGGCTGCCAATGTGATATAAAGAAAGGTACTAGGGTTGAAATGGATTGACATACTTAAAAGAGAAAATGAATAAACTGCTTTCATTAGAGTAGTTTTTATTTAGAGAAAGATTAAAATATATACTCAGAGAGGTTACTAGGCTTCTTAGAAATTATGTTGAGAAGTTTAAGATTTATCATCTCACTAATGGTTAACACTAATGTTTATTTTATATCTGACTGAGTTTAAGTGCTTTAAGTGGGTTACTCAGCAGATTTCATGGGTTGAAAGAGCAAAATATTGATGGCATAGAAACCAGATAGAAATTAGCAGACTAGATGATTTGGGGCTGGACAGACTTAAGCAAGTAGAAATAGAAAGGATGGGATAAATTATGTGAGATATAATAAGAAAACTAACTTGATATCTAACTATTTTCAGAGGGAGGAGGTTGAGAAGGAAGGAAATGATGAAGAATTTATTTTATAGCCACATCTTGTCTTTGTCACTGTCATTCATTTGCTTCAGCTTGGAAATCTTAATTTCTAATAGTTTACTTAATATATTATTAATACACATAGGATAAGGTCTAAATTCTTTATCATGGATTATAAGGTTCTTCAGATGTGACCTTCATGACCTTACAAATGATTATTTCGCCAGACTTTACTGCTCCCATTTCAAAGAACAGATATATTTGAGTGTCTGTCATGCATTCAGCTTTATAGCAGAGTTGTTCTCAAACCTTTGCCCTTAGTACTCATTTACAATTTGAAAAAATATTCAGGTTCCCATCTCCCCATCCCACCAACCTCCCCTCTGGTAACCATTAATTTGTTCACTATAGTTAAGAGTCTGATTCTTGGTTTGTCTCTATCTCTTTCTTCCTCCTTTGCTTGTTTGTTTTGTTTCTTTAGGTGAATTATATTATCTACCTTTTTACTATATTAGATATCAAAATTGCAAAATTAAATACATACATATGTATTAATTTATTTTAAACAACTATAATAAACCCACAATAAATTTTGTTATTGGAAAGAAATACTATCAGTTATTTTTCTTGAAATGGCAGACTTACTTAATTCGTTTATAACAAATTATCTGCTTAAGTATACAACCTTGAATAACAGTTGGTCTTTCATTGTTTCTTTCAAGTAAAAACAGTGTTCCATGAAAAAAAAATGGGTGGCTAATTTGCCTTACTATTCAAGGGTCTTATTTAATAAAATTAATATCTTTTATGGTTTAATCAAGGGGATTATTGAGTGAGACTAGATTCTAAATTTTATTTAATATTGTTTGGTGCCACTGCCTAAGTTGAGCCATGGCTGTAGAAGGTTTGCCACCACTGTTTTTGCTCCATTAGCAAAAATATCAAGGTAGTAAAAAGTCCCACAACATGTTTATATTATAATGTAAATAGTTTTGATTTTATGGACTACCCTGAGGTATCTGTAAGTTCCTGAAGTCTGCAGCCCATATTTTGAGGAGTTCTATACCAAAATAAAATAGTAACCAAAGCCAGTGTGACTGAAGCATGGCAAGCTATAGGTAAAGTGGTAAAATTCTTTTTCAGGTTGGAGAATATTAAGGCAATTTTAGTACTGAATGTTCATAATCTGGTAATGCACTATACAGTTTTCCCAAAGCATTGTACAAAGTTGAAAATTTTAAACATTTAATTTGAAAGTTAAGAGTTGCAAATTAAAACAAAAGTATTAGTTTGAGAAACTTGGTATACAAATCTTGGAATAGAAATCATATCTTTCTTATTAATACCTTTAATTTTTTAATTCTTATTCATTATTGAGAGACAGAGAAAGAGCTTGAGCACAGGAGGGGCCGAGAGAGGGGGAGACAAAGAATCCAAATCAGGCTTCATGCTCTGAGCTGTCAGCACAGAGCCTGACACAGGGCTCAAACTCACAAACTGCAAGATCATGACCTGGGCTGAAGTAGAACACTTAACCGACTGAGCCACCCAGGCACCCCATCTTATTAATACCTTTAACACTAATAAATAATTCTCTGACCTATTTCACCAAATTAACTTTATTATAATGACTACAATTCATAGCCAAAAATAAATGAACACAATGGAAATATTTGGAACTAATTCATCACTATAAAAGTCTTCAAGAATGCAGAATCATCTTTAAATATTTTATTTTTTATATGAAGCATTTTAACTCCAGTATAGTTAACACATAGTGCTATATTAGTTTCAGGTGTACAATATAGTGATTCAACATTCCAGACACCACTCAGTACTTATCACCATAAGTATACTCTTTAATTCCCATCATCTATTTCATCCATCCCCACCTACCTCCCCTCAGGTAACTATCAGTTTGTTCTCTATAGTTAAGAATATAATTCTTGATTTCTCTCTCTCTTTTTTTCCCTTTGTTTGTTTGCTTTGTTTCTTAATTTCCACATGAGTGAAATCATATAGTATTTGTCTTTCTCTTACTGACATTTCACTTAGCATTATACGCTCTAGCTCCATCCATATTGTTGCAAATGGCAAGATTTCATTCTTTTTATTGATGAATTATATTACAGTGTGTATACACATACACACACACACACACACACACACACACACACACACACACACACATGTTTGCTCCCATGATTTGGATAATATAAATAATGATGCAATAAACATAGGTGTGCATGTATCTTTTTGAATTGCTGTTTTGGTATTTTTTGAGTAAATACCCATTGGTGCAATTATTGCATGATAGGATAGTACAATTTTTAATTTTTTGAGGAAACTCCATATTGCTTCCCATAGTGGCTACACCATTTTGCATTCCCACCAATAGTGCATGACAACTCCTATTTCTCCAAATCCTTAGGAATACGTGTTGTTTCTTGTGTTGTTGATTTTAGCCATTTTGACAGCTGTGACATGATATCTCATTGTAGTTTTAATTTGCATTTCCCTGATGATGACTGATGTTGAGCATCTTTTCATATGTCTGCTGACCATCGCTATGTCTTCTTTGTAGAAATGTCTGTTCAAGTTTTTTGCCCATTTTTAATTAAATTATTTGTTTCTGGGGTGTGGAGTTGTATAAGTTCTTTATAAATTTTGTATACTAACCCTTTATCAGATACATCATTTGCAAATATCTTCTCCCATTCAGTTGATTGCCTTTTAGTTTTGATTTTTTTCCTTCACTGTACAGGTTTTTATTTTGATGCAGTCTCAATAGTTTATTTTTGCTTGTATTTCCCTTGACTTGGGAGACATCTAGAAAGATGTTGCTGTCATTGATGTCAAAGAAATTGCTGCCTGTTCTCTCTTCTAGTATTTTTATGGTTTAAGGTTGCACATTTAGGTTTTAATCCATTTTGAATTTAGTTTTCTGTATGGTGAAATAAACTGATCCAGTTTCAATCTTTTGTATGTAGGTGTCCAATCTTTCCAACACCATTTGTTGAAGAGACTGTTTTTTCCCATTGGATAATCTTTATACCTTTGTCACGAATTAATTGAGTGTGTAGTTGTGAGTTTGTTTCTAGGTTTTCTATTCTGTTCTATTGATCTGTGTGTCTATGTCTGTGTCACACATGCCAGTCCATACTGTTTTGATTACTACAGTTTTGTAGTATAACTTCAAGTCTGGACTTGTGATATCTCCAGTTTTATTGTTCTTTTTTAAGATTACTTTGGCTATTCAAGGTCTTTGGTGATTCAATACAAATTTTTAGGATTATTTGTTCTATTATTGTGCAGTTGCTATTGATGTTTAAATAAGGATTGCATTAAATCTGGTAGCTTGTTTTACATAGTATAGATATTTTAACAACACTTGTTCTTCCAATCCATGTGCATGAAATGTCTTTCCATTTCTTTTGTTGTGTTCAATTTCTTTCACTGATGTTTTATTGTTTACAGAGTATAGGTCTCTCTCCTCTTTGGGTTAAGTTTATTCTTAGACATTTCATTATTTTGGAATCAATTGTAAATAGGATTTTTTTTTAATGTTTACCTATTGAATTTTGAGAGAGAGATAATACAAATGGTGGAGGGTGGGGGAGGTGGTGAGAATCCCAAGTGGGCTCTGTGCTGTCAGCACAGAGCCTGATGTGGGGCTCAAACCTATGAACCATGAGATCATGACCTGAGCCAAAATCAAGAGTCAGACAGCTAACCAACTAAGCTACCCAGGTGCCTCAATGTGATTGTTTTCTTAATTTGTCTTTCTACTGCTTCATTATTAGTGTATAAAAATGCAACAAAGCTCTGTACATTGGTTTTATATCCTATGACTTTACTGAATTCCTTTACCAGTTCTAGTGGTTTTTGTTTCATGGAGTTTTTATGGTTTTCTGTATATATATCATGTTATTTGCAAATAGTAGAAGTTTTGCTTCTTCCTTCCCACTTTGGATGCCTTTTATTTGTTTTTGTTGTTGAATTCCTGTGACTAGGACTTCCAGTAGTATGTTGAATAAAACTGGTGAGAGTGGCCATCCTTTTCTTGTTTCTGATAAGGGGAAAATTCTTAGGGGAAAAATTCTGTTTTTCCCTATTAAGAATAATGTCAGCTGTAGGTATTTCATATAAGGCCTTTATTATATGAAGGTATGTTTCCCCTAAACCTACTTTGTTGAAAGTTTTTATCATGAATGGATATTGTACTTTGTCAAATGTTTATTGCACATCTTTTGAAATGACCATATAATTTTTTATCCTTTCTCTTATTGATGTGATGTATCACATTGATTGATTTGTGAATATTGAGCCATGTTTGCATCCCAGGAGTAAATACATCAAAATTGATTGTTGTAAATGACGTTTTTTACATGTATTGTTGGATTCAGTTTGCTAGTATTTTATTGAGAATTTATGAATATGTTCATTGGAGATGTTAGCCTGTAATTTTTTTAATGGCGTCTTTATCTGGTTTTGGTATTAGGGTGATTCTGGCCACATAGAATGATTTTGGAAGTTTTCCTTCCTGTTCTATTCTTTTGTTTTTTGGAAAAGCTTGAGAAGAATAGGTATTACCTCTTGTTTAAATGCTTTTTAGAATTAATCTGTGAAGCTGTCTGGTCCTGGATTTCTGTTTGTTGAGAGGTTTTTGATTACTGATTGAATTTCATTGCTGGTAATTGGTCTGTTCAAGTATTCTATTTTTTCCTGCTTCAGTTTTGGTGGGTCATATGTTTCTAGGAATTTATCAACTCTTCTAGGTTGTCCAATTAAATGGTATATGATTTTTCATAGTGCTGTCATACATTTGTTTACATTTCTGTGGGGTCAGTAGTTATTTCTCCTCTCTCGTATGTGATTTTGTTTGAGTCTACTCTCTCCCTCTCCCCCCCCCCCCATTCTCTCTCTCTCTCTCTCTCTCTCTCTCTCTCTCTCTCTCTCTTTGTGAGTCTGACTAAAGGTTTATCAATTTTGTTGATCTTTTATAAGAAACAGCTCTTGGTTTCATTGATTTGTTCTAGTGTTTTGTTTTCTGTGTTTGTTTTAGTTTCTATTTGGTTTATTTCTGCTCTAATCTTTAGTATTTCTTTCTTTCTGTTGTTTTGTGGATTTGTTTTTTTTGTTTGTTTGTTTGTTTGTTTTTCTAGCTCCTTTAGGTATAAGTTTAGGTTTTTTATTTGGAATTTTTCTTTCTTCTTGATGTAGGCCTATATTGCTATGTTCTTCCCTTTTAGAACTGCTTTTGCTGCATCCCAAAGACTTCACACAATTTTGTTTTCATTTTCATTTGTTTCCATGTGCTTTTTGAATTCTTCTTTGATTTCTTAGTTGGCCCATTGATTGTTTAGTAACATGTTATTCAACCTCCATGTATTTGTGTCCTTTCCAGATTTTTTCTTGTGGTTAACTTCTAGTTTCATAGCATTGTGGTCAGGAAAGATGCATGATATGACTTCAACCTTTTTGAATTTGTTTAGATTTGTTTTGTGACTTAATATGTGATCTATTCTGGAGGATGTTCCATATGAACTTAAAAAGAATGTGTATTTTGCTGTTCTAGGATGGAATATTCTGACCATATCTGTTAAATCTATGCAATCTACTGTGTCATTCGAAGCCACTGTTTCCATGTTGATTTTCTTTTGGAAGATCCACCCATTGGTGGGTGCTGTTTTAAGGCCCCCACTATTATTGTATTACTACTGATTAATTCCTTTATGTTTGTTATTAACTGTTTTATGTATTTGGCTGCTTTCATGTTAGGTGCATAATACAAGTGTTATTTCTTCTTGTTGGATAGTCTCTTTTATTATTATATAGTGTCCTTCTTTGTCTCTTGTTGCAGTCTTTGTTTCAAAGTCTAGTTTATTTGATATAAGCACTGCTACCCTGGCTTTCTTTTGAAATTCATTTGCATGATGAATATTTCTCCATGCCCTCACTGTCGATCTGCATATTTCTTTAGGTCTGAAATGAGTCTCTTGTAGGCAGGATATAAATGTGTCTTGTTTTGTTTTGTTTTGTTTTGTTTTCATCCTTCTGTCATCTTATATTCTTTGATTGGAGCATTTAGTCCATTTGCATTCAAAGTAATTATTGATAGATATGTGTTTATTGTCATATTGTTACTTGTTTTGTGCTTGTGTTTGTAGTTTTTCTCTCATCTTTTCTTCTCTTGCTTTTTCATGGTTTTCTTGTTTTCTTTAGTGATATATTTGGATACCCTTCTCTTTATGATCTGCATATCTATTAGTGGTTTTTGACTTGTGGTTACCATTTGTGTTGTATATAACATCTTCTGCATATGGCAGTCTATATTAAATTGATAGTCACTTGAGTTTGAAACTCATCTTTCCCCCAGGTTTTAGGTGTATGGTGCCAAAAATACATTTTTTTTTTAATTTTATAAGTCCTGTGACTTATTTTTGCAAACATACTTAGCTTTCATACTCTCATTTATGGTTTTTTCCTTTCCATTCAAAGAGGGTCTTTTTATATTTCTTGCAGGGCTGTGTTTTTTTCTCTTTAAAAATTTTATTTAAATTCTAGTTAGTTAACATATAGTGTAATATTGGTTTCAGGAGTAGAATGCAGTGATTCAGCACTATCATATACCACCAATGCTGAACATAACAAATGTGTTCCTTAATATCCATCACTCATTTAGTCCATCCAATGCTCACCTCCCTTCCTTAAACCCTCAGTTTGTTCTCTAGTTCAAAGTCTCTTATGGTTTGCTTCTTGTAGAGCTGTTTTGTTGGTAATGAACTCTCTTTTTTTTTATGTTTATTTATTTTTGACAGAGAGAGAGAGAGACATAGCATGAGCAGGGGAGGGGCAGAGAGAGAGGGAGACACAGAAGTGGAAGCTGGCTCCAGGCTCTGAGCTGTCAGCACAGAGCCCGACAGGGGGCTCAAACTCACAAACCACAAGATCATGACCTGAGCCAAAGTCGGACGTTCAGCCGACTGAGCCACCCAGATGCCCCATGAACTCCTTTAGTTTTTGTCTGGGAAACTCTTTATCTCTCCTATTCTGAATTATAGCCTTTCTGGGTACAGTATTCTTGGCTGCAGATTTTTCCATTTTAGCACTTTGAATACATCATGCCATTCCTTTCTGGTCTGCAGTTTGCACTGAAAAACCTGCTGATAGTTTTATGGAGTTTCCTTTATGTAACTTCTTTCTTTTCTCTTGCTTTTATTTATTTATGTATTTATGTATTTATGTATGTATGTATGTATTTATTTATTTATCTGTATCACTACTTTGTGTCATTTTAATTACTATGTGTCTTAGCACGGACCTCCTTAGGTTGACTTTGTTGGGGAATCTCTGTGACTCCTGGATCTGGATATCTCTTTCCTTCCCCAGAGAAGGGAAGTTATCAGCTATTATTTCTTAAGATAAATGTTCTGCTTCCTTTCTTCTGTCTTCTTTTGGAGTCCCTATAATGCAAATAAATGTTCATTACATTTGCTAGAGTCACTTAGTTCCCTAAGTGTATTCTTGTTTTGCAATTATTTTTTTTTTCTCTCATTTGCTCAGCTTGTTTAATTTCCAGTACTCTGTCTTCCAGGTCACTAATTCATCCCTCTGCTTCTTCTAACCTGCTATTTATTCCATCAAGTGTATTTTTAATTTCATTCATTGTCTTTTCCATTTCTGGTTGGTTATTTTTATCTCATTTTAAGGTTCTCACTGATGTTTTTCACTTTTTTCTCAAAACTGGTTAGGATCTTTATGATTATTATTTTAAATTCTCTATCAGGCATATTTCTTATCTCCATTTTGCTTAGGTCTTTTCCTGTGGTTTTATCCTGTTCTTTCATTTGGGATTTATTCCTCTCTCTCCCCATTTTTTCTAACTCTGCATCTGTTTCTGTGTGTTAGGCAAGTTAACTATGTTTCCTGTTCTTGGAGGTAATGGCTTTATGAAGAAGTGGTCCTGTAGCACTGTGCAGTGCAGTGTCCCCTGTTTCCTAGGTCCCAGCACTTCTGTGAGTGTCTCCTATGTGTGTTGGGTGCACTTTGTTGTTGTGTCCTGGATGCTTTTACCTTTTGGCTGGTTAACTGCTGAGTCTCTCTTTGCCTATTGTGGGCAGTGTTGGTGCCCCATAGGGGTGGGGCATGTTTTAACAAGGTGCATGCTGGTCTATTTGTGAAATGAGAATTGCCGCCACCGCCACTATTACTGCTGCCACAAAGGAGAACTTAAAAGATGCAGGTTAGGAGATGCATTGTTGGAGGGAGTTTGTGCCCATCTTTTGTGGAAAGGGCCCTTGTAGCAAGGAAACTGAGGCAAGTATGACTGGAAAGGGCAGAACTGCTGAAGTGAGGGGGTGCGGGCACTTGGTGTAAGTAAGTTAGGTAGGAAGTGTCAGAACAATGCTATTTCTTTCAGGTAGCTCCTTTTTTATGCTGGGGTGAGGGTTGGGGGAGAGAAATGGTGCCTACCAGCTCCTGTGTTCCTAAAGGGGTCTCCCTGCGATCCATGCCTCTCTGGGACAAGCTCTGAGATGAGCAAATAACTCTCATTTCTGTATGTTCCAGGCTTTTTTCAAACTGCTGGTTTTATGCTGTATCTGCACAGGCTGCTTGCTGTGCTGTCTCTTTAAGGGCAGGGACTCCACTTCCTAATGCCTTCCTTGGTCTCCCAGAGCTGAGCCCGCTGATTTTTAAAATTCCAGACTTTAAATTCCACTTGTTGTAAGTGCTCATGAAATTTGGCCCCTCTCACTTTCAAGCCAAATATTATCTGGATTTGTTTTCCCTGTGTAGGAGCCCCTGGTGTGACAGTCAGTTTCTTACCCTTTTTTGCACCTCCAGCTTCTTCCCGACTATGGACAGCCATGATCTGTTTCACCCCAAATGGTGTCTTCACCTTTCCCACCTTCTGCTATAAGGCCTCTTCTCTACCTTTAGTTGTGTGTTTTTCTGCCTGTCTTCTGCTCATTTTCTGGGTTATTTATGCTGATGGGTTATTTAGTTGCATCCATCAAATGACGTGAGCTTAGGGTCCTCTTTCTTTCCCCTAATCTACATCTTTCCCCTAATCTCCATCTTCAAATATTTTAGAAGGTACAATTGATGGACTGCCCAAACTTGTTTTGAATATATACGTCTATAGTAATTATCATGTGATCTTTTCATGGGCTATTTTGTTCTATTTTATTTATCACATTGAGAGTAGATTTTTCTGTGTTCTGTGTTATCTGCCACTCACATTTTATTAAGTGAAAATCAAAATATCTGTAAGAAACTACTATATTGACATAAGGTACAGCAAAATGGTTAGCAGAAACATACATATCATAACTTCTGCACATTAATCCATTACAAAGATCTATTCTTTTTCTGGATTCCATGCTTTCTCCAAAATTAAGATTAATCATTTGCAGATACACAAGTTGTATACTCTCAATTTATTTTCCTAAATGTGAAGAGTCCATTTAGAGCATGCAGTTATGGAATATGAGTGCTTGACGGAAAGGGAGGGGAACTGAGCAAGAATCTTTGTAATGTTAAAAATATAAGCAGGCAGAGCTAGAACTGTCTGTGCAATATGCCAGTACATTTCTATTTTAATCCTCTTTTCTTTTCCTATTCAAACACAGTCAATACCTCACCATCCACTTAATCCTTGTCTTTTCTTTGAAGTTTTGGCATGAATTACTTAATAAATGTGCTAGAAGAGAGTCCAAAAAAATTTCTCTGTTGAAACTAAGATTAATGTAAGGTATGTTATATACAATAGAGACTCCTGGGAATTTTTTCTCCATCGATGTAGCTCAAGATTTGTTAATCAGTCCAAATAGCTATCATTTCTGTGAATGAAGACTGTGCGGGCTTGCGTTTCTGTCTTGTTTATTCACCCCATCCAGTACAGTACAGTTCCTGACTCAGAGGGGCATTCAATACATTTTCATTAAAAGAAAAACACCAACAAAAAGCTACCAGGAGACTTATATGTCAATAAGGAGAGGTCATCCAAGCATATGTAATAAGTTAATGATAGACACTGAAAAGTTTTATTTTTCTCCAATTACTACCTTTAAATATCTCCTGCCAGATTTCCCTTCTCCTGTCCTAGATGACATTCTCAGTAGGCCTCCAGCTTTCTGTACACTTCAAGTTATTAGAACAAGGTTTTTTTTTTTTTTTTTTTTTTTTTTTTTTTTTTTTTTTTTTTTGTAACTGTGATTGCTTTTTAGGATAGTAATACATATCCAGCCCTGCCAAGACCAAAACTTCTATCAGTCATTCTTCTTTTCCTTAGATTGGGTTTATACTATGCTAGGAAACCTATGGTAGGAGAAAAGGGGCATTTATTTTCTCCTCTTCCTATTCTTGATGAATCTTGTAGGTGCTGCTGGAAAGATAAAGGCCAAAAGTCTTAGTAGACCTAGTTGACTGGCAATGTTGTAATTTGGCAAGACTATCTGCATAGCAGACTAGCTCAAATGTTGATTCTCTAGTGGGTAACACATGATGGTTATTTGGAGGCTCCTTATAATCCATCATGCTACCCAGTTTCTACCCTCTGATTGATAGATCATGTTATATTCCTCTCCCTGTTCTAGCCCTTAGGAATCTACCCTCCTTTTTCCCCCCTTGGGCTTATTTCCTTCTGTTAAGTAGCTTTGGCTAGAATCCATCAAGATGGCTCAAGCCTGGCTACTTCTTCAGGATTAACTTCTGTTCCCATATGAACCTTTGCTCTTACAAATGCTGGGATTTAGTGTATTCTCTATGATCTTGTAATCTCATTTGGACATCAAGGATAACTCTTATCTACCTCATGACTTCAATTTCCCCTGAGGGTTGGGAAATAAAAGCTCAGTCTGCTTCCATGAGCTTTATATAGTTTGATGACTGACTGACTTATGTATGTATGTATGTATGTATGTATGTATGTATTATTTATTTATTATTTCTTTATTTATTTATAATTCTCTTGACTTTATTTGAATTTCTACTCATTCAATTATTTACGCTGGACCATATTCAACATTTTTAAAATTTAATTTAATTTAAATTCCAGTAGAGTTAACATACATTGACATCTTTTAGTAAATAACACATGGACATGTGTAGTATCATTGCTTCAGATATGAGGATATTTAGTATTTATTGTTCTCAACTTTAAGGCTTTAGTAAAAGTTCTTAGACAATTGGAAAACTGTTAGAATATGGAAGAAAATTTAAAATAATATAGTCTAAGCCACTGCATTACAGAGGAGATGATAATTTATCCACAGTCCCAAAATCTGTGGCAAAGTTGAATTTAGTATATAGCCCTCCAATTTCTACGCTAGTTTCCCCCAAATATGCTAGTTTTTTTTCTGAAAGGAATCATTTCTGGAAGCTTATTAGGATAGTTATACTTAAAATTATATTAGTATAGTTATACTTAAAACAATGCTCTGATCAGATAGAATAAATTCGCAGAAAGGAATTATCTGAATTCATGAAAAGGCCATTTTATATGATTATAGAACTGATCATCTATTTTATTACTTTAAACAATAAATTTCTTTTGATGGAATCCAAAGCATATTAGGTTCTTGCCAATTTATGCTCAATAATGAAAAAAAGTTTCCAGTGTACTAATTTTTCTCCCTAATCCATTGGATTACATTTGATGATAACAACTGTTTGTTTCTTAAATTCAATATTCCATCATATTTTGTCATCTTTAATTTCAAACTAATCCAATTTTTTGTCTCTATTTCTACTGATGGCTCTACTCTTCTCTCACATGCTTGTTTTACTCTCTCCTCTCTTATCCTTTTTTATCAAATAAGTGTCAACTCCACTAGATGTATCTATATATTGTTTTTAACCTCTCACCCATTCTTTCCATTTTCAGCTCTTTCACCTATAACTATTCACTTATTTATAACTTATTTATAACTTTCTCTTATTTAGTAATCCTCTATTATTAAACATCTTTTGTTATTAAAATATGATAAAAATAAAATAGAAAATGCATAACTATTTCTTAAAGTCTAACTTACAGAATCATAGATCTAAGAATTGGAAAACATTTATATCATCTGATTGATCAAGTTCTTTGATGCTAATATTATCTTCACATAATGGTCTTTTAGTTCCTGCTTGAATTCTATAGAGAACAGACAGACTTTCTTGAGATAGAGTTAATACTCCCACTGAGCAACTCTGACTTCCTAGAATGATCTTTTTCTAAAATTAATTCTACCTCTCACTTTTCTGTATTTTGACTGATTTGTCCCTTTGGATATTTTAGAATAAGTCTAAGCTGCTTATATATGACAAACTTTCAACTATTTAAAGATAACAGTTTTATGTAGTATTAAGCTTAGGAATTCTGACTTTTGAGCCAGGATTCCTGCCTATTTGCCATGTGATAATACTTTTTTGCTATGGGAAATAATATGCTTTTGTATCTCACTAAGAGATCAGGACACTGAAAATGATATTTCTATATGATAGTTAAGAAAAAAAGGTTATTTTTTTCAAAGTCTTTATATCTTGTTTTATTCCATGAACAATTATATTTGCTTGTTATTAGACAATACACAAAGGCCACATCTTAATGTTACAAATAAAGACAGTCTGCAATTGAAAGTCACTACTGTTAATCTGGAGTTAAGAGAGGCAGGTCAAATCACTCTATTACATATGAGCAGAATGTATGCCCAGAGTTCAACTACAAAAACTCTTTTTGCCTGACCCCCTAAGACATTTGTATATTGGAGTTCCCTGAATACTTTACCCATTGGCTTATAAAAAGCAACAATTAATTGATTCAGGGAAGACCTTGCAAGAAGAAGGTCTCCCCTGAATCTTCTATCAATACTTCCTTAAACATCAGCTCTAATATTTAATTTAGTTCTCATTCCTTAAGTTCCTTTGATCATTTCCATAATAATATGGTTTCAAGTTTTTCCTCATCATTTTGCTTTCCCTCCATTAAATGCATTGTTGTTTATCTATGTTTCCATTGTATGATTGAGCCCGGAACTGAATAAATAATCACAATCATTGTTAGCATGCTAGATGCAAAGTAACCTCTTGTTTATTCTTGACATTGTTAATACAGCTGAAGATAATATTAGGGTTTTGTTTTTGTTTTTGTTTTTGTTTTTGGTAAGCACATACCAGTGCTGACTCACAATCAAATCAATAATTAGCTATTGATACCTGTTGCCATCTTCTCTCTTGCAGACTTTGACATAGCAACCTGATTACATTCTTGCCTAAACTCTATAATCTATTCTTCATAAAGCATCTAGCATGATCTTTTAACAGGTTATCAAGTTACATCTCTACTTAAAACATGACCTGGTCATTGCCTATCTATTAATTTCACTCCTTATGACTCTTCTTGTCATACATTCTCTTTATCCATACAGATTCTTCCAACTTTTTCTATATTGGTACTTCCTCAATCACAGCAAGTGTTTCCTCCTGAGGGTTTTGACATTTGCCTTCCTCTGCCACTGACACTTTCAGGAATTTACATGGCTTGCCTTTGTACATTCATTAGATCTTTCCTTAGCGACCTATTCAGCGTGATATTTTTGCCATCTTATGCAAAGCAACATCTTGGAACCCCATCACCATATACATCACTTACTATCTCTTTACTTAATTTATTTGTGGGAATTATCTGTGCAGACCTTGTATTATTTTTTCTTACTAAATTGTCTATCTTTTTTTCCTAGACTGTGAGTTCCTCAAAGATGCAGAATCTGTCTGTCTTGTTCACTGCTGTATTCTTAGTTACTAGCAAAATATATAATAAGCACTAAATTAATATTTGTTAAATTAGCAGATAGCAAATGATTTGAGCTAAAAGATACTTGAAATTTATTAGGCCACTAGGACCAGGAATGATAATATTTTTTTCTAAATGCCTTTTACCTCTGTAATCTCCATCCCTATTACAAAACATCTTTGACAAATTACTTATGCCATACCCACTTGGAACTTTTTAGCCACAGCTATGATATCTTTATGGAGACAGACTTATAAATGAAACAAATATTCCATCTTGGGTTCTGCTGAATCCCTTAAACCATCAACCAAACAAACAAAAATCAACCCATTCCTTCAGGATTATGGAACCAGGGGCCAGGTTGAAATAGTTCTTGTTTAGTTTAGGCATTAAACAAAAATAGCTCTAGGCTAGTACAGGCATTATCAGCTAGTGCATCTCTCTGAATTATTACAGAAGAGCAAGTAGACAGGCATATATGGTGTTCTCTTGGAGACCTTTAGAAAGTCTTGAAACAAAATCTGCCAGACATACATGCTGAGTGAAAATATGTGGCATGATACTTCAGAGACCTGATCGAGGACATTAGTGATTCAAAGATCTTACTTTTTTAGCTTTCTTTTCTCTCTCTCTCTCTCTCTCTCTTTCTCTCATCTCTTTCTTTTTCATTTTTAATTGCTACTTTCACAATCTCCTGAATTAACCTAAGTTCTTTAACCCAGAACTTCAAGGATGCCAAAAAAGAAAAAAAAATCCTCAGTTTAGTTCACGGTATTAAACGATGTTTCAATGATCTGATTAGAAAATCCAAAATTAGTCTTTATGGATGTTTTCTGACCAGAAATTGTTATAATCAAAAACACAGATTATGCCTCTCTTCATAGAAGAAAATAATCAAACAAGTAAGTAATAATTTCCTTTCATTTATTTAAAAGTAAATACCTATTGGGGCACCTGGATGGTGCAGTTATTAAGTGTCTGACTTTGGCTCAGATCATAATCTCATGGTTCATGAGTTTGAGCTCCACATGAGGCTGTGTACTGACAGCTCAGAGCCCCTGGAGGCTGCTTCAGATACTGTGTCTCCCTCTCTCTGTCCCTCCCCTGCTAATGCTCTGTCTCTCAAAAATGAATAAATGTTTATATACATATACATATATATATATATATATATTTACCTATCTTTATAGAAATTATTGTCTTAAGTCTTGTATAAGAAACATCAAACAAAGCACACATTGCCTCTGTTTTTATAGAGCAGATAGTCCTGTATTTTTTATGTAAGCATCTAAAGATTATAACTGCAAAATATTCAAGTACTAAGAAAGGAAAGATCATCAATTAAAACTGTATTTATCCCTGATCTGGGCCATTTAGATGGTTCCATCACAGTCTAAATCCACAGGGAGGGTAAGGTCATCCTGTAAGCATTGTAACACCATTATAAAACATCATAAGATAACTAAGTTCCCTGTCAAATTTCTGTCTTAAAGCTACAATGAGAATCAGAATGGAAAGCATTTTTTTTAAATGCTAGAAAAAAATATTGTGGTTGACACCCGAATCAAATAAAAATCACCAAATATAGAAATTGACAGTTTCAAGAAATATGTAGTTGGCTTGACTGATTTTTAGCAAAGTAACATTTTCCAGAAGAGCTAAAATAAACTTAACCCTCTTTATTCTTACAAAATAGGATTTATTTTACACATGATACATTTTAAATATTTGGGTCCTGATAAGCCTATACATTTTACTTAAATTCAAGTAAAACAGGACTTTTTTCCTGTATTTCTCTGCATGTCAGCTGTGGCCAGCTTCTTTGGGTTCTCCAGAATGTAACTGTCTCTACATTTTATAGGCAGAATAGACCTGTATTGAATTAATGAGATGTAGAAAAAGTAGCTGTTTTCTTGCTGACAAACTATTCAAATTACTACATAGGAGCAGCTCCTCAGAAGTTCATGATAAGCAATAAAATAATCTTCACCATAAACAGATATATTTTGTTGTTTTATTACTATAATAGAAATTTATCCTTGCTTAACAAATGATATTGTGAACATTTGTTAACAAGGATAAAGTATGAATTTTATGAGAATTATTTTATAATAACAAAAAAACTAATGTGCATGATTAATTTTTTATCAGCAAAGATTTATCATTATTGGAAATGATAATCTCAGTGAGTCAGTCCAGTTGAAAAAGCATGAGATAACTTTCATGGCACTTTCTTGATTATAAAACACTTTGATATGTTTTGCTTATTCCTTAGCCAACAGTCAGTGGAAAATATTTTAAATATTTTTTTAGTATAAGAGAAACAACATTTAGATGACCTAATAAATCAGTTAATTTTGTCTTTGCTTTCCAAAACACTGAGAAAACATATTTACTCTCATTTCTCTGGGATGTTGAATCTGGCTCTCTTCAGGTGATGATTTCCTTTTTATATCACTCTAGAATTTGTTGACAAGTATAGTTACCTTTAACATTTTCTTTGCCTTTAAGATAAAAAGAAATAAAACTAAATTCACGTACACTTCTCCATCTGCCCCCACCTCCACTGACAAGAAGAAATTAAATTGTCTTCTGATTAATTACATGTCTAATATCACCAGTGCACAGCTGATAAGAGTCAACTTGTTTTTTTGCACTGAGGTAGCCTCTATTATCATCATGACTTCCTGGGGGACCAATACAATGTGCACATATATAATTTCAAAATGATCACAGAGGAGCCATAATCCATTTCTCTTTCTCAACTGCAGCAGGCCAGTCAGACTTAATACTATCAGGGCTTGTTTTTTGTAGCACTTCTCTTTTCATTTTCTTTTATAGTTCTTAGGAAGCACTGGCTGTCAGTGACAAAGTTCTGTGCTATTTACCCCACTGCTGCCAAGAAGAAGGAGAGTATTTGTATAAGCTTATCAATGACAGGCATTCTCTGTTCAGTAGTATATCATCTTCTTGGCAGAAGGAACAAACTGTCACCTGTCCAATAAAATGAATTTAACTCAACGAAGCAGAATGAGGTGAAAATGGAGAAAAAAATGTATTTTGGGGGTTGTTTTTAAAGCAGTACAGCTTACATCAGAAGCATCTGAAAGTAATTCAGGAGAAAGTAACTAGATGTACTTAGGTAGGAAGAAATTCAGGGTAACTCTGAGAATTGAATTTCCTTTGCTGACAGCGTATAGCCTGCTTGGGATTCTCTCTCTGTCTCTGTTTCTCTCTCTCTCTCTCTGCCTCTCTATCTCCCCACCTCTCTCTCTCAAAATAAATAAAGAAACTCCTTAAAAAAAAAACTCAGCTTGAAGTTAGGTCACAGTGCTTTCAATGTCACTGTATCTGAAGTAAAGATACAAAGAAATCTTGCATCTTCTTTATTTTTAACTAAAACAAAATTATTATTTGCATATAAAATACTTATAGATATAAATAAATATGTAGTAGAGCTCAAAAGTGCACATGGGTATTTCTTATTACTGTATGCACACTTTATTTAAGCTACTTTGTTGAGGTATGATTGATATACAATAGGCTGTACATATTTAATGTATACAACTTGATGAGTTTGGAATAAGTATACATCTGTGAAACTATCACCACAATCTATGCCACAAACATATCCATCATCTCCAAATGTTTTTTCCTGCCCTTTTTATTTTATTATTATTTTATTTTATTTTATTTTATTTTATTTTATTTTATTTTATTTTATGTTGTGTAAGAACACTTAAGATTTACCCTCTTGACAAATTTTTAAGTATGCCTCTTATATAAAGAATCTATAAATAATCTAAAGTAGTGAAACTCATAAAGGCAGAGAGTAGAATGGTGGGTGCCAAGGAGCTCAGACAGAGGAAGGAACAAGAAGGTATTATTTAAAGGGTACAATGTTTCACTTACGCAAAATGTGTAAGTCCTAGAGATCTACTGTGTAGCATACTGCTTATAGTTAATAATACTGCCTTGCATATTTTTACAGTGTGCTTTTGCAAACTACTGTCTTCAAGAGATGGAATCTACTTTTCTGCCCCTTAAATCTTGTCTTGGCCTATGTGATTTGCCATGGTGAATGAGACATGAGACATTAGACATTAGCCAAATGACACAGAGGCTTGAAAAGTATTTACAAATTGGAGTATATCCCTTTTATTGCTTCACCTAGCTGAGTAACTGTTTAATAACTTGGGCTAGACTACTAGAAAATCAGAGACATGATCAATCCATTCCCATTGCCTTTGCTAACAGGAGCCAATTACCATCAGTGTGAGGCTAAATACTCTATCCAATTCTACCCTTTCAAACTTCACGGGAATTGCAAAGATCAGCTCAACCTGCCAAAACCAGAAGAACCACCAGCCTCACACTCAGAATTGTGAGAAATAATATGTTTTTTTGCTTGCTTGTTTGTTTGTTTACTACTAAACTTGAGGGTGGTTTACTATGCAGTAACAACTAACCAGTGCAATAGACAATTAACATGTGTATTATGTTCTGTGAATTGAATTTCTTTAAACAGTAGTTTCTCCATGCTTAAAACACACATCTGCAAATGTACAGACACATACACTTTTGAATTTCTATATTTTCAAAGTTATCTTCCATTCTTTCTCTTTCTTTTCTTCAGCTCAACTTCTCAGAAAACAAAATTTACAGTATTTGTCTAATTGTCCTACTCTCCTAACCATTTCTCAACTCACTATTGTAAGATTGATGTTTCCACTACTTTTTACATTAAGTATATACTTATTCAGATTCTTTCAGGTTTATATAATGTTTTTCTATTGCAGGATCCTATCCAGAATCACACATTACATTTAGTTTTTGTGTCTCCTTAGTTTCCTCTTCCTTTGACCGTTTCTCCAATATTCCTAGTTTTTGATGACCTTCAAATTTTTGAGGAGTACGGCCAGACATTTCATAAAATGTCTTTCATTTGGGATTTGTCTCATATTTTTCTTATGATTAGACTGGGAATATAGGTTTTAGTGAGGAAAATCACGGAGGTTAGGTGCCATTCTCATCACATCATATCAAGGGTAAATGCTATCTCTGCTGATGCTGACCTTGATCATCGCTGGGTTGAAGAAGGTTTATCACTTTCCTTCACTATCAAGTTACTTTATTTTATCCCCACTTTCCAACTCTGTACTCTTTGGAAACAAGTTACTGTGGACAGCCCACATTTCAAGGAAGGAGGAGTTACATTCCACTTCCTTGAGTAAAAAAGTATTTTATAAACTATTTGATGTTCAACCTACATGGTGAATTTGTCTATTCTTTTGATTAATTACTTGTTACATCAATATGGACTTATGGGTAATTATTTTATTCTTTGGGTTATAATTCATGCTTCTTTTTATTCTTGCTTAAATTTTTTTTTTCCAATTTGGGCCATTGGGAACTCTTTCAGTTGGTTCCCATTGTCCTTTTGACCTACCTTCCTCATTGTGTTTTTGTTTGCTGCTTTGTTTTAGCACTTCCTTACTTTCTGGTACTACAAGATACTCTAGGCTGGTCAAGTACATTTCCTGCCACAGTCCTAGAGTTAGTCCTTCTGCAAATAATACTGATCCTTTCAATTGGAGAAAAGTATTAGAAATGAAGATCTTGATACTTTGTGTGTTGGTTTCTATTATGGTACTTTGCTTTTAGGCCTTCTCAGATGACAAAACAAGGCATATGTGTATATACCTAACTATGTATACATACATATTCATAAATACTTTTTATATATAACCATCTGTATCTACATGAAGCTAAACATGGTTCCAACTGACGTCTTCAATCTAATCCATTACCATGTAAATAATTCCATCCTTCTCTTGCTTATCTGCAACCTCTCACTCCAACAGTGAGGAACCTGGATCCCACCATCCACCTTCCATTGACTTAATTGTTCAATTCCATGTATAGTGTTTTTTGAACTGCTAATAATGATATTGTTAACTACAGTATATTACCAAAATACAGGTTTTTTTGTTTTGTTTTGCTTTGTTTTTGCTTTAGTCTTAAAGATTCATTTCCATAGTTACTTAGATCAGTACATCTGTCCCCCACTCCCCTAAGTGAAGTTACTTCATATATTTGTAGCATAGTTAGTTTGTCACTTTCTGCCTTTAAATCCTGGGTCCTCTAACCACTTAAATTATTGTTTTCAATTTTGTATACATTAATGTTCTTCCATATAGTTCTATTGGTTTTGATAAATATACAATGATATTTGTCCACCATTACAATATCATATAGAGCAGTTTCATCACCCTAAAAAGTACCTTATGCTTCATTCACTCATTTAGTCATTTCTCTGTCCCAACTTCTGCCAATCAGTAATCTGTACAATCTCTATAGTTTTCCCTTACTAAAAAGGGCTTATAAATGATATCATGCAAAATCTAGCCTGTTCAGACTGGCTTCTTTCAGTTAGCAATATACATATAAGATTCATCCATGTGTTTGCAAGGCTTGATCATTTATTTTTATCACTGAATAGTATTACATTATATGAAATTTACAGTTTGTTTATCCATTCATTTATTGAAGGGCATCTTAGTTGTTTCACATTTTTTATTATTACTAATAAGACTCCTGTAAACTCTTTTTGTGCAGGTATTTTGTACAAGCATACATTTTAAAATCAGTTAGGGACATGCCTAGGAGTCCAATTGTTTGATTATATGGTAAGACTATTTAGCTTTGTAAACACAGCTACATTGTCTTCCAAGGTAGTTGGACCATTTTGTTTTTCTACCAGCAATGAATAAACTTTACTGTTTCCTGTATCCTCACCAAAAATTGATATTGATTTTACTTCTTGTGTCTCCCTGGATCTTAACCATTTTGATATGTGTGGTGGTATCTCACTGTTGTTTTAATTATCAATCCTTTTTAAATATGACTGTAGACCCTATACAAGTTATAAATCTTCCATTGCTTTCAATAGTCAGTTTTTAAATATAGTATGGTATAAGAGTTCTATATTTCTCAATGAAACACACCCAAGATTATCTATCCATTAAAAAATTAATAAATAAAGCAAAGAGAGAATACAGTCTTGGACTTCTCTTATTTCTTCCATCAGTTTGCTGGTTCAAATACAGCAATAATATAAAATGTGTTTATCACCCATAGCTGATAATAGAAGGTAATTATACCTTCCTTTTCTATAATAATAATCAAGTTACTATGCCAATAGGTCATTTAATGTGATACTCATAAACAAATAAAAGCAATATCCAGAGAAAAACTAAAGAATAAAATACCAAATAATAAAATAGTGAATAAAATATTGAATGTATTACACAGTAAAAAAAGCAAAATAATAATTTGTTAAAATAATTTGTTAAAATAAGGTAAAGGTGAGAGAAAGTTTTTGAATGTAATTATCCTTGATAACTGATCCTTAAAGTATCTAATCAATTTTTAAGCAGATATATGCAGTATAGAAGAATTTAGTCTGTTTTAAAAAGTAATACACATAGATGTTTTACATTAAAAGCAGATAATTAAAAATTGAAATCATGTAAAAATGATAATGTCCTTTGTTTTCAACTTTTTTTTTGGCATTGTCTGTAATATCTGAATAGTAACTTACCTCCAGACTCATCCTTGTTACTCGTATTTTTCAATGTTTTATTCTACTCTATGGAAAAAGCAACACCTTGATTACCCTATGATCTGGAAATCTAGCAATTGTGGACTCCATGTCAGACTGAGTATTTTCATGTTTCCACAACCAGAGTAGAATACCTCATTTGAAGTTATGGTTTATTTGGATTATGTTGTGCCAGTAGAAGAAAAAAAAAAACTTTTGAGTGATATTACAAACTACCATTCTCCTTCCACCAATCATCATTTTCAAATTAATAAATAAAAACACTAGACTCCAGTTAAATTTAATTTTGGATAAAATAAAATACTGCATGGAACATAGTAGAACTAAAACATTTATTGTTTATTTAAAATTCAAACTTAACTGTGCTTCCTTTCTTTCATCTTGCAAGCCTATCTCTATTCCCTTCAGTTAGTTAGTTCCAGAGGAGATGACATTGAGACAATAAAAGAGAAATAAACTGGATCAGCAGGGAAGATGCTAATACTGCACAAAAAGTACCTAAAATAGAATAAAATATTCGAATGCTCTTTACTTCTTTTTAAAGTAATGATAATATTGATGAGCCTGGGTTTTCATTTAACTCTTAATGCTCCTTTTCATGTTTTCACAGATGTCTCTACCACCATTTTATACAGGGTTAATCCCACCTTTTCTGTCTCTTCTTAAATCACTTTTTTCTGTAAGCAGTGGTGTTCAACACATAATAATAATAAACTATTGTTTTGTTGTTTTTGTCGTTAATTACTAGTATTCCAACAAAGAAGAGGCTTTTATATATCTTCCCAAAGCATTCAGATACATTTAAACATATAACAGACATTTATAACTGAAATAATAAACTTATCTTTGTATATAAAAACATTCTTTTGAATTTCAAACTTTATTAGCATAAATTAAGTTGAGGACTACCTCTTTGGTTTTAAAAGAGGACTCATCCATTATACATAGTTAATATACTGTTGATATATCAGTTATACTGATAACACTTAACAGCACAATATAGCCACCAAGTTCAATTGAATCAAGCTATAAATGTTATGTGTATAAACATTTAAATCCTCACTACAATTTAATTTCTAAACACTCTTAAAACAAAAAATGTGACATAATTAATTTTTAGCAGTATGATACTATTAATCCAAAGAATATAAACTACTTTTGTAGAATAAAAGATATCACTTTAGGTCTAAGATATAGAACAATAAGATTGATCAAAACAAAGTGAGAGACACTGAGGCAACCAAAAAAATTCAGCACACTATAGATAGCTTTAAATGACTGTGTGTGTGTATGTGTGTGTGTGTGTGTGTGTGTAATAAATCCAGGATGATTCTGTCTTTATGTGATGAAATTTAGCATTATAAGGAGACATTTTTACAATTACTTGCTCTAAATTATATATATATGTATATATATGTATATATATATATATATATATATATATATATATATATATACATAAACAAATCTTCTAAAGGCTAATAATGTTTTAGATTGCAAATGAAAGTCAGTGAGGTGGGATGGATACTAATTTTATTAACATTTATATAGTATTTTTCTAACTACCTTATTATATTGAATTGTATATGACTTCTTGCAATGCTAACAAAGGTTTAAGAATTGTTTTCTCTTTCTTTTGTTGAAAAGTATGAATTGTGATATAAATTTAAATGAATACCTGAAGATATTTTGTAATGAATACTTTAATATATTTTTATTATTTGATACATACAGCAGGATTCTTACCTGAAAGATACCCGGCTACTGACAGAAACAGAATTAGTTTCCAAGAGGAAGCCATCCTTGGTTACTAGGATATCCTGTGTCCCACCTACTTTGTTTAGCAGCTGTGATGTTTCTTCATTAAAGAATGCCCTGTTGAAATAAATAACAATTTTAAAAAACTAACAAAAAAAAAAGGTAGACAAACACAAGCCAACCCAAAAATCTGAGAGTAAAATGGCAAACACCTTTTATTGCAAAGGTCAGGTTAATATATATTTGTATTGACAATAATAAAATCTCCATTAAAATTAATAATGCACAATACAAAAAATTCAGAGAAGTGGTAAACTTTCCTTAACACATTTAATTATATTGAATACTCCTCTACAGATAATAAAAACATCAGGTTCTAATGGGGATGATTTTTCCTCACAGGGAATGTATAATAGCTTTATTTAGTACATTAGACAAATTATTGGAATAGAAAAATTGGGTAGAAAAACCAGTTATATTAATATATATTCCTCTAGTCTAGAACATAACTAATGATCAGTTAGCCAAGTGATTTCACACATTCTGCCTGTAGCTCATCTAAATCTCCACAGGAACATTTTTTACTTAATTATTAATGTCAACTGCCTTTGTTTATAACTCCTGTGATTATCTGCACTGTGTTATAGTTCCCTCCTTTGAAGAGATATTTCTCTCAGCGTCTTTTACTAGTCAGAATCTAAAGGAAATTTTTTTGTGAATATTTAACATTTTTTGTCTAATGGAATTTTGATAAGATGACGAGTGTAACACATTAATATCCTTTGGTTCTATTATTTGTACTGAAAGATATGATAAAGATTTAAAAAAAAACCCATAAAATTCTACCATGAAACTTCCTGCAAGAACTTGACAAATGTACATTAGAAATTCCTATAATAGACAAGTAACTTTTGAATTTTCAGGTGTCAGTTAATGGTGTCCTTCTTAGCCCAAAGTGATTAAATTAAAATAATTGTAATGTAATAATAATTTTTAAATAGCAATTTCTTCTTGGAAACTGGTTCCTTCCTAGAGACTTAACGGTTCAAGTTATCTCTATCTTTTAGAAAACATCTTAAAAATTAGACAAGTATTTCCCCTCTTTAGTTAGGTAATAATTTGATATAGTCATGTCCAAACAGGGAAATCTGTTAGTGAATCTTTTACCTGATTAATGTTAGTCCCATTTCATATGTATGTTTAAATCTAATTTTTGATACTCTATTAGAATTACATGGTTAGATATCATGAGTGGAGAAGAAAGTTAATAATACCTAATAATAGTTGATTATAGTCATCTACTTAAAAAAATACTTTTCATTTTTTTCATCAGAAACAAAGACAGTTTGAAGCACCACAAATGACCTTATCACAATTTTTTACATTTTAAAACACTTTTATTATTTTTATACTGTTTTGGTTTTTTGCCAGAAAGGAAAAGGAGAAAATTAGCACTTGGCACACAAACATTAGAGAGACTTAAAGTTGCTAGAACTACAATTATGATTCATGAGAACTGCACATTTGAATCAGTTAATTTTCTTTTAAAAATTTTTTTTAAACGTTTATTTATTTTTGAGACAGAGAGAGACAGAGCATGAACAGGGAAGGGGCAGAGAGAGAGGGAGACACAGAATCAGAAGCAGGCTCCAGGCTCTGAGCCACAGCCCAGAGCCCGACGCGGGGCTCGAACTCACGGACCATGAGATCGTGACCTGAGCTGAAGTCGGACGCTTAACCGACTGAGCCACCCAGGCGCCCCTGAATCAGTTAATTTTCAATCTGTGTTGAAATGGGCCTTTCTCAGATTATTTCTGAGATATTAATGTAGTTTTATTTCACTTGTTTTAATGAGCTTCTGCCCAGTACCTGTCTCTCAAACTGGTATTTCCCTTGTATGTTTACAGTGTGCTATTATGTTAAACATTCTTCGTCAACAAATGCAAATGCTTTCGGAGCACTTAAATGCTGTAAACTGTGAATGTCAAAGACACACAAGGGCACACACCTACACATACGCACACATGTACATGGATGTTAATCACAGGCTCTGAGCCAAATAAGCAAGATACTGTAAGTATATTATTAATATAGAGCTATCAAAAAAGGGATTTATTCATATAATTGGCAGCAGTTGTAAATACAACAGATGGTTCTTCAGTAAAATTTCAAGAACACATTGATCTTAAAAATGAATGAATGGTATAATGCAGGTAGACTAACAATGAGCACATGAATAAATAAATCAGTATCAGAGAGTGATCCATACTATGATGTAATTAACACATCAAGGGGCAATGAGGGGATAGAAGGGGCTACTTTAGTAGGGGTTCACAGAAGCAATTTCTGATAAGACGACATTTAGGAATTTAGGATGAGTACTCATGTTTTCAACATGCCATTATGGAATAATCTGTATATATCCCATATATATGCGTATATATCCCATATATATGCGTATATACATATATATATTCCAGGTACATTTTTTCAATTCTCAAAAATAGTACACTGGATTTTATTACTAAAAGAAACCATTTCATGTTAAGATTTCTTCAAATAAAAATTGTGTGTGTGTGTGTGTGTGTGTTCATTTTCAAGCATCAATGCTTGTTTAATGAGGCTAAAACACAAAAAAATCATAGATCTTTAAAAATCATTCTTTTAAGACATCTAAAGACATTTGTTTTGCTTTCCTTCTTTTTTTTATTCTCTCTCTCTCTCTCTTTATTTTTTTTCAAATAAAAAGTAAGAGAAATCATCTTTAGGTTCTGAAATATATAAACTTTTTTTTTATGGTAAACAAAGAAAAAATCCCAACAGTCCTTAATAACATAGATACTAAGAAAATGTTTTTTTTTTCTTTTCTTTTTTGTTTTTATTTTAATTCCACTACAGTTAACATACAGTGACATTAGTTTAGGTGTGCAATGCAGTGTACCTTACTCGGTGCTCATCATGGTAAGTGTACTCTTTAATCCTTATCACCTATTTCACCTATCCACCCTCACTTCCTCTCTAGTACCCATCAGTTTGTTCTCTATAGTTAATAGTCTATTTATTGGCTTTTCTCTATTTCTTCCTTTGTTCATTTGTTTCTTAAATTCCACATATGAGTGAAATCATATGGTATCTGCTTTTTCTGGGCTGACTTGTTTCACTTAGCACTATACTCTCTAGCTCAATCCATGTTGTAGAAAACGGCAAGATTTCATCTTTTGTATGGCTGAATGATGCCACATTGTATATAAATATCACTTCTGTCTCTATTCATATATTTATAGATACTTGGGCTGCTTCCATAATTTGGCTATTGTAGTAATACCGTGATAAACATGGTGTTGCATACATCCTTACCAATTAGTGTTTCGTATTCTATGGGTAAATACCCAGTACTGTGATTACTGCATCATATGGTAGTTCTATTTTTAACTTTTTAAGGAACCTTCATACTGTCTTCCACAGTGGCTGCACCAGTTTGCACTCCCACCAACAGTGCAAAAGGGTTCCTTTTTCCCATGTCCTTGCCAAGACTTGCTGTTTCTTGCGTTGTTGATTTTAGCCATTCTGACAGGTGTAAGGTGACATCTCATTGTAGTTTGATTTGTATTTCTTTGATGATGAGTGTCGTTGAGCATCTTTTCATGTGTCTGTTGGCCATCTGTGTCTTCTTTGGAGAAAAATCCATTCATGTTTTCAGCCCATTTTTAATTGGATTATTTGCTTTGTGTGTGTTGAGTTCTATACATTCTTTATATATTTTGGATACTAACCATTTATCAGATATGTCATTTGCAAATATCTTCTCCATTCTGTTGTCTTTTAGTTTTGTAAACTTTTTTATATGCCTCTCTTGAAAACACAATTATTTTCATGACTTGAATAAAATGCTTGTATCAGATTAATAAAATAATATAAAACTACATTATTTTATGGATTACAGTATATTAAGTCCCTATTACAAGCCAGATTAAGTTATAATCAGTTAATAAATTTTACTAAAGAACATCAGGATGTATTTTTAGAAATGCCCTAATGGAGACTGGCAGCTGTAGAATAGAGTGTTGTTCATCAAAATATTGGAAAAGTAATAAATTCTAATTGGGAAACTACTAATTGGATACATTTTTTAAAAAACCTCACATTTTAAGAGAACTTATTTCAATGTTTAGAATATTATCACATTAATTAAAAACGCATTAAAAACCTCACTTTTTAAAAGAACTTATTTCAATGTTTAAAATACTATCACTGTTAGTGATAGTAACAATTAGTACTAGTCACTATTATCACCTGTGATAGTTAAAGAAAAATATGTGAAATGAAATCATATTAGTTTGCAAATTTTTACTTGAATATTGCATATATTTGCAATTGAAGTAAAATTAGATCTTTGTATTAAGTTATAAATCATAAATATTAAATGCATTGCACAGTTGATCGTGTAGATAATTACTTAAAGGCATCCCATCTTAAGTTGAATTTTAAGTAGAAATGCTAACATATGTTGCGTGGTGCCTGGGTGGCTCAGTCGTTAAGCATCCGATTTCTGCTCAGGTCATGCTCTCCCGGTTTGTGAGTTCAAGCCCCATGTCGGGCTCTGTGCTAGCAGCTCTGAGCCTGGAGCCTGCTTCAGATTCTGTGTCTCCCTTTCTCTCTGCCCTTCCCCCACTCACACTCTGTTTCTCTCTCTCAAAAGTAAAATAAAAACATTTAAAAAATGTAAAAAAAAAGAAATACTAGCATTTGTTGTATAAAATTGATTAAAGGATAATTGCTGGCATTGGAATAGAAGTTAGTTTTTTTAATGCATATATTAAACTGCCTTATGACTGATATTCATATGTGAGTGTATATAAAGAAAGATTTCTATTATTGCCTGTTGATCTCTCTTTCCAGTTCTCTAGAAATTATTTCCTACTGTTTGACCCCTTACAATCTATTTTAAAACATAATTACATTTTAAAACATAAATCAGGCTATATCATTTCCCTGTTTCACTGGTTTATTCTTAAAATCTAAATTCCTTATATAGTCTGCAAAATGATATATAGTCTAGTCCCTGCCTAACTTTCTGACTTCATCTTCCAGCACTCTAGACTCTATTCCCACCACACTGATTTTCTTGCTGCTTCTCAGATATGCCTAGCACTCATTGTTTCCTTTGCCAGGACCCCTCCATCATCAGTTCTTCCCAAACAGATAACCTTAAACCCTGAAGACCCTGCTCTTCAGGCTTTTCTTAATTCTTCTCCTTAAATAAGAAGTCCCTTCCCAACCTTCTTCCTGTTAGCCCTGTCACTGGTTTTCCATACATTGTTCCTGCCTTATTTTTATTCTTTGTATTTATCAGTGCCTGAGGTTATGCTATTTGTTTATTTTATTTTTAATTATCTTTTTCTCCTAGTGGGATGTGATATCCATAAAACCAGTAGTTTTGTCTTTTGTATCTTTGTAGACTCCTCATATAGAACAGAACAGGTTTGGTTTTAGTAGCTATACAATTGCTATTTTTGAATAGTAATTATTGAATAAACTGAAATCTCTGGTAAATACATTATTTGGCACAAAGTAACATAAGAAGAAATTAATCATGGCAACCACTACCACTTATAAAATTCTATGTGCTAGACATTATCGTATGCGCTCTACCTACACAACCTCTATAAATTAACTTGACACCTTTTATTGATGAAGAAAACTTGCCCAACATCACACAGCTGGTAAAAGTCATAACTGGGGTAAGAATAATGTTGACTTTTAAGCTACATTATCTCTTACAAAACTTCATAGCAATCTCTACAAAAATTTCAAGAAGCCCTCTTATCTGAAATAATTGGGACTGGTACTAAATTCATTTAAAACAATAATTTAAAAAAATCATACAGGCATACCTGAAACATTATAATTTAACTAATATGATTTGACTTTATATTTTTGGCCAATCTTATTATATAGAAAGGAGATGTTTTCTTCTGATTATGAATATTCTGATGGACAAAATCTTTTCTTTATCTCAACATAGTGAGTTTTTATACATAAGTCCTGCCTGTAATACATCATATACAATTTTTAATTTTTCAAAGTGGTGTAAGGATGTGTGAAGTGTCTTGATGACAGCATCTTTGAAGATTTTTATTATTTTTATACAGTTGCCTCATACACACCCACTTTTATAACATTTCCTAAGTCAGTTATTTTACTGTTTGTTCAAGACTATTAGTTTTTGTGGTTTTAAAAAATCTTTTGTTTTGTTGTCATAGAACCAAATGCTCCCACTGCTGGTGCACTCATATGTCATTAATCTGCATAATGTTTATTTTAATTACCTAGTTACATCAATAAGTACAACCTCCATAAACAGTGTAAATACAACTGAATATTGTTAAGCATGCAACTTACACAGCAGCAGTGAGTAAACTAGAAATGAGCCTACTTAACCGTCAGCATCTAACTTATTCTGAATTATTTTTATTTATAGACACAATAAAGGGTGTTACTTGGCAAATTAGTACAGTAGAGTAAAAGTTTTTCTACTCTAATTAGCATGTGACAGGGCTACAATATGAGGGACCTGGATGTACATTTTGGTAAAACAATAAAATAATCAAGTATACATTTTTCTGTGTACCTTATTCTCCATATCAACCATGACTCTGCCAAAAATTGAGCTAGTGGCACTTTTGCTTGGAATATATATTTTTTAAGCTGAGCAAGGACAGGACAGAGCTCATTGAAAAAAAATAAAAAAAACATTAAGAATCTTTTATGGGGAATTATATTTTAGATGTCTTTGAAGTGGCACCTGGACAAAACAACAGATAATAAGATGCAACAGAAGATCTAGCAGAAAAAAAGTGAATAAAAAATAAAAGTATATGTGTTGGTCTTATTAGGTTTGCTATCATTTATCTCTTGAGAACCAAGCAGCAATGCCAGGAAGAGAGACTTCTTGCTCTCAAACACAACCAGAGTGAGTTATGATATTGAGAGTCACAAGAAAATAAATTACACTTTTGTTTCCTGGACAAAGGATTATGGGTTGTAGATAGAAGATGGAGTTCATAGTGTTTACATAAATTTTGAGGTATGATTTTCTATAGTGTGTAGTTAAACATGGTTCTGGTCTAGTTTCCTCATCCTTTTAAATCCAAAAACTTATTTTGACTTCAATAGAACCTGCCTCATGAAAAGGGATACAGTAACGATTTAAGAAGCAGCAGCACTAGTCATCTGAGACCTCAAGCCAACTTTATAATTTTATTTAAAACAGAAGAGTAGAGGAAAATACAGCTCAAGACTATGTAATAATACAGGGCGCACTTAATGGAGATGGGAATCAGAAAAGAGAAAAAGACAACTCTAAGAAACTCGTGCCAGAAATATTCCATGATTCTTATCACCTGGTGACTGGTATAAGGAAAGTGTGAAGACAGAACCCTAACTTATTGCACCTGACACTAGCCTCCATGTAAATTCTGACAGGACTTTTGCTGGGATCTTGAGTACCATCCTATGGCCAGGTAACAGAAGATTTCCCTTTCTGATAATTTGGAAACTAGACACCATGACAAAGCTTCCTTCTTAAAATAATACAAAGTATAAAATACTTTTAAGTGCCTTAATGAATTAATTCAGGAGGAAAAACTTACTGAAGAGCAAAATGAGATAAAAGCAGCAAGCAGAGAAATGAAGCTAAGTTTCACTGTTGGGTCATTTATCAAATCTCAGTGAACTTTATCTTGGTGTTCATGGCTTCTCTGAGAGTATGAGAGTATGAGATCCAAAAATTAAAGCCTAGAGCCCACAAGTGTGGATGTTTAAATAGGAGACTCCATATATCTAGGAGCACAAAGGGTTTCAAAATCATAGGATGAACTAAAAACACCCCTCCAGAAAGATACTCCACCAACAGTGGAGTAAAAGAAAAATTTTATTCTTAAACCATGAGGCTATACGGAAACAAAAAGGAAAATCTCATAGTCAATAATCATAATTTGTACAGGAAAACAAATCACTATGAGTGATAGTCAATAGAAATAATAAAAGTCAGAATCAGACCTGCAAAGACTTTAGATATTTGACTTTTCAGGCACGAATTGTACATATATATATTTTGTTTTAAACATAAGGAATTGTGTTATGAAAAAGAAGAAAAAAAATTTAAAATGTTTAGAATGCAGCCCAGAAAAGCAAATGGATGGAAAATGTGAAAGGAAGGTAAACAAAATGGAGGGCATACTAAGAATACCTTATATATATAATCATATTTTCAGAAAGAGAAAGAGACTGGGATGAAGAAATATATGAAGAGAGAGATAGTTGTTAAAATTTACCAAAACTTCTGAAATTGACCAATATTAACTCTCAGAAAGACAGTAAAAAAGCAAGAAGAATAAACAACTGATAAAGTCATAATGAAAATGCTGACCATCAAAGACAACATCCAGAGAGAAAAAAAGGCATTAATTGTTCAGGTAGGAAAATCAAACTCTCAGTGACTTAATAATAGCAATAATGGGATCCAAAAATATTGGAATAATGAGCTGGTAAAAATAAGTCAATATATAATTATAAACCTTGTGAAAATTTATTTCAGGGACACTTATTCAAAAACTGAGAGGTCAATTTTATCTTAATAAAGCTGGGAAAAAACAGAGTTTGTCAAAAATAAATCTTTACTAAGAAAAATACTATAAAATAGTAATTATAAAATAGAAGAAAAGAATAATTGCAGAGAGATTTCTGAAATAAAAAAAAGGAACATAACAAAAGCTGAATCATGATGTTTAATATATGCCAGGAATTGTTGCTTTGGAAACATATTTAACACATATAACTCTTTGAGAAAAAACTAATATTCTTATTTTAAAGATGAGAAATATGAGGTATAGAGAGGTTAGGTAAATTTTCTAAGACTGAACAGCTGTTGAGTAAACTTGAGATTTATATCTAGACAGTATGGGTACAGAGACTATGACTTTTTTTAATGTTTATTTATTTTTGAGAGAGAGAGAGACAGAGTGTGAGAGGGGGATGGGCAGAGAGAGAAGGAGACAAAGAATTCTAAGGAGGCTCCAGGCTCAGACCTGTCAGCACAGAGCCAATCTCTGAGCTCCAATTCACTGTGAGATCATGACCTGAGCCAAAGTCCGATGCTTAACTAACCCAGCACCCCATTCAATGAACATGACTTTAAACAACACACTATACTGTCTGAAAAAAATAATAAACAAAAAATACAGTATGAGGGCAAATTTATGAAAAGATTGTTTTAATGGATGTTAGTAATGGTTTTTTGAATATCACACCTAAACTACAAACAACAAAATAAAAAATAAATAAATGAGACTACATCAAACTAAAAAGCTGTGCACAGCAAAAGAAACCATCAACAAAGTGAAAAGACAACCTACAACATGGGGAAAAAGATTTGCAAACCATATATCTGATAAGTGGTTAATATCCAAATACATAAATACTCACACAACTCAATAGCCAAAAAGAAAAAAAAAAAATGGGCAAAAGATCTGAGTAGACATTTTTCCAAAGAAGATATATGAGACACAAACAGCTACATGAAAAGATGCTCAGCATTCACTTGTCATTTGGGAAATGAAAATTAAAACTACAATAAGATATCGATAATCTTACACCTTTTAGAATGACCATCCTGAAAAAGACAACAAAGATCAAATTCTGGCATGGATGTGAAGAAAAGGGAACCTTTATTCACTGTTGGTGGGACTGTAAATTAATATAGCTACTATGAAAAATAGTAAGCACCTTTCAAAAAATGAAAATACAACTATCTCATGAGGCAGAAATTTCACTTCTGGGAATATATACAACAGAAACAAAAACACTAACTCAAAAAGGAAAGATATCTGCACCCTCATGTTCATAGCAGCATTATTTACGATAGCCAAGACGTAGAAACAATCTTAGTGCCCATCAATAGATGAATAGAAGAAGGAAATGTGATATATATACACAATGAAGTACCATTTGACCATAAAAATGAGGAAATCTTACAACATTGATGGAAGGCATTAATGCTAAGTGAAATAAGTTGGAGAAAGACAAATACTGTATAGCCTCATATATGGAATCTAAGAAAAAAAAGAACAAATAGCAAAAAAACTCATAGAAAAAGAGATCAGACTTATGGCTACCACAGGTGGAGGATGGGGGAAGGAGAAATTAGAGGAAGGTGGTCAACGGTACAAACTTCTAGTTATATGATAAATAACTACTAGGGGTGTTTGTACATCATGGTTACTAAAGTTAACACTGCTGTATGGTATATAGAAAAGTTAAGAGAGTTAATTTGAGAATTATCTTCAAAAGGAAAATTGTTTTCTTTTTCTTTTATTTTTAGCTTAACATATTGTGGTAATTATTTCACAATATATGCAATTCAAACCATTATGCTGTATATTGAACTTATACAGTGGAATATATCAATTATTTCTCAGTAAAACTGGAAGAAAAAGTTTGAAATAAAAAAAACATTGTTAATAAAACTATAATAATCGTATCTTGAATGGTAAAAAGTAAAGCTAATATACAGTTAAAATATATGAAACTAGTAGCAAATATATAAGGAAAGAAGTGACTGAAATTAAGTCGTTTAACAGTTCATATATATTCAGAAAGATATTAAATTTAAATTTTTATAAAATATGTTTTCCTAGGTTAACTGATGAATAAATAGAAATTCGTTAGAAAACAAATCTATTCATCATAAATATTTACCACTGCCCACTTTTTGGTGACGAAAAGAAATTATATATTTAAAACTTCTTTACACAGAATATAACACATACAGAACTTCCGGCATGTCCTATAAAACATAAATCTAATTTTTAGTCTAACTTTAGAGACTCATCAGATTTTGATTCGAACTATGCATGTTGTCACATCTACTGCTCCACCTCAAAGAGTTTGGAGCCCAGATACATGAAATATCAAACCTAATATACAAACCTACTTCATATTGTGTATCTTCTAAGAAATGCTCACTCTCTCATCCATCAGAATAAAATTCCTTATTTGAAAATACCTAGTTGTGAAACAAATAAAACAAATTATTAAATTTCCTGATTAAAGGCAAATGCAAAATCTTAATTCAAGAATGGATTTGGAGTATCCAAGCTGCAAGATGCCAGCATGGCTGCAAGCCAATGCCCAGATGGGAGAAATAGGAAATCCGGTCTGTGAATTGCAAATATTTAGATTTTAAAGGATACACGGCCCCGAGAAAGGAGCTTGATTTTTTATATACATCATAATAATACAAATAAATTATTCCTACAATATAAATCAATTTCTAAAGTTCTCAGATATTTTTCAGTAATGTTTAATTTTGCCATATAACGTACACAGAGTGACACCTGGGTGGCTCAGTTGGTTAAGCATCTGACTCGTGATTTCGGCTCAGGTCATGGTCTCATGTTTCTGAAATCCAGCCCCACCTTGGCTGTGCGCTGACAGCAGGGAGCCTAATTGGGATTCTCTCTCTCTCTCTCTCTCTCTCTCTCTCTCTCTCTCTCTCTCTCTCAAAATAAATAAATAAACTTAAAAAATTAAATAGAAACATGCAACTCTCCATTTTTTACAGATTGGACAAACATGTAAAAAGTGATGGGCTTGCCTAACACCTCACATACCTCACTGTCAGCATCAGGATTAGCTTTCCTTCCAGCTGATCCCTGGTGTAGAGAGTTAAACAATATCTGCAAACTGCCTTTACCATTTTCTACTGATGAGAAAATATTCTACATTGAGACATGGAGAATTAAGAAGACATTTTCACATGCTTTAGGAAAGATTCTTCTGAAAGAGAGGAATGACTTGTGACATTAAGCCTGGTTTCTTGCAGTAAGAAGGTCTCAGTGAAGGGCAATATGTGTAAATAATGAAAAAGGACACGTGGGTTATTGCATTCTGGAAAACAAACCAATGAGGACATGTGTCCAGGGTTCCACATGAGCAAGTAAATTAACTAAATTGTGTGTAAAAGAGTTTTATATGTATAATTTCAGGTATATATTTCTTATATACTGAACAGTAAGAGGTAGTAAAAATTCAAGATGAGAATATATTTGTTTTCTGATGAATTAAAGTTAGTGTCAGAGGGACTTCCAACAGCTCAACAGGTAGAACAATACAAGAAAACACGTAGGAAACCCAAAGGATTTTGAGTCTCAGAGATATCTTTTGTATCATATGTGATATTAATAAGATTTTAGACTCATGATCTCTAACAAGAAAGATGGAATTCATATTAATCCTGATATTTAATGTCCTTTTAATTAATTCAAATATGGAAACAAGAATTCGTTTTTTTTTTAAATTTTAATTCTAGTGTAGGTAACATACAGTGTTATATTAGTTTCAGGTGTACAATGAAGTGATTCAACAATTCCATACATCACCCAGTGCTCATCATAAGTGCACTCCTTCATCCCCATCACCTATTTAACCCATCCCCCAAACACCTTCCCTCTGGTAACCATTAAGTTTCTTCTCTATAGTGAAGAGTCTGTTTCATGGTTTATCTCTCTCTCTCTCTCTCTCTCTCTCTCTCCCTCTCTTTAACTTTGTTCATTTGTTTTGTTTCTTTTTTTCCCACAAAGTTTATTTATTTATTTTGACAGAGAGAGAGAGAGAGAGAGAGAGAGAGAGAGAGAGAGAATGTGCACAGGGGAGAGGCAGAAAGCCCTGGCAATAAAGGATCCCAAGTAAGCTCTGTGCTCTCAGCAAACCATGGGATCATGGCCTGAGCTAAAATGAAGAGTCATATGCTCAACCAAATGAGCCACCCATGTGTCCCTGTTTATTAAGTTCCACATACAAATGAAATTGTATGGTATTTGTATTTCTCTGACTGACTTATTTCACTTACATCAATACATTCTAGCTCAATTCACATCATTGAAAATGACAAGATCTCATTCCTTTTTTTTAATGACTGAATAACGTTCCGTTGTATACACATACCACATTTTCCTTATCCATTTATCTGTGAATGGACATTTGTGCTCTTCCATAATTTGGCTATTGCAAATAACGATGCAATGAAGATAGGGATTCATATATATTTTCAAATTAGTGTTTTGTATTCTTTGGGTAAATACCCAGTATAGTGATTAGTAGATCATATGGTAGTTTTATTTTTAAATTTTTGAGTAACCTCCATACTGTCTTCCACAGTTGCCGTACCGGTTTATATTCCTAGCAACAGTGCACAAGGATTTCTTTTTCTCCACATTCTTGCCAACACTACTGTTTCTTGAGTTTTTGATATTGGCCATTCTGACAAGTGTGAGGTGATATTTCATTGTAGTTTTGATTTAGATTTCTTTCGTGATGAGTGTTGTTAAGCATCTTTACATGTGTCTGTTGAACATCTGTATGTCTTAGAGATATGTCTGTTCGTGTCTTCTAATCATTTTTAAATTGGATTATTTGTTTTTTTGTGTGTGTATTGAGTTGGATAAGTTCTTCATATATTTCGGATACTAACCCTTTATCAGATATGTCATTTTCAAACATCTTCTCCACTCAGTAGTTTGCCTTTTAGTTTTTATGATTGTTCTCTTCACTGTGCAAAAGCTTTTTGTTTTAATGAAATCCCAATAGTTTATTTTTCCTTTGATTTCCCTTGCCTCAGGAGACATATGTAGACAGATGTTGCTATGGCTGATGTCAGAGAAATTGCTTCCTGTATTTTGTTCTGGATTTTTATAGTTTCAGGTCTCACATTTAGGTCTTTAATCCATTTTTATTTTATATTTTTGTATACTGTAATGCATCTAGCTTTCCATTTTTCCCAACACAATTTGTTGACAATACCTTTCCCAATGTATATTCTGCTTCTTTTCTGGAATATTAATTGACCAAACTATTGGGGGTTTGTTTCTGTTTTTTTGGTTTTTTTTTTTTTTAAATTTTTTTTTAACGTTTATTTATTTTTGAGACAGAGAGACACAGAGCATGAACGGGGTAGGGGCAGAGAGAGAGGCAGAGACAGAATCGGAAACAGGCTCCAGGCTCTGAGCCATCAGCCTAGAGCCTGATGCGGGGCTCGAACTCACGGACCGCGAGATCGTGACCTGAGCCGAAGTCGGACGCTTAACCGACTGAGCCACCCAGGTGCCCCTGTTTCTGGGTTTTCTAATCTGCTCCATTGATTGATGTGTCTATTTTTGTGCCAGTACCATGTTTGATTACTACAGCTTTGCAGTATGACTTGAAGTCCAGAATTGTAATACCTCCAGTTATATTTTTCTTTTTCAACATTGTTTTGGCTATTCTGGGTCTTTTCTGGTTCCATACAAATTTTAGGATCTTTTGTTCTGATTCTGTGAAAAATGCTGTTGGCATTTTGATAAGGATTGCATTACATCTGTAACTTCCTTTGGGTAGTATGGTTATTTTAACATTTGTTTTTCTAATCCATGATTAGATTTTGTTTTATTGTTTACATTGTACAGGTCTTTCACCTCTTTGGTTATGTTTATTCCTAAGTATTATATTATTTTTGCTTCAGTTGTAAATGGGATTATTTTCTTAATTTCTCTTTGCACTCCTTCATTATTCATTAATAGAAATGCAATCGATTTCTGTACATTGATTTTGTATCCTGTGACTTTACTGAATTCATTTATCAGTTCTAGTACTTTCTTGGTGGATTCTTTTGGGTTTTCTATTGTAGTATCATGACATCTGCAAATAGTGTAAGTTTTTTACTTCTTCCTTAACAATTTGGATGCATTTCATTTCTTTTTGTTGTCTGATGGTTATGTCTATGACTTCAGTACTATGTAATATAAAAGTGATGAGAGTGGATATCCCTGACTTTAGAGGAAAAAAACTCATTTTTTGTTTTTTTTTTTTGCTATTGACTATGATGTCAGCTGTGGGTTTTTCATATAAGGCCTTTATTATGCTGAGGTATGTTCCCTCTATACATTTTTGAGAATTTTTATCATGAATGGATGTTGTACTCCTTCTATTGATGTGATCATATGGATTTTATTCTTTGTCTTGTTGTTGTGATGGATCACATTGATTGATTTGTGAATATTGACTCACTTTGGCATCCCAAGAATAAATTCCACTTGATTGTGGTGAATGGTTTTCTGAAATGTATTGTTGGATACCTTTTGATATTTTTTTAGAGAGAGAGAGAGAGAGCAAGTGAGTGAGGGGCAGAGAAAGAGAGAATCCCAGGAGAGACAGAGGAAGAACAGAAGAAAGAGAGAGAGACAGAGAGAAAGAGCGAGAGAGAGAGAGAGAGAGAGAGAGAGAGAAATGGGGCTGATCTGAATCAGGGCTCATGTTTTTAACCAAAGCAGGGCTCCTGTTTTACCAGAAGCAGGGCTTCAGCTCACCCAATGTGGACCTTGAACTCATGAACCTTGAGATAGTGACCTGAGCCAACAATGTCAGATGCTTAACGACTGAGCCTCCCAGGTACCCTTGATAATATTTTGTTGAGGATTTTTGCATCTATGTTCATCAGAGATATTGGCCGATAGTTATATTATTTTCGTACTGTGTTTATCTGGTTTGGGTACCAGAATAAATCGTGCCTTGCAAAATAAATTTGGAAGTTTTCCTTCCTCTTCTATTTTTTTGGTTATAGTTTGAGAAAAATAGATATTAATACTTCTTTGATTATTTAATAGAATTCACCTGTGAGGCCATCTCCTCTTGGAATTTTGTTTGTTCAAAGTTTTTTTGATTACATATTTAATTATTGTTGGTAATTGGTCTGTTCAAATTTCCTATTTCTTCCTGATTCTACTTTGGCAGGTTACATGTTTCTAGAAATTTATCCATATCTTCTAGGCTCTCCAATTTTTTGGCATATAACTTTTCATAATATTCTCTAAAAATCCTCTGTATTTCTGTGGTGTGAATTGTTATTTCTCCCCTTTCCTTTTGAATTTTATTTCAATTCTCTCTATCTCTCTTTTTGATGAGTCTGGCCAAAGGTTTTCAATTTTGTTAATCTTTTCAAAGTACCAGCTCCTTGTTTCAGTGATCTGTTCTATTGGCATTTTTAGTTTCCATTTGCTTTATTTCTGCTCTAATATTTTTTGTTAAATGTTTATTTATTTTTGAGAGAGAAAGAGAGGGAGAGAGAAAGAACGTGCATGGGAGACGGAGAGAGGCAGAGAGAGAGAGGGAGACAGAGGATCCAAAGCAGGTTCTGCACTGACAGCAGAGAGCCCAACGCAGG
Organism: Panthera pardus; assembly: GCF_024362965.1. Taxonomy (NCBI): domain Eukaryota; kingdom Metazoa; phylum Chordata; class Mammalia; order Carnivora; family Felidae; genus Panthera; species Panthera pardus. The sequence continues at coordinate 81,044,848 of NW_026526677.1, read as the reverse complement.
GCTCAAACTCACAAACTGCAAGATTATGACCTGAGTCAAAGTCAGATGATTGACTGAGTCACCCAGGTGCCACAATTTCTGTTTTAATCTTTATTAGTTCCTTTATTCTACTAGTTTTGGGTTTTGTTGTTGTTCTTTTTCTTTTTTCTGGTTCCTTAAGGTGTAAGGTTAGGTTGTGTATTGCTTTTTGAGGTAGGCCTGTATTCCTATAAAATTCCCTCTTAGAATCACTTTCACCACATATCAAAGATTTTGGACAGTTTGGTTTCATTTTCATTTGTCTCCATGTATTTTTTTTTTATTCCTCATTGATTTCTTGGTTGATCCATTTATTGTTTAGTAGCACATTATTTAACCTCCATGTATTTATGCTCTTCCCAGATATATTCTTGAGATCGATTTCTAGTTTCATAGCATTATGGTCAGAAAGAAGCATGGAATTACTTTGATTTTTTTTTTTTTAATTTGTTGCGACTTGTTTTGTGGGCTAATATGTGGTCTCTTCTGGAGAATGTTATATGTGAACTTGAAAAGAATGTGTATTCTGCTGTTTTAGAATGGAATGTTCTGAATACATTTGTTAAATACATCTGGTCCAGTGTCTCATTCAAAGCCACACTTTCTTTGTTGATTTTCTGTTTGGATGATCTGTCCATTGATATAAGTAGGATACTTAACTGCATTAAGTATTTGGGTGTCCTTGTAATGGGTGCATAAATATTTATAATTTTTATATATACCTTGTTGGATTGTCCTCTGAATGATTATATAGTATCCTTCTTTGACTGTTGTTACAGTCTTTGTTTTAAAGTCTATTTTGTCTCATATAAGTGTTGCTACCCAGGTTTCTTTTCACATCCATTTGCATGATAGATGTTTCTGTATCCCTTCACTTTCACTGTGTATGTGTCTTTAGGTCTGAAATGAGTCTCTTTTAGGCAGCATATACATGGGTCTTTTTTTCTTTTTAATATTCCATCACCCTATATCTTTTGAATGGAGAATATAGTCCATTTAAATACAGAGTAACTATTGATAGGTATGTATTTATTGCCATTTTATTACTTGTTTTTATGGTTGTTTTGTAATTCTTCTCTATTCCTTTATTTCCTTGCTCTCTTCACTTACATTAGTTGACTTTCTTTAGTGATATATTTAGATTCCTTTCACTTTTTTGCATATCTATTACTGGTATTTGATTTTTGGTTACCATTTGGTTTGTATATATCATCTTCTGCATATAGCAGTTTATATAAAGTTGATAGTCACTTGAGTTTGAAACCATTCTTTACTCCTCTGCTCCACACATTTTTGGTATATGGTGTAATACTTTACATATTTTTATTTTGGATGCCTTGATTGATTTTTACAGATATACTTATTTTTACTACTTTTGTGCTTCCTATTTTCCTTACTCTTGCTTATGGTCTTTCTTTTCCACTCAAAGGGTCCCCTATAACATTTCTTGTAGGGCTGTTTATTGATCACAACTCCTTTAGTTTTAGTTTTTCTGGGAAACTCTTAATTTCTCCTTCTATTCTGAATGATAGCCTTGCTAGATAGAATAATCTAGGTTGCAGATTTTTCCCTTTAAGCAGTTTGAATATATGATGCCACTCCCTTCTGGCCTGCAAAGTTTCTCCTGAAAAATATGCTAATAGCCTTATGAATTTCCATTGGGTGTAACTGTTTTATTTTCTCTTGCTGCTTTTAAAATTCTCTCTTTACCATTATTTTTTTTCCATTTTAATTACTATGTGTTTTGGTGTGGACCTCCATGGGTTGATTTTGTTGGGGGATCTCTGTGTCTTCTGAATCTGGATTTCTTCTTTCTTTCTCAGGTTAGGGAAGTGTTCAGCTATTATTTCTTCAAATACATTTTCTGCTCCCTTTTCTTTTTCTTCTTCTTCTGAGATCCTATATTGTGAGTGTTATTACATTTGATGGTGTTGCTGAGTTCCCTCAGTCTATTCTCATTTTACATTTAAATTTTGTTTTAAGTTTATTTATTTATTTTGATACAGAGAGAGTACAATTGGGGTGAGGGGCAAAGAGAGAGGGAGAATCTCAAGCAGGCCCCATACTCTCAGTGCAGTCTGATGTGGGGCTGGAACTCATGAAACTCAGATCATGACCTGAGGTGAAATCAAGGTCTGCTTGCTTAACTGACTGAGCCAACCAGGTGCCCCTCATTTTGCATTTTTTTTTCTCCAGGTTACTGATTCATTCTTCTGCTTTGACTAATCTACTATTTACTCCATCTAGGCTTGTTATGTATGTATGTTAATTTATATTGAGAAAGAGTGAGAGAGCACATGAGCAGGGGAAGGGCAGGGAGAGAGGGAGACAGAGAATCCCCAGCAGACTCTGCACTGTCAGCACAGAGCTGGACATGGAGGTCAGTCTCATGAGTCATGACATCACTACCTGAACCGAAATCAAAAGTGGGATGTTCAACAACTGAGCCACCAAGGTGTCCCCATCTAGGTATTTTTAATTTCGTTGATTGTGTTCTTCATTTCTGATTTCTCCTTTTTTATCTCATTGCTAAGGGTCTCATTGATGATTTCCACTCTTTTTTTAAGTTAAGTGTGTAGCTTTATGAATATTACTTAAATCTTAAATTTTCTGTCATCTCTATTACTTATCTCCTTTTTGCTTATTACGTTCCTTGTAATTTTGTCCTTTATTTCATTTAGGACATATTCCTCTGTCTCCTCATTTTCTCTAACTCTCTGTGTCTGTTTCTCTTTACTAGGAAAGACATCCATGTCTCCTGCACTTGAAAGTAATGGTCTTGTGAAGAAGAGGTCCTATAGCCCTAGTGTGCAGTGTCCCTTGTTCAACAGAACTTGATACTTCAGGGTTGTCTCCTATGCCTGATGTATCCACCCTTCTCTTGTGGTGAGCCTTTTAGTCCAGTTGTCTGTAGAGGTTCTCTTTTCCTGTTGTGGACAGTGTTTGGTCCCTGTGGCTTAGTGGGCTAGTCTTGAGATGCCTGGAGCTTAGGTTGAGTCAGAGCAGATACAGTAGCACAAAACTGCAGGGTGATTTTCCTTTGTGTCCCTAGAGTTTTCCTTGGTGGGTGATACCTGTGGTCAGACCAACTGTCTGCATCCAGTCCACTGCTACGTCTCTGTCTGACTTCTGGGTGTGATTTTCTTTCCCTGTCTCTGGAGAAAGTCATTTTGGAGTGGTGCTGGGCACTATAGGGACTGCTTGCACACTGCCAGGCTTGTGGCATGGCCCTGTATGGGCCCTGGCCAAAAGCCTATTAGGGCAGCTCCCCAAAGTACAGTTGGGGAGGGCATTGTGACGGGGCAATGGTGCTAGCAAGCTTTATATGTCCCTGTCTTCTGGGGGTGGGGCCCTATAGTGCTGGGACTGAGGCAGGCTATCCAAAGGGGTAGATTGGTGGAAGCACAGCATTGGTGGGGGAGGGGACCAGAGCAGCAGTGTTAACAAGTTACTTAGAGTGTTCCACAGGTGATCCTAGGTTTACACTGGGGAGCTGGGATGGACAATGGCCCCTTTAAGTTCCTTTATCCCTGAAGGAATGTCCCTGGGGTTTCTGTCCCTCAGAACATGCTTTGAGATTAGTAAATAACTCTCCCTCTCATATGCCCCAGGCACATTTCAAACTGCTGCTTCTATGCTGCAGAGATATGCTTCTATCTCTGTGGGCTGTTTATTCTGCTATCTTTTTAATGGCAGAGACTCAGTTTCCTCTTGCCCTCCTAGCTATCTCAGAGAAAAGCCAACTGATTTTTTTTTAATTCCACATTTTAAGTCCTGCTAGTTGTAAGAACTCACAAAATTCAGCTCCTTTGATTTTCAAAACCATATATTATGAAAATTTGTCTTCCCTGTGCAGGTTTCTTGGTATGAGGGTCTCCCCTCTCGATGCCTGCAGTGTGCCTCTCTCCCATGGACAGTCTGAGGAGTCCATTTAGTTCCTGACCATGTCTCCACCCTTCCAACTCTCTTCAGTGTGGCCTCTTCTCTACATTTAGTTGTGGAGTTTATTTTGCCAGCCTTCAGGTAATTCTCTGGGTTATTTACACTGATGTGAGTGTTATCTAGTTATATCCATGGGGTAAGGTGAGCCTAGCATCATCTTACTCTGCTATTTTCTTCAGAAGTCCAGAATCTTTTGAAGACAGTTAAAATTAGAGTCATTGTGTTCTCTTCATCTTGGGTAAATTGGGTTTTTCATGATTTACCTAAAATTTAACCTATATTCCCCAGAAATTTGTCATTTTTAATCATTATCTTCATCTGGCAGTTAATACCATAGGGCTAAAATGCATTTAGACAATGTCTTGTTGTAGGGACATGGTTAAATTTGGAAGAGTAGATAGTTCCAAGGCAATGTTTGAAATTGCTAATATCCATTCTCACAGGAATCATATACATTTTTTTTTCATTTCCATATTAAATAAACCCTTTTTCTTGAAATATTTATATTTGCTAAAGCCAAGGAAAACAGGGATGGTAAAAGACACAAAAAGGTACTACACCAAGAAAAGAAACAGACAAAAACTTGAGAACAAGTCCATATATTTATATGGTGCTGTTATAAAATATTAGGTAGCTCCTTTGGTGGAATTTTATAGTAGTATGACAAGGACCTGTAAGTGTGGTTTTCTATGTTGTTGACAAAGGAGTTGTAAAAAAATGAGAAATGAAAAAGAGAGACTACGGGGATGTGCAGTGGGATGTTTTATACCCCAAACTTTAATCCAAATGACTACTATCAATTTTTTTTTCTCCAAACAGTAAGTACTGAGAGGTAATATGATCAAGTCAATTGAGACTAGTAAAAAACAAATAGGAAAAACTAAATTCTGGGCAAAACTATGTGCCTGATAAACTGCCTCTCTCTGCCTTAGCCTCTTCAGTTTGTATTATGATGGCACCAGTCTTTATTGACTTTCAGCAAGTTACTTGATTTTGTTAAGTTCTTTGCAACATCACAGATAAAAAAAACAAACAAAAAAAAAACAAAAAAAAACCCTAAAAATCCACAATGGACATTGTAATTTCCCCACATTGTTTCTCTTAATCTGTTAAATATCATTGAAAATTGTTAATTTTCAATTTTTTGTTTCAGAATCAAGCATTCAAGATAATTCATAGAGTTGCAGATACAGGTAAGTTATTAAGGAAGAGATGTACTTCAATTAATTCTACTCCTCACCACCAAATAATTCAGATGAGAATTTATACATGTGCCTTGAACTTGCCAGGACTATGATATTCAGAACAGCATGCCATCTGACAGAGGTCCCAAGAGCCATCATCATTTCAGTTTCAGTCAAATGAATAAAAATGGGTTACCATAATCTGGTAACTGAGAGAACTGGAAAGTGTAAGATCAGGTTATGTAACTGTAACTTTTTCATGGAATTAATATATTAGCCTTAGTTTGCATTTGAGACATTTATGCTATTCTAGGCTATTCCAAATCCTTTAATGCATTAAATCAAGATTTTTTCTTTCACTAACAAGATACCACTTCATTGCTTGAGGAAAACATCCTTAAATTGAGTTTTCATTTATGTGAAGTAAAGAAATTCAGAAAGGGAAAAATTAAACAAATTGCTTAATTTCATAATCTAAAGTAAGTGGCATATCATATATTACAGTTGGTTGTAGTATATTATTTATTTTGAGATAGTTATAATTCATAGGTAGTTGCAAAAAACTGTACAGGAAGGTCCTGTGAAACTTTTACCTCTCCTCAATGTTAGCATCTTAGATAGCTACAGAATAGAATAAACACCACAAACTTGGTGTTGGTACAATCTAAAGAGCTTATTCTGATTTCATCACTTTACATGCTCTCATTTGTATGTGTGCCTTTGTGTATGTGTCTGGAGTTGTATGCACAATAATCATGGCATGTCCCTTTTATTTATGTTTTCTTTGATTTCTTCCTCGGTGTCTTTCATCACATGACAAAATTTTCAGCATACAAATCCTAACACATTTTGTTAGTTATAAGTAAGTGTTTCATTTTTTAGCCACTGTAAATGGCCTTGTGTTTTTAATTTTGGTTTCCACATATTCATTTTAAGTATATGGGAGTGTAATTAATCTTACATCCTGTGACTTTGATGAACTCACTTGTTAATTCTAGGAATTTGAGGAGTAAACTGTTGGAGATTTTTCTACATGCACAATCATGTCATCTGTGAATGGGGCACTTCTGCTTATTCTTTTTCAATTTTTACTCCCCTTTTCACGTTTTTATTGCTTTATTACATTTGCTAGGACTTACAGTACCATGCTGAATAATAGTGAAAGCAGACATCCTTGCCTTATTCTTCAACTTAGGAGGAAAGCTTTCAGTTTTTCACCAGTAAGTATGATGTTAAATAATAATTTATTTTGTTATGAATGCTCTTTATCAAGTTAATATTAATTTCTCTCTAGTCCCACAATGTTGAGAGTTATTACAATGAGTATATTTTGGATGTTGTCAAATTCTTCTTCTGGGTTAATTGATATGCTCAAACAGGTTTTTTTCTTAGCTTGTTGTTATAATGGGTTGTATTGATTGGTTTTAGAATATTGGACCAACTGGCATGCCTGGGTGGCTGTTGGTTGAGTGTCTGACTCTTGGTTTTGGCTCAGGTCATGATTTCACAGTTTTGTGAGTTCAAACTCTGTGTCTGGCTCTGCAATGGCAGTGCAGATCCTGCTTGGGTTTTTTTTTTTGTTTGTTTTTTTTGTTTTTTTTTTTTCCCCTCCCTCTCTCTCTCTCTGCTCCTCCCTTGCTCTGGCTGTCTCTGTCTCTCTCAAAATAAATAAATAAACTTAAAAAAAAAGAATATTGAACCAACCTTGCATATCTGGAATCAATTTCACTTGGCCATATATATAATTCTTTTTATATTGTTCTATTCAATTTGCTAATGTTTTACTGAGAATCTTTACATTTTTATGAGGGAACTTGGTCTTATTTTGTTTTGTGTTTTTTACTTTCTTTGTCTGACTTGGTGTCAAGGTAATACTGATCCCATATAATGAGAAAGGTTTCCTCATTTTCTACTTTTGGAAAAGATTGTGTAAAATGTGTGTTTATTCTGTAAATGTTTTGTAAAATTTCATGGCGATACAATCTTGACATGAAGATTTATTTTAGGGGAAATTTTTAATTACAAATTCAATTTCTTTAATAGTTGTAGCACTGGTTCAGTTGTCTATTTCACGTTGGTTGTGCTTTGCTTAGTAGTTTTTGGTTTTTGAGAAATTGGCTCATTTTTATGTTGTTAAATTCATAAATGTGAAGTTGTTCATAGCATTCTCTTATTAATCTCTTAATTGCTACTGTATCTGTTACAATATCTCCTATTTTGTTACTGATATTAGTGAATTGTGCCATCTCTTTTAATCTTGTCAAATTTACTGGAAGTACATCACTTATTTTATATTATATTATTTTATTTTTATTGTTTTATTCATTCATTCATTCATTCATTCACTCAGGAATCAGCCTTTTGTTTTATTGATACTTTTCTGTTTTCTTGCTTTCAGTCTTTTTTTTTAATTTATCTCATGTTTATTATTTCCTTCCTTCTGTTTGCTTTATGATTTATCTTCTCTTATCTTTTCTGAATTCTTGACCAAAGAACTTAGAATATTGTTTTGAGATTTTTTTTCTAATATAAGTATCCATTGGCATAAATTTCCCTCTCAACATGGCTTTTTTGTATTTTTATTTCCTTTGAGACTTCTTCTTTGATACATGAATTATTTAAAAGTATATTGGGGCGCCTGGGTGGCTCGGTCGGTTAAGCGTCCGACTTCGGCTCGGGTCATGATCTCGTGGTCCGTGAGTTCGAGCCCCACATCAGGCTCTGTGCTGACAGCTCAGAGCCTGGAGCCTGTTTCAGATTCTGTGTCTCCCTCTCTCTCTCTGCCCCTCCCCTGTTCATGCTCTGTCTCTCTCTGTCTCAAAAATAAATAAACGTTAAAAAATTTAAAAAAATTAAAAAGTATATTAATTAATTTTCAAGTATTTGAAGTTTTTCCTGTTGTCTTTCTGTATTGATTTCTAGTTCAACTCCATTATCATCAGACAGACACTCTGTATTATTTAAATTCTTTAAATCTGAGAAGGTTTGTTTTATGACACAAATATTTTCTATCTTTATGAATGTCCCATGGACAGCTGAAAAGAATATATATTCTGCTGTTGGTTGAATTGTTCTAAAATGTCAATTAGGTTGTGTTATTTGATCATTCTCAATTCTTCTATATATTTATATTTTATATATTTTCTGGGAATGAAATGTTGTAATTCTCAGCTATAATTGTGGGTTATTCTATTTTTTTTTTTTTTAGTTTTACTAATGTTCACTTTATGTATTTTGAGTCTTTTTTGTTTTTTTGCAACCATATTTAGAATCACTATGTACTCATGATGGATTGATACCTTTAACATTAAGTAATATTCATTTTATGTTCCTAGTAATTTTCTTTGTTATGTAGCATACATCATCCAATATATATCATATATATATATCACTCTTGCTTTTTCTGATTAATGTTTGCATAATGTATCTATTTTCATACTTTTATTTTTAACCTATACCATGTTTGAAATAAGTTGCTTGTGGACAACATATGGTTGTGTCAGTTTTTAAAAAATCAACTCTGCTAATCTTTGTGTTTTAATTGGTGAATTTAGATTATATTTAAAATAATCACTAATATGATATGGCTTAAATTTACATTTTATTATGTGTTTTCTGTTTGTTTCTTCTGTTCTGTACTCCTCTGATTCCTTTGCCTTATTGTGAGTTACTAAAATACTTTTTACTTTATTTAAAAATTATTTTTACTTTCTTTTACTTACTAATTCCAATTTTATTTACTTATGTATTTTTGAGTATATTTATTCATATCATTTGCTTCATGATTGATGCAGTTTACAGTATTCCTTTTTGCCTTGTTTCTTCCTACTTGTGTAATCTTTTACCACAGTGATGGAATATTAAAATCTTATTTCCATTGAGGCACCTTTACTTTTCTTACCTTTTATATATGATTATCTTAAGTGTTTTCTCTAAATACATTGAAAACCAGCAGCAAATCCTGTTACTTTTTTTTTAAGTTTATTTATGTATTTTGAGAGAGAGAGAGCTCAAGTGGGGTAGGGGCAGAGGGGCGGGGGCAGAGGATCCAAAGCAGGCTTTGTGCTGACAAGCAGACAGCTTAATGTAGGGCTAGGACTCACAGTGAGATTTTGACTGGAGCCGAAGTCAGACACTTAACTACTGAGCCACCCAGGCACCCCTGTTACATTTTTTTTTTTTATTTAAATATCAAATATCATTTAAGGAACTTGAGAAGAAATTACCAATTATATTTAATCCTATTTTACCCTTTTATAGAATGTTCTTTCCTTACTGAAGTTCCTATCTTTCTGCTTCATTTCCTGTTTATAGAGGGACTTTCAGCCATTTTTTTAGGGTAAATATTCTGTTATCAGATTCCCCTAATTTTACTTTGTTTGAGAATTCTTAACAGATAGGTTTTAATGATATAGAGCTCACAGACTCACAGTCAATAGTGTTTGTGGAGAGTTTGTTTTGTTTTGTTTTGTTTTTAATATGAATGAAATCAATTGTCAAATTGCTTTCCATACAACACCCAGTGCTCATCCCAACAGGTGCCCTCCTCAATACCCATCACCTGCCCTCCTTCCCTCCCACCCCTCATCAACCCTCAGTTTGTTCTCAGTTTTTAAGAGTCTCTTATGTTTTGGCTCCTTCCCTCTCCAACCATTTTTCTTCCTTCCCCTCCCCCATGGTCTTCTGTTAAGTTTCTCAGAATCCACATAAGAGTGAAAACATATGGTATCTGTCTTTCTCTGTATGACTGATTTTGCTTAGCATGACAATCTCCAGTTCCATCCATGTTGCTACAAAAGGCCATATTCCATTCTTTCTCATTGCCATGTAGTATATGGTTTATATACACAATGGAATACTACATGTTTTTTTTTGTTTGTTTTTGTTTTGTTTTCAGCACTTGGAAAAATATTTTGCCACTTCTTGCATGGTTTCAGATGAGTTGGGATTCCCCTATAGGTAGTGTATTGTTTCTAGTTACTCCTGACATTCTTTTTCTTTAATTTTTAAAAATGTACTTATGATGTGCCTTGCCATGAATTTCTTTCGATTTTACCTAATTGAGGTTCATTCAGCCTCTTCAGTCTGTAGGTTTATTCCTTCTGTCAAATTTGAGAATTTTTCAAGCATTATCTTTTTTAATGATTTTTCAGTCCCACTCTTTCTTCTATCCTTCTGTGACTCAGATGATACAAATGCTAGATACTTTGTTATTGTCCCACAGATCCCCAAGGCTCTGTTTTTTTTTGTTTTGTTTTTTTGTTTGTTTGTTTTGTTTTGTTTTTTCCCTTTCAGGTTATCTTCTGTCTGCTAAGATTCTGTAAATTCTACTGGTCTATACTTAAGTTCGTTGATTCTATGCTTTCTCATCTCCTTTGTACTATTGAGTCCATCCAGTGCTAGAATTCCCAGTTTGATATTTCTTACAGCCTCTCTTTCTTTGATGAAATATTCTATTTCTTTTTACACTCGTTTCAAGAGATTTCATCATTGTTTATAAAAGCATGTTTATGATGGTTGATTTACCCACGTCAGAAAATTCCAGCAATTGAATCATGTCTGTATAGACATCAATTGATATTGTGATTTTTCTTGTTCTTGATATGGCAAGAAACATATCCTTTTCCAGGGCCTTAAGTTGGAAAGAATAGCCTTTTCTTTTGTGTTCTTTCTTTCTTTTTTTCTTCCTTTTTTTTCTCTTTCTTTCTTTCTTTCTCCTTTCTTTCCATGGCAATTGGTAGTTCAGATTGGATGCTTCTCTGGCTCTCAGACCAGGATATATTAGAGCTAAAAAGAAATCCCTGGGAACTCACTGCAGTATTTTCTCAAACTCTAAGATCCTTAGCCAGTTCACTTTCTTCTTTCTAGATGCCAGAATCCTTTTATGATTGTTGAATTATTTCCAGGTATTTACTTGTATTTAGAGGAGTGCTACAGGGAAAATTAAGTCTTTACCACCTTTTCTGACACTCAAAGTCCAAGCATTTTTTTTTAATAAAAGAGAGTAAATGAAACATCAACCTAATATTTATTAAAAGAACATAAATTCATATATAAACTTGATGATTTTGGGTTTGAATTCTAGTTCAGTAACACATCACCTATGGAAGCTGGGACAATTCACATAAGCTTCCTAAGCTTCAATTGCCATGTTCAAAAATGGGAATAAACCCTCCAACTTGAAGTCCTTTGTAGAAGTGCCAAGTTATATGTAGAAATTAATTAGGATAGTGTTTGAGAATTGTAATGATTAATTTTATATGCCATTTTGACTAGGCCACAGTTTACCCAAACATTTGGTCAAATAGATTAACATTTGAATCAGTAGACTGATTAAAGGAGATTCTTTTTCCTAATGTGAATGTCCTCATTCAATCATTTGAAGGCCTCAATAAAACAAAAAACCTGACCATTGTCCGATAATTCACACAAGTAAGAGATAATTCCTCCTGTTTAACTGCCTTCAAGCAAGGACATAATTTTTTTCCTGCCTTTGGGCTCACATAGAAATATGAGGTGACTACTTTAGTCTCAAACGTGCCAGCTTTGATTGGAACTATGCCATCAGCTCTGCTGATTCTGAGGCCTTCAGATTTGGACTGGAAATGCACCACTAGCTTTCCTAAGTCTAGCTTGCTGACTGCAAATCTGGGGATTCCTTAGCCTCTATAATCATATAAGCCAATTTCTTATCATCTCTCTCTCTGAGTATATGTATGTATGTGTGTGTATGTATATATACACATATAAAATATATATATATATATATATATATATATATATATATATATATATCTGTTTCTCTGGATAAACCTGGTTAATAACATAGTCATCTAAGAGAAGCTTTTCTTATATTTAGTATAATGTGTCATTCACCTCAAATAAGTTGTGAGAATTGAAAGTATATTCATTGGTGGGGCACTTGGGTGGCTCAAATAGGATGTGAGAATTAAAAGTATATTCATTGGTGGGGCATGTGGATGGGGCACCTGTGATGACAGCTCAGAGCTTGAAGCCTGCTTCAGATTCTGTGTCTCCCTCTCTCTCTGTCTCTACCCCACTCACACTCTGTCTCTCTTTCTCTCAAAAGTAAATAAACGTTAAATTTTTTAAAAGTTATTTTCATCAGTGAGCTAAACAATTTATGTCTATTTCACTTTTCTCTGCTTATGCAAACTCTGCTTCTTAAAAAGCAATATCCAAAATATATCATACCTCAAAGTTAGATTGAGTCTGTTGATATTATCCATCTATTTGCAACTCCTAGTATACTTAAAAAAATAAGGTATTGATTTTTCCAATCCCCAGCCCATCTCCACAAGCAGATCATAATTTCATTATATTCTCAGAACAGTGCTTACATAATATACAGCAAAAGTTCTACACTGCATAAATAGCACATTTAATTTTAATGTTTTTAAATACTCTTATTTTAATAGCTGATGATCTCAGAATATTTTGGAAAGTTTTAAAATTTAATATTATATCTATTTCACTTATATGACATCCAGTAAAGCAATGTTGAATAAATATATATTGTTTATATAGGTTCATTGTGCATTCATATTTTAACACCATTGTGAATGACTTACATAATTTTTGAAATGTACCTAGTCTCTAAGAAATGTCATACCAGATTCAGAAAGTAAGTCTAGCAAAGTTAGAGTCAAACTGAACTTGTTGTTAGTAATGAAAGTAGATGTGATGGTCAGCATGGCCATCCATCAGGAAGATGCACTTAACAGATATCTTGAATGTTTTCCAGAAGCATATCATAAAAATAGAAAGTACAAGAAATAGGTGACTAGTGTAAATTGAGCAGTGACCTAAATACACTATATAAAACTAATGGAGACTACAGTCCTCTTTTCTTTCGCTATTATCCAATTGAAGGACTGACTTTATTTCCAAAGTCTAAGAACTATATATTTCAACTTTTGAATTCAGAGACAAATGATTCTGTTGAGTCAAAGTGAGGTTGTAATAACCTAGAACTAGCTAAAGTTGCAGAGGAAATACCAAACAAAAAGAATGTTATTCCTTGAATATGTAACAAAACAAATATTTCCAGTCTTGGAGAAGTTTAATAGAAATAATAAAATAAGACCCAATTAAACATGTCACAATTGAGGCCATTAAATGCAAAGGAGAATCCGCTGGCCTTTATGTGGCAGTTATGTAGATATGCTGCTCTTAGCGCCTTTCAAGAAATCATTTTTTGTTCAACTTCACGGAGAGCAGTTAGCTGACAGCATCCAGATGTGATCACCTTTAGAATATGGCTCAGTGTTGGAGCTGAGGTCATGTGCCTCCCAGGAAACCCTTAGCACAAAGACTGAGCATGGTAGGAGAAAAAGGGCCTTGCCATTAATGCCTAATGAGAAACTCCTCTGATGGGCAATCTTTGTTCTGGGATACACTGGGTTGTTCAAGGCCACTGACTCTCAACCAGAGGTAACTGTGCACCCCCCAAATGACATTTGGAAACATTTGGGAGATACTTTCCATTGTCACAAGTAGTGGATATGCTACTGGCATGTAGTCGTAAAGGCCAGGTAAGCTAGCAAAGATCATAAAATTCATAGGACAGCCCTCTGCAACAAACAGTTATCAAGAACAAAATTTCAGTAGTGTGGATGTTGGGAAACTCTAACCTAGATTTGATCCTATCAAGGATCTCCCTGAAGATCTTCATGCTCAGTCCACTTCCTCCTCTCTTTCTTTTCGGACATCAGAGCTGCTCTGTGGTCCAGGGGCTTTCCTATTCCATTTCCCTTCCTTTCCTATTCCATTTATTTTCCTATTCCTATTTCCCCATATCTTCTTTGTCTTTCCAGGTGTTAACTTCTCCTGGAATTTCTAAATCAGGCCAAGAATCTGATTTCTGAAAGAATCTGATTTCTGACATTTTTTAGTAAATATTTAGTAATCATCCACAATGCTCCAGTGACCTTACAAGGTGCTAAGATAGACATGTAAACAAAATATGAACTTTATCTCAAGAAACTCATGCTTTAGCAGATAGAAAATTACATGACATAAAATATAATCAATATTATAGTAAAATGCAGTGGAAGTTCTGCATTATTGGAAGGTACAGGAATGCATGCAGTGCACATCATGGAATTTAGTCAGGAAGTATTTCACTGTTAACTTGTGGTCCTTAAATCATCCAGTTTAAGGACATAACTACTCTTAGACCATGGAATTGACATGATTTTTCATATGGAATCAGGTATCATCTGTAAGCAGATAAGGGGTAGGGAGACCCTGATATTATTCTACATATAGACATTGCTTTTGCTAAAAAACAAAACTGATTATTTATTTTTAAAATAGATTGATGGCATCCCATGGGTCTCATACTGTTTTACATGCTTTTCAAGATCTTTCCAAATCAGCTATAATGTGCCTTTCAAGACTAAAGTTATATATATTTCCCATACTCACACTCAATTTTCATTCATTCCTTACTGAGCACCTGAGCATCTCTCACATGCTAGGGTTCTGAGCTGGGCAGTGTTCATTTCATAGCGAACAAGATGGACGCAGTCTCCGTGTTTAGGTTGCTTACAGTCATTAAGTATTACTTGCCCTTTCTAAGCTTAATATGCTTCTTCTTTGTCCATGCTCCTTCCCATGATTAAACTCCCTTTAGATTTCCTTAGTCTGATAATTTCTTCTCTATATTTCAAGTCTGGTATCTTTCAAAAGTTTTTCCTAGACCTTCACTTTACTTTGTTGTGCTTTTGTAACACTTTGTTTATAGCACAGTTCTCACCTATAATAGTTTAGCAAAGATAAATTTGTCTCCTGATCTAAACTTGTGAACGCTTTGAAGGCATAAGCCATATCTTATCTATACTTGCTTCCCAAGCACCCAGCAAAGTGCCTGACTTAGTTAGACACTCAATAAATGATCATGTTTGATATTGTATTTATCATCAAATTGTCAACAGTTCAAACATTAACAAAACCCTAATGCCAAACATGTATTTCTTCACTTTGGGTCTTGAAAACTCTGCCTATGTTTAGCCATCATTAGATCTTGGGCATTTCTCTGTGCTATGTTCACTCTTCTTTAATTTGCCCAACATAGAAGATTCTTCCTTTATGGACACCTAGTCTGTGTAATTTGTTTTTCCTAACATCCATTAAAGCAGGCCACTTTACTCAATGGCAAAGCACACTGAAAAGTATTCTTTTCTCAGGTGGGAGAATAAAGAATCTGTAACCAAGGCAAATTCTCCAGCTTCAGATATATTGTGTGTAATTAGTTATATGCTTTTATGAAAAAGGAAGCATCTAAGATTTAAAATATGTTGCAAAAATGAGAATATTAGATCAGATTTCCAAATTAACAAGTTTAATTGATGATTAAAATAGTGGAGTTACAGGTGAGAAAAATGATAGAATGTATGGTACAAGTTCTTCCATGTTATACAACTTCCTATAAGAATTTAGAAAGTTTTTAAAGACAGTTTAAGTCTCACTAAGGTGACTTTAGCATTTGTAATATTATTGAAAGAACATAAGATTTTGAGAGAATAGACATGAGTTTTAAATCTCAGCTTGTTGTATGATATTATTGAAAACTTTTAATCAGTTTGACACCTAGCTTCCTCATATAAATATAAAATATAATAACTACTAATAATAGATATTGCATACCTTTTATTAAACTTAAATGACATAAATGAAAATTAACAATATAGTAGGCATTTGAAAAGTGTTTATTGACCCTAATCTAGCTTCCTGCTTTTCAACTTAAGCTTTAAGTATAAAAGAACAGTTAGTAATGTTTAGAGGATTGAGGCCAATAGCTCAAAGCAATGCATGATATAACCATAATTTGGTCCAGAAGAGAGAAAATAAGATTTGGCTTTACTTCAAATGTACTATTTCAGTTTAATAGAAATTTGTAGTCTTAGATTATTTTTCTTTTAAATTTACCAAATGGTGTTTAACATAAAATTATGTCATGAACAGTCTCATAATAACATTTCCTTCTTAACCAGCAACACCAAATTTTTTCACCTTGCAATGAACAGTAACATTATGATAAAACTGAATTTCACATTTATGAGTTAAGAATTTATGATCATTTAGACCAGACCAAAGTATGAAGTCTATGTTATCTATGAATAAAACTAGCAGATGTCAAAATACTCTCTTACTGTAAGTACTGTGGTGCTAGATAAAACATACGACATTTTTCATCTTGGGGTCCCAGGGTGGCTTAGTTGGTTAAGCATTCAACTCTTGATTTCCACTTAGGTCATGATCTATCTCATGGATCGTGAGATCAAACCCCATGTTGGGCTCTGGGCTGACAGCCTGGAGACTGCTTAGGATTCTCTCTTTCCCTGTCTGCCCCCCCCCCACTTGTGTGTGCTCTGTCTTTCTCAGAATAAATAAATAATCATTAAAGAAGGCATCTTTCACCTATAAAGTGGCATTATAATATTCTACTTCATAAGGTTTTTGATAGGATTAAATAAAATTATGAATGTGATAATATTTTAGAAATATAGTACATATGAAAGCTTGTCATTGTTATATTCAGAAAATCGATATTAAAATGAAAAAAAAAATAGTGATTCCTGACTGTACACCTCATTATGACATCCTGTCAGCTAGGTTTGCTGTCAAGTGTCTGTGACCTAGCGTGTGTGGCCTACTCCATGGCCCATTAGACATCTGCAAAGATTTTTCAGGGTAACCTGTGTTTACCTGTTTCATGGAGGAGGAGACTTGCCAAGGAGTATATTTCTGAAAGTAAAATAAATCACTCCCTTGGCATTAGGAAAATTTAGATACATTAATATTCCCTTTACAAATTATGTTTGCAACTATGAATTTCTAAAGTTAAATTAATTTTCTTCTGAAGCGGTATACTTTCAAAACAAGATTAATTGTTCTTAGAAACAATGGGTATAATGAGATAGACAACGAGTTAACTTTACAATGTGGCTTCAAAGAAAAATAGCTATTGATGCAGATACTGAGTGGTACTCACTGTTCTAAAACTGTTATGGTGGTTAAATGCCAGTAATTTTGTTCTTAGCTATTTTCCACTTGAATTATTCCAATATGTTTTAAAAACTGTCACACTGAATGATATTAATGGTGCAACAAATTGACTAGTATTATAGGAATGTATCTATTATTTTTATGGGCATATTTAATTGTACTTGTTTCTTTAGATTTCTAATTAAAACCGGCAGTAAAAATGATGTCTTCGATTTAAGCTGCATTCTTAGACTTAAAGATACCTCATAATTAGCCCTAATATACAGATAGTTCAGAAAGATATAATGCTAACATATTAAAGTGGATTGGATATCCTATTATTAGCCCTATTATTAACATAAACCCTTGCCAGCGGGGGGAAAAACCCACAAATATATAAATACTATCCGTGGACTATGTGTTACTTCAGTTTCTTGCACAAAATTCTTGATGTTATAGACTAAATGTCAGAGAGACCAGGACATAAACGGTGGCATGATCCCAAAGGGAAGAGTTTATCAGTTCCACTGTATTTAATACTGCACTGAATACTGCACATTTTAAATACTATCTCAAGAATTTACTACAGATTTAAAGTAAAAGAGGTAAAAATCCACACATTTCTGTAAAATAGTGTGACAATTTACCAAATGATCTCTATTTTCACTCAGTTTTAGGCAGACACCAATTAGAGGACTGAGTTCTCAGAGTCTCTAAGGGCAGTTCTACACTTCACATTTTCAGTGACAAATTATATTTGACATTTAATTTAAAACCCAAGACACCATAACATGAAATCTTCTAGGCCATTAATGATAAAGCATTAAGGTATCCTCCCATTTCCTTGTTGCCTGAGGTTACCTCTAGCATTTCCCAGAAGGCTGTGTCAGTACTGCAGCATCATGCTCATTGGGTAGTGTGTTCCTAATGCACATGTATAATCTGAATACTGGGCATGGTTCTTAGATGCTTAGTTACACATCTCTTATAGTTGCTTGTCAACAGAAAACCTAAGACAGCATGAGCTCTGTAGGCAGTAAGCTATTAATTGAATTTTTTGTTGTTGTTATGGTGGTAGTGGTTATAGTGATTATGCTTTATATTTAAAGAGAATGAAAAGACATAGGCAATTTTTAAAAATAATATCGGAATGCTTGATTATAGGAACACCCTGCTTTGTTTGTAATTACCATCTATTAGAACCAATGGGAGCCTAATTTTCCTGTAAACTCCTTCAGTGGATCTAGTTATTTATGATTATGATATAGCTGAAATATGGTATTTGAAACTAGATAGATGTGGACCCAATACCTATTATATTATCTATTAATTGTGACTCCTTCAGAATTTTACATAACCTCTTCAAGACTATTTTTTGTGTGTGAATAAAGATACACATAATTCTTTGAGGGGTTCCTGGATGGTTCAGCTGGTTGAGTGACTGACTTTCTTTTAATTTAAAAAAAAATATTTTTATTAATTTTTTTAATCTTTATTTATTTTTGAGAGAGAGACAGAGACAGAGTGTGAGCAGAGGAGGGACAGAGGGAGAATGAGACACAGAATCCGAAGCAGGCTCCAGGCTCTGAGCTGTCAGCACAGAGCCCGACGGGGGGCTCAAACCCATAAACCGCAAGATCTTGACCTGAGCCGAAGTCAGATGCTCAACGACTGAGCCACCCAGGTGCCCTGAGTGACTGACTCTTGATTTCTGCTCAGGTCATGATCTCATAGTTCATGAGTTTGAGCCCCGTATGGAACTCAAGCTGACAGCACAGAGCCTGCTTGGGATTATCCTTCTCCCTCTCTCTCTGCCCCTCCTCTGCTCAGTGCACACACTGGCACTCACTCACTTTCTCTCAAAATAAATAAATAAACTTAAAAAAAAAGATGATTTAAAAAATATACATACAATTCTTTGAATATTTTTTAAAATCTTATATTAATAAGACAATTTCAAGTTACATTTATGAATCTGGGATCATACCTTCCTAATTAGCACAAGATAGTATTTAAGAACTCATGTTATGAGTTTGAATTTCAGCTCTGCACGTTTTGAGTAACTAAACCTTGGGTAATTTATTTAAAATCTCTAAGTCTGAGCTGGGGTGACCTCTAACCTTATGTGGCTATTAAGCCCTTAAATTGTGGTTACTACATATTGAGATACTTAAGTGTAAAATACACATTGAATTTCAAAAAATACACATTGGATTTCAAAAAAAGGAATGTAAATTTTACAGTAACTTGTTTTATATTTATTAAGTGTTGAAATGATTCAATTTTAGATCACATATATTAAATTTTACTTTATATTTCACTTATTTCTTTTCACTGTTTTAAAAAATATGACTGCTAGAAAATTTAAATTTCCATACATTGCTTGATTTTGTGATTCACTTTGTATTTCTCTCAGACAATGCTTCTCTAAGCCTTATTTTTATTTTGCTCATCTGCAAAACAGAATTTATAATAGTATAATCTCCAAAGAGTTTCTATGAGTATTAATGATATCATGTATAAATACCAATTTTTTCTAATGCTTAGAACACAGTATTGTTTTTTTTTTTCTTTCTTCATGTGAGGTGGAGAGCAAGTTTCCCTAAATTGTGATGTTCTGCATGATGCATTTATTTGGTTCATATGCTTAGACTAAGATGCATAAGGCTGTACTGGTTATCTGTAGATTTTCTATGTTACATTCCACTCCATAAATTTAATGTTTTATTGAGTTTATTTATTAGCCAGTCTATCTTTCTTTATTTTTAAGATTTATGAGAGCAGAGAATGTGAGTTATTATCTTATCATCTCCAGGACAGGGCTTCGTATTTTTAGCTATTATCAGATAATTAATATTTACATGTTTATTGTTGCAGATTTTATAGTTATCAAATATTTACTAACCATAAGTAGTTGGCAATTTCAGTGAAAAGAGTTGCTTATGATTGAAGGCTGATACCATGTTATCTATTCAAATGATGCCCCCAAATATAGAGAATAAATTGATAAATGGCATCATTACCTGAATAAATGTCACTTTAAAATACTTAGCTTCTGAGACTAAAAGAAAGATATTCCAGAGAATCACTCTAGTTAAATTTTTCAAATATTTTTTAGATATTTATTTATTTATTTATTTATTTAGAGAGATAGAGAATGAGCAGGAAAGGAGCAGAGAGAGGGAGACAGAATCCTAATCAGGCTCCATGCCTTCAGTGCAGAGCCCAATGTAGGGCTCCAACTCCTGAACCATGAGATCATGACCTGAGCTGAAACCAAGAGTCAGATGCTTAACCAACTCAGCCACCCAGGCACTCCACTCTAGTTAAATTCTTACTAATAAAAAGATTCATCTGGATTGCCTCAGTCTCTCTGTCCCTCACATACACATCTACATACATTTTCCCTGATCTCCACATAACATTTAAGTTACAACATAGCTTAGAGTATGGCTCATAATATTGTTTTTGAAAGGTTAAGTGACAACTACTGACACACATGTATACTAACACTTCCCTAATTAGAATTCATCTAATTGATTTTTCTCATTGATACTCTAAAATTAAAAATAAAAAAAAGAAAAAGAAGGAATCACATAAGAATCACAATTTTAGTGAATTAAAAACAATTCTAAATTGCATACTCTACCACATATGGAAGGGTTTTTATTCCAAAGAAAAGCTGATTATAATCTAGACAGGTTATTGATGGAGGAAGGGAGAGAGGTAAATAGTAGTTTTACAAAGAATTTGTAACATTTCTCACCACCTATATAATATCTCTAATTTGCCTGCTATTTCACTTCTATATCTTCCTAATTCAGCCAAACCTCATCTCTCACTAAATCAATGATTCTTAGTCCAGCTGTCCATTAAAATCAGTTGGGGAACTTTTAAGACATTCCCATGCTTAGGCCCTATGGCCATTTAAATCAGAAGCTCAAGAGTGGAGCTCCCAGGGTGATTCTAATTGGATCTGGAGCAGATTTTGGCAACAATGATTTGAGGATGCCATCTTTTTTCTTCTATAGACCAAAGGAGAAGGGGATGGAATTAACATATGACTCAGTAGTAGTAGTTCAATTTCAATAAAACTAAGACTGAATTTGAATTTTTCTACCCCGTCTCCTTCTTTCTTACCCTCTACATCCAACAAATTA
This sequence comes from Panthera pardus, assembly GCF_024362965.1. Taxonomy (NCBI): domain Eukaryota; kingdom Metazoa; phylum Chordata; class Mammalia; order Carnivora; family Felidae; genus Panthera; species Panthera pardus. The sequence goes on along the minus strand of NW_026526677.1, from coordinate 81,023,532 downwards.
ACAAATCTTACAAAGTTTTCTTCATATCAGTTCATCAATGTATTGCTACAATTTAATAACAATATTATTATAGTAGCAATTACTACTCTTAACTATCATCCTCTTTTGCCTGAACCACTGAAAATTCCTAATACCTGGTCTTCCATATTGCCATTTGTGTCCCTCTGATTCCTTATCCATACTATGATCAGAGTAATGTCTTTAAAATATATTCAAGTATATTTATATCACCAAATTCATAAAATGCCTTCTACATTGATGTAGACCATATTCACCATCACACCCTATGATGTTCTGCATGATGTGGCCTCTAACTACTTCTCAACCCTCAACATATACAGCTCTTTTTTTTTTGTTGTTCTCACCCCAATCTAGTGCCCCAACCTTCTCTGAACACAACTGGCTTTCTTTCAAAATACTGCTTTTAGCATGCCCTGCTTAAATCTGGAATGTTCTTATTTCTTCTCATCCTTATTTTACTTGACTTATCACTACTCAGGGAAGCCATCCCAGACTACCCCACTATGGAAAGAAATCCCTTTAATATATGCTCATAGAACTGTACTCTTCTGCTGCAGAGTGGTAATCCCAATCTGGTGATTTCTGGGTTGATATTCCATGTATGGAACAACTTCAATAGCAATATAAAATAATATATAATGAGTATATAAACTTAAAAATTACATAGCTTCCTCATTCTCTAAGTAAACTAATACACATATATCTGTACATGTGTAGACTACCATTTACTATGTGGTCATTTGCAGCACAAATTGTTTCCTGGCTTTAGGAAAACATGCTTGTGATCTTTTGTTTAAATTGGTTGTCATGAGCTCAGTAAAATTCCTTTTTAAATCATATTTTGACAAATGAATCATATAAAGCTTTTTGAATGACAATTTTACTAAAATGATAGCCATTAGGTGACAATATCAATAAGCAGAGAGTTTCTCTTTATATCAATAATTGTATGTGTGGAACTAAATCAACTACTGCCAAATTAATAGAAATTACATTTAATTTGTTTTAACCCCTATATCCTATATAAAATGTTTTTAACATATTCAAAATTTATACTATTGACTATGCTACAAAATCACTTATTGGAACAATCCATTTAATTAAGTTCAACCTAATCCTTTAGGCCAAATATGTGAGTTAGAGCAGTGTAGCAGTTAGCTTTCATTTATGTTTGCAAATTTATTTTGTTATTTGTCAAAAAAATCAGGCATTCGATAGGCTTTAAGAAAGTATTTCATTAAAGGTAGAAATTAGTAGTGATGATGAAAAGGGTGCCTTCTCAATATTCCCAGTTCTAATCTCCCCTAAATCAAACCCTAGGGAACTCTTTCAATGTGTACAAAGCCTGAAGTGCTTTCTAGATCTTCAGCTGTTCCCATTAACATCAACCCCCTGCTCTCTTTGTCTCTCTTGGGTCTTCTTAAAGCTAGTATTTTAAGGAAGCTATGGTTTCTCTACAAGGAAGGGAATGGTTAGAGTGCTGGATGGCAATGGCTGTGCATAAACCTCTGAGGCTATATGAGCATTGACTTTCAGACATTGGGTTTCCAGTGCCCTCACCAGTACCCAGGGGTATCTTTCTTTTTGTCACCCCAAAATACTGGCCTAAGTATAAGTTTATGGGTGGATGAATGGAAGAGTGCTAGCTTTTAGGCCTACAGGCACCAGCCTGCTCCTGTGGTGACCCCAGCCCTCAAACATGCACACTCACCATTCTTTGGAGCAAGGCTGGATACCAGAAAGTGGAATGTCTGCCCTCTTTTACCAGCCTTAGATCCAATGATAGAGCCAAAGAGGAAGAATTTAGGGGTTCTGAGTGGTATTGACACTGAACAACCAAAATAGAAGTGGGTAGAATTGGAGCTGGTTACCAAAGACCCAATTCTGTGTCTGGTATTGAACAGCTTATTATTACTGGTATTGAACTTAAACTGCTGCATAACAGAAGGGCAGAGAAGGAGGAGTCAATACCCCTTTGTAAGTATCAATTAGTTTAATCCTGTCAGTGTGTATCCCAGTTAAATATCAGACTTGTGTAATTATTCTTTTGATTTCAACCTCCTACCAAAGGTTCAAGGTCATGGATAGTTTGGCTCCTCTTTTCTTGCACATTGTCTAGTTTAAAGCTATATGACATAGCAGACCTTTAATAAACGTTTGTTATTATGGACTCAGTAAAGGTAAACCATAATCATTCCCATAAAATCTGAAAATCCCTTCTTGGTTTCATGCTAAAACCATTTTACCTTGTGAAATTAGATTGCAACTAACTTGCAGCTTTTCATTGCAGACTGATTTCAAAATAGTGATTAGAAATGATGAGAAATAGACCATTAGTTTTTATTTATATTCTTCTGAGGTAGGGTAGTATAACTCTTTAGGGACATGTCAAGAAGTTAGGAGACCTTGAGTTTATAAAATTTCAAGTTCTTTAGGAAAAGACAATTATACAATTATGAATACCTAATTAGGTACAGAGTAAATGTATGGTCAGAGAAAAATGCCTCAACACATTGTGCATATAAAGTGATAAATACCAAGAACCCAAAATCCAGAAAAGCTTTTATTAAATGTCTCATACTCCTCTAACAATGTGTATGTGTGTGTGCGTTTGTGTGTGTGTGTGTGTGTGTACTCTTAATCTCCTTTATCTATTTTATCCATCCCCCCACCCCCAACCTTCTCTTTGGCAACCACCAGTTAGTTCTTTGTATTTAAGTCTATTTTTTTGGTTTGTCTTTTTTTCTCTTTGTTCATTTGTTTGGTTTCTTAAATTGCACATATGAGTGAAATTATATTGCATTCATTTTCTATGACTGGCTTATTTCACTTAGCACTATACCTTCTTGGTCCATCCATGTTTTTGCAAATGGCAAGATTTAATTCTTTTTTATAGTTGGGTAATATTCCATTGCATATTTATACTACTTCTTTACCCTTTAATCTATTGATGGACACTTGGACTGCTTCCATTTCTTGGCCATTGTAAATAATGCTTCCATAAACATAGAATGCATGTATCCCTATAATTTAGTTTTTTGTATTCTTTGGGTAAATAATCAGTAGTGGAATTAATGGAAAATATGGTATTTCTGTTTTTGGGTTTTTTGAGGAACCTCCATACAGTGGTTGCACCAAATACTTACCCACCAACAGTGTGTGAGGGTTCCCACTTCTTCATGTCCTTGCCGAAAATTGTTATTTCTTGTGTTTTTGATTACGTTATTCTAATAGGTCTACAGTGATATCTCATTATGGTTTTAATTTGCATTTCCCTGGTGATTAGTGATATTGAGCATATTTTCCTGTGTTGGCTAGTTTTCTATATATTCTCTGGAAAAAAAAAATGTCTATTCAAGTCCTCTGCCCATTTTGATCAGATTATTGTTGCTGTTGTTTTTGGTGTGTGTGTGTGTGTGTGTGTGTGTGTGTGCGTGTGCGTTTTGGGTTATAGAAGTTTTTTATATATTTTGGATATTAACCCCTTATCAGATATGTCATTTGCCAATCTATTCTCCCATTCAGTAGGCTGCCTTTTTGTTTTGTTCATGGTTTCCTTCCATGTGCAGAAGGTTTAATTTGGTATAGATTCAATAGTTTAATTTTCCTTTATTTCCCTTGCCAGAAGAGACATATCTAGAAAAATATTTCTACAGCAGATGTCAAACAAATTATTGTCCATTTTTTTCTAGGAATTTTATGGTTTCAGAGCTCACATTTAGGTCTTTAATCCATTTTGGGTTTATTCCTCTAATAGTTTTTAAATATATTTAAATACTTTGGCTTCTTTACCTTTATAGGAAAGTCCAATTATGTAAATGCTATGTGTTTAACATTTTCTAATCCTATTTTACTTTTTTCTTTTCATTTTTATTTTCCTTTCTATTTCTTTTTTTAAATTGTTTTCTTTTTTCTTTTTTTTTTTTTTTTTTTTTTTTTTTTTTTTTTTTTTTTTTTTTTTTTGAAAGAAAGAGAGCATGAGCAGGGGAGAGGCAGAGGGACAGAGTGAGAATCTTAAGCAGGTTCCACACTCAGTAAACAGCCTGACCCAGGGCTTGATCTTAGGACCCTGGATTCATGACATGAGCCAAAATCAAGAGTCAGAGGCTCAAATGACTGAACCACCCAGGCACCCCTTTCCTTTCTATTTCTACACTCCGTGGTAATTGTGGTGCTTTTCATATTGTCCATTCTACTGTCCTTGTTCTTTTTCATTATTTAAAAATTTTCTCCTGTACTGAGTTCTGTAAGTTCATTTTAGTAAATTAATGTTGTCTTACCATCTTTTTCAAGTTCTGGCATTTCAAATTTGTTCGTATTTCTGCATTGAAACAATTGTTTTGTTACTTTTTCTATGTCGTGGTAAAATGTTTGGTATACCCTACAACCCAGCAATTGCACTACTAGGCATTTATCCATGGGATACAGGTGTGCTGTTTCGAAGGGACCCATGCACCTCCATGTTTATAGCAGCACTATCAATAATAGCCAAAGTATGGAAAGAGACCAAATGTCCATTGGTGGATGAATGGATAAAGAAGATGTGTATGTATATATATATATATATATATATATATATATATATATATACACAATGGAGTATTACTTAGCAATCAAAAGGAATGAAATCTTGCCATTTGCAACTACCTGGATGGAACTGGAGAGTATTATGCTAAGTGAAATTAGTCAGTCAGAGTAAGACAAAAATCATATGACTTCACTCATATGAGACTTTAAGAGACAAAACAGATGAACATAAGGGAAGGGAAATAAAAATAATATAAAAACAGAGAGGGGGACAAAACAGAAGAGACTCATAAATATGAGGAACAAACTGAGGGTTGCTGGAGGGGTTGTGGGAGGGGGGATGGGCTAAATGTGTAAGGTGCTTTAAGGAATCTACTCCTGAAATCATTGTTTCACTATATGCTAATTTGGATGTAAATTTAAAAAATTAAATTAAATTAAAAGAATGGTATAATTTCTGTTTCATGCCATCATTGTTCTGGCAAAGCTTTAATATAATATTTTTATACTGATTCTTTTTCAACTTCTTCTATATTATTCATCAGAGGATGAGTTGGGTTTGCTGGCCCAGTTATCTGTAGGAGTTTCCTACAAGGAATATACATTATGTTGCCTTTGCTGCCATCTGCACCCAAGGCTGTTTGATCATTGTTGGTGGGTCTTTCTTCCACCTACTGTCTATGCAGCTTCTGCTTGATCTCTATCTGCTCCCTATAGATCCTGCAGATCTTATTTGGTGAAAATTATGGGATTTTTCAATTCTGGGTTTGCATTATACCAGCTTTACCTGGACAGTTGTAAGGTCATTCTGTTCACCTCCCCTTTCAAGGCTTCTGTTGCACCTCACTCCACATAGATAGCTTTGGTAAAGTCACACTTGCTTTTGTTAGGTCAGTCTATGAATGATATATACCTTTAAATTTCAGTGAAAATGGAAAGAATATTTTATTTGTTTGTTTGCCTATTTACTTTCTTGCTTTTGTGTGATATGTAGAAAAAAGAGAAAATTACTATGTGTCTCTGTTATATTCAGACTGGATATCTTGGGATTGTTTTCCCCTACATTATTTCATACTGTTAAATTTGTTGCAAGTGATCAAAACTTATTTTATAACTTTAAAGAAACTGTATCTTAAAGGCATAATGTCACTTATTGTCTAACAGGTCATTTATTTTAAGACAGAAGTTGCACAAAGGGATTGGAAGGATATTTAAACTAGGGACAGTATTCATATCCCTGGTGCATATACTCTGGTAATTTCTTAAAGAAAGAAAAGGTCATTTAGACGCCTCCCAGGAAATCCTAAGGGTTAGGGTTGGTTCTGCTAAATAAATGTTAGATAGATTTTAATCCTTGGGGGAAATCTCAGGGCAAAGCAGTCATAAGCTAAAGTACAATCAATAGATAAAGCAGCGAACAGAAGAGGCATTTAGCTCAAAAGCAAACAATCAGCTTTTTCAGACATGCCAGCTTTCCCAGGGGAGACAGGTGGCTTCACTCTTAGTTAAAAGGGCAATGGATCTCAGGAGGCATATGAGATGTTAACAGACTTACAATGAGCACATAGGTAATTGGGTACTTTGTGTTTTCTCTGTACATGTTTAATTACAAATGCATGGCCTGTGTGTTTAATCAGGCCCAATTGTGGAAATGGTGTAAAGGTTTCTCTCTGGGACCAAAACATCAGAGCAGAGTTTTATGATCTCAAAAATAGACATTGCAGCAGCAGTGAGTTTCTCTGTATGTTGGCTAAATTTTACACACTATATATTCATCCAGCATCAAGTTCATTTTGGAATGGGACTAATGCAACCATGATGAATATATAGGTGTCTATTGTAAAGAAATAAGAGTAAACACAGATTTACACCTTACTACATATGATGTCATGCCTTGTATGTAGTATGTGCTAAATAAATGTCCATTGATTTGTCTTAATAAAGTATCATCATACTTCAAACACCAATGATTATGAATTGGGGCAATTTGTTGAAGTTTCTCACTTGTAGATCAGCTCTAATCTAGGGAGATATACCCCCAAACTATCTATGCATCACTGTCACTGAAGCCACAAGCAATCCAGAAGCCTCTGGATTCCTTTTGAGCTATTCTTGCATAAACCATTTCATCTCTTTGTAAAGTAGTTCCGGAGCTTTCTGCTTTCAGATTTCAGTAAAAAGCATGATTTCTGAAATGAAGTCATCTAATGAATTGAATGAGGTATTTTAGGCAGTTCTAAGTATCAAAGGAGACCACACAGCACCTGGCAGGTTTGGTCCCCACAGTCTGATATACGTTAGTGGGAAGAAGTTTATTTTGAAGCATTTGAGAGGAAACCACACTATTTCTTTTCTTCTTTTACATTTCTTTCTTTCCATATATTTCTATTTTTTATTATTAAGTCAAATTATTGGCTTAGCAGAAACAGACCTCACTGAATATTAACATACCAAGAAGCTCTAATGTAGCCTTTATCATTGCTTAAAAAGAATTTCAGGTTATCATTCTTTTAATTGCAAATCTAGTAAGCTGAACTCCTTACCTCAAAGGAAAAATGCTATTTACATTTAACAACATTAAAAATAAAAGTTTAATGGGTTTTAAAGGTAGTATGGCTTTAATATAATTAAGGTAGATTTTTGTTTGTTTTTTTGTTTGTTTGTTTCATGCTAGTGTTTCTGGGCCTTTCAGAGCAATCAGATTAATAATCACCCTCTTTATAATCTAGTTAAGGATGCCTTTGGGGAAAAAAAAGTACCAGGTCAGTCATTGTGTTTCTGATCAGAAATTCATATTCAAGTCTCTGTTGACTTCACTTGTCTCTTCCTGACTAAAATTACATTTTTCTTTTTGCTTTTGTAAAGTGGACCCGCTACTACTCTAGTCTAAAGGGTCTTGGCATTCCCTCAAATAGTTGTAACTTGTAGCTCTACCTTAATTCTCCTTACGCCAGTTCAAGAACACCCTCAGTTGCCTCATTTGTATCACCTCACTCAAGTCTATTTATCCTGTAAATGGTCCCATATCTTCCTAATTCAAAGTATATTCTACTTCTTCAAAATTTCTATACTACTTATCTCAACCATATATGAGCACATCAGTTGCAGCCTTGTATTGTTATCTTTTTATATGTGCATTAAAAGCTCCTTGGGAATAGTGACTATTGTACTTCTTAGGTACCTAAAAAATATTCAAAACTTCTAAAAATATAGCAGCATTTGGAGGTCTTCCTAAACAACCTGTGAATTTTTTTAAATTACAAATTGCTCTACAAAGTCACATTTGGCTTTCACTTTTTGATGCATTAACTATTGTTTTCAATTTTGCTTTCCTCTTGCTATAACTTCTTGCTAATACACAGACAACGTCTTCCTGATGAAAAAAAAAAAGTACAAACTTCCCTTATAAATTAACTTTTTGTGATAAATGAAGATAACACAGGAATAAATATTATATATACTTCATTACATATAATTTCCATGAGGACTGAGTCATATCAACTAATATCCCTTTCATGTTTGCCCTATACTCTAAATGATTCAAACAAGACTATTTCTTTGGAAAATTTTAGTTTTCTTTAAGGAGGTCTGATTAATACATTCTAAAAGCCATGTAATCATAGAATGATTAAATGACTAAAATTAGGATATGAAGATGGAAATGTTTTAGTATTTTTATAGCTTAGTATGTTTTTTATGGGGAGTAAATAAAGGGATAAATATACCTAATTGATGGAGGCACTATCTCGTGATTTATCTGTACCAATACTGCAAAAGTTTTGATGGTCTGTTACTAATCAGTACTTTTGAGATTTAGTTTTAATTTGACAAACTTGATGAAAAATCTACACAAAATCTAACTACACTAATCTATCCTTTTTTTTTTTTTTAGTATTTTTTGTAAAGTTTGTTTGTTTGTTTATTATTTACTTATTTGGAAAAAGAGACAGAGGGTGTGCTGAGCTGTCAGTATACAGCCTGACCTCAGGAACCCTGAAATCATGACCTGAGCTGAAAGGAGGAGTCAGATGCTTAACCAACTGAGTCACCCAGGTGCCCATTTCATTCTTTTTCCCTTTCTCCCTTTCTTTTTTCCTTCCTTTTCTTTCTTTCTTTCTTTCTTTCTTTCTTTCTTTCTAAATAAGAAATAGGATGCCATTACAACATTAATTTAAAATGATCATCTTATGGAAATATAAAATAAACTTGCAGAATCAGAAGATTTAATAACCTAGTCAGTGAAACTTCCCCAAAAAGCCACCTGGCAAACCAGGTTAAAGCACAGTCACAAATGATACAAACCAAAGGGTATGACTCACCATTTTCTACTTGTTGCTATAGCATGTAGGATCGTAAAACATCTGTTACCAAAGAATATTTTGGACAATTATTTTTATTCAATATTTTCAGTGTTGAAATTATTGAGCAGGAACACTTGACTGCTTTATTTTCTTTATTTTTTTTTTCTGTTACTTTTTATGTCTTTAATCCTAACAAAACCAAGCCTTTATCTTTGGCTCAGTAGAGCTCTGGAGACAAGTAGTTACAACAGACCCTGGGCTATTCAGAGAATATTGGCTTTTGTAAATTAGTAATGGTCTATCCTTGTCTAACTTCCAAATAAATTCTGGAAAACAATAGCATAATTCAACAGCAACAGCATATTAACCTTTTGTTGGGTCTATCTTACTCCATATATGTTCTGCTTTTTCTTTTCTAAATTGTGCTTCCTAAATATATGCTAAGACTTGTAGTAGGCAGTACTTGGGATACAAATATAAACAACTATTCTCATTCCAAAGTTTCAGAGTGTAGACAGAAATCTACCAATATGTTTAAGTACAGTGTAATAAAAGCAATTATATGAGTAAACACAATATTCATATGTCATAATGCAAACAGGAGGAATGTCAATGTTTGAATGTTGTAGGCTTTGAAAGACAAGAAAGACTTTATGAGACCAAGGAGGGAAAGTAATCTCAGGTATTGAAAAGAGAACAAAAATATGAAAGTATAAAAGAATGTGAGCAATTGCATATGGTTTGCTCTTGATGGAACATAATGTGAATAAAGAAATAAGAAAAATTTTGATTATGACCTAGATCATAAATGCCTTAGACTTCATTAGAACTTATTGTGTAAACAGGGAGGGGTCATTAAATGGTCATTAGCAGGACTGTGACTTAAACAGATTCATGTAGAAAGGTGATTATTATAGCATATAAATGATGGAATCAATGGGGCAGAGATTACTGACAGGAGAGGAGTTAAGAAACTTTACATGAATACTCAAGTATTTTTTTTAAATATCAGTAGATAAATATGTATGTCAGTTTTTAAAATATGAGTGTCCCTGAAAAATTAGCAGCTGGAAAGTATGACCTTAAAAATCTTCTTTGCATTATTACTATATATATATATATATATATATATATAATTTTTTAATTTTTTAAATGTTTATTTATTTTTGAGAGAGAGACAGAGACAGACTGTGAATGGGAGAGGGGCAGAGAGAGAGGGAGTCACAGAATCCGAAGCAGGATCCAATCTCTGAGCTGCCAGCACAGACCCTGACATGGGGCTTGAACCCAGGAACAGTGAGATCATAACCTGAGCGATGTCAGCCACTTGCCTGACTGAGCCACTTAGGCGCCCCTGCATTATTACTATATTAATTATATGATCCTTTGAGTCTAAAAAAAGCAGAACACCCAAACAACTTGAAAAGGTCAGTGATAGCATTATAAAGTGTTAAAAATTCACTTATATTTTTCAAATAATGTAACTTTTTTAGTGAATTCCTCTAGAGAATTTCTTTCTCACAAGAAACATCTTTTTTTTTTCTTTTTCAAACTCCCTTTCCATAAATGAGAGCAAAACTTTCTTAAAATATCATTACTTGACATATTTGCAAACAATATTTAACATCTTGTTCTCCAGTATTGTTATTAAATAACTACTTAGTTTCAGGTATTTCAAATCAGATTGGGTAGTCTCAATTAATGAAAATCTATCAATTTGGTAAAAATAATCCACTTTTAATATCTATAAATTTAACGATTATATCTATAATTTAGAGGAGAAGATGTTTTGATTAAAGACATGCTCTACTCAAAAAGTTCCTATTAGATTTAATTCAAGAAGTTCTTTGTATGATTAAGGAAAGCTTATATGAGTTAGGATGAGCTTCCTAACTAGTGACAAAAGTCCTATAACAATAGATTTGCGCTATTTAAAATAATTCAATGACTACCTATATAGATGTTTTCTACACATGTCTGTCGCACAGTGACATCTTGTTTGTTTGTTTTGGCAGGAAAAGTTCTTTCTCTATGCTGTATTTTAACTTCTCTTTCTGTTGCCTCTAATTCATAAAACAAGAAGCAAACTTCTCCATAATATTTCAGTTTCCCCAAGATGATTTCTCATGATGTGACCTGGGTCTCAATGGCCTCATGGTTGGGAGTATCATCAAACGGTACTTTCTATTCTTTCACTTAATTACCCAAGCTCCAAATCCTCATATCCTAAATATCAGGAAGCTACTCATAGAAGGAAACTTATTACAAAGGTAAAGGAGATAGCAATTGCTTCTACATGTTGCTTATTCTTCCTAGTAACAGAGAAACTCATCCCAAGCTAATTCCTAGGGAAATGTATTTGAGTGAATTTTCTAAAGCAACTGTTAGGTACTAGCCAAGGGAAGCAAAATGCAAGGAGAAAATTGGTTACTAATACTCACTGGAGTTCTTCTTGCACAAGTTAGGAAAGACTATGGCCACCCATGGCCATCTATAGCCCCCAAAGTAACAGGTATATTCTGGATTCAGTACTTAAGGAGTAAGAAGGAGGACTATGGTGATAGTAGGAAATAAATAGTAAGCTACCTTTAAGTAAACTTTATTCTTGAAAAGTGCTCTTTTTTACTAGCTTGAATATTTCTCCTCTAAAGGAAACAATGAACCACCTTTTTATTCATTATTTGGAATCTTTACATACTGAATATAATTAATATTACAATGATTTTCTTCATAAATGTTAATAAGATTAAAATAAATCCCCTGAAACGTATGTAATTTTAGGGCTTACAAAGTATTTTCACATGCATTTTTTGGTATCAAGCTTAAGATGAAGATTGAGAGTTATATATGAGAAGTAATGCCTCTGTTTTTTACATGTAGAAACGTACTGTCAGAAAAGCTAAAGACACACATATAGCAAGTTAACTGGAAAGTGCAACATCAGGAAGCTGAAAGGGGCTTGAAGGAGTGATGTTGTCCACCCTCAACCAAATCTTTTCCCAAGCTCCATTCATGCTATGAATTCTAAGTATAAATGATATTGTTGTAGGGTGGAGAAAGAGGAGGAGGAAGAGAAGTAGGAGGAAAGGGTGATTGTGCATAAAGCATGTAAGATCACCTTAGCATCATTGGCAGGGGTTGGAGGGAGTGAAAAGGGAATAAAGATGAGAAATGACAGTTTACTAAAAACAGTTATCTAGAAGAGACCCAAAACATTTAGTGTTATTAATTGCTTCTGCTGTGTTTAGATATTTTCTGAGTTACTTAAAAGCTGAAAGCACTCTCACATTACATTTATGGTATTTTAATATCTTTATATAAATCCAAAGAAAAGAATCTAACATAAATGCTTTGATATTCAATTCAGCAAATACTTTTCTGGTTATACTGAATTCTCATACGCTGTGAGAACCAGGGCAAGCATAAAATAAATGCTACTTGGAAACATTTAAATATTCTGGTTCAGTGAACTGGCACAAAAGGTTGTTGCAGAAATGACAGATAAGTAATCTAAAGCAGCTAAGGGAGCATGAATGTGGGAAGAAAAATACAGTAAATTATTTATTGACTATCTACTTAGAGTCTGGAATTCTCCAGGTTCTTCGGGGCTGGGGCGGGGGGGGAGAGTACAACATATTAAATGCATGATCTCTAACAGAGAAACTTGCTGCCTAGTTAGGGTAAGAATTAGAGCATATCAACTTTATTGACAACACAGAGTACTAATTTTTCCCCCGTAAACTATAAGAGTGTGTTCCTAGACCAGTTTGAATAGCCACCAAATAAGAAATTCATATTTTTATTCACTTAAAGAAGCAGAAGTTTGTCTATTTATGAATTAAATCCAGAACTTAGCATTATCAGTCAATAACTGTTTTTAATAAATATAAAAAATAGGTGTATTACTTTGAACATATATTACAAACAAAATTCATAGAAGGATAATGACTCATTCAAATTATCTTAAAAATAACTTTTTCTTTGTATTTAAAAATTTATATAATAAATGGATTATTTAAAAATACATGAACCAGGGGCGCCTGGGTGGCTCAGTCAGTTGGGTGACCAACTTCGTCTCGGGTCATGATCTCTCAGTTCGGTGTTCTGGCCTGTATGGGGCTCTGTGTTGACAGCCCGGAGCCTGGAGGCTGCTTCGGATTCTGTGTCTCCCTCTCTCTCTGCCCCTCCCTCGCTCGCACTCTGTCTCTTTCTGTCTCTCTCAAAAATAAATAAACGTTAAAAAATTTTTTTAAATACATGAGCCATAAAAAAGTAATATCTTACAATTCAGAAATCTCTAAAATTTCAGTGAATAGCCATTCATTTAAACATGCGTTCAACACATACTTATTATCGTCATGAATTAGATACCTTAGGAACAGAAACACACATACTCCTGCCTTCACAGACTAAAATATAGTGTAATATATAGATGGTAATCCAATAATCACATTTAAAAGAAATAAAACTGGTTCTGTGACAGATTCTTGGGAAAGCAGCATGAGCTAAAAAATAAGGGTAATGTAAGAATAATGTAAGAATAAGTATAGTATCACAATTTGACCTAGCAGGGAGATCAAGAAAGTCTTCTATTAGGAAGTTAGCTTAGGGGCGCCTGGGTGGCTCAGTTGGTTAAGCGTCTAACTTTGGCTCAGGTCATGATCTCATGGTTCATGGGTTTGAGCTCTATATAGGACTCTGCGCTGACAGCTTGGAGCCTGGAGCCTGCTTCCGATTCTGTGTCTCCCTCCCTCTCTCTGCCCCTCCCCAACTTGAGCTTTGTCTATCTCTTTCTCAAAAATTAACATTAAGAAATTTTTCAAAAAGGAAGTTAGTTTGAACTGAGAAGATAAGGATGATTAGAAATTAATGAATTGAAACAGTAATTAAAGAGAATCTCAGATGCAGAGAACACCTGAAATAATGAGAGGTACATTATTTAAACCATTATTAAATTATCATTAAATTATTTATTAAAATTATTGTTAAAATTATTAAAATAATGAGTACACAGGGCAAGCAACAAGACTAGTTTGATTGGGCAGAGTCAGGTGTTAGATAATGTGGGAGTGCTGGTGAACCAAGTTATATGGAATTCTGTTTCTATTCTAGGAGCTATGGAACCCCTCTGAAATATTTCAGATGGGATAATAATATGTTAAATTTGTGTTTTCAAAACTTCACTCTAGATGAAATATGAAAAAAAATTGAAAAGATTCAGATTGGCAGAGTAGATACATTTAAACGAGTTAATTATAAGTTAGGAGGCTAGTTCGCTAGTGCAGATGAAAGGTAATGGCAATTTGAAGTACAGTGGAAGTGGACAAAGTAGAAATATTTAGAGCTATTATACAGGCTTGATTATTAAAATTGGTGAAGAATTAAATATGTGGTGGAGGCAATGGAATACTACGTGGCAATGAGAAAGAATGAAATATGGCCTTTTGTAGCAACGTGGATGGAACTGGAGAGTGTGATGCTAAGTGAAATAAGTCATACAGAGAAAGACAGATACCACATGTTTTCACTCCTGTGTGGATCCTGAGAAACTTAACAGAAGACCATGGGGAGAGGAAGGGGAAAAAAAAGAGATTAGAGAGGGAGGGAGCCAAAACATAGGAGATTCTTAAAAACTGAGAACAAACTGAGGGTTGATGAGGGTAGGAGGGAGGGGAGGGAGGGGAGGGTGGGTGATGGGTATTGAGGAGGGCACCTGTCGGGATGAGCACCGGGTGTTGTATGGAAACCAACTGGACAATAAATTTCATATTAAAAAAAATATGTGGTGGAGGGAGAAAGAAGATACCAAGTTTGACTTCAAATTTTTCGAATTGTAAACAAAATGGAAAACAATGTCATTCACTACAATTAAAAAAACTAAGAAGAAACAATAGCGGGGGGGGAATGGTGAAGTAGGTGATGGGGATGAACGAGGGGACTTGTGATGAGCACTGGCTGTTGTATGGAAGTGCTGAATCACTATATTATACACCTGAATCTAATATTCCACTGTATGCTAACTAGAACTTAAATAAAAACTTTTAAAAAACAAAATAAGAGAAAAAGACCAGATGTCTATATTACATTTGAACAAGTACTTAATATATCCATTGTTGCCATCTTGCCCTTGAGAAAGATTATTTTTGCTATAAAAATATGAACCTTGTTGTTGCTATTTTCCTTTGGAAGTAAACATTTTTCCATAATTGTTTTATGCATAATTTAGGATCAAGGAGTCTTGAAAAATTTTGAAGAGCTAGTCGATGGTTTGTCTCTAGTGGTTTTGGCTCTTAAAGTCGCAGAAGTTTCAGTGATTTTATACTTCTGGATACACAGGTTTTCAGCTGATAAACATTTTATATATGTGCCTGCTCTTTTTTCCTGTTAACCACTACCTAGTCAGCTAAATCCACTGAATGCTTTAGTGGACACTTCATAAGGTGGTGGCCTTTCTCTCAACTATCCTCTTTTCCTGTGAATGGCACATATCGACCATAGTTAACTAGAATAACCTAAATTATCGTTATTATTTCAGTTGTGCATGCCTGACTGATTTAGTTCCCTGAAAATTTGGAATGTGTAATACACACATGCGCGCATGCACACACACACGCACACACACACACACACACACCACAGAAACACATGTAGATATTGAACAATTAAGGTTAAGTCACATTAATTACAAAACTCTGAAAGAAAGTCCATAATTGATTCCTGTTGGGGTAGCCTGAAATGACTCCTAATTCATTTCCTTCTGTGTTAGTGACTATCAGCCCTTCCCTTGATCTAAAATACTATTCTCCATATCCTCCAACAATATTCTTTCACAGGCAAAACAACAGTGTCTGCTATGTCACAAGAACTCTGCTGGTTATCACAGTTGACTACAAAATATAACATGGTTCTGCCCTCAGGAAATCACAGTTTAATAATCAGGGAAAATCATGTAAGTTAATACTTATACAAAAGTTAGGTGGCCTCAATAGAATTATGTGTGTGGTAGGAGTTGTCAATTTACTTGTAAGATAGGTCAGAGACTTGGGATATCAGATGAGAGTATGCTTCATGTAGGAGGTAACATTATCATTAAACTTACAGAATTTATTAGGTATAAATTAGGATGGCGGGGGCGGAGAGCTCACATCAGACAGAGACAGGTGAGAAAATACTCAGATGTAAAGCAGGAGAAAGTAGATTTAGAAATGCAATTACCTTGGGATGGCTGAGAAGTCTAGGAGAAAAATCAAAGCACAGTCTGTGAAAATAAACCTTGAGTGATGAGCAGGGACCAGAATGTAGAGAATCTCGTAGAGCTTGGCAAGAGCTTCAAAATACATCTATGAAAAATGGAGACACACTGAAGGACATTAAGCAAAGGATTCATGTGATTAGTTTTACACTGCAGGAATAGAGAGGCAGTGGAGGAAAATCTCCTGCATTTCCTGGGGACTGTTGCAGGAATGAAGACAAGAGGTGATGAAGGTCAAAGGCAATAATAGAGGAAATATAGAAAAAGGGGTTTGATAAAAATGATGCTAAGAAGGAAAATTTAATAGAGCTTGGTGACTAATTGCATTTGCGGGTAAAGAAAGAGATAAATGTGGGATACCTCTCATATTTCTGACTTGGTACTTAACCTCCTTGCTTTTAAATACTTTATCTGTAAAATAGAGATTGAAAAATGTTCTAAGGTGTTAAAAGGAATAAATTTAGATAGCGTTTACAGAGATTCCATCATTGTTTAGGCTAGTAGGAGAAATTCAGATTTAGCTTCCTTCACCCTTTTCTTCTAATTATCAGATAATTTAAAAGAATCAGAGAAACTCTTAATGTCAATTACAATTAGTGACAATTCATATTTCATTGTATAAACTGCTAATCATATTGCTTGTTTGATTAAACCAAATCCCTTACAAAATGCCATCTAACACAAATAACTCACAGTGTAATTTTTATGTGCATTCCAAATGAAATGGGAAAAATGCAGGTTCTTACATCTTTTAATATCAAAAATTTTGCATGTGAGATTAAATTTTGTTAAAAAGTAAAATAAATTGCCAAAATTTTTTTTCAAATCCAGGATTGAGTTAAAAGTGGAATTTTTACATTATTCTAAAAGCACATGTCTTTAAAATTCTATCAACAGCAAAGAAAAATTATCATTAAAATTTTTTTTTGATGTGTATTTACTTTTGAGAGAGAGACAGAGTACAAGGAGGGGAAGGGCGCAGAGAGAGGGAGACAGAATCTGAAGCAGGATCCAGGCTACAGCACAAGGCCCAACGCAGGGCTTGAACTCACAGAGTGTGAGATCATGACGTAAGCCAAAGTTGGACACTTTAACTAGCTGAGCCATCCAGGTGCCCCAAGAAATTCTCATTTTTGAGTCACTATTTCATTGGTGTCATTGGCTTCATGTTAACAGTTTGGATGACAGGGGCATGTGTGGGTGTGTATGTGTGTATGTTTGTGTATAGGTGTATGTGATTTTTATTATTTATTTTGTTCACCATTCAACTTTTCAAAAGGAGACAAAACTGAAAGAATATGTTTATCTCAGAGATTAGAGTATCTGTATGAAATTGACCTTTTCTTGACAAACAATTTGAATCTAATAGGGGCATCTGGGTGTCTCAGTAGGTTAAGCATCAGACTCCTGATTTCAGCTCAGGTCATGATCTCAGGGTTTGTTATCTCACATTTTGGGTTTGAGCCCCGCATCCGGCTCCATGCTGAGTGTGGAGCTCGCTTGGGATTCTCTCTCTCCCTTGCTTTTTTTCCCCCTCCCCCGCTTGCACTCTGGCTTTCTCAAAATAAATAATAAATATTTTTAAAAATTGAGACAAATATTAATTTTATTGCCCAAGGTTATAAAGGGAAATTTTCACAAATATAACATATTGTTTAATATCTATTAATTTGAGAAAATTCTATAGTTTAGAACAGTGATATAAGAAAGACCATGAAAATGATAAAAATAATTTTTCATTGTTATGTCTTGCTGTTTACAGCTTTACTTTTAACTTATGAATAAAAGACAAATAGGAGTTATGACTTGTACATTGCTAAATTAACCATTTTCTCATCAGTTAGTGTTTTTTATTTTTATTCTGTTACTTATGATATCTCAAATTGTGTACTAACTGCTCTGTGCATACCACAATCCATTATATGTGAATCACTTTCTTTTATAGGGAAATTGCCAGAAAAACCTAGCTGACCAGAAAACATTCAATTTAGCACAATATATTGATATAATTTTGTTCTATTGTCTTTAAAAAAATTACAAACCTACACATTTGTGTTGACTTAAGTACATGACTTTCTACAATGTAGTTAAAAATAAATATCTTCTAAAGCATAGTTAATTATCCAGTTTGTATAAGGATAATAGTAATTAATATAAAATATTCACCACATGATGAGCTAATTTTAAGGTTCCATATTATGTTTAAAGATATTTTTAATACAACATCATTACATATAGGAGATGCATGCCATTTATGGCTTACTGCTGATCCCTAATATGCAAATCAGAATTTGAACAGACTGATTACTGAAGGAGTAGATTAAATTTAAGCTTTCATATTTTTAAGATATTCCTTCCCACTTTGAACCTTACAAACTGCATCCATTTTCTCTAAGTGAATTTTATGTTTTAGTAATTATATACTATCATAAATAAAATACTAATGTCAATATAGACAAGAAATGTAATGATGAAAAACACAGACAATATCCTGGTCACTTGATCAAGTGTTTATATAACACTACAAAAATACATTATTCCTCTGATCCTAGAGCTCCTGTGTAGAGCTATAGAGGATTTCAAGAAAACAAGGTAATTTTTTTTTTAATTGGAACTCAGTGAAATCCATTCAGGCTATTAATATGAATTCTAGTTTTGTGTATATTTACCAAAAATTATCTAAACCTCAAGAATTTTGACCACTGTTATTTTTTTTATAAAATTATTGTGGGCTGGACCCACATTTAGCAGTGTTATCCTCTCTCCATTGCTTTTCTAATGAAAAATATGTAAAATAATTTGTTCCACAAATATATATAAGCATAAAAATTGAAGCAAAAGAAAGTTGAAGATAAATAGAGTTTTCTAAATGTCCTTTTTGTTCAATTATTTATTTCTATTTTGCTTAGCCAGTGTGATGATAATTTATAGTTGAAATTGTTTAAATGTAATTATTTATACTGTGAAAATTGCACAAGTTAATTTTTTTTTAAAGCTGTAAAATGAAAATGTTGTGTCTCCCTTCCTGTCACCACAGCTGGTTCCACCCTCCATAGTTCCACTCTTTCTGAGTAATCATTATCTAAAATGTTTAGTTTATCTTTCCAGTAAATTTCATTGCATATATAAACATATATATATATGATATATATATATATGTTATATATATATGATATATATATGTTATATATATATGATATATATATGTTATATATATATGATATATATATGTTATATATATATATAATGTATGAGTGTGTATATATACTGATTTGAAGCATATACAACTTATACTATAATTACAATATTACATCCATTAGTTTTACATTAACAATATTGTAGAAATTTTAAATATCAGTAATCTTAGAAGTAGAATTTCTAGATTGAAAGACATGTGAGCTTTAGTTTGGTTGCAATTTCTAAATTGCCCTCAAGAAAGGTTATATCAATTTACACTCTTACCTAGAGTGTGAGTCCCTCTCCCCCATACTTATATCAACAGAAGTCATTAAATCAGTGTGTCAAAGATGGTGTTTCATTGTTACATTTATTTGTTTATGAGCATGGTTGGCTAGAGTTTATATACTTGTGGCCCATTTACATTCCTTTTTGAGCATACTTGTTGCTCATCCTCTATTTTTCTCTAGTAATTATAACAGTTGAAATGTATTAAGAACTTACCACGTGCCAAATATTATTTTATGTAATATGCATATATTGACTGGTTTAAGCCTTACAAAATAAACAGGTATTATTTTAATCTCCATTTCAAAAAATGTTGAGGCAAAGAGATTTTAAGCAAAATTGCATATAGAATCCTCGATCTAGTAACAGATGGAGCAGCATTTGAACCCATGCCTGGTGTTTCTGAGCTTACCTGTTGGGCAGTGTTGTCTCTCATTATTAAGTTGTTCAAGTTTTTTATATTATCATGGAAATACTTTTTCTACATTAAGACATTAACTCATGAAATTAATATATAACCTAATATATTAAGAAAAATTCAATGATCTATAATATATTTTTTTTATTTTTTCATTGGTTTCTTGACTTTTTGTTTATATTTGGTTGTTCGCATAAAAGAGTATTATTCAAGAATATATTAAAACTCTGGACGTTATGATACTAATTTATGAGATTTCAAAAACATCAACCAAATATTTTTATCACATATTTTGCTCATTTCTTCTTTAAAATTAATAAAACAGCACTTTTTTCCCTTTTGCTAAAATAACCAATATTCTTATATTTTTTTTCAGTGAACACAAGGAGCAATTTTCCATTCCTATTTTGGATGTGCATAGGGATCTGTATTATATTAACCCTAGTTTCTTCTTTTATTAAGTGCCATATTTTTAATATTCACAAAATTTTTAACAATTTTCATGTACTCTGGAAAAAGGACTTTCAGTTTCTTATGAAACTAAAAATGAACAAAAGAACAAACAAAATACAATAATGACAACAATCTTACTTTCAAATGAGGATTTTAGGGAATCTATGACTGAACTCACATAATACTGTCTATTCTCATTAGCTAAATTTCTGAGGTATATGTGAGCATTCAGTTTTTTTGTAACTGTAACTGTGTGATGGTTTATATTCAACCAACTACTTTTGCTTCTAAGAGATTTTTGCCCCACATCATGTAACCAAACATCTCCCACATGTTTTTGTATTGGCTGCAGTTTTTTTTTCTTTTTTTTCCACTTTATTTTTACACTTCCTGTTTTTATATTAAAATTTCACCTTGTGTATTGCTGCAACTAATTCATGGGTTGACCTAAAAGCCTACATTTTTAAAACCTATGGTTTCATATATTTTTAAATTGGATGTCAGCAATTTTTTTTATTAGAAATGTTTTTAAATGTTCTTTAAGCAGTTGAGGAAGAGGAAAATAAGGCATTTAACATATGTGCCAGCCACAAACCTAGGCATTTTGCACATATTAATTCCTTGATTATTCAAAAAAGTTATAAGGCAAATTTTATTTTCATTCTACAACAGAAGAAGCACACTACTCTCACTGAAACCAATAAACTCTCCAGTGACATATTTAGACAGTCATATAGCCAAGATTCACACTATGGTTAGCCTGGATTTCAGCACCTGTGTTCTTCAGTAATAAGAATATGGCATTTTATACAGTAGCAACAGAATATAACTCTGTCTTAACACTGAACACATATTTTGGGCAACAGTTCATTTTGAACAAGAAAATGTCAAGGATTTTTGTCTACATTAATTCCCATATTAGTAGAACTTATGGTGCTCTGTAATGAGGTAAATAAGGGAAAAAATTAAAATTTATATTATATTTACATTATAAAAGATATTTAAGTTGTTACAAATGCCATTCATCCACTTACTCATCCACTCATTCATTTATGTATCAGTGATTTACCTCAAATTTACTATGTCCAAGAAAATACTATGGGAATTAGTAGCTCCCTGCCCTACTGAAAACTGGGAGGAAATGCAACTTTGAAATGTAAAACATATTTACACTTGATGAAAAAATATGGTAAGTGAAAAATGAGTCATGTATTGTCAATATTTTTGGCAATTTTATTTATCATATTTATTATTATTTTTTAAATTCAAATATAGTTGACATAAAATGTTACATTAGTTTCAGGTTTACAATAGAGTGATTAAACAACTATGTACATTATGCTGTTTTCACCAATATTGTATTTTTAAAAATTCAGAACAGAATGAGGAAAAAATTAAAATATACCAAATCCAGGTGCTGAGATATAAAAATTTTAATATCATGTCTTATTGCTTTCTAGAATAGTTTCAGAATATATAATTTACATAGTTTAGATCAGTATTGGGTTATTTACATGTCATAACTCATTTGTTGGTTAAGAAATCAATTTAATAGAACACAAAAATTCTTTAAAAAATTAAAAGAGAAGGATAAAAGAAAATGTCAGTGTGCATTATATGCATTAGTATGACGATTGATGTGAATTTTGTTAAGTTTATTTATTTATTTTGAGAGATAGCATGAGCAGGATAGGGACAGAGAGAGAAGGGAGAGAGAGAATCCCAAGCAGGCTCTGTACTGTCAGTGCAGAACCTGATGCAGGGCTCAACTCATAAACCATGAGATCATGACCTGAGCCGAAATCAAGAGTTGGACACTTAACCAACTGAGCCACCGAGGTGCCCTACTTTGATTTTTTTTAATTTTTATGTTTATTTATCTGTATATGAGGGTCATATGTGCAATATATTTCCTGCTGAAATTGGGGATCAACATATTTGAATAAAATTATTTTAGATCATTTCATATGGCAGAAGTTATATTCTGCCTTTCTATATAAATAGCACATTTATCTCCTTAGATACTTTTACTAAACACAATTTTCCATGACCATAGAATATTTCCTTAGGTTTCTCTACTATGGTGTTATCAATTACTTCACCTTGGGGCATTTGATTATTTAAATTTTCCCCATACTAAATAATCCAATGATTTTGCTGGGTTTTCTGTTTATTTTCTTCAAGTAGATTCCTAGAATTACTATTATGAAGTCCACAGATAAAAACTTTAAAATGGCATTTATAAATATTATTTATATAATCATATTTATTTGCTGCATTAAAATTCATAGTTCTACAAATAAAATATGATTTATTAAAGAAAGTTCAGATGAGAAAACAACACTTTTAATCTTCCTACACAAATGCTATTGCTAGGTTTCATTTTTGATATATTTGATATTTTGATATATATATTTATTTCATTTTTGATATATATTTACTTACATTTTCAATGACTATTATTTAAAATACAAAGTATCTATCTAAAACAAATAGCAACACAGAATACTAAGAAAAATAGGAGGCAGTGATACTTGGAAATATGGATGCAAGAGAGGGGTGTGAACCAGCCTTCACTTCAAAAAGATAAAGACTTTATGTATAAAAATCTGTATAACATTCACATTTTAAAGGGAGGACAAGACAGTTACAACATTGAAGAATCACTACCTTGTGCCCCCACATTGAGAGAGCATTTTGACTTCTTAAACACAATTATTCACAAACATTGAAATAATTTTGGGGGGAGATGTTCATTTTTTGGCCCATTTCCTGAACAAGACTCCCAAACTATTTTGCTGACCAAGGAATGATGAGCATGAAGACAAGCCATGCCACTCAGATCAAAAAGCCCAAGATCAAGCACCACTACCAAATGTTAGTGCTGTCAAAAGTACTCAGAGCAACAAGCTGGAATGCATAATGTGATAGCCTCAGGTGAGGGATTACCTCTTGTTTAGTCAAGCAGCTCAAATATGAAGGCAGAAGCCACGGCACCTGATCTGTTACGACTTTGAAAAGTAAACACACACACACACACACACGCACACATACAGTAAACCCACACAGCATTCGGACTTGGTGATTAGTTAGCCCTTGGTCTGGAAAGTGTCATTCATTTATGGACCAATGACCACGAGCCTGGTAAAATTCTTCTTGCTGATCAGGTTCAGAAAATTTTAAGTGAGGAGAGGAGAAAGACCCGTCAGCAATGCAATGAGGCCTGTAGTTCCACTGGCTTAAAGAATGCAAAGGTTTTATAATACATATTTTTTAAACCCTAAACTGGAATGTCTGTATTATTTAGAGAGAGGGGAGGATAAAATTGTGTGATCTTCTAGCCTCCAAGACTTGCATACATAAAGAAACAGACAGCTGGGAGGCCCATAAAATGTCCCCAAATCTGGGTTTATCCTGCATACCAAAATTTTTGCTTGCTTTCTGTTTGGGCCTACCATTTATATAACCAAGGTGAATTATTCAAAAATTATGCTGAAAAAAAATCCTTTGATCTCTCAAAATTCTATTCTGTCCATGTAATACTACCTTCTAAAATTAGTGAGCATACTCTCTCTCTCTTCTGAAAATATTAATCAGAGCATGACAGTGACAGGTACTGATAATCAATGCCCTTTAGCCCATAATTAGACAGCTAATTTCCACAGAGATTAGTATCCTCTGAATGTTTGGATTCTGCTACACCTCCCAAATTCATATACTGAAATCCTAACCTGCAGGTGATAGTATTAGGAGGTGGGTCTTTGGGAGGTGATTAGGTCAAGAGGGCAGAGCCTTCATGATAGGGAACAATGCCCTTATACAGATCTCCCTAGCCCATTCTGCATAATGTAGGATACGAAGAGAAGTTGGCAATCTGCAACCCAGAAGAGGGTCCCCACCAGAACTAGAACATACTGACACCCTGATCTTGAACTTCCAGCCTCCAGAACTGTGAGCAACAAGTTTCTGTTGTTTATAAACCTCTCAATCTATGGTATTTTGTTATAGAAGTCTGAATGGATGAAGATAGAGATTCATTGCTTTGTATTAATATGTCTTTCTGTTATATGCTAAAACTTTAATAGAATACCATGTAAAAACAGCTAATAGTTATCTGTCCTAATGTGAATTAATTAAATCAAATGCTTCCTTACAAACAGCTAGTTCACAGAACTGCTTGAGGGAAATGATAGATACAATGGTTGTAAAGACTGAAAACTATTGTGACACAAAAAGTACAGATAGGATGCTATCCTGGTAGATACAGAGCCAATCAGAGGTCAATAAAGGGAGAAATAGGACTTGAGATAAAAATTTACTAAATGGCTGCAAAAATATTCAGAGACTATTTTATTGTTGCCTCCTTTTTTGCTTCCCTACATTTTTACATCTTTCCTTTCTCAGAATTTTTAGAGCAACAAACAGCATTCTTTGCACTCAAGGAGTTCATGGTTGATTAAGGAAAGCAGCATCAAAGGCAACAAACTATAATCCAATCTCAATATCATGGAAGCCCCTAGAAATAAGTAGTTAAATTTATGGAGTCAGCAAAGAGAAGTATCATAAAGCAGAAAACATTTTACTCGGAGATTGAATAATACCTTCCCCAAATTTTATTTGATCTCATAGTAACTTATTTAAAATTCAAAGTTCCATTCAAAATAGAACCTTCCATGAAAACAAAACAGTAAAAATATTGAAGCAAAGTTCTGAACTGTTAATAGGTCACTTATTGTATAACCATCTTTTAATTTCTTTTGGAGCACATGAGAGAAAAGGTACTTTTCTAAACCTCTAAGTGGTAGGATTTTCATCAAAATATTAGGTTATGGCAAAAATCTTTTTGAAAAATATTAGTTGCTTGCTCATTTTAAAATTATCTTGAACTGATCAGCCCCTGTTTGATACAGATTTAGAATCAAAACCATTAACTTGAATGTCAGTGAAGAAAAACTTGTGAGCCAAACAACTAATATAGAAATTAACACATAAATATTAAGCAAAGAATGAATACAGAAAAGGAACATATAAGTCATCTTATTAAACTAAGTCTTTGTTACAGATGCATTATAATTCAAACCATAATAATTACTTAATTTAACTCAATTCATTTCATATTTATTGAAGTTATTAACTAAAATGGATTATACCAAGGAAAGTAGAAACTATATATTATAGTGATCTGTATGTCTATATATCAAATATCCATTATATGCCAGGCACAGTATTAGTCGAGGTTGAGGAAAACAAAATAAAAGATCCAGTTTCTGTCCTGTAGTAGCTTGCAGTTTAGCAAAGGTGAAAGACAAATCCACAATTGTGCTGACTGGTACTACATTAGGACACATCAATAGAGGGTCTTATTTCACATTCATAGAAGCTTGGAAAGCTTCCTGGGTGTGATTAGATTATGTATGAACTGAATTTGGAAAAAATAATAGCTTCTAGGTGTGTAAGAAGGCATGATCTTTGGAGGCTGGGGATCCTATCATCACCTTAACAGAAAAAAATGCCCTCTTTTACCTGGGTAAATCAGTATCTTTTCTGGTAATAAACATTGCTTGTATAGCAATGAATAAGAATGAGTCAGCCAGTTCTGACAAACCAAAGTGGTGACAGGATTCAGGTTTCCTCACATTCTAGAGCTTAGTGTGTGCAAACACTGCAGGCATGGAATAATAAAATATATTGAGGCAATGAAAGGTATGAAGGAAGAAAGATGGAGAGTTACAAAGAGGAGAGGTTATGAAGGAATATGTCTATCATAATCCTGGTAAGAACCATGCTTGTTAAATTCCAGGTAAAAATTAAAAAGGACTTGAAAACAAGTGCAAAAAGTAATGACAGAGAGGATAGGATAGATAGTAGATATTTAGGATGTAAACCTGTTAAATAATTTCTCAAAATAAAAAAAAAATCAGATAAAGGGAATTCAAGGTGACTCCCAGTTTCCCATGTTTGCCATCAGAGTACACTTTAGTGTCATTGACTGAAATATGAACTGAAATTCAAGGAAACAATTTTGGGAAGAAGGAGATAATGCGTTAAATAAAGCACAGATGAGCTTGAAGTACTTTGGACAAACATAGTTGGAGTTGCAAAGTAAGACATATATATGTCTTTTCTTCACCTCTAGAAAGTTGAAAGGATTGGGAACATAAGAAGATAAGAAGCCTAAAGTGGAATTATGTGTTTGTTTTAGAGAAATAATTGGTAAGACATTAGAATACAAGAAAGAATAGTAATATTTCTTAAAAGCAGAGTTCTAAAGAAATAAATATGAGATAAAAGAACACTACAGCGTGTACCATTTTTCACTCTTATGACATATATTGCTTATGAAAACCATCAAACTTGGTTGTTAGCAATGGACAGAAAAATATAATTAGATCTCCTGTTGTATATATGGAAGTATAGAGGCAAGATTAAAGTGCTCAGGAGCGTAGTGTTACAAACTGGGAAAGCAGCTACATTTGCAGTTTGTGGATTAAACCATAAGAGACTCTTAAGGACTGAGAACAAACTGAGGGTTGATGAGGGGTGGGGGAGAGGGGAAAGTGGGTGATTGGCATGGAGGAGGGCACTTGTTGGGATGAGCACTTGGTGTCGTATGGAAACCAATTTGACAATAAAGTATATTTTTAAAGAAACTATGAACGAGCAATTTCAGAACAGGTATCAATGTTGTGTCTATGGATACTTCTAAAGCAGAGATCCCTGGCTGAGAACCAAATTATCAGGAAAATTATTTGCACTGATGAGCAACATAAAGGAAAAGATCAGAATAATTACTAAGTGCCTATTTATCAGGACTTTTACATGTTTTCTTGCTATATATACAAAAGTACTTCAAGGGGACGGGTCATTGGTCCCCATTTTATAGATGAAGGTCTTATCTCTGAGAACTTGAATGAGGTCTCAAAAATAAGAGAGCCAGAGATAAGGTGAACCAAATTTCAAAGAAAGGGTGATGGTGCTCTCCTAGAAATACACTAAAAATGCTTGCCAAGTGGAAGATTCAATGAGTGATTGAATTACTGATTCCCTTAGTAATAAGAATATCTTTTACCTGCCTATAAAATTCAGAAGTTTTTGTTAGTCTAAGAATGGGTCCCCTTGCTGTTGCAGATGCAAATCAGCTATTTTGCAACTGCAGTGTTTGGTTAGTTGCTAGGAGAAGGTATTGCTGTGTCAGTGGTTTCTGGAAGGCTGCTTTTTTTTTTCAGGTTTGCTTACTTGGAAAAGGACTCATTCAGGAAGTAAGACTTCAAGTGTTCTTTAAATTAAGTGTTAGTTAAATAAATCTAGGGTTATTTAAACTTATTCTGAGTGATTTGCATTAATTTTAATGTTTTCCCCTTCATAATTGACTTGACCTGGACCTTATTCATTTCATGAAGGAGCAGGAGAACCATCATTACTAGAAAAGAAAATTGCTCAGGAGAAGCTTGTCACTGAGTGCTCCAATTATAATCCAGCTGAATAATAGATTCAAGAGAGAACTTCTGCTTTCTTTTCTATGAACACCATAGAAAAATAATGTGTGTGCATGTGCACTTGTGTGTATAATGAGTGTGTGCATGCATGTGTGTACATATACTTACAGACACGTGAACACATGTGTATATATATATATATATATATATATATATATATATATAATGCATATAGGTATAAACCATTGTAATGATGCACAAAAATCTCTGAAGTTTTTGTCTTCCAAAAGGCACAGATTAGCATGTAGGGAAAAGGTAGTATAATATGGCTTTGCTTCAATTAAACATTTATTCAACATTTTGATGGGAATTTGTTTATATTTAAAACATTTAAGTGAATATACTGACAATTTCAGCTCAGTGATCTACACAAAAATAGAGTAGCATAAGTGTGAAGACACTTTTAATGGGAATATATTCATTGATATTATGTTTGTATGAAAACAATTCTGGAAATAACAAAAATATGCTTAAATAAATAAGTGTGGTGCTTATATATTACAAAATATTATGTAGCCATTAAAACTAATGACATATACTGATACCACATAATATCTTAAATATATTCTTATACAATATAGCAAGTTTCACATTGAATACATATAGATAGATATAGATATAGATGATATAGATATAGATAGATATTAGTATCTATCTATCTATATATATATATAGAGAGAGAGAGAGAGAGAGAAAAGAAAAAAGAAGAAGAAAGAAAGAAAGAAAGAAAGAAAGAAAGAAAGAAAGAAAGGGAGAGAGAATGATTTAATAAAAGACATATTTTTAAAAGTTTATTTATTTTGAGAGGGTAGGGAGACAGACAGAGGCAGACAGAGAATCTCAAGCAGGCTCTGTGCTGTCAGCTCACACCCTGATGCAGGACTCAAAATCACAAAATATAGTCATGACCTGAGCCAAAGTCAAGAGTTGGTATTTAACTGACTGAGCCATCCAGGCATCCTGAGAGAAATATTGAATGAGAGAAAGAGACGATACATGTGTGTTCTTTTCTGTATACATAAACATTTTACTGAAAATTTCCTGGGAAGCAAAAATAAGAGTTGTGAAAAAAGGGATTTCTTTTTTCTGTTTTAAACTCTTCAGCACTTTATTTTATTTATATTTAACTTCAATGAGCATGTTAGTTTTATAATATTTTTTAAGAAGGTATCATCAATATTACCTAAGTGACTTAAAAGGGAGTTTAATGTATATGTGTATATGCTTCAAGTTACTATCACTGCAGGTGAACAAACTTAGCTTTTGATATAAGATCAAACAATAACCTCTTTGGTTGCCTTTTTTTTTGATAGTTTGGCCCGCAAAATATTAATAAACTTACCCTGTAATGCTATTTTCACCTCTGAATTTGTCATAAGGTGAGCTCTTTCTCTCTCTGTCACACACACACACACACACACACACACACACACACACACTACTGTTCTTCAACTCAGTGGGTTAGGTCACAAAGATTTCTTTTTCTTTTTTTCTTTTTTTTTAATAGTCACTAGCAGTTTCAGTTTTAGTGGTCTTCTCAAAAAGAAAATAAAAAAGTGATGGCTGAATACAATAGCTCTTTTGCAGCTGGATAAAAACCAATACACATAGTTTTGTCTCTACTTTTAACTTTCAACTTTCTTTCACCAATGTCTTTTCCTCCTGGAAGATAGTTAGGTGCCACAGAAATCTATCTAGTTTGTCTCTTGAATTAAACTACAGTAAAAGTTTTGACCGGTAACATTGATAAGTTAAGCCTTTAATTTCCCCCTCACTAATACTATATTATCCTAAAGAAAATGCTTCCACTGAAGAGGGCATAATGTTTCTAAAGGTGAAGATCTTTAACTCCTGAAGCACAATTTTCAAGGTTATTAGTATGTTTCAAATTAGAGCCAATTTTTACAACAATCTTTCTTCAATTATAATTACAGTAATACTTACACAAAAATGTTTGGTTATTAATATTCTCACAAATTATTCAGAAATGTATGTTCTTACTGGTTTCAAATAAGGTTGCTATAATCACACATAGATATTTAAATATGGGAAATTGATAGTGGTTAGTACTTCTGGGTAAAGGCACCATTTCCCTGAGGACAAGATGCACACTGTACCTCCTAACGCCTTGTTATATTCTGCATCCATTGGGTATAGGAGGAAAGAGAATGGGAGAGGCTTCTTTGCTTTTATGAACCTTGGCCAAGAAGTGGCACACACTCCTCCACTCATTCAAATGATCACACTTATGAAGGGGATAGCAAATGTAGTCCTTGGTTCAATTATCATCTCCTACATCAAATGGAATACTATGGCAGATGAGAACAGACTTTTGTGTTCAGCTACGCATCTGTGTCAGACTGTCTAGTACTTATCATGGTATTTGAATTGAATAAACTCCAAACAACCTAAATTAGTTTGTTTTTTTCCCAAGAAGGATTTCATCATTTGAGTAAATATTTTTATATGTTCTGTTCTGTTTATTCTTTTAGCATGCTAAAATGATGAAGGCTCAACATATTAGCATACATTTTGTAATTCCCAGAGTTTGCATTTTCATTAATAATTTTATTTTTATGCTCCTTTGGTTATAAAAATAAAATAGTAATTTACAACTTTTAAAAATATCCAGTAATTTTTTTTTAAATATGAGAATTGGGGGAGCCTCAATGGCTTAGTCAGTTAAGGGTCCAACTTTGGCTCAGGCATGATCTTTCAGTTCATGAGTTTGAGCCCTGCATCTGGCTTGGTGATGATAGCTCAGAGCCTGGGGCCTACATTAGATTCTGTGTCTCCCTCTGTCTCTGTCCCTTCCCCCCATTCTGAAAATTAAATAAGCATTAAAATTTTTTTAAAAAATAAGAGAATTGGGGCACCTGGGTGGCACAGTAGTTTAAGTGTCTGATTTGATTTTCACTCAGGTAATGACCTCATGGTTTGTGAGTTCTAGCTTCATGTCAGGTTTTGTGCTGACAGTGTGGGGCCTGCTTGAGATTCTCTCTCCCTCTGTCTCTGCCTTTCCCCTGCTCATGCTCTCTCTCTCTCTCTCTCTGTTTCTGTCACAAATAAATAAATAAACATTAAACATTTTTTTAAAAATGAGAACGGGTCACATGGATGACTCAGCGGCTCTTGATTTCAGCTCAGGTAAGTTCAAGCCCCATGTTGGGCTCTGTGCTGACAGCACTGAGCCTGCTTGGAATTCTCTCTCCCTCTCTCTCTTCCCCTCCCCCACTCATGTGTGCTCTCTCTCTTTCTCTCTCTCAAAATAAATAAACATTGTTCAAAAGCGATGAGAATGTTTAATAGAATATAAGTGGCAATTATGGTTACAAGATAAAATACAGTACACTGTGTATTGTAACATTCACAATTCTACAACATCATTTGTTGTTTCTCTGAAATTCAAGTTTACTGAGAGTCCTGTATGTTCATTTACTAAATCTGACAGCCATATTTCTAAGGGATATTGTTAGCATTCTAAATGAATGTAGAAAGTAATTTTACTCAGAAATAATTGGTAACAACTGAACATGCTCTGCCACTGTTTCTTTCATTATCAAAAAATCTATTGCTATATTCATTGCCCTATTTTCTCTTTTATTTAACTCCCAGATTCCTCATTTTATTAGAAACTGAAATCCAGGGCTTGACATGGTAAAATATTTGTCATCAGCTAGTTTTGCCATTCTTTTCTCAACGTTTTTATTTATTTTGGGACAGAGAGAGACAGAGCATGAACGGGGGAGGGGCAGAGAGAGAGGGAGACACAGAATCGGAAACAGGCTCCAGGCTCCAAGCCATCAGCCCAGAGCCTGACGCGGGGCTCGAACTCACGGACCGCGAGATCGTGACCTGGCTGAGGTCGGACGCTTAACTGACTGCGCCACCCAGGCGCCCCTAGTTTTGCCATTCTTAAGTCAAAAATAAGCACATAAAAGAAAAGGGTAGTCACACATACTCTTGACCTATCCTATAGTATTAGATAGACCTAACTTTTTTTTTTTTTTTTTTTAATCACAGCTAAACCATAAAGAAGAAAGTATGATTTTGGTTATGTTGTAATTTAAATTTCACAGAAAAGATATTGAAATAAAAATGATGTGATTTGAAACATGTAACTGTCTGATTGTAGTATTAATTTAAAAGATTATAAAAATCTCATCATCTTCTAAGAGTTTTATAGTTTCAGATCTTATATTTCAGCATTTAATCCATTTTGAGTTAATTTTTACAAGCAGTATAAAATACAGGTGTTTAACTCATTTGCATGTGAGTATCCATTTTTTTCCCAGCACCATTTATTGAAGCGACTATCTTTTCTCTGTTGGGTATTTTTGCCCCCCCCCCCCCAACAAATATGAGTTGACCATATA
The DNA here is from genome assembly GCF_024362965.1 of Panthera pardus. Lineage (NCBI taxonomy): Eukaryota > Metazoa > Chordata > Mammalia > Carnivora > Felidae > Panthera > Panthera pardus. Next base: position 80,991,223 of record NW_026526677.1, on the reverse strand, counting down.
TGCATGAATTTATTTTGGGGTTCTTCATTTTATTCTATTGATCTATGTGTCTGTTTTTATGCTAGCAAATATTTTTTTCAATTACTACAGGTTTGTAATAAAGTTTGAAATCAGAAAGTATAATGCCTTTGGTTTTCTTTCTCAGGATTGCTTTGGATATATGAGGTCTTCTGTGTTTCCAAAAAAAAAAAAAAAAAGTATTAGAATTGTTTATTCCTATTTCTATATAAATGACACTGGGATCTTAATAAATGTTGCATTTAATCTGTAGATCACTTTGGGTAATATGGATACTATAACAATATTCTTCCAATCCATGATCATGAGATAATTTTCCATTTATTTTTCTCATCAAAATCTTATTTTTCACTATACAGACTTTTCACCTTCCTGGTTAAATTTATTCATAATTATCTTATTGTTTTTGATACTATTATAAATAGTATTATTTTATTTATTTATTTATTTATTTATTTATGTAATTACTTATTTATTTTTCATATAAGTGATTGTAATGTAAAGAAATGCTACTGATTTTTAGAAGAAAACATAGAGAAAAAATTCCTTGACATTGTTGTTGGCAATGATTTTTGTGTGTAGCAACAAAAACAAATATAAACAGATGAGATTACATCAAACTAAAAAGCTTGTCTACAGCAAAATAAACAATCAGTAAAATGAAATGACAATCTACAAAAATGAAGAATATGTTTGCAAACTACACAATATGATAAGGGGGTTAATATCTAAAATAGTAAGGAACACATATAACTCAATAGCACGTAAAATACAAAAGTTTAATTAAAAGTGGACAAAGAGGTCGGTTGGAAGATGTTGGAATAGGAGGCTCCTAGGCTAATCTCATCCCATGAATACAACTAGATAACTATTGAATCATCCTCAATGTCCCAAAACTTTATCTGAAGACAGGAAGAACAAAGTCCACAACTAAACGTAGAGCAGAGGCCATACTGAAGAAGGTAGGAAGTGAAGAAATGAGGTTTAGGAGAGAAACAGATTGTGGTTGCTGCAGTGGGGATGCAGTTGTGGTTGTGAATGATGAAAAACTAGCACACAGGGGAGCACATGGGGAAAACAAATCCCATAGCAATAGGCCTGGAAAGCAAGAGGGACCAAATTTCATGAGTTCTTGCAGCCAGAAGGGCTTAAAGCCTAAAGTTTTAAAGGCAGTGGGCTTGGCTTGGGAAGAGCCAGAGGATAATAGGACTGCTCTTTGAGAGAAGGCAGACAACACTCTGTGAACATACAGCATGGAAACAGTGATCTGAAGAGCACCTGCATCCCACAGTGGGGAGGTTATTTGCTTATTTCAGAGATCATCCCAGAGAGACAGCATTCATGGAAACACCCCCACTGAAAACAAAGGAACTGGTTGGTGACATTTCCTTCTCCTTCCCCTCAGCATAACACAGGATGACCTGTGGGAACCAGCACAGCATGGACACTCACTACCTAACTTACATACCCCAAGTTCTGCCCCCCCCCCCACTCAATGGAACCATCCTTCCCATTCATACCTGTCTCAGTCCCAGCACAGCAGACACTATCCCCAGGAAGGCCAGCCCAAAACCCCTGCCCACACCCTGTCTCCAAACCTGAGAAATTTTGTAGAGCCTCAGTTTCAGCAGTGGTGACAACAGATCACATTTCACAAACAGAGCACAGCACACCTAGTTAAACATACACATTTAAGCCAAGCAAATACTACCCACAACACTGCCCACAATAGGCAGAGAACCTCTGAAGATGACTAACATGAAGGGTAAAGTGGCCAGGACAAAACAGCAGAACACATGCAACATGCATTGGAGAGATTCCCAAAAGTCACAGACCCTAGGGAATAGAGAACACTATATGGCAGGACAGTGCAGGACCTCTTCTTCATAAGGCCATTACTATCAAGAAAAGAAGACACAGCTAACTTCCTTAACATATAGAAACAGTCACAGAACCTTGGACCAAATGAGAAGACAGAGACATTTATCCCAAATGAAAGAATAGGACAAGGCCTTGGCCAGAGATCTAAGTGAAACATATATAACTAACATGCCTGAGAATTTAAAATAATGATCATGAGGATACTCAATGGACTTGAGAAAAGAGTGGAATACACGAGTGAGACCATTATACATAGAGATAAGGAATACGATGGAACAGCCAAAGGGCTCAATAAATGAATTATGAAACACATTGGATGGAATGAACAGCAGGGTAAAAGGAGAGGAACAAATTAATGACCTAGAAGACAGAGTAATCGAAAGTAAGCAGACTGAACAAAAGAGTAAAAATATGCAAAACTATAATAGATCTAAAGAAATCAGTGATTCCATCAACTGTAATAACATTCACATTATATAGGAATCCCAGAATAAGAAGAGAGAAAAAAGGGAAGAAAATTTATTTGAAGAGATAATAGCTGAGGACTTCCCTAACCTGAGGGAAAGAAACAGATATCCAGAGACAGGAGGCACAGATAATTCCCATAAAAATCAATAAAAACAGATCCACACCAAGACATGTTTGTAATTAAATTGGCAAATATAGTGATAAAAAATTAAATCAACGAGACAAAAGAAGACAGTAACTTACAAAGGAAAACCCATAAGACTAGCAGGAGATTTCTCACCAGAAACTTTCTAAGCCAGAAGGGAGTGGCTTGATATATTCAAAGTTCTGAATGGGAAAAACCTTCCAAGAATACTCTATTTAGCAAGGCTATCATTCAGAATAGAAGGAGAGATAAAGAGTTTCCCAGACAGAAAAAAAAAAAAAAAAAAAAAAAAAAAAAGGAAGGCGTTAATGACCAGTAAACCAGCCCTACCAGAAATGTTAAAGGGAACTCTTTGGAAAGTAGAGTGCAAAAGTGACAGTATAAAGATAAGAAACAAAAAAGCAGTAAAAATGAAAATTTCAGTAATAAATGAGGTAAGGAACTCACAAAAGAGAAAGATGTAAAATATAACAGCATATACCCACAACATGGGAAGGAGAGGAGTAAGGAGTAGATTCAAACTTAAATGACCATCAACTTAATATAGACTGCTATATGCAGAAGATTATATACAAACCTAACGGAAGCATATATCCAAAACCACTAATAAATACACAAACAATAAAGAGAAAAAAATATAAATATGTCACTAAAGAAAATCAGCAAATCATGAAAGACAAGAAAGAATCAGAGAAAATCTTCAGATACAACCCCTAAACAAACTATAGAATGACGAGACACATATCTTTCAATAATTATTTTGAATGAAACTGGACTAAAAGCCCCAATCAAAAGACATAAAGTGACAGAATGGATTTATTTATTTATTATTATTTTTTTTTTAATTTATTTTTGGGACAGAGAGAGACAGAGCATGAACGGGGGAGGGGCAGAGAGACAGGGAGACACAGAATCGGAAACAGGCTCCAGGCTCCGAGCCATTAGCCCAGAGCCTGACGCAGGGCTCGAACTCACGGACCGCGAGATCGTGACCTGGCTGAAGTCGGACGCTTAACCGACTGTGCCACCCAGGTGCCCCCAGAATGGATTTTTAAAAAGCCATCTATATGCTGCCTACAATAGACTCATTTTAGACCTAAAGCCACCTGAAAATTGAAAGTGAGGTAAAGGAGAAACATTTATCCTGAAAATGGATGTCAAAAGAAAGTTGGAGTAACAATACTTATATCAGGCAAAGTAAAATTTAACACCGACTATAGCAAGAGATAAATAAAAAATATATATATAATAATAAAAAGGGACAATCCAACAAGAATATAGAATAATTGTAAATATTTATGCACCCAAAATAGGAACACTGAAAATACATAAAACAATTAATTATAAGCATAAAGGAACTAAGTGATAATAAAACAATACTAGTAGGGGAGATTAACACCTCATTTCATCAATGGACAGATCATCTAAACAGAAAATCAAGGAGACAATGGATTTGAATGACATCCTGGACCAGATAGACTTGCTAGGTATATTCAGAACATTTCTCTCTAAAACAACAGAATACACATTCTTTTCAAGTTCACATGGAACAATCTCCAGAATAGATCACATATTACCCCCCAAAACAAGTCTCAACAAATTCAAGAAGATTGAAGACATATCATGCATCTTTTCTAAGCACAAGCTATGAAACCAGAAGTCAACCACAAGAAAAAAATTTGGACAGATCAAAATATGTAGAGGCTAAATAGCATGTTACTAAACAATGAATGGGTCAACCAGGAAATAAAATAAGAAATTAAAAAATATATTGAAACAAACAAAAATGAAAAGATGATGATCCAAAATATTTGGGATGCAACAAAAGTGGTCCTAAGAGGGAAGTATAGAATACAGCTCCATTTTAAAAAGCAAGAAACATCTCAAATAAACAACAAATCTTTACACCTAAAGAAGATAGAAAAAGCAAAACAAACACAACCTAAAATCAGCAGAAGAAAGAAAATAATAAAGATTAGAGTAGAAATAAATGATGTAGAAACTAAAAACAAAACAAAACAAAAAACAATATAACAGATGAATAAAACCAGGAGCTGGTTCGTTGAAAAAATAAGTACAATTGATAAACCTCTAGCCAGACTTATCAATTAAAAAAAAATGGACTCAAATTACTAAAATATCAAATGAGAGAGGATAAATAACAACCAAAACCACAGAAATACAAAGAAATGTAAAAGAATATTATGAAAAAACATATGCCAACAAATTGGACAACCTGGAACAAATGGATAGATTCCTAGACACATATAACCTACCAAAACTAAAACAGGGAGGAAAAGAAAATTTAAACAAAGAACTAGCAAAGAAATTAAGCCTATAATCAAGCAACTGCCAAGAAACAAAAGTCCAGTGAAATCAATTAAATATTTGCAGAATAGTTAATATTATTCCTCTCAAACTATTCCAAAAAATAAAACAGCAAGGAAAACTTCCAAATTCATTCTATGAAGAAGCCAGCCCTGATACCAAAACCAGATAAAGACTCCACTAAAAAAGAATTACAGGCCAATATCCCTGATGAACACCAATGCAAAAATTCACAACAAAACAATTTGTTAAAACAAAAAGGGGGGGCACCTGGTGGCTCAGTCGGCTGAGCGTCCAACTTTGGTTCAGGTCATGATCTCGTGGTTCGTGAGTTCAAATCCCACATTGGGCTCTGTGCTGGCAGCTCAGAGCCTGGAGCCTGCTTCAGATTCTGTGTCTCCCTCTCTCTCTGTCCCTCCCCTGCTTACGCTGTTTCTCTCCCTCTCTCTCAAAAATAAACATTAAAACTTAAAAAAAAAAAAAAAAAAAAACATTCACCACAATCAAGTAGGATTACTCCTGGGTTGCAAGTGTGGTTCAATATTTGCAAATCAATCAAAGTGATACATCACATCAATAAGAAAAAGCATAAGAACCATATGAACATTTCAATAAAGGCAGAAAAAACATGTGACAAAGTGCAACCTGCATTCCTTATAAAAACCTCAACAAAATAGGTTTGGAGGAAACACCTCAACATAATAAAGGCCATTTATGAAAAACCATAGCTAACATCATTTTCAATGGGGAAAAACTGAGAACCTTTCCTGTAAAGTCAGGAACAGGACAAGCATGTCTTTTCTTAACACTTTTATTCAACATAGTACTGGAAGTCCTATATCTAAAGGAAACAAAATCACTATCTTGAAGAGATATTGGGACCCCTATGTTAATTACAGTATTATTTACAATAGCCAAGACTTGCAAACAATCTGTGTCCATTAATGGGTAAATGGAGCAAGAAAATGTGCACTCTCTCTCTGTCTTTCTCCCTTCCTGTCTCCTTCCCTCCCTCCTCCCCCCCCCCCAACTCTGTCAACCATTTGTGACAACATGGATAATACCTGAGGGCATTATACTAAGTGAAATAAATCAGAAAGAAAAAGACAAATACTATATGATTTCACTTATTAAAAAAAAAAAACAACACCTAAACTTACAGAAACAGAGAACAGATTGTTTGTTGCTACAGGTGAGGGGGTAGATAAAGGTAATCAAAAATTACAAACTTCCAGCTATTAGATAAATAAGTTCTGGGGATGTAATGTGCAGCATGGCAACCATAGCTAAAGATATCCTATTGCATATTTGAAAGTTTCTAAGACATAAATCTTGAAAGTTCTCATCACATAAAAAATGTCATCATGTGAGCTGATGGATGTTACATAAACTTATTGTAGCAATCATTTCACAATATATCGTTATTCAAATCTGTATGCAATATACCCTAAACTTATACAATTCTATATGTCAATTGTATGTCAATAAAACAGAAAAATATCATTGTAAACAAAAGAAATTATGACAAGTGTGTCAAATAGATACAGGACTGAGTTGATTTAACTTTTTTACCAGGGATTAATTAGTTGTTAGAATAAAAAACTTTTCATCAACCTATTGTGTAAAGATTTTATATAAGACAATATTGATACTAAGGAGGTTTAATACTTTTGTTAAAAATTCAAGAGAAAAATGAATTGCTAGGTAGTAGTCCAAGTTCAAATTCTGGAATATTGAGTGTTAACTGTTTTAGTAGAAACAAAATTCAAACAAAATTCAGCATTGAAAAAATATGGATGTAGTATTATTGACAAAAGATCTTCTATCTGATAAAATGATTTTGATGGGGAAGGAAGGCATAAAGTCAATACTGCTTTAAGGCAACAAGGGAATTTATTGGTTTACGTGATTGCAAAAATCAGAGGTAGGAATGGCTTTAATCATGGCATCACTGGAAGTTTGTTATACCAATCAAAGCTCCATCTTTGGCTCTACTCACTCTAACATGTCAGTTTAATCCTAAAATTAGTTCCCCTGATAATAGATAAAGATGACTGCAATGGTTTCAGACCTCACAACGCTCACTGTAATGTCCACAGGAAGAAAAATCGTATTTCTTTCACCTCCCTGCAAGGAGAAAGATACATTTTTCTCGAGAAGCCCTAAAAACTCCTGACACTTCATTGTCTCCTACTGTGTTATGTATACATTCTTAAGCCCATCACTGGAGACACAGCTATGAAGTACAATGGGTGGCTTCAGAAAATCATAGCCTACTTTCATACATTTGGCAGGAAATCAAGCGTATACAGATCTCATGTCTGAATACTGTGGAGGGTAGAGTTTCCTTTGGAAACTGAAAAGTAGAAAATATTGCTAGCTAGATGGAGAGCAGTAGAACATAAGGAGACTTGCTTGAGAAAAATTACCTCTGATTATGGTGAATTAGAATAAAGAAAATTAGGTAAGAAACAACTGCAATAACTGATACTCGAGATAATAAAAGCTTTGAGCAAGAAGTGAGCTGTAGTAACGAAGAGGTAAACAGATATAGGAGGCCTAAAACTATAACAACAAATGGCACAATGACTCTACTCTGAATTTCAATAATGCTATTAAGAGCTATAAGAAGAAAATGCGGTATAATTTTTATGCATTATGCCTTATTATAAAAATTTATCCTGTTACAGGGCATGATCTTAAGAAGAACTACAGAAAAGGAACAAAAATATCAAAAAGACATTGAAAATGTGACCTAGTCTCTTAACTCTAAACCCCCTATGTTGTATGGGGACCCATTAGGTAAATATAAAGATATAACAAGGGCAACTAGTATAAAATGGCCAAGACTATGAACCTGAATGCACAATAGCTAGCAATGTGGGGAATGAAATCCCTGATCACAATCAACTCCAGGAAAATTTGTCAGATTATTAGAGTTTTGTTGCCTTTGAAACCATTTGGAACCTACCTTGAACTTTCCTCATCTTTTTGCTATAGTTATAACATATCAGGTGCATCCCACTTTTTATAGCTATATAAAGAAATCTGTAATATCAAACAATGAACATTTAGTTAAATTTATTTCCATGCTCACAATCTTAATACTGTATGATATGTTAGGTTATATGCATGTCATTCCAACACTTCTTGGATATTTTAGGTTTTTCTTTGTTTACTCCTTCTTCATTAGCTAATTTTATTTTCATGCCCTGACTCATGTCATTATTACCTTTACTTAGAGAGCTAGGGTTAATTCCTTTCTGGGTTTTGCTACTACTACATCCTTGGAGAAAAAGAGTAATTTTCTATCTGTATTCACTAGTTTTTTTCTTGATTTCAACTATAACCATGTTTTCTCTTAACAGCCAGAACTTCCATGAAAGGCAGTGTTCTCTTGTATTTTTTTCAAAAATAGATTCTGACCAATCTTTCCTGAATATCTAACTCAGTTTTTTTTTTTTAACTCCATGCTTTCTAACTCCAATTATTTTGATAAAACAAATTAAATTATTATAATAAAATAATTAAAAATAATTTTCTCAAAACATTTTAATTTCTCCCTAGTTTTCTCTATTCTATTTTTAGAAAATGTATAGGTTTATTAAAACTTAACCAGTTTCCATAAAAATTAATTGATCAATATCAAGTTAATATCACTCTATCTGGGACTGATATACTCTTCTCTAGTGAGTTTCTAAATATTGGTATATCCTACTTACTCTTTTTTGAGTTCTTACATGCGCCATGCTCTGTACAAGGCATTTTACAAACATTTTTTTTTCATTCTCCATGTCTGTGATGTAGATAGCACTAACATTCGCATCTTCAGATGAATAAATTGAGCTCCACAAGGGTAATATACCCAAAACCAAAGTGTTGGAATCTATACTTGCATTCTGGCCTTTTTAAGACTACAAATCTCATATATGTAATCACTATATTTTGCTTCCCCTCTGTTTTCTTCTTTTGATTGTGATTAGCAGGGCCTAAGGTTAGGGTTCTTGCTTTCAAACTTTGGATGGATATACATTAAACTCCATAGTTATTGATGAGCAGGAAGTGTTTTCACTATATCTAGCCTGAGTTATCGATGGCATTTTCCCAACAATATCACAAAGATTGCCGCAAATCCATCATTCAATATCTCATCTAGAGTATCCTGTATGATTACATACAGGGAGGCAGAATGTGTTTAATGCTTGCATTTTACTTCCTCAGCATCTTGCTAGTCAGCCATTAGCCTAATCTGAAGAATTATCTTTATGCCTTTGCAAATGTTAATTAATTCCCTGTTCCCGTATACCTCATAGGAAACCTGCAATGAGTAAGACCTGACTGTTGAAGTTGGATTTCTTCTTTAATGACACGTAGAGCACTTTTAATGTATCCAGTAAAATACTAAATATTAAGAATGAGAAGATGATGGGGCACCTGGGTGGCTCAGTCGGTTGAGCGTCCAACTTCGGCTCAGAGGTCTTGATCTCAAGGTTCGTGAGTTCTAGCCACGTGTTGGGCTCTGTGCTGACAGCTCAGAGCCTGGAGCCTGCTTCAGATTCTCTGTCTCCTTCTCTCTCTGCTCCTCCCCTGCTCATACACTGTCTCTCTCAAAAATAAAGATTAAAAAAATTTTTTTAAATAATGAGAAGATGAAAAGAAACACTCTCCTCCTTTGATTTATTGGAAGTCAAATCCCACCTTTCATACACTACCTTTGTGACCACTTCTTAAAAATCATTTTTATGGGTTCTAGTCTGCTATATATTCTTAAATATTAAACCTCACAGAGTTTTACCTCAGTCCTCTTTTTTTCTTTCTCAAAAAATAGCTGCATGTACATATCTATTGTGATTAAATAAGCATATATAAGTAATAACTGACAACTAAATCTCTATCTCAGTCGATTTGTAGTTTAATATACTAAATAGTTTTCAAAAAGTTTATGCTTGAATATACTGCAACATTTCAAACTAACATAGCGAAAGGAAAACTCTTCTTTTACATTGTTCTTCCTCCTCCTCCATTCCCTTCACATCTCAGTTAAACGGAGGTTTAGTCTACAGAGTCCCTCAATCTAGTAAAACAAAACTCATTCTTCTTTCTTATCTTCCCAGTCTATTCACCAAATCCTATTGGTTTTGCCTATTTGTTCTCTTTAAAATCTCCCTCCATACTTCTTGCTACTAAAGATCAAGCCTTTGTTACTTCTTTCCTAGATTGGTACATTATCCTCTTAATTGCTTCACAGAATTGAAATACTACCCCTTCTCCAATCCATCCTGTTTGAGAATGTTGTTTCTAAAGGATTAATTGACTAGCTTTCTACTGTTAGAAATCCTTCATTGTCTTCAGGACAAAACACAAACTTCATAGCATAATGTAACATGGTCTTTATGTCCTAGCTGTTAGCTTTCTCTCTGATGTGCTAGGTGAATAAGACATTCAGAATGTTTGTATATAGACATTCCAGAAAACACTATATTTCATGAGATATATACATGGCAAAAGGCTTATTTGTAGCATAGATGAGACAAATGAAGTCATGATTTCAATAAAGGAATTATATAACATATATGATAATTTTAACTTACTAAGAACTTGAGTCAATTATTTTATATTTTATCTGTAAGACGTTAAATTGCAAAATGTTTATCTCTGTGCTAATTAGATTAATTATAACCATATAAACAAACACTGGACATCTCTTTTAAATGTGTGAAAAAAATTTTTAAGTTTTTATTTATTTATTTTGTGTGTGAGAGAGAGAGAGAGAGAGAGAGAGAGAGAGAATCCTAAGCAGGCTTCCGTGTTGTCAGTACAGAGCCTGATGTGGGTTGGATCCCAAGAACCATGGATCATGAACTGAGCTGAAACGAAGATTCAGATGCATAACGAACTGAGCCACTGAGGTGCCCCTAAATGTGTGAAAGCATTTATTAGGTATTCATTGTTTCACTCTTAAAATAGGCTTTTATTTACATTTCCTAGTTCCCTAAGGTTTAGATGAATATCATGGGTGAAAAAAAGATAAATATAAAGTACTAGAAAATTAAGTAATACCTTTACCTAGTGATGGAAGTGGGAACGAGCCCATCAACTCTGTTAGCCTGCATTCGTTTATCCACACACACAAAAAAATTTAAAAAATAATATAAAAAAGTATGTGACTTCACCATAGTCATCTGTGGTAACCTAATTCTCACAGACTATCTCAGACTAACAGACTGGAAAACTTTGTATAAAACTTTATTTTCCATAGACTTTTTTCCCCCAGAACCCCTGAAGTGTTTTTCTTTACGCTATTAAAGTTACATCAGCTTATTAGACCCTATTACCAGAAGGTAACAAGATTTGCTTCACCTTTTAAACTCAAGATATAAAGAACGTTAGGGTATTGTGAAGCAATTATTTATTCCAATTAAGATAAAAGAGTCAAGAATTTAGTGTTGCCATTAAATTTGTTAGACAAATGGATATAGTTTAAGATTAAATCTATTTAGTTCTACTAGCATGATATAGCCTGGCAGGAAAGCAAAGGGGTACCACAATTCCATTATTTTGGAGTTAAACCTTAAATACTGAGCACACACATTCCACTAAAGATTAAGAAACATTTCATTTAGTCCTTGACTTGCCACATGGATTTGATTACTTCTAAATTTGATAGAATCTCATGGAGTGAGTCTCTTCAGTTCCAGGGGAGAACTCTAAAGCTTTGATTTGAATGTCTCTGAATGGTGCTACATGCAAATAAAGTTAATGTGTAGGCACCTCTGTAGATTTTGATTCTGAGGAAAATAACTTCCTGCAATATTTCTTTTCCCATAATAAATGACTTGTAATAAATTTCCTGTAAGGAATGCATAGCCAGCAATATCAGAATGAGTATAAAATTTCATATGGTCATATGCATTATTTTAAATTTTACTATATTTAGTAAATGTTATTGAAATCTTATGGAATTTAAATATTGCATTATAATCCATGATCACAATAATGAGAAGTTTAGGTCACATATAAGAAAAGTGAATCTTTTATCTCCCTATTTGCTAAAAAAATATATAGGCCAAACATTTCTTCAAATATCATTTCCTCAGAGGGAACTTCTCTGAACACCCCAGCTACCCTTCTTTGTCATTGTCTATCCCTTTATCCTGCCTTAATTTTCTTTTCAATGCTTATTTTTACTGATGATATATTATATGTTAATAACTTTTATTCTGAATCTCACTAGAACAAAACTTAGTTACTACTGTATCTCTAGTGCTTAAATTTCTCAGTCAATATTTGTTATCTAAATGTATAAACTCATGGTATTTTCAAGAGCCCTGTATTAGACAACTTTGGTTGAAGTGATCGTTAATAATGACAAAGGTGAAGGATTACTCATACTCAATAACCTATTTTATAATAGGTTAAAATAACCTATTTTATTTATAAAATAAAAAAATATTAATAATGTTGTTTACTATGGTTGTTGGTTGAATATATCAAATGAGCCCAAAAGAGAGTACTCTACACAGTGCTCGAATTTACTAAGATTGCTATCATTATCATCACTCTGACTTTATTTTTTGAATCAGTGACTTAAACTAACCTCAAATTTGATCATATTCTTTAATTTGTCTTCCAAAAGGAGGAAACAAACTTAACTGCCTCAGATCATCTTTATTCAATTCAGATATCAACTATGTAACTAAACTTATAAATAAACAATAGACTGGAAAAGATTTAAAAATTGGACTCTATCACATTTCTATAGCACTAATCACTTTCCTTATAGGCATATATTTACTAAAGATTCATTTTATAAATATATATAAAAAAATATATATACATATATAATGTTATATGTTATAGTAATCATCAAAAGAAGCCAGAAAAAAATAAATTGCTGAATTAGTTGTAAACATGGATTCTTGAGTTATAAAGAATGCTCTACCAGTTTAGATGCCTGAAGAAAAAAAGAATAGAGTATTGGGTTCAAAGGATGTATAGAAAAGATAATTAATGTACCTATGTGTATGGTCACAAAACATGTAGATCTTTGTTTTTCATTGTAATGCTCATTAGAGAGAATTATTCAGAGAGAAATTTTTCAGTAATGAATGTACATGACCCATCCCATAGATGTCAGCTTCTTTTTTTTAAATATCTATGTATTTATTTTGGAAAGAGAGAGAGCAGTGGTGGGGAAGAGAGAGATGGAGACAACGAATACCAAGCAGGCACCACACTACCAACACAGAGCCTGACCCTGGGCTCAAACCCACGAACCAGGAGATCATGACCTGAGCTGAAATCAAGAGGTGGAAGCTCTACCTCCTGAACTACCTATGCATCCCAATGTCAGCTGATTTCTATCTGTAGCTTCTTCATCCCCATTTTTGCATGACTGGCCCAATATATTTGCCCAATCATTGATTAACATAACTCCTATAACACATTGAGTATTGGAAATAAGAGGTGTGTAGGATTGATTCCTCCACCTTAACTTCAAGTGTTCTCACATTCTCACCAACTCAGACTTCGCTATGTTGAAAGCCTAGTTACTAGGGGAGAAACACTTCCAATAAGGATTTTAGTAGGGATCCCTTTAGTATGAAGTTACAAATATAACTGATTCACTTTGGATCCCCTATGATAGTAAGATAATGGTCACATTACTATGAGACACTAGGCTTGTTGCTCTGGAGACAGGACAATAAAAGTAGGGAGGATTCTGCCTGGAAGCCAAGGGGTTAACTGTGGCAATACTGCCTGCTTTGCCTGGCCCATTGAACCAGCATATGCTAATGACAGCAACCATGGCCTGGTAAAGACAAGACTACTAAAGTTTTAGAACTCTAAGAATAAAGGTCTGGGGTCATTCCATTAATAAAGGACAAAGACTAGTCAAATACTGGCTAAAAGTAAGGGAAATGTCGAAGAGTAATAGAATAGAGCAGCAGTAAATATTGATAATGGTGTCAGGGCAGATCAGATGAAGCAGCAGAGGCTGTAGTTTGCTTTACAGATCCTTGTTCCTTAAATCTTTCAGACATTAGGCAAGCTAGCACCTTGAGGGAGATTAGAAATAACTGAATTTTACCTCAGCCGTCCCCTGCTCTGCCCAGAAAAGAAACGAGGGTATACTGTCCTCACAATTATGGAGACTCCATATTATAGTATGAAAGCCAGATATGAAGGGTAGTAGTATATCTCTGTAGTGCTAGAGTTGGAATGTATCATTCTTCCCACATTCTCCACTTCAGATCTTCCAGGCTTTACCAGTGATTTGTTGTAGCTGCCACTATGGTAATTTGACCTGTGTGGGATCTCACATACTCCATATAAGGACATCTTTACAACTCCTTGCCTCCTGCTTGCATTTCCTACCCAGGGGATTTCCTAAGGAGTATTTCATGGGCTTCTTCTTGGTTTTTATATATGCACAGCCTAAAAGTAGTCTTGTGCTAACACTCCACTGAGCAACACTTTTATTAATAGGAGATGTGAAACCATGGGTAAGCTCTTCTGCCTTTCTCATCCCATGATAGTCAGGCCTATGAGAACTGAGAAGTAGTATATTTGAATTCTATCAGAGCATCCTAAAGGATAAAAAGAATAATTTAGCAGCAGTCAATTCACTAAAATATTCTCTAACCTATTTTACTTTCCTGTCCCTCACTTCTACTCCCTGGGATGGAACTACCTAATAAAACAATAGCAATTAAGCACTCTGCCTCAGACTTCCTTTCTGGGCACCACAGGCTAAGATAAAAATCCCTTTTAGAATTGCATGATTTCTCAAGTAAGAAGAAAGGAAAGTGTAGTTTGAAGATGTAAAAACTGTGAACAGAAATAGCACTGGTATTCTCTACTAAATGATTATGTATGGACATTATGTTTAGAACAACATTCCGTTTTAAATAGATCATACTGATTTTTCTAACTTTATTACTTTACGTAATAATTTAAGACCCAAATAGTAGGCATCTATTGTTGATCAAAATCTGTGAATTATGGGAGGAGAGGGAAGATGGCGGCGTAGGAGGACGCTGGGCTCACCGCGCGTCCTGCTGATCGCTTAGATTCCACCTACACCTGCCTAAATAACCCAGAAAACCGCCAGAGGATTAGCGGAACAGAGTCTCCGGAGCCAAGCGCAGACGAGAGGCCCACGGAAGAGGGTAGGAAGGGTGGCGAGGCGGTGCGTGGTCCACGGACTGGCGGGAGGGAGCCGGGCTGGAGGGGCAGCTCTCCAGCCAAGCAGAGCCCCCGAGTCTGGCTGGCAAAAGCGGAGGGGCCGGACGGGCTGTGTTCTGACAGCAAGCGCGACTTAGCGTCTGGGAGGTCAGAAGTTAACAGCTCTGCTCAGAAAGCGGGAAGGCTGGAGGACAAAGGGAGGGAGAGCTGCTGAGCCCCCAGACAGCAGAGCTCAGCTTAGTGGAGAACAAAGGCGCTCGCCAGCGCCATCTCCCCCGCCCATCCCCCAGCCAAAATCCCAAAGAGAACCAGTTCCTGCCAGGGAACTTGCTCGCTCCGTGCAAACACCCAACTCTGTGCTTCTGCGGAGCCAAACCTCCGGCAGCGGATCTGACTCCCTCCCGCTGCCACAGGGCCTCTCCTGAAGTGGATCACCTAAGGAGAAGCGAGCTAAGCCTGCCCTTCCTGCCCCCGTGCACCTTGCCTACCCACCCCAGCTAAGACGCCAGATCCCAGCACCACAAGCCTGGCAGTGTGCAAGTAGCCCAGACAGGCCACGCCACCCCACAGGGAATCCCGCCCCTAGGAGAGGGGAAGAGAAGGCACACACCAGTCTGACTGTGGCCCCAGCGGTGGGCTGGGGGCAGACATCAGGTCGGTCTGCGGCCCCACCCACCAACTCCAGTTATACAAAACAGCACAGGGGAAGTGCCCTGCAGGTCCTCACCACTCCAGGGACTATCCAAAATGACCAAACGGAAGAATTCCCCTCAGAAGAATCTCCAAGAAATAACAGCTAATGAACTGATCAAAAAGGATTTAAATATTATAACAGAAAGTGAATTTAGAATAATAGTCATAAAATTAATCGCTGGGCTTGAAAACAGTATACAGGACAGCAGAGAATCTCTTGCCACAGAGATCAAGGGACTAAGGAACAGTCATGAGGAGCTGAAAAGCGCTTTAAACGAAATGCAAAACAAAATGGAAACGACGACAGCTCGGATTGAGGAGGCAGAGGAGAGAATAGGTGAACTAGAAGATAAAGTTATGGAAAAAGAGGAAGCTGAGAGAAAGAGAGATAAAAAAATCCAGGAGTATGAGGGAAAAATTAGAGAACTAAGTGATACACTAAAAAGAAATAATATACGCATAATTGGTATCCCAGAGGAGGAAGAGAGAGGGAAAGGTGCTGAAGGGGTACTTGAAGAAATTATAGCTGAGAACTTCCCTGAACTGGGGAAGGAAAAAGGCATTGAAATCCAAGAGGCACAGAGAACTCCCTTCAGACATAACTTGAATCGATCTTCTGCACGACATATCATAGTGGAACTGGCAAAATACAAGGATAAAGAGAAAATTTTGAAAGCAACAAGGGATAAACGTGCCCTCACATATAAAGGGAGACCTATAAGACTCGTGACTGATCTCTCCTTTGAAACTTGGCAGGCCAGAAAGGCTTGGCATGATATCTTCAGTGTGCTAAACAGAAAAAATATGCAGCCGAGAATCCTTTATCCAGCAAGTCTGTCATTGAGAATAGAAGGAGAGATAAAGGTCTTCCCAAACAAACAAAAACTGAAGGAATTTGTCACCACGAAACCAGCCCTACAAGAGATCCTAAGGGGAATTCTGTGAGACAAAGTACCAGAGACATCACTACAAGCATAAAACATACAGACATCACAATGACTCTAAACCCGTATCTTTCTATAATAACACTGAATGTAAATGGATTAAATGCGCCAACCAAAAGACATAGGGTATCAGAATGGATAAAAAAACAAGACCCATCTATTTGCTGTCTACAAGAGACTCATTTTAGATCTGAGGACACCTTTAGATTGAGAGTGAGGGGATGGAGAACTATTTATCATGCTACTGGAAGCCAAAAGAAAGCTGGAGTAGCCATACTTATATCAGACAAACTAGACTTTAAATTAAAGGCTATAACAAGAGATGAAGAAGGGCATTATATAATAATTACAGGGTCTATCCCACAGGAAGAGCTAACAATAATAAATGTCTAGGCGCCAAATACCGGAGCCCCCAGATATATAAAACAATTACTCATAAACATAAGCAACCTCATTGATAAGAATGTGGTCATTGCAGGGGACTTTAACACCCCACTTACAGAAATGGATAGATCATCTAGACACACAGTCAATAAAGAAATAAGGGCCCTGAATGATACATTGGATCAGATGGACTTGACAGATCTGTTTAGAACTGTGCATCCCAAAGCAACAGAATATACTTTCTTCTCGAGTGCACATGGAACATTCTCCAAGATAGATCATATACTGGGTCACAAAACAGCCCTTCATAAGTTTACAAGAATTGAAATTATACCATGCATACTTTCAGACCATAATGCTATGAAGCTTGAAATCAACCAGAGGAAAAAGTCTGGAAAACCTCCAAAAGCATGGAGGTTAAAGAACACCCTACTAACGAATGAGTGGGTCAACCAGGCAATTAGAGAAGAAATTAAAAAATATATGGAGACAAACGAAAATGAAAATACAACAATCCAAACGCTTTGGGACGCAGCGAAGGCAGTCCTGAGAGGAAAATACATTGCAATCCAGGCCTATCTCAAGAAGCAAGAAAAATCCCAAATACAAAATCTAACAGCACACCTAAAGGAAATAGAAGCAGAACAGCAAAGGCAGCCTAAACCCAGCAGAAGAAGAGAAATCATAAAGATCAGAGCAGAAATAAACAATATAGAATCTAAAAAAACTGTAGAGCAGATCAACAAAACCAAGAGTTGGTTTTTTGAAACAATAAACAAAATTGACAAACCTCTAGCCAGGCTTCTCAAAAAGAAAAGGGAGATGACCCAAATAGATAAAATCATGAATGAAAATGGAATTATTACAACCAATCCCTCAGAGAAACAAACAATTATCAGGGAATACTATGAAAAATTATATGCCAACAAATTGGACAACCTGGAAGAAATGGACAAATTCCTAAACCCCACACTCTTCCAAAACTCAATCAGGAGGAAATAGAAAGCCTGAACAGACCCATAACCAGCGAAGAAATTGAATCGGTTATTAAAAATCTCCCAACAAATAAGAGTCCAGGACCAGATGGCTTCCCAGGGGAGTTCTACCAGACGTTTAAAGCAGAGATAATACCTATCCTTCTCAAGCTATTCCAAGAAATAGAAAGGGAAGGAAAACTTCCAGACTCATTCTATGAAGCCAGTATTACTTTGATTCCTAAACCAGACAGAGGCCCAGTAAAAAAAGAGAACTACAGGCCAATATCCCTGATGAATATGGATGCAAAAATTCTCAATAAGATACTAGCAAATCGAATTCAACAGCATATAAAAAGAATTATTCACCATGATCAAGTGGGATTCATTCCTGGGATGCAGGGCTGGTTCAACATTCGCAAATCAATCAACGTGATACATCACCTTAACAAAAAAAAAGATAAGAAGCATATGATCCTGTCAATCGATGCAGAAAAGGCCTTTGACAAAATCCAGCACCCTTTCTTAATAAAAACCCTTGAGAAAGTTGGGATAGAAGGAACATACTTAAAGATCATAAAAGCCATTTATGAAAAGCCCACAGCTAACATCATCCTCAACGGGGAAAAACTGAGAGCTTTTTCCCTGAGATCAGGAACACGACAGGGATGCCCACTCTCACCACTGTTGTTTAACATAGTGCTGGAAGTTCTAGCTTCAGCAATCAGACAACAAAAGGAAATCAAAGGCATCAAAATTGGCAAAGATGAAGTCAAGCTTTCGCTTTTTGCAGATGACATGATATTATACATAGAAAATCCAATAGACTCCACCAAAAGTCTGCTAGAACTGATACATGAATTCAGCAAAGTTGCAGGATACAAAATCAATGTACAGAAATCAGTTGCATTCTTATACACTAACAATGAAGCAACAGAAAGACAAATAAAGAAACTGATCCCATTCACAATTGCACCAAGAAGCATAAAATACCTAGGAATAAATCTAACCAAAGATGTAAAAGATCTGTATGCTGAAAACTATAGAAAGCTTATGCAGGTAATTGAAGAAGATATAAAGAAATGGAAAGACATTCCCTGCTCATGGATTGGAAGAATAAATATTGTCAAAATGTCAATACTACCCAAAGCTATCTACACAGTCAATGCAATCTCAATCAAAATTGTACCAGCATTCTTCTCAAAACTAGAACAAGCAATCCTAAAATTCATATGGAACCACAAAAGGCCCCGAATAGCCAAAGTAATTTTGAAGAAGAAGACCAAAGCAGGAGGCATCACAATCCCAGACTTTAGCCTCTACTACAAAGCTGTCATCATCAAGACAGCATGGTATTGGCATAAAAACAGACACATAGACCAATGGAATAGAATAGAAACCCCAGAACTAGACCCACAAACGTATGGCCAACTCATCTTTGACAAAGCAGGAAAGAACATCCAATGGAAAAAAGACAGTCTCTTTAACAAATGGTGCTGGGAGAACTGGACAGCAACATGCAGAAGGTTGAAACTAGACCACTTTCTCACACCATTCACAAAAATAAACTCAAAATGGATAAAGGACCTGAATGTGAGACAGGAAACCATCAAAACCTTAGAGGAGAAAGCAGGAAAAGACCTCTCTGACCTCAGCCGTAGCAATCTCTTACTCGGCACATCCCCAAAGGCAAGGGAATTAAAAGCAAAAGTGAATTACTGGGACCTTATGAAGATAAAAAGCTTCTGCACAGCAAAGGAAACAACCAACAAAACTAAAAGGCAACCAACGGAATGGGAAAAGATATTTGCAAATGACATATCGGACAAAGGGCTAGTATCCAAAATCTATAAAGAGCTCATCAAACTCCACACCTGAAAAACAAATAACCCAGTGAAGAAATGGGCAGAAAACATGAATAAACACTTCTCTAAAGAAGACATCCGGATGGCCAACAGGCACATGAAAAGATGTTCAACGTCGCTCCTTATCAGGGAAATACAAATCAAAACCACACTCAGATATCACCTCACGCCAGTGAGAGTGGCCAAAATGAAGAAATCAGGAGAGTATAGATGCTGGAGAGGATGTGGAGAAACGGGAACCCTCTTGCACTGTTGGTGAGAATGCAAACTGGTGCAGCCACTCTGGAAAACAGTGTGGAGGTTCCTCAGAAAATTAAAAATAGACCTACCCTATGACCCAGCAATAGCACTGCTAGGAATTTATCCAAGGGATACAGGAGTACTGATGCATAGGGGCACTTGTACCCCAATGTTTATAGCAGCACTCTCAACAATAGCCAAATTATGGAAAGAGCCTAAATGTCCATCAACTGATGGATGGATAAAGAAATTGTGGTTTATATACACAATGGAATACTACGTGACAATGAGAAAAAATGAAATATGGCCTTTTGTAGCAAAGTGGATGGAACTGGAGAGTGTGATGCTAAGTGAAATAAGCCATACAGAGAAAGACAGATACCATATGGTTTCACTTTTATGTGGATCCTGAGAAACGTAACAGAAACCCATGGGGGAGGGGAAGGAAAAAAAAAAAAAAAAAAAGAGGCTAGAGTGGGAGAGAGCCAAAGCATAAGAGACTGTTAAAAACTGAGAACAAACTGAGGGTTGATGGGGGGTGGGAGGGAGGGCAGGGTGGGTGATGGGTATTGAGGAGGGCACCTTTTGGGATGAGCACTGGGTGTTGTAAAAAAATAAATAAATTTAAAAAAAAATCTGTGAATTATGGTCATATTTAGCACATATTTTATAATATTATTAAGATTAATTAACATCATGGAATAACTTGTTATTATTTAGAATGTTATGAGCATACTAAATACAATTTCCCACTAATTTTTTTAAAGAAATCCTTATTAATTCTCTTCATGTGCCATCCATTATAAGAAAGAAATCTAAGAAGTGAAAAAAAATATGTCTGAATTCTGTGGTGAATATGCCCAGATATAACAAAAGATTTAAATGCAGGTTAAATTTTTAAATTTAAGAGCAGAAGTTGTTTCAATCCCTTCATACCATAAAAAAAAATTATTTATCCTCCTTTTTTCAGGTTTTTATTTTATTTTATTTTATATGTAAGTTTACTTATTTTGAGAGAGAGAGAGAATGAGACAGAGAGAAAGCACAAGGGAGGAGCAGAGAGACAGAGAGAAAGAGAATCCCAAGTATGCTCTACACAATAAGCATGGACTTCAACTCAGGGCTCAAACTCATGAACTTGGAGATCATGGCCTGAGCTAAAACCAAGAGCCAGACACTCAACCTACTGAACCACCCAGACACCTCTAGGTTTTTCTATTTAAAATGAATCCCTCTTTCCTCTCTCACCTGCTCTTGCTCTCATTCTTGCTCTTTGATCCTTTGCTACGACCACACTCTCTGGCAAAGGGTCTGCAGTAGAACTATGACAACACTAGAATTTTCCTAAATTCCTTCTGTGGTGGTATCATCTCTTGGCAGACTCCTTATTACAGAATGGATGTCTGGCTCCATAATTCATAAAAATATTATCTTACCTGAATTCTTGTGTTAAAATAATACGTCATAAAGTATATATATGGTTTACAATATTGTAGGGAGTTCCAGTGGGAGCAAACTATCTCAGATGATAAGCTTTCATTAATCATAGATGTCAATATTAGTAAACAAAGAACACTGACATTCCCTAAAGCAGGAACCACTAGAGAGGAGGGAAAGTTAAAAGATATATATGACAAAATCAGATATTCTTAAGAGTAAACCTGATGATGTAAAATATTAAATTGTGCTAGAAATCTTTAGAGGGATAATATTTCATTGTTTTAACAGCTTCACTTTGTCATGTTTACATGCTTACACACCAGAATAAATAATGTTCTATTACATTTGAGAGCTGATTTTTATCCAGTTACATGATTCTCTAGAGTAATAAAAACTCACCTAAACATCATTTAACCCACTTCTTGGCTGAGTTACCTAGAGTTTAGTAAGTAGCATACAAAGAATAGCTATTTGATTGTCACCTACATGCTCCAACAAAAATGTCTCTAAATTCAAAGAAATCAAAACAAAAAGAAAGTAGTCAATTGTGGCAATGCATTTAAAAAGAAAGAAAAAGGACAATAAAATGTATTTAGACAAAAGATTAAATAAAATATTATTTTATCCTTGCCAAGTCATAAGATAGGCTTATCATAGCTCTCTGCTCTTGTATGATAAAGTCTGTATCACATAGTATTCTATTCATATTTGCAAATGATATTGTAACATATTATTTTTCTATAATAAAGAATTTTAGGCCTCAGAAAAATGTTAATTTTCTAATTTCTCAATATATGTCAACTAATTCCTACATGTCTTTTTTTTTTTTAATTACATTACAGATTCTCCAGGAGAAAAATCCTTCCAGCATGGCATTTAGCAACAATCAGGATGTGTGGAGTTTTGGTAACATGACTGTATTGATTCTCACCAATCCTGTTTGGTCATTTAGTGCACACAGAGGGACTACATTTTCCACAATTGTATGTAATTAAATTAGTACCATATGACTAGTTCTGGACAACAGAATGTGGGCAGTAGTGTATACCTTACTTTGTCCTGGTCCCTAAAATTTCCTGTGAGAGCCTTGGCTAGGAGCTGAACCTCATCCTGATGACTATAAGTAAAGGATTTCAGATGTTGAAGTCACATAGTAGAAGGATCCTGGTATCCAGAATAAATACTATATGAGGGCACCTGGATGGCTCAGTTGGTTAAGCGTCTGACATGAGTTCAGCTCAGGTCAGGATCTCACAGTTCATGAGTTTGAGCCCCACAATGGGCTCTGTGCTGACAGTGTGGAGTCTACTTGGGATTTTCTGTCTCCCTCTCTCTCTGCCCCTCCCCGACTTGCTCTCTCTCTCTCTCTCTCTCAAAAATAAATGAATAAATATTAAAAAAAAAAAAGAATAACTACTAGATAAAAGTTTCAAGAAACATTCCTCACTAGCATCAGTTAAATTAGGGGAAAAATTAAAAAAAGTAATCCTGTGTTTGGTTAATCCACTGAAATTTAGAAACTGCTCATTTTAGCAGCCAATATAGAATCCAATACAGTGATCCCAAAGTTATACTACAAGAACAAGTGGATATAAGTTACTCCTCATTTAATTTCAATCATCTCAGATACATTCACCTAATGAAGTTCTATTGAATAGAAATGAGATAATTGACTCTGATTGATGAGTTCTGTGACAATCTGAACATGTGAGTTATGGAAAATCATAATCCCTACCGGGACCTGAAACCCAGTTTCTTCTCTAATTTCCAATCATAGAAATGTAATTAAGGTCATTTATCTCTCAGGAGGCAATATGTTACCTCTGTCTTCCATTACGACTCTGCCCAGTTGTCTTCCTAGAGCTCAATTTCCAGCTATTTAGAATAAAAATGTTGATTTATATTGTTTATTTATAATAAAGATGTTGAAAAATAAAGATGTTGAAAAATAAAGATGGTGATTTTTATGAGAAAATGTATTTTTAACACTCAGTATGGGGATACACTGAAAATATTAATGATATACTAAAAGCAAGATATATATTTTTGTAATAAAAAAAGAAAAGCAATTAAGCATTCCGGAGGGAATGTAAAGATAATATACAAGAAAGTTGCAAAAAACATTTGAAACAAGGTAAAATATGTAATGATTTCAGTAATTTATGGAATTTAAAAAGAAGACGTTTCACCTTTAGAATTAACCTGTAATATAATATGCAGAAGACAAAAATATTACCAGTGTTTTTAACCTGGATGATGTGAAAATAAAGATATAGTTTTAAAAATTGGGATGTAAAAGGGAGGAGTAGACATAGAGTCAAGGATAGTATTACTAATATTTTCATATTTATATAGAGATGAATCAAGTGATACTGGATAATTAAGAGGTTAATAGCTGTAAGGGGAAGTTGAGAGAATAATATTGGAAATAATGTAAGGGGTTCACAGCTTCATCTTTCATAGCTAAGAGTCAATAGATAATGTCCAGAATTAATGCAAGAAATTGTAGCATAGGTATGATATTTAACATTATCGGGTAACCAAGAAGAGGAAATAGATAGTTAAATCTGTTTCTTTCCCAGTATGGGGAAATTTGACAACAGACTTTTGTTTTTACTATGGTTTTTGGTACTTATTTTTATAACTATACGCATGTTTTACTTCTTTTTTCTTTGTTTTCCTAACAAGAGATGGAAATGGCAAGAGAAGAGAAAAAAAGAAGACTTAAAGAAAACAGTAGTAGAAAGTACTGGATAGAAAAACAGTTGTAGAAACTACTGAATAGAAAGCAAGCTGCCTGACAAGCCAAAACATGGCACATTTAGAAACCTCTAACTAACTTCTGAATGTAGGTGGAAACATAGGTGGACAGGTAATCAGTGTGAGGAGATATTCTCCCACTTTTGTGTGACATTTTAGTGAGCCCTCTTGGTTGAGATAAATAGAAGAGCAAAAAATATTTTTAACTCATTAGTAGTTGCCTTTTTTTATATATTTTGTTATAAGAAGCTAGTTTTTGGAGAGGTAGTAAGCAAATTTTCATAGGATCCAAGGAGTATCCTGGTTGGAAAGAGATGAAGACATTCCAGATATTTAGTGTTATTAGATTTTGTTTTCATGAAGATTGGAGATGATCCAAGTGCTGTATACCAGCAAGCAGTAATTAGGGACACCAAAAGCAAAAACAAGATGAAGAAAGAAAAAGAAATCTTCATGAGGATGCTTTACACAAAGAATCACATTCCCCTTTCAAAAGCATAAGTACCTAATTGTATAAACTCTTCTACAGGGACACCTAGGTTCTCAAGTTATGGATGAATATTTGCCTCATCACCACAATAATCCAATAATTATTGGCCAATAAGATATTGGTATATAATCATATAATCATAAGCATCTTCTCTGTGATCGTTTTTTTTTTTTTTTGGTGTTGTTGTTGTTTTGTTTTGTTTTTGTTTTTTTTTTACAGGCATCTGCTACATAAAATAACTTGACACTATGCAGAAACTATGAATAGAGATGGCTCCTAGGAGTGCTATATTTTCCAACTTTGTTGAATAGGTTCCCCTACTGGGTATCTCTCCCTCTGATGGTCTTCATGTTCTCATCTACATCTATTTTGTTAATCCATCAATATTTGCTGTATCATCATGTTGACTTAATACACAGTGGATATACAGTGGGAACACTCCCATTTACATATGCAGAATCAAAAACTAAGCATCTTTATTATATATCAGATCCCAAAAGAAATGAGTTACTTTCTTGATCTTCTTGCTGTCAATATCTGGTCTGCTGCCATTTTCACTTTAATGGCCACCTCATGTTGCTGTAGTGTTATTTGTTAAGGCTGACGCTTCCCAGAATTCCAGATTGAAAGACCAACACAATTTTTCTGTTCCCTTGGCTTCTCTGACATTATCTAAGGATTCTCTAATGTAGCTCCCCTCTTTTCCATCATTTTACAGCCAATTAAGTATTGTTTTTAAGTATTTACTCTGTATAGTAAGAAAATAGTTCTATGTATCCTATTCTTTCCCCACTCTATAATTTTTGGTTAAATTCTGATCTCTACTAATATATAAAAAAAGCAAAGTTTTAAAAATTAAAACAACACACACAAAAAAGTCAACTGTCCAGTTTTTGCATTTGAAAGTCATAGTTTTTAAGACTTGTTATGAAAATCAAACTTTTTTTTTTACTTTTTATATTCAGTGAATTAATTTGTGCTCTTATGTTCCAATTTTAGACATTGTTAACAGAAAAATAATGCATCATCATTGTAGTTCACATTAACTAACAAAACCCCAAAAAAAAGTTTATATGATGTTAAATGTAGTACAAATAATTTGGTTAGACTTCTGAAAAAGATGACAATGGGTATTTAAAAAATGCTATTAACTGAATTTGGCTCATGCAAGCCAGAAAGTCCAAATGAACTGCAGGAATTAAATCAAATGCTCCCTAAAAATATGACACAGTAACAATAAACTTTTGGGGGAAATAGTAGACAGTACTTATAATCAGCGGTGGGGTAACTGAACCTGAAGATTTATATTAAGTACAAGGCTAAGAGATAGAATCAAGGATAAAACAACTTGTGTAATTATTAGTTAATTATTACAAAGAAAGAAAGAATATTTATAGTTTTTCCAAACTAAGTCAATGAAAAATGTTTATGTTATGATTTACTATGGGTAAATACAGTTAATTCTCTATTAATTAAAACTCCATGATTTTATTTGTTTTATTTTTTTTTAACGTTTATTTTTTTGAGACAGGGAGAGACATAGCATGAATGGGGGAGGGCCAGAGAGAGGGAGACACAGAATCTGAAGCAGGCTCCGGGCTGTCAGCACAGAGCCCATCGCGGGGCTTGAACTCACCGACTGTGAGATCATGACCTGAGCCGAAGTAGGCCACTCAACCGACTGAGCCACCCAGGCGCCCCAAACCTCCATGATTTTAAAGTGCAAAGAAAGAATACAGCGGGCAATTTCATGGCTGTATAGCTGTCCAAACAATGTATAATTTGGACCAAACAAGATAGGAACTCAT
The DNA here is from genome assembly GCF_024362965.1 of Panthera pardus. Taxonomy (NCBI): domain Eukaryota; kingdom Metazoa; phylum Chordata; class Mammalia; order Carnivora; family Felidae; genus Panthera; species Panthera pardus. The sequence goes on along the minus strand of NW_026526677.1, from coordinate 80,964,597 downwards.
TTTTTGTTGGGCGGTGGGGACTTTGGGGGGGGGGGTGCTGTTTCTCTGCTCTTCCTATTAATATTTCCCATTGTGGTAGGGTCCCCTCCCTAAGGAAAAAAAAAAAAAAAGAAAAGAAAAAAAACCTTAAGGCAACGGGGCAATACACATAGGTGACAACATCCTTCACAACCTTGTAATATGAGACCACTTAATCAGACTACATGTTTGTCAAGGGTTACCATATATGGGAGACAAAGAAGTAAAAAATATATAAAAAACTGTGCCACGTGGTGTTCAGGACTCAGTTCTTTGGGTATGAGACCAACTGAATGGTGCCAGCAGGAATGAAGTTGCTTCCTGGAAAGAAAAGCCTTAGTGTCACGTCTCTCCATGCAAGAATCCTACTACATTACCTCCTAACACTTGGCAACCTCTGATCACTGATATTTTTACCATCTTTTTCAGAATATCAGATAGTTGCATTCATACAGTATGTAGCATTTTCAGACTGGTTTCTTTCACTTGGTAATATGCATTTAAAATTGCTCCACGATTTTTAATGGCTTGATTGCTGATTTGTTTATAAAAACTGATAATATTTCATTGTCAGGGTATACTATGGTTTATTTATCCATTTACCTACTGGAGGCATCTTGGTTGTTTCTAGATTTTGTAAATTATAAATAAAACTGCTATAAATACATGTGCACAATTTGTTATGTGAACATACCTTTTTATTTTATTTTGGTAAATTCCAAGAAGCACAATTACTGGATTATGTATTGAAGAGTATGTTTAGTCTTGTAAGAAACTACTAAACTGTCTTCCAAAGTGGCAGTACCATTTTGTCTTCCCACAAGCAAATAATGAAAATCCTGTTAGTCTACATCTTTGTAAGCATTTAGTGTTGTCAGTGTTCATTTTTTGGCCATTCTGATAGTTGTGTGCTACTACGTATTGTTGTTTTAATTTGCAATTCCCCAATAGCATAAGATGCTGAAGATGTTTTCATGTGCTTACTTGTCATCTACATTTTTTTTTCCATGAGGTGTCTTTTCAGGTCTTTTGTTCATTTTTTTAATAGGGTTGTATATTTTCTTATTATTGAGTTATCAGAGTTATTTTATATTTTAGATAACAGTCTTTCATAAGTTATATCTTTTGTGTTTTCTCCCAATCTGTGATTTGCCTTCTCATTATTTTGAGATTGTCTTTTGCAAAGTTTAATTTTAATGAAGTCCAGCCTATCAATTATTTTTTTTTATTAATGATGCCTTTGGTATTATATTTAGAAATTTATCATTATACCCAGGGTCATCTAGTTTTTCTCTTATGTTACCTTCCATGAGTTTTACATTTTTGCATCTTAAATTCAGATCAATAATACTAACAAAGGAAAGCAACAGATTAAAGTCACAATCCATATTCTAAAGTAACTCTCCAGGTGGTTACTAGAGGCAGAAAAGTGGAGGAAATGGAAAGATATTGCTCATAGAGTACAAAGTCTCAGTTATGTAGGATGAATAAATTCTAGAGATCGAATGTACAGCATGGTGATTATAATCAATAACACTGTATTGTATACCAGATAATTACTGAGAGTAGATCTCAGGTCTTCTTACCACAAGAAAATAAAAATAAAAAACCAAGGCAACTGTAAGATGAATATGTTAACTAACTTGACTAGAGTAATCTTTTGCTGTAATCATACACATATACACACATCATGTTGTATACTTTAAATATATATAATTTTATTGAAAACAGTAAAATAACTCTTCTGGTTTTCTGAAAAAACTTACATTTATATATATCAGTTAATACTCAGCTATGATAAAGACACACAATAGATGCAGATTCTAAATGATATTGATGGTCAAGAAGCTAAGTTTAAAGAGCTAGACCTAAGATTGTTTTGTTGTTCTTTGAAACTTTAAAATATGTAACTTTGTGAGAAACTAAAAAACTTTTTATTAAAAATGGCATTTTTATTAAGATGCTTAGTTATGTGTTTAACAACCATTATTTCTTATTATATCATTTTCCTTGGTATATAAAAGAATACCTAAGCTATACTGTAATAATTAATATTTAAATTAAATTGTATACTAATATAATTTTTATAATAATCATGTTTAAATTTAATTTTACTAAATTTTCAGTTCACATGGAAGCTAACAGTACTTTTTTATTGATTTTTTATTCTTCTTAAAATCCTCTAAAATTGTCTTTTCTCTTACATGTAATCACCTACAATTTCTTAAGGATGTCAAACCTTACCAGTATATCAATTTATTCATTTATTCCTGATTTAGTCATATAACATTTATTGAGCATTGATTATGTTTTCAACACATAAGATTTAAGGAAATTAAATCTCTTTCCTATATGAATGATCACTTCAGGGGAGATATAGATATATAACGATGGCAGTTGTAGAGAACTATGATGATAATAGGGTTAGCTGCAGATTATACCTGTAGCACAGAGAAAATAATTAGCTCTCGTATGAATTAACAAGGTATTTGAGATGAGTCTTGAAAACCAAATATAGTCATTCAGGTTGAGAAGAGGTGAGATAGGTTGTCAACACTTAGAGGAGGAAATCATTGGGGAGCTTGGAGCAATAATCAGGGCCAGCTCATAGAGTCTTTTATGCCAACATAATGAATTTATAGGCAATACTGACTAATTAAATTGTTTTACTATTTTACACAGAGGAATAACAACATCAGGCTTTGCATTTTAAAAGATTTCGCGAATAATCTAAATGCATTAATTTAAGTTCAATGTATTTTACTGTTGTCTAGTGCCAGGTACTAGGAATACAATACTGAAAAAGGCAAAAGGCCTATAATTAGATGAAAAACAGAATTTGAACAAAAAGATTAGAAATATCAGAATATATCAATCTAAGAAGAAACAATCTAAGATAATTTGTGTAAAACTTGGTAATCTAAGAAAGATGGCCATGATAAAAAAAAGCAAATATTTAGAAATTTATGGTGGCAGAGTTTGATTGGCATCAGAAGATGTCGATAATTGTTATATAATACATAAAGATAAAAAATAATTTATCAAAAAGGCACAAGATGCTAGCAATGACATCAAGATAGTTAAATAGAAAGTTTCAGCTCCTATCTCCACAAAGGCACTGATTTAACAACTATCCATTAATGACAATACCTTCATGAGAATTCTGGAATCCAGTAGAGAAGTTACAGCATCCCAGTAGAGTACATAAATGAGAACAGAAGCATTGAAAAGAGTAAAAAGAATAGTTTCACTTCATCCATGTCACCCCTCACCCAAGTTAGCACAGCACAACACCAGGAGAGATCCTCTCAGCATATAAATTTTCCTATGGGAGAAAGAGAGAGTGAAGTGACACATGACTTTTCCTACCTGAGAAACCTGTTTTTGTCATGCTATATGCATGGAGGAATTATTAGTTATATTGTTTAGAAGTAGCTAAGAACAAAGAAAATTAGCAGAGGCTCTCAATGATCAGTTCCCTAATTTCAGCACATGGCCTGCTTCCCGCAGTAGCAGGTTTACCCACAGATCCCAAAAGCAGTGCAGATGGCTCATATATAGACCTCACCAACCTGCCCACCAAGAACCTCCAGCAAAGCTGACTGGTGAAGGACTTGCCCTGCCAGAGCGTTTGTAAAGACCAGAAGAAATGACTGTTTTTTTCAAACGCACCAAAGTAAATAAAAAATAATCATGAAAACTCAGGGGAAAATGATATTAGCAAAGGACAAAATAAAGCTTAAAGAAATGGAGATCTACAAACTTCCTGGCAGATAATTTAAGATAATCATTTTAAAGAAGTTCTGTGAGCTACAAGAGACAAATGACTAAACAAAATTAAGAAAACAACATATGAGCACAATGAATAGTTCAAGAAAGAGACACCATAAAAAAGAACCAAACAAAAATACTTGAGCTGAATTATACAATGACTGAACTGAAAAATTCAGTAGATAACTTCAACAACAGATTTGATCAAGCAGAAGAATGAGCAAACTCAAAGACTAATCATTTGAAATTATACCATCAGAAGAGTAAAAAGTAAAAAAAAAAAAAAAAAAAAAAAGTGAAGAAATCTTAAGGGACTTATTTTACATCATCAAAAACAACAACAACAACAACAACAATAAACCAATATACTCATTATAAAAGTTCCAAAAGGAGACGAGAAAGAAGCAGTAAGTTCATCTAGAGAAAAATGGCTGAAAACTTCCAAATCTGGGGAGGGAAATAGACATCCAGACTCATGAAGCACAACATATCCCAAATAGTTTGAACTTAATGAAGTATACACTGTGACATGTCATAATTAAATTGTCAAAATTCAAAGATAAAGAGAATTTTGAACAGCAAGAGAAAAGCAACTTGTCATATGCGAGGAAACTATCTTAAGGCCATAAGCAAACTTCTCAAAAAATACCTTGCAGGCCAGGAGAAAGTGAGATGCCATTTCCAAAAGCTTAAGCAAGCAAACAAACAAACAAAACTTCCAAGAATAATATACTGACAAAACTGTCCTTCAGAAATGTAGGAGACAGAAATAATTTCCAAACAAAAACTGAGAAAGTTCATCACCACTACAAGAAATTTCTACTTTGCAAGAAATGTTAAAGGGAGTTCTTCAAGTGAAAACAAAAGGATGCTAACAATAATATAAAAGCTTATAAAGTATAAATCTCACTGGTAAAGGTAAATACACAGACAACTACAAAAAAGTGAAACCGCAATGTGGTGCATCAGTCACTTTTAAACCTCATATAAAACACAACATTATTAAGAATAAACAATAACCACAAAAATTTATTAACAGATATACACCAATAAAAGCAAATTCTGACAACAGTAACATAAAGTGTGTATATGGAGAGTAAAACCGTAGAGGTTTTTTGTTGTGTGTGTATGCAATTGGAAGTTAATTTTTATCAGCTTAAAACACTCTGTAATAACTATAAGAAGTTTTATACAAACTCTGTGGTATACACAAAGAAAAACTTATAGTGGACGCAGAAAAGATAATGAGAAAAGAATCAAAGTAAATCATTACAAAAAATGATCAAACTACAAGAAAGATAGCAAAAGGAGAGAAGAACAGAAGAACAAGCATAAAGAAAGCAATGAACAAAATGACAATTGTGTCCTTACCTAATTAGGTACTTTAAATATACATGGATGAAAATCATCAAACAAAAAATATAGAATGCTGGCCACTAATTAAAAAAACAAAACAAAACAAAACAAAACTGTGTGCTACCTATAAAAGATTCATTTGAGATTTAAGAACACATATATGATAAAAATGAAGTGACAAAATAAAATTTCATGCAAATGGTAACCAAACAAGAGCAGGGGTGGCTATATTTATTTCAGAAAAAATAGACTTTAAGTCAAAACTATCACAGGAGAGAAAGAAGGTCATTACATAAAGATAAAAGGATTAATTCCACAGGAAGATATAATAAAATATATATAAACCCAACAACAGAACACCTAAATATATGAACCAAACATTGCAGATCTGAAGGGAGAAATAAGTCCAATAGTAGCAGGAGACTTTGATATCACACTTTCCAAAAATGGATGGATTATCCAGACAGAAAATCAATAAAACAGCAGGTATGAATAACACAAAGACCAGATGAACCTAACAGTCATATACAGAACATTCAACCTAATAGCAGCAGAATACATATTGTTCTTACGTGCACACAAAATATTCTCCTCATAGGTTTGAAGAACCCATGCAAATGAATTTCATATCTGCCTATTTTCACAGTATTCCTGATAAATACTTATTGAGTCCAAAATCATTCCCTACTTTCCATGGATTCTTTCAGAATTTAGTGGAGTAAAGAATATCTTGGAATTGCACTAACACTGTTGATCATTAGTTAGGTAAGTCATAGGAATAACTTCATTACATGTGACATATCAGGTCATGAATGGAAATAGGGCAGAGTCAAATAGGTCAGGGTGAGTTCAGAGGTAGAAATATATAGAAATGACTATATATTAGAAATTATAGCTTTGGATGATAACAGAGATTAGACACACTTTAGATGTTAAGGAAACAAGGTTGTAAAGAAAGGGTAAAAGAATAAACATATAGTGAATCTCAAGAATAAGCAAAAGTTCAAGAATTGTGTAAAATTTCTAGCAAAAGTCTATACAATACTTATAATCATGCCAGCCATTGCTGTATATGTTTTACAGACATTAAATCACTTAAGCCTTACAAGAATTCTATGAACTTAACACTTTTGCTGTCTCCCTTTTACAGATGAGAGAACTGATGTTGAGAGAGGTCAAATAGACTTCCAAAGATGGCTCTGAATGCATGTGAGACAGATGATTGGTTCCAGAGTCTACACCCTTTACCAGGCCAGGTGTTTGATAGTGATTGGCAGTTTTATAGAAGAGAAGGTTCACCATTTCAGATAGTGAAAATGGCATAGCAAAGGCATGGAAAAGATAAAACAACAGAGAGCAAGCATTTAAACTTGTGTAGAGCATTTTTTATATCAACAGGCATACTTCCATAGACAATTCATATTTCATTATGTAATTAATGTGTTCTGGAAAAATCATGGCTCCAATCTACAGTCAAGGTCAAAGATATCCCAAATCTGATTAGGGGTGAGTACTAACAGCTTTAAATGTCATCTGTTACCTATATTCTACACCTTAGGCTGTATTTCTCCTTTTAACCAAATGAAAGTTTTGTGCCCTGTAATAAAGGGCTTAGCTTGCTTTTTGCCTCTGGGAATGAACTCAGGCTAATAAGGTAAACTGAGCTAGACAAAAAAGTCAATTGCTGTGAAAATTTAAAGTGACATAACTAAAATATTGTACAGACTATTCATGATTATTTTCCTGTATCTCAAAAAAAAAAGATACATCTTTAATGAAGGTCATAATTTATAAAATTTCAGTTTGTAGGGGCGCCTGGGTGGCTCAGTTGGTTAAGCATCCGACTTCGGCTCAGGTCATGATCTCGCTTTCCGCGAGTTCGAGCCCCGCGTCGGGCTCTGGGCTGATGGCTTGGAGCCTGGAGCCTGCTTCTGATTGTGTCTCCCTCTCTCTCTGCCCCTCCCCCGTTCATGCTTTGTCTCTCTCTGTCTCAAAAATAAATAAACGTTAAAAAAAAATTTTCAGTTTGTAGATATAAATAGGCAAAGTATTAGTACGCATATTTTGAGAAACAGAATGTTCCGTTACTTAAAATTTAAAGAGATGTCTTAGAAATATAAAACACATCAAAAATCAAAACTGCTTTTTTAAAAAAAAGTATCTTTATGCCAAGTGGCATGTTGAATATTATATATTTCTAGATTTAAATTTTAAAGGCAAGGAAAATATGGCCGTTACCTATTTCTAATTAAATTATTTAAATTGCTTATACCTTCGAATTTCACTCTAAGAAAAAATCATTCCTTTTCCTACTTTCAACATGTTTATATTTTTTTAAAGTTTATTTATTTATTTTGACAGATAGAAAAAGGGGGGAGGAGCAGAGAGAGAGAGGGAGAGAGACAGAATCCCAAGCAGGCTTCACACTGTCAGCATGGAGCCCAACATGAGGCTCTAACTCATGAATCTATGAAAGAAATTATGACCTGGGCTGAAATCACCAGTTGGCTACTTAACCAACTGAGCCACCCAGACACCCCATCAAAAGTTTTACATTGTTAAGCTTAGAATAAAAGATTATCCAGAATGAAATAAAATAATAGAAAGCAAATCAATGAGCTTCTCCTTTCCATAAGTCTAGTACATTTAGGTTTACTGAGAATAGAAGTTGTAAATAGGTAAAAATAACTTTAAAAATTAAATTATTAAATTATTTATTACCTTTTATGATAAATAATATTCCAGTATGAATTTTTTTTTTAATTTAAAGGGCATTCTAAACCTCACAGATTAAATGCAATTTGTTTCCATTCTTGCCCATATTCATACTCTTAACCAAATATCTTTTAAAAAGAGGGATGAATGAAACTGGAAGAGTATGACCAGTTGAACTATTCATGCTCTGCTTTCCCCAGAAACCAGAAAATCCATATCAATATTAATCCATTGCTTTACCTTTTAAAATATGCCATTAGCATCAGTGTTCATTATGATATATGGGTAATATTCTCTATCTATACTCATCCACACAATTTAGTGTTAGGGGATAAAAGAAATCCCAAACACAATTGTATACCAACCAAAGGATTTAAAACATTTGATAGAAAATCTTTTCAGTTTAGATGTACAATAATGTGTGGATTAAATCAGCTCTGTGAAATATAATGGTTTTTCTTACACAGACACATTGAAATACCTATTTTTAAAAACATGAAATCATAACTCTATGGCTGAAGTAAGCCATGAAACTTTCCTGAAATAGTTTATCTTCAATGATTTTGGATTATTTTGAATTTTAAAAATATTTTTACTACCTTCACTATGCATTTTACATTTTGCTTTGGATCAATAACCATTTCAGAAAAGATGATCCATATATTCACACTGTTGGAAATCCCCATTTTGGAGAGAGGGGACCAGAGAAGAAAGAAAATTGTGGCAGGTTAACTCTAAGATGACTCCAAATGATCCCTTCCTCCTGATATTCATACCCTTTTGCAATCTCTTCCTTTTGAAAGTTGGACTGGCCTAGAAACATGCTTAAAACCAATAGAATACAGCAGACATAATAGGATGCTACTTCTGCGATTATATAGAGAGAATGTAACTCATTTTGCTAGTAGACTCTTGCTGACTTTGATGAAGCAAATTATCCTGTAGAGGAGACCCATGTGATAAGAGACTGTGGGTGGCCTCTAGCCAAAGGCTCTCAATGTAACAGCCTAGAAGGAACTGATCCTTGCCAACAACCATGAAAGTGAGGTTAGAAGTGGGGCATGCCTAGCTCACTCTTCACATGAGAACCCAGTCCTGGCTGATACTGTGAATGCAGCCTTGTGAAAGATTATAAAGCACAGGGTAACCTCAGCCTTGCCCAAACTCTTGACCCACAGAAACAGTGAGAAAATAAATGTGCTGTTTTAAGCCATTATGTTTGTGGTAACTTTTGCAACAACAACAACAACAACAAAACCCAGTAAATACAGGAAGTATATTTGAAATAATCACTAGATACAATTGAATTGATTTCACAATCTTTCCTGAGGCAAAGAATCATCAATTAAACTTACGGTTTAAAATCCTCATTAGAGATGTGTAACAGAAAGTTAGATACTCGCTTATGAAAATTTTAAATGAAATTTTAATTAGTAAAAATTATTTAAGATTTATCTATAAATAGCTCATGGATTCTCAACACTGGCCTTTATATTAAAATTATTTGGGGAGCTTTAAAAACAAATGCAATGGGGGATGGTGAACACTCAAGACTAATTCGGTCAAAATCTTGTTAAGTTTAAGCCCTAAAATGGGTATTTTTTTAAAAGTTTACATTCCAGTTAGTTAACATACAGTGTAATATTAGTTTCAGGTGTACAATATAGTGTTCAACACTTCCATACAACACAGAGTGCTCATCACAGAGTACTCCTTAATCCCCATCACCCAAGTGCACTCCTTAACCTGCACCACCTATTTAACCTATCCTCTGACCCACCTCCCCTCTGGTAAGCATTAGTTTGTTCTCTATAGTTAAGAGTCTGTTTCTTGGTTTCTCTCTCTCTCTTTCTCTCTGTTTCTCTTTCTCTCTCTCTCTCTCTCTCCTTTTGCTTCCGTTTAAAAAGTACGATGGGTGGGGGGGGCTGGATGGCTCAGTCAGTTAAGCATCCAACTTCAGCTCAGGTCATGATCTTGTGGTTCATGAGTTCCAGCCTCGCATCAGGATCTGGACTTACAGCTCAGAACCTGGAGCCTGCTTCAGATTCTGTGCCTCCCTCTCTCTCTGCCCCTCCCCCGCTCCCGCTCTGTCTCTGTCTCTCAAAAACTGAATAAACATTAAAAAAAAAAAAGTACAATAGGTACTTTTTAAAAGTTTTCCATGTGATTCTAATTGGTAGCTGGCACTGAGAACCACTGAGAGGAGCTAGTGGACAATATGTAAATGGATTAATTCAGGAGCAGTATACTTCCTCAAATTGTTAATTGGTGAGTCAATGTGGAATTGTGGAAAGAGCTATGAATTTCAAATCAGAGAAACTTTTGAGGATTAGGTATGTATCATTAGCTGTGTCATATATAGAGAAAATCAGTCAACTCAGGTATATATATTGATAGTCACTGAGATATTTAAAACTATTTTAAAAATTATATACGTGTATATATTTAAATGTATGCAATATTTTCTATATTATGTAAATTTATTCAAATAAATATATATTCTAATTATTTAAAAAAATGTATATGTATGTACACACATTTGAAATCCTTATTTGTAATATATATTTTTTTAGGAAGTGAAAGTTTACACATATTAGTTATAGTATTACAGCAATTTGGTTTCAGACATATGTTAATATATGATGATGTTTCTATTTTCAATATGTAGATATCATTGGAGTGAAAATTTTCATTGTAAACTTGGTCATTGCAAGAATATTTCAGATGAAGTATTATAGAAGCACAACTAAAAGCAGGGAACAAAGAGAAAAAAATGGTAGTGATCAAAGATAGAGGTAAGTATGGTGCAAAACATGGCATAATCATAGAAATATATTATCAGGTGGCACAGAGGCAAGTTTATAATAATGTGAAGCAGACTACACAAAATTCTCAATAAATACTAAGACAAGAAAGTGCCAAGATGAGATAAAGGAGCTGACGTTATGAAAATCTCATATACAAATCTAGAATATAGGTGTGATTGTTACAGCATCTTCAAGGTAACTGTCATTCCTGGAAAACGATGAGGCAGCCATTATTTTGGCAATCCACAAACTCACATGACACACTTGATTTGTAAATTTCCCTTCTCTTTTGGTTGCTTTGACTTTGTGTCTTCATGGAGTTTTGTAAAATAAACAAATAATGAGATGCAAGAGAGAAATGGTCATATGGAGTGTGACTAATTTAAACCTGTGTTATGGGGGCGCCTGGGTGGCTCAGTCGGTTAAGCATCCGACTTCGGCTCAGGTCACGATCTCGCCGTCCGTGAGTTCGAGCCCCGCGTCAGGCTCTGGGCTGATGGCTCAGAGCCTGGAGCCTGTTTCGGATTCTGTGTCTCCCTCTCTCTCTGCCCCTCCCCCGTTCATGCTCTGTCTCTCTCTCTGTCTCAAAAATAAATAAACGTTAAAAAAAAAAAATTAAAAAAAAATAAACCTGTGTTATGGCCATGAAGACTAAGGGTCAGTTTTTCACCTACAGAATATAATACTATTTTGTTGCTTGGTTATTTTAAAATTTCATAAGGGTAATGTATGGAAAACTCCTATCTCAGTCCCTATAACATAGTAGGGATTTAATTCATTCAACAAACATGTATCAGTTTACTGTGTCTTAGGCACTATAATAGGCACTGGGGATACTGCAGCAAATAGAGATACAATTCCCACCAGAATTGTAGGAATTTATCATCATTCTGGACAATGGGACAATTGAACAAGCAGTAAATATAGAGAAGTTAGTGACATGACGGAAGTACAGGGTACTGTAGAAGAACATAATTATTTATTACTAGCACACAACATGCATTTCAAGGCACTGTTCTAAGTGCATGTTGTACATTAAATAGTGTAATCCTCAGAAAAATTCCCATGAAGTACATAATCATTTACATTTAAGGATAGGAAAATGAGATATTGAGATGTTAAACAACTTGCCCAAAGTGCCATAACTTCTAAAATGCAGAGTTGGAGGAAAGAGTAGTTTGTACTCAATCTCTTAGTTGATGAAATGGCTTATTTAGACCAGGAAAGGAACTTCTTGCATAAGTAAGTAAAACATGAAAGATAGGTGGTATCTAGTCAAGCAAAAAGGAAAGAGGTGGGAGTAGGATTCACACAGAAAATGCATAAAAGTAAAAATTGACTTTATTTCTAACAAGATTAAAATACACTTGTGATTCAAATTTAGGATATGCAGATTGCTTGTATAATTTATTGGGTTTAGAAGATATTTTATATTCTGAAAGCAGATGGGTATTTTATGGAGGGATATCATTGTAAGTTATTATTATGTTACTTCATTGAAGTTTGACAATGTTATTTATTTATCTTTTTTTTTACATTTTTGTTAACAATGTTACTGTAAATATAAAATGCATTTCTTGCTGTTGTGGTTTCAAAAAATATATCTGAAGAGTTTATAAAATCAGAATGGGAAGTCTCTGTGATTTCAGTATGCCTCATCTTAACAGTGTGTATAGCTGCCAATTTGAACCCAGACCTGAATGTGTCAATGATAGCTCTTTCTGCAATGCCTAGGGTCTTTGACTCATGGAAACATAGAGCAACAAATTAGATCTACCCAACCTTTTACTTATTTCAAATTCTGAAGTGTTCTATACTTCTGAAAGTGTTTTAAAATTTAGATATAATGTTAATGATAAAAAAAAAACCTTTTAAACCCTTTGTTTTTCTTCTATACTTCAAATTTTAATTAAAAATTTAAGCACGGGGCACCTGGCTGGCTCAGTTGGTAGAGCATGCGACTCTTGATCTCAGAGTCATGAGTTCAAGCCCCACATGGGGCATGGAGCCTATTTAAAAAAAAGTAATAAGCACATTTCCAAGAATGGACTTATATATTGTGGATGTTCAGATTCATATCCATAATTTGAACACATTTTTTTAAATAAATCAATTTGGGTGCCTCCTATGGGCAAAGACCTGAAGTGAGTACTATTTGTGGCTGATAGAGATAAAATACATCCTCAAATAAGTATTATACAAAGTGGTACATGAGAGGACTTTTAAAATTTTCTCTTTTTTTAAATTTTTTTGTTGTTTTTTATTTATTTTTTGAGAGAGACAGAGCACGAGCGGGGGAGGGGCAGAGAGCAAGGGAGACAGAATCCAAAGCAGGCTCCAGCTCTGAGCTGTCAGCCTGACGTGGGGCTCAAACTCACAAACTGTGAGATCATGACCTGAGCTGAAGTCACAGGCTGAGCCACCCAGGCGCCCCAGGACTTTTAAAATTTTCTATATGGAAAATAAACCAATACTTGTCTTTTCATTCTTTCACCTTTAACAAAATAAATACATAAAATGATTTGGATGGGTGGAATTATGAGTATAAATGAACAATCACATTGGAAAGAAGGGAAACAGTATTTTGATTGAAGTGAGGAAAAGAAAAAAGCAAAAGTATAAAAATACAGACAAATATTTGAATTTTGAGACATAATTGAGGCCTCCACATTCTAATTTCCTTAGAGTGGGACCCACGGTGGTCAGAATAGTTGAGAGCTTGGTTGAAGAATTTGGAAAAGTTTACGTGGGGAACATAAATTGAAAAAAAGATAAATAAAATAATTGTTCACTAGTAATTAATTTTAAACTTTATAATTCTCATATAAATAGCATAGCAGCAATGCTGAGAAAGCCAGGGAATAAATATCAAAGAAAAGCAAAAGTGGGGTGCCGGGTGGCTCAGTCGGTTAAGCATCTGACTTTGGCTCAGGTCATGATCTCAGTCTAAGTTTGAGCCCCACGTCGGGCTCTGTGCTGACAGCTCAGAACCTGGAACCTGATTCGGATTCTGTGTCTTCCTCTCTCTCTGCCCCTCCCCTGCTCATGCTCTGTCTCTCTCTGTCTCAAAAATAAATAATTTTTTTAATTAAAAAAAAAAGAAAAGCAAAAGTAATTTTGAATTTCACATCTCTTCCCTCCATTTGTCCAACTTATCACAAATAAATGTCATGAGATTCCTAACAGTTTTTCTTAAAAATACCAACAAAATATTTAAGTGAAATGGTTTCTAGCAATAAACACTTAATTCATCCTCTTCAATATCTCCACTAAATTATTTATAAGAATACAAAAAAAGACGAAACCTTATACTTTCATTTAAAGTAAGGTAAATATACAATCCAGAAGATAAAAAGAATGCAGTTGGAAAGAAGGTAAACAAACATTGCTGTGGTATATATGCTACTTTGGGAACAATCCATCATAGACACCAGTAATTACGGTTGTTTTGAGGAAGCTAATGTTCACAGTGTTGACTTAGAAATAGATTTTTTAGGAATGGGGGGAAGATGATTTAGGGTCAATTAATTTCATTCTCTAATTGAACTTAAGTCCCCTTAGCTGTCATTCAGTGCAAAGCCTGACACAAGACTCGATCCTACGACCCTGGGATCATGACCTGAGCTGAAATCAAGAGTTGGATGCTCAACAAACTGAGCCACCCAGGTGCCTCTAAAGAACATTTTTATCATTTTTAACAGGTAAAAATTATTGTGCAAGATCTGAAAAAAATCACAAATATAGGACTAAAATTATTTGGACATGATTATATCAAAGTTAAAGCTTGTAATTGCCTCCTCAGTGAAGACTAGAGAGAAAATCTTGCATAGATCCATAATTTGGTATGTCTAAAATTACTCAAGGATGCATCGCTTTTGATATTATGGTGATGAAATAGATATCACTAGAATATGCAGAATGCATGCTGAGAAATAACTAGCAGTTGAATGCCAGGTAATTACAGAGCAGTAAATATATTGTAAATTCAAATTATCTTTGTTTTAACAAATAAAAAAAATGAGTTCCACGATAAAACCTTTGTTGATATTAGAACTCTAACCAGAACCCTAATCCTGACTCAAAACCTAACGAAATAAAGAATGCATAAACACATAAAGAAGTATATCAAATGCATTAGGTTATGGAGCTTAAAGGAAAACATAACAAAATAAAAATGAGAGAGTTTTGCTATGGGTCAGTCGTTAGGCGCTTTCATGAACTTAGCAGTTCAGTATCTCAATTCTCAATGGTTAGAGTCCAAAATAAGAAAATATTAGAAGAAGAAAAAATGAGAAACATTTCTAGAAATGATTTCTTTCCAGAATGCAATTTTCCACAGAAATCCTTTTATAATAAATTTATACCGACCCACATTATGCATATCATCATGAGATTTTGGCATACCAGCTAAAAATAATTTTAAAAAATGCTTTGGGGAAGAAATGGGAGGTCAAAAAGTTCACAAGGGATAAATATAAGAATGGCACTACACTTGACAGAAGAATGGAGTAACCTTCAAAATTCTGAGGAAAAATCATTTCTAAATTAAAATTCTATACTTAACCAAACTATTCATCAGGTGTGAGAAGACTAAAGATATTGTCAGAGAGCTGAGTGTGGCATAGATAATGCTGTGTTTTCAACAGACATATTCATTTTCCTCCAGGCATATAGGAAATCTTTATTTCTCATTCCTCCTTGCAGTTAAGCAAGGTCAAGTAATTGGGTTCTGGCCAATGGAATATACTGGCAATGTTGTGCATGCCACTTCCTTGCCTAGATATAAAACTCCTGTGTCAAACAAACAAACAAACAAACAAATAAAATGATCTTTGTGATTGTCCAAGCTTTCTCTTCCCCTTTAATAGTGGGTTTGAAGACCATAAATGCAGTGGCACCATCAGAGGGAGCATATAGGTTCTTTAGTGACTGTTTAGAAAAGAGCCCTGTGTCCCCCTAGCCCTGTAGCATTAGACAATGGCAGGGACAATAAACTTTTATTGCGATATTGTAAGATGTAAGGATTTATTTTTTATTTCAGGGTAGCAAAGACTGCTCTAATGAAAAAATTACCTCCCTTTGCAGTCTTTCTCAGGAAGCTATATAAGATGAAATTATAATAAAATGAAAGAAAGATGACCATGCCAAGAAAGAATACAACATGGAGTTCTGAAAAAAGATCCCAAACCTATGAAAGAGGTAAAGTGAATTTCCAGGACAATAAAATCCAGAAGCCTCCAGGTGTTGTGCTACTTCCAAAATAACTCTTGTATTTAATAAAAATGTGCTGATTTTCTGCTATGTACCAAGCAATATTCTAGAAACTAGTCATATAGCATTTAGCACAACAGAATTAAATCTGTGGAAGGACACAATGCATCAGCTTTAAATTCTAGAAATAATAGTCTAATACATTATGTGGAACTCAGAAGTTAAATATAGTGAAATTAATAGATTAAATATATGTACAAGTTAATATGTAAATATTAAAAATATATGCTGCACTGGAAGTACTTAATGTGCTCAGTATCATTGTATTATTTCATAGGGTTTAGAAAAATATTTTTTTTCTTTAAGTTAAAACAACAAGTTAAGCACACTAAAAGGCAATATTAGTTGGCTACAGTGTTGAAGAGGGAAAAAGAAACTGAGGGGCCAACATTAACTGAAGAGCACAGATGAGCTGTGATAAGAAAAACAAAGTATGAGGCAGATTTCAACTTGGCCCACAGATTCACTACTTTAGGACAGGACTTCTCTGTAGTTTCCTAAAAGCCTTGACTTGTCTTACATTCATATTTCCTTTGTCTTGCATGCATTTTTCTGCATGTCTTCTGTTCCTCAAACAATATCATGATTTATTTTTAATATCTTCTAACAAAACATTTGAATTTCTTAAGCATGGCTCTGTGTTTATTTCCAAATATCCCAAATAAGACAAATAAAGAAAGTAAAACTCTGTAAATGCAAATTTTGCCATAATGAAATAGTAAACTACTACAGTTTCCAAGGTCACTGCTGTGCACTTTGTCATCTAAGAGTTTGACTTTTGAGATAAAATGAGTTAGTGACCAACTCCAGTATTAACAATTTATTTAACTATTTTTAAACAAATATTATGACATATTTCCCATAGGTTACTATTTGTTTTGGGAGAAAAACATTCCATATTTCAACCCAGCCTTATCACATAAATCCAAATTTATATAGTTTCAATTTCCATATCAGGCCTATAGGTTAGTAATAGTAAAACTATATAAATAAACTTCGGTCAAGGTTTTAAAACATGCAAGAGTATAAGATTGGATTTCAATGCTTATAACTTAAGGAAACTGCCTTCTTTTCCATTATATTTCAAGGGACCAAGAAGTCATAGCCACAATACGTGAAGAACTTAGTTTTATTTTTTTATGCTCATCTTGAGTTATAAATATTTAATCTATTTGCTCATTTTGACACATGTTCTTGTTGAATACCTTGAAAGCAGACCATCAATGAAAATGTTTGATGAGTAGATTTGTGATTTAAAATGAAAGTCTGCCATCTCATAAGAAAAGACGAATATGTAAGGACTATATCAACTACTTCCAATGCAGAAATGTTCTCGTTTATCCCCAATTCCCTCAGATGGAATAGCTGTTTAGTTTTATAAAATGAGCACACTTCAAAAAACTGTGATTATGCTCAAAGGCAGAATATGATACTCCCCAAATGTATATACTGAATACAGAAAACACTGAGAGTACAAGAAACGCTTAGTGCACTCTGCCAGTTAAGCCACAATGTTTTTCCAAGTCTTCTTTCAACAGCTGCATCTGTCGGCTATAATGTTGAGGAAAATTACAAGCCTGGTTAAAGAAATTAGTAAAGACAGCATTAAATCTGCACTATGTTCACCACAATATTATAACTTGAGGGGATACATGGTTTTACTTTTTATTTAATTGCATTTCAATGGGCAGAATCATTTTTATGATCAGAAAAAATCAATAAATCTACTTTTATTTTAAAAACTGATAGTTATGGCTTATTTCACTTAGCATAACACTCTCCAGTTCCGTCCATGTTGCTACAAAGGGCCATATTTCATTCTTTCTCACTGCCACATAGTACTCCATTGTGTATATAAACCACAATTTCTTTATCCATCCATCAGTTGATGGACATTTAGGCTCTTTCCATAATTTGGCTATTGTTGAGAGTGCTGCTATAAACATTGGGGTACAAGTGCCACTATGCATCAGTACTCCTGTATCCCTTGGGTAAATTCCTAGCAGTGTTACTGCTGGGTCATAGGGTAGGTCTATTTTTAATGTTTTGAGGAACCTCCACACTGTTTTCCAGAGCGGCTGCACCAGTTTGCACTCCCACCATGCAAGTTTTCACTCTTATGTGGATCCTGAGAAACTTAACAGGAACCCATGGGGGAGGGGAAGGAAAAAAAGAAGAGAGGTTAGAGTGGGAGAGAGCCAAAGCATAAGAGACTCTCAAAAAATGAGAACAAACTGAGGGCTGATGGGGGTGGGAAGGAGGGGAGGGTGGGTGATGGGTATTGAAGAGGGCATCTTTTGGAATGAGCACTGGGTGTTGTATGGAAACCAATTTGACAATAAATTTCATATATTTTTTAAAAACTTTGTAGAGCACTAAACAAATGCAAAGTGATGTTATTGTAGTGTATAATAATAAATACATAACATAATAAGCGTAAAAAATAAAAAAATAAATAAATAAAAACTGTATTTAAAATATATAGTTACATTTATAATAAAGGCTAGGTTCTGAATAGAAGAGGGAGTGTAAGATTACTCCCTTGATTGATCTGTCTTTAAATATTTGGATTTACCTACAGAATAAAAATTAGTTTGTGATATCCCAAATAAGTTTACGTTTTTCATTTCAGAGGCCATAGGTACTTCTACTCAAATAAATATCAAAAATCATGCAAAGTAATATATAATATATTAAACACTGTTTTTCTTTTTATAGCTATGAAGGATTGATTCTGTCTCAAGTACTCAATACTCATTAAATAATGCTCTAGCTTGAAATATCAGATTTTTTTTTAGTGTATAGTGGATCTAAGTCTTCACTGAAAGCCAGATTCCTTTTATTCTTCTAATGCATTTTCTTTCCATGTTCCTGAAGTCCCAGTTTTCAAATCAATGTTTCATCCATGAAGTATCAGGCAGTAAATGGCAATTACAAGTTTCAGGTAGCAGCAAGCAGATGGGTATATTCAAAACTAGAGTTTTCTTGGATGACGTTAACTCTAGTCTTCTCTTCACTGAGTAACAATGACATTATTACAATTTTGTTCTTCAAAAAGAAGAGTAAAATTCAAATAGTCATACTCTGCAGATCACAATACTATTTGGGGCTAGTAAGAATTAACCTACAGTAGTGAAACCTGGTAGATCAGTGTTTCTTCCAGGGTACATCAGTGGAATGCTTATTCATGTCAGTTAAAGAACTAACGATGTTTCTCTTGAAATTTTTATTATCTTGTTGGGTAGTTTGCAAATGTGAAATAAAGAAATGGAAAAGAAAATCTTCACTTTTTTTCTGGCTATTTTTTCTTCCTCATTTTATCACTGAACATGATACAAATTTCTAGCACTTTACAGTTCCACAAGCACATTATGAAAATTCCAGTTTTCCCTCTAGTTTTATACAACATCTTTTAATTTGGAATATAACTGCACTTAGCTTTCAAACTCTTGTCCTACATATCCAACAATCTAGTAAATATTTTTACTTTGATGCACTAACACTATTTCACACAGAACAAAAATAAATACACCATTTTTCCTTTAAATCCCCCTTTCCTAGTAATGTTACCTCCTTTTTGTGATAGAATTCAAGACAACTTTGAGTCCGTATCTCAAATAGATATCTCACAATATCTATCACATTATTTAACTTCCTTAATTACCCTTTTCACATCTCCAAAATATTTATTTCTTTTTGCTATCAATTCTCATGGAAACTTTATTAGTACTTCTTTTCTAAGACACATCACCATTGTAAGTATATCCAAACATGTATTTCATTGTTTTCTTCTCTACTAGACCTTAAGCTCAGGTAGGGTACAAACTCTTCCTTGTTCATTATTCTGTCTGAACACAGTGGCCTGCACATAATTAGGATACAAGAAAAAAATGCTGAAGGGTTGGATTCATCATATTATTTCATGCTTTACTTTGTAACACTTTTTGAATTAAAACTATCTTTTTCATTCCCCTCACCTACCATAGTTCAGGCTGGTACCACTTAAAAGTATGCTCACTTACCCACATATTCTTCAAGTCAAATTTTAATTGAATATTCCAAAAATATTAATGCTTCTAAAATGTGATTTCTATTATGTTACTCTTACTGCTTAAGTTTTCAAATACCTAGGGAACAGAATCACCATTCATTTGACTTGCATCTGCAAACTCCATAATCTGCTTTCATTCTAATATCTCAATAATACCTAGTGACAAAAATACACTTTCCTCTCCCTCCACAATTAATTGTCAGTTTGGCCAATTTTATATTCTTTAATATCTCTCAAATTTAACTGTTTCTCTCCAATTTCTTTGCAACCAGCTCATTTCAAGCAACTATCATTTTTTTCTTGATAATGCCAAGCACCTGCTAAGATATCTCCCTATTACCCAATACTCACTTGTATATATTTTCCTTATTGCCCCTAGAGAATCTTAAAGCTAACAGACAAAAACACATAACTATTTCCTGTGTTAAAAACCTTTTAGTAGTTCACCATTGTCCTCAGGGTAAGTCAGTATATATCACAGCTTGACATATAAGCCTTATTATCATCTGGTCTCAAATACCTCTCTGGCTACATTACTCAACTCAGTATTCTACCTCAGATGACATGGATTTCTTTTTCTTTTTTTTTTTTTTTAATGTTAATTTATTTCTGAGACAGGCAGAGAGACAGAGCATGAGTCAGGGAGGGGCAGAGAGAGAGGGAGACACAGAAGCAGAAGCAGGCTCCAGGCTCTGAGCTGTCAGCACAGAGCCTGATGCAGGGCTCAAACTCACAAACTGTGAGATCATGACCTGAGCCGAAGTCAGTCGCTCAACCCTCTGAGCCACCCAGGCACCCCGACATGGGATTTCTTATAATTCTTTCTTACAGTATATTATGTTTTCACTCAATTTCTAGACTTACAAATGCAATATCCACTGTGTACTACATTACCCATCCCTCAACCCAAGTTTATTTGGTCAATCCCTCAGATACTTCAAGTCTTCTTTTCATTAACTTTCTCTTGGAATTATTTGCTGCTCAAGCTATTTGCCACTCATGGTTTACAAATTCATCTATGGGTACCCCTACGAGTTTGCAAAAATATTTAAGGAGTATGTGGTATTCACACAGATAGCTTTTTTTTTTTTTTTAAGTTTATTTATTTATTTAGAGAGAGAGTGGGGCAGGGGCAAAAAGGAGGAAGAGAGAGAATCCCAAGCAGACTCTGCCCTGTCAACACAGCATCACAAGGGGCTTAATCTCATAAACCATGACCATGACTTGAGCCAAAATCAAGAGTCAGAGGCTCAACTGACTGAGCCATCCAGGAATGCTCACACAGATAGTTTTGAGAAAATCAGTATTTAGAACCTCAAGTTACAAGTACAGTTTCTACTCAATTTGGTCCACATGACAACACAGCAATAATGGAGATATAGACTTTCCTTCACCATTTCTCAATTTACAATTAACTTTCTCTTACATTCACTTTTTTCTTCCTTTTGAAAGAAGTGCATTACCTCTCATCATCTTGAATCTTCTTTAAAGCACACAACTTATATAAGCTGAGTGTAAGCTGCTTATTAAAATGATTTTTGATTATATATCTCTGATTTTTTGTCTTTTTTTACTGAAGTATAATTAGCAGACAGTGTTATATTAGTTTCAAGTGTACATTATAATGATAAATAATTCTATGCAGTGTTTTCATCAGATTAAGTGTGCTCTCTTTTTTTGTCTTTAATATCTTTAATTAAACTTATTTATCTGAAACATGTTTACACAGAGAACAGATACATGATTTCAAGTAACTTAGCATAGAGTCCATTGTCCATATGCTCCTTTCTTCCACAAAAACTCTTCTTGAAAGGCAAATATATATATATATATATATATATATATATATATATTTATGTGTATATATCTATATCTATATGTATATAGATACATATATACATATATGTACTGCAAAAGAACTAGATGAAAACTTCTGATATAAATTTATTTCATAGGATAATTGTATTCTTAATACCCTTTATGTATTTCACCAGTCCCCTCATTTACCTTGCCTCTGGTAACCACAAGGTTGTTCTATGTATTTAAGAGTCTGTGTTTTATTTGTCTCTTTTGTTTGTTTGTTTGTTTTGTTTTGTTTTTTATCTTTCACATGGGAGTGAAATCATTTGTCTTTCTCTGACTTTCTCAGATCTCTATCTGATTTTTAATATATAACATGAAGGGTTTTGAAGAATTAAGCGGTATTGACATTTCAAAATTCCCTTTTTTCACATACATATTTATATAACTTTTCTCAACACTTAAATCTATTAAAAATAAGGATAGAATTAATAGCGAAACTTGCTTTTTCCTAGGTTAATTAATACTCACCCATGGATACTGAAACCACTTAAACATATCCATATTCATCTCCTTAAGAGATCCATTGCAAATAATATTTGATTATTAATAATTTATCATAAATTTCATATATTTATATATTTTATTGATTATGCACTAATATCATTTTAATGATTGCTCAATTCATAAAAACATTTAGGGACTAATGGTCACACCAATAATATAGAAATAATTTATAGAAATAATTTATAGAAATCAATAATAAATATAGAAATATTGAAATAAAGAGTTACTGAGATCTAAGATAAGATCATCAGTAGAAGAATTTCAAGAATAAAATATGTTATATTCATCTAAATGAAAATTTTATTTAAAGTGAAAAATAAATTATTAACAATTTGTAACTATTAAAGACAGCTTGAACATTTATTTTTTTAAATAAATAACAGTATTAAAGTGTTAATATATTTGAATTCCACTGGCCATAATTTCTAGATGATACTGCAGTTTCACTTAATAACAACAATACATACAATCTTTGGAAAGGATAGTTCTTGAAACTATATAAACATGATAAAAAGCATATTCCAGTTTAGATATATTCAAGCAAGAATACAATTTTACAAAATCTTTTAGTGTTTGTTTAATTTTTGCCTTCTCCACAAAACAGTAAAACTATTAGAGGCAGAGGTAATAGATTTTCATTCCTGTACCTTGTTATCCCAATATAGTTGCTCCTTTCAGTTGTTATTTTTTCCCCAATCACTTTAATTCTACCCATTCTTAAAGACATATCAAATCTATTTCTTTTTTAAACTACCTCTGATCACCTCAAGTAAGACAATACCTCTCTCCTTTAAACTCTGTTGTTCACTATTATTTACTTTACTTCTGGATAATACAGTATCCATCTTGTCTCACTACTATTTACTTTGTCTCACCAGAGCTGAATTTTGCATTATTTATGTACACATTGATGTACTCAATCATCCTTTCACACTATTAATATTGCCTACTAGTATCAAATAAGTTTGCAAATCTACAGAAAATGTATTATCTCATATTGATTAGAATTTAAATTCCATTAGAGCAAGGGCTTTGACTGTCTCTTTTTCCATCCTGTCAAAGTTACCTATCATGTACAGCAACTACTCAAACATTTGTTGAATATATAAAATGACCCAATAAGTATTTTATTAAAATATTTAAATTAAAATATCCAGCAATGCTCTTGAGAATGTCTTAACACAGTTTTATCAACTTTAAAATAATAATAAATAACTCAGAGGGATTATTGCTATAGATTAATAATTAGGAATATTGATTCATTCACTTGATGTGGTTCAATACTGTGGCAGATTTTATTATGTTCAGTAGGTATTAAAAAAAATGTATACTTTCAATCTCAAATACTAAAGAATAAGTAGTTGGAAAAAAGTGTTCTTAATATTTCAAATGTGCTTCACTTTTGGATATTGAGCGTTCATTCATATTCCAGAAATTACATTCAAGAATAATAGATTGGCAATATATATTTCTCTTCATTTTTCATCAGAATGAACTGCATAAAACTATCCCGTTATTCCTCTGAGAAGCACCTATTCTGTGGGTGGCATAATGATCATTGACGGCGTACTCTCAGTTGACTTTTCTTTTCATATTCACTCTCCTTTTTGTTTTAGAAAAATTTGCATCCAAACTAACATAACTGTTTCAAGACTTCTGAGATAAAAGATTTTCAGAAACTATCTGGATGAAAAAAACTTAAGTCAGTAATAGCAAAGCAATGAAAATTATCTTTAGAAACTAGAGAACTTACTTTCTGAATTAAATGGACTTTTTTTAAATTTATTTTTAACGTTTATTTATTTTTGAGACAGACAGAGCATGAACAGGGGAGGGTCAGAGAGAGGGAGACACAGAATCTGAAACAGGCTCCAGGCTCTGAGCTGTCAGCACAGAGCCCGAGGCGGGGCTCGAGCTCACGGACCTGGAGATCATGACCTGAGCCGGAGTCGGACGCTTAACCGACTGAGCAACCCAGGCATCCCTAAATGGACTTTTTAAAAAAGTGTATTTATTTATTTTAAGAGACATAGTATGTGTGCCAGTGGGGGAGGGGCGCAGAGAGAGAGAGAGACTCCTAAGCCATTTCTGTGCGGAGCCTGACCTTGATCTTTTTGACTACTTCAGCCGGTAGACAGTTAACTGCTTAACTGAGGGAACCGCCCAGACACCACCTGAATTAAATGGACTTTTAAGCAAAAAATGTTCTGTGTTGACAGAGTCCTGGGTTGCCATGGTAATTCCTCCGGCTATGAGCAATGGGCAGAGTCAATATGATCCTTTGAGAATTAAAACGAACAAACAAGCAAAGAACACTGGCCCCCCAAAAAGGCTATAGGACAAATAGAGATAAATCACATTTGCAAAGCAAAGCAATATGCTGCTTAACAAATAACATCAAAATTTACTCTAGTGACTTGAAATAATATTCATTTGGGTAATGTTTCATGTATCTTTTATGTTTTCTTGGTATCAATAATTTAAGAGGAAAATTAAATCTTCCCCATCCCCATACTTTCCTATGTGGCTGAATTTGTTGGCAATACAGGAGTCTTTGCAAAATTCACACAAGGGAAGAAGGTTAAATTAACTTCAGTATTAAATCCAGCGGCCTTTCTGTGTTCTTGAGTTCCTGTTTTATGACAGTATTGACTGTTTCTTGCCTCTTGAAATTCCTTGATTTCAGCAGCACTATATTTTCTTGATTATTCCCCCAATCTCTGCCTTAGCTTTACTTGTTTTTCCCCCTTTTTGTGGGAGCACTTATTTCTTATGTTTTTCTTTTAATCCTGGATGTCTTCCAGAAAAATAAAAATCATTATTACTCATGCAGTCTTGTCTCCTAGATTATTATCTTTTATTACTAGTTGCCTAGGGAAAGTGAAAATTTTATATACTATTTCAGTTATTCCAATATCTAAAGGTCTTTGAGATTGGGAACTAAATGAAATCTTTGAATATTTTTTTTACCAACTCTTAATCTTAGAGGCTTTTTGTCTTGAGGGCCATGGGGTCATATTTCATTGATCTTTATTTGTGAAAAAGTGTAGAGCTAAATTTAGGGTTACTTTTCTCTAAAAAAGATTTGAATTTCCCTCTGCCTGAGCCAAAAAACGCTATGAACCTAGGACTATTTATTTTATCAGGTAGTTCTATAAAATGAAACAATTGTGGTAATTTCCTTTTGGCTATTTTCTTATTTTGTAGCTTGGAATGTTTATATTTTTATATTCTATTTTCATTTGTCTTCTCCTCTCTCCACATGGTATATTTTGACCGTTCAATGTAATTTCTTTTTTATCAGGCTGTCCCCAGAAATTGTTCAAATATCTCTTTTGATCAAATATCTTACGGATAATTTCTTGTGTTATCTATACATCTTAGCCCTTTAAGCTAAGTTTTAGAACTGGGTATTTCATACTGTCTGTCCTTCTATAGCTTAAGTGAATGTCAGGGTACTATAGCAACTGAAGAGTACAAACTTTTAAAAATTTTTTTTTTTTAACGTTTATTTATTTTTGAGACAGAGAGAGACAGAGCATGAACAGGGGAGGGGCAGAGAGAGAGGGAGACACAGAATCTGAAACAGGCTCCAGGCTCTGAGCTGTCAGCACAGAGCCCGACGCGGGGCTCGAACCCACAGACCGCGAGATCGTGACCTGAGCCGAAGTCGGCCACTTAACCGACTGAGCCACCCAGGCGCCCCTGAAGAGTACAAACTTTTGCAGAGTACTTGAACTGTTTTACCTTTCCTGAGAAATTCCTAGTTGTCCCACACTAGGATCCACACTTGGAGGTGTATTTCATTCCCAAACAGAAATACTCAAGATTTGTTCAATTAATTCAGTGGGTAACCCTGCAACGTCCACTTATACCAGAGACATTCTCTTTGGTCCCTCCGTATTTCATGTAATTCTCAGAGCCATTCCTATTATGCTCCATTATAAAGAAAGAAACCTAAGTATATAAAATTTGCTTCTCTCCAGGTTTGGAATAATACAAATAATTTTCAATATTTTGTTATTTCATTTTGCTTCAGATTCTTCTGTTTCTTTCTTTGCTCACAAGTTTTGAAATTTGGGTTTAGGTTATACTTGTATTTGCTACTGTTATTAAATTATTTTTACTTGTTTTTATATTTTGTTTGTTCTGGCTTTTTGTTTAGGTATTAAGGAAAACAAATTTTTAAATAAAGGCTCGATCTTCCATTTATTAAATCAAATGTTCATGTCTTAATGAACTGTCTCTATTATTGAAAATTTACAGGAAGTGACTTCAGTGATGAATTATAGAGGAACTGCTTCAAGTAATTTCTCAATCATTGTTCTCCATTGTCTGCAGTTTCCTTCCTTTCTCCAAGGCTTTCCTGTCCCACATTGTTACACAATTTCTTTTTCTTGCTACTTTTATGTTCTAATTCAAATAAGAAAAAAATGGATACAAATTGCTTTGAATCTGGTAGTTGGTATAGGAAATTACTGACTACATCACAACATCTTCAAGTCCAGGCCTTCACTTCTTAGCTGATTACATTGGCAAAATTGCAAGATATTTCTCATTTTTATTTTCAAAATGGGAAAATAATACCCTATTTTCATTACTTTATATTCATTACTTTAAAACTTTTGTTTGAATATAAAACTCTTTTCCTTTTTTTTTATGCAAAGAATATTTGGTCTGGTATAGGATTTTGGACTAAGAATTGACAGTTTTATATTAGTTCTGACAGCCACTGAATATCTGGGTAAATTTCAAAAATATTAATTATATTATTTCAGTTTTATATGGTATTTTACCATTTTCAGTTTGTTTTCTAATCTATTTTATAACAATTACTTAAGTCAACAAATGTCTCTGGTCTTTGGCTTCATGATTTTAAATTCAAAAATTTTGAATTACATAATCCTTAAAGTGCCATTTGATCCTAACTTTAGTCTTTAAAAAATTGATACTTAATATTATAAAATTGCATTAGAACATTACTATGAAGTTTCAGCACACAGCAATTTTTACTTTGGAGCAAAACCTGAAAATAAATAAATTGCATGTTTAGAAAGAAATTGATTCTGTTTGTCTGGTAGAGCTCCATTTATTGAATTACTCTTTCAAGGTAAATGGAAAGAGTCTAGGGACTTAATGATGTGTCATTAGAATTGCAAAATTTATTACATAGAATGATTAAAACAAAGGGAGATTATGGCTCCGAAACTAATTTAGTTCAAATTGAAAAATTGAGTATGTATAGTATGTTAGGCTTTTATCTAGGTACTGTGTCTAAAAGATAAATAAAATATTATTCATAAGTATCTCACATCAAATCCGAGTCTACTCTCATTTCTTATATATATCACCCAGTCCTTCAGGCAGAACAACAAAATAATTATGCCATTATAATGTTTTCTAATATATAAAAATAATTTCAATTAAGAAAAAAAACTGTGATATGTGATAAAATCTGATTTGTAGTCAATACTAACATATTTGCCATTTGATAGAATTTATTTGGAATGTTTGAAATTTGAGAATCAACTTAAGATAATTTTTTAAATAAAACTGTCAACCATTGCATAGCCCCCAAAAATTTTTTTAAGTTTATTTTTATTTATTTTGAGAGAGAGAGAGAGAGAGAGAGAGCGTGTGAGCAGGGGACAGGCAGAGAGAGAGAAAATGAGAGAATCCCAAGGAAACTCCTTGCTGTCAATACAGAGCCCAACACAGGGGTCGGACTCACAAACCATGAGATCATGACCTGAGCTGAAACCAACAGTCAGACACTTAAT
The DNA here is from genome assembly GCF_024362965.1 of Panthera pardus. Taxonomy (NCBI): domain Eukaryota; kingdom Metazoa; phylum Chordata; class Mammalia; order Carnivora; family Felidae; genus Panthera; species Panthera pardus. Next base: position 80,936,461 of record NW_026526677.1, on the reverse strand, counting down.
TAACTGAGCCACCCAAGCACCCTGCATAGCTCAAGAATTTTAAATTTTAAATAATGGTAGACTAATTGTAGATTTTGAAGATATCCTTATATTCTTAGAGTATGCTAACCTAAATTTTACCTTATAATTTTTTGTCATGTAACATGGAATCATCTTTATTTACTTTATTCTGTTTGAATGCTATGCTCTGGCTCATTTTTATCCTAAGAAAATACTTTGGTGTAAACAACTAGGTATTCCAATAAGGAATAGTTCCAGGTGATTGTATAGTAATTCGCTTACTTTTAAATTTGCTTATCATTCTCCTTGATTTTAGGCTATATCTGAGGTTTCACTGAGAAGAATGCACATCTTTCCCTACAAGCGACTTGTTCCATAAATTAATACTACTTTATGGATTAGGGTAGGGAAAGCAGAGACAAATCTCTGAGACTATGTTAGGGAGAAGCATAGCATATGCTTATGACTTCCCTGTTATTGTTAACTTAACACTTATTATCTCTGCTCTGTTGAATTTATTCATGATCAAACAACCATTATTATCTAGATGTAGTCTATCCTCATTATTCATAAACTCTGTATTTAAGAATTTTCCTGCTCACTAAAATTTATTTGTAATCCTAAAATCAATACTCATAAAGTGCTTTCCCAATCATTCACAGACGTGTGCAGAATGGCAAATATTTTGAGTCACCCCATGACCATGATCCCAGCTGAGGTTAAGCACGGTGATGCTTTGCCTTGTTGTTTCAACACTCACACAGAGATGACCAGAAGATACAGATTGTAACTCAGTACAGTGGAAGAAGATCTGTGTCTTTGGGTTAGTTGGATGGTATTTGAATCCGTCCTCTGGCACCTGTTAATGGGGTTACCTCGGGCAAGTCACTTAACACCTCTGAACTATGTTTTCTCTTTTGAAAAATAAAGAACTAGAATCTGCTAGAATGAATTGTTTGTAGGATTTAAGATTATAATACATGTGAGACATACATATATTACTCTAGAAGCAATGAATAATTCAGCATTCACTAACTCAGTGTTACCTGCCTTGACTTCTCACCTAGGATCATCTCCGTAATTCTAACCACCTACTGGACACTTTTACCTGAATGTCTTACAAGAACTTCATGGGTTTTCATATCAAAATCTAGAGTTAAGACACTGCCAAGTTTTTAAGCATTGTTTATTTTTCAACAAACTTAATTGTTTAGTCTCTACCTATCTAAACTATAAAACTAAGCACAGTGCTTAATATCCTGGAAAATAGAAATGGACATAAACAGCTTTGGGGCAGGGTCCTGGCACTTCCGCTTATTAACAGTATGATTTTGGGCTGGTTACATGAACTCTCTGCTCATTAGTAACCTCATCTTAGGTTACTATAGACATAGTACATGGGATATAGATATAAGTACTAATAGAAGTAGCAAACTTTGGGTGCCTGGGTGGCTCAGTTGGTTAAGTGTCTAAATTCAGCTCAGGTCACGAACTCACAGTTCATGAGTTCAAACCCCACACTGGGTTCTGTTCTGACAGCTCAGAGCCTGGAGCCTGCTTCAGATTCTGTGTCTCCCTCTCTCTGTCCCTCCGCCACTCATGTTCTGTCTTTCTCTCTCTCGAAAATAAATAAAAATTTAAAAAATCCCACTGCCACATCCTTAAAAAAAAAGGAAGTAGCAAATTTAGAGTTTTGTTCTATGTGATTGTGTGTGTATGAGTATTAATAGACTAATATGTATAAAAATTTATAGAGTGCCAAAGACATACTGAATCTTATTATTCCTTTTAAATATACTGTTGATGGAAATGTAAATTGGTGCAAATATTATGGGAAACAGTATGGGGCTTCTTCAAAAAATTAAAAATAGAAGTATCCTATGATCCAACAATTTCACTTCTGGGTATTTGTTTAAAGAAAACAAAAATGCTAATTCAAAAAGATATATGCAGAATTATTTACAAAACGCAATTTAGGAAATGACCTAAGTGTCCATCAATAGGTAAATGGATAAAGAAAATGTACATATATACACACAATGGAATATTAGTCAGCCATAAAACAAAATTTTAAAAAGGCAATTCTGCCTTTTGTAACAACATAGATGGACCTGGTGAGCATTTTGCTAAGTAAAATAAGTCAGACAGAGAAACACAAATACCATATGATCTCTCTTATATGTCAAATCTAAATAAATAAATAAATAAATAAAACATTTTTTTAAAAAAATTAAAAATCAAGTCTATAGAAAACAGATTGGTTAGTGCTGGGGGTTGAGGGGGAATGAGAGAAATGAGCTAACTGGTTTTGTGGGTCTGTTACTTTAAATAAATTGAGTAAAAATTTAAAAAAAAACAAAAACAAAACTGTAGCTTTCTAAAAAAAAAAAAAATCTGTCTATACCAATCTACATATCACTCCAGTTCAGTATATAGTTTTCCATGGAAATATTTAAATATTTTCTTCTACTGTTCTTATGATATAGTAGAATAAGAACTTTGCAGAATAACACTGGACTGAATGTACTTGAATTTAGCCCTGCTTTTCCATCTGCTATCTGTGATATTTATTTTATATACAACATTACACACAATGCCTGCCACATTGTATATCTCAGTTGGTATTGACAGAGGATAAAGTTAATTTTCCATGTTTTAGTTTCTTAATTCATCAGATACATTTTTGTTTAAATATTGCTGTGTGAATTATATAAGTTTAATATCTATAGAGTGGCTAAGGGTGTGTTAGCAGTCACTAACCATTGTTACTGTTGTAGTTATCTAAATTAATCACATGGGTGATTTACCCAAGAAATTAAGGCAGGTAAAAAAAATACAACAAAGGAGAAGCTTCTGTAAATGAGTTATATTAATAATTAAATTATATTAAAATTGTAATTAGATTATATTGATTATTATATGATTATATATTTACATATTATGTTTATATTTTATACATTTATAATTATATTATGTATTATATTATATTAATTATATTAATTATATTAATTATATTAAGCATAGTTATATTTAAAAATTATGAGTCATTTGTTGAAAACTCGTGCCAAAACCAGTCTGTGTTCAAACCACTGGTTATCTTCCATCTTGCATCACTAGCTTTCTTCACTACACTCTCCATTAGATTCGTTCTTAGTTAAGTTATTGTTTATTTATTCAGCACCTGCTTGTTCTTAACTTTATACTAAATATTGGTAATGTAGTGTGAAACCAAGTACTCCCTTACCGTTTGGGATCTTATTGCTTAGTGGGAAATAAAGATATTAAACAATAGATCAGCTAATTAAATGTAAATTTTTAGAGTGTGCTAAGTACCATAGGAGTACAATATATAGAGTTCTCTGAAAATGTAAATATAGACAAATAAGACAGGTTGTACAAATAAGAACCTCTTATTTGTTCAAAACAAGTAAGAGAGGTTGTTCTTGCCCAAATACACATAGCAAGTAAGTAATGGAGAATCTCAATGCTTTGATTCTGGTAGTCACATTCTTTTTGCCATACTAGGCTAGGCTGCCTCTCTTCATACTTTTAAATTAAAATTTTAACATTAACTTTAAAAAATCTAATTCTGGATTTTTACCTAATATGGAATTGTTTCTCTTAATTATGGCCATTTTTTTTGTACAAGTGTTTTTTTTGTTTGTTTGTTTGTTTTGTTTTTTTGTTTTTTGTTTTTTTTACATTAGCATAGGGTTAGTTATCTTGATTTTTCTTGGAATACTTGTCTGGATGAAGGGATTCATTTTAAATTCAAACAATATTTAAAAAAAAATAATTCCATACCTACTCTATCAGATTATGAGTTTCATAAATAATTTTACTACAAAGTAGACACTTCAGTGAAATTAATTACCAGAAAGAAAGCAGTCATCATGAAAAGACACGGAGAAAGTTTATATGCATGTTACTAAGTAAAAAGGCCAATCTGTAAAGTCTGCATACCACATTATTTCAACTCGATGACATTCTGGAAAACATAAAACTATGGGGACAGTAAAAAGATCAGTGCTTGCCAGAGATGGAGGTGGTAGGCAGTGATGAATAGTGAGAGAGCGAGGATTTTTGAGCACAGTGAAAATACTCTGTATGATACTATAATGATGAATAAATATCATTAGATATTTATTTGTCCAAAGTCATAGAATATGCAACACCAAGAGTGACCTCTGATATAAACATAGACTTTGGGAGATTATAATATGTCAAAGTAGATTCATTGATTGTAACCAATATAACACTTATGTGGGGGATGTTAACACTGGCAAAGCTATGCATGTGTCAAGGCAAAGGGCCTGTGGGTAATCTTCGTACCTTCCTCTTAATCTTCCTATGAACCCAAGATTAAAAAGTCTAAAAAAAGTCATTCTCAGTAACAAAATATATAAAAGATTATCATTTCAGATTTTGAAGATTTCTAAAATAAACCTCCATTTTGGGCAATTGGACATGAACTCAAGTGACACCAGTAGAAGTTTGATAAGTGCTTGGGATATTGCCTTCTGGAATGTTGCTGCCTCCACTGTGGAAACACAGTGTGGCCACTTTGAGAGAGAGAAATCAGAGATAAAGAAAGAGAGATGCAGATAAGCCATCTATCCCAGATGAGCCACTTCTCAGTTAACCTCACAACTGAAGGCAATCACAGGCAAAAGTTGATGTGTGAACTGCAGAACTCACACTAACACACAGAATTGTGAGAAATAATAGATTATAGTTTTAAACCACTAAGTTTTAGGGTGAATTGTTATATAGGAAAAGCTAACAGAAATAAGCAATTAAAAACAAATGCAGCAAATTCCTTGAACATTATTTGATAGTTTGGAAAGGACATTTCAAATATTGTTACTAATTTTCAAACCACACTAACAGTGTAAGTCTTGAAGAAGCAATTAGTTCTAACATTGTCAACTTTTGTTCGAAGGAACAGATTGCAGAAGAACAACAAAAATTCAATAATTTCTATTTAGCTAATGACTTTCATTTAAATAAGCATTAAAATTGATGTTCAAGATCATTTTCCATGAACTTTCAGTGCAGTTAGTAAAATTCACAAATGTCCAACATAATTCTGAAAGCTGTGAAAACTCACTGAAAACTCTTTTGAACAACTGGAAGCCTCTTGAAGGAACAGGAAAGTTTTTGTTCCTTTTTGTGTCCACTAGTATATCGACAAGCTCATGTTAGATAGCGAGGAATTGTATGACATAACAAGAGTAAGTATCAACCCTAGGAACTTTCATGTGCAGAATTTCATGAAACCAAACAACGCAAGTGTTTAGAATAGAGGCTCACTCTGGATAGGCAAATATAATGTAGTAATATTTGATTACTTTTAACTTGATAAATGATATAATGTTATAAAATTGAAAGGTCTCTAGGTTCTTACTAGTTTCACTTCTTTTTTCTTTTTCTTTTTTAAACTATTTTTCTGCAAGTTAGTTTAAACATTGATAAATTGCACGTATTTATGATGTAGTCATTAGCAATTAGCAGTAGCACACATTTACAGATGTTAGCCCTTCACAGCTTATGTCAACTAAACTTATTATTTACTAATGTAGTCAAATAAACTTCTGGTTTTTCTGTAGGTAGAGTAAATGGAAATTGTATTTATCATTTTTTGAATCTCTTATAGTAGTACACTACAGGAACCTGAATGATGTTTTCCAGTCAGTTTTTTCCAACATGGGATAATTTTTTAAAGTCCCTCATCCTCATGCTTTGCATACGTATGCCTTCTCTAACACATTTAATCATAAATGTAGCAAATTTATATATATATATATATATATATATATATATATATATATACATATAGATATCGTAGTTTTAAAATTTTCCAATAAATGTGTAAAATCATTAGAATCATCTATTCAAGCAGCTCATGCTTATCTGTAAATATGATAATAAGAGCTCATACTTACTTTGCAATTTCTACATAACCAGTATTTTATAAATACTTGGGGAGCCTGGCTGGCTCAGTCGGTTAAGTGACCCACTTCAGCTCAGGTCATGATCTCGCGGTTCATGAGTTCAAGCACTGCATCGGGCTTTGTACTGACTGCTCAGAGCCTGGAGCCTGCTTCAGATTCTATGTCTCCCTCTCTTTCTGCCCTTACCCCACTCATGGTCTCTTTCTCTCTCTCTCTCTCTCAAAAATAAATAAACATTAAAAAAATACTTTACTTATGTTGATTAATTTAACCTTCACAACAACCTTTGATTAGGAAATGTATTATTCCTATTTTACAAATGAAAAAACTATGACACAGGGAATTTATGTAACCTCTTCAAAGATATAGGGCTGTTAAGAAGTAAATTGAAATTGAACCCAGGCAACTTGAGTTGTCTTCAATGTTTTCAACATTGTGGTAAATGCTCAGGGAGATAGAGGAGAACTGCAAGATACTTTTTTAATTTTTTTATAATGTTTATTTTTGAGAGAGAAGCAGAGGCAGAGTGAGAGTGGGGGAGAGGTAGAGAGAGAGGGAGATGCAGACTCCGAAGCAGGCTCCAGGATCTGAGCTGTCAGCACAGAGTCCAACACAGGGCTCAAACTCACCACCCCGAACCTGTGAGATCCTGATCTGAACTGAAGTCAGATGCTTAACCCACTGAGTCACCCAGGCACCCTGAACTGCATAATAGTTTTTATGTTTAAATGGTCAGGGATACAAGCAGCTGAGAAGTGCTTAATGAAAATGAAAAATATCATACATAAAAGAAAGCATTAAATTCAATGCCAAGATGTGGGGTAGAGAGTATAGCAACTTATTCTCATCAGAACTAAGCAACAGCATTTCTTTTGCATATATGAACATTAATGCCTATAACAATCCTATGAATTAGATAAAATTATAAACTTTTAATAAGTGAATAAATTGAAGTTTGAAGTTTAAGTAATTTACCCAGGGCTAAACAGTCAGTAAAAGATGATATTTGGTGTCTAAGCTGGTGTCTGTGTGCCTCAGGGTATATGTTCCCTAGTTATAGCACACAGAAGAGAGGAACATAATAAAAGTGGGTCTAGTGAAGGAAGGGTTGGGACTTTTCCTTGGTCTTAAAACATGGAAAAGTTTATAATAGATTCAAAAGAGAGAAAAATTTCCAGAAAATAGGGGAAAACACCCTGGATAAAATAGTTTTTGAAAGCCAGGCTGAGGAGTAGAGATGGGTACTGGAGATTTGTTAAAAGAGGGATAAGGATCAATTAGAGTTTTATAAAATAGACTAGCCTAGGATACATTGACTATATTTGCCCTAGAAAGTCAGATAAAATACTAACCTAGTGACTTAAGAGTCAAAAGATCTTTGGTGACAGAAATAGAAATATAAAAAAATTAAAAAAACACAAAAAAATTGTATTCATCTTTATAAAATCTTACTTCAGTAAAGCACTTTCTGGGGCACCCTGGGTGGCTCGGTTGGTTCAACCTCTGACTCTTGGTTTCAGCACAGGTCATTATCTCACAGTTTTTAAGGTTGAGCCCCACATGGGGTTCTGCATTGGCAGTGCATAGCCTATTTGGGATTCTCTTTCTCTCCCCATCTCTCTGCATCACCCCCCCAACTCGTACTCTCTTTGTCTCTCCCAAAATCAATAAATAAATGTAAAAAGATAAAGAACTTTCCAAATGCATATTCATATAGTATACAGACAAGATTGGCTGACAATATAAAAATGAAAGAAAATAATAAACTTGGATTATTTCAAGTTAATTTTAAATATTTGTTACATACAAGTTGGTAGTTTCACTGACTGAAATAGAGAAATTGGAAGGAGAAAATAACTTGTGAGTAAAAGTGGTAATAAAATTCATGATAAACTCATTGAGATTTAGAAGATATTGAGATAACTAAAAGTATAAATAGGGACATTTAACCAGATCCAGGAAAACAGGAAGAACCTAAATAATAGGATCCATAGCACCTCCTCCATAGTTGATGTCTTAAGAAAAAAAATGCTATAGATGGAGAATAATATGCCCCCAAACTTCAGAATGTCCACAGCTAAAATGTGGGAAGTCAACGAAATTGAGTAAGAAAAATCTGAGAGGCAAGGAGGAAATCTGGATAGGGTATAGGAATGAGGAACATGAGGCTTATACAAATTCTAGGGAGTATTTTAAAGGAGAAGGAAAATTCCTTGAATTACATATCAACTAAATAACTTTACTTCTTCTGAAAGTGGAAAAAAATTGAATGGATGGAGAATAGAAAACAATGTTGATTTTTTTAGTTAACATGACCGTGCTTCAACAAGGAACATAATGATTCTTTGAAGTAAAAGACCAAGACAGCAGATGTAATATAAAGGATCAAAAATTATCTTTTGCATTTTGGAAATATATTTTAATATGATAGGTGTACATACATGCCTGGGTTTTAAGTACTTAGAAAACATTTGCTACTGAAGATCTAATATAAAAAAAGAAACTCATTACAGGAAAAAAAAAAGAAGAAGAGGAAGAAGAAGAAGAAGAAGAAGAAGAAGAAGAAGAAGAAGAAGAAGAAGAAGAAGAAGAAGAAGAAAGAAGAAGATGACAGGGAACCTGGGTGGGTGGCTCAGTTGGTTAAGCATCCGACTTTGGATTTCGACTCAGGTCATGGTGTCCCAGTGAGATTGAGCCCTGTATCTGGCTGTGTTGACAGGTCGGAGCCTGCTTGGGTTTCTCTCTCTCTCTCTCTCAAGATAAATGGATAAACATTACAAAAAAGAAGAAGAAAAAGAAAAAGAAATGAAGGAAACCAGTCTTTATTGAGGAAGGACTATATTTTAGGCACCATGAACATTTTTGAAAATTTGCTTGGGAAATATAAAGTAGTATTTATTAAAAATGTATTCCTATAATGTTATGACTAACACTATACCTCATTAGCTGCAGGAAAACTGAACTGTTAATAATAGAGGGAATATATATATAGTATATATATATATATATATATATATATATATATATATATATATACATATAGTATTATCACCCTGCAAGTTGGACAACTGAGCTATGAACTGTAAAGCAAATTAACTAATTATTTTCTGAAAGTTATTGATCTTATTAATATTCAGACACATACATAAAATGAAGAAAATACTATTAATTATCAAGTGTCCATAGTGATATTCTTGCTTTATGAATATTTAGAGGGGGGAAAGAAGAGGAACTAGACTTGATCATGTGTAAAAAGAAGTGTTTTTAAAAGATTATATTAGATAATCCAAAGATATACCTGAACTTTAAACACACACACACACACACACACACACACACACACACATTCCTCTGGAAAGAATAAAACTAAATTTTGCCCCATTTTGTTTCAAGATACTTTGAATTTCTAAGCAATTTATAAAAGTTATTAAGATGACCCAAACCTCTCACATTTTTTTTTGCTGTATACTCTTTAAACCTTAGGTATAAGTTCATCTTAAATAGTATTCTATTTTTTAGGTTGAATATTCAATAAAACTTTAAAAATCAAATCAAAGGATTAAAATATTTGAGTTTTTAAAAGATCTTAATGTTTCAAATATAAATATACACAACACATATGTTGATATAGGTAAATATATATACACAAACCAAATATACGGATGTATGTAGCTCAGCCTTTTGAAATGTTTACTCAGAATAAGGTAAAGGTGATGCATTTAGAAAAGTACACTTAGGGGCGCCTGGGTGACTCACTCAGTTAAGTGTCTGAGTTCAGCTCAGGTCTTGATCTCACAGTTTGTGGGTTTAAGTCCCGCCTTGGCTCTGTGCTGACAGCTCTTAAAGCTGTCCCTCCGCCGCTCATGCTCTGTTTCTCTCTTTCAAACATAAATAAATAAATTAAAAAAAGAGAAAGATCCATTTAAATTTTCTCTCCCTCTAAAGTAATGTGGAGATAAGAAAACGGTAAGTTTCATATCTGCTCATAAAAGAATATAAGCTAAAAAATCATTGAAGAGAAGCATATTAGACCTTTTTACATACTTTCTCACTAATAAGGGCATAGAAAGTGTGAAATGGTAAGATTAAGCATTTCAGCACTTCACTTCCCACACAAGTGTTACCCTTTATAACTATAAAAAGTGCTAGTCTATTTATTTATTTTTTGGTTAAAATATAATTAATATATAGTGTCATATGAGTTTTAGGTGTGCAGTGATTAAACAATTGTGTATATTACCCAGTGCTCATCATGATAAGGGCACTTTTAATCTGCTTCACCTATTTCACTCATCCCCTCACCTACCTCCCCTCTGGTAACCACAAGTTTGTTCTGTATATTTAAGAATCTGTTGTTGTTGGGGTTTTTTTTGTTTGTTTTCAGAAAATAAAAAGAATCTACTTTTCTGTACAACTCATTGCCAAAAAAAGAATAATTCAATTATAAAAATTAGCAGAAAACATAAACATACATTTTTCCAAAGAATATATACAGATGGTCAATAGACACATAAAAAGATTCTCAGCACCACTAATCATCAGAGAAATGAAAATCAAAACCACAATGAGATATCACCTCACACCTGTCAGAATACTTAAAATCAAAAACAAGAAATAACAAGTGTTGGCAAGAATATGGGTAAGAAGGAATCTTATGGGAGAAGATATTTGCAAGTAACATATCTGATAAAGTATTAGTATCCAAAATCTATAAAGAATTTAGCAAGCTCAACACACCCCCCCCCCCAAAAAAAAAAAAAAACAAAAACAAATAATCCAGTGAAGAAATGAACAGAAAACATGAATAGACACTTTCCCAAAGAAGACATCCAGATGGCTAAGAGACACATGAAAAGATGCTCAACATCACTTATTATCAGGGAAATACAAATCAAAACCACAATGAGATACTACCTCACACCTGTCAGAATGACTAAAATTAATAACACAAGACACAACAGGGGTTGGTGAGGATGTGGAGAAATGGAAACTTCATGCACTGTTGATGGGAATGGAAACTGGTGCAGACACTCTGAAGAATAGTATGGAGTTTCCTGAAAAAGTTAAAAAAAGAACTACCCTAAGATCCAGCAATTACAAATCTAGGCATTTACCCAGAGAATACAAATATACATATTCAAAGGGGGTACATGCACCCTGATGTTTATTGCAGCGTTATCAACAATAGCCGACCTACAGAGAGACCCCAAATATTCACTGAATAATGAATGAATTAAAAAAAATAGATGCAGCATATATATAAAATGGAATGTTACTCAGCCATCAAAAAGAATGAAATCTTGCTGTTTGCAAGGACATGGGTGGAGCTAGAGTGTATTAAGCTAAGTGAATTAACTCAGAGAAAGACAATACCATATGATTTCACTCATATGTGGAATTTAAGAAATAAAACAGATGAACTTAGGGGAAGGGGGAAAAGAGCAAAGGAAACGAACCATGAGAGACTCTTAAAGATAGAGAACAAGAATGAGAGTTGATAGAGGGAGGTGGGTGGGAGATAGGCTGCATGGGTGATGGCTATTAAGGAAAGCACTTGTTATGATAAGCAGTGGATATTGTATGTAAGTGATAAATCACTGAATTCTATTCCTAAATTCAATACTGCACTGTATGTTAACTAAAATTTAGGTCAAAATTTGAAATAGAAAAAAAGAAAAAAGAAGTGTGTGCAAGTGTCCCCTTGCACACTGTCAATGGGAAAGCTAACTGGTACAGTCATTGTGGAAAATTGTATGTAGGTTCCTCAAACAACTTAAATTGAATGAGCATATGACCCAGTAATTCCACTACTAGGCATTTACCCAAAGAAAATGAAAACACCAATTTGAAAAGATATATGCAACCTTACATTTATTGCATCATTTTTTTTACAATAGCCATAATATGGAAGCAACACAAGTGTTGTTCACTGATGGATGGATAAAGGTGTGATGTGCCATTATAGATGTATAATAATGGAATCTTACTCAGCATGAGAAGGAATTAAATCTTGCTATTTGCAACATGAGTAGATTATAGAGGCTATAATGCTAAGTGAAATAAGTTAGAGAAAGAAAAATACCGTATGATTTCACTCATTTGGAATGTAAGAATCAAAAAAAATGAACAAAGAGAAAAGAGGAGAAAACAGGCTATTAAAACTACTTGTTAAACTCTACAATATTATTAAGGTCTGTATAATTTGTTTCTTTATTCTTTTCTTCATTCTCGATACTGGTTTCTAACCAATAGATAACTTCTAACTTGATATAACTTTACAAGAAAGGCTCTGTAGTGAAAAACCAAATTATTTTAATAAAGTTATTTAAAGTCTGAATATAAAAGCTCTTAAATAGTCACTCTCTTTCATGTTCCAAATTGGATAAAATTTAATATTGCTGGCAGTCCTATCTGTTTCAGACTGAGAAAATTAATGATCCATAAACAAGAACTTTAAGTACAATATTTAGGTCACCAGATAATGTCCCACTTCCTAGAAAACCACCTAATATTATCCTTTTTCTAATTTTTTAATCTATGTAGAGCTCACTCATAAACTTTCTGTATGTATACTACATGAATAAATAAACATAAACTGTAATGGGAAGAACAAATTCCCATTTTATAAATTTATAATTGTCAAGTCTCTTACAAATGAGAAGTGACATCTATTTGTGTTTATCTTGGCATTCTGATTTTGACTGTCAGCAAAAACTGACTTGTCAGTTTTTAAATATTTACATAATAAAGTGTCAATAACAACAATTTGCTTGAGATTATGCAGTATCTTTTTGAATAGTTCACCACAATTGCATACTGAGGTAAAACAGGAAAAGGTTAGCAGTTAATCTTTCTTTAATAACTTGTAATTCAGATCCACCTGTGTTAGGTTCAAGTAAATATTTCCATGTTTTCATTTGAGCATTTTGATGAGGAGATGAGACTTTTTTTGGTCCCAAAAGTTACTAGGGACCCTAATCATCACCTTTCTTTTTTCCCATTTATTGCCTGTGTCTACTTTTTTTTATTTACATGTTTTACTTTCACACTTGTACATTAATTCCTTTATGAATCATTTTAACAGTTCATTCAACTATTTTTGAACATTTACTGTATTTGTGGCACAGTCCTAGACACTATTAAGGAATAAAATTTGGGAGAAGTCTTAACATTTTATATAGACAATGAGACATATGTAAGACTGGTGAACCACTTCCTAGGAATGTTGCCTTTCCTGCCACCTCAACTTCTGACCAATCTCAAGAAGTCATGATTATACTACTTGGTTCACAGACTTGGTCTCCAGCCAATGATTTTTCATCACTACTTGTTACATTATCTTTCTTCTGCTTCCTTTTTTCCTTTACTATAGAGGTTTGAAATGCAGGAGTTTGCTTTTTTATCTTTCCTTTCCTTTCCTTTCCTTTCCTTTCCTTTCCTTTCCTTTCCTTTCCTTTCCTTCTTTCCTTTCCTAAGAGTAGGAATAGGTAGGGGGCACCTGAGTGGCTCAGTTGGTTAAGTGTCCAACCCTTGGTTTCGGCTCAGGTCATGATCTCAGGTTTTATGGATTTGAGCTCCATGCCAGGCTCTATGCTGACAGTGCAGAACCTGCTTGGGGTTCTCTCTCTCTCTGCCCTTCCCCCACTCATTCTGTCTCTGTCTCTCTCAAAATAAATAAATAAACCTAAAAAAAGAGTAGGGATAGGTAAAAGGGAAGAAACTAAATTTTAAATTTTACAAATAAAAAAATGATAATGAATATCTCTAGCCTATCCTTTATTTTAGGTATCATAGTCATATAATAAGTACACATAAGCACACACTAACAGCATCACATCAAATAATAGAGATTGAAGTAAAAGGGAAAAATAGAGGAACCCATTGAGCTTTGTCCCAATAATATTCACAAAAATTCTGACATGGGTATACTTAAACAATAACCCCAACAGCTATGAGTAGCCTAAATGAGTTCAAAACTTGCCACAGAACAAGGCTAGCAAGGCATGCACATAACTAACTTAAAAAAGAAGAAAATGTGAAAATGTCATCAAAGGAGACAAGTTCTACCTAGGATGATCAGGTAATAATTCTAGAGGAGATAGGTAGCTGACCTACAATTTGATGGAGAGATAGCACAGAGTATTTTCCTGAAATCAGCTCCTCACTCCAACCAGAAAGAAAAGTAAGGACCAGCTAGACCAAAGCTCAGTTTGATAATCCATTTGGGTGGGGTATTTATGGAAAAGTATGCGGGGTCAGCTTTCAAAAGAAATTAAAAAGGACTTTAAAGATCTTAGCCTTAGGGTGCCTGGGTGGCTCAGTTGGTTAGGCATCAGACTTCAGCTCAGGTCATGATCTTGTGGTTCATGAGTTCAAGCCTCATGTCGAACTCTGTGCTGAGATGGAGCCAGCTTTGGATTCTGTGTCTTCCTTTCTCTTTGCCCCTTCCCCACTCATGCTCTGTCTCTCTCAGTATCTCAAAAATAATTTTTTAAAAAATATTTCAGTCTTTTCCTGGCAATGCATAAAATAATTCAGAGTTCTGAGTCAAAATGTAAAATTATCAGTGTTTCATAGTTGCTAATGTAGTCAAGATTTCTTCTGCTGATACTCAATTGTTTGATTTGTTCTAAATGTTACAATTTAATTTCTTGAGAAGACACTCTGAGTGACTCAACTCACATTTTGTGTCAAGCTCTGATATGTTACTTTGGCTCACCTGAATCCAATTAGCAGTGGCAATAGGAAGATGTTAGTTTAAAGTGCCCTTTAAACAGGGGCTGACAATTTGGCAGTTTCAAGCTGGAAAAATTATGGGCTATACCAGAAAATTATTCACATATCCAGTGAAAGAAGTAAGAGACAATATTAGATACTACACATTAGTGTAAGAGCTTCATAGTTGACATCTGCTAGAAGGTTCTAGGGAAGCCTACTCAAAGATTAGGACAAACTCAACTTTGCTTGATGCTAGAGTTCATTTTATTTTTTGTATAAAGTTCTGGTTAAAAAAAAATTAAGAAGCAGGCTCCACACATAAGTGTTTAAAAGATGTTAAAAAAAAAATAACTAGACTGAGTTGATCTAACTGGAAGCTACTCTCCATTTTGATGCCCTTTTGGGAGAAGCAGTAAAAAACACCATTTATAGATTGATTGTCAAAAAGAAAGTACAAGGGTTACACAACTTAGAATAACTTCTCAAATACAAAATACTTCCTTACTTGCTGTACCATAATATTTACCTAGGTAGTACGAGAGGCTACAAGTGATTCACCATAATCTGCATTCCCTCTCTCTCTCTCTCTCTCTCTTTCTCTCTCCCTTTGAGCCCATAGCTAACTACATTTTCCAGCCTCCTTTGCAATTAGTTGTGGTGATCATGTGATCAAACTCTAGCCAATGGAATACGATTTCCAGGTCTAGACATATCTAGGCCATCCTACTCCCAAATTTGCTTCTCCAAGTTTTTCTCCTTTTTCTTGATCTTCCCAAGATTCTCACTTCACTTTACAAAATATGAAGGAGGCAGAAAAGAAGATTAAATTTGTTGGTTTAAATAATCCAGCCAAAGTAGTGAGTTATTTGACCAAACAGGTCTATGACAAGCAGCTGTGAACATCTATGGAGGAAGCACAGTGGATCAGCAAAACTAAGTTGCCTACTCGTGTTAGGTGTAATGGTATACAAATATTTCCTTAATAATATTTTTAAATACATAGATTTCTCAGTTATAGGGGTCCAAACCAAGGAAATAAGAAATTGTGTTTTATGTTCAAACAAAACAGTTTAGATTTTAAATGTTAGCAATAATTTCAGTTGTCATTTTAGTTGCACAAGAAGTCATTAACTTGATAAGGAATTTCAACAGAAAAACATAGCTCTTTTAACTCAGCAGTCTCCCAATAAACCTAATTCACTAAAAATTATCTGCTGTAATTTATAAGAGCACTTATCAAGATGAATCACTTCTAGATGTAATTATCCTCATTTATTAAAAGTTACGGGGGAAAATGTGGAAACTTTTTTTTTAACTGAAGGAAATATGTTGAAGAGAATTAGATCCTCAGCATA
This sequence comes from Panthera pardus, assembly GCF_024362965.1. NCBI lineage: Eukaryota > Metazoa > Chordata > Mammalia > Carnivora > Felidae > Panthera > Panthera pardus. Next base: position 80,920,434 of record NW_026526677.1, on the reverse strand, counting down.
ACCATGAATAAATGAATACATTCCTTGTTGTATTCAATCATTTTAATGCCCTAACATTTGCTATTTTTCTAATTTATTTGAATTATCTACATTGTTATATATATTTTATTTTTCATTCTACCCACATCTGCATTGATTGAGATATTTTGTGTATTTTAAAAATTCTATTCCAAATGCTAGTGTATTTTGTAGTATGCTTTGATTTTAAAATCTTAACTGTTGGACAGGAGCAAGATGCATATATCTTATGTATACCTAAATATATATGAACACATATTTAAATTTAGATACAAATATATGATGTTACTACATGTTAAATATTTGGCACAAACAGGTATATTTATATATTGAGACCCTAAAATTTTATCTTAACATTTCTATAAATTGAAGGTGCATATTCAGACCTTACATCTCCACTTACATCTACATGAGCTAGCTCTAACCTGACTCCTGATTTCATCTCTTCTCTTGCAACATTCTTTGCTATAGCCATACCGGTATTTTAGTTTCTTGAGTTCATAGAACTTGTTTTGGACTTTGGACTCTTAATGCAGGTAATCTCTCCCCCTTGGATATACTTTATGCAAATGTTATGTGTCCAATCTTTCGTATCATTTAAGTTACTCCATGAAAAATACAGACATCTATCCTATCACCATCTATCCCATTTCCTATATATATTTGTATTTCATAGTGCATATTACAATCCTTAATTATTTTATGAATTATTTAACTTATGATGCATATGTTTATTGCTTATATTGTCCATTACCTATCATTGCTTCACTACCTATCGTTGGTTCTGTGGAGTTTCAATACAGTTAAGACCTCACAGTGTTTTCATTTTCTTCAGATGGATTCCCAGGGATAGAATTGCTAGATCATATGGTAGTTTTGTTTTTTATTTTTTGAGGGACCTGCATGGTGTTTTTCATAGTGGTTGTGTTGGTTTACATTGTTGTCAGCAGTGCACAGGTGTTCCCTTTGCTCCACATGCTTGCCGAAACTTGTTTCTTGTCTTTTCAATGCTAGTCATTTTGGCTGCTGTGAGGTGATGGGCTGTTGTGGTTTGGGTTTGGATTTCTCTGATGATTGGTGATTTTGAGCATCCTTCCATGTGGCTTTTGGCCATCTGTATGTCTTCTAAGTATCCATTGATGGGCATATATACATGGAACCAAAACAATAAAGAAATAAAAAACAAACAAAAAGCGAGCTCATAGAGACAAAAAGCTCAACCAAAAAGCGAGCTCATAGAAACAAAAATCAATTGGTGGTTACTGGTGGGAAGGGGAGTGGTGATTGGCAGGATAAGTGAAGAGGGTCAAAAGGTACAAACCTCCAGTTATAAAATAAATAACTCATGCATAGTCACAGGGTAACTATAGTTAATAATACTGTATTGCATATTTGAAAGTTGCTAAGAGATTAAATTTGAAGAGTTCTCATAAGAAAAAAAGTTGTAATTGTATGACATATGGTAACTAGACTGTTATGGTTATCATTTGCAGTATATACATGCAATATAGAATCATTATGTTTTGCACCTAAAAATAATAAATGTTATATATCAATGCCACAATATATATATATATATTTTTTTTTTGACATTTATTTACTTTTGAGACAGAGAGATAGAGACATATGTGGGGAGGAGCAGAAAGAGGGGGAGACACAGAATCTGAAGCAGGCTTCAGGCTGCAAACTGTCAGCATAGAGCCCGACATGGGGTTCAAATCCAATGACTGTGATCATGACCTGAGCCAAAGCTGGACACTTAACCGACTAAGCCACCCAGATGCCCCTATATATTTTTTAATTTTAAAAAAATGCACTCACACACTATATTTTGACATGGTGCTTAAGAGATGTCATAGACCTCAAACATAAGAGTAAATGTATAATATTGATTTAGTATAACAAATGTTAGAAGCATTATGTATATTTTTATTTATATATTTTATTATACATTTATATTTATCTATTATCTATTTATTATACATATATATTTATTTATATACCATATTAATTCTGGATTGATCTATATAAATTAATGAGCAGTTAACTATAACATTGAGTGTGGAGTCTCAATGGACAAGGAATCAGAGTTTCAAAAGAAAATATAGCAGAATATATATTTTTAAATATTTTGATTTTAAAGCATGGTAATGTATAATATGCTCAGAAATGAATAAATGAAATTAATTTTTAAAAGTTATATTTGTGTGTATGTGAGAGCAAAAGAGGAGAGGGAGATGGAGAGAATAGGAGGAAAAATAAAGGAAAATAAAAGTGAGAAGATATTTGAGGATCCTTTAGGGGACATGGAATAGGAGCCCAGCTTCTGAAGTCAGAGTGCCAGGTCCCAACTCTTGCCCAGCAATTACTGCCTATCAGACTTTAAGCATGTGACACATTCCCTTTCTAGTTTAGCATCTTAACTGGTAAATATTAATACTTCTTTAGAGTAGATTCAAACCTATAGTGAATATCAATGAATGTAATCATTTATTATTCAAAATTTTCATTTTACAAAAAAGTCCTGAAATATGAAATAAATTATTATTTAGTAATTTCATTATTTTTTGTTAAATGTTTATTGAATCAACTAGAATTTTTGAAGTTGAGGTATATCTAAAGGGGACCGAAAATAAATCATTTTTGTTGATTATTAATCTTCTAACATAACTAAATCCTACTTGTTAATTTAATGTAGCACAAAAATGACTATTTATAAACATATAAACACTTATGTTACGCAGCAAAAACATAATGCCTAATGCCATACTGTATAACAAACATTATCTCATCTGTAAAAAATAGAGAAAAGTAAGTAAAAAATAAGCAAGAAAGTAAAGTAGAAAATAAACTGTGATTGCCTCACAGTGATAGAAATTTGGGAGATTTTGTAATTTTCTGTAGGATTATAATTTTTTAAATTCATTCCTTTGGGTATACTTTATTATCAGTTTTATGAAAAAGCTATATAAAATGAAAAATAGTGCTTAAACATTTTATATTATTGATGTTACAGTTGATTTTATGCAGTTTAATCAGAATATTTTGAATTAGTTTTCACAATTAACTTTATCATAAAACATGTATTTATTAAAGATAATAATGTATGAAATCCAATTTTAAATGATTATGTAAGGGAAGAACCATCTTAGAAACACACAGCTACAAACCCACCTGGAATTCCCATATCCCCTTTGCTAGCTTTGTGACTTTAACAAAATCACATATTTTTATCATTGAAGATCACTAACATTCATCTAGCATGCTAAGAGTCACTAGTCTTTGTCATGTTAAGTACTAAATTTCTGGGAGTATGTAACCTATGAAAATTTTTATTTTCAATTACCTACCTAAAGAATTTGTGAAATGTTTAGAGGGAAAACTCAAGCTTCACTTTTGGACATTGTAATTATGAGATACCTATTAGGCACCCAAAATCCAAAATTGAATAAGAAGCTGAGTGTAGGAAGTGAACTCAGTGGACAGATGAGTACTAAAGAAACAAATTTGGAAGTCTCTAGCGTATCAATGGAATTAACACCCTGGAGATAGAGAAAATCTGTTAGGGAGAGGTTATAAATAGAAATGAAAAGGGAGCCCAGGATGAAGTATTCAGATATTCAAACATCTAGAAGTTGAGTAAGTGAAGAAGAGCTTTCAAAGAAGAAAAAGTGAGTGACTAGTGAAGTGGGAGGAAAACAGAGGGGGTGAAGGGAATTGTTAGGAGGATTATTATTATTTTTTACTGAAAGAGAGAGAGAGAGAGAGAGAGGAAGCAGAAAGAGGGAGAGAAGGAGAAAGAGAGAATTTCAAGCAGGCTCCGTGCTCAGCACAGAGTCCAACATGGGGTTTGATGTACCACCATATCATGACCTGAGCTGAAATCAAGACTCAGTCACTGGCACCCATTTTATAAGGATTATTGTGAGGAGATAATAAAATGTTGAATGTGTGAGTACTCTGTAAATATTAATATCGTCTTCATTAATAAGGAAGAGGCATATTGTCAGAAAAGTTTTTCAGATAATGGACCCCATGACCTACATCAGCTAAGTCTAGCCAGGTGATATTTGCCAGTGAGAAACACAATCATGAGAAGAATACCAATCACTATAAAAAAATAGATACAAGATGGAAAAAATGTACCTTAGCATAACATCCTGAACAAATATTGTGGAGTGACTAAGAAAAGTAAAATAAGCTGCGCAAGATGTCAGGAAACTAATTAGTGGCCAGGACACTCAAGCACAGTTACAGCAAAGACCATAATGTCCTACCAATCTCCTTGTGAATCTCAACACAAATAATAAAATCTCTCTGGGTCTCCACTTATTCATATGTGAAATGGGAATAATTATATTACCTACCTCCTAGTGTTCTCAGTAGGAGTAATTAAAGCAATATTCACAAAGTGCTTATCACAATCCCCAGCACAGAACTCAATATGTAGTAATCAAAATGACTGCCACCATTACAGTCAATTAGGATTCAAATCGAGTCTCTGACTCCTGGACTTTGGTAGTATTGTTATAGAAGGAGTTCATGTATTAGTTGGATTACAAAATCTTAGAGAACATGTTCAACCCTGAAGTATCTATAAAAATTTGATGAAATGATGAGTTGTTTTAAGTTCAAATTTCACTTTTTTTCCTAATAATTATAAAAATCTTGCACTGTAATTTTGAATATTTCTGTGACACACACAGACACAGAAATACTTTAACTTCCTCTACATGTCCTCATAGATAATTTCATTGCCTATATGTACATGCCAATAACATGAGCATAAATGACCATTCAAGCTTCTCTGTGTGTTTTATTTCCCAATAAAGGAAGGTACCCCAATATACAATAAATAGTGTAGGTTTGGTAGCAGAATTGGCTTTATGCCAAGCACTGCATTCTATTGGTTATACACTAAAGACAAGTTATTTGATCGATATGAGACAGCGTTCTTCCCATTTGTCAGAGTAAATAATGTACTCACAAAATATTTCATGTTTTCTCTAGCATTTCCAGTCCCATTTCCAGTTAAATAAATCCATATGAAGAAGTATGGGCAATGTTGCAAATTGCAGAAGTTTTTATCTCTAGGTTGAAGCACAAAGAGATTAGGTGTGAGTTTCCATGTGAGGTCTTTGTATATTCTTTTCACCATTATTGCTATTGTGGAGGCCTCCTGTTGAGAGAGTAAAACCACCAAATCCCAGAAGATTTACTACTTGAATTACCTCATGAGTAGTAGTTGATAAGTCACCTAGACCACAGCAGAATTTTGAGCAAGAAGTAAACTTTTATTATCCTTAAATCACTTTTTTTAATTTTTAATATTTATTCATTTTTTTTTTGAGAGAGAGACAGACAGAGGATAAATGGGTAGTGGCAGAGAGAGGGAGACACAGAATCTGAAGCAGTCTCCAGGCTCTGAGCTGTCAGCACAGAGCCTGACGTAGGGCTCAAACTAACGAACCACGAGATCATGACCTGGCTGAAGTCAGACACTTAACCGACTGAGCCACCCAGGTACCCCTTTAAATTGCTTATTAACATGGCAAATCTATGCTACCTTGACAAATGTACTTCTCATCTATGAAAGGATGACAATTATGTGGGGTTGCTGTAAATATAGAGACAATGTACATAAATAGACCAGCAAAATAAGCATGTGCAAAAATAATAATTATGAATATTGTTAAGAAAAAATAGGCATTTTGACTCATATCATGGGAGAGTTGTCAAACTTTCATACAATGAAAACAATATTAGTCTTTCCAATACCACATTGCAATATTGTCTCTATAAGCATCATTTCAAACATTCAAAGATGACATCGATTTTAAAGATAATCTAGAATCAATTGTATCAAGTTTATTTAGATCTAAGCCATATCACACTCAAGCATTTTGACTACATGGTTGAGATTATATTCTGTTTTAAGAGATATACTAACTGTGGTCCTGAAATTCAATGAGATTAAATTTTAAATAGTATATACCAAATATTCTCAATTACTGTGTTTGATGAAAAAAGGAGGGGATGGTATTCATTTCAATTAATAAATTTATCGTAAATTGTCAAAACAACATGCCTAGTGTAAATAAAGCCTTTGCAAATGTGTACACCATTTCCACAGCAATTTTGGGACACCTGTTATATAGGAACAGGCTTCTGAAAATTAACAACAAGAACAAACACAGATGTTAAAGACAAGTCACTTTATCTCTCCAGTTACTATCAGTAGAGTTTAAAAGTTACTATTGGTAAAAACCAAGTATTAAAAATGACTCTAATTAGAGAAGTATGCCCTATGTTGAAATAAATGTCCCTTATGCTATCTATTTCTTAACACAGACTTCAAAAGGTGTGAGAAAACTTGGATTATGGTGAAGACTTCTGAGCACAGCAGAGAAAATTAAAAGCTATACATCTTACTTTCTGTTTTGTAGAACCAGAGGGAATGATTTAAATGATTTAACTTTACCTGCAATATACAATATACAATATACTATGTACACTGTTTCATAAAACAAAACCTCCAACCTTAGTTCCCTAGACTAAAGCAGATTTACTATGCTAACTTAACATGGGATATAGACAGTTTCCATACATCATTTTAGAAATGGCAAAATATTTCTAAAAGGATGAATGCAATCTACTGTTTTATCAGTAAAATGCTGGATGACAAATATGACAATGACATTGTATCAAAATATATTTTTTAGAAATTTTTTTCTAACATTGGAGAGGAAATCAAGGCTATGGAGCCAAATCACCATATACTCCTAATCTTGCTTCATTCATACCCTTCTTTAATGAGCTAATTAAAGGATAAAACAAATAAAACCATTTTCCCCCTTGCCCAATATTGTTTATGTCTAGGTTTGGAACTTTACAATAGGTATGCACTGAGCACATTATACCTCTTGACAGGTATACCTATTATACCTATGACAAACAATAGTGGTAATGATAATAGTAACTTCTGACAAGTTGTATTTGATTTGCTTCCCTGCTTTCTGAAACAGACTTTCAGTTCAGTTTTTTAGCCTTATGAAACAGTAAGATACAATCTGTTTTAGATAAGTTATAAAATAAGAACATCCCTGTGCCATTAAGCATAGGGGGATATATAAGCAATACTCAGGTTTTGACCCTCCCCCCTTCCTTTTAAATATTACTTCAAGAAAACACCTATTTCATAAATCACATGTTTTTGGTATCTATCAACTTGCCTGGATAAATTGAATTCAATCATATTATTTGCTAAAATCTTAAGAATTATACAGGATGGAAAAGTCTCTTTTTAGTGTCTTGAACATTATTATACCATTCTATTTAATAATGGTAGTCATTAAAGGTCAAATATTAGATTTGATGACTTTAGCAAAACTTTAATTAAAGAATACCTATCAGACAAGATTAGAGATTAATGTGAGGACCTTTCCATATTTTGAAACAAAATAAAAAATAAATATCTTTAATACTAAGCATATCATTATGGATGTGAACACAATCTGATTTGCATTAAACAATATGATCATAATGATAATGGAATCTGAAAGTCAAAGTTTAACATGCACAAACACACACAGCACACATTTTATATTTTACCAAATAAGTTATAATTACAATTATAATCATTGACTTTCTTCTGTATATTTTAAGTCAGCCAATCATTAATAAGATTACTTACATTTTCAATATCTTTTTTAAGCCTCCCCTTCACCTACTTGTTCTAAATAAAACTTTATTTTCCCCACAGATTTTGCTTTCCCTGTTGCATTCTCAGGTGGTCATGTTTCCCCTACAATACTCTTCAGAGCACTGGGCTGAGGATTAAATTTCCTCTTTGCCCCTTGTTGCTTGCTTCTAGAACTTTAGCCTCCTATCCTCTAAAAATCCCAGCTTTGAATGAAGGTTAAGCCATCAATTTACACTGCCTACTAAACTTCCCTCTGGTAGTCATTTATAGCTCTGGAGACATTACCTTCATTCTTTGGATATTCAACATCTAGCTACTGCCTCCTCACTCCCAGGGGAATCCGGAAACCTTAGTGATATGACTTTCAAGGTAGCGATTGTTCCAATAGCTTTGCCCCTCAGTCCCATAACCTCCTTTGCTCTAATGATCTAGCTAGCTACCTACCAAATTTTGGACAACTACTCTATATTACATTATCATGTCATTACCCAGAACCACATTCATTTCCTCCTAGCAATTTTACAGATGCCATTCTCCGACCTCCACCTTTTATTTTCTGACTCACCCATTTTAGTACCAGATTCCAGCAAAGATCTTAGCAACGTTTTACTCTCCTCCTTCTCTTGTTCTAATTTTGTCCACACACAATTTAGGTAATATGGCTCTTTGTACAAATTCTCCCTTGTTTACATTCTCAATATATTCCTTCCTTTTCCCCTCTACTGAGCTCCGTCTCTGGTGAAATCCTTGATCCAGTTACTCTCTTCTGTATTTGTGCAGCTGATATTATCTAAAGACAAACTAGAGAGACCCCAAACCTATATCCATCTTTTATTATATATCTCTTGATTTTCTCCTCCAAATGTGTTCCTTCTGCTTGTTTTTTTTTTTTTTTCCCCATGAGGGAAATAAATGGCACATGTAGCTTTGAGCTTCTCAGACTAAAATCCTTGTGAGCACTCTTGACTTCCTTCTTTCTCTTATATCCCACATCATCTATCCAGACTTATACCAGATTTTAGCACCTCCATCATCACCTGGGCTTAGCCACAATCCACTCTCACTTGTAGCATTGCAGTATCGCCCTTAATCATGCTTTGTCTCCCTATAGTCTATCTTCCATGCTGCAGCCAGACTGATCCCTTAAAATCCATACAAGAACATGGTTTTCTTCTGTTTAAATACTCTAAAGTTTGAATCTCACTCAGACAGAAAGTCCTCTAAGTGATCTACAAGACTCTACGTGACCTGATCCTCCCCATCTATCCACACCCTGATCCTAGTCACTGATCTCTTATTGTCTGTCTTAGCCCCATATCTAACCTTGCCACTGAGTGTGTTCTCTGACTAGCAGCACTGGAATCACTGGGGAGCTTGTTAAGGTGTTCACATTCAGATCCCAGAGCACATCTATTAAAAATGAATCTGCATTTAAAAAAGAACACCAGATAATTTACATGCACATTAAAGTTTGAAAAGCACAGATGTATTTCTTGTGTAAGGACCAATACCAGTGAAAAATAAGAGGCTTGATTCCCTATTGAAAATAAAGGAAGAGATTTCCTTCTCCTCACTTTTCATTAGAACACTTACCTTAGAAAACTTGAAAATGGTGATACTTTCTCCTCTCTTTAAAGTGCATATGAATCGTTTTAGAAACTAAAGAAGATTTTGTCAGCTTTATGACCTGGGAAGATCTTTCTCCTGGACCTGGGAGCCATCTCTTTGAAATATAAATATCAAGGAATGCAGTCACCTTAACTCCGTTTCTGTGGGAGGGAAGGAACCTAACTTCAGTGGGCACATTGTTCCAGGTTGCAAAATTTCCTACTGTCATAAAGGTAGAAGTTTGATTTTCCCCTGGATAAAACCAGTAACACAGATGATTACCAGCATTACTAGTAAGAAAGAACTATGTATGACAAAAGGTGCTGTCAAGTCGTCTTACATGAGGACTAGTTATTGTTTATCTTGAAAACTTGTTATATAATGAGTTGTATATATTGGCTATAAGTAATGGTGTTCCTTTCTGCCTTTACAATCTCCTAGCTGGCTACCTATGATGCAAAATCATATTCTAGTTTAATGTTTATTCAATAATAAAAATGTTTTCTCTCTCTACTGCCTTTGTGGAGATACTTCCTGGGTTGGGAAAATATTTTATTTTTAGTTGCATTTTCCCAACATTTGCAAGTCCTAATTTGGAAGTGTAGGGGGATTCACTCGTTAATCTGCAAAAATCTAAAACGTCCTTTGCTCACACTACTCTGAGACACCAGAGTACCAGCATCCTTTAAATTCCTTAAACACTTGAAACACTTAAAACTTCTGTTTTCTCTGCAGGCAAACTCACCCCCACGATGAGTCTCATTTACCTAAAAAAAAAAAAAATTGTCAACTTATCGAAGATTTTTCATTGTTCTATTTATAAAAAAAAAAAAAAGCTTCTCCTTTCCCTTTGTTGTTAAATTTTCTCTGCTCCTAAACATCAAAATTATAAATATATTTTGCTTTGTTTTTCAATCCTCAGAATGTGAACTCTGTTAGGACGGAAGTATTCTTAATTTTTTTCCTCATCTCTATGTAGCCCAGTACCTAGAATAGTACCCCTTTTATACGATATGTGTGCAATAAATATTTGTAAACTAAATTACAGAATACACTGTCATGCATATAAATGTGTTAATGATCCTAATCAAATGTTTAAGAAACATTTAGTTTTTTAATTAAAAAAAAAAGCTATCAAACTAATTAACTTAGGCTATATATTATGGTGATTTTGATGACTTTTATTTACATTATTACTGCAGAGTAAAATATTATAAATAAATTAAATCTTTTCTTTCTTGATATCCTTTCAAATTTCTGTTCAAGATCCCACTCCAGATTACCACCTCTCACTGTCTTGATTACACTGATGACCCCAATCAAAAGGCAATTACCTACTGAGGGTAGATGGTAATTATTCCTATCAAGTAGAGATTGAACACACCTGAATAGACAGCTGCAGCTCTTTTCAGGACAACATTATTACCACAAAATTTGACTCTGGAAATTTGTGATGTATGTAAAATCTATGATAAATTTTAGATTTATTTGCAAGATTTATAAGACAGCTACTCTTTCCACTAAAAGCCATATCTCTAAAAGGCAAAGTAAATAAGGGAGTATTTTGGATTTGGAGAAAGCAAAAGATTTATTCAAATGTCTAATTTAGACTTGCAAAACAGAGTGCATTTAAGTTGATTTTACTGGACTAAGAAAATCTTACAGAAATTTCACCAAAATGTGTATTTATAAAGCTTATAAAATCCTGAAACATGCAATGCACTATCACTCAGAAATGGGAAAAAGTCAATCATAAAAATGGCAAATTATTTTCACACCCTAACATAGTCATAAGTTAAAATCATATACTACAATGAACATTATTTAGAAATTTAAACATACTAGATTTTTTTTTTATTTTTTAACGTTTATTCATATTTTGAGAGACAGAGCATGAGTGGGGGAGGGGAAGAGATAGAGAGAGACACAGAATCCGAAGAAGGGTCCAGGCCCTGAACTGACAGCACAGAGCCCAATACCGGGCTTGAACTCACAGAGCGTGAAATCATGACCTGAGCTGAAGTCAGATGCTTAACCAACTGAGCCACCCTGGCGCCCCCATACTAGAATTTTTTTTATATGAAATCAGTTCCATTTAGGGAGTTTCAAAGGTAGCTACTTGCAAGAAGGAGGGAAGATTCTTCTGCTCCTATTCCTACAACTTCCCTCAACCATCAGTATATACAGAATACAGTCTTCGCCTTCCAGTTCCCTTGGTAGCTTCTTTAAAGTGAAATTAGAGCATTGGTCATTGAATTAATGTTAAAATTATTTATTGTTAGAAACTTCATCCTAATTATTTATTTCATTTCTATTCCTCAGTGTGGTGTCTAAATGGGGTCTCTCTCAATCAGATGGGGGCCTCCAAATGTGGGGTGATGATAGGGTAGAAGTTGGTGACACAGGAGGTGAAAGAATTCACCTGCAGCAGAACAAAGGAGATAAATGTTTATGGAATACACCCCAAGGGAGTGGTGCACAGGACAGCAGAGAAGAGGCTATCTGCAAGGAGGTAGTAGGAGGGGGCTGTTTTTAAAGCAGGAAGAAGAGGTGACGTATGGAATCTTCCTGTTCTTGGTAACTGTGCCTACCTGTGAGTACCCCATTGGTCAGTTACAGCCTAGGGATATTTTGAGGTGGGTCGCCTGATGGGTCTGTCTGTATTCTGCCAGGTGGGTGGTTACTGTGGGCCTTTTCTACATTCTGTTGCTCAAGCCTATTTGCCTGGAAGTGTCCTCTATACTCAGTACTACATAAACTCTGTTAAGGGATCTGATATTTTGTTTACCCTAAGGTCCCCAGAGCTTGAAACAGTGCCTAATGCATAGTAGGCATGCTTTGAACATTTACTAGGAGAAAAATTTCAATGAATAATATACAGCTGGGATCATAACGTGGCTGTAAAAGAAAACTGCTTCTATGCTACTTTTGAGTGCTCTTTCTGATAGAAAGAATCTTTCTGACAAAAATAATCAATTACAGTTTTAATGCAATAAAGAAGAGAGATAAGAAAGAGTGAGGAGGGATCTGAAAGAGGAGTCTTGTCCATGGGTCCCAAAGCTACATTTCCATATTAGAGAAATTTACAAGCAGGGCTTACTTTTAAATGGGTAAGAAATTGCAGGAAGAGTGAGAATTGCCCAATAATGTTTTGTCCCTGTGAGGATAAAATTCAAATTGGAAATGAAAAATACTATCAGAATTTTTTTTAATGGAGGAAAGTTCTGTCTTGCCTATGTTTTCTTATGTAACTATAAGACCCGACAATTACCAGTTAAATAGCAATTTCTTTTAAGCTGATTTGATTGACTTCTTTAAATGTATAATACATACAACAAGGTACTTTTTCATCATTATCTTATTTAATCCTCTCCACAACTCAATTTTGTAAGCATTATTGTGCCCCTTTTCAGGCATGGATTCTGAGGCTAAGGAGGATTCTATACATTGTTCATGTTCTGGAAGTGCCAAGTTTTAAGCTCTAGAAGCTTGCTCTTTTTATTATAACACTAGAGTCATTTGATGGATATGGCAGCAAGCACGTGAACTGCTGTAAAATGTTAATATTACCACTAACATTTAAATGCATTGTTTTTCACTTCTAAAATTTCTAAAATCTTATTGTTATTGTATATTTTCCATGTATATATATATATTTGTTGTTGTTGTTTGTTTGTTTGTTTGTTTGTTTTTACTTACTTTTTTCCAAATACTTCTCACTGAAATGAATTTCTTTCTGTCAAAAGACACTGGATGACTAGTTATCCAAGATTCACTGAAGAGGGTTTTTGATCCAAATCCAAACAACAGTCAATGAAATCATAATTTTGTATTCATAATTAAGTAGATAGTTGTACTAAATCATTTCTAAAATTATTTCAGAAGTGGACACATTTTCCTTGCACCTTGTATTTACCCTAATCTCCTCTAATTATCTGTGCCCTTCATTAGGCTTGTGGGCATTAGTGTCTTGTGGGCAGAGCCACCATCTTGCTCACTACCACATACCTAGTGAAGACCACTATACTTGGTGCATAGGATTTGCTGAATATATACTGAATTAATATAATTTACAATCAAGTGTCTATGAGTTATATGGGTATAAGAATAAGAAGAATAAGAATTTATGTAATTGCTTGATTGCCAAGGGAAATGCCACACAAAAAAAAGATCCTGAAACAAGAATTACCAGCCCACTGCCAAATTAAATTTCACCAAAACTTGCATCACTTCCTGTAGTCTTCCCTTATTCTACCTTCACTGTACAACTCAGTCTGCTAGAAGTAAAAGATATTATTTATAAACTAGATATGGTACATATCATTTATTAGCTATAGTCCGTATAACTCTGCTTTAGTATTGTCCCTAATTTCATTGCTGTCAGACTCTGTATTTAACATTTCCATCCCTAATATGCTAATAACCAATTATCCTTTCTAAACGCAGCATGGTTTCAGCATTCATTTGGAGTTAAAGGATACAAGTGGAAGTAACCACTTAGCCCAGAAATGAAGAATCACAATAATGTATATATTTTTAATGTATAAACCTTTCAACTTCTGAGAAATTCAGTTTGTTTCATTACTCTCTCAACCAACCAACAAGGGAGCCCTCAGCTCTGGACAATGAGTAAGACCACCACATAATGTGACATGGTCTTTTCACATCTCCAGAGGGTGCAATTCACATTGACTTCAGTTTGAAGAACATCCCTATGGCTGTGCAGTGTAGCTGCTCCGACATAGAAGGTGACGGTGGCAGGATCTCTGTCTCTGTGTAGTTGATAAGATTTTCTTTTAAAACCATATTTTTTAATGTTTTATTTATTTTTGAGAGAGACAGAGGCAGAGTGCAAGCAAGGGAAGGGCAGAAAGAGAGGGAGACACAGAATCTGAAGCAGGCTTCAGGCTCCAAACTGTCAGCACAGAGCCTGACACGGGGCTCGAACCCACTAACCTTAAGATAATGACTAAGCCAAAGTCAGACCCTTAAGATAATATTTTCTGAGAAACAGGAGATGGGGAAGTAGAAACAAACTTTGTTGTTCTTTACTTTGGTGCTTCCTTGGTGGCAGGCACTGTGTTATGTAGAAACTCTGTATTCCTTATCATATATAATCTTCATGTTTTACGGTGGAATGAACCAAATTTTGGAAGGAATAAGTAAATTGCCATAGTTTAGTGGCAAAGCATATGTTAACCTATGTGGTTCATCTGCCTCTATAGTCTAAACTTTTCGATAATTCACGTAGGTAATTTTGGAACAATTAAAGGGCTTGCATGTCATGCAATTGGATATGAACTTTATCTGAAGGCAATAAGGAGACATGAGAAGCTTTATCAGGATCATAACATGACTATATAGATATTTTAGAAAAATAACTTTCAAGCATGAGTAGAATGGGTATTGGTAGAGTTTACTGAAAAAATCACAAAAAAACAACAAACAACAACAACAACAAAAACAGGGCATCTGGGTGGCTCAGTTGGTGTAAGTATCCAACACTTGGTTTCAACTCAGGTCACGATCTCATGGTTCCCTGAGTTTGAGCCCGTGACAGGCTCTGTGCCGAAAGTGTGGAGCCTGCTTGGGATTCTCCCTCTGTCTCTCTCTCTCTCTCTGCCTCTCTCCTGTTAGCACTGTATCTCTCTCTCTAAACTAATTAATTAATTAATTAATTTAAAAAAGAGTTTACTGAGAAAACCAAGAAACCTGAAAATACCCATCAATTATACTAGTGCCTTAGAAAGAAAGAAATCCTAAGGAATTATCTCTAAAAGCAGGTGATGTGGCTTCCAAAAGCAAGTGTATCAAATTAGTCTCAATAATCAGTAATTGTTTTTTGCACCAAAAGCTTCCAATAGGAAAATAAATTTTGGCAGAAGAACAAATAATTCAATCAAATGCTGACTACAAGGAAAAGGCAGGGGTGAGAGGTGACGGAAAAGCAGAGCAATCTGAATGCATGTTAGTCAGAAGCTAGACATACTCAGTGGAAGGAACGCCCCAAGGCAGAGTCCCAAGTCCTTGAAGGGGAATGATTGAAACATGTGCTGGAGGCAAGGAATATGACAAATAAACTACATATTAAAAGCCTATGGGCACAACATCCTGTCCCTGTTGTTTCTAAGACCTTAAGGCTGACAAATCAAGAGGCATAGATGTGGAGTTTGTGCTCTCCTCTTCTACCTCTGCCCCAGGGTAAACCCTAGACTCATTGTAATGCATTGGCATTGGGGTACAGCCCCTGTTTGATGGAGAAAGAATTGTGATGTACAGTAGGGTGCTCTCTAATGGGGAGTGCTTCCAATCATTTGGGAACTTCTCCAACAGGTTGGGAGGGTGAGTTTTTGACCCTACAAGGTTTCTACTGGAAACATCATGGCAGCCTTTCTCCATCAGGCTGTACCTGAATGCCTGGAAAGATGCAAGAAATATACAATCCCATAACAACCTATGACATGTCCACCTCCTGGAATCTGACCACTCTCCCACCTTGAGAGTGTACCTTTATTTTAATAAACTGTTTTGTGCTTTCTACTTTCCTTCTGGTTATCTTTATTTGAGAGTAGATCTCTAGGTGAATGTTCTTGTGGGGAATCCAAGGAATTGAGACCTCAATTCACACAATGCAGACTCTCCCACAGGGTAGTAGGAAAGGGTTGTTGCGTCTTTCCTTAGGACTGCTAGCATGTGTCTCTTCCTCTAAACCTGACACTAGTGCAAACTTTATGACATGCATTGTAAGATCTGTATTTTAGTAGGTCAAGAGAACAAGGAGGAAATATTTAGAATCACAGTGCTGTTTTTGTTACCATGTGAGAAATAGAAGACATGCAAATGATCTTTTTGATTCATAGATGATAAACAATTATAGTATGAATCACCCCTTTAGACACCACATAAAAGCTTTTAACACCACTACGTTTTCCAGATCTTTAATGGCTTGAGTCAACTTGAGATTATATTTTTCTTGCCTATGGATCTAACTAAATAAAGCCACAAGCAAGTAAACAAAACAAAACAAAACAACAAACAAAAAAACACAAAGTTACCTTTCCATACAAAATAAGATTAGCCCAACACCTTTTTAAAGTTGTTTCTGGATTCATTCTTTAATATGTTTTCTTTTTATTCAGGAACTAGAAACTATTTATTTTGAGCATTGTGTTCATTCTGATAGGGTTTTTTCAATGCTCTTCCTTAATATTCTGGTGGAAGTCATATGGAAATTGCAAGTGCAATCCCGGATTAACCTTTGCAAGATTAAATTTTCTTTTATTTACTTCTCTTTTTATTTTGTATTACACAGAGAGAGAGGGAGCAGGAGAGGGGAAGAAAGATAGGGAGAAAGGCTCCACACACACTGTGGAGCCTGATTCAGAGCTCAATCCTACGACCCTGGGATCATGACCTGAGCCAAAATCAAGAGTTGGATGCTCAACTTACTGAGCCACCCAGTAACCCTAAGACTGACTTTTCTAGCAGTATTGTAACCATCAGGAATATACAAGGGCATCAGATATGTTAAAAACCCTGAATAATTTAATCTTTAAATTATTTCAGTGACCCAAGGGAAGATTAGAGAACAAACGGTTCCATGAAACAAAACAATATATGTACCATAAGAGTCCCAGTAAATGAAGATATAGAAAAAGGGGCAGAAGGTTTATTTGAACAAATTATAGCTGAGAACTTCCCTAATATGGGGAAAGAAACAGTCATTCAAGTATAAGAGGCAAAGAAAATTCCCTTCAAAATCAACAAAAACAGGTCAATACCATAACATGTCAAAAGTAAACTTGCAAAATACAAAGATAAAGAGACAATTCTGAAAGCAGCTAGGGACAAAAAGTTCTTAGCCTACAAGGGTAGACAAATAAGATTAGCAGCACCTGTCCACTGAAATTTAGCAGGCCATAAGGGAGTGGCAGGAAACATTCAATATGCTGAATGAGAAAAATATACAACCAAGAATTCTTTAACCAGAAAAGCTGTGATTCAGAATAGAAGGAGACATGAAGAGTTTCCCAGACAAACAAAAACTAAAGGAATTCTTGACCACTAAATCAGCCATGCAAGAAATTTTAAGGGGACTCTCTGAGTAGAGGGGAAAAAAAAGACCAAAGCTACAAAGACAAAGACTACAAAGACAAGAGAACGTCACCAGAAATACCAACTCTACAGATAACACTGTGGAACTAAATTCATATCTTTCAATAATCACTGTGACTGTAAATGATATAAATGCTCCAATAAAAACACATAAGGTATCAGGATGGATAAAAAAACCAAGATCCATCTATATGCTGCCTACTCATTTTATTTTTAAAGAGACTCATTTTATTTTTAAATTTTTTTAGAAGTTTATTTACTTACTTTGAGAGGGGAGAAAGGCTGAGAGAGAGAGGTCGGAGACAGAATCCTAAGCAGGCTAAGCACAGAGCCCAATGTGGGGCTTGATGTCACAAAATGTGATATCATGACCTGAGCCGAAATCAAGAGTCAGATGTTCAACTGAATGAGTCACCCAGATGCCCCAAAAGACTCATTTTAGACTTAAAGATACCTGTAGATTGAAACCAAGAGAATGGAGATTCATCTATCATACTAATGGATGTCAAAAGAAAGCCAGAGTAGCCATAATTATATTAGACAAACTACATTTTAAAACAAAGTCTGTAACAAGAGATGAAGGACATTATATCATAATTAAGGGGACTAGCCATCAAGAACATCTAACAATTGTATCTATTTATGCCCCCAACTTGATAACTTGATAACACCCAAATATATAAAGGATTAGTCACAAACATAAAGAAACTCATTGATAATAATGCCATAATAGCAGGAGACTTTAATACTCCACTTACAACAATGGATCTAAGCAGAAAACCAACAAGGAAACAACGACTTTGGCTTAGATGGATTTAACAGATATATTCAGAACATTTCATCCTAAAGCAGAATACATATTCTTCTTGATTGCACAAGGAACATTCTCCAGAATAGATCACATTCTGAGTCACAAATCAGCCCTCAACAGGTACAAAAAGATTGAGATCATATCATGCATATTTTCAGATCACAATGCTCTGAAACATGAAATCAACCACAAAAAAAAAATGTGGAAAGACCTCAAATCCATGGAGGTTAAAAAATATCCTAACAGTGTACCTCAGTGGCTCACTTTGGTTAGGCTGCTGACTCTTGATTTCAGCTCAGGTCATGATCTCATGGTTTGTTACAGTGTTGAGCCAGCTTGGGATTCTTCCTCTCTCTCTCTCTCTCTCTCTCTTTCTTCGTCCCTCCCTGCTTGCTCCTTTGCTCTCTCACTCTCTCTCAAAATAAATAAACTTAAAAAAAATTAAAGAACATCTTTAAAATTTTTAAGAACTATAGAATGAAAGACCTAATTAGGAAATTAAAGAAGAAATTAGTTTTCCACATTTATATATATGGAAGCAAATGAAAATGAAAATACTGTAGTTCAAACACTTTGGGATGCAACAAAGGCAGTCTTAAGAGGAAAGTATGTCTATGTCAAGAAGCAAGATAGGTCCCAAATATGCAACCTAACCTTAGACCTAAAGGAGCTAGAAAAGGATCACCAAATAAAGCCTAAAGTCAGCAGAAGAAGGGGAAAAATATTGAAGCAGAAATAAGCAGTATAGAAGAAAACAAAATGAAACACAAACAAACAAAAGCAAAGAAACAAACAAAACCAGCACAACAGATCAGTGAACTAAATGCTGGTTCTGTGAAAGAATAAACAAAATTAATAACCCCTTAGCCAAACCTAACAAAAGAAAAATGAAAAAAAATGCAAATAGATACAATCATAAATGAAAGAGGGGAGATTACAACCAACATCACAGAAAAACAAACAATTATAAGAGAATACCATGAAAAATTACATGCCAACAAACTGGGAAGTCTGGAGGAAATGGGCAAATTTCTAGAAATACCCACGACTAAAACTGAAATAGAAAGAAATAAAAAATCTTAATAGGCCCCAAACCAGCAAAAATTGAATCAGTTATAAAAAACTTTTCCATAATAAGAGTCTTGGGCCATATGGTTTCCCAGGGGAATTATTTCAGACATTTAAAGAAGAGTTAAGGGGCACCTGGGTGGCTCAGTCGGTTAAACGTCCAACTTCGGCTCAGGTCATGGTATCACGGTCCGTGAGTTCGAGTACCATATCAGGCTCTGTGCTGACAGCTCAGAGCCTGGAGCTTGCTTCAGATTCTGTGTCTCCCTCTCTCTCTGACCCTCCCCTTTCACGCTCTGTCTCAAAAATAAATAAACATTAAAAAAAAGTAAGGAAGAGTTAATACCTATTCTTCTCAAACTGTACCAAAAATAGAAATAGAAGGAAAGCTTCCAAACTCACTCTACGAAGCCAGCATTACTTTGATTCCAAAACCAAAGACTCCACTAAAAATAACTACAGGCCAATATTCCTGATGAATCTGGATGCAAAACTTTTCAACAAGATACTGGCAAATAAAATCCAACAATACATTAAAAGAATTATTTACCATGATCAAGAGTGATTCATCCTGGGCTGCAGGGATGGCTTAATAATTGCATATCAATCATTGTGATACACCATATTAATATAAGAAAGCATAAGAACCATACAATCCTCTCAATAGATGCTGAAAAAGCATTTGACAAAATACAGAATCTTTTCTTGATAAAAACCCTCAAGAAAGTAGGGATAGAAGGAACATACCTCAACATCATAAAGACCATATACATAAGACCTGCAGCCAATATCATCATCAATGGGGAAAAACTGAGAGCTTTTCCCCTAAGGCAGGAACACAACAGGGGTGTTCATTCTCACCACTATTGTTCAACATAGTGCTGGAAGTCCTTGCCTCAGCAATCAGACAACAAAAAGAAATAAAAGGCACACATATTGGCAATGAAAAAGTCAATCTTTCACTCTTCACAAATGACAAGATAATCTACATGGAAAACCTGAAGGACTCCACCAAAAAACTGCTAGAACTTGTAAGTGAATTCAGCAGTCACAGGATATAAATTCAACATACAGAAATTGGTTGTATTTGTATACACCAATATGAAGCAGCAGAAAGAGAAATTGAGGAACTGATCCCTATTACAACTGCACCAAAACCAAAAAATACCTAAGAATAAACCTAACCAAAGAGATAAAAGATATATACTCTGAACACTATACAAAGCTTATGAAAGAAATTGAAGATGACACAAAAAATGGAAATACATTCCATGCTCATAGATTGGAAGAATATTGTTAAAATGTCAATACTACCCAAAGCAATCTACGCATTCAATACAACCACTATCAAAATAACACCAGAATTCTTCACAGAGCTAGAACAAACAATTCTAAAATTTGTATGGAACCAGAAAAGGCCCCAAAAAGCCAAAGTAATGTTGAAAAAGAAAACCAAAGGTGGAAGCATCACAATTCTGAACTTCAAGCTGTATTGCAAGGCTATAATTGTCAAGACAGTATGATACTGGCACAAAAACAGACACATAGATCAATGGAACAGATAGAGAACTCAGAAATGGACCCACAAATGTATGGTCAACTAATCTTCGACAAAACAAGAAAAAGTATGCAATGGAGCAAAGGCAGTCTCTTCAGAAAAGGTGCTGGAAAAACTGGACAGCGACATGCAGAGGAATAAAACTGGACCAGTTTCTTACACCATACATAAAAATAAAATCAAAATTGATGAGACCTAAATCATAAGACAGGAAGCCACCAAAATCCTAGAGAACACAGGCAGCAACTTCTTTGACCTTGGCCACAGCAACTTCTTACTAGACATGTCTTTGGAGGCAAAGGAAGCCAAAGCAAAAGTGAATTCTTCGGACCTCATAGAGATAATAAGTTTTTGAAGGAAACAATCAATAAAACTAAAAGGTAACTGATGGAATGGGAGAAGATATTTGCAAATGACGTATTGGATAAAAGGTTAGTATCCAAAATCTATAAAGAACTTATTAAAACTCAACATGCAAAAAAACAAGTAATCCAGTGAAGAAATGGACAGAAGACATGAATAGACAATTCTCCAAAGAAGACATCCAGATGGCCTACAGACACGTGAAAACATGCTCAACATCACTCACCATCAGGGAAATACAAATTAAAACCACGTTGAAATATCACTTCACACCTGTCAGAATGGCTAAAATTTAAGAACTCAGGAAAAAACAAATGTTGGCGAAGATGCAGAGAAAGGGAAACCTTTTTGCACTGTTGGTGAGAATTCAAACTGGCACAGCCACTGTGGGAAAAAGCAGGGAGGTTCCTCAAAAAATTAAATAGAACTACCGTACAACCCAGCAATTGCACTTCTAGGTATTTATCTAAAGGATACAAAAATGCTGATTTGAAGGGGCACCTGCACCCCAATGTTTATAGTAGCACTATTAACAACAGCAAAATTATAGAAAGAGCCCAAATTTCTATTGACTGAAGACTAGATAAAGAAGATGTGGTATATATATACAATAGAATCCTAGTTGGCAATCAAAAAGAATGAAATATTGCCATTCAAAACAATGTGGATGAACGAGAGTCTATTATGCTAAGTGAAATAACTCAGTCAGAAAAAGACAAATATATGATTTCATTCATATGTGGATTTTAAGAACCATAACAGATGAACATAGAGGAGGCAAGGAAAAAAAAAAGATAAAAACATAGAAAGGGACAAACCATAAATAAACTCTTTAATACAGAGAAGAAACTGAGGGGAGGTTAGTGAGGAGGAAATGGTATACCTGAGTGATGGTATTAAGGAGGGCACTTTTTACAATGAGCACTGGGTGTCATATAGAAGTGAAGAATCAGTGGGTTCTACTCCTAAATCCAATACTACAGTATATGTTAGCTAACTTGATTTTAAATTTATTTAATTTAAAAATAGTAATAAATAAATAAATAAATAATAGATAAATAAATGAATAAATAACTTCTGTGACCCAAGTTATGTTTTCACAAATCTAAAACATATTCTCAGAGAACATAGTTTAAAGTAAAGTAATAAGTGAAGTAATAAGTGAAAATTCCATTTGTGGTTCTATGAATTTGCAACAACAACAAAAAAAAGGAAATTAAGAGTTGCTCCCTTGAGAGTTCTTAGATTCTTCAACTAACCTTTTACTTTCCTAAATAATAATAAACTTCACATCAAATGGTGGAAAAATTGAGCACTTCCACTCAATGGTAGGAATAGCAAAGATTATTAGACACATTATAAATAAAATATACTTTAACCCTTGATGAAATTCTTTCTGTGCATTTCTAGGAAAAACATAACATTACTGTTGAATTGACTGTATTTATATTGTGGATAGTGTTTTGTTAGACAATAAGTGTATATTGACATATTCACTCATTACTTTTATTATTGTATACTTAGAATTTATGCCCTGGTTATAACCAATGGTTAATAAAAAATATATTTTAACAAGCTGTACCTTCCACAAGACAAACTTTGCCTGCCAAACATATGAATGTGTTTAATAACTTTGTATATTTTTTTAATTTTTTTAACGTTTATTTATTTTTGAGACAGAGAGAGACAGAGCTTGAACGGGGGAGGGGCAGAGAGAGAAGGAGACACAGAATCAGAAGCAGGCTCCAGGCTCTGAGCCATCAGCCCAGAGCCCGACGCAGGGCTCGAACTCACAGACTGTGAGATTGTGACCTGAGCCGAAGTCGGACGCTTAAGCCACTGAGCCACCCAGGTGCCCCAATAACTTTGTATATTATTAGTCTAAAGTTATAACAGGTCTATCTTATATACAAATGACTTACTGAAAAAATAGAAACACATAAAACCTTATCAAGCTGATATTTGATATATTAGACCATTTTTTAACTTGGAAGACTTGTAATTAATTTTTTTAAATAACACATCAAACATTTTCTGTAATGTAATAGTGTTTAAACACACAGTTGTTAGATTCTAGGTTGGATACATAGATAACCAGTTCAGTCACTTCCTCTTGCAATTTAAAGTCTTATAAGCAGTATTTTGAATATAATGAAGTGAGTGGAATAGAGGACTAATAATAAAATGGTCTATTTCATGCAAAAGAATGTATAACATAAATAATATTATCTGTAATCACCAATGTGTTGTTAATTAATTAGATTATCCAAAAAAGGAGAAAAAATAAAGCCCTGATTTACAACATTTGCCAGTCTTCATGGTAAAAATACTGCCACCATGGCTTATTTCAGGCTACTAATGTGATGTCACTGAACTTGGAGTTGGGAAGACATGCTCACAGAAATTTGAAATCAGATATGCACTGGTTCCCGCACATTATTGTATGATACGTTCTGTATTGCATGATTATGTTCTAGTGGAACTTAGCTTTTTGAAAGAAATAAATAATACTGACAAAAATCAATAGCACGATTGATTGACTTTTTAATTTTGGTCAAGTTACTCACCTTCTATGGATCTCAGTTTCTTTATAAGATTCCTTTGATGCCCCATACCAATTTAAAATGTTGAAGAATTATGTAACTGACAATAATGGGAAGGGCTGATTACCCAACTATTTTTTAACTTGTCAACAAATCGGTAGTGGTTCCAAGTATCACAGAATTTATCTTTTTAAATTTTTTTTAAAGTTTTTAAAACTTTATTGGGGGGGAGAGAGAGAGAGAGAGAGAGAGAGAGAGAACAAGAGAACAAGCAGGGGAGGAGCAGAGAGAGAGAGAGAGAGGGAAGAATCTCAACCAGGCTCCGCACTGTCAGCACATAGCCCAACACAGGACTCAAACACATGAACCATGAGATCATGAGTTGAATCATGATCAGCTCCAGACAAAATCAGGAGTTGAATGCTCAACCAACTGAGCCACCCAGGCACTCCAGAATGTATCTTTTCCCACGCCTTGTTGACATAATCCATGAGTGTAAATATTTGAGAATTACAATATTGAACTACCAATTTGATTTGTATTTTTAGAAACTAATAGAGTTCAGACATTCATAACATTGAGCCAAAGGCAATTAAAACCATTATTAATTAATGGTTTTAATTAAAACCACATCTTCTTTAAGTATCCTTAAAATATCCTTAATCTTAACCTTATCCTTAACCTGGTTATTACTTAGATTACCTACCATTCTGTCATCTGCCATTCTTCTCCAAGCAGAAAGGCCCTTTGCCATTCCTTGAGAACAAGTTTCCTCCAGTCTCAAGATTTGGGGCATTCCTCTTCCTGACAAAGTTACCTTTTGTCATACACACACACACACACACACACACACACACACACACACACATTCTTTTAGTTGAATAGGGAAGAGTATCACCTGCATGCATTCATTCAGTTGAACCCTTCTGGAGGCTGTGGTCAGTCAATTTCAATTGAATATATTCACACGGTGACATCAATACTACACTATGAGTATTTTTTTATTATTCTTTTATTGTTTATTCAGCTGGAGCTAATGCATTCTAAGACATAGCTGGACAGAGAGATAATATGTAACAGCTTTTCTGGTCCATGGTAGGAAGGGAGAAAGAGACAGAATTTCTCTTCAAAAATCAACTAATTAACTGAGCATTAAAGCTCCTTTTCCTTTGTATCTTTTTGTTGAGTAAACAGACATCCAGTTATTTGTATTGAATTTATTTTCTAGCTCGACAGCCTGGTATTTGGCTGCCTATAAGTAGATTTCTGAAAGATGTGTTGACATTTAATTTATGCATAGCCAAAAATCAATTTATTCTAGACAGAAAAATTGGTTTTGGCAGAGTAATTGAGATTATAAATACAAGTATTTTTTCCTTTCATATGGAGAAGTCTCTGACAGTGTTACTTTTACCAACTTTATAAACATTTTAAAAGAGAGTCATGGATTGTACATAGATTTAATTGTCAGGACAATAAAGATTTATGAGAAAAAAATAAATTTCAGAAAGATGATTTTTGTTGGCTTCAAAATAGAATTACTGATATATTCTCCTTGCTGAATGCCATGGTAGTAGTTTGTCATATTATCAGTTACCCTTTGTCATATCAAGATATTTGTGACTAAGTATCTTCCTTTGGACTTGATTTTCTGCTGTATGTTAGTCTCCTTTTTCCTTGCTCTCTTCAAAATTATACTTTCTCCATTTATATTTGACTCTAAATATTGTCTCCAGGATGCTTTGATGCAGATTAATTTGCCTACAGATAAACAGCAGAGGCAGATGCTTCTCTGACTTCTGAATTCTCACTTTAAAGAACAGTGAATTTAAAGGTTAACAAGGTGCAAACGGATAAGGTATGTCTTTGGTCTTGGAATCTATCTGCTATTGTACTTATAATAAAGTAAGTCATAAGGAGGCATAAGGTTAAACGTGAAATTTGTTGTTGATGTCTGTTGATTTATTTCAGTTAATAAAAACAATTAAATTAGTTATACCTATCTTGTTCTGATAACTTATTGATATTTTTCTAATTCAAATTTAAACATACTGATTTATCTACAGAAAAGGACAACAATACAGCCTAATTTATGGTTTAAAAAATTACATGATATCAATTACTCTATAAAGGGAAAAATTAGGACAGAATGTAGTGTGATGTTTTACCGAAAACCAGGATTGCGGTTCATGCTGACTCTGAATATGGTGCCTTTGGAAATTGCATATGATCCATTCAAGGCTCAGTTTCTTCCTCTGTAAAATGGAATTAAAATAACATCTAATTCATAGAATCACTGTGAGGATTAGGTGAAATAACATATGAACAATGTTTAGCACAGTAGCTGGTTTAAAATCCTTGTCTGTGGATCTAGAACCTGGCAAGGGCAAACGTTCTAGTTTCTTGGGCTCTAACCTACAAAAATAGGGGTAATTTAAAAAGGAAAAATTCAAATGAAAGGGATCTCCTGGGTGGTACTTCTCCTCATCTCCAAGCCACACAAAAGCCTGAGAATTGGGCTGAATCCTCTTCCTACTTCTTTGATCTTGACTTCTCTGAATAAAAATCAGAGCTATGGGGGCACCTGGGTGGCTCAGTCGTTGGAGCATGCAACTTCAGTTCAGGTCATGATCTCACAGTCCGTGAGTTCGGGCCCCACGTCAGGCTCTGTGTTGACAGCTCAGAGCCTGGAGCCTACTTCAGATTCTGTGTCTCCCTCTCTCTCTCCCCATCCCCTGCTCATGCTCTGTCTCTCTCTGTCTCAAAAATAAATAAAAACATTAAAAAATTTAAAAAAAATATAGCTATGTATTGTGAACATCTCAACAGTTCATAAGAAATCCAGCTATGTAAAATTTAGAGAAAATGTAGAAGTAAATTTATATTACCAATACAGATTTATTGAAAGTTTAACATGTATTACTATATAAACCGTGTTACTTGAGCGTAATAGAATTCATTAGGTATAATGAAAGGGAAGGCATATTTATTAAAATTCTGATAATCTCTGTAGAATGTATAGCTCAATATCTAAAATTATATTTGGGCAAACCACTTGCTTTCTATGACTGCATACTGTGGTTTGGAAAATTCTAAGATTAGGTTGTTAAAAGAGAGTGCATAAAACTGCTGATTCATTACTTTTCTAATAATAAACTCTGACGAGTAACTATAAATGATTATCAGAGAATAGAATGAGCAATAGCTATAATGAACACAGAGGGGGTACATTTCTAAAATAGCATGTGCCATATGTACGCACAAACCCAATTATGCAAGTAATGTACACATCACTCACGTCATTTTTAGCAAATCAGCAAACCTTTTAAAGTTCCTTCTAATGAGAAGTTTGCTGATTGTTGCCCAGGGAAAATTAAGAAGGATCTGAGTAGTACTTTCTGGAGAAAATTACAGCTGATTTTGGGTTTCTTTCCTTTAATCAACAGGAAAAATATTCTTAAAGTAATAACATTTATAAGCCTTTCGTTCCATAGTTAGGACTAACATCAGGCATCTAGCATATTTGTTATAGCACTCTTTCATGGCTCCAGCAATATTTATCTACCTTGCCAGCCTTTATTGAGGAAATGGTAAGGTATATTCATTTTACTCCTAGAAGTTGATTTTTTGCCTTGTTTTCATATATTGTCTGAACTGTGCCAGTTCTGCAAACTCTAAGGGAACTTCCCATATTTTTATATATCAGGACAAATAACACAAGGCCACATAGTTTGTAGATTGAATTTAAATTTTAGCTGTGTCACTTTCTAGATAGAAAACTCTAATATATAACCAAAGCAGAGTTTACTACTTATTCCTATAATCCCCCACATATGTGATTTTAACAAGATATTTATCACCCTTTTTATTATCTGCTTATAAACATGTTTTGCAAATTAGGCCTTCATCAAACATATAAACTTATTAATTATGATAACCCTAGCACAATACTTTATCACCCCTAGGAACTTCTAAAATAACCAATACATATCAATTCATCATTTATTTTGTCTGTTTACAGATATACTTAAGTATATCTGATCAGAATAATAACTTAGCGCCACTTGAAGATAATGACTAAAAATCATTTCTGAATAAAAGTAATGAAAATTACTGGACATATCAACCATATTATTTAATAAATAAGAATGACAAATAATCAGACTATTGGCAAAAGAATAATTCAATATTACTGAAATCAGAAAGTACATTAAAAATAATCACAAAATTGGCCTACTATTTACGACCATACATGATGCTTTACAAAGAAAGGAACTTGACCAGGTGTCAATTTCAGATTTGTACAGGAATTGGTTGTCTAGATAGACAGTTATAAATATAGCTATAGATATAATATTGATAATTTGTATGGTGTGTATACTTAATATGATGTGATTGTTGATAACTATATTTTACCTCTGTGATCTTCCTCCCCAAAATCTAGAACTCCATTCTCATAATGAGAAGAACATCAGACAAATCTGAATTCAGTGATATTCTACAAAACAACCAACAAACTGTCAAGGTCATCAACATAAGAGGAGCCTGGCCTTTGGCATCAAAGTTCAGGAGTTAAATACTGACTTTGTATATTCCTGGGTTTTAGATTTGATACAAATTGTCAATATTTTGAGATGCTGAGGTTTTTTTTGTCTATAAAGCCAAAGGCTTCATATTAAATAGGATAATGTAGACTTAGCAAATGCCTGGAATGTTGAAAGCACCAAATAGTGCTTCCTTTTCCTCTCCTTCCTTTTCCTTCAAGTTCCACCAGGAGCTTAATCCATTCTAAAGTGCTGAAGTTTACATCATATTCTTGATAGTTAACTCTTTTTTATTGTTGTTTTAATTATTTAAATAAAACATGAAAGGTGACTTATCTTTTTATTTCTGGGATATTTATAGCAGTCTTAAATATATACTGAATTTATGACAGAAGTAGTTTCTTTGCAAATGCTTTCTTCCGATTAAAATTTTTAGTTTTGATTGCTTTGCTATTGATTCTTTAGGTTCATGTATACCATTGTCTTGTGATAATAACTTCTTTTTACCCTAGTTAAGTTTAAATGTCCTATACTTTAATTCCAAAGTGAAACATTACATTTGTTAACATTTACAATATTTTAAGAACGCTGACTGATTGAGGTTTATGAAGACAGGTTGTGGTTTATAACCAGGAGTAAAATGACACTGTTGGATATTTATTGGGTTTTTAAAAACAGCAGAGTCACACTCATCTGCCCTATAGATAATGAGAATGTTCCTATATTTTATTTAGAAACCAAATTACTTTAAGAATTGTAAGCCATTTAGGTACTTCACAAATTAAAAAAAAGAACATTTCCTCTTTATGTTTTATTTTAGAAAAGTTTGGTCCATTTGTGCTTGTTTTTAAGCATAAGCACAAAATAATCACTAGTTTGAAAATTATCTCATATCAGTTTCTCATAAACCATGAGAAAGTTAGCACCTACTTTGGTTCTGGAATAAAAGAAAGATAAAGTTAGTCTCTAATTTTAGCCTAGCATTTACTTTATATTTTGGAGGATGACAATCTTAATGTGAATTATAGATAATTCCTTTCTTTGTGATAATGTTAACAAAAATATATTAGATCTTTAAAATGAAATAGCTTTTACACTACCTTCAAAGTATTTGGCAAAGGGATTATAGAAAACAAACATAATATAAAATATTTCTAAACAAATTTTCCCTTGCTTGCTGTTGATTTTAATTTTATTCATCCAAAAATATGCACAAGTTGATATTCAATAATACCAAATTGACTACAATATCCCTTTCTCCTGAGGAATATGTTTCATTATCCACTTACACCCATCATCTATGAATAAAGAGGGTATTTTGTATATTGGCAAAGATGTAGAAGGCATGAAACTTCCCTAATGTAATTTCAGCTAATTAAAGACTCGTTAAGAAAGAAATAGGAAATGCCTGAGAACTTGCAAAAGTAATTTTAATTTTTAATCATTTTATTCTCTCACTAATTAAACAGCTTGATGTGTACCTATAGGCTATCTACCTAGTTTTCTATATTTTATCCTACAATTTAGTATGTGTGCTCACTAATCAAATCATGTTAGTTTTTATAGGTGTTCAAAATTTTCCTACATTGTTTTCAAGCTAAGTACAATGTTTGTATACTTCACATAGATTTGCTATATACTTTTATATAATTCCCTTCAATTCTACAGAAATAGAATTGTAGTGAACCCCAATATTTAAGGAACAGATGCAGTCGAGGAGGAAAAGTCACTAAAAAGGAAAACAAATAAATGGTAAATGACTGAAAAGGACAATGATAACAGGCAATAAGACACAGTTAAAAAGCATGGCCTGAAGTCTATGAACACTTAGGTTTGAATCCTAGCTTTACTATTTACAAGTTGTATGACCTTGTCTGATTTACGTAGCTCTCTGAACCCTGGTTCCTCCAACTATAAGTAAGTTCTAACACTACTTCCCTTAAATAGTTGGGAGAATTAATCACACCAAACATAACACATTTATCACAGAAGCTGGCACATGGTGGTGGCTGCCAACTAACTCTGGGTCACTCTTCAGTTAATTGCAACCTACTGGGTTTTAGTCTAACCCATACTTTTCTTATGTCCATATAAACTCCTTCCTAACTGCCTTTTGAAGTATACTTCTGCAACATCAAGTAGCTCACATTTCCATCTTCATGAGTCTGTGCCTTTGCTATTTCTAAAATGCTTACTGAATTTTCCTTCCAGCTGGGGATTTTTATTAGGGGAAATCCCTGCTCTTCTTTCAATACTTAGCCTGAATATTCCTCCTTGGTGAGGTTTTTCTTAAATCAGCCAAGAATAATTTATTATTTTATTTCTGAGTTCCAATAGTAATTTATTTAAACCACTGAAATTGGGTATAATTTTCTATTTGTACATGTGTTTCCTCTGATAGGCTATCTTATTCACCTTTGTATTCTGATTTCTATGTGCTATTCAAAACCAATTCTCAGGAAATGTCTATTTCATAGTGAATTATATATAATAATCTCACTTCTACTTTGTAATGGTGTTCCCTGTTGTTTTGTTTGTAAAATAAGATATAAAATGATTAATTGGATTTAAAAATCTGCCTCTATTTTTTCTTTACTATTAAGAATGTGATAGATGTGTGGCAAACTTTAAATATTGCTATTCTTATTAATTTTAGAACACTGGCCTTTCACCATAAATATAAAGAGGAAGATGATTTTTAGGTGGCTGTGGACTGATACATTTTTATGGAGAAACAGACTGTCATCATTTGAAAAGTCATTAGTGGAGGTTTTATTAGTTGCCTTGGGGACCTGATAATAGCATCTAAAGACACTCATTCAGGTCACCACAATCTTTGGCAACACAGATGGTAGTGCAAGTCAGTATCATCTGATGGGCCACACAAAAAAGTTAACTTTATCTGTCAACACTGAATACATTTGGGTAGAAAAACAAGAATTGTTATCATGTAATGTTTGGATTTTTCATTTTCTCTAAATCATATAGAAGAAGTTTGGCATTTTATCAAGATAAATAGAGGAAAGATCATCTTCCTCTCTTTTCTTTATTCCTCTTCCTTTAATGATAATAGTTAATAACAACAATTCCTTGAGAAATCTACCCTTAAGTGAGTATGGTAAGTATAACAGTCGTCTTTTACTGAGAATAAATTATGCAATGGGATCTATCCTGAGAACATCATACATCATTTCATTTGTTCCCCATAATAAGCCTGAAGACATCATTTAAGTTTTATTTGCCATAAGAGAAAAACTGAGTCTTAGTGAAATCCAAGTCCCACACACCTAATAGATATTTAACTGAGGAATTGAACCATGTGCTGACTTGTTACAAAGCACATAATATAAAACAATTCAGCATTGGGCACATTTCAGTTTATACAATATTTTCTATGAAATGTTTCATTTTACCCTTATGTGAATTCTATTTTTTTCTTGTTTGGGAGCCAGTACACAGGTGGGAAAGTTGTGTTGATAATCAGGATATGATTTACATAAATGTTCTGCCATTGGTGGTCATGTGCCTAATATTGGAGAAAGGTATCCTAGAGGAACATGGAAACTTACCTACTCAACAATGTCACTGTGACAGAAGAAGAAAGCTATATGGGACTAGATGCCCTTATATTAAATCCTCAGTAACTTCTTTCCAGAATTTAAATATAAAAAAACAATATCATCCCAATTTAACATTAAGGAAAACTGAAACTTAATATCCTACCTCCATTTTTCTATATTCTAATTTCGGGATAATTATTTCACTGTCCTACCAATTCCACACCACTGCACTGAATCAATTTCAGTACTGCAAATAAAAGTATATTGTAAACCACACAATGTTGTAAATGTCTTAGAAGAGGCACATGTGTGCACGTATGTGATCAGAGATTGTCAGCTACTATATGGCAGCACCAAGACATAAATCTCATGCTTTTCATTCCCATTCATTAGACTGTTCATTCTGCAAGTGTTTTTTGTAAACCCAAAAGTATTTCCACATTATGCTAAGTTCTGAAAACTTAAATTAGAAAGATGGCAAAGAAGACGGAAGTTAATGCGTTCATTTGTGATACATTTTAGACTTAGAACCGAAAGGACATTTATTCTAATATTTCCAAATATCCATTATATTTTTATCATTAGTAGTAAAGAGCCAGATTTGAAAATCAGGTTTTTAAATCACTCTTATACTTGTTCTTAATAGTTTTCACACATTAGGCTTACTTCCTCTTCCACATTAGAGAGGAAATAAAAAAAAGAAAAACTTAGAGATTTAGAAATACTTTTAAGAACTTAAAGTACACAGACTTAAAAATATGAAAGGTATTGGGGAGCCTCAGTGGCTGAGTAGGTTAAGTGTTCAACTCCTGATTTTGGCTCACATCATGATTTCAGGGTTGTGAGACTGAGGCCCATGTTGGGCTCTGGCTGGGTGTGGAGCTTACTTTAGATTCTCTCTCTCCCTTTCTTTTTCTGCCCCTCCCCTGCTCACGTGTGCATGTATGTGCACTCTCTCTCCCTCTCTCAAAAAAAAAAAAAAAAAAGATGCTATTTACTTTGGTTGAGTAAGCTATTAAATAATTTCTTTTTGAAGAGACACAATTTAATTAAAATGTCTTTTTTTATTTTTCAGAATAAATAAATGATATTTATTTCAAAATTAGAAGTATAAATGAACTAAAATAAAAATATTGAAGAATATAAATCTATTTCATTTATCATTTTAATTTTAATAACATATATATTTATTTTTCACAGATAGAACATAAGTGGGGGAGGGGCAGAGAGAGAGGGAGTCACAGAATCTGAAGCAGGCTCCAGGCTACCAGCTGTCAGCACAAAGTCCTACATAGGGCTCGAACCCAGGAACCATGAGATCATGACCTGAGCCAAAGTCAGACACAACCAACTGAGCCACCCAAGCGCCTCATCATTTGTCATTTTAAACTAACCATAATACTATTTCACAATTTCACAATAATTTTAATGTTATCTTAAGAATGATTGATTATTTGGGGCACTCTGTCAGTTAAGCTACTGACTTTTGCTTGGATCATGATCTCACAGTTAGTGAGTTTGGAGTCCCACATTAGGCTTTGCACTGACAGTCTGGAGCCTGCTTGGGATTCTGTCTCTCTCCCTCTGTCTTTGCCCCTCCCCCAATCTCTTTCTCAAAAAAAATTATTGTTCATTAAATGCCTATGTCAGTATCACTAAGATTACACTGCACTTATTATTGTGTACTTTGTTACAATGTAATTATTTTGCAATTATTTCGGAAAAATTGATAAAAACATAATTCAGGAATCTTAAAATATAACCAGCACATCTTGAAGCTTATTGGCAATTATTTCACTTTATTTAAAGCACACACACACATATATACACAATAACACAGGAAAAAAAATCTTAGAAACACTGAATTTAATGAAATGTAAAACTTATTTAAATTACTCAGAGCTCCTAAATATACAAAGCAAATAATAACAGACCTGAAAGGAGAAATAGACAGCAATACAAAATAGTAGGGGACTTTAATACCCCATCTTCAACAATGGATAGATGACCCAGACAGAATCAATTGGGAAACACTGGGCTTAATCTACACATTGGACCAGATGGACTTAACGAGTTTATACAGAACAGTTCATTCAACAGCAGCAGTACATCTTATTCTCATGCACATATGGAACATTCTCCAAGATAGATCATGTGTTAGGCCACAAACAAGTTTTAAGAAATTTAAGAAAACTGAAATCATATCAACCATCTTTTCTGATCACAATGGTATGAAACTAGAAATCAATCACAAGAAGAAAACTAGACAATTCACAAATATGTGGAGAATACACAATGTACTTCTGAACGACCAGTCAGAAAAAGAGGGGTCAAAGAAAAAGAAAAGAAGAAAAAAACTATCTTGAGACAAATGGAAATGAAAATACAACACATCAGAACTTAAGGAACACAACAAAATCAGTTCTTAAGCAGAAATGATAGCATATACCCCTTAATATACATTAAGGAAATATCTCAAATATTTTATTTTTATCCTAGTGAGAAAAAATGGAAATTACTTTAATACTTAAGTGGAGTTTAACAACTTATTCTGTAGGTTTAGGGCAGGGGTGAGGGAGAAACATCACACATTGAATGAACAACTTAAAATAATGTGTGAGTAAGCTACCAAAGGAGGAACACTTTTGCAACTGGCTTTGAAGAAAATTTTCTCCAGTCTGAGGTAGCTATAGCTTATCAGACAATTCTGAAAGAACATCCAGTCCATTCTTGTCTGTTGATATGCACAAAGGAATATTTCTCAGCTTTAAATAGGCAGGTAGTCCTGCTGTTCACAACAACATGAATGAAGCTGGAAGGCTAAGTGAAATAAGCCAGACAGAGAGAGACATATACTGCATGGTATCGTCTATATGTGATATCTAGGAGCGCCTGGGTGGCTCAGTCGGTTAAGCGGCCGACTTCGGCTCAGGTCATGATCTTGCGGTCCGTGAGTTCGAGCCCCGCGTCGGGCTCTGGGCTGATGGCTCAGAGCCTGGAGCCTGCTTCCGATTCTGTGTCTCCCTCTCTCTCTGCCCCTCCCCCGTTCATGCTCTGTCTCTCTCTGTCTCAAAAATAAATAAAACGTTAAAAAAAATTTCTATGTGATATCTAGTCAAACAAAAAAAGTCAAACTCAGAAACAGAGTAGAAAAGTGGATGCTAGGACCTGGAATGTGAGAGAAATAGGGAGAGGTTGGTCAAGGATAGACATTTCCAGCTGAAGATATATTAGGTCTGAGGGTATAATATAAAACTTTATGATTATACTTGATCACATTGTATTAAACAATTAAAATTTGCTAAGAGAATAAAACTTAAATTTTCTCACCAAATAAATAAATAAAGGTAAATATGTGAGGTAATTGATGTGTTAATTTGATGAGTGGTTTCCCTTCACAGAGAATATCAAGTCATCATGCTGTATATTTTATTTTTTAATTTTTAATATAATTTATTGTCAAATTGGTTTCCATAGAACACCAAGTGCTCATCCCAACAAGTGCCTTCCCCCCTGCCCATCACCCACTTGCCCCTCTCCCCCACCCCCATCTACCCTTAGTTTGTTCTCAGTCCTTAAGAGTCTCTTGTAGTTTGCCTCCCTCCCTCTCTGTAACTTTTCCCTCTTCCCCTCCCCCATGGTCTTCTGTTAAGTTTCTCAAGATCCACATATGAGTGAAAACATACATAACTTGAATTGATGTTCTGCACGATATGTCATAGTGAAACTGAAAAAATACAAGGATAAAGAGAATTCTGAAAGCAGCTAGGGATAAATGGGCCTTAATATACAAAGGTAGACACATACGGGTAGTAGCAGACCTATCTACTGAAACTTGGCAGGCCAGAAAGGAATGGCAGGAAATCTTCAATGTGAAGAACAGAGAAAATATGCAGCCAAGAATCCTTTATCCAGCAAGTCTGTATACTTTAAATACCTTACAATTTTATTTGTCAAAAATACCTCATTAAAAATGAAGAAAGTAACTTACTCATATGTCATTAGTGTATAGATAAATAGATAAAAAGTCCTAAGCTTGACACCATGTGGTAAGAATCTGAAATAAGACCCTTAATCTTAATCAAACTATATTATTTTAACATATTTTTGTATGTCATCAACTCATTACAAGGTAACAGATGTTAGCTTTAAAATACTCTTTTCTTAAAAATAAAAAGTATATCTTTCTTATAAAAACCAAAGGTTCTACTTACTTCTTTCCATTCGGCAGCAATGATTTTATTCTGTTTAAGTATTAAATATTTCAACAATAAGAATCAGACATTTATTATATGTCAGGCACTGTGCTATGTGTTAGTACTAATTAGATAATTAAGGTAATGCTTTAGCATCTGATATTTAGGACTATACAGTCTAAGAGTTAAGAATTATGACAATAACTGGCTTAAAAATTAAATTTAACTTGAATCCAAAAGTAATCAAACTTTCAGATTCGATTAAAGGAAAGGCTCATTCTGGTTAATGTGATTTTTATTAATTAAGAAATCATTAAGGAATAACTAAATGAAATCCTGCACCATAACTTTCCAAATTAATTTAATTCTCTAATTGTATTCTGTTCCTACCACTTGGGGCAAATTCCAGGTTCTGATTTGCTTCTGCCTATATTTTGACATTTCATATCCCATCAGGTATTCTGCTACTTTATTTCCAAATGTTATTATGCCTAATCTAAAATATATCACAATTTCATTTGTATGTTTGAGTGTGTGTGTGTGTGTGTGTGTGTGTGTAATTCAGAATTACATGGAGGAGGGGATGTCTATCCTAGACTTATTCCAATCTATAAAGAAAAATAAAATCAACCATTTCATTTACTCAGTATTGTGTTTTATCTGCAAGATTAAAATTATAAGACTCAATAATCCATATTGGGGCTACTGTTGAATTGTTATGTGAACTTCCTTATATATAATATAGGTCCAGGTAGGATTTTTCCTGAAGGTAGGGTCATTTCTACTGCCCATTCCATTGAGAAAAGGTTTAACCTGGAGTAGAAAGGTCTTAAACTGGTTTAAGGATACAGTTTTTCATCTCTCTAAAAATTCTTAGTAATGTGTGCTGCAGTGAATTTGTGGTGTGTGTGTGTGTGTGTGTGTGTGTGTGTGTGAGAGAGAGAGAGAGAGAGAGAGAGAGAGAGGAGAGGAGGGTTGAGAGATAAACCTATTCCTATCATATGAAGGTGTTGAGAACTAGGCAAATGTGTATGTTTACAAGTGATGCCAACTGCAGATTTAGACCTAAGTACTATGAACAAAGCTGCATCTTACAGTAATGGTTGTAATGGTTTTGTGTTTCTTTCACTCATTTGGAGCTCTAAGTTCACATTTACATGGAGCTCTAAGTACATATTTACAATGTAGAAGTAGCTTCCATATTGGCTTCATTATGAGTAGCAGTCTAATTCAAAGGGCTTGTTCTAGTGAGCAGGATAAATCAGTTCATATTTATTGTTTGTCTATCATCCTAGGAACCAAAGATACATTTCTGAAAAAAAAAATGACAACATACATGTTCTCCAGTAGTTTACAATTATGCAAAGTATTATTAAAGAGAAATACAAGAACTGTGAGAGCATCTTTCAGAACACCAAACCCCATCTGAGGAGTGAAGAAAATTTTCTCTAATGCTTTTTTAGACAAAGATGTGAAAGAGAATCAGGAGATAAGGGGATGAAGAGAGGGTTCTTAATCCTGGCTGCATATTGGAATCACCTAGGAAGTTTTTAAAGATACACTGAAACATGGGCCTTACCCCCAGATAGCATTATTTAATTTGTTTTGGGTGCTGCTTGGCTGAGATTTTTAAAACTTCATCAATGTACAGTCAAGATTAAGGACCACTCACTATGTCAGACAGTGGCAAGAGCATGAAAAAGGCCAGAGATTGACTAGAACTGACATGTTTAAGCACCTAAAATATTTCAGCTTGGGTCCAAGAGAAAGATGGAGTCAGAGGGCCATTGGCAGCAAGGGAAGCTATGGAGCTGGGTAGTATGAGTCTCAGAAAAAGGAGACAAAATCTTCAGTTGGGTGTGGAAGGATTATTTCTGCTGATGGGGTAAACACTTCATCATTACTAGGTGTTAGGATAATAGCTGAATCAATTCTAGTCATGTAGTAGTAACTTTTTATAGGTGATTATGTACCATCACGCATTATACATGGTTTAAAACCCATTCAAAATTAAAGTATAGCTAATGGAAATGGTATCTAATAATTAAATAAGATTTATGAATTTTTCATCTATTTAATGCCAGGTGACTTGGAAGTAAATTTCTTGTCATTCCATATGGCAAAAAATATTTCTGGCAAAAATTAAATACTGTAGCTTTGGGTATTCAATGACTCATGTGCTGATAATAGATACTGCAGAAAATCATAGGTCTTAACTAAGGAACAATGAAAATTTGGGAGATAGAATTTTCAAAGGACAATCACAGCATTGATTAGCTTTGACATATTCTTATGATTTATGCTTTTCCAAAAGTAAACAAATGTGTAAAAGAAACAACTCTTTTTAATTTATCCACCCAGCTATTCACATAGGAGAGGATATGTGGTTAGGAAGAAAAGATGTAGACTGGGAGAAATAAATGGCTAGCTGGCAAGATATTTATAGGTCATTAAGGGTTTAATAAAATGAACAAAGTTTAAATAAATGAAATTTTCCCAGAAATAGCATCAGAAATCTTGGGGGAAAAAGCATGAATACAGAGAAATAAATGGCCAAATCAGATGACTTTCAATAAATGTTATTGTTTAATTGACAAGAAGAAAATATTTAAACTTGGGGAGAACTTTAGAATAGTGGATATTTGTTGGTTGCTTATCCAACATCTGGCTCTTAATAAGTAGGAAAAATGTTGTTCAATTAGCTGATTTTTCCCCACACTTCCTAAATATTTCTCTCTGAAGTATTAACCAAGTTCCAGAGGTAGGCCCTGCTCTATTAAAGAGCAATGCTATCTACTCTCCATGGAGTTTGGTTTAGAAAAAGGGATTTGAGTCAATCAATCCACAGCATTGGTCACTGTCAGAGATTTGTTCAGGAACAGCCACATGACCTTCACAGAAGAGAACTGTCCTAAACATTCCAGGTCACAAAGTTCCACAAAGCCTTTTAAAATAGCTACACTAGAGATTTTCTTGCTCCTTGTGTGGATGTGTAACTTAAAATTGCTGTAGCCATTTTGAAAACATCTGAAAGCCTACATTAAACTGAAGCTGACTTTGCAGAATGTGCAGTTGAGATATCTCATGACATCCTAGAGAAATGTCTTTTAACTGTGGGCCTTCCTGTTATATAATTGATAGGTCCTCTTTATTGTCTAAGTCATTTTAGATTGGTTTGTCTGTGACTTGCAACAAAAGAGCCTAAAAGGATAACCAAACTATCTACAGACAAAAGTAGGGTTCATGATTGTGACCCCTTTTCTTCCAAATCTGTCTCTCTACTATGTCATGCCTTACAGATTACTTTTATGTGAAATCTGGCCATAACTCAATTTTTCACTGAAGCATTTAATGTATTTTTCTCCTTTGCTAGCACACTAGTATAAAATTATTGGTTCATGAATAAAATATAATACTAATCAATTCTTCTCAGTTCAAGTCCAGTCAGGTGTGTTCTGACCCAACCTGGATTTTGTACAGACTTCTATTTTTCAAATTTGTTCCTGTCCTTTTCATTGAGTTTACCTTAAAAATAATCCTCAGGTGCTCAACA
This sequence comes from Panthera pardus, assembly GCF_024362965.1. Classification (NCBI taxonomy): domain Eukaryota; kingdom Metazoa; phylum Chordata; class Mammalia; order Carnivora; family Felidae; genus Panthera; species Panthera pardus. The sequence goes on along the minus strand of NW_026526677.1, from coordinate 80,880,795 downwards.
AGAAGAGATTTATTTTCTTGACAAATAATACACACTTCAACTGAAAATTGCAATATTTTTTATTATCTTAACAAATGAACTGATATATTTATAATGTCTTTTAAGAAAGCAAACATATAGATAAGAGGAAGGGCATATCAAGATGAAGGTAAGATTGAATTAGGTTTCTTTGCTTTATATAACTAAAATAGTACAATGAAAACTTGTTGGACTCAAAGATCTACTATGGGTAATAGAAACAACAAAAGTTTCTGATGACACTTTCAGTTTATAGAACTTGGATATAGTTCTCAATATCATGAAACAGTGTTATCATTGTTCAAATTTTGGTGGAATACATCCTAACTTTTCTGTTGTCTGTACCCCTTGTTTACAGTGTGAAATTCACTTAGGAATGTTCCCATTTTACAGTCAAATATCAATGCGTTTTAGAAAAGTATATTGGCAAATCCCAGAGTGTTTGCAAAACTATTATTATGTTAAAAAAAAGTACACTTGTATTTTTACAACTTGAACCAGTTTGCCCAAATTATTTAGAAGTGAAGGATGCCACACAGGGATGCATTATTTACAGGACTTGTGAAGGCATTAGGAAAACAGGCTTAAAGTGCTGCATTTGCATTAAAGCACAGCTTTACTGCCATACAAACAGTGCCTCTCTTGAAATGGAAATTGTTAATAAATCTAGCACTTTTATAGCTTTGCCGTGTAAAAACCTTTTTGAGGGGAGGGGGATCATTTTCCCTTGATGGAACAGCGCTATCATTGCTCAGCTAAAGCAAATTGAAGAATGGCTGGGGAATCAGCAACGCACTAGTAATGTTTCAGATTGATGTGTTTTATCACCCGTGGAACTTGGATGAAACCCTCCTATTCTTTTTAATACTCTTTCTTAGAGGCTAAACTTCAGATTTCCTCTTTTACGTGAAAAGAATTTAAACAGACTTTAGTCTGGGTGCATCAACCATGGCAGTGCAGTACCCAGCAGTCTTGACATCTGCACAGGCCTTCTGTGTCCTTGGTAGCTTCCCTGCCACTGTTGGAAACATGTCATTATCATCAGATGATCTTCCATGTGGAAAAGTCCAGAGTAAAGCAGCTTCTGCCTTGTTACGATAAACATTTCCGAATACTGTACATTAAAAACCACAGTGGCTGTGGAAAATTACAAAGATTTGAAGTAAATTATAGGTGCTCCTGCCCAGTAAAATAGGAATATAATTTCTCAAGATATATAGGCTTAATGTAAAAAATAATCATAATAATAATAAAAAAGCATACTTCTCAACCTAAACATATGAGAATTCAATAGGTACTGACTATGGGCAGGTAATAATTCCCCTGAATAACTTGTTTGCTACCTATTGTTATCATTGATCTTATATAAAATCACTCAAAATTTAAAACTGGTAAAAATCACCAACTTGACATAAATTACAGTCTGTGTCCCAATATTTTCTACGTAGTACATAGAAAAAGCAATTTCTAAAATATTTTGTACTTTTTGTTCTGTTTAGCACGTAAGTGCAGACATATGGGACCAGATTGTTGGAAAAAAAAAAATAAAGCTTGCTAGTCATCATTTCTTCAGATCTTTTGGTGCCTATTGTTTTGAGGACATTAAATATTCATATATAAAAGAAACTAATGATAATAACAACGACTTCTTCATTACTGTAAAAATATCTCTAATAAAACAAAAGTTATTTACAGACACTTGTGTGATATGCTTTGCCTGATTCTTCTGACTTGTGTGAAAATGTGTATTACTTAAGTCTTTTAGAAGCTGAAAATGCTCCCCAAATAAGAAGACATTAAAGGACAGTGAAGAAACCAGATCTCCTGTCTCTATCTCATGAGTGTCACAATTTGATGAGCTTATGTGGTTATTCATACTAACATAGAAGAGAGAGCATGTGGATAGGGAGGAAAAGAGCAAACAGATGATTTAAAGCACACACAGGTACTTGTTATCTTTTGTCACAAGATATAGGAAAGAAAATAGAAACTATTTTGACTATAGATCACATCCCAAATTGGAGCCTGTCAAATTCAGCTGTAGAGCAGTGTTTTCTAATCTTTATTTATCAACCAAAGTCTCTTTAATTATATTTTCCCTTTCTTTCTGTATCCTCATCTCTCTGTGCCTTCCCATGAGTTTGAAACTAGCAGATTTCTGTCTAATGGATTTCAGTTTTAGGTAATAATTATTTAATTATTTTCTGTAGAAGCTAAATGTCAAGGGGGCTGTTTACTACCCAATCTTTTCAGTGGCTGTCTATGTTCCTCTGGGGGGCATGACTGCTCTCCCAAGTTTTGCCTCATGTTCTGTAAGAAGCTATCATTTTTCCTCACCCTAGTCATTAGTTCTAGAGAACACACGAAACAAATGTGGACAATCACTAGATTCTCATAGCAAAGATTCTCTTTGTTATGAGAATACACACACACACACACACACACACACACACACACATATATATATATATATATATATATATAATTTCTCTGAGGCACTTGAAAATTTTGAAGATAATTTTTAAGCCACTAATTCTAACTTCAAAAGCTTGAAGTTTCCCTTTTAATTTTACAGAGAGACTAAGAGTCTTAGTGTTATTTAGTGAGGACTCCTCTCCAAAGCCCTTAGGCAGAATATTAGAAAAGGGTGGGTGGATCATTATGAAACTATAGGAGGCCAGGAGGTGAGTTCTTTAGTCCTGTATTGTAACCCTTGTAACTGAAAATAATAGCTATAAATAATCATAATTTCTAATATGTTGGGTCTGAAAAAAATTTAGAACTACTGCCTTAAAGCTAAAGAAATGAGCTCTAAAAAATCATTAAATTAATAAGATTTAAGATGATGGAGTTGGAGGAGTAGGAGTAGAAGGACCCTAGGTTCCTCTTGCCCCATGAATACAACCAGATAACTATCAAATCATTCTAGATACCACAGAAATCAACCTGAAGACTAATAGAACAAAGTATATAACTAAAGGGTGAGAAGAAGCAGAATGCACATACTTTTAAAGTGTGCATGTGACATTCTCCAGAATAGATCATATACCGTATCAGAAATCAGGCCTCAGCAAGTACAAAGAGACTGATATCATACTATGAATGTTTTCTGACTACAACACTATGAAATAACAACAAAATAAAAAAGTCTGCAAAGACCACAGATACATGGAGATTAAATAATATGCTACTAAATGATGAATGGATTAACCAGGAGATAAAAGAAGAAATTTTAAAAAATACATGTAAACAAATGAAAATGACAACATAACAGTCCAAAAACTTTGGGATGCAGCAAAAGTGTTCTTAGAGGTAAGTATATAGCAATACTGGTCTACCTTAAGAAGCAAGAAAAATCCAAATCAACAACCTAACCATACACCTGAAGCAGCTAGAAAAAGAACAACAAATGAAGTTTAAGCTAGCAGAAGCAAGAAAATAACAAAGATTAGAGCACAAATAAATGATATAGAAACTAAACAAACAGTAGAACAGAGCAATAAAACCAGCAGCTAATTCTTTGAAAAAAATTAATAAAATTGATAATCCCCTAACCAGAATTATCAAAAATAAAAATGGAAATGACCCTAAAAATAAAATCACAAGTGATAGGGGAGAAATGACAAGGAACACCACAGAAATACAAACAATTCTAAGAGAATATTATGAAAAACTGTTGGACAACAAATTGGACATCCCGGAAGAAATGGATAAATTTCAACTTACATCTGAACTGAAACACTAATTGGATCTGTCATCTCAGTTCAGAAAATTATTGAACGAAGAATGAATCACCACTAATAATTAAATGTATTTTACTCCTCACTAACATCACTACCTATAGATTAATAAATATATTATACTTATATGTTATATTTATTATAATATTTAATATTTATATAATTTAATGTATCATATAAGAATATAGTATATTATATTTATAACATATTGTTTTATTATAAACATGATAAAATATAGATTATTTTATTATTAAATTTTCAATCAGAGGTAATATTTAAAAGTGAGAGGAATTGAGGCATAATCTCAAATTCATTATGTGTTATTTATACAATTAATTACTCTTTGTAATAAATATTTAAATATCTAATAAATGTTAGGTATTGCTTTTGGTACTGTGTACACAATAAAAAAAGAATTAAAGAAATTACTTCCTCTTAAAAAAGCAACTTACTAGTCAGGGAAGATGGACAATAGTAGGTAGTGAAGAATAAATTAAGAAACTCTTTGTCAGGAATCCATAGGTACTCAGAAGACAATTAAACAGGCATGGGAGTAGGATGGCTGGGTGCTATTTTAGGTACTTATTTTATTGTAAATTATTATTCATATTATATCATAAAATGTATATATTTCAGTTTGTATCAAACTATTGTCATTGAAAGTGCCTTGCTCCTATCTTATTTTATCAGTTAGTTTGTTTATTCACTTTTATCCCCTTTGTCTATCACCATATTGTTCTCTCATCTAAAAGCAACTATTTTAATGTACCCAATGAATATTATACTGTTTGCGTATGTTCTTATAAACTATTATTGATATGATTAATTAATTGTAGTGAACATACAGATCTCACTTTCTTCTCATTTTTTTTTCACTTAAGTCTATGCTTTGCTACATGTACATCTAGTCAATTTCTTATAATTTTGGCCTCTTAAACCAGGGAATTCATTCAACAGATATGATTCATCCATTCTAGGGGACATACTTAGTATCAAACAATCAGCTAACCAAACAAGATGGTAAAGTATATATTTAAAATTTATGCAACATTATTTTTTCTATCACTCTTCTTTGAATCTTAGATTCCCAATATTGTAATTAAATTCTAATGTCATGTCTAATCCATTTTTCAATGCTTTCATTCCCTCTACAAGACCCAAGCTGACATATGTGTTGTTGAATAGTTGATTATATCCAATGATCCTAATTAGGAGATAGCCCAAAGCAGAGTTTGACAATTATGACTATTAATTTTTTTTTTATGATTAGAGGAATAAATCTGGTGAAAAATGAAAATGTTAGTGGCAAAGTAGCATCCAAATAAGTAGAGATGCTAATATGAAATAGATTTATAAAAATAAAAATGTGTTAATTAGGAAGTTCAGCTGGAAACAGAACTCAAAGTGGGAATAGAAGTCTCTGAAGTCCATGAATCGAAGTATTGTAAGAGAAAGGTTCCCACAAACTTTAAAGATAAAGGGAGAAGATTATGTGATCTTCAAAGCCAAATGCAAATCAAAACCACAATGAATGTCACCTTACACCTGCCAGAATGGCTATTATTAAAAAAAGATAAGAAATAACAAGTGTTGGCGAGAATGTGGAATGTGCACCCTGGAAGGGAATGTGAACTGATGCAGTCACTATGAAAAAGAGTGTGGAGATTCATCAAAAAACTTAAAGAGAAATACCATATGATCCAGCAATCATACTACTGAGTATCTATCTGAAGAAAATGAAAACACTATATTGGAAAGATATATGAACCCAGAAGTTCATTGCAGTATGATTTACAATAACCAAGATATGGAAATAAGTGTACATCAATAGATGAATGGATAAAGAAGATATGGTATGTGTGTGTGTATACATACAATATATATTGTGATATCTGTCTATCATCTATCTATCATCATCATCATCATCTATCATCTATTATCTATCTATCTATCTATCTATCTATCATCTATCATCTATAGTAGAACACTATTCAGCCATTAAAAAAGAAAGAAATTTTGCCATTTGGGGTAGCATTAGTAAAACTTAAAGGCATTATATTAAGTGAAATAAATCAGAAACAGGCAAATATGTGGAATCTATTTCAAAACAAACAAAACAAAACCAAACCCAGACTCATAAAGACAGAGAACAGATTATTGGATTGCCAGAGAGAAGGAGGTTGAGGGGGGCAAAATAGGTAAAGGGAATCAAGAAGTACAAAATTTCAAAATGTAAAATAAATAAGTCATAGGGATGTAACATACAGCATGGGGAATGCAAATAATATTGTATTAACTGGTATAGTGACACATGGTAATAATATTGTATTAACTTCTATTGTGACTTTTCTGATAATCATTTGCAATGTATACAAATGTTTAATTGCTATGTTGTACACCTGAAGCTAATATTTCATTGTATGTCAATTATACCTCAATTTTAAATATATATAAAGGAAAAGAATTTAATCTTTAATGCCAAAGAGAAGTTAGAAGTAATTATTGTTCTTCTTAAATCTGTATCTAGAAAATATTACATTTTAATTAGGCTCATGACAATCTAAAATTCTTTTTAAACTCACTGCCTTACTTTATGTATGACCTATGGAAGAGGCAGGTTTCCTTTTCTCATGTGTGTTTCCGAAGAGGACAGGGGCACCTGGGTGGCTCATCCAGTTAAGTATCTGGCTTTAGATTTAACCTCAGGCCATGATCTTACAGTTTGTAAGATTGAGCCCTGTGTGGGGCTCTTTGCTGACAGCACAGAACCTGCTTGGGACTCTCTTTCAGCCTCTCCCTCTACTCCTGCCCCAGTTTTGTGCACACACAAACATATTCTCTTCAAAAATATATAGATTTCAAAAAACTTAAAAAAAAACAAATAGGACAAATGTAAACATGACTTGTAGAAGGTAAAGCATTTAAATTGTGCTTCAAACAGAGTAGAAATTATTTCAGTGAATTAGTTTCTTTTAGCCAGCCAGACAAAAGGAAAAGTGCATAGTCTAAAAATCAGAAAGGAACTAATCTGTACTTCCCTGTTCCCATATTGTCTTTTATAAGCACCAAAGACAAGGTAACTATAGGTACTTCCTAGAGAAGGAAATATTTGTTTTACTCCAGTTTCAGTAAGTATTCTCAAGTTTCTAAGTGGAAGTTGTGAGAGTAATGAGGTTATGCCATGTCAATGTCAGGTTTACAGAAGTCTACATGATAAAGGGCCTCATTATAGAAAATGAGGCCTTATGATTTTTAGACAAAATTAAGAATATAGCAAGCAAATTAGGAGTTGCTACTACGAGCAACTTAGGAGTAAGGGATATAAAACAATACAAACAAAATTTAAACAAAAATAGAAAAACCCTGAAGCTCTGAGATTAATTTGAAAAAACAAAAAAAATAGATTATCAGCAGCATTCTCTACTGAGCATATACAATGCTACAAAATATCAACAGTAATAAGACAAGACATTCTATGTCATGGTGAAAATAAGCAAAACTAAGACTGATCTATAAATATATTGGAATATAAGAAAAAGAGAATAATATAATACAATAAAAAACAATTCCCACTCCCAAAAAATATGAGGAACTAATTTTTTATTTATACATTTTATGGTTATTTATTTATATTGAGGGAGATAGCACATGAGAGTAGTGGAAGGTCAGAGAGAGAGGGAGAGAGAATCCCAAGCAGGCTCCGTGCTGTCAGCACAGTGCAGAGCCCTACCTGGGGCTCCATCAAGAATCAGACACTTAATGAACTGAGCCACTCAGGCCCCCCACTTCTTAACTTTTTTAACAATAACAATCTAGCCCTGATTTTCCCTCACACCTGCTAGACAAAATAATAATAATAATAATAATAATAATAATTCAATATATCCATTCATAACATTGCCTTGCTTCCTTACAGAATCTAACCCAAAACAAATCACCCACTTCCTTTACCCCTTACTAAATCACTCAGCAAACGTCCATACCCTATATCAAGGCCGTTCTAACTCCTCCTTAGCAAGACACCCCAGAGTTCACTGTGATGTATGGTCTCCTTTTCTGCAAATCAGTAAATTTAAGTTTGTTCAACATGAGCTAAGTCATTGAGAATGAGCTGTCAGTGTAAATCATGAAAATAAGGATTTTTGACTGATGGCAGCTTCTGATACAATCTGGAAATGTAGGAATACTACAATCTAAGTGGTATTTTTGGAATGTTCATCAGAAAAGGGGCATCATTATCAGCTGAATACCTACATTACTTTCTCCTTTATAATCACATTATAGGTCTTTGGGTAAATGATAGTGGTTGCAGTAACTGGAAGAAAACAAAATTTCTAATCCTTTCCACTGCTCTGGAATTTTTCTTGCCATGAAGCATAGGTAAAGGATTCTGATAACAACATGGCCATATATTCCTGATAAAGTGGGTCAACCATGCCTTGACTAGAATAACATTATTAGACACCCTAGCATGCCTTAAAAACAATATTAAACTACATTTAATTTCATTTTTAGGCACTTTTACCTCTTTCTACCAGAAGAACACTATGTTCCAGATAGGGATGCCCCTTGAATCTGGTTCCAGAAGAAGACACATGGAGCAGACCCTCAGTCTATCCATATATTGAAGCAGAACAATTTCCTGAACTGTATGTATATATATATATATATATATATATATATATATATATATATATATATATATATCACATCTTCTTTATCCATTCATCCATTGAGGGACATTTAGGCTCTTTCCATACTTTGGCTATTGTTGATAGTGCTGCTATAAACATGGGGGTGCATGTGTCCCTTCAGAACAGCACACCTGTATCCCATGGATAAATGCCTAGTAGTGCAATTGCTGGGTCATAGGGTAGTTCTATTTTTAGTTTTTTGAGGAACCTCCATACTGTTTTCCAGAGTGGCTGCACCAGTTTGCATTCCCACCAACAATGCAAAAGAGATCCTCTTTCTCCACATCCTCACCAACATCTGTGGTTGCCTAGGTTGTTAATGTTAGCCATTCTGACAGGTGTAAGGTGGTATCTCATTGTTGTTTTGATTTGTATTTCCCTGATGATGAGTGATGTTGAGCATTTTTTCATGTGTCAGTTGGCCATCTGAATGTCTTCTTTGGAGAAGTGTCTATTCATGTCTTTTGCCATTTCTTGACTGGGTTATTTGTTTTTTGGGTGTGGAGTTTGATAAGTTCTTTATAGATTTTGGATACTAACTCTTTATCTGATATGTCATTTGCAAATATCTTCTCCCTTTCTGTCAGTTGCCTTTTAGTTTTGCTGATTATTTCCTTCGCTGTGCAGAAGTTTTTTTTTATTTTGATGATGTCCCAGTAGTTCATTTTTGCTTTTGTTTCCCTTGCCTGTGGAGATGTGTTGAGTAAGAAATTGCTGCAGCCAAGATCAAAGAGGTTTTCGCCTGCTTTCTCCTCAAGGATTTTGATGGCTTTCTGTCTTATATTGTTTGTTTCTTGCACCAACTAAAATATCATCCATTTTCAGTTTATTTTTGTGTATGATTCCAAAACCAGACAGAGACCATCTACTGTTTTAAGCCCTTGGTATTTAGGGGTTGTTTATTGTGATAGCAGTTGATAACTAGTACATTTGGTGTCTGGAACAAAAGGTATTTCAGAAGTGGTACATGAGGTCAACATTCTCTATATTCAATGTCCAAATCATTACTTTTATAATCCTATGGCATCCGCTCCTTTCTGACTCATGCCACCTCCCTAAACTTTTCTCTTTCTCTCCTATGTCATTTACAAATCTGCTTTCTTCAATACATTCATTATAGCTTTAGCAGATGGATCCTGTAAGCATGGAGATCGCAAATGATTTCTTTCTCTCCCATTACCTATTTTACCTCAAAAATCAAACAAACAAATTTTATGTTATTTTTACCCTATTTTATATACTCAGAAACTGAGATCAAGAGAGGTTAATTGATGTTTTGTTTGTTTTTATTATTGTTGTTTTACATTTTAATATTTTCTGAGAGGGAAAATGAATGTTAAATTTAAGATACATGTGCTGAAAATGGCAGATCTTTTTCCAGCTCTGAAATTGGACCTTTGAATGTTGGCAATTAGTTGTAGATAATTAGAACTTGAGTGTGTTAAATTTTATTATATCATTTACCAGTCAGTAGATTACAAATAACTTCTGATCTTTTTCTAGAGACTTTTGAAAAACATTGAGATGTTTTGATAACTTCTTTGATGATTTCTTGCTTATGCTTCTGGGTTATATGAATGATATTTAAAATTGAATTTAAGAACTAATACACATGTCACTTGATTTGACATATGATATTTGTCATGTTTTAGAGGAAGTATGTGGTAAACTTCCTGAGGCTTGTGAAGGGAAAACTGTACTTGTGAATTTTTAAGTAATATAATGGTAATGAAAGTATAAATTATAATCTTATTATGTAAAAATATGGAAATATTAATAAAATGAGAAAATCTATTTGTATATATGCTTGATTTCCATTTTCATGTTAGGTTTTTATAATTTATAGTAATTAAAAATATCAATTTCAGTTAAATAAAAATGAGAAAACATGAGAAAATTGAGTAAAGGATATGTGGTAGCCAGCCTCCAAGATATCTCTTAAGGATTACTTCCTCTTATTTGATAAAAATACTTTATTTCCTTTCTTCTCTTTACCTTTCTGTTTCCAGTAGTCCAGTACCCTTCTGTTTCCACTTTTGAACCTTAGTGACTAGGCTTTTCTGGATCTAGAACCCCTAATTAAAACTGGAACTCCTTGATTTGTCCTCCTTGCTGTAGTTGGCATTGTCTGACTCTTCATTGCCATTTTTTTCCTCTCAAACAGGTTATATCTCAGACACTATGAAAGTTAACAGTAGTAATCATCTTTTACTGACAGAGCAATCTGGTATGTGGTCTGCAGAAAAATACAGATAACAACCAAGATCTCAATTTATCAAGAGGAAACCACTCTGAATACTAGAAGCCCACTATGAGAAAGAACTTTCAAGGAAATTTCTACTTTAAGTCCCTTATGCACATTTAACCACTACTTTTCTGTGCACCAAGTTACCTGTATTCCTGCGCCATGGTGAGGTGGCAGAGGTCTGCAGATAGTTCTTTGCTGTTGGAAGCCTTGTGTCTGGGGAGAAAGCCTCTGCTTCTTACCAGCTATTCTTTCCATTCAAAAAAATATTTCTCAACACTCACATTATACCAAGCACATAGATGTTCCCTGGAATCACAGGGGATATGTTTAAATATTCTATTAACCAGGTCTTTAAATATGAAGGTCTTGTATATAGATGCATCTTTTTAAATTTTAAAACAAGGATGAAAAATCACTCATTTCAGTTATGCAAATAAATAAGTTCTGGATATCTTAGTGTTAGCAATACTGTATTGTATATTTAAAATTTTCTGAGAGAATAGATCTTAAGTATTGTCACCACAAAAAAACAAACAAACAAAAAAGGTAATCTGTGAGGTGATGGAGATATTAACTAGTTTGGTTATGGTGGTCATTTATTTTTGTCAAATATACCCCAGTAAAGCTGAAAAAAAATGTAAAAAATACTTTAATCACTCTCTATCAATATGTTAAAAGTTGGTAATAGAAAAAGAATACTCTATAAATCTCTGACTTTAGCCCAGTAAGTGTGAAAGACATGTAAATAAATACAGCATAACATAATCTGGTAAGTTTTATAATAGAAATATGATCAAACTCCTGAGGGACACTGAAGAGAAACTGATTTTGCAAATCATATTTTATTATTTTTTACAGTGTATACATCCCTAATTATTATATGCTTGTTTGTTCTTTTCACATGCCCTTTTAGTTCCCAGGATAAAAGATATTTATTCAAACACGACTAATCATAGTTCAGTTAATTAATATTTTTTAAACAACACAATTAAAATGTAAAAAATAGCCCACGTTTAGGTGACATGTTTCAAGTAATAGGGAAAAATACTACATGCCTTAAGTGGTTGTAGGTTTTGTAATCTTAGACTGTCGAAGCATCTGAGAATTTTGTAGGTAAATCTAGGCACAGCATGTATATAACATGAACTACACATTTTAAATAAGAGTATCCCAAGTCACATAATGAAAAAAAAATGTGCTTGAGAAATGTCCTATACTATAGTTTCATTAATCCTTGATTTCCAGCCAAAGTTTCTCCCTTTTTTCAAATAGATCTTAAAATTGCAAGCCTGCTGGTAATCACTGATAAGTCTCCATCCAAATACAGAACTATCCAACTCTTTCCCTAAGAGCTACTTTACTGTGCTGAGTACATGGCATATTTACTGCCTTCCTTTAGATTTTTTAAGTGCTTTATATTTTGATATTTATCACTTTTATATTTTATTGTTCAGTGACATAAGTGTCATACTTTAAATTACTAGTGTCGTTTTCTGTTTTTATTTTTAATTTAATTTTCTTTGCATTACAGTTTTTAGGGTACCACAGTTTATTCTATATTTAAATATATACTTTTTTACATACTTTTTGATTACAGTAATAATAATCTAAGGGCTATAAAAATAAGACAACTAAAGTATTTAAAAGTGGCCAATGAATAGTAAAGTGGAAACATATATATGTAAGATCAGAAATGAAATATAACATTTTTGATTAAATATTCTCCACTAGCAAGTATAAGTTTGTGAACAATGATGTGAACTGCTTGGCTATAAAATACGTTTAACGTTAGCATGTGAAGCTGTTTCTTTCAGCTATTTTCCATATTAGCAGTTGATATGTATTTTTCCCTAGTCTACCTTATATTGACTCTCTTTCTCTCCCTATATACTGTCAATAACTTTATCATTCTTTCTTACTGTGTTTAGTACTTCACAATTAAACATATATACATAAATGTGCCCACACAAAGACATAAACATGAAAAACGGATAGAAAGCTTTCCATGTTTAGGTGTCCAGAAGAAAGATGATAGTACCTAAGGCTACAGAAAGTATTCTTCCTGTTGTTAAAATTTTTGTTTTGGTTAAGGATTTTTTAATTAAATGAATGTAAACTAAACGCATTATTAAGAGAAGCTAAAAATAGCATGTGACGGAACATAAAAAAACATTCAAGCTGAAAACAGAATTTGGGGACAATCTGACTCTGAAGTCTGATCCCTGTAACCAAAGTAATCCTGCTTCTTTTTTCTCTTTTAATATTAGATATTGAAGAAAAGATAAAACTTCAGCATTTAAATTTAATCATACCAGAATTTTCCACCAAGAAATTAGTCCATCTAATCCTTACCTTTATATTCCTGGAGTAACAGCATCTTATTTGTAGAGTTCTCCAATCCTCAGGTCTGACTTACACAGAGTTAGTTGCTCAATATACATTTGTGGCAGTGACTATAGATGTATGCACATGTAAATATACATTGAAATCATTACTTCAGGGAAAACCATATATATCAAGTAAGTGTGTATTTTGAAAGCATATTTCTATTATTATATTATATACAAGTTTTAAAAACCGTACATTTAAAAAAAAGGGATATGATTTGAATATAAGGTGATGTCTATATTTTAAAGTATCTACCGCAACTAATCTTTATCAGTTAATTTTTCTTATCTCTAGCAACAAAGATTTCCTCACTAGGTAGGGATTTATATGCAGTATAGAAAATATGCATCTCTCCCAAAAACAAATGAGCAAATACAGAAACCTGATGAGTCAGGTTGCCTCCCCTCACCAGAGAGCTGCAGAGCCAATTACTCTTAAGTGGAGCAAGCTCACTTGATGTGGAGCAGCACCCTGCCTCTGTGACAGCTGCTGGAAATCAAGTGCCATGAATGCCCTCCAGGCCTGTTCTCCCAAGCACCCTAGGAGACTGTGTGGGGAAACAAACATCCACAGGCATTAGTCTTTTATTATCTTTTACCTTTATTTAAATTTCATAATACTGCAGTATTTCAAAAGTTTAGCAACTAATTTCAACTTTACCACAAGAGTCTTGGACAAACTAGGCCTGACCAAATTTAACCAATTATAACGTGACAGTTGCAATGCAAAGCGGTGAAAATATCCCTCACCTATTTCTGCCATTAATGCCAACTCTCCTATTTAAGAAATGTTTAGATGTGACAATTAATAAATATAATTTGTGTTTATACAAGGACAAAAATTTCAAAGATAGTGTAACTTTTAATGGGATTTCTATATCATATAACACAACAACTGAATTTCTCAGCCGTGGCCAAGTTTTTTCATTTGAAGGTAGGTTTGTGTTTTGCAAATGTTCAATACTTCTTCAGATTCAAGCATGGCAAATTAGGTACGTGAGTAACTTCATTACTATTACATGTTTAGTCAAAGCTGAAATGTGACTGCAAAATTTTTCTTTGTGGCCTAAAACCTAGTTCTATTTTATAAATTTTTTTAATGTTTATTCATTCTTGAGAGAGAGACAGAGCATGAGTGAGGGAGGAAGAGACAGAGAGGGAGACACAGAATCTAAAGCAGGCTCCAGGCTCCAAGCTATCAGCACAGAGCCCGATGCAGGGCCTGAACTCAGGAACCACAAGATGATGACCTGAGCTGAAGTTGGCCACTCAACTAACTGAGCCACCCAGGAGCCCCTAAAAACTAGTTCTTAAACGTCTTTCTATCAATCCAAAAATGTTTAGTGCAATAATGACATCACTGAGAATTAATCTGAAGATAATTGTGTACATGAACTTGATTTCCAGCTTTCTTATGTTAATATAGTTTGTGGCAGAGCTAGAACTAAAATTTGGTTTTCCTGACTCCCAGGACTTTGTCTTTTTTGCTGTATCTTTTTATCTTTCCAAATTATCTACAGTTGTTGTTGTTAATTTTGTTGTTTTACACTGAATGCTTTCGCTGGTTTAAGCAAACATTCCAAGACATTCACAACTATTCTCTCAGAATTTCTTTCAAAGTGGTAAATGCAGGTCCCAGTTACATCCTTGGGGAAATCTACATTGTATAAATTTGGCCTGTGTGTTATATGTCCTGATGGCACTTTTTATTTTTTTCTTTCATAGTACACCTCACAACGGTGTCTTATTATTCATAAAATTATCTGTAAAATATCTGCTTCTTCTTATACTATAAGTTCCAAGAGGAAGTGGTCTTAATTCTCTTACTAACCTAGATATTTCCAGCATCTAGCATAGTATGCAATAATTAGTTGTTGAATAAAATAATAAATTCTCATATATTTTGGATGATGAAAACAGGAGCATTGGATTATGGAGAATCTTGGAAATGTTATATATTTTCTACCATTATCTAACTGTGTTTCTTGGGAAAATCTCAAGTCTCTCAACTGTTTTTTGAGATAATTTATTCAAATGTTTACTAAAATATTTTTAAAACATTTTGTATTCAGAATGTATCTGGAAAAAAAATGTTAACTGAAAGTAACTTATGCCACCATAATTTGGGTGTTATACCATTAGCAAATGAAATGTCATTCTATGGACAAACAGTTAATATCCCTAATTATTATTGGGGGATGAGTACAAATAGGATTCAGCAAAGTTGGGAATAGGAGCTCATGTACTGATGTCTGACAGAAATGAATTTTTATGGAGACAGGCTTAAAATTCTCCTCAATTTGACTAAATGTTATACAATTTCTTCCTCACTAAAGTTCCCTGACTTCCCTTATCTAAGAACATTTACTTTAGAAAACTCGCAATTGTAAATTACTTATCTACCTATTTGATGTGTATATAAATCTTCTCTTAGCCTGTTGCCAGTTTTATGACCCACAGAATGTCTTAACCAAGCATTGGGAATCATCCCTTTAAAATGTAATCATCATGGGAGGAGGGGCCAAGATGGCCCCATTTTCCATTTTTAATAAAAAATATTTGTCTTTAATTTTTGTGCTGTATTTTTTACATTTTTGTAAATTTTTGAATTTTATTTTATTGTCATCATTTCATTTTAGTCTGTTTTATTGGATTCATTTTTTCAAATTTTCAAATGTTTTCCTTTTTTCCCCCTATTTTTTCTTTTTTTCTTTTCTTACCTTTCCATTTTTTTCTATAATCTATCTACCTTCTTTCAACAACCATATCAAAACCCATCTTTTTTTTTAAGTTTATTTATTTTTGGCAGAGAAAGAGACAGAGCATGAGCAGGGGAGGGGCAGAGGGAGATGGAGGGAGACACAGAATCCGAAGCAGTCTCCAGGCTCTGAACTGTCAGCACAGAGCCCGACACGGGGCTTGAATTCACAGACTGCGAGATCATCACCTGAGCCGAAGTCGGACGCTCAACCAACTGAGCTATCCAGGTGCCCCAAAACACATCCTTTATTTAATGTCTTTGTGTTGTTTTTAATTATTTAGCTTTAATTTTTTAAAACTTTATTAATTACTTATCTTCCTCCAAAATGATGAAATGAAGGAATTTACCCCAAAAGAAAGAACAGCAAGAAATGACAGCCAGGGACTTAATCAACACAGGTACAAGAAGATGTCTGAACCAGAATTTAGAATCACAACAATAGGAATTCTAGCTGGAGTTGAAAATAGATTAGAATCTCTTTCTGCAGCAATAAAAGAAGTAAAAGCTAGTCAGGATGAAATAAAAATGCTATAACTGAGCTGCAATCTCGAATGGGTGCCATGGTGGTAAGGATGGATGAGGCAGAACAGCAAATCAGCAATATACAGGACAAACTTATAGAGAATAATGAAGCAGAAAAAAAAAAGGGGAGAATAAGGCAAAAGACCACGAAATAAAAATTAGAGAACCCAGTGACTCATTCAAAAGGAATAACATCAGAATCACAGGGGTCCCAAAAGATGAAGAGAGAGAAAAAGGGATAAAAATTTAGGTGGGCAAATCATAGCAGAAAACTTTCCTAACCTGGGGAAAGGTTCAGGAAGCACACAGGACTCCCATTAGATTCAATAAAAACTATGATAAGGTGTATCATAGTCAAATTCACAAATTCACAAAATACCCAGGCAAAGAGAGAATCATGAAAGCAGCATGAAAAAAAAAAAGTCCTTAACAGACAAGGGAAGACAGATCAGGCTAATAGCAAACCTATCCACAGAAACTTGGCAGGCCAGAAAGGAGTGGCAGGATATATTCAGTGTACTGAATCAGAAAAATATGCAGGCAAGATTCTTTATCCAGCAAGGCCATCATTCAAATAGAAGGAGAGATGAAAAAATTTCCCAAACAAAAATTAAAGGAGTTAATGACCACTAAACCAGCCCTGCAAGAAATTCTAAGGGGGACTCTCTGAGGTGAGAAATGATGAAAACACACACACACATACACATTACCAAAAGCAACAAAGACTACAAAGGATGAGAGAACACTCTAGCTCTACAGGTGACATAATGACAATAAATTCATATCTTTCAGTACTCACTCTAAACGTCAATCGTCTAATTGCTCCAATCAAAAGACATAGAGTAACAGAATGGATAAGAAAACAAGATCCATTTATATGCTGTTTAGAAGAGACACATTTTAGACCTAAAGACACCTTCAGATTGAAAATAATGGGATGGAGATCCATCTATCATGCTAATGGTTGCCAAAAGAAAGCTAGAGTAGCCATACTTATATCTAGATTTTAAAATAAAGACTGTAACAAGAGATGAGGAAGGGCAGTATATCATAATTAAGGGGTCTATCTACCAAGAAGACCTAACAATTGTAAACATTTACACTCCAAACTTATATGTACCCAAATATATAAATCAATTAACCACAAACATAAAGAAACTCATTGATAACAATACTGTAATAGTAGAGGACTTAAACACCCCACTTACAACAATGGACAGATCATCTAAACAGAAAACCAACAAGGAAACAATGGCTTTGAATGACATACTGTATCAGATGGATTTAACAGATATATTCAGAACATTTCATCCTAAAGCAGCAGAATACACATTCTTCTCGAGTGCACATGGAACATTCTCAGGAATAGATTACATACTGAGACACAAATCAGCCCTCAACAAGTACAAAAAGATCGAGATAATACTATGTATATTTTCAGACCACAACATTATGAAACTTGAAATCAATCACAAGAAAAAAATTTGTAAACATAGCAAATACTTGGAGACTAAAGAACATCGTACTAAAGAATGAATGGGCTAACCAAGAAGTTAAAGAGGAAATTAAAAAGTACATGGAAGCCAATGAAAATGATAACACCACAGCTGAAAACCTCTGGGACGCAGCAAAGGTGGTCAGAAAAGGGAAATATATAGTAATCCAGGCCTTCCTAAAGAAGGAAGAAAGGACTCAAATGCACAATCTAACTTTATACCTCAAAGAACTGAAAAAAGAACAGTAAATAAAATCCAAAAGCAGCAGAAGAAAGGAAATAATAAAGATTAGAGAAGAAATCAATGCTATTGAACCAAAAAAAAAAAAAAACAAAAAAACAAGAAAACAAAAAAACAAAAACAGTAGAACACATCAATTAAATCAGGAGCTGGTTCTTTGAAAGAATTAACAAAATTGATAAAACTCTAGCCAGTTTGATCAAAAGGAAAAAGGAAAAGACCCAAATAAATAAAATCAAGAATGAAGGGAGAGATCACAACCAACACAGCATAAATAAAAACAATAATAAGAGAATATTATGAGCAATTATTTGCCAATAAAAAGGGAAATCTGGAAGAAATGGACAAATTCCTAGAAATATACAAACTACCAAAACTGAAATAAGAAGAAATCGAAAATTTGAACAGACCCCTAACTAGTAAAGAAATCAAATTGATAATCAAACCCCGCCCCCCCCCAAAAAAAAACAAGATTTCAGGGCCCAGTGGCTTTACAGGGGAATTCTACCAAACACTTAAAGAATAGTTAGCACCTAGTCTTTTGAAGCTGTTCCAAAAAATAGAAATGGAAGGAAAGCTTCCAAACACTTTCTATGAAGACAACATTACACTGATTCCAAAACCAAAGACCCCACTAGAAAGGAGAACTACAGACCAATTTCCCTGATGAATATGGCTGCAAAAATCCTCAACAAGATACTAGCCATTGATATCCAAGAATACATTAAAAGAATTATTCACCACGACCAAGTGGGATTTATAACTAGGATGCAGGGCTGGTTCAATATATGCAAAACAATCAATGTGATTTATCACATCAATAAAAGAAATGACAAGAACCACATGATCCTCTCAATAGACTCAGAGAAAACATTTGAAAAATATAGCATCTTTTTTTGATAAAAAGTAGGGATAGAAGGATCATACTTCAGTATCATAAAAGCCATATGTGAAAGACCCACTGCTAATATCATCTTCAGTGGGGGAAAACTGAGAGCTTCCTCCCTAAGGTCAGGAACATGACAGGGATGTCCACTCTCACCACTGCTATTCAACATATTATTGGAAGTCTTAGCCTCAGCAGTCAGAGAACAAAAGGAATAAAAGGCATCCAAATCGGCCAGGAGGAAGTCAAATGTTCACTCTTCGCAGATGACACAATACTTTATATGGAAAACCCAAAACGTTCCACCAAAAAACTGCTAGAACTGATCCATGAATTCAGCAAAGTCACAGGATAAAATCAATACACAGAAATCAGTTGCATTCCTATATACCACTAATGAAGCAACAGAAAGAGAAATCAAGGAATCAATCCCATTTACAATTGCACCAAAAACCATGAAATAACCAACAAGTGAAAAATCTATACACTGAAAATGATAGAACACTCTGAAAAAAATTGAAGAAGATACAAAAAAAAAAAGGAAAAAATTTCCATGCTCCTGGATTAGAAGAAAAAACATTGTTAAAATGTCAACACTACCCTAAGCAATCTACATATTTAATACTTATCAAAATAACACATTCTTCACAGAGCTAGAACAAACAATCTTAAAATTTGTATGGAACCAGAAAAGTCACCAAATAGCCAAAGCAATCTTGAAAAAGAAAACTGAAGCTGGAGGCATCACACTCCCAGACTTCAACATGTATTATAAAGCTCTAATCATCAAGACAGTATGGTACTGGCACAAAAACAGACACTCAGATCAATGGAACAGAATAGAGAACCCAGAAATGGACTCACAAACATATGGCCAACTAATCTTTGACAAAGCAGAAAAGAATATCCAATGCAATAAAGACAGTCTCTTCAGCAAATGGAGCTGGGAAAACTGGGCAGTGACATACAGCAAAATGAACTTGGACCACTTTCTTACACCATACACAAAAATAAACTAAAAATGGATGAAACACCTAAATGTAAGACAGGAAGCCATCAAAATCCTAGAGGAGAAAGCAGGGAAAACCTCTTCGACCTTGGCCACAGCAACTTCTTACTCAACACATCTCTGGAGGCAAGAGAAACAAAAGCAAAAATGAACTACTGGGACCTCATCAAAATAAAAAACCTTCTTCACAGGAAAGGAAACAATCAGCAGAACTAAAAGGTAACTGATGGAATGGGAGAAGATATTTGTAAACAACATATCTGATAAAGGGTTAGTAGTCAAAATCTATAAAAAACTTATCAAACTTAACACCCAGAAAACAAATTATCTGATGAAGAAATGGGCAAAAGACATGAATAGACACTTCTCCAAAGAAGACATCCAAAGATGGCCAACCAACCCATGAAAAAAATCTCAACATCACTCATCATCAGGGAAATACAAATCAAAACCACAATGATATATCACCTCACACCTGTCAGAATAACTCAGGCAACAACAGATATTGGCGAGGATGTGGAGAAACAGGAATCCTTTTGAGCTATTGGTGGGAATGCAAACTGGTACAGTCACTCTGGAAAACAGTGTGGGGGTTCCTCAAAAAATTAAAAAAAAAAAACTACCTTATGACCCAGCAATTGCTCTACTATGTATTTACTCAAGGGATAGAGGTGTGCTGTTTTGAAGGGGTACATGCACCCCAATGTTTATAGCAGTGCTATTGGAAATAGCTCAAGTATGGAAAAAAACCCAAATGTCTATCGACAGATGAATGGATAAAGAAGTGGTATATACGGGATAGAAGGAACATACTTAAAGATCATAAAAGCCATTTATGAAAAGCCCACAGCTAACATCATCCTCAACGGGGAAAAACTGAGAGCTTTTTCCCTGAGATCAGGAACACGACAGGGATGCCCACTCTCACCGCTGTTGTTTAACATAGTGCTGGAAGTTCTAGCTTCAGCAATCAGACAACAAAACATAAATGACTCTTAAATATAGAGAACAGAGTTCCTTGTGATAGGAACTTGTGATAGGAACTTGTGATAGTTCCTTGTGATAGGTGTGATAGCTGGGGGAATAGTCTAAATGGGTAAGGGGCATTAAGGAATCTACTCGTGAAATCATTGTTGTACCATATGCTAACTGACTTGGATGTAAATTAAACAATTAATTAATTAATTAATTAAAATAATAAAATAAAATAAAATAAAATAAAATGAAATGAAATGAAATAAAATGAAATAAAATGTAATCATCAGGGAACATAGCATCCCTATCTGTCAGTCTTTGTGGGAGGGAAAGGGCCCAACCTTAATGGGTGCCAATTATTGAATACAGATGTCCTAATCACTGAGAAAAAAACTTTCTAAACTCAGGAACTACTTGATGTGATGAACGCACGTCTTGATCAACACATCCCTTGATCAACTTCTTCCCTAACATCCTCTTGTACTTTTGCACTAGCTCACCCAGTGCTTATTAACCCCCCCACCCCATTTTTTGTTTCAGTAGACAGAAGTCCAGTCTTTCTCCATTATTGCATTTGCCTGGAATAAGCTTTCCTTGCCTGTTTGAATTCACCCAGTACAATTTTAGCTTTGACAGTCAAATCACATGAAGGGAAATTGATAACCATGAGATCTGGAACAAGTTAATTTCCACTCTAATTACTTATTTTGTGATTGATAAAATAGGAATTATATATGTAATGCACCCAGTACCAGTATGAGAATTATATGTGTAAAGTCCTTCACACAAACATTATGTGATCTATTATAAGGTGTGGTTAATTACTAATGAATTAACTAAAGCATATGAAATAGTTATCAGTATATGAATATCTTTTATTTTAAAATTGGAGATTTGAATATAAAACTAATGTTCTTAAAATTATTTTAAAGTTAAAGTAGTTGTGCACTTAAAACTAATGTGAAGCTATTTTTTTTTTTAGGTTGAGAGTTCTGAGTAGCATATTTAAAGACAGCCCTGAATGACCCAATAAATAATATGTTTTCATAATTATTCTGAACTAATAGATAAAAAGGAATGTGAGAATATTAAAATGAGAAATAAACAAAACTAGTTTTCTGGACGTCTGATTTGGGCAAACATTGGCATTGTAATTCCATTTTATCCCCATATTGTAGTCACATGAAAATCTATCAAAGAGTAGGATCTTGAAAGATATGGTTGATAATGTCTATTGAAAACTGCTGTCAGAGAATACGATCAGCCTTACTTTAATGGGGGTAGTCAGAACACTGAACTTCAGGAATTGGAATAGTAGTTTATTGCCAAGTCCATTACTTTTTAGTGTTATGACAATGAACTCTTCAAAATCATCATAGTCTCTCTAATTGCCTAATGGGTTACAGTCTACGGTATTCATAGTTGGGTATTGATGTTCTTATCTCATTTAATTTCTTCTTTAAATTTCAATATTAAGTGTCTTTTTTGACAGAGTATACTCTAAGATTTTCTCATTTGGATAATGCTAACTTATTACTTCTTTAGAAATTGTTATCTTATTACATAGCGCATAACTGTACACTTGTGTTATACAAACATTAATGTGTATCAGACTCATATTTCCTGATAAGAATTATCAATTTTTCCACCTGCTATTAGACTTGATCACCATATGCTAATTTATATTCCATAAAATGTTCTCCCTACACTAGAAGGAAATAATGGAAGAAAGTACTATGTTCTCTTAATAGTATCAGTTCCAAGTTCAACATCAAACTCTTTCACATTCCTGGAATCTAATGCCAGGTAAAACTATACTTACATAGGGTTTTTGGTCTTTTTTGTTTCCTTTTTTTAATGTTTCACCATTTAAATTTTATGAATAGTTGTTTTAAATTTTTTCCAGTTTAATACAGTCAATGCAGAACATTTTCCAGCATAATTATGAATTGCTTGAAAATGGTCTGAACTGACAGCAACCCATATGCTGAGTGACAAGGCAGGTTCTGTAAAAAAGCAAATGCCTTATACTGGTTATTTATCTTCTCATTGTGCTGAAAATTTCAGGTGATTAAATCCTTAAAATGTATTTTAGAACTGGAAGATTAAATCTTGTTAGGTAATTTTAAACCTTTAGAGGCATAATACCATAAAAAAGCATTTTAATATATTTGATTTTATTCTATCAAAAACAAATTATTTTTCCAGTATAAATATCCCCAGCTTACTATAAGTCCTATCTGTCGATACCACAACATGACAGCATTCAGACACCTGTTATCTGCAAAGGCAGTGTATCTGCCATTTGTCACTAAGCAACATTCAGAAACAACTTCCCCTTTTCTATTATCATGCAAAATGTGTTGAGAACAAGAAATGCACACAGAGAAAATTACTCCTCTGGTGAGATATTTTGACACAAAAAATATTTCCTCGTCAAAGATAAAAAGCACCTTGTCATTCACTTCTAATTATTCCCTCATTTCTGTCAATGTAGAGAGAAGCCAACTCCCTGTGGCGACGTCACAGAAGCATTTACCAACATGCAGAGTTGGATTTGGCCTGTGAACAGTGTTCACTGAGCTCAGCCAGGTCTGAGTTGATGCACACTAATAGTGCTGATCTTTAATTATAACTATCAGTTTTTAAAGCCCAAGAAAGGACATTTTGCTTTTTTTTATGAATATTTGCTATTCCACCTGTGATATCAATGGACACCATTTTCTGATATGCCGAAGGCATTAAAGTGTAATTACTAACATTCACATTGCAATAATCAATTTGAAGAGTTGTAAACTTATTAAACATTAAAATAAAGCATTTCCTGTCCTGTGATTGTGATTAATATCCATAACCAAATGAGCTGGGCAGTAATAGAGGGATATGAAGGTTGAGCTAAGCTGCAAAATCGTTAACCACATGTGGAAATCACTTCCTTACAAGAATTCTAATTCTGGCCACTCACTTGCAATGGCTTTTCCAGGCAGGGCATTATGAAACAGAGGAAGAAAAATAATCATTAGTGAGCAAACCAGCAACAATATTAAGACTTTCAGTAATTCCACACTGTACTGAAGCCAGATATTTGTAGGATCCTTTAATAATGAGGGTGGATGGGATACTGGAACCTCAGGGCTTTCCTCTTTAAGTATGCTTTAAGTATATGATGCCATTGCTAAAACTTTGTGTAATACTTTTTTTTTTCTCTCAGGACAACCCCAAAAGAAAAGAATTTCCAAGGACAAGTGTCAACAATATATTACCAGAGGAGTATAGAAGAATTGTTTGCATTCCCTCACCATTTTCTCATTGCTCTTCGCATTGATCTGTTATTTTTATTTCAAGTCAATTATGCTATGTTTCATTAGCTGATTCTCAAAAAGAGTGTGATGTATTCATACAGTAATGCTTTACTGAGGAGCTATTATGTGTCAGATATAATATTAGGCATAGGAAATACTAAGATGAAACAAGATAGAAATAAAATAGAAACAATTTGTGTCCTTGAGGACCTAAAGTTATGTATTATATCTTAATTAGTTAGAGACATAACTTTAGAGTTATGGCTCAGATGATAACCAACTTCTGACACCAGGAAGGCACTTACTAGAATATTTTAAATAAAACAAAAATTGATTGGCAAAGTCATTCAGTCTACCCCCAACTTTAATACTGGACTACCTTTAAACCTCTCTAAAATTGTTTTCTCTTCTTTCAACACATTCTCTAAAACAGTATGCTAGAGTAGAAAAGCCAACAATTTTAAGTCAGAAGGCCCACAGGCATGTTTGTGCTATGCCACTTTCTACAAGTACAAACTCAGAAAACTATTTTTACTTACTATAACAAAATTCACATTTGCTGAATATTGGTTATATGTTAGGCATGATACTAAAAGTATATATGTCTTATTCATTACATCCATGTAACCACTTATGAGAAATGTTCTGGTATCATATTTCATTTTACAGATGAGAAGGGAAATTGAAGTTTAGAGTGATTAAGAACATTATACAGTGTCAAAGAATTAAGTAGCAGAGCTGAGGAGCAGGGTGAAGCTAGGTCAATTTGACAGTAAAATTTGCATTCTTACATTTTGGTTTTCATCCATTTTAGGTATTTAGGTTTTCATCCATTTTAGTTATAGCTTCCCAAGTACTGTCTCTATCTCCAGTTTTTTTTTTCTCATCTCAGAGTCATTTTTATTGTTGCCAGAGTGATCTATTTAAAATCTAGACCTGACCATAGCCCACTGCCTAAAATCCCTCAATAATACCTTGTAGTCCTCTCAAGAGGAGACATTCTTTAAAGTACAAATGCCCGCTTTCATCATGGCTCAATTAACTCCAGCATGGGGACATCACTCTCTGCATATCCTCCTTTTCTTCCAGGGACTTCCCTACCTTCTCACACATGCTTCATAATTTAATCATCCTGGGTAATGAAGGTATTTTGCTCTCACAAAATGATTGTAGGGTTCTATTCAAATTTGCATCAATTTTTTCACAAGTATTTATACTTTGATATTATGGGTACTATTAATGCTTAAAATGTCTAGTAGTGTTGAACCTTTATTTGTCCCATGAACTAAAGTGGAATCATAGAAGGCTAGCTCTTGTCATTACTCAATTATCCCATCAACTTCCTCTGAACAAATATCAGATGAGAATCTTGAGTTGCCTTTAAGCAAGAAGGTAGGTTTTATGAACAGACTTGGAAACCACAGCAAAATATGCTAAATATATGTTGGGTAAGTTAGAGAAATTAACATATTATTCTAATCTTGTAACCACCTAAATATTTGAGTGAAAGTAAGAATTTATTTTTGTTGTAAACTGTGATACTTAAGGAATTTAATATAGTATATTGATATTTCTGAGCTTTACAAGCCAAGCAATTCCATTTAGTTAGTTATCTAATTAAAAATAAACACAATTACCACATTAATTGAAATATTTATTTATAAAATAATATTTTTCTCTTTACTAATATTGCATTAGTAATATATGCTATCAAAGAATATATTTTATATCCTTTTTTGCTGAGCCCTGCAGCATTTTTTCATGGGTTTTTGCTATTTTAAAATACAAAGATATCTTGAGTCCTTTTAGTAAGTGTGATAAATTGGAAATTGATAATCCTTCGTTCAACTTTACTCAAGGCATTTTACAATTATGCTGTCATTTAGTTGTTTTGACATGTGAGGAAAAAAATAATTTTCTTCCGTTTTACAAAGAAAGCAAGTAGTTAGGTCTGGTTGCAGCATCCAAACACTAGAGCAAGTGACAATTCTAGAAGAAACTAACAATCACAACTGTGAAAGATCATTCTTTATTTGTAACCATGTTGGAAATTATTTGTTCACAATTATTTATTCCCACTGTGTCTTTGCTATTTCTGTGCCCCATTAATCTTGAGTGTGGCCATGGGATTTGCTTTGAGCAAGGAAATGTGGATAAAACTGACAGTATACTAACTCCTAGAAAAATGTTTGGAGAACGTGTGTTTCTATTTGCCCTCTTAGTGTTGTCCTTTGACACTAGAGAATATATTTCCAATGCAGTTGTCCTTCAGCATGTGTCCCAGATGAAGAAGAAACATAGAGCAGTTACATATTACCACAGAACCCAGAACTTTACCTCTAACCCCCAGCTGATATGATGTGAACAACAACAACAACAACAAAAAACTGGGTTATTGTAACATTGAGTTTGTTATTTTGCAGCATAACCTAGTAAAAGTTGACCAATAGTATGTCCTTTCTTCTTCTATTTAGCAACTTATGTCAATTTATACGTTTTACCTGACAAATTATAGTACAGCAAAATCTCTTTGTAAGAGTTTTTGTAATCAAAATTATGGAAAAAATAAACTTAATAATAAATAAATGTAATAAAACAATTGTTTTAGAGGGGCGCATTGGTGGCTCAGTTGGTTAAGCATCCGACTTCAGCTCAGGTCATGATCTCACAGTTTGTGAGTCCAAGCCCTGCGTTGGGCTTTGTGCTGACAGTTCAGAGCCTGAAGCCTGCTTCAGATTCTGTGTCTCTCTCTCTCTCACTCTGTCCCTCCCTCACTCATGCTCTCTCTCTCTCTCAAGAATAAATAAACATTAAAAAAATTGTTTTAGAAATAAATTTTTAAAAGGAGACAAAAGATGTGCACACTGAAAACTATAAACATTGCTGAAATAAATTAGAGACACATAAATAATTGGAGTGACATCCTATGTTCATGGATTAGAAGACAATATTGTTATGATGACAGTGATACTCAAAGGAATCTATAGTTTCAACACAATCCCTACCAAAATTCCACTGGCACCAAGTTTGTTTGTTTCCTTGTTTGTTTGTTTGTTTCAGAAAGAGGGAAACCCATGCTAAAATTCATACAGAATCTCAAAGGATCTGTACAGCTAAAACAAACTTGAAAAAGAGCAGAATGGTAGGACAACAATGTCTTGGTTTCAAAACTTACTGTAGAGCTACAGCAATAAAAGCAGTGTGGTACTGACATAAAGACAGACATGGACTGATGGAATAAAACAGAGAGTCCAGAAATAAATCCTCATATTTTTGGTCAGTTGACTTTTTACAGGGTTCCTAAGATCATTCACTGGTGAAAAGACCATACTTTCAATTAAATGTTGCTGGGAAAACCAGGTATCCCACATGCGAAAGAATGCTGTTGGACCCTGAACTTTAATCATATACAAAAATTAACTCAAAATGAATCAAAAACCTAAATATAAGAGCGACAACTATGAAATTTTTAGAGGAAATAGTGAAGAGGAATATTTATGAACTTGGATTTGGCAATGATTTCTTAGATCATTGATTTCACAGAAATCTTAGATTTCCAACATAAGCACAGGCAACAAAAGAAAGCATAGATGAATTGAATTTCATCAAAATTAAAAACTTTGCATCAAAGGATATCATCAAGAGAGTGAAAAGACAGCTCATATAATGGGAGAAAATATTTGAAAATCATATATCTAATAAGAGATTATTATCCAAAATATATAAAGTACCTACAATTCAAAAACAACAAAACAAACAATTTAATTCAAAAATTGGGCAAAAGAATAGACACTTCTCTGAAGATCTATGAATGGCCAATAAGCACACAAAAAGATTCTCAACATCGTAAGTAATTACAGAAACATAAATGAAAGCCACAATGAGATACCACTGCACACCTATTAAAGTAGCTTTTATCAACTAATGGAAATTAACAAGTATTGACAAGGATGTCAAACAAGTATTGACAAGTATTGACAAGGAACTTCTGTGCATTACTGGTAGGAATATAAAATAGTACAGCGACTGTGGAAAAGAGTTTGGCAGTTCCATTTTTATGTCTACACCTGAAAGATTCCCAAACAAGGACCCAAACAGAGACTTACACACTAATGCTCGCAACAGCATTATTTATAATATCCAAAAGGTGGAAAGAATACAAATCTCACCAAAGGATGAGTAGAGAAACCAAAAATGTAGTGTAGATAACTATACAATAGAATATTATTCAGCCTTAAAAAAAGTGAAATTTTGATACATTCTACAACATGGATAAAACTAGAAGACATGGCTAAATGAAATAAGCCAGTGATAAAAGGACAAATACTATGTGATTCCACTTATATGAGGTACCTAGAGTAGGCCAATTCATAGGCACAAAAGTAGACTAGAGATTACCAAGGACTGGGAGAAGGAGAGAATAGAGAATTATTCCTTAACAACTCTATATTTTCACAGTTGTACATAGTTATATTGTTATAACTATACTGTTAATAATTACAACTGTATTGTTAATGGGTACAGACTTCTGAGATGATGCAAAAGTTTTTAAGATAGTCATGATGGCTACACAACACTATGAATTAACTTAATGGCACTGGATTGTACAATTAAAAATGGTTAAAGTGTCAAATTTTATCATATATACTTACCACAATAAAAAAATAATAATTGGTAAATTCCTGACATGGACAAACTCCAGTAAAATTATTTACTGAGTGTAATATTATGTCTTAGATGCTGTACTAGGCACATAACCCATCATATTTTATTTGATGATCACAAAATATCTATGAAAGGATATTCTCTATGTCTTAATAACTGAGGAACATGAAATAAGGGATGTTAAATAATTTGACCACAGTTACACAGTTACTGTGGGACAGAACACAGGGTCTAATCCATGGTTGCCCATATTCTTCTAGCTCACATGCTGTCTTCCACATAAGCATTTCCATCCTTGCCCTTGCTCCCAGAATACTGAATGTTTTAAAGGATAACTCACTTTTGTTGAGTCTTTTATTTTTTAATCACTTACACAGGCAAGCGTGTAAACTAATTTTTGTTCTGTTTTCACAGATATAAAAAGCAAGGCTTACTCCCTGTTAATCTCTTCAATGATAATACATAAAGCTAGGATGATACTATATGGTGAAGTAATTATAACTGTTGGCTTTAAAGTGAAACTGCCGGTTCAATCTTGGCTCCACTGAGTGAATTGCTAGGTGATAATGGGCATTTTATTTAATATAACTGTATGTCAGTCCTCTCATCTTCAAAATATACATAACATTACCTTCACGATATGATTCATAAGAGAATAAAATGAAATTAATTTAGTAATGTGTTTAGATCACTATCTGGAACAGAGTAAGCAATAATATTAGCTATTGCCATTATCTCTGTTCTCTGAGAAAAGACTTCTGACACTCCTTTATTGGTTTAAATAATAATCTTTGGTTCACAGGATGTTCAGTGACTGCCAAATGCCAGTAATCTTACATATGAGACTATATATTTTATGTAAATACATTATATTATGTATTTAGTTGTTAATTACATATGTGTTTCTCCATTAGACAGCACATTTCAGAATATAAAAGCTTGTTAGTTTGTACTACCATTTACAATTGTAAGAAGTGTTTAGCACTTTACATGGAAGATGCTATGTAGTCAATACTTGTTGATTTCAATGGAAATGATTTCAATTGATTTGACTCATTTTTTGTGGAATTTAGAGATAATATTTTAATTTTACAACTGTATTTCAAGGTAATAGCAAAATTTCATTAAAGGAGAATCTGATGAAACAATTTTTTTAAAAGCTCAAAAAGAAATGTTAACTTTTTTTTCATTCAAGAAATGTGGAATATATTTTCCACCTAGAATTTTTGTCTACTTTTCTTTATGATTGGATAGATCAACCTATTTTTGTTAAATTTTTGCTTGACTTTGTTTCTGTATAGTGGGAGAAATACATTCAAGCCTTGCACACATAATTCTAAAGGTTCTGAGAGAGCCAGAAATAATGTAATTGTGTAATTATACAAATAATCAGTGCTAACAAGTGATATCATTAAACTGATGATTTAAGTTAAATAGAGTCATATATAATCTAATACTTGCTAAAAATAATAAATCTATATACCATAACTTGGATTTTGCATTTAATTTTGAAATAGTGTTTGTTTTCAGTTTCTCAGTGCTCTTCTAGTTTACTAGTGTCTCATGATAATCTTGGGTTAAGACTCCTAGTAGAGTAAGAATGACAGTTCTTGGGCATCTGGGTGGCTCAGTTGGTTATGCATCTGACTTTGGCTTAGATCATTATCTCACAGTTCATGAGTTCAAGTCCCACATCAGGTGAGCTCAAGCCCTGCTTCCATGAACATGAGCCCTGCTTTGGGTCAGCCCCGCTTCTCTCTCTCTCTCCCTCCCTTTCTCTCTCTGTCTCTGCCCCTCATGGCATTCTCTCTCTCTCTCTCTCTCTCTCTCTCTCTGCCCCTAGCTCACTTGTGCCCTCTCTCTCTCTCTCTCTCTCTCAAAAAAAAGGACAGTTCTTAAAGATCATTAATAGACTTAAGGCATTCTACCAAGTATAAACAAAAGAAATACAATAGTAGTGAAATGGGGAGGCATTTAAAGTGGAGGTTATTTCATTCCATTTTTGTCTTTAGTTTCAATCTTTCCCAATTTTTATTTTTAAAAGTTTTTTATTTTTATTTATTTATTGTGAGAGAGAGGGGACAAGTGGGAGAGAAGCAGAGAAGGAGAGAGGGATACAGAGAGAGAATCCCAAGAAGGCTCTGCACAGTCAGTGCAGAGCCCAACACAGGGCTCACAGTCACAAACTGTGAACATTGAGATCATGATCTGAGCCAGTGTTGGATGCTTAACCCACTGAGACACCAAGGTGCCTCTATCTTTCAAAATGTTTAAAAGGAAAGACTAGTAGTCTTAATGTTGAACACGTGTAAAGTGAATCACAGTTGAAAAGCAGAAGTAGGGAAGTGGAGAGTGAGAGTAAAACATCTTGTCCTTTCTTATACTTAATTTCTAAGTGTCCTGTATTCTAAGGTTACAATAAATAATATTAACTTACATTTATTGCAGTTTTTGTCCTTTCAGAAATTATTTTCACATAACCTCATTTGATTTACACAGGTGAACCAAAACCCATTGTAGTGAAAGTTTATGTTCTATTGTTTTACATACACTGTAGAGATCACTTTGAGTTTTAATAGTCCTTTGAGGATGATTCTTCCTTTCAATGTTATGTTAGTTGTCTGTGTTAGCAATAAACCTGTGTGTGTGTATGTGTGTACCTTTGAGCTTGCAAAGGAGGTCTGTGATATCAAGTATATAATTCTGCTGATTTAATTTCAGTTAAAAAGGAAAATCTTCTTTAACATAATAGGTCATCATTCAGCCATTATTGGTTTCCAGTATATACTGCATATGAAGTAATGTTGGAGGATGAAAATAGGAAAAAGAAGGCTTGGGAAGCAACCAAGTATTAGTAATAAGAGAGTGGGATTTGGAGTTACAAAGCTGTGAGTTCAAGTTCAAATGCTACTTCCACCTGGGACTCATTAAATACCTTTGGGCAAGTTATTTAAGCTCTCTGAGTGTGTTTTGCATATTTAAAGAGGAATATTACAATTTACTTAACTGGGTTATTCAATTACATTAAATTATATTAAACAAAATTAAAATATTGGCACAAAATAGATAATTGTTAGTTGGTAGTTTCCTTCTCCTGCACTTGGCAATCCTGAAGCTTGGTGTTATCTACATCTGTTTATCACTGATTTAAATAAATATTATTTTATTCTTCCAAATATTGGGGTAAGAAAGTTTTTAAAAATAGAAGCTTAATTTAAAACCAAATAGAGAAACTAATTATTCCTTTTATCAAATATGCCAAATGAGAAAGCTCATTTACTTTAATAATAATCCCATTAATATAACAAACTTAATATAATTTTATTTTCTCCCTTGTGTTCTCGTGAACACTCATTAAATGTTAGTTTATTTTTACATTAAAACACAACATTATATTTATGTCTTAATTATCTTGGATTTATTATTAAAGGAAACATGCCTTAAGAGTGTTGATGAAGCCATGGGTAGATGTCTTTCAGTTAATTATTTGAACAACAAAGTCATTGTCCTGCACACTGCATGTACTCAACATGTTTGTTGATAATGTTGGGAAAAGTTATACATGAAAGATGGAGCAATCAATATCCTGCTGACAATTATGTAAAAAGATGGTTTGGAATTAATAAAATTAACTGATTTATCTTGAACATGCTTTATAAATAAGCCTTCTCTACCTCAGCTTTCTCAGCTATAAAGCCAGAGATTATAGTTTGTATTCTGTGTGATTAAATGCCGACTGTCATTCACGTAGCAAATGCTCAATTACAAATGGCTGCTATGATTACTATACTAGAAATGGACCCACAAATGTATGGCCAAACTAATCTTTGACAAAGCGGAAAGAATATCCAATGGGGAAAAAAAGCAGTCTCTTCAGCAAATTGTGTTGGGAAAACTGAACATGGACCACTTTCTTACACCATACACAACAGTAAACTCAAAATGGATGAAATACCTACATGTAAGACAGAAAACCATCAGAATCCTAGAGGAGAAAAAGGCAACAACCTCTTTGACCTCAGCCACAGTGACTTCTTGTAAATGTGTCTCCAGAGGTAAAGGAAACAAAAGCAAAAATGAGCTATTGGGAGCTCATCAAGATAAAAAGCTTCTGCACAGTGAAGGGAACAATCAGCAAAATAAAAGGCAACTGACGAAATTGGAGAAAATATTTGCAAATGACATATCTAATAAAGACTTAGTATCCAAAATCTATAAAGAACTTAAATCAACACCCAAAAAACAAATAATCCAGTGAAGAAATGGGCAAAAAAAACATGAACAGACACTTTTCCAAAGAAGACATCCAGATGTCAACAATACAAATGAAAAGATGCTCAACATCACTAATCATCAGGGAAATACACATCAAAACCACAATGAGATATCACTTCACACTTGTCAGAATGGCTAAAATGTAACAACTCAGGAAATAACAGATATTGGCAAGGATGTAGAGAAAGGGGAACCCTTTTGCATTGCTCGTGGGAATGCAAATTGATGCAGTGACTCTGGAGAATAGTATGGTGGTTCCTCAAAAATTAGAATAGAGCTAACTTATGACACAGCAATTGCACTACTAGGTATTTATCCAAAGGATCCAAAGTGCTGATTCTAAGGGGCACATGAACCCCAATGTTTATAGCAACACTATCAACAATAGTCAAATTATGGAAAAATCCCAGATGTCCATCAATGGATGATTGGATAAAGAAGATGTGTGTGTGTGTGTGTGTGTGTGTGTGTGTGTGTGTGTGTGTATACACACACACACACACAATGGAATATTACTCAGTGAGCAGAAAAATGAAATCTTGCCATTTACAACAATGTGGATGGAACTAGAGTGTATTATGCTAAGCAAAATAAGTCAGTCAGAGAAAGACAAATACCATATGATTTAACTCATATGTAGAATTGAAGAAACAAAACAATGAGCATAGGGGAAAAGAAGGAGAAAAAAAGAAAAACAGAGAGGAAGGCAAACCATAAGAGACTCTTAAATAAAGAGAACAAATCGAGGTTGCTGGAGGGGAGGCAAGTGCAGGGAATGGATTAAATGGATGATAGGTACAAAGGAGGGCACTTGTTGGAATGAGCACTGGATGTTTTTGTAAGTGATGAATCACTAAATTCTACTCCTGAAACATTATTACACTATATGTTAACTAACTTGGATTTAAACAAAATTAAAAAAAAATAAAAATGAAAAAAAAAGAATGGATGCTATGATAGCTTTGAAAAACATTCATGTATGATTTGTAGAGCTCTGAAAGTAGACTTTTTAAATTTTTTTTTTAACATCAGGAATCCTGAAAGCCATATTAAAATATCTTTAGTTTCAGGCATCATATTCAATGTAAAGAAAACATATCCTTATTGGAATTGCATCGAACATAACTAGTGCACATGAGACCACAGGGAAAATTCAAATTAGAGGCTTGTATATTGGGTAACCATCTAAAGAGAACTTGGGTGACTATAAATGTAGGAGATGGAAGCATCTGGAAAGTAAAACCTGATTAAAGTTACCAAGTGTCTGAAGGAAAGCATTTTTCACAATATTGCTGAAGTCAGTATAAAAATAATAAAAAAATAAAGACCACAAAGCTTTTTTAACTACAAACTAAGTTAAATAAGAAAATAACATTTTTACAGGCGTAAGAGTCAAGCCACTCTACTTTTTCCAGATTACAACCGCTCCTTTACCCACAAGACCCCCCTGAAGTGTGTGTCAGAGAGGAAGGCTCTATCATTCTATCCTTTGCAACTCCAGGATGATTTTTGTGTCTCTGTGGCTATGAGATCAGATTCTAGTTGCACTGGGGGGCCTCTAACTGATTCTGGATTGAAGCTATCCTATTTTGTTTGATCTCATGTGAAACCAATTTCCTAGAGCATAGGATTCATTTAGTCATGCTTTATTATTTATTTTATTAGTTATTTTATAATTATATATTTCATATATTAATTCAATGCTTAGTAGCAGCAAAGCATGTTCTATAGGGTGGGTGAGATTATGTTATTGAAACAAAATAATATTGTTGACTACATGGAATATTTGTAATATTGAGCAAGGTATACAGTAAACAAACATATAATAGATTCACTGATAAGTGTAAGTGAAGAAACTAAATCATGTTTAAATGGATGAGAAGTAAAATTTGTGCTAGTTAAGCAATGTAATGAGGAAAAACTTATCTGAAGAGCTGACTTTTGATTGGCTATTTAAATGAAATGAGGGGATAAGCTAAAAGAATGCCAGAAGTTGGGGCCATTCTAGGCAGAGTTAATAGGGATTTTAAAAGCATTGAGATAGATGTGTTTAAGGGATGTCAAGGAGGCCTATGTGTCTACAGTGAATTGAGAAAAAAAAAAAGAGTAGGAATAAAGGATGAAAGATAGGAACCTTATATCATGAGAGTGCTGTGGGCTATGGTAAGAATTAATTATGTTATTTTGTGTTATTTACAAACACGGCGGGGCTTTAAGCAGGGGGCTGTTATAATCTGATTTATATTTTTAACAGATAACTTACACTGCTCTAATATGAACTAAGAAGGCAAAGGTGAAGCAAGAAGACCAGTTAGGAGGTGATTACTATAGTTCAGGAGGAGAGAAATAATGGTTGTCTGGAGGATAGTAAAGGATGTAAAACAACATCATTTTGTGGAATATGTTAAAGGTTTTGGCAGCAAAATTTGCTTATGCATGGGGTGGAAGAAAAGGAGAAGAGTCACTGATGTCCTCCCCCCACCATTTTTAAATTTCTTTCAGAGGGTCATGGTAAAGTTTGTCTGCATTTAAGTTGTCCCAGATTGTCTTTCAAAAATCTCTAAAATGTATTAAAATCGTTATAGCCATCTCCACTTTCATCTGACCTTAAATTTCTTCATAATTTTTGGAATTGTCTGAATCTAAATTAGAATCCCTGGGACTATAATTGATGACAGTTAATTGAAAAAAATGACCAAAGTCTATAATAAGTAGAATGCTGGGTGGCAGAGTATCACCATAATTCAGAGGTTTACTAATGTACTTTAAAGAGCTTGTTCTATTTACTCATGCTGATGTATATTCATGTACATGTACAAATAAATTAATTGAGCACTTAGTATACTAAAGGAATATAATAGTGGAATGAGGGAAAGCCTAATTAATTAATTTTCCAAAAGAACTTCATAGTTAAGGAAAGTAACAGAATATTAATTCTATTATTGATTGATGCCTTAGAATGTGTTATTATTGCTAAAGATAACATTAATATATATTGCATAGAAATTCAAAAGATTTTTGGATTCATAGAATATCATAATGTCAAATAAGCCAAAATACATGTATCCATCAGTCAACCAACCATTTGAGGAACACCCTCACATGGGTAAGTCTTTATCTTTAAGCAATTACCTATAAACAAGAATACCTCAACCACTGAACTGAAAAAATATCAATAATAAATTCAGAATGGCGGTTAAGTCCAAAACCATCAACAGATATAATACAGGTAATCAAATAAGATTTATTCATCTAAAAGCTAGAGAAAGCAAAATCAGGATACAGCAGCAGAACAACCATGTTCTTCAGAGACAGAGTTGCAAATGTTCTAGTAATTCCCATTGTCTTCACTATTGGAGCATAGTTGCAGATGATAATAAGGCTGAGAGAGTAAAGCACCCCTCTTTTAACTTAATCTTAAATACACAAAGCTAAATCTGACTATGATTCAATATTTTCCAAATATACATTGAAGACTATAGCATTTGGATTATATATATCCCATCAGTCTCAGAATCACAAAATATGATATAACTCCTAGGTATAGTCAAACAGATATATAGACTATAACAGAATTGCCATTCACCACTTAGCCTTTGGGACATGAACATACCTGAATTTCATTTTGTAGAACTAAAACAAATGTCAGGTACCCAGAATTCCCTGAGTCATTCTATTTTGCAAAGATTATATATTCCACAATAATTTATAGAAAATAAATACAAATGAAATGATTTTTCATCAGTTTGAAAGCAAAACCAAAAATTTTTGAAAGAGATTCATATGGGGTCAAATCAGGAATTATTAGTAGGGCTTCTCCCTACTCCATTCAACAAGTTGGAAATAGGAACAAAAGTACTGGTGAACAGAATATCCACACTGGGCCTTAGACTGTGCCTCCTCATTGCCATGCTTTGCAGGTTTAGGGAATCTTCAAGTTTACTCAGAATATGGGGGTTGCTAGTGGGTGGCTGGTGATGGCACAAAAGGAAGGAATTTCAGAAGATTCACACACCATATCTCAGAGGATCTGTAGTATGAGAGAGCACCTGAAGTGACTTTTCCACTCAGGGAGGGATGATGGTCATCTACCTGCATTGACAGAGTCAACAAACACCGCTGAGTTGTACCAGGTGTTGACACTTGATAACCAAGAAGAGAGATAATGCTGACAGGTGGTACAAGACACTGTGATGTCCCAAGGACATCACAAAAACCAGTCTTCCTCTCCCCTTGTCACCACCATAAGAATACATAATTTTCCAACTGCTTCCAGACACGTCTTGGAAAGGAGTGGTGAAAGATGATGCCTCTTGCCTGGGAAGATAACACTCAATTAGAGAGTTCTATGAATCAACTGAACATTTACTCACACAGAAATTGTGGAAAGTAGAGAAGACTGAGTTCTAGTTAGCAAGTTAATTTTTTTCTTGTTTCCTTCTGATTTTAGGAGTAGGGATTCAAAAGCAACATGAGGTCAGTTTTAGAAAATATAAGAGGGATGATGGGTGCCTCAGTTGGTTAAGCATCCGACTTCAGCTCGGGTCATCTCATGGTTTGTGGGTTCGAGCCCCATGTCAGGCTCTGTGCTGATTGCTCAGAGAGCTAAGTTAAAAAAATAAATATACTATGGAAAAGAAAATGAGTAGTAAAAGCCATTTCAACTGCATTGGTACTCTCAAAATACCTGTGTATGAGACAGTGAATTTAAAGAGTTAAATACTTCAGCTGTAGTAGACATCATAAATAGATAACATTATTTCCAGAGTGCTTCTTCAACACTGTAAGGTTACTCCACAGCTTTTCAGAAAGGCTGGTTCTGTGGAAACACAACAGGTTCTCCCAAGATTACTTGGGTCTTTTCATACTCCTGGATATTCACAAGGCTATCATGTACACATCTTACACACTGAAGAATTCTGAACTTTGTAGCTTCACTCAACACTGGTCATTTAACGTCTCAACCTGTGTAATACATGGCACATATCACTATTGATGGCATTTGTCATATATATATACACACACACACACACACACACACACACACACACACACACACATATATATATTGCATGATATATATATTGCATGATATATATATATACATATATATATGTATATATATATATCATGCACTATTACTCAGCCATAAAAAAGAATGAAATATTGCCATTTGCAAGAACATGGCTGGAGCTACAGTGCATTATGCTAAGCAAAATTAGTCAGAGAAAGACAAATACCAGATGATTTCGTTCATATGTGGAATTTAAGAAACAAAAGTGAACATAGGGGAAGTAGAGATAAAAGTGGGAAGCAAACCATAGAAGACTCTTAATTATAGAGAAGAAACTGAAGATTTCTGGAGGGATGGTGGGGAGGCATGGGCTAAATGGGCAATGAGTATGAAGGGGGCACTTGTGTTTAGCACTGGGTTTTATATGTAAGTGATGAATCAACAAATTCTACCCTTGAAACCAATATTACACTATATGTTAACTACCTAGAATTTAAACAAAAATTTGAAAAAAAATAAAATAAATAATTATGAAAGGGGAATGAGATATAAGCATAGGAAAATTTTTGTACCACAACAACTATATTGCTTTTGGTTAGATAAGCCTGAATTTGAATATCAACCCATCTCTCAGAGCCTGAACAAACCTGGAAAGAAAAGTTTGTTGAAACTCTCTAAGCATTAATATCTATATCTCCAAAATGGAGCCAATGATTCTTACCTATAATTTTCTGACTAGTGACATAATGTATGCAAAACATTTAGGATACCAACTGGTTTAGTCTACTATTAGTATATAATAAAGATCAATAATTACTAGTGTAATAGTAGGTTAAAATGGGGTTTTTAGTTTCAGAAGAGAATCCAAGACAATAAATAGTCTTGGTAAATATTGCATATTCCAAAGATAAGTTCTAGTTCTCCTATTCTGGACTTTCAAACCACTTTAGGCACCATTTACTGAACACGTACCATCAGGCTTTACAAGTTTACAAGGAGGCCAAGAGAAAGTTGGAAACCACAAAGAGGATTTCATCAGAAAGATACAAATATGCTGCGAGTACTCTCCAATTGGTCCTCGGAAAATGTAGTGATTGTTTTTCCTACTTTCAAACGAGGCTTTTCAAACTTTCAAATGAGGCTTTAAAACTACTAGGAAAGCTTAAAATGTGGCCATAGGAGCCTGTAGGTCAGAGTGGACTGTTTCTGACTCATATCTGAAAAAATGAATCTGTGGGCAGCTAGATGAAGGAGTCTGTGACAACAGAATACAGGGATAAGAATGAGAATAAATTCATTACCACTAAAGTGGGCCAAAGGCACATGCTTTCCATGGATCACATTGACTATTTTCATGTAGACCATCTATAAGAGCAAGGCTCTCTGTGGTCGTCTTATAATCCTCCAAAAATATTTGCCAGAAATAGTGAGGCAAGCTCAGCTGATTGGTTGTATGATAGCACAAGTTTAGGAGCTGAAGAATTGTAAGTGACCTTTTAGAATAAAGGCATTTATCTTTGTTAAGATAACTGTAGATGAGAGATTTCAAGAAACTGGGAATTGGTGGGGGGGCAGAGAAAAGGGGGGATGTCTCTGAAGAACACTCAAAATCCCTGTAGTTAATGATTCAGCATTAAATATATGTCAAACACTGGAATTAGTACCTGCTCATGACATTACCAGCCAAATAATATCTTCCTTAGAATCCACATCTTTACCATGTACCTACTTCAAACTTTTGGGAGACTGATCCTGCTTAATGGGCAGAGGATTTGAAATGCACAAAATGGAGAATTAGAGAAAAAAATGTAAAAAAATATTTTTCCCGGTTTATTGGCTTCCTACCTGGAATAAACTCTTCCTAGAGAATAATAGAATTGTGCCTATTATACAATACTAAATATCTGGGTTGCTTAAATAAGATTGTTTTGTGTTCTTTAATTACTTAAACTCATTGGGCATCACCCCAGAGAAATCTCCCATACACATTCTTTGTCACCCCTCACTCCAGTCCTCAGAGGTAGCTATTTTTCTGTTTTATTTTTCTCCCACCATAGGTAACATTTGCTCTTTTGAGAGTTTAATATACACAGAATTGTATAGTACACACAACTTTGAATAGAGTTTCTCTCATGCAGCATGTTTTTGAGATTCATGCATACTGTTATATGATCAGCAGTTTTTTCCTTCTTACTGATGAATAGTATTCCTTTGTATATCTCCATTTGTTTAACCATTCACCAGTGATGGACATCAGACTGTTTCTAGTTTTAGGGTATTGTGAATAAACCTGCTATAGTTATTCTTGTACATATATGTTTCATTTGTCTTGGGTAAACACTTAGGAATAGAATTACTAGCCCATCGGGTAGGTCTATATTTACTTTTATAAAAAAAAATCAGGAAACTTTTTCAAAGTCATTGGACCACTTTTCACTTCCATCAATGAGTGGGAGGTCTGGTGTCTCAAAATATGCCAGAATTTTATTATTTTTTTTTAATTTAAAAAAAATTTTAAGATTTTATTTATTTTTGAGAGAGAGAAAGAGACACAGGAGGAGCAGGGGAGTACCAGAAAGAGTGGGACACACAGAATCCAAAGCAGGCGCCAGGCTCTGAGCTGTGAGCACAGAGCCTGATGTGGGGCTTGAACCCACAAACCATGAGATCATGACCTGAGCCAAAGTTGGACGCTTAACCAACTCAGCCACCCAGGTGCCCCTATGCCAGCATTTTATATTATCAGCTGTGTGTGTGTGTGTGTGTGTGTGTGTGTTTTAATTTTGACATATGGGTATGTATGTGTGTGTATATATTTGTTCTTCCACATGGCGATTCTTGAAAAGTGAAAAACAAATGTTAAGAAAATGATCACATCAATCACACAGGCTGAAAACATTGTAGCTAAAGATGTTTTATGATATCAAAAAATAAACACTTGGGATTATTGATGAAAGTCACAATCAAAATACACAAAGTAAACCTTAAAATGGACCTCAGTAGTATAATCTAAAAAATTGTTTTACATTTAATGTTTCTAAACTTCTACCAACTTCATTCTAAATATGTATACAAGCAGGCTCTGGGAACATTATGCACATGTCTAAAAACAAAAAGGAAATAAAAGCTTTTGTTCATGTTAGAATAGCCACTTTCTAAAATCTAAGACGCCAGGGGTAGGAAGTTCTAGGATCATTCTGGAATGCTAGATTCCAAAATAAGAATGTATATTTCCTTTATAACATAATTGTCCATCTATCCATCCCTTGATCTATTAATTTACCTTGTATACCACCATATCCTATTCTTAAATGGGGTTATTCCAAGTTTACCAGTTAGTTTTGTATAACTCTATTTATAAAGCTTGTTCCACAAGGAAGCAAACTTCTCCTTAGCATCTCCAGATGGCCTCAACCAGACCTGCTGCCATTCCAAGTGTTCAATGCCCCCAAATGATCCATTACACCATGGTACATCTAAAATAAATAAAGGTTAAAAGATCATAAAAACAAGACCATATGCCCAAACATGTCATGTGCACCTTGGCAGTGAGAATATAAGGACTGACTCAAATTATATCCTGCTTGCCAAGAAAATGGATCAAATCTAGGGAAAAAAAATATAGTGATAAATTCCATTGGAATGAATATTTAAAGGATAGCGATATCTCAATTGAATAATAAACATTACCTTTTTAAATTCAAATATATATTGTCTTACCCTGCACAGTTAGGATGTTTCTGTGAAACATTTGCTCAAAATTTCTGAGAAGATTCTATAGAGGAAGACAAAGGTAATAATTATTGCACAATACTTGAATATGTTGATTCTGTGGATTCACTGACCTGTGAGTGGGAGCTGATTTATTTCTAAGAGGCCGGACCTGAACAGCCCTATTGAGCACGAGGAGGGAGGGCATGGTTGCCACCAGTCTTAATGAGTCTTTCTGATAATTAGGAAAAGACACCCTACTGGGAGGATGTAGCCCTAATTTATTTGGCAAGTGGTGCATGGGTGGTATTTCAGGCTCAAATTTCCACCTTGGCCATAAAACTTGTGCAGTGAATAATCTGATTAACTGTATCTGATGACATTGGGAGGGTCAGGTAACTCTTCAGTTAGAATAAGAAGGAGGAGATAGAAAAAAAAAAGAAGGATGGAAGGAAAAAAAGGAAGCAAAGAAGGAAGTGAGAAAAGGGAAGAATACAAGGAAGTAAGGGAGAGAGGAAAAGAGGAAAAAGAGGGAGAGAAGAGAAAATAATATAATCAGCATCAAATCTGTTTCCTCTCATCATTCTAAAATAGAGGATTTCCTAAAAATATGATGACCCACATCTAACAAATTTGAGAAATACTTCACATCTTTCTCAAAAATGTCTCTATATAGTGGAGATGGGGTTGTTCTAAAGCAATAAATTGTCTCAAAAACGGGTAGGGACCAAGAAAGGGGCAAAAAAAACCCAGATCAGCAGTAGGCAAAATCCAGAGCCACATTATTTTCTGTTTGTTTGTTTGTTTCTGCTCAGAAATGGCAGTGGCAGCAACTGCTGTTCTTTCCATTCCTGTTGCAAGCCTGTGTCCCCATCTGAGTCCTCAGTCACAAATGTACTTCCCCCTGATAAGGTCCAGCTCATTACTAGACTTGTAACTATTGCCAGCAGAGAAAATTCTGTGAGGGAGCTAACACCCCCCTGACCACATCAGTGGAGAACTCAGGAAAGTAGTCTTCTTTCCCAGGTCTGTGAAAAAGTCACAACTGATGTGAATGTAGATAACAAGAAAAAAATAACCTTGAGGGAATCAAGGTCTTTATGGCATAGCACAGGCTGAGGATCTGTCAGAATCAGATAAGGGAAGTGATTTGCAGTGACACAGAGACATTTATGAAAATAAATTATCTCAGAAATTTTTTGTATTACATCTTAAAAATTAGCCTAATTCCATTTCTGCTTGAACATCAATTAATCAGAATTATTGCCTTGTTTCTCAGACCTCTGTGAAAGTTAATAAGCTATATTTAACACATAAAATCATACTTAAAGGCAATCTTCACATGAGTAAACCATAATACCAAGGAAAAAGTCAAATATAGCATTATTTCTAAGCTATCATTTTAGTGCTGTGAAATTAATTTTGCCTATGAACAAGAACTGAAAGAGAACACAAAATTTAAAATGCATTATGTTACTGTACGGTGAATGTGAGTAAACAATTGTTCTTTATTTTTTTCTTTTAATAATTTGATATATACATTTATATATAACTAATCTCTAATGTATCTTTGTTTTAAAAGTTTTGATTTCAATACTTGAGGTTTTATTCTCAGTTACTATTACGTTTGGGAATAATAAAATAAATTTTTAATGTTTCTATGTCAAAAAGGCTAGGAGAAAGTAAACAAAATGGAAATATATTTTGTAGTTATTCTGATAAGAATTAAATAATAATTTACGTATGAATAGCAACAAATGTACACAATTTACATTTGGATAGAACCAAACTTTGGAAGTCTTTTCCAAATAGTTTTATTATATATCTTATATGATAAAAAGGCAAAGCATAATGTCCTTTAGACATAAGGTCAACTCTTGAATTCTTCTCATTTGGTTGTGTAACTCGGAACACATTTCTTCTCTTAGCCTTAAATTCCTTATTTGTAAAAACATTAACTTTCATTACTGGTTGTGTGGAGGTTTAGGAATTGAGAATAATGACTTAATCTACCACAAGAATAAGGGTGTGTAATCATGAGTTTTGGTTTGCATATATTTAAATTGCCTCTGAGATACTCCTGTAGAGAGGCAAGCTTGTTAATGGGGTAGTTCAGAGAAAAAGCCTAAGGAAAAGACACCATCCTAATAAGTAATTAGGTTCAGTCTATGGCATTAAAAACATAATACAACAGTCACAACAATGTATAATTAACTGGTAAGAAAATGAGTGCTAATATATAAGTAATACTACCCGTATATTTTCTGACTTCCCAGTGTTTCCTGGCTAATGCTTTATTTGAAATATCAAATACATACGCATATATGTATGCA
The DNA here is from genome assembly GCF_024362965.1 of Panthera pardus. Taxonomy (NCBI): domain Eukaryota; kingdom Metazoa; phylum Chordata; class Mammalia; order Carnivora; family Felidae; genus Panthera; species Panthera pardus. Next base: position 80,836,519 of record NW_026526677.1, on the reverse strand, counting down.
TGTATGAACACATCTATGCAAGTGATTTATCCCCTTGCTTTGCAAGAGTACTGAATTTCCCTGTTGAGGAATCTCACACTTGGAATCAATACATGCTTATAGGCATTAGTTCAACTATGGGTCTGAGAGGAAGACTCCACATCTGCAGGTCCTGACTCCATCCACTGCTACTTTGTTACATTATAGGTCCTTTAAGTATGAAAAACAATGTGATTTGAACTTCTGTCTCATCTGTCCAATAAGAGACTCAGAAATGTCTTATCTTGTGGGGGTAATGACTTAAAATACACTATGATTTTAAGAAATAAGCGATTAGCTAGAATTAAAATAAATTTTGAGCCCATTTTTTATTTATCTTTTAAAAATAGTTTTCTTGATATTTGAATGCCTCAGTATTTGGATAGCCAGAGTCTGTCATTTCACCACTCATTTGTATATATTAACAAGCAGTACATTGGTCATGACCCCATTTTCTGCAGTAGAGATTATGAGATCTACTTAAGGTCTTTGATTTCAATTTCTCATTACAACTATTTTATATTTTTTGCTTTTACCACTTTCGTTGTAAAATTACATGTATTCATCTTCACTTTTCTTTTTCAGAATGAAAAGTGAGCTGAAGAACTTCATATTTATTTTCCAAAAGATTGATTATTTTTAACATAATGGAGATAAGATTAGTATGAAGACTACATTGTAAGAAGATTTTTAAAATTACATAACATGAAATATAATTTTTATTAAGGAAAGTTCTCTGAGTAGACCTCTTTTGATATCTTTGTTTTTAATTTTAATTTTTTTATTTTATCCTTTTAAAAATTTAAACCCAAGTAAGTTAACATAGTGTATCATAATGATTTGATGAATAGAATTTAGGGCTTCATCACTTGCATATAATGCCCAGTGCTCATCCCAAAAAGTGCCATCCTTAATGCCCATCACCCATTTAGCCCATCCCCCGACACAACCCTCCCTCCAACAACACTGTTTGTTCTCTGTATTTAAGAATCTCTAAAATAAATAAATAAATAAATAAATAAATAAATAAATAAATAAATAAAATGAAAAATGATCTGTTATGGTTTGTCTCCCTTTCTATTTCTATCTTATTTTTTCTTTACATGCCTTATGTTCATCTGTTTTGCTTCTTAAATTCTACATATGAATGGAATCAGATGATATTTGTTTTTCTCTGACTGACATATTTCGCTTAACATAATAAATTCTAGTTCCATGCACGTTGTTTCAAAGGGCAAGATTTCATTATTTTTTGATCACCAAATAATATTCCATTGCATTCCATTGCATGTGTATATATATATATACACACACACACATACATATATACCACATCTTTATCCATTTATCAGTCGATGGACATTTGGGCCCTTTTCATACTTTGGCTATTGTTGACAGTGCAGCTATAAACATTAGTGTGAATGTTCCCCAGAATCAGCATTTTGTATCCTTCAGATAAATACCTAGTAGTGCAATTGCTAGGTCATAGAGTAGTTCTATTTTTAATTTTTTAAGGAAACTCCATACAGTTTTCAAGAGTGGCTGCACTAGTTTGCATTACCACCAGCAGTGCAAAAGTGCTCCCCTTTCTCTGCATCCTTGTCAACATCTGTTGTTTTCTGAGTTGGTAATTTTTGCCATTCTAACAGGTATGATGTGGTATCTCATTGTGTTTTGATTTGTAATTCCCTGATGATAGGTGAGGTTTAGCATCTTTTCATGAGTCTGTTTGCCATCTGGATGTCTTCTTTGGAAAAGTGTCCATTCATGTCTTTTGCCCATTTCTTCAATGGATTATTTGTTTTTTGGGTGTTGAGCTATATAAGTTATTTATAGATTTTGGATACTAACCCTTTATCTGATATGTCATTTGCAAATATCTTCTCCTATGCTGTCAGTTGCCTTTTAGTTTTGCTGATTGATTCCTTCACTGTGCAGAAGATTTTTATCTTGATGAGCTCTCAATAGTTCATTTTTGCTTTCGTTTCCCTTGCCTCCAGAGACATGTCATGTAAGAAGTTGCTGCAGTCAAAGTCAGAGAGGTGGTTGCCTATTTTCTCCTCTAGGATTTTGAAGACTTCCTGTCTTATGTTCAGGTCTTTCATCCATTTTAAGTTTATTTTAGTGTATGCTGTAAGAAAGTAGTCCAGGTTCATTCTTATGAATGTTGCTGTACAGTTTTCCAAACACCATTTGCTGAATAGATGGTCTTTTTGTCTATTGGATACTCTTACTTGCTTTGTCAAAGATTAATTGGCTATATGATTGTGGGTCCATTTTGGGACTCTCTACTCCATCCCATTGATCTATGTGTGTGTTTTTGTGCCAGTACCATACTGTCTTGATAATTACAGCTTTGTAATACAGCTTGAAGTCTAGAATTTTGATGATTCCAGCTTTGGTTTTTTCTTTTCTTTTCTTTTCTTTTCTTTTCTTTTCTTTTTTTTTCTTTTTTTTCTTTTCTTTTCTCTTCTTTTCTTTTCTTTTCTCTTTTCTTTTCTTTTCTTTTCTTTTCTTTTCTTTTCTTTTCTTTTCTTTTCTTCTTCCCTTTCCTTTTCCCTTTTCTTTTCTCTTCTTTTATGTTTCTTTTCTTTTTTCTTTTCTTTTCTCCTTTCTTTTCTCTTTTCTTTTCTTTTCTCCTTTCTTTTCTCTTTTCTTTTTTTAGCTTATTTTTTACTGAGAGATAGAGAGAGAGAGAGAGAGAGAGAGAGAGAGAGAGAGAATCCCAAGCAGGCTCTGTGCTGTCAGCATTGAGCCCGATATGGGGTTCGAAACCATGAACCATAAGATGATGACCAGAGCTGAAATGAAGAGCTGGATGCTTAACTGACTGAGCCACCCAGGTGCCCCTTGGTTTTATCAACATTACTTTGGCCATTCGGGGTCATTTCCTATTCCATACAAATTTTAGAATTGTTTGTTCTAGCTCTGTGAAGAATGCTGGTGTTATTTTGATGAGGATTGCATTGAATATATATATTGCTTTGGGTAGTATCAACATTTTAACAATATTTGTTTTTCCAACATATGAACATGGATAGTCTTTCCATTGCTTCATGTATTCTTCCATTTCTTTCATAAGCTTTCTATAGTTTTCAGCATACAGGTTTTTTAACTCTTTGGTTTGGTTTATTCCTAGGTGTTTTATGGTTTTGGTGCAATTGTATATGGGATTGATTCCTCGCTTTCTCTTTGCCTACTTCATTATGGCATATAAAAATGCAACTGATTTCTGTACATTGATTTTATATTCTGCGACTTTGCTGAATTCATGTATCAGTTCCAGCAGTTTTTTGGTGGAGTCTTTTGTGTTTTGCACATAGAGTATTATGTTATCTGCAAAGAGTGAAAGTTTGACTTCATCCTTGCCAGTTTGGATGACTTTTATTTCTTTTTGTTGTCTGATTGCTGAGGCTAGGACTTGCAACACTGTGGTGAGAGTGGACATCCCTGTCATGTTCCTGACCTTAGGGGGAAAGCTCTCAGTTTTTCCCCATTGAGGATGATATTAGCTGTGGGTCTTTAACATATGGTCTTTATAATGTTGAGGTATGTTCCTTCTATCCCTACTTCCTTGAGGGTTTTTACTAAGAAAAGATGCTGTATTTTGCCAAATGCTTTCTCTGCATCTATTGAGAGAAACGTGTGGTTCTTATCCTTTCTTATATTAATGTGATGTATCACACTTGTTGATTTGCAGATATTGAACTATCCCAGGAATAAATCCCACTTGATCATGGTGAATAATTATTTTAATGTACTATTGGATTCATTTTCTAATATCTTGTTGAGAATTTTTGCATCCATGTTCAATAGTTATTCTTTTATGTGGGGCCTTTGTCTTGTTTTGTAATCAAGGTAATGCCAGCCTCGTAGAATGAGTTTGGAAGTATTCCTTCCATTTCTACTTTTTGGAACAGCTTCAAAAGAATAGGTGTTAACTCTTTAAATGTTTGGTAGAATTCCCGGGAAAGCCATCCAGCCCTGGACTCTTGCTTATTGGGACATTTTTGATTACTGAGTCAATGTCCTTACTTGTTATGGGTCTGTTCAAATTTTCTATTTTTTCTTGTTTCAGTTTTGACAGTTTATATGTTTCTAGGAATTTGTTCATTTCTTCCTGATTGCCCAATTTTTTGTCATATAATTGCTCATAACATTCTCTTATTATTGTTTGTATTTCTGTAGTGTTGGTTGTGATCTCTTTTGTTTCATTAATGATATTATTTATTTGGGTCTTTTCTTTTTTTTTTTTTTTTGATCAGTCTGGTTAGGGGTTTATCAGTTTTTTAAAATTCTTTCAAAGGATCATCTCCTGGTTTCATTCATCTGTTCTGCTGTTTGTTTGTTTGTTTGTTTGTTTTTTAATGTCATTGATTTCTGCTCTAATCTTTATTATTTCCCTTCTTTTGCTGGTTTTAAACTTTATTTTCTGTTCTTTATCCAGCTCCTTAGGTGTAAGGTTAAGTTGTATATTTGAGACCTTTCTTCTTTCTTTAGGAGGACCTGGATTGCTATATACTTCCTTCTTATGACCACCTTTGCTGCATGCCAGAGGTTTCATATTGCTGGTTTCCATGTACTTTTTAATTATTTAATTTCTTGGATAACGCATTCATTCTGCGGTAGGATGCTTTTTAATCTGCAAGTATTCATGGTCTTTCTAAATTTTTTCTTGTGATTGATTTCAAGTTTCAGAAAGTTGTGGTCTGAAAATATGCATGGTATGATTTCAATCCTTTTGTGTTTATGGAGGGATAATTTGTGACCCAGTATGTGATCTATTCTGGAGAATGTTCCATGTTCACTGGAGAAAAATGTGTAATTTGCTGCTTTAGGATGAAATGTTCTGAATATATCTGTTAAGTCCACCTGGTTCAGTGTGTCATTCAAAGGCATTGTTACCTTGCTGATTTTCTGCTTACATGATCTGTCCATTGTTGTAAAAGAGATGTTGAAATCCTCTACTATTACGGTATTATTATCAATGAGTTTCTTTATGTTTGTGAGTAATTCATTTATATACTTGGGTTCTATCAAGTTGGGGGCATAAATATTTACAATTGTTAGATATTCCTGATGGATAGAGCCCTTAATTATTATATAATGTCCTTCTTCATCTCTTGTTACAGTCCTTATTTTAAAATCTAGTTTGTCTGATATAAGTATGGCTCCTCCAGTTTTCTTTTGATAACCATTAGCATGATAGATGATTCTCCATCCCCTTACTTTCAATCAGCATGTGTGTTTAGGTCTAAAATGAGTCTCTTATAGGTAGCATGCAGATGGGTCATTTTCTTATCTATTCTGACACACTCTGTCTTTTGTTTGGAGCATTTAATCCATTTACATTTAGAGTGATTATTGAAAGACATTAATTTAGTATCATTGTGTTGCCTGCAGAGTTGGAGTCTGGTGATGTTCCCTGGTCCTTTCTAGTCTTTGTTACTTTTGGTCTTTTTTGTTTTGTTTCATCTTTTCTCCACTGGAGGAGTTCACCTTAAAATTTCTTGCAGGGCTGGTTTAGGGTCACGAACTCCTTTAGTTTTTGTCTGGGAAATTCTTTATCTCTCATTCTATTTTTAATGACAGCCTTATTGGATAAAGAATTCTTGGCTGCATATATATATATATAAAACAACATGTATGTATATATATGTGTGTGTATATATATATATATATATATATATTTGGGTTTTTTTTGTTTGTTTGTTTGTTTTTTGTTTGTTTGTTTGTTTGTTTTATTCAGCGCGTTGAATATATCCTGCCACTCCTTTCTGGCCTGCTAAGTTTCCATGGACAGATTTGCTGCCAATCTTATGTCTTCCTTTGTAGGTTAAGGACTTTTGTTTTTTCCTTACTGCTTTCATAATTCTTTCCTTGTCTGTATATTTTGTAAATTTGACTATAATATGCCTTGGTAATGGTCGGTTTTTGTTGAATCTATTAGGAGTTCTATGTGCTTCTCAGATAATGATGTCTGTGTCCTTCCTAAGATTAGGAAAGTTTTCTGTTATAATTTTCTCACATACATCTTCCTCACCTTTTTTCTCTCTCTTCAACTACTGGGACTCCTAAGATTCAAATGTTATTCCTTTTTAATAAGTCACTGAGTTCTCTAAGTCTTGTATCATGATTTTTTGCCTTTGTTTCCCCCTTTTATTCTGCTTCATTATTCTCTATAATTTTTTCTTCTATATCGCTGATTTGCTGCTTGCTTCATCCATCTTTGCTGTGGCATCCCTTTGAGATTGCCTCTCAGTTATAGCATTTTTAATTTTAGCCCAACTAGATTTTGTTTCTTTATCTCCACAGAAAGGGATTCTCTGGTGTCTTCTATGTTCTTTTCAACCCCAGCTAGTATTCTTATAATTGTTGTTTTATATTCTAGTTCAGACGTCTTACTTATATCTCTGTAGATTAAATCCCTGGCTGTCATTTCTTCCTGTTCTTTCTTTTGGGGTGAACTCATTTGTATTTTCATTTTGGAGGCAGAAAAAAATTAATAAAAAAAAAGATTAGTTAAGAACAAAACAAAAAAAAATCAAGTAAAGGCATCTGGATCCTACTAGGTTAGTTTTGGTCTTGTTGAAAAAAGCTTAATAGAATAGAGAAAAAAGGGAAAGGAAAGAAAAAAAGTTAAAAAAATTAAAAATCAAAGAAAGTTACATAATAAAATAGAGTAAGATAAAATAAAGAAAATAAAAAATTAAAAATAAAATTAAAAATAAAAAAATAAAAAAGAATTTGCTCTGTATTCACGGAAAGAAATAAAAGAAAGAAAAAAAAAACATTAAGCAAAAACAGAAGCAAAGAAAATGAACAAATAAACAAACAAGCAAACAGAATGAAACCTGAATCAAGTTACGTCCAGTTTTCCCTAGAACTGAAACCGTGAAGCACTCTATAGTCCAAACACTAAGCAGGTGGAAGGATTTGTGCTGGTGTGTGGCGAATGTGCCTGGAGGTCACAGTTAGGCAGTGTGGCTCCATTCTCCACTAAATGGCACTTCTTAGTTTACTGGAGTGCATCATTGTGCGTGATCACATGTGCGTGTATGGAAGAGGTGAAAATGGCTTCACCCAGTTCCCTAGTCTATGGTGCAGGAACTTCACACTCTTGCTGATCCATGATCAAGCACCCCTCCTTTGTGGCAGACCTCCTTCTGCTCTCTGTTTCTACTCTGTCCTTGTCCCTGCCAGGGACACCTGCCATTCTCCTGCCAGGTGACACCTTCCTCCAGGGTTTTAGCTCAGATGGGGTTGTGTTTCAAAACCCCACACCTCAGAGACACCACCATGACTTGGACCCACAATGATTCTCTGGGGGAGAGTCTCACTGAGGAATGGCCCATGCCAACTTGCCCTAGAAAATGTTAGTGTGATCACACAGTAGCAGAAGTTCAGAGACTATGGTAAATTGCAACACACAGCTGGCACCAGTTTTCACTGTACTCTGACGTCTTTGTCCTAATACCAGCAAACATGGCTGCTCTCTGGGGTCTCTTGGGACCTGTGCCTGCAGGGAGGCCATATGGCCTCTATCAAATGCACTCCAAGCAGAGATGCTTCTCCCCATCTAGCACCCAGGGCCCTCAGACCTTGCTGCCTGCTCTTGGGGATTCACTGTACCTACTCACCAGATCACTCAGTGCCAGGCACTGAGCTCTGAACCTTCAGACTCTGAACTCCACTGTTTATAGAACCCTGTTGGTATTGAAATCCTCTCCTTTCTCCCCATCAATGGTTTTGAAGAACATATTTCTTATTCAGTTCCCTGGGAATGTTTTCACTCTTTCTCTCTTTCTCTCCAGCTACTTTTAAAGGGAAATGCTTTTCTTGCAGGATCCAGATGTGCCACACTCACTGCTTTCCCTTTCTCTGTCTTTTCTCCAAAAAAAAAAAAAAACAGCTCCATACCCTCTTCAGCTCTGTGGCTTTTCTCTCCAATTCACCTCTCTGCACCATGTACCTGCCAAGTTCTATGGCTCAAGCTATGCATATTGTTGTGTTAATTCTCAGATCAACTTCTGTTCAAAATGGTTTGATGCTGGTCTAGCTGCTTTTCAGGGACAAGACAAGCTCAGGGTTGCCATACTACTCCACCATCTTAAGTCCTCTGACATCTTTAACCAAGACCTGAAATAATTTAGGGACCAAAATGTTGTGTGCTTTATTTTTCCTACTGTTTTTGGTTAACAAAGGATTAAAGTAGACAAAGTAAAAGGGGATTTTTCCAAAATACATTTCTTGAGAGGTTTTTACATACTTTTCTTAACAGCAAGGTATGGAATTATTATTTGACAAAATCTTTGCTTGCAAAGCTCTTAGTCATGATACAGGAAAGCTTTCCTGTGATATAGGTGCCCTACTACAAGCGTATTTATGCCCTTTGAAGATGAGATGAGTGTGTTGCATATACTTAATCACAAAAGAATTATCTTTAAGAAGTTTGCCAAATAAATTTATCAAAGATTATCTGTATCTGAGAAGGCTGTTTTATGAGTAGTCACACTTCATTTTTTAAGTTTATGGTTTTCAAATGCTGGATTTTATTGAAGGAATTCTTTCATAAACATAGAAGTGGCATAACCTAGTATCCCTGAATATTGGTCTTGTAACAGCATACTTCACTGTAATTGCACATTTACTTGACCTATTCTATTGCCATCTCCAACACATTATTTGACTCATAGTATTTGATTGAGCTATGTGAAATTTCTATCTTTGTAGGTTGAAATGTGACCTTTTTAAAAATGAATGACCAATTATTATGTCTTTTTCTATTTCAACATAAGATTATTAGTACATGCTGTATAAAAGTTTTTTTTTCTCTTTATGCAGCTTAAATTATGCAGAGTTTGAAATCATGAGATAGATGATAGATATAGATAGATGATGGATGGATACATAAATAGAGTAGAAGCAAAGACAGAAATGAGGCATAATATTAATTTCAGATTACCTTAAAGCCATGTGCAAGGCTTTTTACTAAAACTTAGAATGGGCATTTCAAATGTACTTTAATTCACAAAATTAAAGATTCTTAGTATTGATAGTGACCTTGGGTATCATATCATTTTCCAACTGCAAGATAACTCTTACAATGAAGCTTTCACTGGTATCACATAATTTAAAATGTCAGAATCTTTTTATCATACTGAACTGAAATATCTTTCTCATTGTTTGCCTTAATTCACAGTCTTAGTCTTTGGAGCAAGGCATATCTGTTCTAATCCCTCTTCCACATGACAGTCCTTTTAAACAGCTGAGAACATGCATGTTGTCTCTAAGTCTCTTTTTCTCCAAACTACACATCACCACTTTCCTCATTTTCCACGTGATAAAGATTTATCATCCCCTGCTCACTTCTCACTTCTAGGTTGCTAATGCCTCTCTTCCAAAATGTGTCTGATCAGAACAAAGCAGAGTGATGCTAAAGCAGCCTTGATTCTGGATAGCATTTCCTACTAACATTTTTAGTAGCCATGTTTCATTACTATTGGATTATAGCATTCTAATACTCCCTTTCTATTTTATTTTTTATTTTTTCATCTGTTTTGTGGGGTTGTTTGTGTGCTTTATATGTATCTTAGGCTTTTCTCTGCTGACATATGGCCCTAATTAGAGCCACTTCCTATGTGATTCAGTAATATTACTAATATCCAACTAGAATGAAAACTCAAACTTGTTTGGTTGTAATTTATTTTATCCGAAAATTTATTATACTACTAAAAATAAAATAACTAATATAATAATTTAATTGAATTTGGACACTAAAATCTGCATTAAATGAACAAAAATGACATAATTTGAAATTTCATTAAATATAATAATTTTTTCAATGATCACCTTAATTTGTTTTAGATTACAGGCAAAAACCTCAGTGATTAACTATTTATTATTACAACATTGATTCAAGTCTCCTATTCCCTATATCTGTCTCCCACCCCCACTCCCAGCAACAGGTGTCTCTGAACATGGTTGTAAGAAATAATTTGTGGAAACCTACAATTCAAATTGCTCTCACTAGGTAGAAATATTTTTAAACATTTATAAATTATGTGAAATTTTATTTATTTGCAACAAGTAGAAAATTATTTACTGATATTTAACATTATTTTTCAATGCTTTTCCTAACACTAAAATGTTTTTAAAATATGGAAAATATCAGCATGACAAATAACTCTCATAACTGGTTTATTTAAACATAAGTTAGATACCCTATTTGTTAAAGTAGGGCAAGGTGATCTTGAATCAAATTTAAATTACCACTTTTATTTTTATAATTTATAATTATAATCTGCATTACTATAATGATTTCTATTTGTATGCTAATTACACTGGGAATTTCCCTACTCCTTTTGTTCTTTGACAGTAATTTTATTCAGTCATGGCATTTCATTTAATTTTTCTTAAATTCCAAATGTAAGAGGCTGGGCTCAAGGTGTATTTCATGAAATTCTAGATCTCCGGAATTTTGTCTGCTCAATAATTCAACAGACATTAATGGTTTTCAGGACAAAGATGTTCTTATGAGGCTAAATCTAAGGTTTCAGTTTTTCCTTCCCCTTTTCTCTATTTTTCACTATTTGTAGATAAAATACTTCCCCTTACAAAAAGAGTACAAAGCATGTAACCTATGGGTCATAGTATATCCCATTAAATCTCACGGTGATCCAATATGATACATATTCTTATTATTATAATTTTACAAGTGTGGACCCTGAGACTATGGGTTTGCTTTATATATACTACTATGAAGTAGCACAGTTGGGTTTCACATTCATGCTTTCTTTTTTTTAAGTAGTCTGTACACCCAGCTGGAGTGAACAACCCCAAGATCAAGGGTCACATGTTCTCTACCACCGCACCCCTCACATTCATGCTTTCTGATGACAAGTGTCATATCATTTCACACTTCCAGACTGCCTTTAAGTTTAAATACCTCAAAAAGTCAAGCTATGAAACTAGTATAGAAACAATATCAAATGTAATTATAAATTTAAACTATTTGAATTTGTATTCATTTTGTCTGAAAATAAACTCTAGGTCTTCTACTTGGAGAAAATTATATTTTGTTTTGAAATACACATTTATATTTATTATAGATCAATGTTAAATATTTTATTTATCATCAGTGTATTTAAATTTAAAAATCTGGGAATTAAACTATTTTAGCTAGCTATGGGTATTCATTAAAATAAGACTCCTTTCAAGGAGAAGCCTCTTCTCCAGTTATCACATTGAATTCTCACTTTACTTATTGCTAGATTTTTATTAATTTACAAAAGGTGTAACATGCAAATATGATACTAAGGCCTTTTTTCAAATGTTTTATAAGGTACCAAATATGTCAATCACCCAAACAATTAGACACCTTGTTTTTTTGTTAAACAATCAGACATCTTTAATGAATTATTATTTGACCAGGAAGGTCAAATTGGGAGACACTTAGAGAAGAAGCAGAAGTAAGCAAATTTTTTTTTTCTCAAAACACTGAAAATATGAAGCCTGAGAATAAAATTTGTAAGGAATAAATGGAATTATATTTTATACTTGTGAATATGTCCAATATAGATTTATGAAATCAAGGTACCATAGATTTTGCAATCAATTATTTTCTTTTAATTATTTACTTTTATATAATATTACTAAGATTATTAAGATAATAATTATTGCTTAGAGAAAAATCTCTCTGTACTTGTCCTCTTTGCTGTTTCTTTGCCCATTTCCTCTCAAATGCACTCAAATCAGGTGTTCATTCCCACCATAACTACCATTTCACTTGCAAAAGTTCTTGGCAAAGTAACAATAAAATCAAAATAAACAAGGTCAATGCGAACTTTTCATCATAGCAGACCTTTGCTATGGTTTTTCACATCCTCTTTCTTAAAAGGTATCCTTATAAGGCATCTGAATCACCATTCTTCCATTTGCTTTTCAATTTCTGTAGCTGCTCCTTCTTCAGGCTCTTTTCCTATTTCTCCTTATCTCTGTAACCCATGTTTTAGTCTATATAATTCTTCCTTTCCTGACCTTCTTTTTGATTATTGGCATGAAACATCCATTCAGACTCCCAGTTTTATATCTCTAGCCAATTTTGCTTTCTTAAATTCCAGACTTATATGTTCAGCCACCTATGTCAAATAAGATCCCACATTTTCTGAAAATAAACTCCTTACTTCCCACCCCATCTCCCGAAACCTGCCATTTTCTTAATCTCAATAAGAAATTCCATCTTTCTGGTTGCCTAGGCAAATCCCACTTTCCAGTTACACAGGGACAAAACACTAGTGATATGTATACTTTTTGTTTTCTTTCATGTCATATCTAGTCCATCAACAGATACTTAAAATGTAAATTAAGTCATGGTACTTCTCAGTTCTAAATCCTTCAACAGCTTATCTCCTCATAGAACATAAAAGCTAAATTCCTTACAATGCCTCAAAATGAGTTATTTAATTTTTCTTTCCCACCTGATTTTACTTTTTCTACCTCCTCCAATCTTATTAAACAATAACAATAGCAACAAAATAAAATTGAAAAAAAAAAAAAAACTGAAGTTATTCAGGAGCCGACCAATAGCTCTTGGCAGTAAGAAAAGACAGACATTCTGCTACTCCTTCAGATATGGTAGGTGACATGCCAGCTCATGCTTGTAATTGGACTATTACTGATTCTTACTATGTTCCTCAATACAAATTAACAGTATAGGAGACCAAGGCAGACTTATCCCAAAAGGACCACTTTGGCATAAAGATTATTTTGTGTTAGATAATCAAAACCCAAGGTGCCTGGGTGGCTTAGTAAGTGTCTGACTCTTGATTTCAGCTCAGGTTTTTCAGTCTCATGGTTTGTGAGATGGAGCTCCACATCAGGCTCTGCGCTGACAGCATGGGCTCAAGCTCTTTCCCTCTATCTCTCAAAATAAATAAATAAACATAAAAAAAAGAACCAAAACCCAGAAGATATAGGAATAGCTGTCTGCACTCCCTAAAGTGCCTAAATTTACATTGGAAAGGAGAGACTGTACCAAGTAGAGAGCTATTAACAGAGACTCCACTTTACCTAAGAAATTTATCTGCATAATAAGTTTTTTGGTTTTCCAAATATCTCCTATCACTTTCTTGCTAATGAGTTTTCTTTACTTTGTGTCCTTAAACCCATACCCTTCTCCTCAGCTCATATAAGCTTCATCTTGCATCATTGTCTTTGGAATTCCGTGTCTGCGTGGATTCCTCATATATACGCCTATTAAATTTGATTTTCTCCTGTTAATCTGTCTCATGTCAATTTGATTCTAAGTCCAGCTAGAGGGATCACAGGGCAGAGGAAGGTTTTCTTCCCTGTCAACAGCAAACAATAAAAGGTAATTCAGTACACGCAATTTTATGAATGAAAAAAAATGACGTTCAGGTTATACACCTGTCCAGTCAGACTCAATACAAAGATAAATTTTAGAAGACAAGTTAAACATTTTTAAATGACTAAGTTATATGTCAGATAGTAGATACTTTGTTTTGTTATATCTTTGAAGATATTTTGTTTTAATAGTAGTATAACATTAACACATACTTGTACTAATGCAAGTTGAAGGGGCTATTTCCTAAAAATATATATTGAAGAAACCCAATTTTCTATATCACATCAATTCAATTTTCACAAACAAATAAGTTCAAGGATCTAATTAAAACTAACACATATAACATGGCATATGATATTCTGAAATATGAATACTACAGTAATAATTATTCCAAATTTAATATTATAGTAATTATTGAAATAGCAAATAAAGCAAAATTTAGTATAGTTTTAATGTTTGTTTTCTTTCTTTTTTTAAAATAACTTATTATCAAATTGGCTAACATACAGTTAGCTAAGTGTCCTCTTGGTTTTTGGGGTAGATTCCCATGGCTCATCGCTTACATACAACACCCAGTGGTCATCCCAACAAGTGCCCTCCTCAATGCCCATCACCCACTTTCCCCTGTCTCCGACCCCACCCCCATCAGCCTTCAGTTTGTTCTCTGTATTTAAGAGTCTCTTATAGTTTGCCTCCCTTTCTCTCTGTTTGTTACTATTTTTTCTCCTTTCCTTCCCCCATGGTCTTCTGTTAAGTTTTTCAAGATCCACATATGAGTGAAAACATGATATCTATCTTTCTCTGACTGACTTATTTTCTTTAATTTAACTTTATATAGGACATAGAAATAATTCTTTTTGTTACACTTTAGGTATTCTTAAAAATATTTCTCACACATCTTCATCTTTATTCTTTGAAAGCACTCAATAGAAAAAATAGATACTTCTGAAAAAGTATGACTTACTATTTTTACTGCAATATTTGCAAACTATTTGAAATTCTATATGCATAATACACATTTCAAAAGTCTGTTGAAAGATTATACTTATCCTCATTTCTCATTCAGCTAAATATTAGGAAAATATTAAGTGTACTGCCTGTTTTCAAAACAAATTACAGAGAAAAATTGTCAAAACTGTATACTATAATTTCCCTTCCAACTCCAAAGGGTGTTAACAAATACTCTACAAGTATCCTCATATGACTTTAAAATCATTCTCCTTAAAGTAATTTTCTAAGTTCACTTAAATTTTAAAGTAGCAAAACACAATGATTTGAATATTTAGTTATAACTTAAGACTTTGTAATTCTTATAAGAAATCTGTACCCATAAAATGTTTTTCTTCTTATTATGTTAATTGCCTTTTGCTCTTGTTTCTATACCCATTGTTTATGTGAACAGTTTAGTTCTTATTCCTACCTAATTGTTTGGTCCATAGATATAAATACAATTGTTAAATAAATAAGAAAGATAGCTTTTATTTCACAATATATTTAATAGCAATGGGAATATAAGACAAATTATAAAATAATATAAAATGAATATTGCTTAAGGTATTGCACAACAGTTTTTATCCTGCTTGGCATACCTCTGTGAAGCCATGCCATTCAAATGACTCTGAATGCACCAATTACACTCAGGTTTATCATCAAACTATGAGCACCTTACAAAAAAGTGAAAAATGATTTAAACAATTTATTTTGACTTTTTTACACCTAATAGCTAATTTGATATTTTGGCTGAACCATTCTGTTTTGATGTATTTGATACAATGATTTGATACATTTATTGAGTTTATTAGTGTGCAAGACATATACCCCCAATAAATTGAAGTATAGAATTGAACTAAAGAAAAAGTTACTTTTATTCCAAGACTAAGGTTAGGGTGAAGAAGGCTCACACACTCACTGAAGAAATTTGTTGTAAGATTCAGTGTGTTTTCATAAAATCTGTCCATACTGTGCTTTTACCTTAGTAACAGATGCTGTTACTGTCCCAATCCGTAAACCCTTGATCCACCTACATTCAGGGGACAGTTCCTGTACTCACTGACATTTTCTCCCCTGCAGAGTCTGAATTGCATCACTACTTCTCTGCCTCAAGGTTTTCTCTAGCACCATGGAAACTTTTTCAACCAAAGCAAGGCAGCCCCAAATGGCCCCAGGGTTTAGTGCTCCAAAATCAACACTCAGCCAATGAGATCAATGCAGGACATATTCAGTGAAGTTTCCTATCTCTTTGGTGGGACATTTCTGAGGCATATTCTATGTTAAACCTCAGTGGGAAGTTCGTGCGTGACACAGTTCCAGACACTTGTATCTGTTGACTTGCTCCTAATTGTGCCTTTTCTTGACTTTTCTTCCTTCCATGTCTTATTTCCTCATGCTCTCTTGTGTTTCCTGGGATCATCTTCCTGGTAAACTATCAACACCAAAGTCTTCTTATCAGAGTATGCTTGGGAAACCTAAACAGAAGTGACTTTCAAAAAGTAATCTGGAAATAATTTTTAGCATGTGCACCATACAGGTAACATGACTTCAGCGAACTTGTGCTTTGAAAGGTAAGCAATTGAAGACTGTAGATTCTACCCAATGTGGCAGAAGAGATCTGTGGCTAAAAATTGAGACTCTAGAACCAGATTACATAGATGTGAAACATCCTCAAACAGTTACTCCTTGATCTCCCACTGCTTTGATTTACCTTAGGTATATTACTAATCTTGAATTAGAAAGTTGTGAAAATCAATCATAGAATACCTTCTAATACTTAATAAAGTGAATTATGAATTTTACCTATCGCTGTTATTACAGGTTTTACTAATTTGGCCAAAAAGTGGTCATTGAAACAGTTCTGATGCAATTGAATATAATTTCCACCAGAAGTATTTATTAGAAATGCAGTGACTATCCATTATTGTTTTATATATATCCATTTGACTTTGCTAACACTTAAGTTTATAATGAGAAAGTCCACAATACCTACTCAAATCAGGAATACTGAAACAATTAGAGCTACATTTAATTATTTATTACAAATAATACTGTTATACAAATCTTTAAACTCAAAGATGACATCCACAAAACTAAGCATAACAACATAAGCAGAAACATAAACAATTTTTCAATCAAAACTGTAGTTCCACATTGGCAAATAGGGCCATGATTTATTGTGTCAAACTATTGGTATTTTTTTTGTGAAATATAGAGTTTTGTGTTAAATTTTTGGTCACATTTTTACCTTTGAACAAGCTAAGTAAATATATTTTGTATTGCTGAGATTTGTCTTACCTGGCACTTTCAATTTTCAAGATTCTAGAGTTCTATTTATTTAAATGTCCTTAAGCTCTTTTTTCTATTCTGCCTCCTTTCCTGTTTATTTCTTACACACAGTCTGAGTAATCACTGCATGTCTCCAAGAGTCAGAACCAGAAAGCAAAATTGAAGCGAGCAATGTTTGGGCCTAGTTTAAGTCCACAAGGTGTGAATAAGTCTACTATAACCAGAAATGGCATTGAGAATAGTTCAGATCTGTGCCATGGACTTCAGTGTGGTTAGATATTGGTTTTACCGAGGTACCTCACTCAGTTAGGATATGCTGACCCTTCCTCAATCTACACAGATGACTTTCACTAAAAACTTTCTCATTCCCAAGCACTTAAAGGTAATCATATCTAAGTGCTTTAGAAGAAAAAGCAATTAGTATACAAAAACTCTGGATAAGTATTTCAAGGACTTTAAAAATTCTAGTAGGCTAGGGAATTGACTTTCCCAGAAGGTAAGAAACTGGTTCAAGCAACAACTTTTAATTATTTTCTTTATGTTTCCTTAAAATGGAACATGTCTTATAGATTTATAATAAAAGCTATCCAGTTTTTAGTGGGTAATGGATACATTAAATTCTTAGATAACTTGTGATTTTGCCTTAATCAAGTAATTATTAGATTCTGTTGAAATTCCCTACACCATCCCTGTTCAATATAAATATATAGGCCATAAATGCAAGCTACATATGTACTTTTAAAGAAAAAAGAAATAGGTAATGTTAATAATATATTTTATTAACATAATATATCCAAAGTACCATTTTAAAATTTGATAAAAATAAAATTATTAATAAAATATTTTACCTTTTTCCATACTCAGTCTTGGTTATCTGTGTTGTCTTGTATGATTCCAACACACTTCAATTTAAATAAGCCACATTTCAAGTGCTGAATAGTCACATATGTCTAGTACCTACCTTTATTGGACAGCACAACTTTGATTCAACCCAATGTTTTCTTTACAGTATTCTCTCAACTATCTACTGCTTTATGAATTACTTCTAAGTTGATTTGCATGTATAATTATTGTATATGCTTTTTATAGTTTCTTCTGGCTAACACTGTAAGGCTGTCCACTCTCAATTCATGGAATGGTCCTATCTATTTCTAGAGGCCCAGCTATCATCTCACATTCTATTTTTAATCTGTTAAAATTATAATAAAATTATAGTATAAAAATTATAATGATATTTGTTAGAATTGTTTTTAAGGATGCTTACATGGATATAAGTGAGACTATGAGAATTTCTAAGAGCAAAGGATATGTCTTTTATCACTCAAGGCTGGCATATACTGGCTTCTTTTAAATTCTACGTCCCAGCTCTCGATTTCATTCTGGATAGTTTATACTTTCTAATAAAATGACATAATACACCAATGCACATGACGTGTGTGTGAGAGAGGGAGAGAGAGAGTGCACTTGTACAAAATTGATGAGTTGATGATCAGTACAGTTTTACCCATAGCTTTGGGAGCATAGCATTTTTTATCTTCTACTCAAACAGGTCATCATGAGGATGATAATGTGACAATCTGTTACCATTAACTCTGTTGAAGTGTTCTGAAGACACTAGAAAGGATTAAATGACCTGGAAAACTCAGTCTGTGGAAAAGTCTATTGTACTCATCTCAGTTATTTCCACTGCTACGCATCACTGAAATCTTAAAACAATATGATTTGCTATAGTGACATATAACACAAAAGCCATTTTTCACCTTCTACTTTATTCCAAACAAATCTCATAGATCCTTTAATACTTTCTCTTCCAACATGCTAGCTTAATATTAAATATTTAAATATTATTAAAAGATTCAGGATATAATAATGAAATGTTTAATTATTTTAATAACTTACTTATGTGAGAAGTACATAGAAGTATGAAGTATTTAACATAATATATTGTCTGTAGATTAAGTATATGAGGTGGTGGTCAAGCTAAATTCCTGAATTTCCATCATTCTATAGACAAAAAAAAAAAATAATAATGAGTATTTACAACTACTATAAGCAATCTTAAATCTTAAGCTTTTTCTTTATTTGAAAACCTATTTATCCCATTCTGTGTGTAAGCTATAGCACCCCCCCACACACACACACACACAAAAATCACCTAAATCATATGTGATTAAGAACTCTTTACTGAGGATATTGTGTTTCTTTTTTTTTCCCCATCTTCAACATGTCAGAGGAAAATTAGTTAAGAAAGAAAAAATGGGTTGAAGAGTAAATATACCTACTTGTCTAACAGTGTAAAAGCAAAAGCGTAATTTTTAAAAAATGACATTTCCTATCATGGTAGTAGAATAGAATTGACCAAAATTATAATCTGGTGCCACTGTGTTCAATTATAGACAATTTATCATGGCTCATATACATGAACTAATCACTAAAAAGCATACAGAGATATCAATTTCTAAGTTACAGCCTAAGGAAAAAAATATATATATACATATATACATATATATACGTATATATACATATACATATATATGTATATATGTATATGTATATATATATATATTTTAAACTTGATTTTCAATGGAAAAAAAATGCTGCTGTGCTAAGTGAAGTATACCATTCATGCAATAACGTTCCACTTTTTGAAACCCAGCTATTGCCTCTTAAAGTTTACTAAAGCAGAATACTGTCACTTAAAAACCATTTATGGTGTAATTTTCACTGCTAATAGTCTAATTAGCTAACTCACCATACATTAGCTGTAGGGATTTTCCACTTCCTTATTTTGACATATTAGCCCTAAGGATCACTATTTGAAGACTACTTAACATCTGTAGAGGCATGACTGTCAACTTGCCTTATTTACATTTGAAGTCTCTGTGGATCACGGTCTCCATAGAAAAGAGCAAAACTTAAATCCGGAGGAATAATTTGTAAATGAAATTAATTTCTTTATGTAATATAAAAATCTGTCTTTGTAATGATGGATAAGAGCTATATCAATCATTACTTATGCAGTTTTTGTTCAAATATTAAAAATACACTGTGTATAAAACTTAGTATAAGATTAAAGCATCTAGATTTAAAAAGTACTGTATGGGAAATAAAAGAAGATGAACAAATATGTATATCATTCAGTATATGGCATAAGTCTCCCATTTTATACAAAAGAAACTGACACTTTTTATGGAAATGGTTGCATTTGACCTTAATCTCAAACATGAAAAGAGGGGAAACTGAGGATAATGGGCATACACAATAAGATTAATAATAACAAAAGTGAAATTAAGCAAGAACAGTAAATGCAAACTTATAGATAATTAGTAGCAGGAATGAGAGAAACATATTTTTGTGTGTGTGAATAATAGTTGAATCACTTAGGCATAGTTACATAATAAACCATCCCCAAATTCAATGTTTTAAAACAACAATAATTACCACTTACTTAGGTTGGGTGGCTGAGGGTGAGCTGATTAAGGCTAGGCTTAGCTGGGATCGTTCACCTGAGGTGACTATACTATACATATTTATTTTTGTTTATTTTCATGGTGATGGGAAAAGAGCAAAAGAGTTCATGGAAATATACAATGTATTTTACGGCCTTAGGGTCAGTGTACTATGACTTTGCTTCATTCTATTGACGAACGCGAGCCACATGGTTAGACCCAAAGTCAAAGGGCAGGTAAATACATTTTTTTTTTTTTTTTTTTTTTTGCTACATTAAGAAGAACTGAGGCAGCCTGGGTGGCTCAGTAGGTTAAGCGTCTAACTTCTGCTCAGGTCATGGATCTCCCAGTTGATGAGTTTGAGCCTCGCATTGGTCTCTGCTGACAGCGCAGATCCTGGAGCCTACTGCAGATATTGTCTCCCTTTCTCTCTGCCCCTCCCCCACTTGCATTCTATCTATCTCAAAAATAATAAATAAACAAAAAACTTTTTTTAAATAACTGGAAAGTTAAATGCCAAATAATAAAGATACAGAGAGAGCTAAAGACAAAATAGCGATCTACCATGCTGGTGAAATGTAAACATGCAAATTTTTTCTACAGCAGATCTAGAAAAAGTATTAATTGCCAACATCAAATCTGTTTTTATTTTACAAGCAAAAGAGAGCTATTAAAATTTGGGGGACCCAGATGTTTCACCATAATCTCATTTTTTCTTTCTTTTTTTAATTGTAGCTACATTTGTCCTTTTGTTCATTCACAGACTGTTTTTCTTATTTAAAAATATATTTCTTTATGTTAAGGTCATGAAATTAATACCAGTATTTCTTCCCAATGTTTAAAACTCTACTTTTTCAATTTAGGTTTTAATTCTAACTTGAGTTATTTGTTTATTTATTTTGCATGGCATACTGAGAGGCCTGATTTCATTTTATTTTTTCTTATGGATAACCTATTTTACTAGAACAATGATATTGTTTATTCTTTCTCCACTGATCTGCAGCATCACATCGTTTGTACACCAAACTTTCACGAAGACACAGAAAATTATCTGTGCTTTGTTTTATCAAAGGCCTACCTTGGGAGCCGACTGTATCCCACTAACACACTATCTCAATTATTTGTAAAGTTGAACCAAAATGAAACTAGTTGAGTAAGGAGTAAGACTTTTTATGAAATGATGTCTCCCATCTATGAACATGATATATCTCTGTTTTTATGCATTTCTTTAGGCTTGTATGTGTGTGTCTATTTTTTGTTTGCTTATCTTTAGGCATCCTCTTTAACTGTCAAGATTAGCCAAAAAATTTAAAAGAAAGAAAGTCATTGTATTTTAAGCAGAAAGGACTGTAAACATTAGGTGCTTATAAACTGTTAGAAGTTCTGAAGGAACAAATGTCAGGAAAAAACATTGCAAAATCTTCAATTAACAACTAGATTTCAGAGTCAGAAATTGCAAAAACTGTAGATAACTGCCAGCAATGATTGTAGCTTTTAGCACTGAGACATATGATACTAAAAAAGCATCTGGAGCCACTGTAGCTGGAAGGACAATGATAAGATTTCTGGTTCTCTTATACCTCTGATATCTCATGTTTCCCACTGAACAGCATTTAATCCTTAATCTTGGTGGCAGGTCTTCCTAGAAACACAGTTATTAGGCCCCCAGGCCCCCTAATGTATTGAAGAGGACAAGAATGAGGAAATAGTGTTATGTGTCAACACAAAATCCAGCAGAGAATTATATAATCATTGTTTCAATTATAAATGGAAGTTTTTTTCTTTTGTATGCCAATTTCTAATATTTATAACAGATGGATCACTTTTCTATGTTAATCGTATAACACAACAGGCCCAGAATGTAATTATTAATACCAAAAAAGGAGCTGTATCTACTTTTTTTTCTTCCTGCCTCTACCCTCTTCCTCACTACCTCCATCTCTCTTTCTTTACTTTCTTTTTTCCCCTTTATTTCCTTCCTCTCTCTCTTCCTCCCTACCACCCCTTCCTCCTTCCTTCCTTCCTTCCTTCCTTCCTTCCTTCTTTTCTCTTTCCTTCCCTTATTTCCTCCTTAACTCTTTCCTACACTCTCTATCTCCCTCCTTCTCTTCCTTCTTTCCTTCTTCCTTTCTTTCTTCTTCTTTTTTAAATTATCAGACTCCATAAAGGTTTGTCCTACTCAGTGACAAAATAGTATCATACTCATTCTATTACAATAGTAATCATATTAAACACTTTTCATATGCCAAACTCCAAATATATGTGTAAGAGTGTGTGTGTGTGCCTGGATAAGAGAGAAACGATTAGATAGATAGATAGATAGATAGATAGATAGATGATAGAAAGATAATAGACGATAGAAATATAGATAGATGATAGATAGATACATAGATTTGACTTGCTTAATTTCACCTACTTGCACCCTTGTAAAATGAGACATTATCCACTTCTTAAAGCTGAAGGCAACTTGAGGTCCATGGCTATTAAGCCAAGTATCTACAGTTAGCAAATTTACAGCAGAGATTCAATCCTGGGTCAGCCTTATTCAAAAGCCTATAATTGTTCCATTTGTCAAAACCACCTCAATACACTCAGCACATGTGACAGATTTTAGGGAAAAGTCTGTATCTTATTAATCAATGTCTGTCTGGGATTCACCCTGTATACTAGGCTTCATACAGAAAGACTAAGTGGATTTTAGAATTTCAGGCATTTACTGGTAGTGATATATCTTCTCATATATTTTGTAGGATAGATTTGAAGTGTTCAGGTAACTGAGTATTCAGGCTAAGTGTTTCAACTGCAGGTATGTAAGCAAGATTGGACAGAATATTTCTTATATTTGAAACATGCTCCAGAAAAATCATTCTGTTTTTTTTGTTTGTTTGTTTATTTGCTTGCTTTTCATTCCCAGTCTTCCTTGGCATTTAAAAATACAGGAAAGCATGACACAGCCTACACATCAGTATTTTCTATTTTCTGTTAATTTTTTTCCACTACAAAAATATTTAATAAAAGTGATTACTTACTGGGCAAGTGTTATGTATGAGATATTTTGCACACATTCACACTACCCAAAGTCTTTGAATGTTTACAATTTATGAATGCCTTGCATCATGGTAGCGAAGGTTTATGCACTACAAAACCTAGGCACTGTCACATTTTCACATCAAAATTTATTACTATTTTTTCCTTCTTCTTGCTTTGGGAAAACCCAGTTTCCTTTCCTTTCCTTAGAAACTCCAACTTGAGAAATATTAATTCACCATATCTTCTATGAATAAACTGATACTGAAAATAATCCCTTGGTAGTAACTCAAATCACCCCTCCCACCTCTACAACTAGCAGATAGAAATAAATGTTATCTAAGAAATTCATACAACTTCAAATTATATAATATTTCATGCCCAGTGATAAATCACTTATTTAAGTCATTCCGTTTTGGTTTACATGTTAAAGTATTTTTGTATACTTTATATAGCAAATGTTCTTATGAAAGATTTCAAAACAATATCTTCCAAAAGATAATAACTGAAAACATAGAATTTAATAGTATATAAAATAGTATTATTAACAAATGGCAAAATACAGATATCTGGAACAAACACCTCAAAATAAAGATTGCATTATTGAATAAAAATTTTGGACAGAATCATTCCATCCTCCTTACTGACCATTAGAAATTGTACATTTGTACATTCCCATAGATTTCACACACTACACCAGAAGGACAATGGTGGACATTCCATTTACAAAATATTTCAAATATTCAGCCAAAATAAACTCCATGGAACTTCCACATTATTTTATGTCATCAGTTTTGGTTACAACACAGTAAACATAACAAGTAGCAGTGCTATTAACATACACAATACATATGTAGCAACTAATGTAAGTTAAAAGGTTCTTTTTTCCTTTCAAGTTTTGATGTAATTGTCGAGACAATTAGGATAAAAATTAAATTCCCATTTTTGAAATTGGGAGAACATCCAAGTATTTTTATCAGCTGTAATACTCTATGACTGCACACACTGATAGTAAGGAATAGATATTTTTCAATAGATGGAAATTCTACTATTTCTGAAAATCTATAAGCCTAGATCCACTCAGGCTCTTCTCTAATGGAATGAAGCTCTCTTGGAACTGTGCCAATGCTTACTGGATAAGAGTTGTGTAAGTTATTGAGTGAAACATTTCATTCTTAGAGGATGAACTCAGGACCCTTCAATATATGTTGCCTCTTATTATGGCAGGAATTTAGTTGATTGTGTCAAGATAAAACTGTCAATGTCTCTCTTGAATGTTTTTAGTAGTCATAGTGACAGATTGGGTGCAAGTACATGAATGAAATAGGATTTATTTAAAGTGACACCATGAATCTACTCTCATCAGATTCATCAATTCTAATTCACTTACATCTTTTTGGAGTGCTCAGTCCGTCTCACTTGTTTCAATTGCTTCTTATTCTACCAATATTCTTTTCAATTAGGTGGGCAGAGCAATAACAAGAGTGACTTAACAAGAGTGAACTGTGCTATGCCAAAGCTGCTTCCATAGGTTTCTTGTACATTTAAGAAGCTCTATATTCTCAATTTGAAACCTGGATTTATTAATAGCTTCACAAAAAGTCTTGATTTATTAATAGCTTGACAAAAAGTCTCCTCTCAAAAATTAATTAGAGTTCTGTTGAATTACCTGAATTTAATACAACTCAGCTTGTAATTGATAGAGTGCACCAGCTCACAGGTGGCAAAGACATTAACTCCATTCTATTTCCATCTGCTGATATGTCTACCATAAACTTAAATTGCATATCAATCATCCATCTGGAAGTGAGCATTAGATCCAAAATCTTCTTACCTACAGCTGCTATGCTGTGTTCAGTTGTCTTTCTTTGAAAATGTCACAAGCACCATAAATAAATGGTTTCTAACATTAAAAAAATCTAATTAAGGTGTCTACATATAATTTATCTCCGGTATTCACAGATATCACAGAAGTACTAAGTTAATACAGGCTTTGATTTGATAAGATGTTCTAGTAGTTAAGAGTTAAGGACAAAATGTGTTATACACCTTCCAAGATTTATATACATAATTCGTAAATAGATCACAAATTAAATTTTATTTTGTATATATAACCTATTCGGAGATCATTCTCATTGTAACAAATAGAACTATGATGGAAAAATTTGGCTGAAAATTGTGTCTAATATTAAAATGTAGCAATGGATTAATTTATGGGAATCTATTCTTTTCCATGGTTTGGAAAAGACTCTCAGAGACTTTCACTGTCAGAGGCTTTCTATCCACTTCTTTATCTTTTCTCTTTCCTTGTTTTCCATTCTTTGGGGAAATGTCAAAGTTATGGTTGCTTTTCTCCACAAAATTAATTTAAGGATAACTTGTACTGTACGGGCCTTCAATTAGGGCCTTCAATAAAAATGATAAGCTGATATGATTTAATGGAATGAATGAAAGACCCTTGATATATAAAATTTTCTGCAGTTACCTTCCAGAATTTTGGCCTGACTTGTGAAAGTAAAATTATACTGTCAAACGCTTGACACGTACACTCTCCTCCAGAACTACCTCAGATTCAGATTTAGTTACTTTCTTTCTTTAACTCTAATTTTCAAGCCTGAAGAAACTGAAAACATGCAGTAGGCTGAGTAAAATATTTTCCAATATTTTTAATCAGTTAACTTGAATTAACCTGACAAATTAAAGGATATATATATATATATATATACCCTAAAATTGGGTATGATATTCTCAATATTTGATAAATAATTAAAAAACAAAAATAAATAATTCTATATAAAAATTATTTTACCTCTTAGGCTGGTTATCTAAAGATACATCATAAATATTATAGTTAAGTAGTACATGGTAGATGTAATTTGAGATGACCTGTTGATGTCCACTTACTCATTAATATAAACATGGATTAATCATATATTCTAAAATATTTTAATGTGTTAATTTTAAAGGACTGTTAGGTGCAAATAGATGCAATTAATATTTAATGGTTTGGGTTATTGTATAGCATTATAAGCATGTGGAGCACCACAAAAATCATACAAATCACTTTCATTCAGAAGTTCCCTATTAAGGTAGGGATGACTCAAACTCATTCTGCCCATGACTTTCTTCTTATATAAACTTAAGCATGATCTTCAAATTCAAGCCATCAAAAGGAACAACATCCATCCACTACCACATTATATGTTATTTGAGGAAGAAGTAGGATGCTATATCAGAGTACTATTTCTCTTATTGTTTCCAGCAATTTAACACAATATTCATGTGCTTAATATAAACTTAATAAGCAAACCATAAACTTAATAAGGAAAATATTTTACATTAATATTATTTCTAGAATATTTGTAGAATGTTTAGCTGACACAATCAAGGCTTTTTTTTTTTTCCAATTTGAAGATAAAACACTTATTTTGAGTATATAATAAGTTTACCATACTGAGCAATGTTAAGAAGTTCCATAAATGATGTATGCGGGTTTTATGTATTTTTCCCTTCAACATTCCTTTCAGTTATAAAGGCAGATTAATAAAAGAAAAACTGTACCTGCTTTCTGAAAACAGTGTCCAAGTTAGAAACTTCAAAAACAAACTTGCTTATCTTTTTGCAGTTGTCATGCAAAAATGATGCTTAGTAGGTCTTGAATGACATAAATAGCAATCCTTGAAGGCCACCTGTTAAGGAACAGGCTCTATTTAGTTATATAAGAAATGATTGTATACTATTATACTGTTTAACCATACCAACACATATTTATAACACTTTAAACACTAGATATTTATTTAGTCATTGTTTTTTTTAAGATTTAATTTTCCTCTGTAGTTTATATATTATAATAAACACAGAAAAATATCACTTTAACCCAATTTTCATAGATTTCAATAGTTTAAATCATTTAACACAGAATGCAGACAGGACATCAATATAGAAGCATTGGACTTAAGCTACACACAAGAGCAGATGGTCTTAACATATTTAGAACATTCCATCCAACAGAAGAATATGCTTTCTTCTTATAGATTCATGGAACTTTTTGTAGAATAGAAATATGTTACACAACATAAGTCAATACTTTAAGAATATTGAAGATTGAGGAGGGGTCAACATGGTGGAAAAGTAGGGGAATCCATACTTCCCATGTCTCTCAAACAAAGAAGGGTTGAAGCCAAAGGACTTTGAACCCCAAGAGTCTGGGAGGAAAAGAGACTGAGTCTACCAGGGAGAAAATGGGAAACCTGATGGGCCATAGGTGGGTGATTGCAAACTGAAGGAGATAAAATGGGCTGTGTAGGCATGGAGGGGAGGGATCCCCTTCTGTGGAGAGACAAAAGGAAGAGAAAAAATGGCTGGGGAAGTGTATGACAGTATCTGGACAAGAGAAAAAAACCTCGGAACGGGACAGAGAGGGATCTCACCTCTAACTGCAGGTTAGAGGATCTCTAAATGCAGATCCCATTTGTGGACTGGGGCCAGCTGCCCTGTTCACACACCTGGGGAGGAGTGAAGCCACTTCCGGCTTCGGTGATAGATCAGGGGCACAGTCTGCAGCAAGAGAAACTGGTCCCCTCCCCTGAAGTGCTGTAGCACAGGACAAACCAGCCAGGACCACATATTGGGAGGTGCTTCCTCAGTACCAGGGTGCACAGAGTGGGAGTTTAATTCCCAGCCAAGTGCCAGGGCAAAGGAGTGGGTGGAGTGAGACAGACAGCCTCACCTGTGCCCGCAGCACAGTGAGGACAGCTCCAAATGAGTGATTTGGGACACCCAGTCATGGAGAAGAGACTGGAGGGTCACCATTTTTCTCCCCACCACCACCAAGGCGGGACTCAGGGATGGGTCCACAGGGCGCACAGTGGAGACAGCACCAACCTACACCAAACCACGCCCCTTCCTGCCAGGTAACTGTGTATCTACTGGAGCAGGATAGACGCTATGGAACCAGACAGACCCCTCCTCCAGACCAATGTTGCTGCATTGCCTGGATTAATTCCAGGACAATTCTTGTTATATAGATATATTCTCCCTTCCATTTCTTCTTCTTATCTCTTCCCTCTGCTAGGCTGGTTACTCTGGTTGTTTGTATGTTTAACAGACATATTTAACACATTCTCTTGATACATGTTCTACACCTCCTTCTTTACATTTCTTTCTCTCTCTCTGGAATAATCAAGCAGTATAGTTTTTCTATATGGGTAACTTTATCTTGGTTTCTTTTTCCCTGATTCCTTCCTTATTTTCCTCTCTCTCTCTGGATTAAGCCTTTTAGTCTCTCTACCTGGTCAATGTTTATTTTTTTTTCTTTTGCCCCACCCCTGTCATTTCTCTCTTTATTTGTGCTCTTCCATCAGCACCACCTCCACTATGTTCTTTACTTGTAGCTGGTATTTCTGGTTTTTGCTTTTGGATTGTTTTTAGTTTTTTTGTTATTTGTTTTTCTTTATTTGTTTGTTGTATTTGTTTGTGTGTTTGCATATTTTTGTTTCCTGTTTGTCTGTCTGTTTGTTTTCCTTTCAAGGGCTACTTCAAGGAACAAATCAAAGCACATCTGGTGGGGGGTCCAAAACATTACAACAGGTAGGGAAATAAAATAAACGAAGTCACAACAAGAGAGAGCAAGGAACACGCTCCAAAAAACACCTCCTAAATGGCCAGGTCCTGGACAGTGTATGAATCCCCTTTAACATAGCAGTACTCACAGGTGAAGAGCACATAACAAGCTTTTAAAACTCATAAAGGACTGAAAACTAGCCAAAATGATGAAACAGAAGAATTCTCCTCAGAAGAAATTACAGAAAGAAGTGACAGCTAAAGAATTGATCAAAACAGATATAAGCAACATAACTGAACACAAATTTAGAATAATAGTCATAACATTAATCACCTGACTTGAAAAGAGCATATAAGACAGCAGAGAATCTATTGCTGCAGAGATAAAGAGACTAAAAAATCATCATGATGAATTTAAAAATGCTATAAATTAGGTGCACAATAAAATGGAGGTGGCCACGACACAGATTGAAGAGGCAGAGGGGAGAATAGGCAAATTAGAAGATAAAATTATGGAAAAAGAGAAAGCTGACAAAAAGAGAGCTAAAAAAAAAAAAATTCAGGACCATGAGGGGAGAATTAGAGAAGTAAGTGATTCAATCAAACAGAACAATATCTGTGTCATAGGAATTCCGGAAGAAGAAGAGAGAGAAAGGGGTGGAAGGTGTACTCGAACAAATCAGAGCTAAAAACTTCCCTGATCTGGGGAAGGAAATAGGCATTGAAAATCAAGAGGCACAGAGAACTCCCTTCAGATCTAACTTGAATCAATCTTCTGCATGAAATATCATAGTGAAACTGGCAAAATACAAGGTTAAAGAGAGAATTCTAAAAGCAACTACGGATGAATAGGCCTTAACATACAAAGGTAGGCACATAAGGGTAGTAGCAGACCTATTTACTGAAATTGACAGGCCAGAAAGGAATAGCAGGAAATCCTCAATGTGATGAACAGGAAAAAATATGCAAACAGGAATCCTTTAACCAGTAAGCATGTTATTCAGAATAGGAGAAATAAAGGTTTTCCCAAACAAAATAAAAACTGAAGGAATTCATCACCACTAAACCAGCCCTACAAGAGATCCTAAGGGGGACTCTGTGAATTAAATCTTGCAGGAACCACAAAGTACCAGAGACATCATTACAAGCATGAAACCTACAGATATCACAATGACTCTAAACCCATATATTTCAATAATAACACTGAATGTAAATGGACTAAATGCTCCAGTCAAAAGACATAGGGTATCAGAAATATAAAAGTCAAGATCCATCTATATGGTGTCTACAAGGGACTCATTTTAGACCCGAGGACACCTTCAGATTGAAAGTGAGGGGATAGAGAACTATCTATCATGCTACTGGAAGTCAAAAGAAAGCTGGAGTAGCCATACTTATATCAGATAAACTATACTTTAAATTAACAAGAGATTAATAAATGTATTATATAATAATTACAGGATCTATCAATGAGGAAGAGCTAACAATTATAAATGTCTATGCACTGAAATCGGGAGTACCCAAATATACAAAACAATTAATCTTCAACACAAGCAATCTTATTGATAAGAATGTGGTAATTGCAGGGGACTTTAATACTCCAATTACAACAAAGAACAGACATTCTAGACAGAGAATCAATAAAGAAACAATGTCCCTGAATGATACACAGGACCAGGTGGACTTGACAGATATATTTAGAACTCTACATCCCAAAGCAGCATAATATATTTTCTTCTCGAGTGCACATGGAACATTCTCCAAGACAAATCACATAATGGGCCACAAAAAAAGTCCTCAATAAATACTAAAGAACTGAGATCATACCATGTACACCTTCAGATCACAATGTTATGAAATTTGAAATCAACCACAAGAAAAAGTCTTGAAAATTGTCCAAAAGCATGGAGGTTAAAGAACATCCTACTAAAGAATGAATGGGTCAACCAGACAATTAGAGAAGAAATTTAAAAAAATGTATGGTGGGGCGCCTGGGTGGCGCAGTCGGTTAAGCGTCCGACTTCAGCCAGGTCACGATCTCACGGTCCGTGAGTTCGAGCCCCGCGTCAGGCTCTGGGCTGATGGCTCAGAGCCTGGAGCCTGTTTCCGATTCTGTGTCTCCCTCTCTCTCTGTCCCTCCCCCGTTCATGCTCTGTCTCTCTCTGTCCCAAAAATAAATAAACGTTGAAAAAAAAAAATTAAAAAAAATAAAATAAAATAAAATAAAAAAATAAAAAAATGTATGGAAACAAATGAAAATGATAATACAACAATCCAAACCCTTTGGATGCAGCAAAGGCAATCCTAAGAGGAAAACACATTGCAACCCGGGCCTATCTCAAGAAACAAGAAAAATCCGAAATACAAAATCTAACAGCACACTTAAAGGAACTAGAAGCAGAACAGCAAAGACACCCCAGACCCAGCAGAAGAAGAGAAATAACAAAGATCAGAGCAGAAATAAACAATATAGAATCTAAACACACACACACACACACACACACACACACACACAAAACACAAAAAAACAGTAGAACAGATCAATGAAACCAAGAGTTGTGTTTTTGAAAAAATAAACAAAATTGATAAACCTCTAGCCAGGCTTCTCAAAAAGAAAAGAGAGTAGACCCAAATAGATAAAACCATGATTGCAAATGGATTTATTTCAAACAATCCCTCAGAAATACAAGCAACTATCAGGGAATACTATGAAAAATTATATGCCAACAAAAAGGACAACCTGGAAGAAATGGACAAATTCCTAAACACCCACACACTACCAAAACACAAACAGGAAGAAATAGAAAATTCGAACAAACCCATAACTAGTGATGAAATCAAATCAGTTTTCAAAAACCTCCCAACAAATGAGTCCTGGATCAGATGGCTTCCCTGGGGAATTCTACCAGACATTTAAAGCAGACTTAATACCTATCATTCTCAAGTTCCAAAAAATAGAAATGGAAGGAAAATTTCTGAACTCATTCTATGAAGCAGCATTACTTTGATTCCCAAACCAGACAGAGACCCAGCAAAAAAAAGAACTACAGGCCAATATCCCTGATGAATATGAATACAAAAATTCTCAACAAGATACTACCAAACCGAATTCAACAGCATATAAGAAGAATTATTCACCATGATGAAGTGGGATTCATTCCTGGGCTGCAGAGTTCATTCAATATTCACAAATCAATTCACAAATAGCAAATAACATGATTCATCACATTAATAAAAGAAAAGATAAGAACCATATTATCCTGACAATCGATATAGAAAAAGCATTGGACAAGATACATCCTTTTCTTAACATCCTTTCTTAACAAAAACCTTCAAGAGAGTCGGGATAGAATGAACATACTTAAACATCATAAAAACCATTTATGAAAAGCCCACAGCTAATATCATCCTCAATGGGAAAAAACTGAGAACTTTCCCTAGGAGATCAGAAACACAACAGGAATGTCCACTCTCACCACTGTTTTTTTAACATAGTGTTGGAAGTCCTAGCATCAGCAATAAGACAACAAAATGAAAGAAAAGGCATCAAAATAGGCAAAGATGAAGTCAAACATTCTGCAGACAACATGATACTCCATATGGAAAACATGACAGACTCCACCAAAAGTCTGCTAGAACTGGTATGTGAATTTAGCAAAGTCACAGGGTACAAAATCAATGTACAGAAATCAGTAGTATTTTTATACACCAAAAATTAAGCAACAGAAAGAGAAATAAAGAAACCAATCCCATTCTCAATTGCATCAAGAACCATAAAATAACTGGGAATAAACCTAACCAAAGATGTAAAAGATCTGTATGCTTAAAACTATAGAAAGCTTATAAAGGAAATTGAAGAAGACACAAAGAAATGGAAAAAAAAAAACATTCAATGCTCATGGACTGGAAGAATAAATATTGTTAAAATGTCTATACTACCCAAAGCGGTCTACACATTCAATGCAATCCCAATAAAACTTGCACCAGCATTCTTCTCAAAGCTAGAACAATCTTAAAATTTGTATGGAACCACAAAAGACCCAGAATAGACAAAGTAATATTGAAGAAGAAAACCAAAGCGGGAGGCATCATAATCCCAGACTTTAGCCTCTACTACAAACCGTAATGATTAAGACACACATGGTATGTGTGGCACAAAAACAGACACATAGACCAATGGAATAGAATAGAGACTCCAGAATTGGAAACACAAAAGTGTCGGAATGGATAAATAAAACAAGACCCATCATTATGCTACATACAAAAGACTCATTTTAGTCCTAAAGACACCTGTAGTTGAAAGTGAGGGGGTGAAGAAACATTTGTCATACAAATAGACATCAAAAGAAAGCCAGAGTAGCACTACTTACATCAGACAAACTAGATTTTAAACCAAAGACTGTACAAAAGATGAAGAAGGGCACTATATCATAATAAAGGGATGATCCAACAAGATCTAACAAGTATAAATATTTATTCCCCCAATATGGAGCCCTCAAATATATAAAACAATAACAAATGTAAAGAAATTAACAGACAATAATACAATACTACTAGGGGACTTTAACAACCCACTTCCATCAATGGACAGGTTACCCAGGCAGAAAGTTAACAAGGAAACAGTGGCTTTGAATGCCACACTGGACCAGATGTACTTAACAGATATATTCAGATATTTCATCCTAAACCAGCATAATACACATTCTTTTCAAATATATACGGGACATTCTCCAGAATATATCACATACTAAGTCACAAATCAGGCTTCAACAAATACGAAAAGATTGAGATCATGGCATGTATCTTTTCTAATCAAAATGTCATGAAATTTGAAGACAATCACACACCCACACAAAATTGAAAGACCACAAATATATGGACATTGAAGGACATGCTACTAAAGGATTAATGGGTCAACCAGGAAATTAAAGAAGAATTAAACAGTACAAGGATACAAACGAAAATGAAAACATTAAGTTCCAAAACCTTTGGGATGCAGCAAAAGTGGTCATAAGAGGGAAGTATATGGCAATACAGATCTACCTCAGACAGGAAGAAGCAGTTCAAATAAACAATCTAACCTTACACCTAACAAAGCTAGAAAAAGAGTAATAAATGAAGCTTAAAGCCAGCAGAAGAAGGGAAATAAAAAAGATTAGAGCTGAAATATATGATATAGAAACTAAAAACAAACACTAGAACAGATCAATGAAACCAGAATTTTTTTTCTTTGAAAAAATTAATTAAATTGATAAATACCTAACTTTTTTTTCCTAAAGTTTTTAAACTTTGGCAGAGTGATAGCCACCTAAGCAACTAAGTAAATAATCATATTTCTTTCAGTTTGGGCTGTCTCTGGGAGTAATTATGTAAAAGTCAGAATTCTGTGTTCCCATTAATGACAATAATGTCTTAATGAATACATGACACATTATTTTTGTCTCCTATTTCATTGAATTAATGAGAAAATTAGATGAGATAATGCACAGAAGTTTACCAACATGCATGGTACATATTGAGCATTTAATAAATATCACTAATTATTATTTTCCCACTTTATGAATTAATATAACAAAATAAGAAAATATAACTAAGAGTTGTGTTGTTATGATTCTTGTTTTTAAATTCCCTCCTTCAGTTTTCTTCTCATAAACAAAGCCTTCCACTCATATTCTCAGTAAGCTCATGCCTGTCTTTTAAGACAGTATGTTGTAGTGAAGAAACAACATCTGAAGTCAGTCATATTCTGCCACACTCTTAGATCTTGAGAAAGTCATTTAGCATTTCTAAGCTAGTGTCTTGAAATGCAAATAATGATGTCAGATCCTCTTCCTGCTCGAAGGATTATAATAAAAGTTTCAAGAAATAATAGATGAGAAAGTTCTTTCTAAACTCAGTTTTACATATGTTAGTTGCTATATCTCAAGTTCTACCTTGTAAAAGTTTATGACCTTTGCCAACCTATCTTTTTCTCCATTTCTTTTAAAAGTAGATCAAACTTCACCAAGAAATCCTAGGTGAATTAATCAGAGAAGGTGTGTTGTCTCATTATCCATAACCCTGATTCACTCACCTTTGGTCAACATGAATTTATCTTATGTGAGTCTACATTTTTTTTTTCATTTTAGCATACGTTTTGCTTTGTACACAGGGAAACAAAAAACAAAAAACAGTCCTTTACAACCGGTTTAAAATTGCGGAAAAAAAAGCATCTAACATTTTCCTTTTCTACATTCCTAAATTCCTCTTTTTCAAATTACCTCCAAAGCATGTGGCATGTATCTTTTTTTTTTTCAGTTTATCTTTTAGAACTTTTTGCAGGTGACTGCCTTTAATAAAATCTGCTTTCAATTTTTCATCTCTAATGGGTCAATGATTAGAAAAACAAATAAATGAATTTAACATGAAAAAAAGCCTCTGTTTAGAACTTAATTGATTGTTAATGTTTATTTATTGACAATATATTAATTCCAATACAATATCCAACACTACTCTATTCTTCAAATAACTTGCCCATCTTAAGAACTTCTTTGCATATTAAAATTCCTATTAAGAAACGAGGTGCCCTTAAGTGTGTATGTGTATCCTGAAAAGAGCACATACAATGACAGGCTGACTCTGCAAGACATCTGGGTTAGGGGTGAAGGGTAGGGGATGGTGTGTGTTGGGGATTATTTCAAGAAATAATGAACCTGGTCATCCAATTTCTGTTGAAAGAGAAATAACCTAAACTAAGAATAGGTAAAAAAAAGTGGACAGTGGCAAATGTCTTGGGTCAATGTTCTAGGGCTAAAGGGAACCATTAAAAGATTGGTGTTGTGGGCTCAGTTTTGCCCCTCCAAAACTCATGCTGAAGTCCTATTCCCCAGCACCTCAGAATGTTACCATATTTGGAGATAAGGTCTCAAAGAGGTGATTAATTAAAATGAGGCCTTTAGGTAGGCCCTAATGCAATATGACTGGTGTCCTTATAAGAAGAGAAATTTTTAACCAGAAACATTCATAGGTATAGTAGTAATAACCATGTGAAGACATAGAAAGTTAAGTCAAGAAGAGAGCCTTAGAAGAAATCAAACCTAACAACACCTTGATCTTGTCCTTCCATCCTCCAAAACTGTGAGATAAATTTCTGTTGTTTAATCCACCTAATCTGTGTTATTGTATTAAGGTATGTTTACATATGAGGTTGGGCACTCTACCATCCACTGAGAAAGAGACATTAAACAAACAAATACACAGAATGGTTTGCCCAACTAATTAAAGCCAGTCTCCATTATCAGCCAGTCTAATATTTGCATGTGGACCCATGAACAAAGTGGCAACCTTGTTAAAGACAGAGGTTAGGCATGGGCCCATGAACATAAGAACTTACACAATAAAGTGGATCCAACTACTACCACTATACAATGTCCAACCTACATTGAGTTCCCACTGTCTTCCACCAGTTTGGTCCTATTCCATGAAAACTTTAACCAGCTGCTTGGTATCAAGATAAATACATTGATATCCTTCCAACCTGGAAGGGGAAGGGATTCTCCCTGACTAGAATCAACACACATTTTAGGTATGGGTTTCTTTCCCTTACCCTTAAGTCTTCAGCCAGTACTACTCTCAAAGAAGTTACCAAGTGTTTGAGCCATGACATAGACCTTGTATGATATTGCACAGGACCAATGGCCACACTTAAAAACAAAAGAGGGTACATCAGTAGACAAGGGAACACGGGATTCTCTGGTTTGATCACATACCTTACTAACCAGAGACTCAAAGGGATTACTCTTAATGGTATTTATTTATTCAATAATGTTTATTTTTTCAGGAGAAAGAAACTCTCTCAGGAGAGAGTATGAGCGAGGGAGGAGCAGAGAGAGAGGGAGACACAGAATCCGAAACAAGCTCAAAGCTCTGAGTTGTCAGCACAAAGCCTAACGAGGGGCTTGAACTCACAAACTGCGAAGTAATGACCTGAAGTCAGACGCTTAACTGACTGAGACACCAAGGGGCTCCTTCTTAACAGTATTTAAATACATGCATCTCCTCCATCTTAAAAAAATATATGTGTGTGTGTACACAAACACATATACATACATACACACACACATCCTTTCTGAGAACCAATAAGGATATCTTTATATAAATATACTACAAGGAATTGGGCTAATGTGAAATGTGATTATGAAGAGCAAATCTCAACATTTGGAGTCAGCAACGTGGAGGTGCAGGAGAGCTGGTGGTATTGTCCCAGTCTAATTCTGAAGACCTGAGAACCACTAGAGTCAAATGTTATAGTTATAGTCTGAAATCTGGCAGGCCTTGGTCTAAAGACCAAAGAAGAGCCTGTTTCAGTTCAAATCTGAAAACAGGAAAAAGAAATTGATGTTTTGACTTGAAGGCAGGAGGAATCCTCTCTCCCTCACTAGAAAGTTAGTCTTTTTGTTCTATTATGACATTCAATTGATTGGATAGGGTCTACACACATTAGGGAGGGAACTCCACTTTGCTCAGCCTATGGATTGAAGTGTTAATACTTTCCAGAAACACTCTCCCAAACATACCCAGAATAATGTCTGGCCCAGTCAAGTTGACACATAAAACTAAGCATCACATCTTCTTAATGTCGTATCTTTAATTTTTGCCTTATTTCACTGTCATGAAACACAACCACATTCCTCAAAAGGGATATCTATACTTATTGTCTTCATTTTCACACCTCACATTCATTCTTTTCCCATTGATATCCACATTCATTCTCAATATCCCATTGTGCTTTCCTGAACTTTGGCATAATCAGATTCCTTTATTAGGCTCTTACGTGTGAAATTCATCAACAGTTGATCCTGGCTGGGGTGCCTGAGTGGCTCAGGAGGTTAAGCACCCCACTCTTGATTTTGGCTTAGGTCATGATCTCACAGTTCCTGAGAGGAGCCCCATATCAAACATCGGGCTCTGTGCTGACACTACTGAGCCTGCTTGGGATTCCTTCTCTCTCTCTCTCTCTCTGCCCCTTCCCTCCTCTCTCTCAAAATAAATAAACACATTTAAAAAAAAAGATCCCGACCTTCTTTAATTCCTACCCTATAATCTCTTCCTAGGCAATTCTTGACTTCAATATACCACGTATATACAAACAACTTCCAAATTTAGAACCTTTCTTCCCTTGTGTTTCTCAAAGTTATGACTATATTCATAGTTCTAAAATTGAGTCCAGGAACTACATCTACTTACCACATCAACTCCTCCAACAGTAACAATAACCACATTTCCTTGGGTTCTAAATCTCAGGGAATAATTCCATTGTGAAAGCCACAGATTTTAAGGCCATCTCTGATATCACATTCTTCCCCACCCATAATATCAATTATTTACCATATCATGCTTATTTTATCCCTATGTACGTTTCAGATCTTTAACTTCTCCATTTCCATGACCACACTTGTTTAAATGAGAATATTTTCTGCATTTGCTATTGAATTGATCTCCTTGTATTCCATTCTTGGCTCATATTAAAATGTTTTTCATGCTGCAGCCAGAATGACAGTTCAATTGTTCAATGACAGTTCAATTGTGTGTGCACAATTATGTGCTATTCGCCATGCTAGTTCTTGGAAGTACAAATGTGAACAAAATAAACACCTGCCCTTCACAGATCCAGTGAGAGAGCAAGACTGATAAACAACCAATTTCAGTGTTGTATGATAAGTACTATAATTGAGGTCAACCTAGTGCTATGGAATCACAAGGAGAACACCCAGCCCATTTTTGAGCATTCTGGAGAAGGCTTTCAAGAGGGACATGACTTCTAAGCTGAAGAAAACAGAAGAACTGAATCAGGAGTGGATGGTCATAGTCACTGTCATGGAGATGTATTGAGTTATGTGGCTAGTGATCTTGTTTCCTGCATTATGGAACTCAGACATGTTTACCAGGTTGTTGTGAAAACAGTCTATTGAATGAATTCCAATGTCAATACTATTTTACATACTTATACACATATTAAATACCATAGTTTATAAAAACAAACTTCCAAATATATTAGACCATGTAAGCTTCAACCTGGTTTTACTGATGTCAAGACAAATTTTCTTTCAGACAGCCTATAGCACACAGGAGGTTAAAGAGTAAGTAAATGTCAGAATCTAGAATAGCACAGTCCAATCTACTTTTTCTATAAATAAGATATAAAATTCTGTCATTTGTAAATGGACTTCATTAGTCTAGTACTATGAAGATGACTTCTCAAATATGTAATTAATGTTAGACATTCTTGACTTTTCAAGGATATTGAAAACCTTAACTTTTAACTTAAGTGTATTGTAGTGAACTATTTATGACACAGTTTTTACTGATACCAGGTGGATCATCATAATTCCAGATTAACTACATCCCACTGACACAATTTCTTCCCCACCCTGCCACCACCTGTCTGGTACCAAACTCATTCAGCTGTGGAAAATGACAGCTGGTTCTTTGGGGGGAGGAGGGAGTGTTGGGAGCAGGAGTCAGGTGAAAATGACTCATTAGCAATGGAATGGAAAAATTGTGCAGACTTCCCTGTGGACATTTTGGATGAAGCATAGGTCTTTTTTCCAAGGCTTCTCTCTGATTGTTCAATTGAGAGTTAATTGCAAAACAAAATAAAACAAAAAAAGAATGTATATAATTCTCCAAAGTTCTTGAGATTACTATGATGCAATTCTATCGTATCTAACCAATGTATTTATATTCTCTCAACACAAGTTGGAGTTTCCATTTTGACATGAATCACAACAAAGTGCCAAAGGAAAAATCCTCTGATGTTTTAGCTTCCTGAGCATGCCCAGGGCATTACATTAGAAAGAATCCTGGAATCGGGAGTGAGCATACTGAATTATACACAAAATCACATAGTTCTCTTACTTCTATGGACATCAGAATGTACATGAAGAAAACAAATTTAATGGATATGGTGATTGAATTTGCTTAATTATAAATTTTTCTATCCATTTCCTGTTTCCTTTACTTTGATTTACTTAAAGTTATTAATAGATTACTCATTTCTCTTAAATCTCTTATATTTGTGGATTTTTATACTGTTTAAAGATTTTACATTGGATGTGTGGAATATTTGAAATATCAATAAAAACAAAGTGCTATACTCAGAAAAGTACAGAGATAGCTTTGTTATGGTGAAGTTAAAAATACAGTCATTTTACAAAAACTTTTCAGATCTATATTCTCATACGCTCCGCATATGCTATTAGTATCAAAACATTTATAGGAAATTGTATTATAGTAATTTAATTGTTGTAAAATGTCTCTTAAATGCTCTTCCAATTATGGCAAGTTAATTATATTTCATTAAATAATTATTTGAATTTCTCAGGCCAAAATGGTAGGAACACTAAAATGATAAGAAAGGAACTTAATTTATGAAGAAAGAGCTATCAGTGCATATTGGCACCCTGATAGTAAATAGTAGTGTATGCCTTTTTGGACCTTGGTTCTCAAGAGTATGTCCAAATGTTAGTGATGCACTGATATGCCAAGAATAACCCTAAAAACACTAAGACAGACTGGTACAATTCCAAATATAAACTTTTCTAAGATCACATCTCATCTTTTATCATTTGAACTCTTTTCTCACATATGTGCACTTGTCTTCTGACCTTTTTCATTTCCTGACAGTCTGAAGCTCTGCCATTAGTAATAGCCACTACAAGTCACAGTGTTACTTCCATCACTCTTAGTTATGGATACCATCCAACTTGAAGATAACTAGAATTTTTGGTCTTTAGTCTTTTTTGGCTTCCTCAGTTTGGGGTCAAAAGGGCTGCCTGTAGCAAATTACCAAGCATAGAATTGGTTGTTGAAATATTTCATTTCACAAAACCATGAACTCCCAGACCAACCTTGTTACTGCCATTTGTCACACGTTTACCACACGTGTCTGCTATCTTGAAAAGTCATACCTCCCCTAAGTCCAATGTCATAGAACAAAACTGCTTTTCAGAAACCACACCAAAAATCTTCACAAAGGATATAGCAGGCTGAAGTCAGTTTTTACAGACTTTATTCTCTTAGGGTGCTGACAATCTGTGAGAGCAACTAAAGCTGAAAAAGGTCTTTCCTGCCTTTCTACCACTGGTGCTGCAGCTGTTAGCACTTCTGGTGTCAAGGTACAAATGTCATGAAGGTACTGTCAGTAAAGTAACAGCCATGAAAAACAGCCTGACAGTCTGGCTCACTGCCAGAGTCCCTAATTGTCTAGTTATACACTGCTAGGAGGTGGACTTCTGTTATCACTGTTCCCTCCAATTGCTCTTAATTGAAGCAGGGGGATTTGCTTCACATCAATGAAATTAAAGGATTTTTTTACTCTGTTTAAGAGAGTAATTTCAAAACTGAAGACTAACTGAGGTGCTTAGAACATCATGCTTAAACCTTCTGTAATTCATATACATGTGTGTCATGGGAGGAAATGACTTGAATTAAAACCATTCCATAATTCCTCACCCCATAGTTTTCCATGGAAGAGAGTACATTTGAAAATTTCAAATAGAGGAAAGATGTACAACATTTGAATGTCTTGTTTGATAACTATATGTTTTCTAATTACAGAAAATTGCCCAGGTATAGGAAAATGACTGACATTAATAGATAATTCTAGAATTTCGTAAAAAATGTATAAACAATTTTAATATATCATGTCTTTTCTAAACTCTGTGACTTAATTTTGGTACAATACATAGTAACAAAGGGGCAGTAGGAAGATGCCTTTCTTTAGGGAGTCATACTGTTGACTAGGGATTTGAGTATTGACAAACTGTGTGGCATCATCAATTACTTTCTGGTTTGCAATTATCACCAGCTTTAATCTTGTATATGGTAATTTAATAACCTATTTGTCAGTGTCTACAGGATGCCCTTGGCCTTGGAGAAAAGCTTGTAGACACATTTCTGGGGACATCTGTCACCAGAACACATAATCAGAAAATAGGAATAGCCCCTCTAGAAAAAAATGGCATATGCTCCCTTTTACTATCCAATTAAAAAGACAAATATCACAGACATTACTTTCCCAAGTTCACATTTCATATTTATATACACATGTCCATACATTCCCACAAGGTACACAAATTCATTTACTTCTGTACCATTTGTACCATTTGTACCATTCTATGAAAACTGCTTTGCTAAAGTTATAGCAGCCTGATAATTAAACTATGAACTAAACTATGAATTAAACTATGAACAAATTACTGGCTTACAGTAGATAATCAGTACACACGCTTCACTGTCTAATTACCAACATCAGTAGCCCATTTCTAGGATTTATCTTCCAAAACTCTAAGGGTCTAATCAATATACCCATATGGACATGTTGCAGGTCCCTCAACCTTATTATTTTCGTGTCACCCCATAACTTCAACTTTTTCAATATTACCCATTTTCCTATGGCTTTTTCATCCATGTAGTTACTCGGGGGAAAAACAACAAACAAAATAAAACAAAATATAAAGTACTATTTTCCTTGATATATGTTTAATTTTTTTACATTGATTTATTTTTGAGAGATTAGAGAGACAGAGCATGAGTAGGGGAGGGGCAGAGAGCAAGGGAGACACAGAATCTGAAGCAGGCTCCAGGCTCTGAGCTGTCAGCACAGAGCCTGATGTGGGGACTTGACCCACGAACCGTGAAATCATGACCTGAGCTGGAGTCGGACGCTTAACCGACTGAGCCACCCAGGTTCCCCTCCTTGACATATATTTTTACCCCAACTTTTCCAACTAATATTTCACTATATTCTATAATTATAACTCAGAAAAGGTGCCAAATCTGGATCCATCTTCAATACTGAAGTTCAGCCTGGGGTTTCTTTCATTAAGCAATAGCAGTGGCCTCCTAACACTTTTTCCTGTCCCTCTTCCTTGCTCTACTTCAATTTGTTCTGTCCTTTAAACTATAACCTGTTTGCTTCTTTACAGACCTACAGCACCACACTTATGAACAGAGGCTTTTTTAAGGCTTCCCTTTGCCAAAAATTAGTGTTCAGAAACCTTTTGCTGAGGCTGATTATACTCTTTTCTTTCCAACTCCATTATCTGACAGTCTCTCTATATCCAGTGGAATAGTCACCAGACCAAATGCTTTTGTTAGAGTAGGCAGGTAGTTAGGTTCTAACAGGATACCTGGAGGTCAGCATTGAAGAAGTTACAGCCAGCTGTGGAAGGTCAGAGACTTATCCTAACCATACTCCATAAGAAACTGGATCAAACCAGACAGGCTCAAAATGGCACATGCCATGACAGGAAACCCCTGGCTATATCAAGAAAGAAAAAGTGAGAAACCCTGCTTCCTTCCCCAAGTAATGAATATTCCAACCCTAGTTAACAACAATCCATAAAAAATAGAAATCCAGCCCCTGGGGCACACAGCATATGCTCCTACTTGTTGCATGCTCTCTTGCTCTCTTTCTCATTCCTTTACCTGCTCTTATATCTCCAGAGTATGCTTTTCACTTTAATAAACTTTCCTGCTTGTTAGTCATTCATTGTGCTACGTGTCTGTCCTTGAATTCTTTCTTGTGACAAGTCCAAGAATCTTCAGCGAGTCCTTCAGGTCTGGCTGGGTTGAGGCCTCAGGGCGTGAGGACTTCCCAGTTCACCCAGCAGCATCTTTTTGGGGACCAGGAAGGAACAAGGTAACAGCAGGTTGCACAACCCTCTTCACTGGTGAGTCTCCAACTCTTGCCTCCCCTGGCTGGGGAGTTGCTTAGTCACTTTTCCTTTTTTTTTTTTTTTTTTAACTCTTTCTTTCTGATCTGTCCAGAAACAGCACAGTCTGGTAGCATTTATGAGAGACTGATTTTCAGTTCTGAAGAATAAAGAGACACTTGTTCCTTCCCACTGAAAGGTGTTCTTAGGTGAGTAAGGGCCCTGGGGAAATATCTGAAGTCATTCCTCTAGATATGTAGCAGTTGTATAGGGAACTACTTCTCAAGGTAATTAATTTCCAGCTCACCCAGGGACACACATATAAGCGTTGACCATCTAGTGCTCCGAGCCCCCATGGATGTTTTAAACGTCCAGTGGGTGAAACTGAGACACGTTAAAGAGTGCTTCACAGCCACTCATGGAAGTAACACTCACAAGCACCACACCGAGATCCACTACACTAATCCCTAAGTGACTGTCCATTATTTTCAGGCTGTCTCTATCTCATCAGAAATATTTCTGTGGATCTTTCCCTTAAGTGTTAGTGTCTCGTGCTATTTATCTCATCTTTTCTGACCAACTATGTTTATCTGCTCTCTCTGACAACTGCGGAAGTGGGACAGCTCAAGGCTAATATTGGGCAAATTGAATGCGTTGGAGTTCACTTTGAAAAGTGAGAGTGGCAGAGGCTTGCCCTTATGCTGTGCAGTGTCCAGAAGTTCTATGCCACGTCTCTTGGGTATGAGATGCTGTGATCCCCCACCATCACCATGCTTCCTCTCATACCTACTTCCACATTCTCCTGTGCTGGTGGTGGGGCAAAGAAACCTGCAAGGTGTTCTGCCACCTATCCCAGAGATCCTGTAACTAACAAGTTATAAGGCATTTTACTTCCTACCAAGGGATCCTGCCCAATGAGATTTTTCCCTGTGGGTTTGCCTCAGTTCACCACTTAATTGAATGCCATTCAATCCAAGCAATTCAGGGATTCAGAGAATTGGAAAATAGAGGTTGATTCTACCTGCACTAGTGGCAAGTTAGAAGAGATAAAAAGATTTCTGTGGGTCTGACAAGAAATATTTTAGACCATCAAAGGGACCCCTATCCCTGGCTGCCATTATTTGTCACTAACTGTTGAGAGGCCTACCAGAATGAGGGGAATGAAATATTCAGAGATCTTGGAGTCAAGATGATGTCCTCTCAGAGTTACTTATGGGACATGATTTTTATCATTCTTGTTGAGGGGTTTCAGGAAGGCTGACACTCCTAGAACTGCAGTGCTGAGA
Source organism: Panthera pardus (assembly GCF_024362965.1). Classification (NCBI taxonomy): domain Eukaryota; kingdom Metazoa; phylum Chordata; class Mammalia; order Carnivora; family Felidae; genus Panthera; species Panthera pardus. The sequence goes on along the minus strand of NW_026526677.1, from coordinate 80,791,836 downwards.
TGAGGTACAGGCCCTGGGACACCAGGTCATCACAGGGCATGCTAGCCACTGTGATGAGATGAATGGACAGCAGGCTGGGGATGGGGATGCCCCCAGTCCACTCACCATAAGAATTCTCCAAGATAATTCCTAATTAAGGCCCTATTGATATCCTGGGACAAAATCAGCTCCCCTTGGTATAATAGGACTCTGGGCTTCATTGGGGTTATCAAATGAAGATCTTCCATTGGTGTTCTCAGTAGAGGGTTGGAGTACCCTCTTGAAAATGATGGGAGCCCAGGTTTAGTTGGTCCTTTTTATAGGAGTCAACTCTCTCCCAAAGACAATGAAAAATTCCACCTATGCCTCCAAAGATTTTCCCTTAAGGTGTACCTTGAGACACTAGGATCAGCTCCCATTAAAAGGCCTAAAAAAAGAAAACAAAAATTGCTTTTTGGCCAGATTAAATGCCATCTTAGTGCAGGGGAGACTTGTCTCTTCAGGAAACTCCTGTTGATTGAAAGAAAGGATGAGCGGGTGTTCCCTGTTCGGGAGGTGCACTAGGCCAAAGAGGTCTGCAGGTGAGGGATGCCCATCTGAACCTGGAATGATAATTTGAGGGAGTCCCTTTCTATCCAAGGCAATTGTCTAGGGGTTCAGCAGGGATGTCTCTAGCTCAGGTTACTGTCACTGTCTATCTTTCCTTTAAGTGGATACCCAATCCTAGATCCCATCTGACACTCCCTTGAGATACATCTTGAGAAATTAGGACCAGTTTGACCCTGATGACTCCTATGCTTAACTTTCCAAGTGTACTTCTTTTGTAACACTTCCCAAGTATACTTATATTGGCATGAATATAAACTAGAGGATGGGAATATCTGAAAAAAAACAAATAGTAGTCTTAACTATAACACCATATTACAACTTGATCTCTTCTGTATAATGGGCCAAAGTTTCATATGGTTAGGCCTTTATGGCCCTGTACCAAAACCCTGATCTGTCCATACTCCTTAGGAAGCTGAGGATACCCTTCTCTTCACCTTCTTCCCCTCTTTCCATCAATAGGCCCTTCTACTTCTGTTATTCTGCCCCCTTACCTGTGTTTTGACAAGTTCTCTATGTGCCTTCCCTTTGTCTCTCTTATACACAGGTTGCTGCCAAGATCCTATAAATAACCTCCTTCTATTTTTCCTGAGTCACTCGTCTCCTCTTTGTTTGCTTCTTCTTTTCTGTGTCAGATTGAAATATATCTTGAGAGGAATGGACAAATGTTGCCTGACTCTTATTGTTTGTGGGGTTTTCTCCCTCATTGGTTTCCTGGGTTGTGATAATTGGAGCCAATTGTCTTGTTAGTCACCTTGGGATGGGGACTTTAAGGAATATTCCAAGCAGCTGCTGAAGCTCGTTTTATTTCAGGAAGGTGCCCTGTCTTCTCTGGCCCAACATGAATTGCCTATTTTCATTTTTTTTTAAAGGTATCTGTGCATGTGTCTAAGATGATGAGCTTTAGGACCAGGAATCCTTTTCCTCTGCCCTCTGTGCTTTTATTCCACTCCAGCCTTGCTGTTTCCAGCTCCCTCTTCTCCTGTCTGGGCACCAGCATGCTCATGGCTCATGCATAATGGGCTCCTATACCATCTTCAGTGCCTCTGGCACCATTGTCCCCTGTTCCTCCTACACTTGCCACCGAGGAGGAAAACAAAACAAAACACCCCAAGCTGATGGGTTGCCTCCTTATGAGGTTCAAACTGAAGCACCAAGTCAGCATTAAGGGGCCCCAGAGTTGCCTTGGATTTAAACCACCCACTTCAGATTTCCACATAGGAGCTCAAGTAAAATTGACCATAGGGAACAAATTACTTTCTACTGAAGATGGTATAGTACATTTGGTATTAATGCTAATTTAAGTCTGTTGACTTAATTAAAATAGACATGTCTTTAGAGTTATCAGCATTAAAATAAAACTTTTATTCTACCAAGTTTTACTAAAGATTGAATAAGCTCATGTTATCTCTGTTGCAATTTGTCAACAAAAAGATGACTTAAAATGATAGATAATTTTGTCTGTCTTGTAACATTTTATGGGTAATTGATAAGAACAAGCAGATTGAGTAAATAAAAAGATTTATAGTTTTCAAAATCTTCAGTAATCTGTAACTTTAAAGCTTTGCTAAGTTGGGGCACCTGGGTGGCTCAGTCGGTTAAACATCTAACTTTGGCCCTGGTCATGATCCTGGCGTTTGTGAGTTTGAGCCTCACATCTGGATCTCTGCTATCAGCACAGAGCCTCCTTAGGATCCTCTGTCCCCTTCTCTCTGCCCATCCTCTCCCCGCCCCCACCCAAAATAAATAAACATTAAAAAAAGGATTAAGTTTTGCTAAGTTAAATGACAAATTGGATTGAATTCACTAGATATCTAAGTCTTTTATTAAAAAAAATGAAAGTATTGATTACTGAATATAAGTTTGCTTTTGGCTTATTATTGCAGAGAAACTGAGGATACTTGGGTTTATTAACAAATATTCCTTATGCTTTATTGAAAGATTGTACTATTGAAAAATATTTGGCTTTTGAATTTAAGAAATGTATTCATAAACTACGGTTCTAAAAAACTCTGGTGTAACAAACAGTTCACAATCGGTTACTACTTAATTTTCACTGGAGACTGAGGTTTCTAAGAATTAAAATTCTGGTAAATGTAATTAACACTGATAGAAATAAGGGAAGTAGCTCTATATGTAGGAAAAGTCAGATGCATTTTTGATTAAAAAAATGTATAAGGAATGGAAATACATTCAGGGGAAAAATCTAAATAAAAAAGAAAATTGTAGAAGGTTAATGAAGAAAAACTTTAGAAAATAATTTTTTGTGTGGTCAGAACTAAGATTGTAATGAATGGATTTTAAAAGTATACTGGTATAAAAATGAGATTCAGCTTTTCTCTCTATTACAAAGATGAAGTTTTCTTGGATGTTCTCCTGATCTCAGTAAGAAATTGTAAACAAAGTGGTTTTTTTTTCTGCCCAGAAAACAAAAGTTTCTATGTTTTGTCTTTATCAGGTCTTTAATTACTTAAGAAAACTGAATTTTCTTAATATTATATGAGCTAAGTTTTGCTAACAATTGTATAATTTTCTATAGAATCCCTTAATGCCACCTTGGTTAAATATAAATATTAAATTTATAATTATCTTTATTTCTATTTAGGCCTGTGCTTTAAACTTTCTGAAGTTTTTAGACAAATTTCCCAGGATTTGAATTCTAAATGAAATCTTTTCTACTAATTAGGCTTGTTCATTTGGTATGTTAAGTTATTTGGGAAGCGTTGTCAAACAAATGATAATACATCTCCTTAGGTTGTATTGGAAGGGTAAATGCTATAACTATTCTAGAAATTATATGAAATTCCTAAAGTTTTAATATATTCTGGTATAAGGTCATCACTTGACATTTTAATTACTAAAAGGTTATGTCATAGAAATATCTAGATTTCCTTGTCAACTGCATTACAATGGACTGTCATCAGATCTTTAACCATGTCTATTTCTGAGGTTTTTATTTTTTTTATCATCTATAGTTATTGTTCTTATCCTCTTGTAAAATGTGTTTCATCTTCAAGGAGATTCATGAAAAGGAATTTCTAACAAATACAGGTTTCTGATATCTCTAAGATCATAAAACTCAACTGGGTAGTAATTTCTGGAACTAAGGGGAAAGCTGCATTCACACAGAACAGGAATTAATAACATAGCACTGAATGAATTGAAGAAGATGATTATTGCTTTTTATGACTCTTGTTTGAAACATTGTTGGTTCTCTAATGTTTGCTCTTCCAGATTGAGGAATTTTTTTTTCTTAAGATATTTATGACTTACAGAAATATGATAAGATATCCCTTTGTGAACAAATTCAAACATTTAGCTTTGCTCCCTACCCAAACCCTCTGAAATTCAGAATATTCTGGGTGAATATTCTTTATTTCATATCAATATAATTATTTGCATAAGGTCAATGCGGATCTGTTATCTTTGTAACAAGACATTACTGGAAATTGATTATATTACCAAGTCTTTGACTGGAATGTCATATTTGAGAGAGACAAGCATAGACTCAGATATGACCAGACAGCTATAAGGAACTAAGGTTGACTTTGTGGAGCCCATTGGAAATGTTGGCCTGATACTGCTTACAGAGTTCTCAGCAGCCTTTTCAGATGAGTGAAGACTGTCACTTCCTGGCAGGTGCACGAACCTCACGATATTTTGGGGACCTCAAGAAGAGGAATTCACCCATGTTTATATGTGTCGCAGGCAAGTCTGATGACATTTGGCTTGGCTCTGGCTTCAAGAAGCTATTAAAACTTCAATCTGGAGATTCCTTATGAAAAGATCTAGCAAACCAGATTTTTAAAACTTATATGACCAATCACTATTCATGCTGAGTTTATGTAAATAATTAGGCCAAGTTTGTTAAAACTGGACTTGTTTTACAATGAGTTAGTCTTAATTTGTCTCTCTTTAATGGAAATGAGGGTGATTTCAGAAAGAGAAAATGTTTCACTAACATTCCTAGTATCTTTGTACATACTAGATTTTAATACTATTTACTATAAACTAGACTAGACTCTAAATTCCTCAGGTTTCCTCAAATATCTGGCTATATCTCTCCAACTTTCCAATCTTATTCCATTCTCTTGACTTAAGGTCATTAAAAACGAAAGTGCTTTTTGTTTCCCCTGAAGCCCTGAAAACTGAAGTTGGACAAATTGAAGTCAACTTCAAAGAAATTGCCATAAAACTCACATATAGACCATCTTTGTACCTGTTGGTGTATGGGACATTCAAAAGGATCACCCAGAGGGGTGCCTGGGTGATTCAGTCAGTTAAGCATCCGACTTCAGCTCAGGTCATGATCTTGCAGTTCCTGAGTTTGAGCCCTGCATCGGGCTCTGTGCTGACAGCTCAGAGCCTAGAGCCTGCTTCAGATTCTGTGTCTCCCTCTCTCTCTGTCCCTCGCCTGCTCACTCTCTGTCCCTTTCTCTCAAAAATAAAAAGACATTTTCAAAAAAAAGATCACCAAAGACACTGGAATTACAAGCCAGAAAAACCCATCTAACTACCACTGCCTGCCCCCACTCCATCTGAGGATGCTTTGAGACTGAGACTTAGAAATTTCACTGACAGCACTTGAGACTCAGACACTGGGTTTATAATTTGCTCCAACCATTAACCTATGTTTTTCTTTTGTCTCCATAGTTCCTCTTAGTAATTACCTGATTTCTTGCTAAACAAAACAAAGTCTATATGACAGTTAACACCAACTGCTACACCTGTATTAACTTCTCCTGTGAAGCAAGAATACATATAAATAAGCCCGCAAGTCACTTTGCTACAAACGGCCCTTCACTACATTCTTACAAAAATATGAGCACATCATGCTATGTATGGATCAATTCATCTGGAGAGGTTTAAGAAAGGCTTCAGGTCATTGTGACAGTAACTAACTGGACAAAGGTTCCCCATAAACCCACCCTACCTTCTCCTCCTGGTGGGACTCCTTGTTCTACTGGTTTCCAGACCTTTCATGGTTATATCCTCTTTTTGGACCCTTAATAGAATACTCCTTATTCTGATGATTGGACTTTGTATCCTAAAGTTACTGACAGAATTTATTTCCTCTTGCTTCAGCCAGATAAATCTTCAGATGGTGGTCCAAAGCAACTCTGAAACAAATGACCATCAACACGCACCAGATTGAGCCACAACTTCCTTTTACTCCCCATTGTCCATCCAGACTCTCTAAAACTTAGATAGCAAGGACTCCTTGCAAGGGCTTCAGGCAGGGTCAACATCCCACATTAGCATGAAGTAGTTACTGAAGATGGAGCATCACCCACTTACCCTTAAAAGATTTTAGAGTCCTTAGGTGGGGGGGGGGGGATACTAGAGTCAGCCATTAGTTAGGTTCTAACAGGATGCCTGACGGTCAGCTATTGGGAAGGTCAGAAGCCTGTCCTGGAAGCACTCTAAGGAGGCTGGATCAAACCAGACAGGCCCAAGATGGAGGATGCCCTGATAGGATACCCCTGACCAAATCAGGAAGAAAAAGCAAGAAACCCTGCTTCTAGCCCCAGGTAATAAAGGTCCTGCCCCCTAGTTAACAACTGTCAAAAGTAGCGCTCTCTCTCTCTCTATAACCCTCATATCTTGAGAGTGTACTTTTCAGTTTAATAAACTTTCCTGCTTGTGTTACTCATCCACGGTGCTACATGTCTGTCCTTGAATTCCTTCTCGTGACAAGGCCAAGAACCTTCAGCGACTCTTTTGGATCTTTCTGGATTGAGGCCACAGGGCCTACGGATTCCCCAGTTCATCAGGCAACACTTTCATTCTTCCATGATGTTAAGTGTTCTCTTAATTCTGCCTGGAATAAACATCAACATCGTCCCCACCTTTTATTACCTCATTACTCAAGATGTGGTCTTCAGAACAGCAACACAAGCACTGCCAAGGAGATTGTTAGAAATGCAGAATTTCAGGCCCACCCCATGTCACTGAATCAGAGTCCCCAATTTTATAAAATCCCAACCTTTATTATACATGACAAATATTATCATTTCCATAAAGCCACTCTTTTTTTTTATATTTTCCCAAAATATTCTTTCACATTGACTGTGGTGCACGTTCCTAAAACATTATGGATGTAATTAAATTTGTATACCTCCTCCCTTCTTGTCTTTCTCTAATTTCTCCTTTTTTCATCCTCTTCCCTCTTTTCTTTCTCTACTCTCCTTCACTTCCTGCTGTCAATTAATAGCAGCAATATTAATGGATATTGTGTTAACATATTCTTTTGGCTGTGTTGCCAATCCATGACTCAGTTTACTTCCACCTTGAATTTTCTTCCAATCTTGCTCCACTGAAGGCTGAATTTTCTTTTTTTTTTTTTTCTTGGCCCAGAAATTACTCTTTCTTGCTGTTTGATGATGAAAGTGAAGCTAGTATTTACAAGCAGAGTCACCACTGAACCACTGAACACAGCTATTTCCAATAAGATACCGTAAATATATACTATATACCATGCTTAGTCTGATCATATCCATCTTTATGGAATGAGTGAAAGAGCAATTCAGATTTCTTCATGTGGGTAAAATAATAGGATATACTCTTGCTATCAAACTGTATAGTTGCTAGATTTTTTAGAAGCAACTGGATTGTTGTGGCAGGGCACCTGGCTGACTCAGTTAGTGGAGCATGTGACTTTTGATCTTGGGGTTGTGAGTTCAATCCCCATATTGGGTGTAGAAATCAGTTTAAAATATTAAAAAAAAAAAAAAGAAAAAAGAAAAAAGAGCAACTGAATTGCTAAAATATTTCAATTGCTTAAAATATTACATAAAGCATATATGTGCACCCATTCCACTTGGACTAGTAACAGTTTCATTAATTAAATAAACAAATGATTATTCAGAAAAATTACGTGACATGAATTTTCATATATGTAATGTTACCGATCAACTATACACACTTTCAAAACTAGCATTACTCAATGTATTGAATATATGTTCACTACCTGGATCTTGCAATTTGCTTATACATGGTCAAATGGCTTTAACATATCACCTAATTCTTACCCCTTTTAGGCTAAAATGGGTTCATACCTACATTCTGACTTATGTACCCAAATACTACCAGCAAGACAATCCACCACTCTTTTTTACATTGAGCCCAAAATATGATTATCCCAGAATATCTTTTTATGGACAAATTCCTTATTAAGTCATTCAAGTCCAAGTCATGACTAAGGCTAAAGTAATATAAAATTATGGCACATTTTTGGGGTGCCTGGGTGGCTCAGTTGGTTAAGGATCCAACTTTGACTCAGGTCATGTATGGGAAATAAGTTTAAGAATTCTGTACCCTTGCACCAATGGGTTAACAAGGCTTAGGGCCGAAAGCTGCCGCAGGGTAAAAGCGGCCAAAGTTAGTCATTAAGTAAAACAAGGCTTAGGGTAGAAAGCTGCCTCCTCAGCAGGAACATATCCAAGAACATTTAGAGAAGAAAAGCTGATACAGGCGAAGACCCCCAAGATTAGCTAGTGAAAAGGGTGCCTTATTAGCCTTGAGGCAGCATGCTCCAGCAATCTTAAACTTTAGAGGTAACAGCTACTTGGCTATATTGCCCACAGAGAAACACTGTCCATCTGGCGTCTAGTGCCAATATAACATTGTGCTTTAATCTCAACTTCTAACGCCCCCCCCCCCAATCCTTTGCTTCTTACATACACAAGTTAATAGTCACTATCTTACTGTTTTCTTCTGCACATTCACCACATATGTAAACCTTCAGAGCTCAATAAATACGGAGACAAAACCCCTGTTCAGGGCTCTTTTCTCCTTCTGGACATTAACCTCTCTCGTTTTCATTTCTGCATCTGCTCTCTCGCTGGACAAGAGAGAACCCCAGACTCATAGTCTGCAACAGTCATGATTTTGTGGTTCATGAGTTCAAGCCCAGTGTAGGACACTGCTGACAGCTCAGAGTCTAGAGCCTGCTTCAGATTTTGTGTGTCCCTCTCTCTTTGCCCTTCCCCTGCTCATGCTCTCACTTTCTCTCAAATAAATAAATAAATAAATAAATAAACAAACATTAAAATTGTTTTTTAAACTATGGCACATTTTTGTAAACACAGTAACTTCTAATCCAGATGTAAATTATTAGATTAAATATTTGATTTTCAGTTGTTTTGATTATTATATACAAGTTAAATGACCTTTTTAATCAATAAATACAAAATTAGTGAGTATTAATTTCATGTGAATTAATCAGTCTTGAAAAAGAAACAAATTTTTCTTTGAAAATGTACACTTGGAGGTTAAGTAAGGTGCTTTATATTATATGCAGGGTCTGTGTTCTGTGGTAAATTAAATTCACCTAAGCAGGAAGGATCCTCTTAAAATCCTAAATAAATCATTTGGTCTTCTCATTCAACAGGTGAGAATTTTCTTGCTGTTTCAGTGTTAACACCTCAGCACATTTTTAGCTGTCTATAAAAGGCTTGAGTCTAGAATAAATTAATGGAGGGACATGTTGATCTTAGAAATTAAAGATTCAAATAAAAATGTATTAACCAAAGTGAAAATCTGTGTCAAAAGACAAATAATTCAAGCTAAAAATGGGTCACAATGATTTACATATTTCAAGTTAATTTGTTTTCACTCCTCAATCATGACCTACATTTATGAAGTTATTTTACTAGTGTGATCCTATATGTTGATTGTTAAACTTTATTTGGTTTATATTTGATCTCTATTCACTGAGCTTAGTATTCTAGAAAAAAGAGTAGGAAACAACATCAACAAAAATCTTAGAATCTTGGATAATGTGATGATGCCTGAGAAAAAGCCTAATCTGTCTATAAATTAGATGTAATGTGATTCCAAACAGCTCTGGATGCTCCGCTTCTTTTATCTATTTCTTCTGCTCTCTTTCTACTAAAGTCACCCTTGTTTTTCCAAACTGTGAATACAATGAGTTTATTCATGAAAATCTTATTACCTCTCAATGGAAGACCTGAAATCCCATCTCCATTGTTTTAATTGCTTTTTGCCATTTAATTGTTGAAGGCTTTAGAACTAATACCTTAATTTCTCTGAACTCTTTTTTTCCCCTATTTACTATATATGATCTTTGAGAATATAGTAACAATGGTTAATATTTATTGAATACTTATTAAATGCTGCAGAGTATTCTTGACACTTCACATACACTATTTGAACTCTCTCACAACGATCCTATGCAGAAAGGCTAAATAATATTTGCCAACACCATATAATTCAATGTAGGTAAACTGGGTAGAGCCATTTTCTTAACTTTCTGGTTATATTTTATTGCCTCTGCTGAAGGAGAAAGGATATTAAAGTAGAAACTATTATGTATCATATGGAAGGAAAAAATGTATTTCCTGAACTTTACACATTGTGTGAAACACTATATCTAATGTTCGCAGCAATATCATAAAGATAATCAACATCATAATCTTTAACATATAAGGAATTCAAGACTCACACAGAGACGATATAATTTACTTCAGCTCAGAAAGAAAGTATGTGGCAAGATCATTTTTCAAAACAACCTATGTTGTCTTTAGTGCAGGCACATCTTATTATATATATATATATATATATATATATATATGTATATATATATATATATTTATTTATTTTTGCTCTCGAGCCTTGCTAGTCCATTGCAATTTCTAAGGAAGCAAATAATATATATGCCACTGTTATGTATTGTTTAATTTGTTTTTTGTTTTGTTTTTGTCTGTTGGATTGATGTAAAATATGTACCCAAATTTCACTGGAACAAATTTTCTCTATTGCATTTCTGATACTTCATTTTAGATGGTGCAGGCCTGATCACAATCAAAGAATGAATTGGAGGCCTTTTGAAATTTCTCTCCTGGCTGAAAGACAGTGACAGCCAACAAAAGAGCCATCTGTTGTGATATTTTCAGTGACAGTGGTTTAGGAGATATTAAATTCTAAAGAGAATTTTGCAAGTTATATCTCTAGGTAGTAAATAGGATTAAGATATAATTTTCAGATAAGAAGCTAGAAAAGTATTTCTTAATCTTCCTTTGGAGTTTTGAAGATGATCAGAGAATTACAGGTATTGGAATATTATATGCACAACTAAGAATATGGTCAATTTTAGTATTACAAGAAACTGTCATGAATAGTAAGGTACAATTTCCTTAAAATTATAATTCTATTGATTTTAAGAGTTAGACTTATTGAAAGGTTCTATATTTCAAGAATGTAAAAATAGATCTAGTGTTAGGTCATTTTTAGAACCTTTTGAAGAAATCAAAATAAGAATGTTTTATTTTTAGTAAAAAGAGCCCCCAAGGAACAAATTTGAGAATGGTAATGTGATGAGCTCTTTGGACTCTCTCCCTAATGAAACAACCATAATTGGTGAAAATTATTTTTTAAAAATATCTAAATCTCTGGGAATTGTCCTTAGAGTACACAGCAAATGAATAGACATTTATTCAAGTAATCTACTAAATCTGTTATAAGTGCCAGAGTCTGTGTTACTTGAGGCATGACTTGCTCTTTCTTTCCACCCCCATCACCCCTCACACTATAATGGAAAGTTCCACTCTACTGGGTGTGGCCAAGAAGATACGACTCCCTAATTGTGGCTAATAGATCTCCATTCCCAACTCACTTGATAAGGTCAGCACAACCCGAAAACAACATCTGACAATGGCATTACAAGATAAAAAATATAGAGAGAACAATGGCTTTCCTAAGTATGAGCACAAATTTTTTTTGATAAAAAAATTAGCAGAGCAAGCCTGGCAATATATAAAAATAGATAGATAGATGATAGATAGATAGATAGATAGATAGATATGGTACTGTGGGAAAAAAAAATGGTAGCTAGGTTTTCTATTTAAAAACCAATCAAACCTGGGGCCCCTGGATGGCTCAATGGGTTGGGAGGCCAACTTTGTCTCAGGTCATGATCTCACAGCTCCTGAGTTCAAGTTCTGAGTTGGGCTCTGTGCTGACAACTCAGAGAATGGAGCCTGCTTTTGGGTTCTATATTTCCCTCTCTCTCTGCCCCTTCCATTCTTGCACTCTGTCTCTCTTTCAAAAATAAATAAACATTAAAAAAATTAAAAGCTAATCAAACTAATTAATTATATTAAAAAATAAAGGAGAAAAAATGTAAATACTCATCCTAATAAAGGCAGAAAAATGTTTGACAAATTTAGCCAATAGAGGCTTAAAAATTGTGATTTTTCTCACAAATAAAAATAAAATTTTCTGATATATTCAATAGAATGAACAAATCTCAAATGATATCTTAAGGAAAATTTAAAGATGCAAAAGTATATAGTCTATGATATTATTTATGTGAATTTCAAGAACAGGTATAACCCATCTCTGGTAATATAAATCTGGAAATGATTATCTATTTGTCATGCAAATTGAATGACAATATCACAAGGGTACTGTTCAGGTTATGAAATATTCTGTATTTGGTTGGGATGGTGTTTATGTAGGGGTATACACTTCTAAAATTAATTAAAATGTACATTTATTGCAAATAATTTAACTGTTGTAATGTACCTTAATATAAATAAGAATAAAGAAGGGCAAAAAAGTGTAAATTATATTATGAAAAATTTTCTAATTAAATAATTAACACCATAATTCTGTATATGGCTATGGCACTATTTAAGAGTGTTCCATTATTGGACATTTATCTTACATTAAATTTCTTGAGATTTTAAATTATGCTGTTATAAATATCTTTATGAAAATACTTTTGTTTCCAGTTCATAGCATTTCTTAGGAATTGGTGTCTCAAAAGTTGAAAACCTTTAAATCTCTTTTAAAAAGTTTTTTTAATGGTTATTCAATTTTGAGAGACAGAGTGTGAATGGGGGAGGGGCAGAGAAAGAGGGAGACACAAAATCTGAAGTAGGCTTCAGGCTCTGAGCTGTTAGCAAAGCAGCAGCAGCAAAGCAGGAACTTTGTTCCTACCAGAACAAAGTAAAACATATTTTTTTTACAGAAACCATATAGTAACCAGAATCTCAACAGTATGCATCACTTATAGTGTGCAACATACAAAACAAAATAAAATAGCAACAACAAAAAGATATTTAAGGAAACAGGAAAAAATGGCTGATAAAAGTGATAAAATAGTTGATAGATGCATACCCTTAAATGATCAAAATATTGGAGTTAGCAGAAAATAATCTCAAAATAACTACAATTGGCATTAAATAAAGAGGAAAATATGGAAAATATATGAAAAGATGAAGTATTTTAATAGAACTCATTGAATGGATTTAACAGAAACCAACACAGCCAAAAATAATATTAGGGAATTTAAAGTCAATAGAAAATATATACAGTTGAAGTGGAAGGAATAAAAGGAAAGAAAAGTACCCATGTGCCAAAGTCCTAACAAATACTTATAATAGGAATTCCAGAAGGAAAGGAGAGAGACAGGGGCAAAATCAATAAAGAAATCATGGAAGGACATTTTTCTGAATGTGTATATTAATTTGTATTTCCTCCTTGGGCAATTGTTCATTTGCGTTCTGGTATTTTAATATTTTCTCTTCCATTTGTAAAAGCTCTATATTTTATTATCAATATTAGAGTATTCCTAGCCTCAGAAATGAAGTGTAAAAGAGACATAAGGATTTACCATGTCCTTTCATAGAATTTTCAGACTCTCAATTTTTATACAGTAAACCCAAACTCATGATTTGTGAAAACTAAATATCTCTAAAGATGTTAGTCACTCACTCTTCTAAAAGTAATGTACTGTACCTATATTACCTACACCTATATTGCAAGAAGTATGATGCAAGTTTTGTTTATTGGTCTGTTTCTTCTACTCTACTATGAGCTCTTCAACAGCTCTTTACTTGTATGTTCTCTGTAAATCTTTCTTGAGTGGATAGAAGAATAAAGCAAATACATAATAAAAATGGAGTAAGAAGTTATGATTTACAGTTGGCACTAAAAGGAAACAGAAGGGGAAGCAAAGGCTGCAGAATACAGTTTGGATATTCTCCATTATCTTGACAGTAAATTAGCTTTTCATTTGGATGTTGCTTTCTTTCAGAAGAGTTTGATACATTTTAAGTTGATGCAGCAGTGCATGTTATTAAAGCCAGGCATCATAAATTATTCTTTAAATCACTGGGTCTTGGGAAAATAGAAAGCCAATGCATCACATACCATTTGAACATTGATTTAGTTTTTGCATAAGGTTATGCTGGGTCTAGTGTATGTGTTTGGCTCCAGCAGGTCTGCATACTTTCTAATTTGCTTGAAAACTGCGTGAAAATATTCCCATGGCCCTCTTGTAAAATATGACAGCCTGACATTTTCTTTAATTACAAGACCTGATCTGTTTAATAGCCCAAAATTGGCCTCCAACTTGACAGGCCTCCCCTTTAAAATCAATGGTTAGACTCTAGGGCACCAGCTTGGTCATCAAGATCAATATCAGAAAAAATATAGCTTGTCAAGACCTCTCAGCCTTTTATTGATTCAAATGAGGAGCAGCTCACAGATTGAATAATGATATTAGAGCTCTGATCCAACAAACAGAAGCCTCTTACATTAATTTCAGTATAGGCAGATGATTCTGTGATAAATGACACAAACATAATATAATTATCCAAGTGCTGTAGTTAGATAAAGCTGAATGTGTTCATATATACATTTCTTTATATTTATCAGTGAGTGAACAAAATAAGAAGAGTTACCTTGGTCTTACTAGAAATAAAGCAAAACAAAAAACACTAAAAAGTCATCTTATTATCAAAGAATAGAAGGGAAATCATAATGAAAAGTAAACGAGAAAAATCACCATGAGAAAAAATAATTCATTATTTCCTCTTGAATAATTTATTTACATAAATAAAATTTTGCTAAACTTTTAGAATGACTAACTAGAAATCAGTGTTCTTCAATTCTAGTTCTAGATAATTACATTGTTACCCAAGTTACTAAACTTACAAAGGCCTTGATTTCATCCTCTGTTTTAAAACAAAACAAAATAGTCTAATGTTAGTTACTTTTATATTAGTAATTGAAATAAGTCTGTATATTTGTTTATTTTCACCTGTAATTGAATGTTAACAGAAGGTTTGAATGCAGGTCTTATCAATGGGGAATTGGAAAAATAAACCATACCCATGAGGATATTGCATCATACTACAAACACATATTTCAAAAAATCAGAAACAGGAGTTGGTGATCCCTTGATACTTTCAAAAGTTTATGGATTTTGTACTTACCACTGAATCGTACACTTAAAAGTGGCTAAGATGGTGAACTCTGTGTTATGTGTATTTTACCACAATTAAAATGTTTTTAATATGGAAAACTAGTTTTAGTCCATATATAAAAGTTAGAGAAGTACATATCAACAATTTGTATTCTAGAAAAACAACTTGGGAACACCTTCATATTGCTAGCTAATTACTGTATCACCAATGATAGCTCACTGAGTATAATTTAGGGCACTATGGTAGGTATTTTATTTCCTTTCTTTCTTTATTTACCTCATATATAAGAGATAAGTATTTATTTTATATTTATATGCTTCATATATTTAGTTTGCTTTTTTTATTGTTACCTCATTTGTTGTGTGAAGGCAAAACAGCCATAAAGATTAGTATTCTTCGTATCAGAAAAATAAAACTCATATTTGGTTAGTAAATTCCTCAATGTCTAGAAATAACAGATGCCATGGCTTAAATTTAAAATTATTTGACACTAAAATTCAGTTTTTCGACTGTGATACCAAAGTTTAATACCATGCTGCTTATCTGAAAATTTTTTTAAGTGTTTTTATTTATTTTTGAGACAGAGAAAGACAGAGCATGAGCATGGGAGGGGCAGAGAGAGAGGGAGACACAGAATCTGAAGCAGGCTCCAGGCTCTGGGCTGTCAGCACAGAGCCCAATGTGGGGCTCAAACTCACAGACTGTGAGATCACAACCTGAGCCTAAGTCGGACACTCAACTGACTGACCCACCCAGGCACCCCGCATGCTGCTTATCTTAAAGACCTAAAATATAGCTTTCCCCTATAATGTAGGTTACATATTTTCCTAGAAAATTATTGTTGCTTTGGATAAATTTTCATCATTTAAGAAACTGTGTGGAATTTGTTTTTCAATAAATCTTCCTCAGTTCTTCTAGAAATCTATCAGAGATAAAACACTCAAAACAAAAAAACAAAAACCACACAATTTTCTATTTCTTATTTAGAAAGCTAAAAAGGCTATGCTAACCACTTGAACACTATTGGGGATTTTAAATTCACCACTTCACTTTACAGAAAGGAAAATGGTGGTTTTTTTTGTTTTTTTTTCAGTTATCTGAAAGACTACATATAAAAGGCCTAAAGGTAGGATGTTTTAAATGTGTCCTATCAATGAAAAAATGGCCTAGAATTTATTTCCTTATTTCCATAAATTTTAGGCATCAATAACCAAGAAATTTTTCCAACTCTCAAAATTTTTCTTTCATTTAATTAAAACTTCACAGACTGCCAACTTTTGCTATTTGTGATACTCTAACAGATGTCATTGCGTGTCTCCTGTGTTAGGAAAACATAAGAGGAATAGAGACTACCTGCTCTCTCCTAACACTTTAACCTTTACTGAGTGATTTAGTTATATATTCACTTATTTTTATCTCATAATTCATTCGGAGACATGAAGTCATGTTAAGGCAGGATTCTGATCACTACGTTTTATTTTGCTTTTGTCTAACGGCAACAAGCAGTTTGCCCCTTGAGTCATGTACTTCTTTCATTCTGAAATGGTTATCGTTGGAATCATCTACTGAATCCAATTCCAGTACTATTCTTTAAAGTGTCTATTCTTAAAATTACTGGATAGGCATGGAAAAAGCCAAAGAATATCTGATATACTAACCCATCCATGACATAATATATCTATTAGCAACCATTGCTGAGAAGTATAACTCTGATCTTCTGCACACCAAGCTATTAGGCTCAGTCAGGTAAAGACATGGCCACAGCAATAGGCAGTTAGAATCAATTCCTGTGTTTTCTCAGGAAAGGCCTTGTGAACAATATAATGAAGGTGACCATGCTTTAGGAGTGGTGTTACTGATTCTTTGATAGAAAAACTTATGACCAACAGTTCTAAGTGGACAGCAGGGAATTTCTGGCTTCAAGGCACAACACTGAAACCTATTTTATAGCATCCTGTGCTGATGCTAGTTGAGCTATTTTCCAAATCCAAGGTAGTTTAGTCTAAGTTTAAAAAAATTATTGTGAATCAGCTGAAGCCAGGATTGTGATAGCATCCTGAAAATATGAATTATTCAAAGAATAGTTCTTAAATCAATTTTAAATTAGAGAAGCCATTTTTGCAGGGAGCTTGGGAATAGTCCTAAATTGTTTATTGAAAGAAGTGTGAACTTTTTTGTACCATCAATTGGTGAAGTAAGGTGAATTGATTTATATATAAATTATTTTAACCGGATTAATTTCCCTATACAAAGTTTACTAAGAGAATGGTTTTTGATAGAAGAGTTCAGTGGTTATAACAGGTATCTCTGATATATTGGAGTATTCAAGGTAGGCTTATTTGGGAAAATCAGTTTATGTACAATGCTTGACAGAGGCATTAGATTACAGGGAGGAAGGGAAGAAAGTAAGAGAGGTCCTGTGTAAATTAAGTTCAGGCACTTCCAAGACAAAATTAATTTATATCACATTTTTTTCTCCTCTCAGACCTGCTCTCTTTATCCCTTTCTCCAGATCAAGATGTTAATTTAGCTTTAAGTTATTTCTGATGTTGTGATTTCCAAAGTACAGGGAACTTGGAGAAAGAGGACTTTATCTGTGTTGATGTAGGCATTAGCTTGGAAGAAATTTCTAAGAGACAACAAATAGATGAAGGCTGTGATTAGGAGAAGGGGACATTTTATGCCATTTATATGTATGTACAAATATTCTGCTTATTAGAAAATATGGTGTCACTAAAGAGTGGAAACTTCAAAAAAGAAATTATTAAGATGTAGATGAGTGATGTCCTTACCCTAAATTTAGTCACCGTGTTGTCTTTTCCTAAACTTTAAGTATCTCCTGTAGAAATTTCAATACAATCACTAAGGAGATGTGCTCCACCCAGAGAGTAGTAATCACTAGTGCTAACAAGTACTACTCATGCATTTTGAACATGGATTAATTAAGTACATTAATTAACTAGGTACTGAAGTTTTCTAGCTAAAGAAAGTGGAGAATGCATTTGCTATTTAGTGGCATGTAATTGAACTATACAGAGATGGTAGTTTGCGTCAAGATTTTCTATTTCTTTGCTCCAGTTTTAACCTCATGTGTCATTTCCTATCTTTGGCAGGGCACAAGGTAGGTATAATCATTCTGATATTTAATCATTTGCTATAATTTGCATTAAATTGCTTTGATGGCAAAGGCATTTCAGATTTGTAACACTAATTAATATTTGTGCAGTGATCCACTACTTAAAATCATGTGTTCCGATTCTAAGTTTAGTATTTTTAGTTTATTTTTTTAAGTAGGCTTCACTGCCAGTGCAGAGCCCAACACAGAGCTAGAACTCACCTTTCTGAGATCAATACCTGAGCTCAGATCACGAGTGGATGCTTAACTAAGTACCTCAGGTACCCACAAGTTTATTATTTATATTGTAACAATATGCAGAACACTTTATAGAGTCAAGTGCTTATAAAAATTATGAATATACCAGCCTATTTCAACAAACATATTTGTATATAACACCCTTTAACATTTAACATTTAAAATTAACTGTCTTCTGAAATCAATAAGCATTGAAGAACATATGGAAAATACGTTCTTCATATAAGTCAATAGAGTGTTGATAAATATATAAATTATACTAGATGCAAAAAGTATACGCTTCTTATGACTATAAAAATTACCATAACTGATAAATATTTTAAAAGACTATCATTGTGGGGGTGCACAGGTGGGTCAGTCAGTTAAGCGTCCCACTCCTGACTTTGGCTCAATTCGCGATTTGTGAGTTCAAGCCCCACACTGGGCTCTGCACTCACAGCTCAGAGCCTGCTTGGGATTCTGTTGCCCTCTCCCTTTTCCCCTCCCCCCACTTGCTCAAAATAAATACAGATAAACTTTTAAAAAAATAAATAAAAAATAAAATACTATTATTGGTGATAGTAATGGACAAGATGGTGCCCCAGTTTCAGGTCTCTCTGCTCACCAAGCTCGGCCGCTACTCCACCCTGTTCTTCAGATTGGTCTATGAAGCCAGGTTCTCTGAAACCTTCTACAGAAGTGGGGCAGGGGAAAGCAGGTGAGGAGAAAAAGAAGCAGGATGAATAGGAATGACTTCAGAGAACTGGCAGAAGCCCAAGACCACAGCATAGTAAAGTGAGCCTGACTTTCTCTAGAACTGTGTGGAGGAATACAGCTTCCTGTGTTGTGTGAAAAAAAATTTAAAAATTTAAAAACAATAAAAAGTCTATTATTGATATAATTTTGTATTTTGAATCTTAAGAGCTATGAAATATCGTGATAACTGCTATAAGTTTATACATATATAATATATATGTATTATATATCTATCTATATCTATATCTATATATATATATATATATAATTTTTAAATGGTCTTAATAGAAAAAGAAGTATATTTGTTTCTTAGTTCATAAGCTAATATATCTCCAAAAGGGGATGCAAAGATGAATTTTCCAAATTGAATTGTATTTTTACTCAGTGAAAAAACTTTCTCTTTAAAGGCATTTTTACTGCATACAATAAGAAATCATTTATAGTGTAAGACTTTCCTCACATCCAAATCATAACCACCATGTTATGCATCTGTTTCATAAATTTCAATGTGTTTTGGATTTCCTTAGATGGAGCATATTCATTTAAAAATGTTGTTTGTCAGAAAACTTTTGAAGGTTTCATGAATATGTGTGTTTGTTACCTTGATTATGGTGACAGCATCATGGGTAGATGCATATGCCCAAACCTATCAAACTGTATACCTTAAATAGGTGTAATTTTTATATATAAATTATACCTCAATAAAGCTATAAAATAAAATAAAATAAAATAAAATAAAATAAAATAAAATAAAATAAAAATTTTATCATTCAGTTCAATTCAACAACCCTACTGAGGGACTACTAGGAAGAAACAAGCAGGGAGGGCCTGTGTCGGAGAAACTGATTTAAAGTCTTTTGTTCTCTAAAGTCTATGCCTCAGATACAATGTCTATTGGCTGTACATTTTTTCCCTGTGCATGTGACAGATTTTATCTTTCTTTTGTCTCATATTTTGTTGCTGTTGTTGAAAACTGGACATTTTAGATAATATACTTTGGTATCAGGTTCCTCCACCTCTTCCTCCCAAAGTTTGTTCTTGTGGTATTTGGGTTTTGTTTGTTTTGGTTTTTCTGATCATTCTTGTTTTTATTTATACTGCTTATTTGTTTAGCACTTTCCTTGAATAATTCTGTGGATTCTGTTCTCTGTAGTATATAACCATCAAGTTCTCTGCTATTCTACCCCTTGTTTGTTTTAGTTCTTGTTTTATTTTTAAAACTTACTTTAGGGAATCCATACTTTAGTCAATATAATTTGTTACCCAGTTAATGGTCAGATTTCCTTAAATGCCTTGTGTGCATGTTGTCCACTCTTTGCAAGGGACACTAGTTTGCAGTCTTTGTACCTCTTGCTTTCTCAGGACCTCTAAGATCAGCTAGAAGTTAGTGACTGGTGCCTTCCCCTTTCCCAGGTATTTCCTGGCCATACATACAGCTTTGAAGATGCATGAGGCCTTCTGTAAATACAGAGCCTGAATATGGTAGAGTTTTCCAAATATCCCTATGGTAGTTTATTTTTTCTGCAATTCCTTTTAAATTCATGAACGGGCTTTGGTTTGCACCAAGTGAGATCAATGTTTTGTTTTGTTTTGTTTTTTTACTCCAGCCAAATGTCAACCTATCATTGATAGCAGAACATCAACACTGAGGGATATTTCCTTGACATCGAGAGCAGGTGCCTGTTTCCATGGTGGGGTATGTGCATGTGTATGTAAGGGGTGGATTAGTAATCTAAGAGCTGGGTGTGATGAAGGGTGGGCCAACCCTTAGAGACAGGATGAGGGTAGACAGTAGAACCTCAGAGAGGCCAGGTGCTGGAAAAGAGTCCTTGGAGGACAAATTGAGCTCAGCTCCTAGGAACAGCAGGTGTTTGGGGCTCAGGTGGTGGTTATGGTCTGCCTTGCCTGTTGTGGTAGACTTTCAGGAGGGGCTGCAGTAGCCATGGACATGTTCTCATTTGGGTTAAGGTATATCCAGGTATAGCAGAGGTGGCAGGGAAGCCCAGAAAGGTAGATGAGAAAGCAAAGTCCAGCTACAGGACCTTCAAGAGGAGCAGCACTGAGAGACTCTTCCAGAGCACCTGGGCATATCTGTTCCATTGACAGCCTGTTCCATTGCAAAGGTGCATACACTGAGGCCAGGGTACTGGGAGCTGACCAGGTTCAGCCTTCTGCTGACATTAATCTTTGGAATTGTGCAGTTTGCTATCATGACCAGGGTAGCTGCTCTTGCAATAAAGAGAAACACTCCTCTGGCCAGTGGTTATCAGGTGCTGGGAAAATTCACACAGTTCAGGTTAGCATTCAGCATATCACCCACAGCTGACATCAAGCAAGCCAATAATGATATGCAGGGCTCCCAAGGTGGTTGGCTGTTCCCAGAAGATCTCCTTTTTGCTGGGGTGGGCATTCTTCAGGGTCTGTCAGGCCATGACAAAGGCTCTCCTGAGCTCTGCCATGGCACCCCTGGAGTTTCAGGGAAAGGGATCATCACTATTACTCCTGGTTTGTCACACTGATGAGCTAGTTTCTGGGGGCAGGTGGGCTGTGGGCTAGGCTGTTTCAAGCTTGCTGGATATTGGAGCTGGGTCTTGGCCAGGTCACAGCCTGGAGATGTTGCCAGCAGTTTACTATTTTTCAGTAATATATTTGGAGTAGGCTACTCCTATTGCAGCTGAACTAAGTCAAATCAAATATTTGTGATTAGATATTTCCCAGGGAAATGAAAGTTTGGAAAAATATTGCTATGCTCTGTGGATAGGGCTTTTCACAGACCTGTAAATACCATTGGACCTCTCTGTCATCTGCACTGCAGCTAGCCTTTGGGTACTGTGTCCATGGGCTGGGGTGGGAGGGAGGATGGGAATCATCCCATTTTGAAACATCACACCCCACTGTCTTACTGAGGTTCTGTAGCTTCTCTTGGATCATGTCTTCAGTTAATTCTGTAGCATTGACTAATTGCCAGAATTGTGACATGGCTGATTCCCATCCCCCCTGCCCTGCCTCAGCCCATTTTCGCTGCTTTATTGGGATAATGAATTCACTGAAATCCACGGTCTTAGATTCTAGAATTCAATGTCAGCACATCTCTTTTGAACTGTCTTTCTAAAGTCAGTACCTCTTATCCTAATAATAATCATCTTAGATAGTTTTTCTTTTTCTTTCTGGATTTCAATCTATTTGGCACCTATGGAAATGCTTTGCTATTTCTGCTCCTAGTTCTGGATAAGTACTCATCTCAATTTCCGCATATCTTCATCTTTAGTCCTTTTCCTTAGTTCCTTATACATAGGTGCTCTATTTTTCTTTGATTTCACTAAGAAGTCTTTCTTCCTTTTGCCTTCCAGATTTAATCTTATGTTGACTTACTACATTTTTTCTGTTCAATGATTAATACCTTTCACTGATTACTACCATATTAACAAATACCTGTTAATATGGCAACTCTGTTTTTAACCTCTTAAGGTTTTATAATCTTTTCTTTTCTATTGATAATACTACTTTGCCTGTTCAATTCTATTAAGATGCTCATGACCATGTAGATTATTCCTTTCTTTTTGTCAGACTGAAAGTGTCAGACCCATACAAAAGTTAACTATTAGGACTATAAAAGTTGGTTATATTAGGATTGTTTCCACCAACCTTTTAACATTATGAGTCTGGCATTTCTGGAAGCACCTTTCTGTCCATATCAGTAAATGTACCAATGGAAGTTAACCATCAGCAGTTCTGGTTCAAACATTGTAATATGTGGAGGGGGGATTGTTTTTAATTTGAGAGAGAGAGAAAGAGAGAGAGAGAGCATGAGCAAGGGAGAGAGGGACAGAGGGAGAGAGAATCCCAAGCAGGCTCCAACTCAGCAAGAAGCCTGATGCAGAGCTCGAACCCATGACCCTGGGATCATGACCTGAGCCAAAACAAAAATCAGAACCTCAAGTGACTGAGACACCCAGGCACCCCTAAATGGTTTTAAAAGCAACAGTAACATTGATCCACTTTGCAAAATCACAGCATGATTCAAAATTTAAGTATTGCCACTTATTTGCATTCTTTATTCTCACCTGCCTTTTTCTTTGTATGAATAAATCTTCAGAACAGATGGTGGAAGATTATCAATAAAAGGCGTTGTTAGCCTCAGTGTGAATCCACTATGCTCAGTCAAAAATGCATTGCTTAGCCACCTGCTCATTTATCACATTCAAAACAACTCTTTTCTGTTTTAGGCACATTCTGGTAGAACAGCTGAATTCTTTTTTCTTATGGATTAAACAGGGAAGATATTCACTTTTCTGAGTAGCTGTCTTTATAATACACTATGTAGCCATACATTGTATAATATGTAGCTATAATTTATATAATTGCACACTATTAATTTAATGAATTTCATTTTAACGAATCATGTTATTCATATTGCTCATGTTTGTTTGAAGATTCTTGATTTTAGAAAGGAAATTTTTGAAAGGTAAAATCAGAAATTAAATTGTAACTAATATGTAGCAAAAACTGGGCCAAAGGCAGCTAAAGTAGATTCAGTTGCTATGAGACATAACATGTTAAATGCAATTTATTAACTATGTAACAGTATGCATTATGGACTGAAAATTTGTAGTCCCCTCCAAATTCTTGTGTTGGAGTTCTAACTCCCAATGTGATCATATCTAAAGATAGGGCCTTTGAAAGCTACTTAGAGCTAGATTAGGTCATGAGGGGAGCCCTCATGATGGGATTAATGGAATTATAAGAGGAAGAGGAAAAGAGAGAGCTATGCCCACACCAAAGAAAGGGCCATGTGAGAACATAGTGAGAAAGTGTAAACTAGTAACAGAGGTCTTACTAGGAAATGAATCCATAATCACTTTGATCTCAAAATTCCCAGCATCCAGGACTATGATAAGGATATTTTTTTTATGACAGCCTAAAACAGTATGCTTATTTACAAATGCCACTATCCTAATGTTGTAAAAATACAGCAAATTGAGTAAAACCCATTATTGCAAAAAGATCATCCTTGATAAATATTAAGCAAAAAGTGACCTTTGAAAACCTGTCTTCTAAACTTTTCATTAAATAAGTGGAGAAAAAAAGGATAACCTGAAATATAGTGGATTTGTCTCATTTTTTTTTACTGGAAAACACATTGATAAAATAATAAAAACATTTCTCACACTTTTATAATAATATTAACTCTACTTGTTAATTATAGAAACACATTTTCAGACTTATTATTTTCTTAATGTTCAATGGTTAAGAGTTACACGTTGTACAGAGAGCTGTATTTATCTGTGTATACCAATTAGTAGACATGTTATAAGACACACTTAATGACATAGACTATTCTAGACAGAATGACAAATGCAGAATAGTTATGCTATGATAAAAATTATATAAAGTTACATAAAATTATCAAAGTTACTGAATGCATAGTGAACTGTAATGGAACTAGCAAAACGTTGGAGAACTTTCACCAAGCCGGCATCTCACCAGAGATTAATGTTTGAAGTAGTTAAATATAGGAATTAAATGTAAGAAGGCTCTGTACTGTAGAACAGAGATATTCTTTGGAAAGCTGATTAAAACTGTATCTTTCAGTTCCATTGGTTGAGAAAATAGTTAGTGACATTTTTGGAAATGGAATCTCACTATCTCTTACATAAAGTAGACCTCCAGCAGCTAGAAAAGGAATCTACTTCTTCCCTACCTGATTTCCAACCCCAACATATGAATGATGTAATTACTTTTTTTGTAGTGAAAGTGGAATTTTAAAAAGGAATGTCAAATGTATTATTGTTGTTTTGTTGTTGCTCTTACTTTAAATGTTTATGTATTTGGAGAGAGAGAGAGCACGTGTGCAAGCAGGGGAGGGGCAGAGGGAATCCCAAGCAGGCTTCACACTCAGCATGGAGCCTGACAGGAGGCTTGATCCCATGACTGTGAGATCATAACCTGAGTTAAAATCAAGAGTTGGATACTAAACCAACTGAGCTACCAGGTGCCCCATTATCATTCTTTGTAATATATATATATATATATATATATATATATATATATACGCGTATATATGTATTTAATTTCATTACCTCCAGAACTCTTTGGTGAAGCTATGCATGGAAAGTTTCTGGTAGCTTTGAACTATTTTGGAGAGTCCTGGTATATACCCAGTCATGTTTAAGGGCTTCACATTTCTGGTCATATTTACACATATAACTTTTAGACAAAAAAGAGGAATTATGATCACCTGCTTTATAGTTACAAAGAGAAGCACGTATATTCTGTGCTGTTTACAAAGCATATATTCTAAATTGTGCAAGTCTCTGTATCTTCAGCTTTAAGGGGTGCCTGGGTGGCTCAGTCAGTTTAGCATCCAACTCTATGTTTCGGCTCAGGTCATGATCTCACAGTTTTTGGATTTGAGCCCCAGGTCCAGCTCTGCGCTAACAGTGCGGAGCCTGCTTGGGATTCTTTCTCTCCCTCTCTCTCTCTCTACCCTCCCTTGCTCATGCTTTCCCTCTTTCTCTCAAAATAAATAAATAAAAACTTTAAAGAAAATAAATAAAACAAGGATAATACTATTTATTTCTCATGGAATTTTGTGAGAATTAAATAAATAAGATGCCAAGTATTCAGTTGGGGTGCCTGGGTAGTTCAGTGGGTTGAGCATCAGACTCTTGATCTCAGTTCAGGTCATAATCCCGTGGTCATGGGATGAAGCCCCACATGGGGCTCCTCGCTGAGTATGGAGCCTGCTTAAGATTCTCTCTCACTTGCCTTCTGCCCCTCTCCCCAACTTGTGCTCTCTCTCTAAAAATAAATAAAAACAACAATAATAATAAGTACTCAGTAAACAGGGCTTCAGTTTTAAATGTGAAGATAGTTAGTGGTGAGTATTGAAAAATACATAGTTTACTTTTATAACTGTAACAGACTGTCAATATATAATTCTAAAAAAGAAGTGGCATCTTAAAAACAGTGATTAGAAATACACCCATATTTTATTTTATTTATTGTGTAAATTAATTTATTTTGAGAGAGAGAAGGAGAGTGTGAGCAGGTGAGGGGCAGTGAGAGAGGAAGAGAGAGAATCCCAAGTCATCATACAGCCTCATGAGGGGATCAAATTCATGAATCATGAGATCATGGCTTGAGCCAAGATCAAGAGGAAGAGGCTTAATCAGCTGAGCCACCCAGGTGCCCATAAATACACCTATACTTTAAAAGTACTTGGTAGTGTAACTCCACAAGGAAACTGCAATCATACATATGACAAAATGTTAGATGCTAAGAATCCAAGATGATTATAGCAAAAGAGCTATGTTATTCATAGCCATTAATCATAGTTTTGTGAAAGTTAACTATGAGGAACCATTTATTTGAGATGTTTTCCAGCAATTCATTTATGACATGTAAAATTTAAAAATAGATCTGTTATAATGATGGCACTGTTGTGGAATGGCCTTGAATACTTGGGAATTGAGAGATAAAATTGGTTCTGGTAGATTAAAAGGAGGGAGAAAGGCTCTTCTGTGAGTCAAAGAAAGGTATAACTAGGTATGCAAAGCTGAAAAAAAAACAATCATGGATAATTGAAGCAGAATGGCCATAATTTGGTGACTGAATATGTAGAATGAGACAAGAATATTTCAAAAGTTCCAAAATAAGAAGGATAGAAAACAAAATACTTTTATTTGAGCTATTGGTGCTTATCCAAATGAATAAATGTTTGTCAGTGAGTAAGAAGAGGAAAAGGATAATAACTAGGTAACTAGCACTGTCTACCACCTAATCTCCCAGTAATGTAATCTTCCTTCTCAGATGACCTGAGAGTCTTACAATATGCAGCATGTGTATATATCTCATGCATATCAATAGTGTAAAAAGAAAAAGGGAGATTATTCCTTCTCAAGCCACATAATCTATTGCTAGTTCATCTTAATTAATAAAAACATTGTGAAATTTTAAACAGCTTCAATAGAAAATAAAGATACAAAATACTAATCGATCATAATTAAAGCAAAGAAATAGCTTGATATAATTGTAGAGAAGAGAAGAGACAGAACATATTGAATTTTATTAGATAATGTGTTAAGTGCTTTCATATATATATCATCTCACAATAACTCTAAAATCTTGACGTCATTATCTCCATTATATAGAAAATAAATTAGAAATCAGAAAATAAGTTTTCCAAGCTAAAATGGTAGTAAGTGGCAGAACTAGCAATACAATCTACATCTGAGTATGTAAATTCAACTCTTTCATAATGCCTTCATGAAGATCTGAGAATCAAGCACAGGACAACAAATACTGGTGATCATCTTTCTCTGCTCTGGAGGTTATAGATAGGATAAGTGATATACTCGTCATTTATTTTTTCTGGTTTTGTATTCACAAACTAGTGAAATTCTGACCTAGATGTTTAGCTCTTTAAACTATACAGTTAAGGATTCTTATTATCTTAAGTGTAATTTTTCAGAATAACAGTTCATTTTATTTAAGCAAGGAGTGATTATGAAAGTTGTTTTGTTAGACCTTTTGAAGTGAATTTAGCCTTCATGTAAAGTGTAAGTCTTGACAGGCATAGAGACGCAAATTGTCTATTCTGTAGATAATGAAATTTAGAAATGACATTACACTAATCAAAATAGAACTACATTAAAGCTATAGTCATCATCTATGGTGATTATAAAGTGTGATAAATGACAGTCAAGCAAATTATATACCTTGAAATTGGCACACAGTAACAATGAGATCAATTACCTCATCATAGAGTTCAAAATGATACCAAATATTGTGCTAAGGGCCTAATCCAAAGGTTATCATTTAAAAGAGATAAAATTACCACATTCTTGTAATATTAATGGATGCACCATCATAATGAAATGACATCACTTTCAAAACCACAAAACCATTTGAACATCCTAGAAAACTTCTTGCAGAAATGATCAGAGTGACTTGTAATTGGCTGGATTTCAGTAAGCTTCCTAAATGGTTGGCTCCAGATATGCTTCAATGATAATATAATTTTGCAAAAACAAAACAAAACAAAACTGCTTATAGCAGCAATTTGCTTTCATATTTTCCACCAACTAATAACCTATAATCATTGGCTCATTTTCTCATGTATATTTTTGCTTATGCTTGGATATCAGTATGAAAACATACAAAGAAAAGCATAGTGATGACAAAACACACCGAACATACTAAAGTGAAGAGGAGAGCAAGGGGCCTAGATAATGGAGAATTAAATGCTAAGAAAATAGGTTGCACTTGGGTGGCTCAGTTGGTTAGCCATCTGATTCTTGATTTTGGCTCATGTCATGATTTCATGGTTTGTGGGTTCGAGTCCTGCATCAGGCCTGTGTTGACAGCTGGAACCCTGCTTGTGATTCTCTTTCCTTCTCTCTCTGCCCCTTCCTCTCTCTCTGTTGTCTCTCTCAAAATAAATAAACTTAAAAAAAATGAGAAGGGAGTATCAAAGTACATCTTCTCCTCCTCCTCCTCTCTTCTTCCTTTTTCCCTTCTTCCTCCTCCTTTTTTCCTCTTTTTTTCTCCCTCTCCTCTCTCTTCTCCTTGTCCCACTTCTCCTCCTTCTCCTTCCTTCTTCATATTTATAATTAATATAATGTTAAGTTTCACTTTAGATGTTGAAGAGATGTGAGTTAGTAGTATTAAAATAGTTAAAATTGATTTTCTGATGTATTACAAAGCCTTATTTTCCTTACTTTGTAATGAATATCTGTTGCCAAAGTACAGAGAAACACATAATGTTATAATCTATTTCACCATAATTCTTTCAGAGTAAATTTAAATTCTTCAGAGTAATTCTTGGACATTGAATCATTTAAGAATAGCTCGATTTTAATGTGTTGGTCTTCCGTAGACATATTTAATCCCCTTGCAGTGGGAAAAATTAATTGAAGAGTATAATTTGGATAAGCAATATCTCCAAGGATGGGAGATTCTCAACTGAAAGATTTTGGTCTTTGTGAACAATGAGATCAAAGGGCACTTGAGCAATTGGGAGACAGTCTTATATGTAGAACTTAATGTAGAAGGCAATATTTTTCCTGGATAACAGCTAACCTAATTTTTTTACACTTTCTAAACATTCTTTAAAAACCTCACTGAGCCATCTCTATCTCTTCGGCTCAGTGTCCAGAAATACAAGTAGAATATTATTTTTTCTTTAAAAAAATACAATGCATTCCTTAAATGAGTTCATAAAATAGAATAAAATACAAATGTCAACAAGTTCAATGACCTGTGTTCTGCTTATAATATCCATAGTTTTCGCGTAGCATCTGCTCTACTTTCCAATGAAAGAGAGCTGATTACCAGCCTGTCTCACATGACAACCTTTTAAATATTTAAAGACAGTGATCATGCTTTCCCAAAGCTTCTCTTTCTGAAAAATACATAAATTCTTCTAAAATTTGAAAATTTTGTTTAAAAGGATATGTTTGATATATTTTAAATTCAGAAACTAACCTTAATACAGGTTTTAGAAAATTATTAAAATATTATAGATTTTTAAGGTTTTCAAATTTTTATAATATGGTTTCTTTTTTAAATAGTTCAGGGGCATCTAGGTGGCTCAGTCGGTTGAATTTACAACTTCAGCTCAGGTCATGATCTCGTGGTTTGTGGATTTGAGCCTCATATAGGGCTCTATGCTGACAGCTCAGAGCCTGGAGCCTGTTTGGGATTCTGGGTCTCCCTCTCTCTCTCTGCTCCTCCCCAACTCATGTTCTGTTCGCCTCTTTGTAAAAAATAAATAAACATTAAAAAAAATTTAATAGTCCAAAAGAAGTCCCATTTTTATTTCACAGAATTTAGTATAAATCTTTCCATATACCGTAGATAGTAAGAATTTTATATTTTATCGAAAAGGTTTTATCATTTTGTTTGCTTGAACATATGAATCCAGATGTGTTGTGAAATAATTTTTATTTTTACAGACTGTTTTATTAAGATTCAGGCTCTTACACCAGAGATTTGTATATATTAGACTTATTTTGTTATTATATTTGAGGTTATTTGTTGACTTAAGATTTTAAGGATTCTGAAAGCATTGATAAGCTTCCAAATATGAAGTAGTTCCAGAGTACTAGATCAGTTTAAATACATTTTAAACTTTAAGTTTTTTAAGGCACCCTTGAAGTAGACTAATAAATATGCCAGTTAAATTCTCTTCATCTGTTCTGGAAATATAAGACAAATCTCAGGTGAACAGCATCCCTATAGGTGTCAAATTCATAAAATTTCTGAAGCAGTTCTTACCTCACTCCCAGCAATTCTATTTCTGTAGGTTTACTCCCTTAGCAACGCAGCATAATAATTAAGTTAGAAATGACAGAACAAGGCTCTTGAGTAGTAGTGCCAGATAGTTGGGTTTGGAAAAAGTTGTATATGGTACTCAGATTTAGGAGAGCAGAACTGAAATAGAGTAAGAATCACCTTCCTCTTTTTTATAACAGAAGATTTGACGACATCTGCTCCTCTCAGACAGTAATAATAGAAGATGGGAAGGAGTGGTGATCATATTAAAGGTAATTGGAAGTTAAATGTAACAATATTAAGATTGTAGTACCCTATTTTCTCTGCTTTTCATATATTTCTTAGATCATCATAAGCCCCCACTGTCCATCCTACTACAGTCTATCATTCAGGCAGATCCCTGCCATTTCCTAAATTCTAGCTTTCCACTATACTACAATACTAAGTGATTTTTAATTCTTTGTACCTTTTTATTTACCTTCAATACATATCCCTACTCCATTCTCTGCTTATTTAAGTCTTCCAGATCTAGTAACTGGCTTTTTTTTTTTTTTTTTTTAACTGAGTCTTCCCCTTGAAGTTAATGGCTCCCTAACTTGGTAGACAGGAAAACAAGGGCATGTGTGCAAATATGAGGCACTGTGTCCTTCTCCTTGGTGTCCCAAAAGCTCTCTGCTGCACCCAGCTAACTCTTGGTTGATGGGAAGTGTGGGATGAGAAGGAGAAAACCTCTAAGAATCCTAAAGAATCTAAGAATCCTAAATCACCCAATGATCATTGTTTTGAAATTGGGACTCTTTAAATCCTGAAGGAAATTAATAACTGAATTGGAAGGTTTTAATTCCCTTAAACCTCTCCCTTTAGTGGGATAGAGATGCAATAAAAAGATTGTGTTAGTTATAGAGAATAAATTATATTTAAAATTACTTCTCCTGGTGTATCTGACTCCAAAGTGAAAGTCTGAGAATCTATTATATGACTACCTGGAATATTTATTTTCCACATTCACATTTATATTCTATCAGTAATGATTTTGTAGATTTTCTAAAGTAACTGCAAAAATGTTATATTTTATAAAAGTTTATCAAATAAATAAGTATTCATGAAAATAGATTCAAGTAAGAGGTATTTGAAAGAATAATCTTGATAGATTTATAGAAAAATGACAAGAACATTCTTGTTCAAATCTAAGAAATGGTAATGATTTCCTCTTTGATGTCTTTATCTATCTACCTACCTATATACCTCTCTAATCTTCAGCAGCATGTGTTCAAAGTAGAGTAAAAGGTAGCTGAAAATGGGGTTATTATCATATGTTTATGAAAAAGTGACATTTTATTTAGTAGTTACCCTATTTTCACAACTCTATTGTGGCTTTAACTACAGGCAATATGGATTTTCAAGTTAAAGTTGTTAAACCACCTTTTAGATAGTGGCAAAAAACATGTATTGAGGGCATGTTATGAACATAACACTGTACTAAGCCTTGATGATGCAAAGATTAATATGCTACAGCCCCTTTCTCAATCATCTGAGTCTTGTGTGGATGACAGCATACAATTAACTTAAACTTACCAGAGAATTATCCTATAGTCATAACATCATATACTATATAATTATATAGTATATATATACTATATAGTATACTATATATACTAATTTACACACACACATTTATATATATATATACACACATTATATATAATGTATAGATATACTAATTTACACACACATTTATATATATAAATTTATATATATAATATATTTATATGATAAATGTATAATATATATTTACATATTTATATGATAAATATATACAAATGTGTGTGTGTAAATTAGTATATCTATACATTATATATAGCTATATGTGTACATATATATATTCACATGATTTGTGGTATGAAAAAAATTGATCTAAAATATATTTATGGAAAAGAAGTTAAAATCAAGGTTCTAACCAAACTACAGAATACAAAGTATATAAGGAAAATTTTCAAAATTAGAACCATAGACCTGGTATTGCCGATAAAATTATTTGGACAGAAAAAAAGTGTTTAACATTTTATTTATAAATAATTAAAAATAAATTTGTTAAGACATAAATCTACAATTTCTCAAAAACAACATGCTTTGTGTGTGCGTGTGATTATGTGTGATTTATGCTATGTTCATCGTTTGTTGATAATATTGCTTTAGAATTTGGAGGGAACTCAAATTCTAAATAAGTTCAATAAATAGTTGTGCCTCCACTAAGTGATTAATCTGGTAATAAGTACTAGACTGACAAAGACTAGGAATTCTTTTCATAAGAGAACTATAATGCACTTTACATATTGGAATACACATACTGTTAATTGCTAGCATGTAGACACACATATATATTAGTTGTATTATATCAGTAACATTGCTTTTATGCTAAAGTTTAACTTGAAGATCAGATGCATATTTGTGAAGAAAGAGAATTCCATTGCAAATATGCACAAATATATATGTTTAAAGCAGCCTTAAAAAGCTAATCTACCCCCCCCCTGTATTTCTATGAGGCATGCTTCTCTCAAAATCATTCTAGATGCAAGTGTGAGTTAACCTTTATAAATATTTCTTAATAATTCAAAAGCTTAATGTCTTTTCTTTTCCCCCAATCACACACACATAGTTGAGCCTATATCACTTGTTTTTCTTCTTAGACAAAGCTTAAAAAGAAAGGCTACAATTTTCTATATTATAGCATTTGTTTTATATACAAATATCGTAAGTGTGACACTTGCATCATTTAGCATAATGCTAGTCACAAACCAGCAAAAACTTGGTATTGAGGTTTTACTGTGTAGTACAATGACTATGATTTTATTCACTGAATATGACTACATTCACATATTCCTAAGATATTGAATTCAGACTTGATGAGAGTTATGTCAGCAAATTGATAGGAGTTTTCTAACATCTTATCCCCAGAGAACAGCAATTTTGACAATCACCCACAGATAAAAGTGCCTTTGTGGGAGTCTAGGAGTCCAGCAGAAATAATGCAACACACTCTTAGAGCAAATAGCCAAAAACAAACAAACAAAACTCAACAAAAAAACCCCCACAAACTAACATGGGGAAAAATAAACCCTGAGATTGCTGCATGGAAGAAGAAAAGAGGGGCAGTTTCACTTTACCTGTGTTACCCCTCCCTTTAGGCAGCACACCTCAGTGCCAAGAGAGACCTTCATGGCCCATAGTTTCTCCCATGGGGGAAAGTGAGAGCATGAGAGTGAACACACAGTTGGTCCAGCTATGTGGGATGCTGCCAGAGACACCCACTTCTTTCTTGCACCATCTGGGAAACTCTAGTGTGCTGCACAAATACTGGCAGGGAGGGGTGGGAAAACAGCAGCCAGTGCACTCAGAGGGCAGCAAAGGGAGAGGGATCCTACTAGCCACTAGGTAAATTCCATCAGGAAGCCTGCCTATAATGACACTAGGCATACCTAACTTGTGCATCACCCCCCCCACAACAGGCCCAAGGGCACCCCCAACATTCTGTGTACCCACACAATGAGAAATAATGAGAAAGAGAAAGGAGAGAGAGAGAGAGAGAGAGAGAGAGAGAGAGAGAGGAGAGAGAGAGAGAGAGGAAGAAAGGAAGAATAGAGAAAGAGGAAGGAAGGAAGAAAGAAGGAAGGAAGAGGAAAATTCTATTTGTTTTGGAAGATCTATTTTCCCTAACCTAATTTAAACACCATGGGAAAAGATATCCTTTTATATTTCATATTTATACTTCCAGTGCTTATCTCAGAGCCTAAAATAGAGTAGGCACAAAAATATGTTTTGCAAGCATATTAATGAATAATTTTGTAAATGTTCTTTATTTGTTAAATTAACATATCTCACATACAATTA
This sequence comes from Panthera pardus, assembly GCF_024362965.1. NCBI lineage: Eukaryota > Metazoa > Chordata > Mammalia > Carnivora > Felidae > Panthera > Panthera pardus. The sequence continues at coordinate 80,757,741 of NW_026526677.1, read as the reverse complement.
GAGAAAACTATAGCCTTTTAAAAATAACTTATTTAAGAGAGTATTATGCTAAGCGAAATAAGTCAGTCAGAGAAAGACAAATACCGTATGATTTCACTCGTATGTGGAATTTAAGAAGCAAAAGAAAGGGGCAAAGGGAAAAAGAGACAGAGGAAAACCAAGAAACAGACTCTTAACCATGGAGAACAACTGATGGTTACCAGAGGGAAGAGGGGTGGGGGACCAGTTAAACAAGTGATGGGGATTAAGGAGGGGACTTGTGATGAGTACTGGGTGTTGCCTGGAAGTGTTGAATCACTCTATTTTACATCTGAAACTATTATTATACTGTATGTTAACTAACTGGAATTTAAATAAAAACTTAAAAAAATAACTGATTTGGTGTTTGGGTTTCCCCCCTCCCCCTCCACTTTTGGAAATTTTAAGGAACAGACATGTTATGCATGTTGCCTGGAAACAAGAAGGTATCTTCTCTTTTATTCTTATGAGCCAGATATTTAAGCCATAAAACCCACACTCTGTACCTTCTGATGAAAGCATTGAATTATGTATAATTACTGACAATACATACTTTTGTGTAAGATATGTGCTTTCAATTGGGAATAGGCATCACAACAAATTACACATTACCATGGAGATTGAAGGAATAATACTTGAAAATTTAAACCAGTATTATAAATAATCACTAAACTTTAAAAATACTAGATGACATAAATCCATTTAATATTAAGATAGCTCACATGAAAGAATAAAAATCTCACATGAAATTATAAAAATCTCACATGAAAGAACAGTTTAATGACAACCATATCAGTTCAAAGCAGTACAAAGCTGCCCCAACAAGCAAGTTAAACTAATTTGCAAATGTCAAGCATGTCCCTTTAAATTGGTTCATTAACTCACTTTTGGAGAGGAGTGTCAAGAACTAGGAGTTACTGGCATTCCTCATTAGCAGATCTCCTGGACAGGGTAAATAGGTTTGGACAGAATTAGATTGATTAGTCTGCCTTAGAATTCAGTGCAGCATACCAAACTCCCACTGTTTTTCCTCTGGTGGATAAGAGTGAAACATTTCCAGCAATCTAGGTTTCTAATGAGAACCAAAATGTGTCTTAGTCAATCAGCAAACTGATGTTCACTAGCTGAGACACATATGTATTTTGGTGTGGCTTCCACTCCTGACTCTAGCAACCATAGAAATATTTTGTTGAAAAATGAAAGAAAGAAGCAGTTAGTATAATAAATTCAATAGAAAAAAATTAGTACAACTAAGATAGAAAAGACTAAGGAAACACTGAAGTCATAAAATATTAGATTGCTAAATGTTGGCACACTAAGAATACAGTATTTTAGGAAGTGTTTGTAGAATGACATTTAATCTCCTGGATTCTTCACTAGAATATATTTACATTTTCACTTGCTATTGTACCTAAAGCCCTGATTTTTCTTTGAAAGAGTTGAGACAAGATTCGTTTGGAATCCAAGTTAGAGGTAGCCATCCATTATTTTGAGAGGAACTCATTAATCCCAAGGACAAGGTCAGATTAGTGAAAGTGACGCATGTGATATGCTTTTAGGCATGTGGTATGTCTTCAGGATGCATTTGAGTAATATGCATTTAAGATAGATTACCATGTAGAATTGTATTAATTAATGGTAATAAGAGAATAAGTCATAATTCTTAACTTTGGCTGAGATATTTACTAGCTAGGATGACCATGGAAATGGACATAATGATGCTATTGTGATATGGGTATTTTAAAAATTAATGAAGCTAAGGTATATAAAGCATATATTAAAGCACATATGACTTGAGTCATTCAATGTTGTAACTTTACATCATCACCGTCATCATCATCATAACCACCATCACCATCATCTCTATTATTCTATAACAAACTTGCCCTCAATAACACAAAAATTTGAAATAATTCATTATAAAAATCTCTTAAATTTATATAAGGTATCTTACTTTTTAGGAAATATGCCACAGTGAGAAAAAAGTGAATTTTGGAATTGGACAAATTGATTTTCATATTCATTGTTTTTAGACCGATATTTAATCCACTACATCTTCATCACTGTATATGTGATATGTTAAATATATGTGCAACTCACGAGGTTCCCTGTGCCCAGTGTCAATACCAACTGAGCACATAATGAGCATTATATTTATTTATTTTTTTTAATTTAATTTTTTAATTCGTTTTTGAGGGACAGAGAGAGACGGAGTGCTAGCAGGGGAGGGGCAGAGAGAGAAGGAGACACAGAAACCAAAGCAGACTCCAGGCTCTGAGCTGTCAGCACAGACCCCGACAGAGGGCTAGAGACCACCAACCGTGAGATCATGACCTGAGGTGAAGTCGGAGGCTCAACCAACTGAGCCACCCAGACGCCCTGAGTATTATACTCAATCATACCCAATTTTTTTTTATCTTATAATAATTGATTCTCATTCTACAAAAGGAAACTCTGACACTAGATGAAGGGACAATTTGTGAGTTAATATTGGAGCCAACCAGATTCCTGAGTCTGAGCACAAAACTTTGCCTTCTGTTATTGTATATAAACTTACATGAAATGTCATGTATTTGAACCCATGCTCAAGCCCACATCTGTTTCTATGGAAAAATATTCTCAGTAATCTTAACTTCCTTTCTTTCTTAGTCATTTATGGATTTACCTGACTCTGCATTCTGGTGTAGTAGTCTATGGCCTTTTTGTAAACACTTTCTTGGTTTTATAAATGTTTCTGTAGTGCAAAATCGTCAACTTGTAGCTCTGCATCCATCACAGTACCTAAAATTGCTTTTTTCTTTTTTCAACATACTAAGTCACTGTGATACATGCTGGTTTGGGGGGACCTATACTTAAAATAGGAATCAAAGAAGCCAACTTCCCTTTAGTTATACATGAGTCTTCCCTCTTTGAGTAGGGGAGTTATAAGTACAATTCTGTACTGCAAAAAGAAAAATACTATATATATGAAATGAGAGGTTTAAAAAAGGAAACATGTCTTCTCTTGTCATGAACTACAAACACAATATACCAGAAAGAAAACAATAGTGTCAGCAAAATTCAAGAAATAAAACAACAGACTGTCACTGGTTTTTATACAGCAGTGTGGTAATGATATAGTGAACAAGGCTTCTAAAAGGACTATTACAGACACAGGAAACCTCAATAGTGTGAGCTCAAGTATTGCAGAGAATAGATGTAGCATCAAAGCACAGGAAAGGATGATATAAAATATAGACATCTAAGTAGAAAAAATACACAGCTAGAATATGAGTATTCAAATGCTATGTGTGCAGTGTATGAAGAGGCCAACAACGCTAGTGATTATTTCAGAATAAATACTGCTGTTTAATAAGTATGTGGAAAACATCTGACCCAAAAGTTAAAAAAAAAACAAAAAAGAAAGAAAGAAGCTCTCCTGGGTACAGGGACTGCATCTAATTCATTTCTTTGTAGCATCTAGGACAACACAAGGCATGCTATTCCATCTATAAGACTAGCAAAGACTTTCGAAACAATGTCATGTATGTTGTTGCAGCAAATGAGGTCCTTCAAACTTTAGTCATAAAAGTTTAAACAGGTGAATGAAACTGGAGAACAGTAGGAATAGGTGAAATTTTTTTTAAAATGTCTGTTTCATTAGTTCTAGCAATTATGGTTCTTTGGCTCCCCTTTTTTTGTGTAATAATCCTAGTTATAAAACAACTGCGTGCAAGGATCTTGATTCTAGTGCTTTTTCTTTATAAGAAGATATTAGAAATATCTAAAAAAGTTATAAAAACAAAATGATTAACTTATGACATGCAGCTTGATAGAAATAATTGTCCTTCAAATAATATTTATGAAGAGAACACATATGCATATATGTATATTTATCTCAAATATTTCATAGGAAGTACTTTTATTTTTATCAAAATAATTATAATTATTATTACTATTATATTGGTATACTACTAGATATTATTTAATAATCAGTTAAAATTCCTCATTATTCAAAATATTGATACCTGGTCTCACTATAACCTCAAATTACTTTTCATTTCATAGATTAGTAAAAGTAACTTTCCCAAAAATCACAAAGCTAAAGGTGGAGCTGAACTTTATTTATTTATTTTTTTTCAATATATGAAATTTATTGTCAAATTGGTTTCCATGCAACACCCAGTGCTCATCCCAAAAGGTGCCCTCCTCAATACCCATCACCGACCCTCTCCTCCCTCCCACCCCCCATCAACCCTCAGTTTGTTCTCAGCTTTTAAGAGTCTCTTATGTTTTGGCTCTCTCTCACTCTAACCTCTTTTTTTTTTTTTTTTCCTTCCCCTCCTCCATGGGTTTCTGTTAAGTTTCTCAGGATCCACATAAGAGTGAAAACATATGGGGGCGCCTGGGTGGCTCAGTCAGTTAAAGTGTCCGACTTCAGCCCGGGTCACGATTTCGCGGTCCGTGAATTCGAGCCCTGCGTCAGGCTCTGGGCTGATGGCTCAGAGCCTGGAGCCTGCTTCCGATTCTGTGTCTCCCTCTCTCTCTGCCCCTCCCCTGTTCGTGCTCTGTCTTTCTCTGTCTCAAAAATAAATAAACTTTAAAAAAAAATTAAAAAAAAAAAGAGTGAAAACATATGGTATCTGTCTTTCTCTGTATGGCTTATTTCACTTAGCATCACATTCTCCAGTTCCATCCACGTTGCTACAAAGGGCCATATTTCGTTCTTTCTCATTGCCACATAGTATTCCATTGTGTATATAAACCACAATTTCTTTATCCATTCATCAGTTGATGGACATTTAGGATCTTTCCATAATTTGGCTATTGTTGAGAGTGCTGCTATAAACATTGGGGTACAAGTGCCCCTATGCATCAGTACTCCTGTATCCCTTGGGTAAATTCCTAGCAGTGCTATTGCTGGGTCATAGGGTAGGTCTATTTTTAATTTCCTGAGGAACCTCCACACTGCTTTCCAGAGCGGCTGCACCAATTTGCATTCCCACCAACAGTGCAAGAGGGTTCCCGTTTCTCCACATCCTCTCCAGCATCTATACTCTCCTGATTTGTTCATTCTGGCCACTCTGACTGGCGTGAGGTGATATCTGAGTGTGGTTTTGATTTGTATTTCCCTGATAAGGAGCGACGTTGAACATCTTTTCATGTGCCTGTTGGCCATCCGGATGTCTTCTTTAGAGAAGTGTCTATTCATGTTTTCTGCCCATCTCTTCACTGGGTTATTTGTTTTTCTGGTGTGGAGTTTGGTGAGCTCTTTATAGATTTTGGATACTAGCCCTTTGTCCGATATGTCATTTGCAAATATCTTTTCCCATTCCGTTGGTTGCCTTTTAGTTTTGTTGGTTGTTTCCTTTGCTGGGCAGAAGCTTTTTATCTTCATAAGGTCCCAGTAATTCACTTCTGCTTTTAATTCCCTTGCCTTTGGGGATGTGTTGAGTAAGAGATTGCTACGGCTGAGGTCAGAGAGGTCTTTTCCTGCTTTCTCCTCTAAGGTTTTGATGGTTTCCTGTGTCACATTCAGGTCCTTTATCCATTTTGAGTTTATTTTTGTGAATGGTGTGAGAAAGTGGTCTAGTTGCAACCTTCTGCATGTTGCTGTCCAGTTCTCCCAGCACCATTTGTTAAAGAGACTGTCTTTTTTCCATTGGATGTTCTTTCCTGCTTTGTCAAAGATGAGTTGGCCATACGTTTGTGGGTCTAGTTCTGGGGTTTCTATTCTATTCCATTGGTCTATGTGTCTGTTTTTATGCCAATACCATGCTGTCTTGATGATGACAGCTTTGTAGTAGAGGCTAAAGTCTGGGATTGTGATGCCTCCTGCTTTGGTCTTCTTCTTCAAAATTACTTTGGCTATTCGGGGCCTTTTGTGGTTCCATATGAATTTTAGGATGGCTTGTTCTAGTTTCGAGAAGAATGCTGGTGCAATTTTGATTGGGATTGCATTGAATGTGTAGATAGCTTTGGGTAGTATTGACATTTTGACAATATTTATTCTTCCAATCCATGAGCACGGAATGTCCTTCCATTTCTTTATATCTTCTTCAATTACCTTCATAAGCTTTCTATAGTTTTCAGCATATAGATCTTTTATATTTGGTTAGATTTATTCCTAGGTATTTTATGCTTCTTGGTGCAATTGTGAATGGGATCAGTTTCTTTATTTGTCTTTCTGTTGCTTCATTGTTAGTATAAGAATACAACTGATTTCTGTACATTGATTTTGTGTCCTGCAACTTTGCTGAATTCATGTATCAGTTCTAGCAGACTTTTGGTGGAGTCTATCGGATTTTCCATGTATAATATCATGTCATCTGCAAAAAGTGAAAGCTTGACTTCATCTTTGCCAATTTTGATGCCTTTGATTTCCTTTTGTTGTCTGATTGCTGAAGCTAGAATTTCAGCACTATGTTAAACAACAGCGGTGAGAGTGGGCATCCCTGTTGTGTTCCTGATCTCAGGGAAAAATCTCTCAGTTTTTCCCCGTTGAGGATGATGTTAGCTGTGGGCTTTTCATAAATGGCTTTTATGATCTTTAAGTATGTTCCTTCTATCCCGACTTTCTCAAGGGTTTTTATTAAGAAACGGTGCTGGATTTTGTCAAAGGCCTTTTCTGCATCGATTGACAGAATCATATGGTTCTTATCTTTTCTTTTATTAATATGATGTAACATGTTGATTGATTTGCGAATGTTGAACCAGCCCTGCATCCCAGGAATGAATCCCACTTGATCATGGTGAATAATTCTTTTTATATGCTGTTGAATTCGATTTGCTAGTATCTTATTGAGAATTTTTACATCCATATTCATCAGGGATATTGGCCTGTAGTTCTCTTTTTTTACTGGGTCTCTGTCTGGTTTAGGAATCAAAGTAATACTGGCTTCATAGAATGAGTCTGGAAGTTTTCCTTCCCTTTCTATTTCTTGGAATAGCTTGAGAAGGATAGGTATTATCTCTGCTTTAAACGTTTGGTAGAACTCCCCAGGGAAGCCATCTGGTCCTGGACTCTTATTTGTTGGGAGATTTTTGATAACCGATTCAATTTCTTCGCTGGTTATGCGTCTGTTCAAGCTTTCTATTTCCTCCTGATTGAGTTTTGGAAGAGTGTGGGTGTTTAGGAATTTGTCCATTTCTTCCAGGTTGTCCAATTTGTTGGCATATAATTTTTCATAGTATTCCCCGATAATTGTTTGTATCTCTGAGGGATTGGTTGTAATAATTCCATTTTCATTCAGGATTTTATCTATTTGGGTCATCTTCCTTTTCTTTGTGAGAAGGCTGGCTAGAGGTTTGTCAATTTTGTTTATTTTTTCAAAAAACCAACTCTTGGTTTCGTTGATCTGCTCTACAGTTTTTTTAGATTCTATATTGTTTATTTCTGCTCTGATCTTTATTATTTCTCTTCTTCTGCTGGGTTTAGGCTGCCTTTGCTGTTCTGCCTCTATTTCCTTTAGGTGTGCTGTTAGATTTTGTATTTGGGATTTTTCTTGTTTCTTGAGATAGGCCTGGATTGCAATGTATTTTCCTCTCAGGACTGCCTTCGCTGCGTCCCAAAGCGTTTGGATTGTTGTATTTTCATTTTCGTTTGTTTCCATATATTTTTTAATTTCTTCTCTAATTGCCTGGTTGACCCACTCATTCGTTAGTAGGGTGTTCTTTAACCTCCATGCTTTTGGAGGTTTTCCAGATTTTTCCTGTGGTTGATTTCAAGCTTCATGGCATTATGGTCTGAAAGTATGCATGGTATAATTTCAATTCTTGTATACTTATGAAGGGCTGTTTTGTGACCCAGTATATGATCTATCTTGGAGAATGTTCCATGGGCACTCGAGAAGAAAGTATATTCTGTTGCTTTGGGATGCAGAGTTCTAATTATATCTGTCAAGTCCATCTGATCCAATGTGTCATTCAGGGCCTTTGTTTCTTTATTGACCATGTGTCTAGATGATCTATCCATTTCTGTAAGTGGAGTGTTAAAGTCCCCTGCAATGACCACATTCTTATCAATAAGGTTGCTTATGTTTATGAGTAATTGTTTTATATATTTGGGGGCTCCTTTATTCGGCGCATAGACATTTATACTTGTTAGCTCTTCCTGATGGATAGACCCTGTAATTATTATATAATGCCCTTCTTCATCTCTTGTTACAGCCTTTAATTTAAAGTCTAGTTTGTCTGATATAAGCATGGCTACTCCAGTTTTCTTTTGTCTTCCAGTAGCATGATAAATAGTTCTCCATCCCCTCACTCTCAATCTAAAGGTGTCCTCAGATCTAAAATGAGTCTCTTGTAGACAGCAAATAGATGGGTCTTGTTTTTTTATCCATTCTGATAGCCTATGTCTTTTGGTTGGCGCATTTAATCCATTTCCATTCAGTGTTATTATAGAAAGATATGGGTTTAGAGTCATTGTGATGTCTGTATGATTTATGCTTGTAGTGATGTCTCTGGTACTTTGTCTCCCAGGATCCCCCTTAGGATCTCTTGTAGGGCTGGTTTAGTGGTGACAAATTCCTTCAGTTTTTGTTTGTTTGGGAAGACCTTTATCTCTCCTTCTATTTTAAATAACAGACTTGCTCGATAAAGGATTCTGGGCTGCATATTTTTTCTGTTCAGCACTTTAAAGATCTCATGCCAATCCTTTCTGGCCTGCCAAGTTTCAAAAGAGAGATCAGTCAAGAGTCTTATAGGTCTCCCTTTATATGTTAGGGCACATTTACCCCTTGCTGCTTTCAGAATTTTCTCTTTATCCTTGTATTTTGCCAGTTTCACTATGATATGTCGTGCAGAAGATCGATTCAAGTAAACGTCTGAAGGGAGTTCTCCGTGCCTCTTGGATTTCAATGCCTTTTTCCTTCCCCAGTTCAGGGAAGTTCTCAGCTATTTTCTTCAAGTACCTCTTCAGCACCTTTCCCTCTCTCTTCCTCCTCTGGGATACCAATTATGCGTATATTATTTCTTTTTAGTGTGTCACTTAGTTCTCTAATTTTCCCCTCATACTCCTGGATTTTTTTATCTCTCTTTTTCTCAGCTTCCTCTTTTTCCATAACTTTATCTTCTAGTTCACCTATTCTCTCCTCTGCCTCTTCAATCTGAGCCATCGTCGTTTCCATTTTGTTTTGCATTTCGTTTAAAGCGTTTTTCAGCTCCTCCTGACTGCTCCTTAGTCCCTTGATCTCTGTAGCAAGAGATTCTCTGCTGTCCTCTATACTGTTTTCAAGCCAGCTATTAATTTTATGACTATTATTCTAAATTCACTTTCTGTTATATTATTTAAATCCTTTTTGATCAGTTCATTAGCTGTTGTTATTTCCTGGAGATTCTTCTGAGGGGAATTCTTCCGTTTGGTCATTTTGGATAGTCCCTGGAGTGGTGCGGACCTGCAGGGCACTTCCCCTGTGCTGTGGTGTATAACTGGAGTTGGTGGGCGTGGGCCGCAGTCCGACCTGATGTCTGCCCCCAGCCCACCACTGGGGCCACAGTCAGACTGGTGTGTGCCTTCTCTTCCCCTCTCCTAGGGGCGGGATTCACTGTGGGGTGGCGTGGCCCATCTGGGCTACTTGCACATTGCCAGGCTTGTGGAGCTGGGGATCTGGCGTATTAGCTGGGGTGGGTAGGCAAGGTGCACGGGGGCAGGAGGGGCAGGCTTAGCTCGCTTCTCCTTAGGTGATCCACTTCAGGAGGGGCCCTGTGGCAGCGAGAGGGAGTCAGATCCGCTGCCGGAGTTTTGGCTCCGCAGAAGCACAGCGTTGGGTATTTGCACGGAGCAAGTTCCTTGGCAGGAACTGCTTCCCTTTGGGATTTTGGCTGGGGGATGGGCAAGGGAGATGGCGCTGGTGAGCGCCTTTGTTCCCTGCCAACCTGAGCTCTGTTGTCCTGGGGCTCTGCAGCTCTCCCTCCCTTTGTCCTCCAGCCTTCCCGCTTTCTGAGCAGAGTTGTTAACTTATGACCTCCCAGATGCTAAGTCCCGCTTGCTGTCAGAACACACTCCGTCTGGCCCCTCCGCTTTTGCAAGCCAGACTCAGGGGCTCTGCTTGGCCGGCGGGCCGCCCCTCCGCCCCGGCTCCCTCCTGCCAGTCCGGGCAGCACGCACCGCCTCTCCACCCTTCCTACCCTCTTCCGTGGGCCTCTTGTCTGCGCTTGGCTCCAGATACTCCATTCTGCTAGTCTTCTGGTGGTTTTCTGGGTTAGTTAGGCAGTTGTAGGTGGAATCTAAGTGATCAGCAGGACGCGCGGTGAGCCCAGCGTCCTCCTACGCTCCTCCGGAGCTGAACTTTAAATTTACACAATTAAATTATTTTAAATTACTTCTGGAAAGATGGAAATACTGGCCAAAATTCAAATTGGTAAGCTGTAAGTTTAGGTATTCATTGATCATTTAATTGTTAAATATTTGCTTTTTTCAATACATAAATGTGTTTTGTTATGTCCTTTTGTGAGTTCAAGACTTGTAAAATCTAAATAAGCTGTTAAAAGTCTGGACATATTGAATTTTTGACTATATATTAATTTCTTAAAGATATTGCAACTGAATATAATACATATTTTCTTTGAAATAAAATAAACAATTGTACCTGTTTGTGTCAAGATTCAACATGAAACAAATAGCATACACAATGAGATAACCAAGGAAAGTTAAATCATGGAACACTTAAGAAGGTGTGAGCAGTGGTTGTTTCATTTTGTTTTAAGAGAAACAAGCAAGAATGAGAAAGGATCCAAGGGCTGGTAAAAATTAGCAGTTAGCAAGCCATTTACACTCAAAGGCTTAAAGGGCAAGGGGAGAAAGCAATTATCAAAACCCAGAGAGAACAGATCCAGCTTTAAGTGAGCAGCAAAGAATCAGTGCTTCTTAGTAAAGGGGAAAAAAAAAAAAAAAACAAAAAACAAAAAAACAACCAAAAACAAAACAAAAAACAATGTGCAGCAGCTCAGTAAAGAAGGAAGTTGAAGAATAGATACCCACAAATTCACACTTCTTTTTCCCCACTTTTCTCAGTTGTCTCACAAGAAATCCAGTGATGTCAAGAATTCCTTTGATGGAATTCATAACGTCAGCTTCATAGAGCAAGAGCAGGGTGGAGTGAATCAATCTGTGGTAGTTTATTTGCAAAAATTGCTTCAATTATTCTACTTTCTATATTTATGATCTTTTAATATGACTTTACTTCATCTCCAAGTAGGAGTATAGGCCTTGTGAAATTTTTTTTTTTTTTTTTGGGGGGGGGGCATGTCAAATAGAATGTAGAATGATATTGTGCTAGCTCTGAGCCTAAGCCTCAGGAGGCTTTTCACGTGTATTTGTTTTTTTCACACCCTGCTCAGCCATCATGTGTGCAAACACATGCTAACCTGTTGGGTAATGAGTGAACATATGGCCAAAGCACAGTAAGCTTAGTTGGTCCAGTCAAGATCTAAATTATGTCAGTCCAGCCAAGAGCAGCAAATCTACCTACCAACACAGATGCCCAGAGTTCCATGAGGAATCCTGTTGACCTGTAAACTTATGAACAATAATAAATGGTTGTTGCCTTAAGCAACTTAGTTTGGGGATGGTTTGCTGTGGAACAATAATTAACTATCAAAATATCCTCATTAGTGCATTTAACCATTCAAAAAGTATTCATTAGCCATATGTTATGAGCAAGTACTGTGCTAAGCACTGTACTCATAGAATGATTAGATATGAACACATATAAATTATAATACAAAGTCTCAGTAAAGTACATAGTGTTTTAAGCATACAAAAGAGAAAAGACTAATTTAGGGAGTTGAGATATTTAAAACGAAAGACAGACAAAAAGAGTAAAAAGCATGAAATGAAAGATGTTTGTTGAGTTTTTGGCTGGCAACTAATTTGACTTTTCTATAGAGTCCATGAGAGGGAATAGTATTTCATGATGCTATAGTCTTAATGATTTTTACTAAGACTTATATATAAATCACAGATGTACATTACAACAAAGTTTATGTCTTAAGAAAAAAATATAAAACCCTAGATGTTTGCATAATTTGTACTTTTATATTATAAAGTATTTATAATATTATGATGCACTATGATTTATTTGTAAGTAATTGTGAGAATTATTAGTATCACTATTGGTAATAAATACTACTAATGAAACATATTAATTTTTGAGCATTGCTAGTACTGAGCTAAGTGTTTTGAAAGCATTTCCTTATGTTAATTGGGAGATGGTATTTTCTCCATTTACTGGTATGGCAAATGAAGTGAGAGAAATACATAATTTTTTTTCAGGTATCACAGATATAAAGTAGTGAACTGGCATTAGAATAGTCATACATACACAATATACATATTCAAATGAATTACATATAGTATTTTTATTTACATACTAATCTCTAGATGAGGATTGCTACTTCACTATTATGAGATCATAAAAAAAAGTAAATCACAGTTACTTTTATCTACATAATACTGATATTAATTAATTCAACAGATATTAATTATTAATTGAACATTTACCATGTGGTAAGCATTTAAAGTTTGCTGTCTCTAAAAATGTGTACAAACAAGACAGAATTTTAGGGTCTTTGCCCACTTGTATTATTTGAGACAGATTCCACAGGAATTAAGCTACTGAATTAAGAAATGAAACAAAACAAATTATATCTTCCTAATTCAACACCTGCTAAATTCACAATTCTCTCTTCTGTTAAAAAGACATAAGTAATTCAATATTCAAGAATTTTAACAAACATTTCAGACAAGTGAGAAAAAAAAAACTTACATGAATTTCTAAGATTAATTTTTGTTACCATGATATCATAAATTCAAACTAGGAATGTGCTAAAGCACATTTCTCTTAAAAGAAAAAAATAGTGCAAAATAAGTAAAATAATGCATATGGAAGCTACAATTACTGTTTCTAAATTATTAAGATTTCAGATATAAATAGATAAAATAGCTTGCTTTCTGTGACGATGGAAATAATCATTATCCACATTGTACAATATGGCAGCCAGTAACCACACAGTCTATTGAGAAGTGGAACTATGGTCAATATTACCGAAGAATTACTTTTATTTTGTTTTATTTTATTTCAGTTAGTTTAAATGTAAATATAAATAACTATATGTAGCTAGTTGTCAACACAGTTACAGAGAATCATTCTTAAAGATAGTATGTTTCTCTTTCCCAAAAATTTCCAAGAAGCAAAGTATTTGTTATACAACTCAATGAAAAAAACAATAAAAAATGATAAATATTTATATGCCTTGTATGCTTTGAAGTTGAACTGACTATTCAAAACATCATAAAGCATAAGTAGAGTTAGATTTTAATAAAGCATGTTTATTTTTCAAATTCAATTGTGTTTATAAATTATAGTGAATGAAATAATACAGAGAAAAAAACAAAAGAAACTTCTCAATTATCTTAAGTTTCCAAAAAAAAAAAAAAAAAAAAAAAAAAAAAAAAAAAAAAAAAAAAAACAAAAACACATCAAAATAGAATTTCAAACCAAAAATGATAGAGAAGTTTGGGAACAATTTATTTCTATCGCACAGATGTGTGACATCTTTGCTAGGAAAGAGCAAAATTTCTTTTCTCATCTAGATCTACTTTTGCTTCACTATGAGGCAGGAGAGAGAGACCAATACCAGGAAAAGCTAGAAATCAATAATTTTCTTTGAAAGTGAAACCTAAGAAAAATGGTTCTGTACAAATAAAGCTGATTCCTCCACTTGGGATACAGTAGAGAATCTGTTCTAGTGTTCAGTGATATTCAACATTTTGTTTAAGTGAACTGGCATTTTGTATTGAGACTCATCTACAAAGTGGTAAAGAAAATTAATAGTGTTTCCTTTTTTTTTAGACTTTAACTCACATGAATGTGTTTTGTGAATAAAAAATCACATAGGTGATAGCCATTCCAAGCGCCAAACAACAATCAGTGAAGAAGCGCCTTCTGATTGAGGCTTTCCCCCTAAGTCAGTCTAGGATCACCCCAAAACTCCAGGATTCACAGATCTGACTACCCCTTGCTTCTGGGGCCATTTGTCTTTCCACAATAGTTTTAGCTGTAAAGGTAAGGATATCTTCATGGAACAGTCACTTCCATCTACGTTGTGTAGATATAAATTTTTTAGACATGCTTTCAACGTCTCTTTTAGAAATCTAACATATACTTTACTCTCAATATAAATTCCCTAATTTTATTTCAAATGGAAATTTTATAAGGGATATCTTCTTCAAATGTTTTAAATTTCTTCCCCTTAAATAATCAATACTAAGAATATAGTCAGTGATAAGTTTACACTGGGATATATTCCTGCTGACGTTAATTTGAATTTTAACTGGTTTACGTTGACAAATAAATATTTGTATTATTGAATGTGATATATATATGATATTCAACATTTTGAATATATTCATTATATATAAATATATATATATATATGTATATGTATATGTGTGTGTGTATATATATATATATATAAAGGGCTTAAAGGAACTTTTTCTATAGTCACATTGAAATGGAATAAATGTTTTTTTTTATTTAAATGAGGTCAGTACTTCCTTTGATGTAAGTCATGTGATATAGATTACTTTTTAAGATTGTGTGTTTTTCAACATAGTTTCTGTGTTATGTAACAAAATATATCTGAATGAAAGGAAAGAAAGGATTGAAATCATATTTAATTTAGGTGAAATATAACTAAGTAAAAAATAGTATTTCTCTGGTTTTAAAAGGGAAGTTTGCATTAGTTCTCTTTCTATAAGTTTTTAATGGAAAAATTTCTAAGTAACTTGACAAATCAGTGAATTGTGATTTTCACTTTAAAAAGTAAAATTACTGTTTGCGTAAACAAGCCCCCACTGATAATGCCAAACACAATTATACAGGCAGCACAGGGAAGTGTTTAAAGGCACACATTCTAGAACCAATTTACCCGAGTTTGAAATGTGACACAGCCACATAGCTTTGTGACCTTGGGAAATACACTTAGGTTCTCAGTACCTCAGAATTCTTATGTGTAAAGGGACTAATAATAATGTCCACATCATGAAGTTGGAATGAGAATTAAATACATTTTCGTGTATAACCCCTGGAAGATGAACCAAACATGGTAAGTAATATATATTTGTGATAGTTCTAGGATCTGACCACAGAGTCCTTGATACACCTATATTCAATGGAGCTTAACTCTACTCCATTTGTGTGAGCTGTTACTCACTGACTTGCTTCTAACAACAGAATATGGTAGAAGTTATTGCGTGTGACTTCCAAGGGTAAACCATAAAAGATATTGAGTCTTTCTCTCTTATCACTCCCTGTGGGAAAAACTGCTGCTATACCATTATAACACTAAAGCAAGCCTAAGGAAAAGTCTATGAGGCCTCCACCAAAAGTCTATAAAGACTTGAAGTCTTGGTGCAGCCACTGTGGAAACCAGTATGGATGTTGCTCAAAAAGTTAAAAATACAACTATCTTATGATCCAGCAATTGCACCACTGGACATTTACACAAAGAATACAAGAATACCATTTCAAAAGAATACATGAACCCCTATGTTTATAGCAGCATTATTTACAATAGCCAAGATAATGGAAGCATCCCAAGTGTCCAATGATTGATGAATGAATAAAGAAGATAATGAATGAATAAAGAATAATAGTCCATTGTGTGTATTCAGGCATAAAAAAAGAGTGAAATCTTGCCATTCTTAATGACATAGAGTATAATGCTAAGTGAAATAAGTCAGTCAGAGAAAGACAAATACCATATGATTTCACTCTTATATGAAATTTAATAAACCAAACAAGCAAAGGCAAAAGAAATATAAAAGAGAGAGAGAGAGAGAGAGAGACAGGGGTGCCTGGGTGGCTCAGTTGGTTAAGCATCAGACTTCAGCTCAGGTCATGATCTCACGGTTTGTGAGTTCGAGCCCCACGTTGTGCTCTGTGCTGACAGCTCAGAGCCTGAAGCCCTATTCAGATTCTGTGTATCCCTTTCTTTCTGCCTCTCCCCCGCTCTCTTACACCCTCTCTCTCTAAAAAGCAAATAAATATTAAAAGAGAGAGAGAGAGAGAAAGAGACAAATCAAGAAACAGACTCATAAACAGCAAACTGATGGGTGCCAGAGGGGGTGCCAGAGGGGAGGCAGATGGGGGGATGGGTTAAATAGGTGATAGGGATTAAAGAGTACATTTGCTGTAATAATAATAATAATAATAATAAAGAAATAAAAGAAGTGCACTTGTCGCGATGAGCACAGGGTGATGTATGGAAGTGTAGAATCACTATATTTATTGTACACCTGAAACTAATACAACACTGTATGTTAACTAACTGGAATTAAAATAAAAACTTAAAAAAAAAAAAAAGACTTGAAGTCACTTGCTGACAGTGAGCTATCTTGGAAATGATCATCTCCAAGCAATCCTCGGTCACAGCCAACACCTTGACTACTTCATGAGAAATGCTTTGTCAGAAATACCTAAGTCTCTCCCAACCAAATGTCATAAGAAACTGTGGGATGAGAAATATACGTTATTGTAAAGTCTATACTGCATTAAAAACATTATTCTAAAAATGAATAAGAATTGTTAATGTTTATTTTATTTTCCCATCACATAAATAAAACTCTTTCTTGTGTTTTGTGACAAATGAAAACTAGAACAATTGGTAGGATGAAAACATTAATATAAAACAGTTAAGTATGCTATTTTGTTTACCAATTGTGTTTTTATCAGAGTAAATATTTAAAAGAAATAAAAAAGGCATTTTTTCCTTTAATAAGTTTTACATCATTTTACCAAATACTTAATTTCTCCCAGTTCAGAATTCATGTCAGATTAAATTAACTTTTTTTTTTTTTTTTTTTAAGAGAAAGGAAAAGAGTTTTATTGAAGCCCAAGTTAAGACAACTGCCAGGGATACACAATCTTCAGGAAAAAGAGTGCTCTGGGTAAGGAATATTTGTTGCAAGGTTTTATAGGTTTTTTTTACAAAAAAAAGTTACAAACTATCATGAGGAAGTACATTCCAGAAAATTATATCCTTTATCTTATGTTTTTAGCATGTGCATGGCTATATGACTTTAATCTTATAGGAACCAGGGAAGTTTTTTGTTTTTCTTATCTTTTGTTTTTGTTTTGAATAAACTGTGTGCTTTGGGCAGAAATAGAGCCAATGCTCTGAGGTTTTGCCAAGTCATTTTGACCTTGGTAAGTGTTAAAGTACAGCTTCCCTGGGAATCCATGAGCAGGGCCCACAAATGTTAAAAGCTGAAAATTTCCTTTATCATTTCCCCCAAATTAATTATTTTTCATATCCTAAGATACAAATTAACTTTATTGTAATATAAAATGTTGTTATAGGAGAACATAAGTCATTTTAGAAGTGGAGAATATAAAATTAGGTAAATTCAGCCAGTTTCTACACATATTCATCCACTCACGTAGCAAACATTTAACATGTTCCAAACACAGTTCTATTCACTGAAGATGTAATGGTGAGCAAAATAAACATGACTTTTTGCCTCCAGGAGCTTATACTCTAGAAGAGTATGTTAGTAACAAGTCTGATTGTCATCTTAATGACACAACTTTTATTAGATCACTGCCGTTATGTTGTATGTGAAAATGCACTCACAACAAAACCATATGATCCTCTCAATAGATGCAGAGGAAGCATCTGACAAAATACAGCATCTTTTCTTGATAAAAATCCTCAAGAAAGTAAGGATAGAAGGATAATAAATCAAGATAATAAAAGCCATATATGAAAGCCCCAACCCTAATATCATCCTCAATGAGGAAAAACTGAGAGCTTTCCCCCTAAGGTCAGGAACAAGACAGGGATGTCCTCTCTTGCCACTGTTATTCAATATAGTACTGGAAATCTTACCTTTGCAATCAGACAACAAAAAGAAATAAAAAGCATCCAAATCAGCCAGGAGGAGGTCAAACTTTCACTCTTCATGGATGACATGATACTCTATATGCAAAACCCCAAAACTGCTAGAACTGATTCATGAATTCAGCAAAGTTACAGTATATAAAATTAATGCACAGAAATCAGTTGCATTCTTATGCACCAATAATGAAGCAACAGAAAGAGAAATCAAGGAATCAATCCCATTTCCAATTGCACCAAAAACCATAAAATACCTACGAATAAATCTAACCAAAGAGGTGAAAAATATATACACTGAAACTATAGAAAGCTTATTAAAGAAATTGAAGAAGACACAAAAAAATGGAAAAAGATTCCATGCTCCTGGATAAGAAGAACAAATATTGTTAAAATGTCAATACTACCCAAAGCAATCTACATATTCAATGCAATCCCTATCAAAATAACACCAGAACTCTTCACAAAACTAGAACAAACAATCCTAAAATTTTTATGGACCCAGAAAAAATCATGAATAACCAAAACCATCTTGAGAAAGAAAACCAAAGCAGGGGAAATCACAATTCCGGACTTCAAGCTGTATTACAAAGCTATAATCATCAAGACAGTATGGTACTGGCACAAGAACAGACACTCAGATCAATGGAAAAGAATAGAGAACCCAGAAATAAACCCACAAATGTATGGACAACTAATCTTTGACAAAGCAAGAAAGGGTATCCAATGGAAAAAAGACAGTCTCTTCAGCAAGTGGTGCTGGGAAAACTAGACAGTGACATGCAGAAGAATGAACCTGGACCACGTTCTTACACCATACATAAAAATAAACTCAAAATGGATGAAAGACCTCAATGTAAGACAGGAAGCCATCAAACTCCTAGAGGAGAAAGCAGGCAAAACCTCTTTGATCTTGGCTGCAGCAACTTCTTACTCACTGCGTCTCTGGAGGCAAGGGAAACAAAAGCAAAAATGAACTATTGGGACCTCATCAAAATAAAAAGCTTCTGCACAGTGAAGGAAAGAGTCAGCGAAACTAAAAAACAACCGACAGAATTGAGATGTTTGCAAAATGACATATCAGATAAAAGGTTAGTATCCAAAATCTATAAAGAACTTATCAAACTCAACACCCAAAAAACAAATAATCCTGTGAAGAAATGGGCAATATACATGAATAGACACTTCTCCAAAGACATCCAGACAGCCAACCGACACATGAAAAAATGCTCAACATCACTCATCATCACAGAAATACAAATCAAAACCACAATGAGATACCACCTTACACTTCTCAGTATGGCTAACATTAACAACTCAGGCAACAACAGATGTTGGTGAGGATGCAGAAAAAGAGGATCTTTTTTGCATTGCTGGTGGGAATGCAACCTTTTCAGCTCCTCTGGAGGTTCCTCAAAAAATTAAAAATAGAACTACTGTACACCCAAGCAATTGTACTACTAGGTATTTATCCAAGAGATACAGGTTTCTAAGGGACACATGCACCCCAATATTTATAGCAGCACTATCAACAATATACAAAGTGTGGAAAGGGCCCAAATGTCCATCAAGGGATGAATGGATAAAGAAGATGTGGTATATATATGTACAATGGAGTATTACTCAGCAATCAAAAGGAATGAAATCTTGCCATTTGCAACTACATGGATGGAACTAGAGGGTATTATGCTAAGCGAAATTAGTCAAAGAAAGACAAATATATGACTTCACTCATATGAGGACTTCAATACAGAGAACAAATGAACATAAGGGAAGGGAAGCAAAAATAATATAAAAACAGGGAGGGGGACAAAACATACGAGACTCATAAATATGGAGAACAAACAGAGGGTTACTGGAGGGGTTGTGGGAGGGGGGATGGCTAAATGGTTAAGGGGCATTAAGGAATCTACTCCTGGAATCGCTATTGCACTATATACTAACTAATTTGGAGGTAAATTAAAAAAATAAAATTAAAAATAAATAAATAAATAAATAAATAAATAAATAAAGCGTGCAAGGAAGGTGAGAAAAAAAGAAAAGAAAAGAAAATGCCCTCAGTGTGGAGTCCTTGTCTCACAGAGATAATTAATACATTGGATGGGACAGAGCTAAAATGATTATATTGGCACCAGCTTTAAGACTGGGTTTGGAATTAGTACAATTTTTTTAAATATATGAAATACAGCTTATATGAATACTAGGGATGCTGGAAGAGACGCTCTGTCCCCAAATTCTTATTGTATCTCTACCATAATTATTTATGAAATCTTATTAATAATAATAATAAAAAAATCCATATACCAAAAAGTAAGATGAATCTTGGTAGATGTGAGGAGAGGTCTTAGGTAGACTTATGTTTACAATTAAGAGAAAAGACTTACTGATACATTTAGAGTACTAACCCTAAAGGAAGGAGGGAGGGAAGCCATAGATCAAGGACACTATATTACTGACAGACTCAGAGGTATGTCCCCATTGATAATCCCTGTGTTAAGAAGGTGCTGGAAAAAATTTATCTGATTCACAATGTTTCAGAATAGCAAAATGGGAAGGAGATTTGTGCTTATACAGAAAGACTGTATAGATTAATTTGAAAGATTTTTTAACACATGCTTATACTGATAAAATATTTATTTATTTATTTATTTATTTTTACTTAAATTTAATTTGTTTTGAGATAGACACAGATAGAGTGAAGTGGGGGCAGAGAGAAGGAGAGAAAGAATCCCAAACAGGTTCCACACTATCATCACAGAGCCCAACACAGGGCTTTAACTCACAAACTGTGAAATCATGACCTGAGCAGAAATTAAGAGTAGCCAAATAAACTGACTGAGCCACCCAGGTGCCCCTTGATGAAATATTTAAAATGGTCTCTCTAATGTGTTATTAATACTACTTCCATGGAGAAAAGGGAACCCTCATGCATTGTTGGCAGGAACATAAATTGATGCTTTCACTGTGAAAACCACTATGGAGACTGCCCCCAAAATTAGAAATAGAAATACAATACAATCTAGTAATTCAACTTCTAGATATTTGGCTAAATAAAATGAAAACATTAACTTAAAAGATATATGCACCCCCACATTAACAGCAGTATTATTTATAATAGCCAAGATATGAAACTAACCTAAAGATAGATTAATAAACATGTGTCATATATTCCCAATGGAATATTTCTCAGCTATATCAAGGATAAAATATTGCCATTCAGGACAAATTGGATGAACCTAGAGAGTATTATGCTAAGTGAAATAAATCAGAGAGAGAAAGATCATATGCTTTCTCTTATATGTCAAATCTAACAAATAAAACAAATAAGCAAACAAACAACAAACAGAAACACACTCATGAACACAGAGAACAAACTGGTATTTGCCAGAGAGGAGGGGTGGAGGTGATAAGTTAAATAGGTGAAGGGAATTAAGAGGCACAAACTTCCAGTTACAAAATAAATAAGTCATATAATGAAAAGTATAATATAGGGAATATAGTCAATAAAATTGTAATACCATTATACGGTGATATATGGCACTACACTTACTGTGAAATGATGGTGAACATTTTGTAAAGTATATGATTGTTGAATCACTATGTTGTACACCTGCAACTAATATAATATTGCACATTAAATACACTTCAAATGTTTTAATTTAAAAGAACTTAAAAATCAGTTATATGCATGTATTGTTTAATCAACACATATCAAAGCATAATATAAAGATAAGGGATAGGTCATTTGGAGGCCTTTGTTTTTTTGTTTCAGTTTATTTATTTACTGAGGGGGTGGGGACAAAAGAGAATGCTAATCAGACTTCACCTTGTGGAGCCTTACTCAGGGCTCAAACTCAACTCATAAAGCATGATGAGATCATGAGCTGAACTGAAATCAAGTCAGATGCCCAACAGACTGAGACACCCATCTGGAGGGCTATTACAGAAGTGGTGGGATTAGTGTGAGTGTTAAGGTAAAGGATTGATGAGTAAATAAAGACATTGAGAGAGACACAGACAAACCTTAAACAACTTTATGTACTGCTCATCTACAACATTCAAGCATTTATTTATCGTCCATCCTTTTCTTTTTCATTTCTTGTTAGATAAAGAGCTTGATATGTCAGAAGAAAGACATAGTAACTACCCAATTTAGACAATCGTATATTATTATTGATAAAAAAAGGTGGTGGGGACCTGGGTGGCTCAGTCTGTTGATCATCCGACTTCGGCTCAGGTAATGATCTCAGGGCTCCTGAGTTCTAGCCCCGCGGCGGGTTCTGTGCTGACAGCTCAGAGCCTGGAACCTACTTCAGATTCTGTGTCTCCCTTTCTACCTGCCCCACCCCCTGCTTGCACTCTGTCTCTCTTTGTCTCTCAAAAATAAATAAACGTTTAAAAAATGGTGGCCTCCATGAGAATCAGTTTGCTCATTTTATATTTATTTCTTGTACAATTGTTTTGCTCTAAGAAACATGTTTATGAAAAATAATCCTTCCATAGGAATTGTTTTATAATACATTAGTTTTCTGATATATCTACAATTATATCCTAGATATATTTCAAAAAGTGCACTCTCTTAGATACAAGAGTAGATGTCAGTATCGAAAGGAATTGTGACCAATGTAAGTTATATTAATCTCTTTGTTAGTATGAGGATATCTCTGCACATGTAATAAAACCCTTATTCTTAGTAGGAAAAAGGTAAAAATGGTTTAGGAAATGCCTTCCTTGCCACACGCACAGTGCAAGATCCTTTCTAATTTACAAATACGTATGTTTAGAAAAAAAAAATTGTTCTATAAGCAGTTTGGTGTTAAATGCCAAGGGAGAATCAATAGCAAGTCTTTCAAGTGCACTATTTTTCAAGTAACTTTTATATTAATAGTTTTCCTCACAATTAAAAAAATGGGGAAAAGAAAATATTTCAGGTCTGTATCATTAAACTTACTACTTAAAGAGTGATAAAATATAGCATAAATAAAATGTAAGAGGGGTTTATTAGTTATTCTTAAAAACAACAAAAAAAATGAGAGAGACAAATGGGTTTAACAAAGAACACTCAGTAAGTCTCTAGCAGAGATGGAAATAAACCTAAAGCACCAGGCAGCTCTCTGGTGCTCAACATCCTGGTGCTTTGGCACTTCGACAGGATGAT
Organism: Panthera pardus; assembly: GCF_024362965.1. Classification (NCBI taxonomy): domain Eukaryota; kingdom Metazoa; phylum Chordata; class Mammalia; order Carnivora; family Felidae; genus Panthera; species Panthera pardus. The sequence continues at coordinate 80,734,685 of NW_026526677.1, read as the reverse complement.
TAACTTTGACAGGTTAAATTAACACAAACATAAAACAGAGGAAATCTATCCTTGCTTGTCTCTCTGCCAGGAAATACAAGCCTGTAATTGCTGTGATCCAGCTCTTCAACATAAAACTGGCCAAATGCTTACATCAAGAGATTGATTTTGCAGAGCAAGACTCTACTCTGATTTTAGGGTCATTGGAGATTAGTGTCCTTTTCAAAACACAGTTTTCTTTTAAATTTTATCCAGGTTAAATGTAGGTGCAAGTAAATGCCATGGCTTGTCTAAACATATGAATTAGACAAGTATGAGGCCAATGTTGTAAAAGGAATTAGCTTACTACACTAAAAGACTTTGTTTTTTATCCATGCACTTCCCCATCAACAGGACAAATGGGTAGATCTAACCATATCTTTGTTCAAAAATATACTTGATATGCATTGATCCAATTATTCCCTGTTGATTATTCATACTACAAGACAAGGTATTTTGTTTTCCACATTAAAGATGCTATAACTTCTCTCATCTTTAAATAAAACACAAGAAATAAACTCCTTTCAAGATGCACTCTTTTCAAGGCAAATAGTGCAGGGATAATGATATTCTTTCAGAATTTTTTCAATTGCCTACTTTAATAATTTTCAATTATCTTGAAAATAGCCTCATTAAACTGATCCTTGAAAATTGTTAAAATATTTTGGCAGGTCTTGATTTGCTTATCCCTGGCTTTTCTGGAGTTTCCAAATCCTTGGCTGTACATTTTAGCCCCAGATACTGGCTTCTCAACACCTTTTTAAATTCAAATAGCTGCTCTTTATTCTGAGTTTACTGTACTGTTCTAAACATATTATATGCATAATAACTCTGTTGAGGAAATCGAAGGTCAGAAAGATTAAAGAACTTGCCTTAAGACCAAATAGCTAGAAAATATCAGAGTGAAGATTTAAATCTGGGATTTGCCAGACACCTAGCTAAATGAGAATATTGCAGCTGTATGCACACCCATGTTCTTAGTTCAACTTGCACACTTCTAGGACTGGGCCCTTTGCATCAGGCTCCAACCTTTAGATTAGAGTGATTTTGACTGGGCAACTATATTTACCTCTCTGAGGAAGACATGTTTTTCGATATAAGAAATACTAAATTTAGAGTAAAAACAACCACAAATAAATCCTTGTTCTGGGTAGGAACACAGTGGTAGCATGTTGCCTTTTAGTTGTATAGAAGTACACTTCTTAAAAAGTTTCTGCAAAAAGCAAATATAAATCTTAGAAAATAAGACTTGAGGCTTCTATGAAATATAATAACACTGGAGTGGTGTGTGTGTGTGTGTGTGTGTGTTTGTGAGAGAGGGGTGGGGGTGAGAGTGTTAAAAAATGAATATCTGAAGTCACAGCTGAATCCACACACTTAAATGTATTAGTACATTAGAATGCTAAACAAATGAGATCCAATGAAATGGATGCTAGTTCTTTTATTAATGTTTTCCATTGATTTTATGGGCAGTTGATAGTGGTTTTAGGTCTTTTCATCAAAAAGAAGATGGAGCCTATTTAAATGTTTTAATTGTTGGAGTGAAAAAGATTTGTTTTTATCAGATCAATATTGCTTTGGCTAAATATCAATTAAAATGACAGGGCTTCTATACTGAATGAAGGAAGGGGTTTAATTAAATTCCATTCTCTAGTTTCATGAGAGAAGGATCAGTGTTTGTTATATTTTTAAAATGCTCATGGATTGTAACTTAGAAACCAAAAATATAAGTGTTTAGACAGAATGAATTTTACATTAAAGCACAAAATGCAAAATAGAGGATGACGTTTTCTATTTCCTATTCTGCATGTTTCTAAGAATATTTTCATCATTTATTTCTGCTTTATCTTTAAAAACTAAAAAAAATCAAGTAGTTATTTGTTGTATTATTAAAACTAGTTGGAAATTTGGTTTATCTGTGAATAAACTTACCAGTGGGAATTCTATTGTCAGTAGCCAATGTCTTATTTCAGGCATTTCAATCCTGTTTATTGGCCTCTTGTTATCAGTGTCACATCCTCTCCATTCTCATAATACTGCCACATGAGATATTCTAGAAGCCAAATCTATTCCAATAACCCCCACTCCCCTTTTAAGCCTTCTATTATCTTCCTTTATTTATAGGATGCAGCTCTGTTGCTCCTTAATCTGCCTTTGTCCCTTGTCCTACATGTTCCACGCTGGAACCAACTTCAGTTCCATGATAATACTGTGTGGCTCTTGGTTTTGTTCAGATTTGCGGTTGCCTATATTCCTCTGCTTCTCTGCTGGAATGCCTAGTCTCATCACATTTGTCTGGCAAAGTATTATTCATATCAAGAGAAGGCTCAAACATTATCTCTTTTCTGAACTCATTTCCATACTTCACCTACTTCCACATTCCCCTGTCCAAAGTTAGCAATTAATCCTCTGTTCTCCTTGTGTATTGCATATTTCTATCACAAAATACATTATGCTATATTGTCATGATCTGTTTATGCATTTGTTTCCATCCCTGACATTCAAATTCAGGAATATACAGTATTCAGCAGTAGCCTTGTATTCATTTTCTATCACTTATGTCGAACTTCGAGCTTAGTATATAGTAGACACTCAATAGCTGCTTACTGAATAAATGAGATTTTACTATTATTTTGAAGCCTACTGTATTCAATTAAGTAGTAAATTGTCTTACAGAGGGAAAAAGCAGAAAGTACCATTGTTCTACTAATAGATGATTTGTTTTGCAAGAAAAAAATACTTGAAATCCAATGCAAGTGGGGTGAAAGTGAAGTAAGATAGCAAAATTCCACCTAAATTGCTAAAAATTACAAAAATTACAATACTAAGTAAAGTAGCTGTGAGCTGGGGAGGGGCAGAGGGAGAGGGAGAGAGAGTCTTAAGGAGGCTCCACACTAAGCGAGGAACACAATGTGGGGCTCGAACCCATGACCCTGGGATCATGACCTGAACCAAAATCAAGAGTTGCACACTCTACCAACTGAGCCACTCAGGTACCATAAGCAGGTGTTTTTAACATTAGGAAGGGAGAGCCCTTTAAGCAAGATACCAAATATTCCAAACTTTTTTCTGCAAACTTTAAGACCTCTGATCATTTGGCTTGGAGATTGAATCATTCCAATTTTCTGACATGTTGTCTTTCATAGTTTTAGTGTCCCTTTGCACTAAGCCAAGTAGAGTGCCAAATAATAGGGCCACAGTCCTAAATGAATTTTCAATACTATTATTCTGTTGCCAGTAGCAAAAGCAATGATAACAATGAAAAATCTATGCTCCTCCTTGCTAAATACCCATTAAAATAAATAATTCAGTAAAAAATCATATTTGGACTCTGTTCTACAAATACATCATCTTTTTCCTGTTTTTATAGAGTTGCATGAAAGAAAAACATTTTTCTCCAATATTATTCTAACTCCAAATTACTAAGTAGTTTTCTCTATACACCCTGCTCTACCAAGTACTCTTCAAATTTATATTTTTATTTGTTTTTAATCTCTTTGAAAATGCAAAGTCAGTGTATCATTTTAAATCAGTGAGATTACTCTGAGTTTTAAGTGTTTAATTCACTTAAGGTCATTAAATGCATTCATTCAGGGGATTTTGTTTCTTTTGTCTATTTTAGTATTAACATTAATAAAGTTTCCTTAGTCTTTACCAAAATTAAGGCTTTATAGGAGCATAAAATTAACCGATGATAAATTTTTCGACTAATAATATTATCTACACTTCATATTAAAATTTGACATTTGCAAAGAATATATATTAACATTCATTTTCCAGGAAAATGAACAAGAATGGAAATTTGCTGAAAGAGAAATCCAGAGACCCAAAATAGAGTCACTTAGGCCAAATTCTCAAACTGGGACTTAATACCTAATCTAATTGCAGTTTCATTTCCCCCAGGGATGTAGTCTTAAGAGATCAGTCAGGATTTTTTTGATCATTGCCAATGAGTTAGCCACATGGCTCCAGCCCCCCAAAGGAAGATGAGGTAATCTGCATGATAAGACATTTTGCTTCTTCCTCCTGCCCCCACCCCCCAAGCCTTGCCTGGAACAATCCTATTCTTTTGTTAATGACTTTTTTGCCCCACTCTCCTATAAAACCTTCCATTTTGTATAAATCCTCAGAGAATCCCTTTGTGTGCTGGATGAGGTGCTGCCCAATTTGTAAATCATTTAATAAAACCACTTGGATCTTTAAAATTCATTTGGTTGTATTTTTGTTATTTAACACATTTATTATAGAAATTTGCTATGGATAATATGTTACATTCTATCGACATAAAATTAATTTATTAGCTTATGAAGCAGTTTAAGAAATTTGAAAAAAAAATAATAGAGAAGGTTTCTAAAGCTGTATCTTTAGGGATAAATTCCTTTAGAACTTCTAAACTCTTAAGCACTTTATAAGGTAGGATTCCCCAAACTGTATGGTATCATTAAATAAAATCCATCATCTTTAAGCTGTATCACTGAAGTAAGCTAAGCATTGTTTTCCTTTGCCTCTGCTTTTGTTTTTGGAATTTCCTCGGCTCCAGTACCCAGTGAATACTCATCATTGCCCTAAAAATATAGCACCTCACAAAATCATGCATTCACTGGTGGCCAAACTTGTCTAACTCTATGTTTCTCATAGTAGTTCTGTTTATAGATGACATACTATAGATGGTTTTATCTTAAAGTTACACTTAATGAATTTGAATTAAATGAGAATATATTTAAATGTAAAACAAGATATTTAAAAAGTTGAACAACATCCAAACAAATTTTGCATATAAATGATTCAGCCCGTAAATTCTATCTTATACTTTGGAAGACAAGGAGGGATATTTAAATAATGTCTTCTTATGTGAAATTTGGAATAATCATTGTTCTTTATTGTCCATTGTTGGAGAGATAGATATCATATAAGCAACAGTTATGCTATTTGAAAATTGGAGATTGTAGTTAGAGTATTTTTATTTAAATATATGACTGATTTTTGTCTTACAATCCCTGCATTCTCAAGGAGAAAGTTCAATATGAATTCACCAGCAAAAGACAATCAGAGGCATAAAAAGAATATTAAATAAGGGATAAATATACATTGATTCAGTGATTTAGTTTATTCTGTTTACCTCAAAGGTGTAGGGAATTATTGCTTTAGATAAAAACTAAAGTTCATAAGTGACATAAAATAATTTTTTCTTTTCTCCTTTTTCCCTTAAAGCAAAATATTTAAATCATCCTCATACTTGTACAATTTTCTTAGATGTCTGAGTGTATAATGTATACATGTCCTTATCATAATTAATTTCCTACAAAAATGAATTAGATAAACTAATATCTACAGAATATACCAAGGTATAGCACAGGCAACATATTTAGATAAAATATTAGGTATATTAGTGTAAGATTGATAAAGTTCATTTTTGATTATAAATGAGATTTGCACAATAAAGTTTAATTTCCATACATAATTACTGATCATTAGACATCATGTAGCTTTTCAAAAAGATACACCTCTGTTCCTCATGATAAAGGTAAGAAACTGAGAAGTAAGGTAACATCAGCATTTATGCTCATTAGTGATGCCATTACATGGAGAAATCTTACATGGGAAATCAAAAAGAAGATGCATAAAGCCACCTGATATATCTGCCTGTACCCAAAATTATTTCCCAGTTTTCAGAAATCTAAATTATTTACATACATTTCCACAAGGCTTTTTAAGATTATAGGACCTTTTACTGATTTAATATTAGTTAGGGATCACATGGTCTTGTGTATTTTAATTTTTTTAAGTTTTTATTTATTTATTTTGAGAGAGAGAGGGGCAGAGGAGGAGAGAGAGAACCCCAAGCAGATCCTGCCCTGTCAGCACAGAGTCCGACGTGGGGCTCAGTCCAACAAATTGAGGGATTGTGACCTGAGCTGAAATCAAGAGCCTGAGGCTTCACTGACTGAGCCACCCAGGAGCCCCATAGTTTTGTGTATTTTATATAATCAAACTCAGAGTATCCAATAGAATCCACTCTGGGGTGGGGAGAAAAAAAAAGTGATATAATACATAAATCCATCCATCCTTCTTTCCTTTCATAATACATCTCACTTTCAGAAGTGTTGATTCAGAAGCATTGGTAAAATAGTTCTGTGCTAGTTGTTGCAGGAGCAAGAAAACAAGTATAAGCCACTACTGTTATCCTCAACTACCTCAAATCTGTATTAACAAATGCATAAATAATTTAAGCAATAGAAATCAATTCAACATTTTTTAATTAAAAGAGGGGCTCTAAAAAACAAGCTAGAATAAAACATGGTTGTCTCTTAACAGAATTTCAAATAATTGGTATAAATTTCACTTGATATTAATTTATGGTACTGTCATTCACATACATGTGCAAGATTAAAAAAAATAGACTGAAAAACTAAAAAAAGAAAAGAAGAAAAAAAACAAAGAGGAGAGTTATAAGGAATAAGTTCGTTTCTTCCCCCGAAGATAGGGAGCTTCATTATGCTAAAACATTGGAAGAAGCTTTATGGATGATGCTAAACTTAAGCTGTGTTCTGATGAAGTAAAATTTGGAGAAGAAATGATGGGAAGAAATATTCATAGAAGATGATAACCCTATTTGTTATTATTATTATTATTATTATTATCAAAGTAGTAAATCAAGTTTTTAAGTTTATTCCAAGTTTTACCTTATAGGTTTTATGTAGATTTTTTAATTTATTAACTGCAAAATCCTTCTCAGCAGATTCTGTTTTATCTATTTTAAAGAGGGGGGGGGGGTCAGCCTTGGAGATAAAGCACCCTTCTTAAAACTGTAGAAGTAACATCTGCCAGAGGCAAAAGTCATGTCAAGGAGCTCTGTTTCCATTGACCATGCTTTCAAATATCACAATTTACTTCCTGCATAAGAGAAAATGTTGACAATTGGAAATGTCTTGATGAATCTTGGGGACCATGTGATCATCAGTATGTGTTAAGTGTATAGTTCACATTGGAAAATAAGTCTTAGTTTTAGAAAACAAATCAGGAGATTTTGGACTAAAAGGAGTACCAAAGAGGGTATACCAGGAGAAGCTTTGTGTAGATGGAATGCCCATGGAATCAATGGGGGGAGGGAGGGAGGGTGTTTCACATCAAGTGTGCATTCTTATAACTTGTCATAGGGAGGTTCTATAGTATAAGGATTTATAGGTTTGGAGTCCTACCTTAGACAGATTACATTGAGCAATTTCTGCTACAAATAATGTGCCACGATAAAATTATAGACTTCAGAGAGGCCATTCCAGATGTAGCTAGTACAGAGTCATGTCAAATTCAAATATACAAGCCACCTTACCTATGAAGGGGAGTAGAATATATCACCCAAAAATATGTCTCTTTGACATAAAGATTGTCTTGAGCTGATTATTTGTAACAAATGGCAGACAAAGGAAAATCTCTGAAAGTAGATGTCACCCTTCTGACGGAGACATTTACATTTATAAGAGAAATCTCCATTTATAAGGAGGTCTCCATGTCTGTACCAGGAAGAGGGGGATGACTAAATCTCTAGATACTCTTTGAAAGGCAACTAAGAAATCTGCAAAACCATACCCTTGTTTATTGTGTTTTGCCTGATAACCTTCCATAACTATCTTTCTTCTCCCTAAACCAATATCATCTTTTGTTGTTAGCTGGAGATGATATTTAAGGTAATAGCTTGGGCCATTTTGGGGGAGTTACTCAGTTTTCCTGGATATCTCCTGGATACATGGAGGCATGCATATTATTAAACTTCTGTTAGTTTTTCTTCTGTTAACGTGTCTTTTTATTACAAGGGCATCCCAGCCAAGAACCTAAAAAGGTAAAGAGAGAGTTATTTTCCTCTCCCATGTCCACCTTCAAAGAAGGTAGTTATGTAGATGTTTGTTATGAAAATTACATTGAGAACTGACACACTTGTATGTATCAGAGCCTGATTTCTCAATTCCAAGTCAAAGTCATTTAAAATATCAATTTCCCAATTTATATAAAATGGCTTACTGGAATGTTTTAAAGAAGTTTTGACAACAGAATTTACCTTTATCTTAAAAATGTTAATGGTTTATTATTATATTTACTACTATGGTATTTTGGAGGTTACTGACAGTTTTGGGTAATATCTAGGTAAATGAGACACATTAAATATAAAAATGCTAATATGTAAATATCAGGTATAACTTCATTTATAAACATTTTTTTAAAGAGTTTCTTAATGCAATTTCTACCCCCAATTTGTGGTTTGAATTCACAACCTCAAGATCAAGAGTCACATGTTCTACGGACTGAGCCAGCCAGGTGCCCCCAATTATAAATATTCAAAAATCAATGTTTCAACACTTTAGACACAATGAACAGAGGTTATTGAAATGATATTTCTAAGGGCGCCTGGGTGGCGCAGTCGGTTAAGCGTCGGACTTCAGCCAGGTCACGATCTCGCGGTCCGTGAGTTCGAGCCCCGCGTCAGGCTCTGGGCTGATGGCTCAGAGCCTGGAGCCTGTTTCCGATTCTGTGTCTCCCTCTCTCTCTGCCCCTCCCCCGTTCATGCTCTGTCTCTCTCTGTCCCAAAAATAAATAAAAAACGTTGAAAAAAAATTTGAAATGATATTTCTATTTGTTGCCATTATAAAGATATTATCTATTGAATGCTCCAGATTATAATTTAAAATCTCTATTGCTTATTGTAAATCAACTTTAAGACTCAATTAGACTTTATTATTACTTATCATTTTACCCAATATTCTGAAACATGTGATATATATATAGGTTTCTATAAATTCATTTCTTTGCATTATTAGTTTACTTGAAAATATTACAGAACTTTTATTATGCACTTTTTTACTAGCTACATGTGTTTATTGATTGAATATAATGGATTTTAGGATAAATAGAAGTTTTGACAGTTAAAAAAAAAGAGGTGCTATTTTTATGAACTCTTTAAGTTTGGCCTTTAAATACAAATTCAGGTTGAGTAATTCTGATTGTCTGCATAATTCAATTAAGAGTACCACCTACTTTTCAAGAGTTTGGAATTTCTAGTCAGTGATTTTACACTTTTGCATACCATTTGTAGTTTCCCAAGTGCCATCACAGGTCTCATTGATATTCATAAAATATCATAAAATTGACTTTATTCTTATTTTTCAGACAATGAACTTGGCTAAGATTGCTCAGGGACATATAGTTAGTATTTGTGAATATGTAAATAGAAACTTCATGATCATCCAGTATTAGCATACTCCTTTCTACATACCAACTCCCTAAAGATAAGAAAACTATACCTGTGGAGTATTTTTTTTTTAAGTTTGTTTATTTTTTTTGAGAGAGAAGGCAGGGAGGGGCAAAGTGGTGAAAGAGAGAATCCCAAGCAAAGTCCATCCTGGTAGTGCGGAGCTCTATGCAGGCTCCCACAAACTCCAATATCATGACCTGAGCCGAAATCAAAGAGTTGTTCATTTAACTGACTAAGCCATCCAGGTCCCATTAGAGTAATATTTTTAATGTTTAGTTTTAGCTGTGTATCTATTGTTTTAAATAATCACTTGGGTCCAGTTTTGAGGCAAAGCATAGTTATATTCAGAAACACTTAAAGGAGGAGATAAAACAATTTACATTTACATTTTGTTATGAAATTAGAGACAAAAAAATCCAAGAGGCATTTTACATAAAAAAATATAATGTTGATTTTATCCTTTTATATTTATATTTATATTTTTTATCCTTTATATATATATCCCTTTTATGATGTTGATTTTATCCTTTATGTATATATTTGTAATACTTAGGAATAATAATATAAAAATATCATATATTCTCCATAAACACAAAGCTCTAAGCTTTAACAAAAAGTCACCCAGGAGAGGTGCCTGGGTGGCTCAGTCAGTTAGGTGTCCACTTCTGTTCAGGTCATGATCTCATGGTTTGTGACATCGAGCCCCACATTGGACTCCAGTCTCGACACTGAGCCTGCTTCAGATCCTATGTCCCCTTCCCTGTACTCCCTGGCTTGTGTTCTCTCTTTCTCAAAAATAAACATTAAAAAAATTCATTGGACATATGTGAAGAATACTATAAAAATTTAATTGAAGTTTAAAAAAACAAGGTATAAGTTAAAAATACCTGGAACATAAATAAATGTGGATCCCTTGAAAATTAATATATGTATATTTCAGGCAATTCACACAAATACACATGCACACACATATATAGGCAAATTGAATTCTTGTGAAAAGTAAATTAATAAAGTGTCAAGAAAGTCTAGATTCTATATTTTCAGTAAAGGAATTCCAGATGCTACAAAAAAACCCACATTTTTTATATACAAATTTATCATTTGTATTATGAAAAATGTCAACAATAAAGTCAATAGGAAAATAATATATCTAGAAAATATTTTCATTTTATGTACCAAAGGATTAATATTTATATTGTACAAAAGAGACTTATACATTGGAAAGAAAACAGAAAAAAAGTTAATGAAAAACGATCAAAGGTTGTGAGTAAACAGTTTACAGAGCAAAATACCCAAAGTGAAAAAAATATATGAAAGGATGTTCAAATTCACTAGTAGTCTAGAAAATGGAAATTATAATAAAGAGATATATTATTTTATACCACATTGGTCTGGAAGAAATAAATAAAAACTATAACATGCATCATTTTCTGAAATAGAGAGTATGGGGTTCTCTCATTCAATGTTATTAGATATGTGAAATGTTACAGTAATTCAAAAGCAATTTTGGAAACCTCTTTTAAATTTTAGAATGTACATAATGCACACAAACACACAGAGACACATATATGCACTTCAACCGAGACTCAACAGTTCTAATCCTTGGAATCTGAACCATGGAAATAAAAGCACAAGAGTTCAGACTGAAAATATGTGCAATTGAAGAATGATCATCAGTGTTTCTATATGTGACTTATCTGTGCCATATACCAGTAAGGAGTGAATTAGAGCCACACCAGCTCACCATAGCAGATAAGTATCACTGAATAATCAAAACACAAAAAAGGTGTAAGTTTTCATTGTTTAAGAAAAAAAAAAAGATGTTCCAAAACCTAGCATATATGTTAACATTAGTACTTATGTATAAATGTACCAACATATATGTGTATAGGATTTTAGAAGCACACACACAGAGGAAATATATTAGACTGTTAACATGGAAAAGAAGGGGCATGCACACAAAAATGCATGGATATGTAATTATATTTATTGTATTCATGAAAATGTATGTATGGATGTATAATTTGTATTAGCATAGCAAATTCAATAACACAAACATAGTAACTTAATGTATACATATGGTCTATACACATGCAAGAGTATATGCATGGACTATATGTAATATACATTTTCACTCATACTATTTATTATGTTAAATTATTTAAAAAGCAATGGTTATATCATAAATTAAAAATTATAATTCTATGCTTTTCCTTAACCTTTTCTATTGTTATTACCATATTATCATTTACTAGTCATCAGTATTTAATTCCTGATATTAGTTTTTGGAAAAAAAATAGTATCTGTTTGGATACGGCTTATTTGAAAATGTGAAATCTAGCTGAGAGCATGCTCTTGGTGTCTAGGAAAAACATTTCATATTTGAGTGTGTCTTCGCTTTTCCAAATCATAACTTTATCTGGTGACTATATAGATAGTAAAATTTAAATTTACATCCCAATTATCTTGTCTTTTTTTGTAATTCAAACTAGCAAAAACAAATAAACAACAAAGCCTGGATACAAATTTTGATATCCTATTTGACAATGCATTACCCTTGCAATAAATAAGGTTACTATGTGTACTTAAACTCTCTCAAGCTGCATTATTTTCTGGATGTTTAGAGATGGGATTTTTTAAATTAATTTACAAATTCCTTGTGTAATTAAGTAGATTATATATACAATACTCACACATAAACAAAAACAAATAAGTGATCTGCAATATAATGCAATAAGCACAATAGATAATAAGTAATCCATATCCAATAGCAAAGTGATAAGGATAAAATGGGTTATTTGATTCACATGAACATAATAAATAAATACAAGAAGTTTAAAAATGCATTCCCATGATTTTGGTTTGAACATGTAGTGAGAATTTCAGATTTAGATATTCAGGGGGTGAAAGACATTATGGTATAGCAAAAAGAACATGAGATTTAATCTTGGTAAGTTTCTATTCCACCTACGTGGGGGCTTCAGTGAGTCAAACTCTCAAATTTCCCATGTGTAAAACAGGAATGATACTTCTTTCAAATGCTTGATTAAAAAATGAGGTCATGTGTCTGATGATTACTTCGTAAACATTATAGCACTACAGGGAACTATGATTATGATTTTCAAATCCTTTTGTTCTTATTTTTCCAAAACAGTTATGTTCCCCATTATTTCACAACATTTCTTAAAACTCTGCTTCTTAGGTTACTGATGTATACAATCCTTATGAAGGTATGTATAATTAAGATGATAATTAGAAGACAGTCTTCATGTAACTTCCCTTACAATCAGATGAGTAAATGTATTCAATTACTCACCTGATATATAAATGTAACCAAGACAGAATCTGAAAATTATAACCACTTTAATATGAATGTATAAAGGAATTACAACTTTAGCTCATTAAAAAATTAATGAAAATCCATAATGTCTTTTAAATTGCTGCATCAATCCCTGTAAACTGCTCCCATCTTGAAAATATAGCTCTTTTTAACATGTGTATTTAGGAATTGGTAATTTGGCAAACTAGTAAAAAAAAAAAAAGCATTATTTTTGAAGGCACTTTGTGGGCATGTTTTTATTCTCCACTCGTCTACAGTTAGGTTGTAAAACTTAGAGCAAAGCTCTTAATCTATGCTAGGTCACTTCATATGTAAAATGGAATTTATACCTGTTTTTTCTGTCTTCCTTAACAAATGTGACTTACTCCTCTGAGTAAATATTTTTGAAAGTGCTCTGAAAACAATAGAATTATTATTTCAAAAGCTAGTAGAAAATAGAAATAAATTTGTCAAATTCTCTCACATTTTGCTCCTACATGAGTACCAGTCTCTGAGAGTAATTCAGACCAGGATTTGAATCTGGCTCTACCATTTAGTATCTGAGTGACTTTGGGGAAATAGTTTGATGTTTTAAAGAAAGCTTCTTCAGGGGTGCCTGGGTGGCTCAGTCGGTTAAGTGACCAACTTCAACTCAGGTCACGATCTCACAGTTCGTGGGATTGAGCCCTGTGTTGGGCTCTGTGCTGACAGCTCAGAGCCTGGAGCCTGCTTCAAATCCTCTCTCTCTCTCTCTCTCTCTCTCTCTCTCTCTCTGCCTCTGTCTCTCTCTCACTGTCAAAAATAAACATTAAAAATTGTTAAAGTGAACCTCCTCACAACCTTAAGAGAGATAATACTCTCTTTCAAATGATACTTGTTTGGTTGTTGCTATGGACAGTAAATTAGATATGAGTAAAGCATCAGATTGCCTAGTAGGCAATAAGTATTCATCAATTTTTTAATTCAGTATCCTGCTTATCACTATCATAATGTCATTGTCCTTTTCACCTAACATACTTAAAATATCTACTTTCTAAAAGTTTTTTTTAATCGTGCATAAAACATGCACTATATTTTCTTTTTTTAAGTTTATTTATTTATTTTGAGAAAGACAGAGAGAGAGAGTAAGCGGAGGAGGGGCAGAGAGAGTATCCCAGGCAGACTCCACACTATCAGCACATAGCTGGATATGGGGCTCCAACCCATGAACCCTGAGATCATAACATGTGCCAAAACCAAGAGACAGTTGCTCAACCGACTGAGGTACACAGGGTCCCCTAAGTACTATTTTTTTTCTGCACAAGCATCAGATTTTTAGTGGCTTTAAGTATTTCCTAAACATTTTGAAGGAAAATCCATGTGTAGCTTATGTGTTATAAAGTCATACAAACACATAGAAGGTAACTCTAAAATGAGTTTTTATATAGTTTTTGAAATCAGTTATATTCATTTATGTTTTATATTTATATTATTTATGTAAACCTTATATTGTAATTACAGTTGTTCTATGCCTAGTTTAACAGAAACCCCTGAAATAAATACTTGCTTATAGGAAAAGTGGGTATAAAAACATTTTTTAAATATTATATAATACCTCTTCATTGGCTATGCATACATTATATTTTTTAAAAAGTATCATCTTATGTTGGGGCGCCTGGGTGGCTCAGTTGGTTAAGCACCCGACTTCTGCTAAGGTCATGATCTCGCTGTTTGTGAGTTCGAGCCCCACATCAGGCTCTGTGCTGACAGCTCAGAGCCTGGAGCCTGCTTCAGATTCTGTGTCTCCCCATCTCTCAGCCTTTCTCCTGCTCATGCTCTGTGTCTCTCTGTCTCTTAATAATAAATAAATGTTAAAAAAATTTTAATGTCATATTATGTAGCATTTTATTATAATGACACCTTCTATTATCCCCTGAACCTTATGAAATAATTGCAATTAAAATCACTCAAAGACTTTACAGTCTAGTAGCTATCTGTGGTCAAATGAAACATAACCATGTGTGTGTGTGTATATGTGTGTAAATAAAATTTACTCTCTGAAACAGTGCTGAACTCAAGTATAATAGCTCTTCACTCTTAATAGCTTCATAGATGGCTTTTGGTAGTTCTATCAAACGTAGCTGTAGGGACCTTTAAATTTCTAAAGAACACTCATTTCTCTAAGAAGTTGTACTGCAAGACCAGAGAAAGCTTTTATTTATAAAAATCTAAATGTTTGATGTTTGTACACATTATAGTCTAAATATATAGATATGTGTAACAAACACCCATAAGCTAGAAATAATTTGTCTCTCAATGTACAGATTGGTTAAAAACTTAGTAAATCTAGCTCTTCATTACATTTTTTGTTTGTGTGTTTGTTTAGAATAAATTAAGGAAATGCTGAGTATATTTACTAATTGTAAATGTTTTTCAAAGAATTGGTAAAAGAAAAAAAAATACTGCCTGTTATTCATGTGTACAGGTATTTTTAGCCTACTGATAATTATTTTTCACTCCAAAAATCCTACATAGATTTTCAGTTAAAATTTCTAGGTGTCTACCATGAGATTTTTTAAACTTTAGGAACAACTATTGTTTAAGTATACCAGTGATTTTCTTAACCACCCCAGAAAAGATACAGAGCCACCACCAGAAATCACACACAAATAAAAACGAGAGTGACCACATTCTTATTTTACACAAATGTATGTCTCTTGAATGCATATTTATTATGTAGACTTTGGATTGGTACCTAGCACTGGATCATTGATGGACTAACAAAAGGAAATACATTTTTGCTAAGGCTTGCTAATTGATTTTCTTAATATTTATTTGCAGTTTTTAAATTCATATGGCAAAAAGCTAGTTACTTTAAATTCACATAAACTTTTCTTCTCATATACATGCCTCTATTGTACTTATGTAATTTATTTGTTGAACACAGTCAAATATTACTAGTCTTTTAAAATCTTTAAACAGAATTAATCTTGAGTAAAAACTTTCTTCAATTTGTGCATTATGAACATGAATTCCAAATACCCACAGTAATTGTCATTTAAAAAATTAATTTAATTTTATTTAGTTCACTTAAAATACAATCATATGTGCTGAAGTACTCTTCATCAATGTTTTTATTTTATGGCTGTATTTTAAAAAAATAATTCCCCTCAAGTCATTTGACTTACTTCTAGAATTAATATTTACTGCAATATTCACTTAAAAAATGTTCAATGTTCAATTCTACCCAAGTGATGCATGAATGACTCTCCCTATGAACTTCGATAAAAATAATATATATTATAGAAACAATTTCTTAACCAATATTGCCCTTACTCCCTTCATATATATATTTGTTGGTTCAGTATCTAAATTTTTTTCACATAATTTTACACAAGAAAAACCTCATTAAGAAAACATCAGCTTATTCAAAATTGGACATTTTCAAAAATAGAATTCAGGGCCAAATTGAATGATTTATTTCTCTCTAACAAAAATATTACGCCTGTGCATCCTTTTTATATAATTATTTTCTAGGCTCATCTTTTATTTACCAGATTTTACTATCTTTTAATACTAGGGTAAGATGAAAAATATTTATCAGGTAAATAATATTCATTGAGCAAATTTATAGTTAAACTAAAGCATACACTGTTGTAGAAATCTACTCCTTTAATCTGTTCCTTATACATATTAAAATAAGTGATACTCTGAGATGATATTTTCAGTGTTGTTTTCAGGAAACTAAGATTCATAAAATAGGAATAATAAAGTTGTCTATTTGAGGCATCAACTTAACAATTTGACTCTAGTAATAAAGAATCTGGAACAATATAGTTTTTATTATTACTTCTACTACTGCCTTAGAAATAACAGAAAATTGGGGTGCCTAGGTGGCTTAGTCGTTTAAGCATCCAGCTCTTGGGTTTGGCTGAGGTCATGATCTCACAGTTTCATGGGTTCAAGCCCTACACTGGGCTCTGTGCTGATAGCACAAAACCTGTTTGGAATTCTCTGTTTCCCTCTCTCTCTCTCTGCCCTTCCTCCACTCATGGGCACTCTCTCTCATAATAAATAAATAAACTTAAAAAAAGAAATAGAAGAAAATAAAATTACTAGAATCTATCAAAGGAATAGCTTCAGTTGATGCAAAGATAAATTTTATCATTGAAAAACTACTTTCTCACTATTTTTCCAAATTCATTAAAACAAAAGGAAGAAATTATATTTCTCATAATAAATAATTCTCAGTTCGGTTCCCATTATATATTTGGGCAAGACTTTATACTTAAGTTCACAGAATTCACCCCATTACATCAAAATGATATGTCACTGAATATTCATGCATTAATGCGTGTGTGTGTAAGTGTGTATGGAAGAATATGTTTCTATGTTTTTACTTCTCTTGAATATTTTATCCATTCTTTTCAAACTCACCTCTATAGTATAAATTCCTCCATTAAGTCATCTTCAACTAACCCAGCTCATCAAAATCCTCTCCTCCTATGATTTCATATAGCATTATTCAAATATTAATATTAGTCACTGTTCTTGAAACTAGAAATATGTCACCAGCAAGTGAAGAAAAGTTGGGAAAAATCATAGATATTATTTTGAACTTATGATATAACAAGTTACTCTATAAAAATAATTTCACAGTATATGAGATCAGTGTCTATACATATATATGAATGTATATAGTCTATAAATATTATTGCACACATATACATATGTATAATATGTTGTGTTAATAAATTTTCATATAGGTGATATTGTAGCATCTACGGATGAATTAAATTTATTTATTTTTATTTTTTTTCAACGTTTATTTATTTTTGAGACAGAGAGAGACAGAGCATGAACAGGGGAGGGGCAGAGACAGAGGGAGACACAGAATCTGAAACAGGCTGCAGGCTCTGAGCGGTCAACACAGAGCCCGATGACGTGGGGCTTGAACTCACGGGCGGTGAGATCATGACCTGAGCCGAAGTCCCAAAGTCGGACGCTTAACCGACCAAGCCACCCAGGCGCCCCCGGATGAATTAAATTTAATGACTTAGCAAAGTTGCTGGATGCAAACTAAATACATAAAATCAATTATATTTATAAACACCAGGTAAATAAATGTGAAAAATTGAAATGAAACTACCAATTATATTTATAAAATATAAGGAAATCAGGAATATATCCATTAGAGAATATGCAATCAAAATAAATGGAGAGAATGGTCACATTCAGGAACAGGAAATTTCAATAATCTGGAAGTGACAATCTCAAATTGACCCCTTGATTTAATAAAATTAAATGAAAAAAATCTTAACAGGAGGAATTTGACAAGGTAATATTGAAAGCACATGGAAGTGCAAAGAGCCAAAAACATTTTTTTAAAGAGTCATTTAGTCTACATGGTATTGACACAGGGATGGAGAAATACACTAAAGAAATATATAAGGGAACTCATAAACAGAACTCCAGTAAAATGTGAAGTCAAACAAGAAAATTTAAAAGATAATTTTTATTTTATCAGGATAGAAAGGTATTAAGCAGCAAGATGCAAAATGTGTAAATCATAAATGAAAATATTGATTGATACTACTATATTATAATTCAGAGAAATTATTTACAGTACACAGCTCTTTAAATGATATACTCCTTGATTATATAAAAAGGTATCATTTCATTAGAAAATGTGCTAAAAAGATTAACTAGTACTTCACTGAAGAAAAATGTGAATAGTCAAAATCCTATGAAATAAAAACTAAATTTATTACTAATCAGAGATTTAAAGCTTAAACCACAATTCTCACTCTATTAGAAAAATAAGCTAAAATATTTAATATCAAGTCCTTGTGAAATGATAGGTCTAGAGGAATGTTCATACACTGCTGATGGGAGTGTGAACTTGTACACTGTCTTCAAGAGACAATAGAATCTTTCACCCTCCCAAAGCCAATTTGCATTGAGCACATAGTCATTTACAAAAGAAAGACTTGGTATTGATGAAATAAGGCTTCAGAAAGAAAGTACAGAAAAAAGGCAAAGCATTTGAAAACTAACTTTAGATATGCAATTTTTTAAAATACTCTGTTGGAGATCATCACTAAGTAACTGAAAATTGAGGAGTGAAACTCAAAAATGATATCTGGCTTGGATAAATGAGTTATAATTGCAGCCTGGGAGGATTATCAATTGACAAGAAGGACAGATGTGACAAAACAAAAGATACATAAATGGTCTCCTGAAAATAAGTATCATTAAATTATCAGTGGAAGAATAGGAACAATAATAGAGTGGACATAAAATGGAGAATCAAGAGAGAAATAGGTCTCAGAAATCAAGGGAAAAATCTTTAAAGAAGATGAGGACTGATGTCTCCAGAGAAGATTCCATTTGAAAGAGAAATATAAACTAATTTTTATAAATAATTCTGCATTAATTTGGATCTGGAAAGTTATTTGGTTTTGTTCAGAGTAGGTTCATATTAAACCTTTACATATGTATCCTTATTCTTCATGACAAGATACAGATTTATTCATTAAACCATGAATAGAAGAAAGCTTCCCAACCACCATTTCTGCATTTTATGAAAATAAATGCTATAAGCATATTTTTAAAATTTGGTTAACTTTTCAAATTGAATTATTAAGTTAAATATCAATATATTCATATAAAATAAAGAAGACACTAATTCTTTTTTACTTGAAATTGGGTTAGCTATAGCCCTAAATGTAGCAATTTTCTAACAGATGTGTATGTAGGACAGAGAACCAAATTCAATTTTTTTTTTCATTTTTTACTGAGGTATAATTGACACATAACACAATGATTCAATATTTATGTATATTGTGAAGTTATCATCACAGTATATCTAGTTAATATCCATCACCAAACATAGTTACAGAATTTTTTTTCTTATGATGTGTACTTTTACAATGTGTTCTTTTATCAAGTTCCTAATATACAACAGGGTATTACTAAGTATAGTCACCATGCTGACCATTACATCCCCTTTACTTCCTTTATCTTATATTTAGAAGTTTTCATGTTGTCACCCCCTTCACCCATTTTTCCCTCTCTCCATCCCCAACTTCTGGCAGCCACCAATCTGCGTTCTGTATCTATGGGCTTGTTTTTTGTTTGTTTGCTTTTTGGGGTTGTTTTGTTTTGTTTTGTTTTTAGATTCCACATAAAAATGAGATTGTATAGTATTTGTCTTCTTTCTGACTTATTTCACTTAACATAATGCCTTCAGTTTTCACCAATGTTGGCTAAATTTCTTTCTTTTTTATGGCTTAATAGTATCCCTTCAAAATAAAACGTGTTTTATTTTCTATATCCATTAATCCATCAATGGACACTTAGGTTGTATCCACATCTTAGTAATTGTAAAGAGTGCTGCAATGAATATGGAGGTTTATATATGTCTTCCAGTTAGTGGCACCCCAGAGACAGTAAGTAATGTGTCCTAAATAATACCATTAACTATTCAGTATCTGAGCTATGATTAGAATTCAAGATAACTGACCCTGTTATGGTACTTGTTACTCTAACACACTATCTTCCATAAATAACTGTTTTAATTAAAAGATAAAACAGCAATGATCTTACACAAATGCATCAGAATTTTAAAAAATGTCAACTTACAAAAAAAGCAAAAATTTTACGCTTCCTTAGATTTTTAATATAGTTACATCTGGTTTTTGTGGAATAAACAATTTGTCAAACGTATATCAAGTGACTTTCCCCAATGCTATTTTAAATATATAAATGAATTAAGAATTTATTACTCAAAAGCATTTTTAAGATTTAATACCCTTTATGTATTTCTTGGTATTGTATTGGGGATTGGACATCAATCAACATCCAATGAATTTATAATATCAAGTGGTGACTACACAATCCTGATGTTAAAGGAAGGATCTTGTTCCAAAACGATCTCTGCTAAGTGCAAAGGTCTGCCTTGAAGGCAATAGAAGTATGTTAATTGATCATTGCAACAGAGGAGACATCACTTCTTAGAGTTTCATCACCTAATCACTATATTTATGCCAAGATTATGCCAGTATGTCTACTCAATTGGGTACCACAAAAATCCTTCTGATGCACTTGCTGAGAATCAGCTCCCAATCCCAGTGGGGTCTAGCTCCAAATTCTCCAATAGTAGAGAATAAAAATCAACTTTTGCTCTATTATATGATAAATTAAAAAACAACTCTTCTCAGGATGCCGTTTCTTTATTATCTAAATCTAGTGGCAGTGAGTGAAAAGAAGGCTCATATTTTTGACTTGGTATTTGGGGAGATATTATCAATACCGAATATGTTTGCAATGTTAATCTCTAAAAATTTGAACAGAGAGGAGTGTACCATAGTAGATAAGAGTGTGAACTCTCCTACCTAGGTTTAAATTCCAGGTTCCCATATGTTAGATGTAAGGTATTGGGCAAGTTTTGCTTCAGTTTCTTCATCTGTAAAAAAGATATTTAACAATCTCTACCTCAGAGAATATTTTGACTTTTGAATTGCATAGTCTTTTTGAAGGACTTAGAAAATTTCTGGCATATAGTTTGTGTTCAGTGAGTTACTGCTATTATTATGTGTATTAAATCTGTGAGCACTCCTTCTGGTTATTAAATTTTATCTCCTTTTTGCCAAATATATTTATTTCTGATCAGAGCTATTTAATGCCTACATGTCAGATACAGTACTGGACACTTAGACCTCTCTGCAAGATCTTGTAACATCAGTTTTTAGATCAGTGAGATGTAGAAGGGCATAGTAAGACTGCATCCTCTTATTTGAAGGGAAGGAATTAGCATATTGTGTTTATGATACATCAGATTTTAGAGCAGATTCTTTACATGCATTGTGCTATTCACTCCTTCTCAAAAACAATTTTACAAAGGAAGAATTGAAACAAGAAAACTGATTCAAATTAAATCACTAAATATATGAATGGTGTCAAAATACATCTCAGTTTTCTGTCTAAATCTTGCTTTTGTTGTTGTTGTTTCCCCTACATGTAACACCTATGTGATAACAAATGTTAAGAACTCCATGTAATTATCAAATAAGTTCTGAAATATTTTCTATGTTATAGAGAATGAGCAGGCACATAAAATATTCATATAAATATTTGACTATACTATTAAGGTCTTTTATCTTCATTTTTGACTTCACTTTTCAGGACTGATATAGATTTCTCTCAAGATTAATCCTCAATGAAGTTACCATTTAAAAACCTTTCCAGCCAAAACTTACGATGCAAATCAAAAGAATATGTATTCATACTGTGCTGTTCATAGTTTGGATTTAATTCTAAACTTTTGCCTTATAAAATTTTGTTTCATATACATAAAGGGAATGTATAGCCTATGATTAGCTATTATCTTTGTTTTTGTGAAATATTGCTTATGTGGCTGTGATACTTAACTTCATAATCTGAATATTGTTTAATCTCAGAGAAGAACCAGCCAGTTTATAAAATATCAGATTGGAGTGGCATGTCTTTCCTAACATTTCTATGCTAAGCCTCATTTCATAAAGATATACTTCTTTAACTTTTTATTTAAATTCCAGTTAGCTAACATACAGTATAGTATTAGTTTTAGGTGTACATGTTAGTGATTCAACCCTTACATACAATACCCGGTGCCCATCATAAAGATATTTTTTAGACATAGTGATTTTACACTTGAGTTTACTGTTTGGCAGATGCTGAAATATACTACTATAATCATCCTGCACATAGCCTTTGGAAGTATTTATAGGGACAATCATTGCTTCAATTTTTATATTATGGCAGCGTCCCAGGAACTTCTGACTGGTTTTAGTTGCACTGCAATTCTGTTTAATGGTGGCCCCTGCCCCATGACAATATAAAAAGTGCCCTTCTACCATTAATTTGTAAACCTCTGGTATTGAGGCCATCTTGATCACACAGTCATTATGTGGCTGGCTTACAGCCACTGCCTCACTGCCATTGCCAGTTATTATATAATTAAATGAAATGATGTGTCGGTAGTATATTCAGATCACTTTAACATTTATCATGATGATGAGCAACTCTTGTTCTTCTAGCATTGTCTGCTTTAGCCAGTAGTACAAAATGTATTCATAGGATAAGAACCACCTTTCCAGTTAAATTTGTGATGTGAAAATATGGTCCTAGTCTCATCTATCTTAATAGGTGGAATCAAGTAAATTAATACTTAACCCAATTGTTGGAACTTCATGCACAAATAATTTGGCCTCAACTAATCAGGTTTATAAGGTAACCTAAGCTACCATCAATTGGTTTAATGTCAATCAAGGTGATACCTTGGGAATACACAGTTCCATTTAGATCCCTTTAGATCAGCAGATTTCAACTGCGGTGATTTTGCCCTCCAGAGGACACTGGGTAATGTCTGAAGACATTTTTAAATGTCACAACTTGGGACGGTTGCTACTGGCATCTAGTGAGTACATGTTGGGGATGCTGCTAAATATCCTTCAATGCACAAGACAGTCATCCACACCCCCTCTAAAAAAGGATTACCTGGCTCCAAGTGTCAATAGTACAGAGGGTGATAATCTTGGCTTTAGATAAGAGAAACTTGACCTTCAACTAATACCCTTCAGTGGGATACAGTCAGGGTGCTGCAAAGCTGTTTTCTGGCTTCCACTGTCCACATCACACATAAATGTTTATGCAGAGAAAATTAAAATTATAGAAGTGTACAAAGGGACCTAAGTGTATAATGTAAGTACATATCTCAGGAAACAAGTCTCAACTACTTTCCTACTATAGTCATTTGCTCATAGACACATTCAAACATAGACCAATAGTAAAATTATACCTACACACTTTTAACTTAAGCATCTTTGTGAAACAATAAGAAGTTGAATGTATATAGTTTGACAGTGATGTCAATTTTTACATAGGCCTCTCTGTATTGAAATCATAGGAAAAATAATACTGTTTTGACCACTAATTTTGTACATATATTTTTGTTCAGAGACTATTTTTTTTTAATTTTTTTTTAACGTTTATTTATTTTTGAGACAGAGAGAAACAGAGCATGAACGGGGGAGGGGCAGAGAGAGAGGGAGACACAGAATGGGAAGCAGGCTCCAGGCTCTGAGCCATCGGCCCAGAGTCCGACGTGGGCCTCGAACTCACGGACCGTGAGATCGTGACCTGAGCTGAAGTCGGATGCTTAACCGACTGAGCCACCCAGGCGCCCCGTTCAGGGACTATTTTAATGAAAGTTACCCAGGAGTCTGATTTCAAATTCACAATTAATCACTCATTCAATATTACTGAGTGTGATTTAAGTGCCTGATATTGTTCTCTCATTACTCTAAAAGCCTGTGTTAAGTACAAGGGAACCCACTTCACTTTAAGGGAATGACAGAGGCACTTGAGTGGAATTTAAGTCCTGTGGGTAGCCAGAGGCTGTGCTTCTCAGGTTTTCATGTGCTTAAGAATCACTTGGAGGTACTTTTTATCATATTCTTGGGCTTGAGCACCAAAGAGTCTGATTTAGTATGTATAGAGTAGGTATTTTAAAACAAACCATCCTGGTGATTTCATGCAGATGATTTCAGACCATAGTTTCTGAAATACTGCCTTAGATCTGTAGTTCACTGGGTACAACTCTAAATCTACAAGGGATTCAATTTGGGAAAGGGAGACTAGGAAAGACTAGACATAAAGGTCAAAAAAGTTTATGACTATAAACAGTGAATTATTGTTAATTCATAGCAATAATCCATTGATTCAATAAGTATTTACTGTAAGCCAATTATCTACCAGCACTAGTGTAGGCACTAAGAATATTGCTTTAAATAAAACAGAAAAAAATAATCTGCCCTGATGGAGTTTACATTCCAGTGGGAGGAGCCAGACAATGAATTACTAACATAAGGCAGAAACAATTAATAGTTTTTATTAGATGCAGACTTTAAGGTGATTTATTAGGAAGCTCTTGAAAGAATTTAAAAAATTATTTCCTTTGAAATATGTTCCATCTCTACACTCCTTTCCATAGACCCATAATTTTACCAAATTTTAAAAATACAAATTGACACTACATTTATGGGCCAATGTTTTATTTCAAAGCAATATCATATCTCACTCTCTAAATGATGCTGTTGTCACTTGTTACATAGTATCTAAAAGTAAAAATCTTGGCAAATCCTGCTGTCATGTTTTGTTATCCATTGTGAAGAAATATTGCATACATTTTATTTTGGCTGCCTTTAGATCTAACTGCATATGTTGTTATAACTACAATTTATGTAGTTTAGTATGATGTTGCAATTTTTATTAATACAATTTTATTGCTTATTACTTAATACAATTTTTAATGTTTTCTGATTTGAATGAGAAAATAAATTATAATATTTGTGTGTATCGTTGTTGTTGTTATTCCTCAACTATCTAGGACACTAAATTTGGAGGATTTGAAAATTATCCCAATCAATAAGAGAAAAATATTAAAAGTTTTTGAAAAACTTTAGGATGCAAAGTTTATTTACTGAAGACTTTCTTGGAACTTTTATTATATGATTATGAATTGTGATCCTTCAAGACATGATAAATTAAACAACATTACCTAAACTTTTTCAATCATGATTTCTTTTCATGGAGTTTATAAAAGGACCACATGCTCTGAACGAATGATTAAGAGAAAAGAAAAATATGGAAAACAATTTTTTAAAAACCTGACAAGCCAAATTTGAAAAAAAATCTATCATCTGTCTATCTATACACACACACACATAATTGTATGACTACATGACCTACATTTAATTGGGTGTGAATGTTCATCAGGACAACTCCTTTGCTACTTTGAGTTGATATTTTCTGATTTTATTGCTTGTATATCAGGCTAAGAAGAAGTAATTTTCAGATTAGTTCCTAATCATTAAGTTACTTTCTTCTCCCAAGAGAGCAGAACATAGTTCTCACCATCAAAGCATTAAAAGAATGCATCAAAGGAAAATAACAAAGTCAAAGGAAGCAGTAGTCTGAATAGAGAATGACAAATCTTTTGCTGGCAAATCTATGAATATTGGCCAAGGTTTTGTAGAATATATTGGAGGGAGCACACATCCAAGGAAATGAATCACTACAAGTACACGCACAAAGATACTCTGTGAGCATACACATTATTAAAGATGGAGAGTAATCTTAAAATAAATATTAAAGATTGAAGCAAACAGAACATTCCACTACCCATAGGTTTTAATTAAAAAAAATAGATAAAAGACATATAAAAGCATCCATCAAATCTGAAATTGGGTGTATTTGCACACTGACTTGTTGTAGGAAAGATTTAGAGTAATTACTAATTTGACTATTTCAACTTCTAAATTTCACATTATTTTTACATTGCATAATACAAATGTATTTTACAATATAAAATATTGTACAATATGCTACACAATATAAAGATACCATACAATATACTGTTTTTCAGTAGTGACAAATATTAAAACACTTACATTAACAAAGTCTCTGTGTTAAGGGCCAGTTGGTATTATGAAAGAAATCTAGACGCAAACAGAACTTATCCCTTTAGCCATATAAGACAGGGATTTTTTCTTTGTGAGGCAGAATTTGGGATCAATATCATAATTTTAATGATGATTATTCTGGATTATATGTGTTTATGCTTCAGTTAAATATAATGAATTTTATTCAGTTCTCATGTAATGGGTTCAGTTCTGTCAGTTCACAAAGTATCTTTTCTTCATAAAGTTTCAATCTTTCATTTATTCATTTAACAAATTAAGGGTTTATGGTACTCCTAGTAGGTCACAATTCAAAATGTCTACCTAGCATCATGACAACTTTCTTGCATTTCTTTGATACTCTCTGTTTCTTTCAAATAGAATATCAGTGTTCAGAGTTAGCAAAGCAAGGTTAGCTACACCTTTCAGAACACTGTCTCAGTGAGACTATTCTGTTTAAAATTGTTACTGTGGGCATACATTAAACATCTGTCAATTTACTTGTGGCTCAGTCAGTCTGGACCCTGTTGAAAGTTTACTTTTATTACATAAAAGGATAACACATTTTGTTTTGGCTTACCTTCTTCTTAGTAACTTAGAATTGGTATGTGTATGTAATGTCACACATGGATACACACAGGTAAATAATCAAAAGAGAATAATAATGAAAGAAAACAGTAAATCAAAGAAGTTAAGCATTCTGGTATATTTTTGTGTTAGATCAGGAAAATTAACATTATAGATGCAATAATAAATATTACTTATGATAGTGATCCTTCAATATTAAGCAAATGCTAGCTGTTTATGCTATCATAACATCACTTTCCTGGTGAGAAACTCATGGTACTAGGTCACTAGTTTATAATCCCATTAGGTTGGGATTAGGAAAAAACATCTCCTTCTATAGGCTTTAAGTGCTGCTAAAATTTAGGGAATATGCAGAACAAAGTTCCAAGGAATGTGATTATAAGCCAGAGATCAGAGGAAAAGCTGGCATGTGAAGAGAAAAAATGATTTAAAAATGTGACGGAGCACCTGGGTGGCTTAGTCTACAGCTCAGGGCATAATCTCGTGGTTCATGAGTTCAAGCCCCACAT
This sequence comes from Panthera pardus, assembly GCF_024362965.1. Taxonomy (NCBI): domain Eukaryota; kingdom Metazoa; phylum Chordata; class Mammalia; order Carnivora; family Felidae; genus Panthera; species Panthera pardus. The sequence goes on along the minus strand of NW_026526677.1, from coordinate 80,707,526 downwards.
CAAGCTTTCTGCTGTCAGCGCAGAGTCTGTTTCAGACCCTCTGTCCTCCTCGCTCTCTGCCCCTCCCGCACTCGTTCTTTCTCTTTATCTCAAATAAATAAAAACTTAAAAAAATTTTAAATGGGGCGCCTGGGTGGCTCAGTCGGTTAAGCGTCCGACTTCAGCTCAGGTCACGATATCACGGTCTGTGAGTCCGTGAGTTCGAGCCCCGCGTCGGGCTCTGGGCTGATGGCTCAGAGCCCGGAGCCTGCTTCCGATTCTGTGTCTCTCTCTCTCTCTGCCCCTCCCCCGTTCATGCTCTGTCTCTCTCTTTCTCAAAAATAAATAAACGTTAAAAAAAATACTTAAATAAAAAAAAATTTAAATAAAAAAATAAAGTGACAGAAAATGAAGACATCTATTTTAAATTGTGGCATAAAATGAATTAGAATTCTATCTCTGTAAAATCATAATCATATCTGTTAAATAACTTTTCTTTTAATAATGATGCATAAATAAAAATATTTATGACTTTTTTTCCCTTTATTCCCAGACAGAATAAAAAGAAAGAATAGTTACATATCTAGAAAAGAAAGGGAGGCACATAATACAGTGATTCCTCAACTTTAGCTGCATCAGAATCACCTGGTGAATTAAACATGAATTAAACAACATGGTTCTGGGATCTGCACCCTTACTCTGATTCAATAGGTAGTGCCTGACAATTTTAATTTCTAATCAAAACAAATTTTCTCATTCTTAATTTTAATTTCCAACAAGTCCCTACATCATACTGACTCCTCTAGACACTTAGAGAATCACTGATAAAATCCATAGGGATATCTTTAGAAATCTAAATCTATCTTTTGGATACAGGAAGGAGAATACAGACAGCAGTATACTGCAGGATCAGAAAATGCCTACTCTACTATTCCTCCCTATTGCCCATTCTCCTTTGCAAATGCTTAATGGATATTTCTCATTCTAATTTTTTTTTCGTCACCCAAACTTCGATTCAAAATCTTATGAAATTTAAAGACAATCCTAGGCAAACACCATGAAGGAAATCTACCCCAATTGTTTTATACGAAGTGTTTCATCATGTAAAAGAATGGATGTTTGAAATAGTAATAGAAAATGATAATTACATTATATGTCAATTTTATATTGTTACCTAAGATTTCTACTTACCACACCAATTTTTGTGTGCATATGAGAAAAGAGCTATTTAAACATTATTCTCCTCAGGAATAAAATGCCTCCAATAGTACATGAATTAAAATATTAAAGTAAGACTATGCAGTCTTTTATACTCTTTTTCTAAAGTCTCTAATGTGTCTCTTTGTGGCTTTTAGTCACATCCTTGTTGTTATAAACTTTGATGAATCTGTACATGAGGTCTATGAAAAGAGATGAGTGGTTATTAGATGTGAACAAGTATCTTACTATATATGAAAAGGCACAGTTGGTTTACAGAGTCATCCCTCAACAATTTTAAAAGTAATTTCAATGGAAAAGTGGAAGTTACCTAATATGTGGGAGACATTATGACTATATCAGAAAATGTTCCATTAGCTTGAATTAGGTACTAAACCTGTTAAGCTATTGATCATTAATGAAATCATATTTTCACAGACATATTATCACTCATATCTGGGACAATAAAACTAGAAAATAATTTTAAACTTTTTTGATTGGTAATTAAACCTGTCTAAATCTTAATTTAATTTCACTTCTTAGAATATTATGGGAAATTAATATTTACATTGTTTAAGTTTCCTTAGTTTCAGTTTTTATAAAGTCATGTACTTCTATGGGAAAATGTATTTTATTTTTAATATAGATATATGGGGAACCTGGGTGGTTCAGTTGGTCAAGTATCTAACTGTTGGTTTCGGCTCAGGTCATGATCTCACAGACCATGAGTTTGAGCCCTGTGTCAGGCTCTGCACTCACAGCATGGAACCTGCTTGGGATTTTCTCTCTCCCGCTCTCTCTGCCCTTTCCCCATCATGCTGACTCTCTCTCTCTTTCTCTCTTTTTCAAAATAAATAAGTAAACTTTAAAATGATATAGAGTTTATAATCAGTTATGTGATCAAATATTTTTGTACAATAATTTTCTTACACTGTTACTTATAATTAATAAAATTAGAAATAAGCCAAATGTAGAGGGATAGAAGAATGGCAAAATATACTACAGTATAAACCGACAATGAAATATCATACATTCAACAAAAGTCTTATCTAGGAGTTAGGGTTAAGGGTAGTTTTTATTGACCACATTACTTTTCTGCATTTGGCAAGTTTTCTAAACTCAAAAAATTTAAAAAAAGTAACAAATTGTTTTTGAATCAACACATTTTGACATTTACAATTATTTCTTTGTAATATTCTTATTTAATCAGTTTACTCATTGTAAGGGTCACTCATCTGACAATTGCATAAAGTTCATTTGAGGGGCAGATTGTACACTTGTATCTAGATACAATACATTTTTAATCAATTATAAAATTTCAAAGAAACATTCTTTATGAGACAATAGTGATAAAAATGACAAAAAAATGTTAGCATGGTAACAAGCTTGTTAGAATTCTTATTCAAAAACTCTTTCTCTTGCCAACTCAGGTACAGTTCCAAATCATAATGCTTTCACTGTATGTGTTACTATGGAATTCTCATTTAAGAAATCCATAATGTGTTCTCAAACCAAGTTCATTCATAAATATTCCTTACATAACAACCATACAGGAGTTTGTGAAGCAGTATGTAAGACTCAGGAATGGGAGATGTTTCTGGGCACAGGTGTGAGAAAGAATCTGGCAGAAGAGAAAGGAAGACGGTGGCAGAGTAGGAGGCCATTAGGCTTGCCTCATCCCATGGACACAACTAGATAGCTTCAATTCATCCTAAATACCACAGAAATTGATCTGAAGACTGACAGAACAAATTCCACAACCAAGGGGAGAGAAGAAGCCACATTAAAGAAGAAGACCAAGACATAGACAAAATATGAAGATAGAAGAATTTATCCCAAACAAAAGAATAACATAAGGCCACAACAAGAGATCTAAGTGAAACAGACATAAGTAACATGTCTGATCGAGAATTTAAAGCAACAATCATAAGGATATTCACTGAGCTTGAGAAAAGAATAGAAGACCTCAGTGAGACCCTTACCACAGAGATAAAAGAGTTGAAAAGAATCAATCAGTGATGAAGAGTGAAGAAGAAGAAGAAGAAGAAGAAGAAGAAGAAGAAGAAGAATATTGGAAACAGGCTCGATGTAATGAACAGCAGGCTGGAAGGAGAAAAGGAATGAATTAGTGACCTAGAATACAAAGTAATAGAAAATAATAAAGCTGAAGAAAAGAGAAAAAGGAATTATGGAAAATGAGATGGAATTAGGGAGATCAGTGATTCCATCAAAAGTAATAGCATTCAAAATAAAGGAGACCCAGAAGAAGAAAAGAGAGAAAAGGTGAAGAAAATTTATTTGAAGAAATAATAGATGAAAACTTACCTAATCTGGGGAAGGTAAAGACATCCAGATCCAGGAGGCACAGAGAACTCCCATCAAAATGAATAAAAGCAGGCCAACATCAAGGCATATTATAAGTAAATTTGCAAAATATAGTGATGAAAAAAAATCTTAAAAGCAGCAAGACAAAAGAAGGCTTGAATTTACAAGGGAAGACCCAAAAAGCTAACTGGAGATTTGTCAACAGAAACTCACCAAGCTGGAAGGGAGTGGCATGATATATTCAAAGTCCTGAATGGGGAAGATCTGCAGCCAAGAATACTCTATCCAGGAAAGCTATCATTCAGAATATATATATACATATACATATACATATACATATACATATACATATACATATACATATACATATACATATACGTATATGTAGATATATATAATATATGTATATATATATGTAGATATATATATATATAGATATATATGTAGATATATAGATATAGATATAGATATATAGACATATATACGTAGAGAGAGAGAGAGAGATAAAGAGTTTCCCATGCCAAACAAAAAACAAAACAAAACAAAAACAAAAATAAAAACAAAAATTAAAGGAGTTTGTGACCACTGAATCAGCCTTGCAAGAAATATTAAAGAAGATTCTTTGCAATAATAAACTGGAAAAGAAAGACTGAAAGTGACACATATAAGAAAGGAACAGTGAAAATCTCCAAAAATAACGACAAAACAAGTATAAAATGGCAGTAAATACATATCTATTGATAATATAATAGCTTTCAGGGGCACCTGTGTGGCTCAGTTGGTTGGGTGTCCGACTTTGACTCAGGTCATGATCTCGGGGCTTGTGGGTTTGAGCCATGCATCAGGCTCTGTGCTGACAGCTCACAACCTGAAGCCTGCTTTGGATTCTTTGTCCTTTCTTGCTCTACCTCTCCCCCACTCATGCTCTGTCTCTCTCCCTCTGTCTCTCTCGCTCAAGAATAAATAAACATTAAAAAATATTTTTAAATAATAGCTTTGAATATAAATGGAATAAATGCTCCAGTCAAAAGGCATAAGGTGTCCAAAAAATAGAAAAGGAAGAAAAACTTACAAATTCATTCTAGGAGGCCAGCATTACCATGAAACCAAAATAAGATAGACTCCACAAAAAAAAAGAACTATAGGCCAATATCCCTGATGAATAAGGATGCAAAAATTCTCATGAAAATGTTAGCAAATAGGGTTCAATAATAAATTAAAGAAAGTCATTGACCATGATCAAGTAGTTGTTATTACTGGGTTTCGATGGTGCTTCAATATTCACAAATCAATCAACATCATATACTCCACTTTAATAAAAGAAAGTATAAGCAGCATATGATCCTCTCAGTAGACACAGAAAAAGCATTTGACAAAGTACAACATCCATTCATGATAAAACCCTCACAAAGTAGGTTTAGAGGGAACACAGTTCAACATAATAAAGACCATATATGAAAAACCCGTAGGTAATATCATCCTCAGTGGGGAAAAACTGAGAGAATTTCCTTTACACTCAAGTCAAGCAATCTTGATAAGAGCATGTTTTAAAAATATTTCTGGAAGGCAAGGATTCTATATATTTGGAGTTTTATATATGTATTCAACTTTTCACTGAGCAGTTCCAGTTCTAACGATGGATTTTAAGGGGAAAAAAAAGATGTTAATAAAAAGATGAATGCTTAAGTATGTTCATAGCAGCATTATGCTTAAGATAGGTAATTTTGAAAAAAATGTGAAAATCATTAGGAATCATTATAATAGAAAGCTATCATGCCATTAAATGTCATATTAGCATTGCATTTTAATGACCTAGGCATCCACATATTCAAAATAATTGCCACACAAAAATATTCATAATAATTGCTAAGTAAAAATGCACATTGCAAATGTGTATATTCAGGAGGTATTGTTACTTAATATGTTTGTATTGGTAGAATAAGAGTAGAAGGACATATAGCACACTATAACAGTGGTGCTTTTATGTATAGTTTTAATTTTTAGCAACAGTAATATTATTATTAATAACCGACATTTCTAAAGGATATGCTATATGCCAGGCATTAAACTAAGCATTTTATGTGGATCATATCACTAAATAAAACAAATTCTGCAATAATATACTATTATTTTATCAATGAAGAGACAAATGTTTGGAGAAAATAAATAATTTGTCAAAAATTATAGATACACTAAACAGTTGAACCAGAATTTGGGTCTAATCTGACTCAAATTACTTTCCTGCTCTTTGTGATTATGTGTGTGTGCATGTGTATGGTGGTGGTGAGGAGGCTCTGAAGTTTGTAAGTATTATTTAAAAATAGTGTTAAAGATGTTATTTAAAAGAATATAATGTTATAGGCCCACTCTGGGTACATTGTTTTGATTTTCTTAATTATCTGATAAATATTTTGTATACACTGATACATATCCGCTTGAGATAGAGAACAAATAGACATTCTTCTTGATATTTGTAAATTATATAATTTTATCATCTCAAACAAGATTGCCTACACAAGCAATTAAACTTTTTTTTTGTCACTTAGTACCAGGCATTTTAAACAAAACAAAACAAAACATTCAAATGATATTCCAAAGTAAAGGAAAGTATTGGAGAGGAAAGGAAGGGAGGAAAGGAGGGAACACTCAAGAGTAATCTAAAAGGAAGAAAGACAAGATGAATGAGCTGACAGAACCAGTGTTCTCCAATTCTTTAAATTATTAAAGTTAACTTAGTTATTTGAGTGATTTTCAACAAAATTATAAATGGTACACCAAGACACATTATTGCACGATGCTGGGTGCTCCATTACAGAGAATGTGTTTTGGCCATGGTGAATGTCTTTTTCTGTCTGGATTTTATTTTTCATATTAAAAGTATATTGACCACCCATAACTGGAGTTCCTATTGCTCACTTAACTCTTCACTGAAATAGTTTCTAATAAATTTGTGTTTTTAAAAGAGTGCCATGTTCATGACGTGAAGTCTCTTTTTGACTCACTCCAGAAGCCAAATTCCAGTCACTTCCTGTCACTAGGATTAGTGACACTCAATCCCAGGTAAATTATCTCCTCAAAACATAGGAATTCAAATTATAGTCATGGATATTCTACTGGCATTGTAGACATTGGCCTTCCTCAGTTAAGTATCTCTCAACTATCCATCCAAAATTCAATATAGATAAAATCTATTAAGTGAATATAACTGAAAGGAAAAGAAGTCCAACCAACTTTTCAAATATTAAAAAAAAATCTTCTTTTATCTAACCAGGGCTGGATAAAGTGATATATTTAGGCCATATTGTATTGATGACTACTATAAGAAATCACTCCACTTAATAGTTATGCCTATTGTGAGAATATCATCAAAGATACTTTTCATATTAATACAGAGCTTTCTGTAACATTATTCAAGAATAGTTGAAGAGATGTAATTTTCCTGGGAACTTGGTGGTTTTCTATGGTTTTAATCTTGGGGATAGTAAATTATATAACATATTGTTTTTCTTTCTACTCAGCAGTTAGGTAACTTTGGTTTAAATTTGTGGGCCATGAATAGGTCACGAATGTGTACATGTGAAAATAAAGTATATATATTTAGTCTTACATTTGTTTACTTTTTATCTGCAATCTTTACTGTTTTCTTTATTTTTCATTTCCCTTCCACTTCTCTTTTGTTATATGCTGATTCATTTGCTGCATGCTCTCTTCGGCTTGGTATTTTTTTTTCTCTTTTCCTGGAAGAACATGCAAGATTATTGAATGAATGAATAAATGAATGATGAATGACTTTCCTAAATTTTTAAAGATGAGTGTTAATGTTTGTTTATATATATGAGATCGATTTAATTGTAATTACTGATATAATTGAGGTTGTCTTGATTTCCAAACGACAGTGAGTAGGTTTTGTTTTGTAAAAAAGCATGCCTCAGAAAACCATGGGCCATTTCATCCTGGCTTCCCAATTGACTTTATAAGTACCTCTAGATCAGAGACTATATAATACACTTCAATGTTTGCCCATGTAGTTAGCCGTGGCAAGTCAAGTAGTTTCTCAAAACTTTTGTGATTGATAATGACGGTACTTATTGACAAGATTGTATCTATATCTATGTCAGTTCAGTTTACTTAACATGTCTGTTAGGCACAAGGACTCAATAGGTAATGGAGATAAAAAATAATTATGACCTAGGTCATGCACTCTAGGATAAAAATTAGAGAGTAATGGAGGAAACATACAAAACAAATTATTTCCATCATGCGATTGGTACAGTAATCTAGATATATACAAGGTGTTATAGTGGAATTACATAATAATACTTACTAGCTACACTTGTAATGAGCATAATATATAGAGTTGTGAGATCACTAAGTTGTACACCTTAAACTAATGTAACATTGTGTCAACAATACTTCAAGAATAACCATGTTTCTAATTAAAAACAATAAAAGTAACAAGTTCTGTAATGCCTGTAAATAGTCAATAATTATTTACCAAGTTTCTCCTATGTGTGGATATAATGCTAAGCTCTAGAAATAGAGCACTGAGAAACAACATTCTTTTTTGTTTCCCTTTCTGCTTTTATAGGTTTTAGATTTTTCCCTCCCTTTCTTGGACAATTCTTTGGCTCCTTTCTTTTTGTCTTTTATTGCAATGTATAATTTCTTTTTTCTTCTATTGAAACAAGTTATTCTATCTGCATATGATTAAAATTTTACATGCCATTAGTATATCATCTCATCCTTTTAATATGACTTAACTGTATATTTTGTTTGTTAATTCTAAATATGTTATTCAGAATACAAAGGGTCAAGGACTGTCACCACACATAAACAAGAATGTTACTATTTGAGGAGATTTGAAACATCATTCTAAAATTGGTACCGTTATGCTGTTTGTACCTGTGTACCAATAGCATACACCTGAAATTCAGATTTCCATATAAATAAGCTTTTAGAAATGTTTCCATTTCTTTGTTTTGTTTGGATTTTGTCTGTGTTTCAAATAGGAAATTAGGAAAATTCCTCCTATGGAATTTTTATTAACTGCAAGATAGTCATCAGAAAAAGCAGCTTAAGAGGAAACTACATATATATATATGTATATATATATATGTACATATATATATATGTATATATGTGTGTGTGTGTATGACTACATATATATATATATATATATATATATATGTGTGTGTGTGTGTGTGTGTGTGTGTGTGTATTTTTCCCCTTGCTGTGAGCAAATGGCATACTTCTCTGGGTTTGAAAAGTCTTATCTAAGATAATTCAATTCAGCTGTGATAAAGCACTATAAAGAACTTCTGTTTTTGTTATCTGAAATTAAATGTAGCTATGTGGACATGTGAGTGAGGGAAAGAAGCTTTGAATGTCTGCTTTAAGAAAAAGAAAAATTACTTGAAGAGTACTTTCTTTAGGAAACCTTTCTCATGACTCCCTCCCTGGCCAAAGTATCATACATTTGCTCTCTCATAAATTCCTTTGAGTTCCTATTTTTATTAAAGAATAACATTGCCATTGTTTCAAGTGTTTAACATTTTCCATATTTCCATATCCTATTACAAATTTTGACTCAAAGGGGGAGCTCACTTTTTGATGAACTGAATTGGGAAAATGAACAGGGCCGTCTAGAAATTTAAGAGACAAATCAGTTATTATATCTAAGGTAAGTATATATCGATTCTAGTTTATCCCAAATTAATACTGTGACATTTTGGCAGTTCTTTATTACAAAAATGAAATTACAAAACATTTGTATCCCACATTAAGTGAAAACAAGTATAGGCTCCAGAAGGGAAAGAATATGGTTATAGACTGATAGGATATTATAATGCCAAGAAGCTTAATCATCATTGATGATCTGCTTTAAATTGATAGGACAAAATCTTTCACATTATTGTCACTGAGTTTTTGCTCTGCTTCTTCCAGAAGACCCTTCATTACATGTTAAAATAATAAACACACAGCAAACAATGAAACATGCAAACAAGCAAATCCCATATAACACGGCTTATTCCTATCTGAAAATGGAAGATATATTATATGGTAGTTTGATATTTTCTCTAAAATGAAGCAAAATTACCTCCAACATTAAAAGGTCCAATTTCAGAATTAGCTGCTCTGCTAGTTTATTTTTTTTTTATTGATTGATTTTTAAATTTTTTTTTTTTCATTTACATCCAAATTAGTTAGCATATAGTGCGACAATGATTTCAGGAGTAGATACCTTAATGCCCCTTACCAATTTAGCCCATCCCATCCCCCACAACCCCTCCAGTAACCCTCTGTTTGTTCTCCATATTTAAGGGTCTCTTACGTTTTGTCCCCTCCTTGTTTTTATATTATTTTTGTTTCCCTTCCCTTATGTTCGTCTGTTTTGTCTCTTAAAGTCCTCATATGAGTGAAGTCTGCTTGTTTATTTATTTAGTTATTAACCTACTTATTTTAAAAAAGACCTCCATCATTTTTGCTATCACATTCTGCTCTCTTCAGGGTGAGTATGGCAGGTCCTGCCAGAGAAAAATGTATAATCTTTTCAATTCTAAAAAACAAGTAAGTGTCTAAAATGTCCAGTCCTATTGGAGAAAAATGCTTTCTAGTGTCTTTTAAGTATGATAACTTAACAATAGAAAAAACACTGAATGTAAATTTGATTCCTTTAGAAAATAATCATAAACATTTAATCAGGAAATTTTAATTAAAGCATACCATTTATAGTTATAATTTACCCATTATTCTGAAAGGTCAATATTTTTGTAGTAAGGGAGATATTTCCTCTTATTTTTCATCAGTGTAGCCGATGGTAACTTGCATATATTTAATAATTGTATATATATATATAATTCAAATATTATATTTTTTAAAGCAAATCATGTTGTCAGAAGTAGTACAGTGACCACTGAAGCTAAACAGTTCATTTGCTCTAGTTATGCTGACATTGTAGCATGAAACTGCTCCTGTACTCAAAACTTGATAAATGTTTCTTATTTTAGAAACAAGAAATCCTCCAAGGTGCCCCTGGAGGAAAGACCTTCAAGCTTTCATGATTTCCTCTAAATGTTTAAAATCATGCTCTCCTTCTGTGTTCTGAGTAACAATTATTGGCTTCTTTCCTGGAAATAAAATGCGCTTTACTCTTTTTTCTCCCTTAGTGGCTTCATGCTGTGTCCTGCTTTTTCCTAAAATTCTGATTTAGTTTTATCATTCATGGCTGATGTAAAGAAACTAAGAAGTAACACAGAGAAATAATGCATTATTTAATAATTATTCATATTATTAGATGTTAGGGTGACTTGCAAAGTGATTTAAAAATCTTACTCCATTAATTTAGGATACATTCAAGAAAGAGGGATGTTTATTATATTTAATGCATATTAGTAATATTGCTTTTTTTATTTTTTTTACATTTATTTTTGAGAGACAGAGATAGAGCACAAGTGGGGGAGGGGCAGGGAGAGAAGGAGACACAGAATCCAAAGCAGGCTCCAGGCTCTGAGCTGTCAGCACAGAACCCCACGCAGGGCTCAAACCCACAAACTGTGATATCATGACCTGAGCTGAAGTCGGACAAAACCGACTGAGCCACCCAGATGCCCCCATATTAGTAATATATATGTGGCATCTAGATTTCAAATTAAGTAAAGTTTTTGGATAAAATATCCCATGTTGAATTATGAAAGAATTTTGTGGATTTGCTTACTCAGTATAACACATTAAAATGTGCATACTACTTTGATATTTGAAAATTGTTCACTATATACATGAAAAAAATACAAAATAACATGAAGAGTTATGATCCTAATAATGTAAAAAATATAATGTATAGAAATTTATGTAGAAAAATTGGAAAATTATTTTAAGTGTATCATTACATACTTTAATATATATGTAAAATATATCAGCAAATACTATATATAAAGTCAAAATAAGTAATCATAAATGAAATCCATATATTTGGCAATATACAATTTTTAATTTTTGTACAGCACAAAACATAATTTAAAAAGTAGAAACATTTTTGTCATATATGTCACAGTGTTAATGCACATCATTAATAATTCAGATATAATCAGCTTTTATGAGAGAACCATATAAAATAGCAATCTCAAATAATTATATTATATCTAAAATCTCAAATCTCAATTATATCTCAATCTCAAATATTTATATATATATATATATATATATATATATATACATAAACATGAGAAAACTTAATTTTAAAGAAACATAAATTAGAACAATATTTGAAATGCCATTATACTATATTTTGATAAAGGCTACTTAAGTGAATTTCTCATAAAGTGGGAATTATATTAGTAAAAGCTGTATAAAAAAACATATCTCAGGGGTGCCTGGGTGGCTCAATGGGTTAAGCATCCAACTGTTGGTTTTGGCTCAAGTCATGACTCCACTCTTCGTGGGTTTGAGCCCCACACTGGGATCCACACTGACAGTGTGCAGCCTGCATGAGATTCTCTCTCTATCCTTCTCTCTCTGCCCCTCATGACTCCTGCTCTCACCTGTGCTCTCTCTCCCTCCCTCTCTGTCTCTCTCTCTCTCAAAATAAATAAAGCAAGCAAACAAACAAAAACAATCAGTATCTCCAATGAAACTATATGAAAAGATAACCACCTCCAGGAAATTAATAACCTGATGCTATCTAATGCAAAAAGAATGTTGTAGCCAAATGTGGGCATAACTTTTAAGAACTCATTTAGATTAAGGGAACAAACATTTCTTGAATAGTTCTCCACTACTATATGTAATGCAGTTTGATAACCATTTTTACTCTTATTTTGAAATTCCTATAGAACTTCCAAATAGGCTTTATTAACTTTTTCTGATGGATGAGAAAACTAACACTCAGAAAGGTAGCTATTTTAACTAATGCCACCCAACTAGTAAGGGTGTATCAGAACTGAGCTCTATTTTACACCAATTTAGCTGAATTCAACAAAAATGTATTTAGCACCCTTACCACACATCAAATGATAAGAGAAATAGGTGAATAGATGTGAACATATCATATATGGGTGATCTTGGCCTAAAAAGAGCTTAATAGTTAGAGAGAGAGAGGCTATAGTCATACTAGTTGAAAGGTGGATTTTCTGTAACAAGGATACCACATATGTGTTAAGGAAACATAGTGGAGCTTTATTTTGATTTCAGAATATTTCATGACAGACAAAGCTGTTTAGCCAGGTACAGCTGGCAGGGAGGCTTTTTGTGGAGAGATGTAAGGGAGGATAGGTACAAATGAGGCCACATACAGGGCTGGCTGAAAGGCATGAAATATGAGATGCTGGGACTATTCTTCGGTAAGAATGTGCACAGAGATGAATATCATCCAGTCACCTGTGCAAAGAAGTAGACGATTTGACTTGTATTTTGTTTTTGGAACTGTGTAAAATTAATAAATATTTTGTGCCAGATCTGTAACATTCATATGTATATTATGTGAAAGGGAAATATGTGAAAGGGAATTCTAAAAACTCCCACATTAGTGGACTTTTAGTTTGGTAGTATACTTTTAGGTTTTATATTTAGGACTGAAATTCTTTGATAGATTGGCTAAAATTCATTTCTAGTTATTTGGTTAGAGGCTAAGGCACTTTTAATAGCTTATGACCATAGTTTGAAACCACTTAAATTCTAACCATGATTATTAAATAAATATCATTATTTCTTATATTTATTGAACAGTTTATAAAACATTCTAAAAATAATTATTTTCATAATGACTTCAAATGCTTTGTGCACTTTAGTAAAATTATTATTAGCCTCAAACCTAAGTGGTCTTCCTGCCATTTCCTAGTTTACTATAAGAGTCAAATATATCTCTCCTGTGAATTTATGACTTACATGCTTAATTATAGAGCAGTCAACCTCTCACTCATACTCTTTAGTTGTTTTAATTACATGTTATAAAAGAAAATAAAATATTTTTTTTCTTACTATACCAAAATGCCTATAACAGTAGTATTTAATGTTTTTATCAACATTTTGGAAAATGTTGGAAAAGAAAATAACTTTTCAGCGTTTAAGGAAGTAACTATGTTTTACTTCAAAATGAATCCAAATATTACTTTAGACTGGTATTAGTTACGAAGCCAGAAACATGTTGTGATTTATTGAATTTATCTACCTAAATAAGTTAATGTGTCAAGATTATTTAGACTCACTTTTCTCCGTCTCTGATACAATAGTTGTGGATGAGAACAATCAGTGAGCTATTTTTTTTTCTTTTTCTTTGATGAACAGAAGTAAGTGAGATGAAAAAGGGAGGGGGGATGGAAGGGGAGGGGAAAGGAAGGGAAGGGAAGGGAAGGGAAGGGAAGGGAAGGGAAGGGAAGGGAAGGGAAGAGAAAAGTGTATGAGCAGAGAGGATTTTACTGTTACAATCTCTTATCACACACAAGGGTTTCTAGGGTGAGCACCAAAACTGAAGGCTGTTAGTATTTGTATTAGATTCAAGCCCACTCTACGTCTGCTTGGCAGGGGGAAGATGAAGATGCTAGGAGCTGAGCCCAAGTGCCAGAGGAGACATGATCATCATGAACACTCTTGAGAGAAAGTGTATATTGACTAAAGGGATGAGGAATAGAGTGGATGTGATAATTTCTGTTTCTTTATGTTTGCATACCTAAAATACACCTCTTATTTTCCTTTTAGGTGCCTAGTATTAAATAATGTTTAAATTAATCAACAGTTATTAACAATGAAATCAAGATAAGGGAGAATAGAATACAAATAAACTTTAAATTATTGAGGTGATTCACAAATAATCTTGCATTAGAAACTTTACACCATATGTTCAAATTGGAACTGTTTCTAATTTAAATTAAGAAACAGGGCCATAAATTTAATAAAAGATGCCCAAGTCTTGCAATCTTTTAAGTTTGAATCAGTTTCCAAAATGCAACGAATGATTTCTAAATAAACAATGCTATGCTGCTTTGGCTTATAAATGTAATGTGTAATATATCAATTACTAGCTTTTAAAAAGTTTTGTAAATATGGTTTGAACCTCCTATTTGAATGTTTTAATCATATGAACAGTTAAAGTTCTGGGCAATTTCCAGATCAGAGAAAGTTTAGTAAAGTTGAGTCTGAGTTAAACATATTTTCCCTTTGGGATAATTCATAGCTTTGCATATTTTCCCTTTCCTTCCTTATTTCCTTTCTTCTTCCTTCCTCCCTCTCTCCCTTCCTTTTTCTTATCTATGTTTATTTATTTTTATGTATACACATTTTCTCATTTTTTGATGTATAATTTCCATATTTTTACAGATGGATACATATGCATATCTATAAATTACAGTCAAATAGTTTACATTAATTGTATCCCTTCATTACATATTTTTAAAGTGTGAATATTTTTTCATAGCAAATTACATATAAAAGCAAGAAAAGCAAGGTAATTTTGTTATTTCAATTTATTTATTTTGGAAATATAAATAAGGGTGGCATCAATAATCAAAAACAGGGAGATTAGTTTCTAAACTATAGGTTACTGAGAACAAAAATAAATGTTATCCTTTATGACATAAGGAAATATATTTATATAGTGTTTTTAAATCATTTTCATCTGTTAGTTGTTAATATATTTTATTAAGTAAAAGTAAAAATTTCAGGGGCATCAGGGTGGCTCAGTCAGTTAAGTGACTGACTTTTGGTTTCAGCTGAGGCTGTGATCTCACAGTGCATGAGTTTGAGCCCCATGATGGGCTCAGTGCTGACAGTGCAGAACCTAGTTGCGATTCTCTGTCTTCCTCTCTCTCTGCCCCTCCCCCAATTTACTGTCTTTGTCTCTCTCAAAATAAATAATTAAACTTAAAAAAAATTAAAAAAATAATTATAAATTAGACTAAAATAATGATAATAAAAATGGAATTCGTGGGGTGCCTGGGTGGCTCATTCAGTTAAGCATCCAACTTTGGCTCCGGTCATGATCTCGTGGTTCATGGGTTCAAGCTTCACATGGGACTCTCTGCTGACAGCTCAGAACCTGGAGCCTGCTTCAGATTCTGTGTCTCCCTCTGTCCCTACCCCTCCCTCACTTGCACCTCCATCTCTCTCTCTCTCTCTCTCAAAAATAGACATTAAAAATTTTTTTAAATGGAATTTGTGTTTGTTGTGTATATGTATGTGTTATATAACAAAGAGTTAGTGCTTATACTAAATTATTTCCCAGAATCTCCAAATTGTTGATGACTTGTTTACATGTATTAGTTTATTCCCTTAAACAAAATTTATATAAAACGTTATAAAGATTTGAATACCATTATAGGTACTTATTTTTATTTCATTTTTAAATTAATAAATTGCACTCCAACCTAAACTACACTCCTGGGTTCACAGAAGACAGGAAAATAAAAAGTTGTAACTATTTATCTTAATAAACAGTAAAAAATGAAAGGCATAACTATTAATGTATTTTCCACAAGGGAAGAATAAGCTGTAAAGATGTGCCTTGTATGAATGTATGTGACATTTATGTCACTCTTGAGACACAAAACAGAATTCAGGTAACTGCAATATTATGCATCAACCTATTTTACCTTTTCGATTTTCAAGTAGGACACAATTCCTAATGATGGCAAGTTTTCCTCTGTAAGCTAAGAAACAGAACTGTAGAGAAAAATTCTTTCTTTCTGTACCTGTGTCTCTGAGATAGTATAAGATTATTTAAGTATTTCCTGAGATTATTCTTCATTGTGAATTAAATGAATTAGAAATATATATATCTTTTTAAAACTGGATGAAAATTATTTGAAAGTGTACAATGATCTACAAAAGAGTAAGAATTATCAACAAGGATTTATTTGCATGAATTCTAGAATTGTGCTAACATGGAGTTTAATAAAGGATACCTCCTAATACTTAATATGTTTTTCTATCTTTTTAAAACCGCTGAACCTTATTTACCTTAATTTCAAGCTAATTGAATCATTCCTCTACATGCTGACACTTTTTTTTCGATGTCTTAATACATGCTTTATTTTTTTAAATTTATTATTAAAGTACAGTTGACATACAATGTTATATTAGTTTCAGGTGTGTAACATAATGATTTGATAATTCTATACATTACTCAGTGCTCACCATGGTAAGTGTAGTCACCATCTGTCACCATACAACATTATTACAATATTACTGACTATATTCCCTATGCTGTACTTTTCATCTTCATGACTTATTACATAATTGGAAGTTTGTACTTCTCAATCTCCTTCATTTATGTTACTCATCCCCCAACCCAACTCCCCTCTGACAACTACCAGTTTTCTGTATTTAAGAGTCTGTTTTTTATTCTTTGTTTATTTGTTTTGTTTTGTTTTTAGATTTCACATATACGTGAAATCATATGGTATTTGTCTCTGACTTATTTCACTTATATAAAATTTTTAAGTTCTCTGTAAATTACATAGATTTCAAGAGAGGTGGGATAACTCCAGAAATAGTTATCTGATACGATTCTGTGCTGGGTTACCCACTTGATAGACTAAGAAACTGATGTTTAAAGAAAATACTTTTATTCATCAGATGAAAAGTTAGAATTATTTGAGTCTCTTACATTTATTTATAATTTTCTATTGTTTCTATGTTTAGTTATACAGGGTTGAGGGAACATACCATAATGTTTTCTGTATACAGTGTCACTGGAATCAATCTGGCCCTGCCATTGAAACTATTTTAATCTGCATCACTTACAACAGAAAAAAAAAAAAAAAGAGCAAAATTACATAAGTTCCCTTAAAACATACCTCTTCTATTGTGGTATAAACTAGAAAACGTTGCAAGTAAAAGTGATGAAATCTTTAAAATAAAACTAGCAATGACTGGCATCTGACAGGAAATCATAGTTTTTCTAAACTTACGATTATTAATTTGTGGTTTTAAATACATTAACATTTATTTAAAGTCATAGCACACATCAGGCAGAGTATAACACTTTTTTTAGAGGCCGTGACACCTCATAATCGCAAAATTGTGCTCAAATTCTTTGTGCTTCTTTGGTGAAGTAGTATTTATATAGTCATAATATCAAAAGTACTTTTATGGGGGCTCCTGGGTGGCTCAGCCGCCTAAGCCTCTGACTTGGGCTCAGGTAATGATCTCGTGGTTTACGGGTTCGAGCCCCGAATCAGGCTCCGTGCTGACAGTTCAGAGCCTGGCGCCTGCTTTGGATTCTGTGTCTCACTCTCTCTCTGCCCCTCCCCCCTCGCGCTCTGTTTCTCACTTCTTCAAAAATAAATAAACATCAAAAAAAACCATTTTTTAAATGACTTATGGATATTTCCCTTTATTTCTTTTTTCAATTTTTTTTTAACGTTTAATTATTTTTGAGGCAGAGAGAGACAGAGCATGAACGGGGGAGGGGCAGAGACAGAGGGAGACACAGAATCTGAAACAGGCTCCAGGCTCTGAGCTGTCAGCACAGAACCCAACGCGGGGCTCGAACTCACGGACCGCGAGATCACTACCGAAGCCGAAGTCCGATGCTTAACCGACTGAGCCACCCAGGCGCCCCTTCCTTTATTTCTAAAGAGAGACAAGATAAGCCAGTGCTCCTGTTTAAATATTTGAATTAAAATAGTACATAGTACACACTTAATAACTACTTAGCAAAGGATAATTAATAGACACTATATTTAAAGTTAAGTATTAACGAACTGTAATTGTATGTAATTTTAAAAGATTTTGACAGGGCCACCTGGGTGGCTCAGTCAGTTAAGCATGTGATTCTTGATTTGGGCTCAGGTTATGATTTCACGTTTGTGAGTTTGAGCCCCACATAGGACTCTGCACTGGTGGTGAGGAGCCTGCTTGGGATTCTCTATCCTTCTGTCTCTGCCCCTGCCTTGCTCTTGCTGTCACCTGTGCGCGCGCTCTCTCGCTCTCTCTCTCTCTCTCTCTCTCAAAATAAATAAATAAATAAATAAATAAACTTAAAAAAAAAAAGAAAAAAAAAAAACAGGCATACTCCTAACCAATGGTCTCTGTATGACTATCTCCTTTGCCTGGAAGGACCTTTCTCCAGATATATTTATAGGTTAAACTGCTCACCTGTTTAACTCTTTACTCACTGTTACCTGCCTTAGGAGGAGTGTAACCTCATTTAGACTATTAAACCTCTCCCTATGACCAGAATCTTAAACCTTTTCACCATTACCTATTTTTAATTTTTGCCTTAGCCTTTATGACTTAACATATTATATAATTTATTATATTATTTTAGCATATTAATCTTTTATTATATTTATAAGAATCTACTTATTAGAATTAAAGCTCTGAGATCCCTTTTGTGTTCAGTAGTGTATCCCAAATGCCCAGAAGAGTGCCAGCCAGTTAACAAATATTTGTCAAATAAATAAATGAATAAAGTAATAACTGTTAAAAGCCTCTATTAATAAGAATTAGATTCATTTGTAATAAAAAATAAATTAATGAAAGCTAGAACAATATGGGTGTTTATCTTTTACATAAACAAAAGCAGTTTAGGGGGCTAGTTTGATGATTTATGAAGTATCAATATCCAAACTACTTCTATCCTTTTGTACTGCTATTCTCAATATGTGGCTTCTACCTAAGGGTTCTAAATGACTACTGAATTCATAATCTAGGCAGAATAACAAGAAAAATGATATAAGGAGGGCACATCCCATATATTTAAGCCACTTCCTAAACGTTGCACATACCAATTCACTCTACATTTCATTGCCCAGAACTTAGTCACCTTGTTACATCCAGTGGAAACAGAGGTTTGGAAAAGAGTTCTTATTCTAGAAAGTTATGTGCTCAGCTGAAGATCCAGGGTTCTACTACAAAAGAAGGGAAAATGGATATTTATTGAAAACTCTGTCATAAAATTCAAATGTATATGATGAGTGAACAATTAGATATAAAATTGGTAATCATAAAATTTTTTTTAGCCAGCATCAGTATTGGTTTACATGTGTTGTCACAGATTAATTGCACTCAGATTCAAAAGGGTCCTTATTTGGACAATAAATTGCATAATCACCTTACATATCTGACTGTAGGTCAGTAGAAATACCTGTGCTAAAAATGTATTTTTGGGAATCAGGAGCACATGTACTATGTAAAACCAGAAAAAAGTATAAGGTTACCTAGAGAGCTAGAGAGCTGACATATAGACATAGGAGAGAAGAGGTTCTATAACTGAGATCTAAGATACTCTACAATTTGAAGGTCCAAAAGGCAGAGTAGGTAAACCAGTTAAGTTAGAGGAAAATCAAAGGGAGGTTGGTTTCATAGAGTCCAAGGGAAAATAGTGTTTCAAGAACTATGCAAATAATCTTGATAGATGAGATAAAAATGAGAACTGAGAATTTACCATTAGATTTAGCAATGTAAAGAAAAGTGATTGGTCTTAACAATAACTGTTTAACTAGAACCATCACCACAAAATGGAAAGAAAACAATTGGAGAAAAAAGTATACGATTGTTTGGAAAATTTACTTCAAAGAAATAAAGTAGTGAAGGAAAGATTGATATGCTTTGTAAAATTATTTTTTAGTTTATTTATTTTGAGAGAGAATGAGCATGAGTGGCAGAGGGGCAGAGAGAGAGGGAGAGAGAAACCCAAGCAGGCTCTGTTCTGTCAGAGCAGAGCCTGATGTGGGACTCAATCTCATAAACTGTAAGATCACGACATGAGCTGAAACCAAAAGTCAGAGGCTCAACTCAGGCACCTTAACACTTTTTTTTTTTAATCTTAAAACAAGAGTACATCTCAGCATGTAAGTATACTGAAGAGACCAATTCAGTAAAAACTGAAAATGTAATGATGCTTGGAAAGTAGGTAGCAATTATGGAATTGATGCCTTTGAGAAAGTGAAGGGGATGCAATCCAATAAAGCAGAGGGACTGGCCTTATACAGAAGCCCACTTTTGAAAGAGTAAAGTCTTCCTGGATGAGTGGATTGATAGATTTAATGGCTAAAGAATGCAAAAACTCTTGTCCAATTTAAATTCTTTTTTCTCTTTAAATATCATCTCAGCTGAGCGAGGAGGGAGCATTGGGAAATTAAGATTAAACAGAACTGGGAGAGTATTGTCTAGATCAGACCTCGCTACTCAGAGTGAATCTGATGGTCAATAACATTAATGTCACCTAGAGCTTGCTAGAAATGCAGATTCTCAGGTATCTCACAAGATTTTCAGAAACTGCATTTTAATAAGATCTCCAAGTGATTTGTGTGCTCATTAATTTTAGGAGTCACCAATCAGAATAGGAGACTGAATTTGTAAGCAAACAGTGGTAGTATTGTCCAAATGACTAGTTGCCCTTTTGAGATTAGCAGTCATGATTTTATTTTTTTTTTTTCAACGTTTTTTATTTATTTTTGGGACAGAGAGAGACAGAGCATGAGCGGGGGAGGGGCAGAGAGAGAGGGAGACACAGAATCGGAAACAGGCTCCAGGCTCCGAGCCATCAGCCCAGAGCCTGACGCGGGGCTCGAACTCACAGACCGGGAGATCGTGACCTGGCTGAAGTCGGACGCCCAACCGACTGCGCCACCCAGGCGCCCCAGCAGTCATGATTTTAAAGTGAGTTTAAGTTTTCTGTTAACCATTTCAGCCAACATCTTAATTAAATTCTCTTGTCATTTCAAACTTAAGTCTAAAACAAAATCTGTTTCTCCACTAGTCTCCCCCATCACAGTAAATGGCACCATAATGGCCTCTGCTGTTTGAACCAAATATCAATAAATCAACCTTGATTCATTTTTGCTCTGCCAACTATACCCTAATCCATTAGAATGTACTATATGGACTTTACCACCAAAACCCACTTGAACTCTGTTTCTTTCAATCTTCTCAGCTGCTATGCTAGTCTGATTTCTATCATCTCTTCTTGATGTCAACAGCCTCCTCATTGCTGTCTGTGTTTCCACTTTCAAACTGTCAATGATTTCTTCATATTCTAGGAATGTTAAACTAACAGGGAAATCTGTTATAAGACGGCCGACAGGACTGATAGGGAAATTCCAGTCCCTGACTAGATTCCCCTTCCGGGTTCTTCTTCCCACCCTGATTGCTGCACATGCCAAATTACTACTAATGCGGAATGTGCAAGTAAGAGACTATAAATTGTTACCTCTGCTTATGCTCAGGACTCAAAGCTCTGGAGAGTGATCTCCTCTGAGCCCACTGGTGTAAAATAAACCTCCTGCCTTTCAAGATCCCCAAGTGCCACTTGGTTCTTCGGCCGGGTGATTCAGACCAGGTTCCATAACAAAACAAATGAACAAACAAAATAGTTGGAACAACCACAAATTGTAGCCAACTTAAAAGACCTCTCATCTGAAATATAATTACAAGAATGCAGGTTGGTTCACACTGAGAAGATAAACCTGAATTTGAAAGAAAGATTATTTAATTTCTACTTTCAATTATTTGAAGGGCAAAGAATCACTAACACATTCTGATTGCCAAAGAGCCACACACTGGGCTAGGCACTGGAAATCCATTATTTCCATTTCTTTAACACTTAATGATAGTTTTCACTTAATCACAACCTCCCAGGCCATTAAAACTTGAACTGTGACCAGAGTAATGGTATAAGAATTATTACAGCGATCTAAAGCATAGAAATATTTGAGAGTATCTCATTGAATATCACTTGAAGTATTCAAGCACAGTAAAGAAAGCCACTGACAGAGATGCCATGGAGATGATTTAGCATGAGTTGGGTAGTTGTGCTAGATGATGATAAGTTTATAGTATCATTGAATTCCATGGTTCTGTGATACATTGTAACCTAGAATTCATTGCCAAAATGAAATTCAGTGTATTTACATTTAGAACATCGTGTGAAATATTCTATGATGTGGATAAGAAAAAAGAATTTCCACCAGATTTATTGGGGCCATCAAATTAATAGGAAGATGCAGAACTTTCTGAAATTTCAAATGAATCTACCAACTAGGCCTTGTTCCTGTGGTTGTTAACATTTCATCAATGAAATCAGATTGGAAGGAGAATGAAAGTTGCCCCAAACCAATAAATTAATTACACAGATTCACAGATTAATGGGTATGGCACATTGCACACAGCCAAAACTAAATACACTTCCTGATAATGACTCTGGCTAACAAATTCATTATACTGTGCTATTCTACAGTGGGTTACTCTTGTATATACTATCTATATAAATATTTAAATACAAATAAATATGTATTAATATATATTTATAACATTTATATTTACAAGTATAAATATATATTTAATAGTTCAATGCTTTCATTTGCACAGACTTTGTTTTTTCTTCAGATGCCCAGGTTAGCCATACTTACATACATTAAGTTTCCCAAACTGCCATGCTCTCACAAGACTCTGTGCCTCTAAGTATACACTTTTCCTTTGCCTAGGCTACATTTTGTTGGGAAGTTGTGCCAGTGCACACCATGCTTCTGATGAGCATTTTTTTCACCTCATTAAAAATTATAAAATCAATGACCCTGGAATGCTTTTAAGTAAAAAATGTAAGAATCCAAGCAAAACTAAATTTAAAATAATAAAAAAATTATAATAATAGACCAGAATACAACTTTAATAATATAAAAACTACAAATATATTCACTTGCATAGAGCAAATAAAGAATTGATGGTAAAGTAAATTAGATGCTATGAAAATATTTTTACCAAGTGATACTCAGGGGTGCCTGGGTGACTCAGTCGGTTAAGTGTCCGACTTGGGCTCAGGTCATGATCTCACTGTTCATGGGTATGAGCCCCATATCAGGCTCTGTGCTGACAGCTCAGAGCCTGGAGCCTGCTTCGGATTCTGTGTCTCTATATCTCTCTGTCCCTCTCCTGCTTGTTCTCTGTGTCTCTCTCCTTCTTCCTCTCAGAAATAAATAAATATTAAAAAAGTGATACTCAAATAATCTTAACTTTAAAAGAAACATAAAATAGCATAAAAATTGCAGAGAGAGGTAGAGGAAGATGGTGGCAGAATAGGAGGACCATAGGCTCCTCCCCTCCCATGAACATGACTAGATAATTATCAAATCATCCTAAATACCACAGAAATCAACTTGAAGAGTGACAGAACAAACTGTACAAATAAATGGAGAGAAGAGGCCACGTCAAAGACGGTAGGAAGTGCAGAGATGTGGTTTGGGGGAGAAACAGATCACAAGGGAAATGTCATGGTTGTAGAGAAAGGAGAGAGAGAGAGGAAGGAGCATACAGGGGAACAAAGAAGGAGAATATTTACCCAAAGTTATTGTCAGGGAAAAAAAGAGGGGTTGATTTTTGTGTTGTCCTACAGAGAAGGCAGGCAAACAACCAGGAGGCTGATGGCGTGGAAACAGAGATCTGAAGAATGCTTGGGGCATAAAATGGGGATTTATTTGCTTTTCTTGGAGCATATCCCTGAGAGTCATCTTTCATGGAGATGTCTCTTTGGGGACAAAGGAGCTGGCTGGTGCCATTTCCCTCCCCTGTCCCTCAGCCTAAATGCAGAACCATCTGCTTAAAGCAGCTCAGCGCCCCATACTCTGCCTAACACCAAGTCCCACACCTGTGTTTTCTGGAGGGGCTACCATTCTCAGTGAAGTTTGCCTGAGTCCCAGCACAGAGGGGCCATTCACCAAAAGTCCAGCAGAAACCCCTGGCCACACCATATCTCTGGAACAGAGTTCTGTAGTGTTTCGGTTCCACTGGAAGTAATATCAGGTTTCATTTCACAAGCAGACAAGAACACACCTAGTTAAACTTGCCACATTCTGGCCAAGGTTCAAGCACTGACCACTGCAGGCAAGGAGAGCCTCTGCAGATAACTGGCCTAAAGGATAGAGCAGCCAAAACACAACAGCACAGCACACACAACACACATCAGGACACTCCCTGAAGTGGCAGGCACTGGACACAACATAACCTCTTCTTCATATAGCCATTACTGTCAGAAGCAGGAAACAGACTTTTCTAATACAATAAACAAGGTAGGGACATAGACAAAATGCAAAGATGGAAGAATTCATCCCAAATGAAAGAACAAGATAAGATCATGGCCCAATCTAAGCAAAACAGATATGTTACATGATGGAGAATTTGTGGGTGTTTTGGTCATCTTATTTTTTCTTTTTTTTTCATATTTTCATTTAAATTCTACTTAGGTAACATATAATTAACATGTATATAGATAACATACTCCTTTCAGGAGTAGAATTTAGTGATTCATCACTTACATATAATAGTGCTCAACACATTAAGGGTCTTCTTTAATATCTGATGGAGCATTTAAAACAACAATCATAAGGATACTAGCTGAGCTTGAGAAAAGAATGGAAGATTTCAGGGAGACCCTTACCACAGGGATAAAAGAGTTAAAAAAGAATCAGAAATTAAAAATGCAATAACTGCGATTGGAAACAGGCTTGACACAATGAACACGAGCATGGGCGAAGAGGAATGAGTAAGTGATAGAGAAGGTGAAATAATGGAAAATAATGAACCTAAACAAGAGAGAAAGAATTACTGAATGTGAGAATCGACTTAGGGAATTTGGTGAATTCATTGAATGTAATAACATTCATATTATAGGAGTCCCAAAAGAAGAGAGAGAAAAGGGGGCAGAAAATTTATTTTAATAATTAATAGCTGAAAACTTGTTGAATTTGGGGAAGGAAGCAGACATCCAAATCTAGGAAACTCCCATTTAAACTCCCACAGAAAACTCCCATTTAAAACAGACAAACAAAAAAGAAGAAAAAAAGCAGGCTGACACCAAGACATATTGTAATTTAATTTTCAAAATATATTGATAAAATGTCTTAAAAGCAGCAGGACAAAAGAAGTCCTGAATGTTCCCATAAGGCTCCAGCAGTTCTCTCCACAGAAACTTAGCAAGCCAGAAGGAAGGATCATGATATATTTAAAGTGCTGAATGGGAAAAATCTGTAGCCAGGAATGCTCTATCCAGCAAGGCTATCATTCAGAATACAAAGAGGGATAAAGAGTTTCCCAGAAAACAAAAACTAAAGGAGTTTGTGACCATTGAGCCAGCCCTGCAAGAAATATTAAAAGGTATTATTTGAGTGGAAAGGAAAGACTGAAAGTGACAAAGAAAAGAAAGGAACAGAGAAATCTTCAGAAACACCAAAACAAGTAATAAAATGGCAAGATATACATATCTCTACATAATGGCTTTGACTGTAAATGGACTAAGCACTCTAGTCAAAAGATACAGAGTGTCAGAATGGATAAGAAAATAAAACTCATCTATATGCTGCCTATAGAGGTTCATTTTAGGCCTGAAGACAGCTGCATATTGGAAGTGAGGGCATAGAGAAATATTTATTTTGCATATCGATGTCAAAAGAAATCCAGAGTACCAATACTTAGACTAGACCTTAAAACAAAGACTAGGAACACCTGGGTGGCTCAGCAGGTTAAACATCTGACTCTTGATTTCAGCTCAGATCATGATCTTGGTTTCAAGATCCATGTTGGGTTCCATATTTCAGGGCAGAATCTGCTTGGGATTCTCACTGTCTCCCTCTCTGTCAGGCCCTCCCCCACTCGCAGTCTCTCTCTCTCTCTCCTCTCTCTCTGTCTCTCTCTCTCTCTCTCTCTCGAAAATAAAACAAAACAAAACAGAACTTAAAAAAATAAGTAAAACTAAGACTGTATCAAGAAGTGAAAAAGGACACTATATCATAATAAAGGGGACAATTCAACAAGAGAATCTAACAAGTGTAAATTTTAATAGGAATATTAATTCGGAAACACCCAAACGTATAAAACAATAATAAACATAAATAAAGTAATAGATATACAATAATAGTAGGGGACTTTAACACCTCACTTACAGCAATGGACATCATTTAAACAGAAAATCAACAAGGAAACAATGGCTTTGAGTAACACACTGGACTAGAATGATTTAACAGATATATTCACAATATTTCATCCTAAAACAGGAGAATACACATTCTTTCCAAGTGCACATGAGACATTCTCCAGAATAGATTGCATACTAGGTCACAAATCAGGTCTCAACAAGTACAAAGACTGAGATCACACCATGCATATTTTCTTATCACAACACTATGAAACTTGGAGTCAACCACAAGAAAAAATGTGGAAAGAGAATAAAAACATGGAGGTTAAACAACATGCTACTAAACAATGAATGGATCAACCAGGAAATAAAAGAAGACATTAAAAAGAAAATACACAGAAACCAGTGAAAATGAAAACACGATGGTCCGAAACCTTTGGGATGCAGCAAAAGAAGTTGTAAGAGGGAGGTTTATAGCAATACATGCCTAACTTATAAAAGCAAGAAAAATCTCAAATAAACCACCTAACCTTAAACCTAAAAAGCTAGGAAAAGAACAACAAATGAAGCCTAAAGCAAGGCAAAGGAAGGAAATAATAAAGATTAGAGCAGAAATAAATGATATGGAAAATTCACAAATAATAGAGCAGATCAATGAAATCAGGAGTTGGTTTCTCAAAAAAAATAATAATAAAATTGATAAACCCCCTAGCCAGAATTATCAAAAAGAAAAGAGAAAGGACACAAATAAATAAAATCACAAATGAAAAAGGAGAATTAGTAACCAACACCAAGGAAGCATAAATGATTATAAGAGATTATTATGAAAATTATATGCCAACAAATTAGACAACCTGGAAGAAATGGGTAAGCTCCTAAAAAACATATAAACTACCAAACCTGGAACAGAAATAGAGAAACTGAACAGACCAATAACCAGCAGAGAAATAGATTCAATAATAAAATAGCTCCCAATAAACAAAAGTCCAGGGCAAAATGGCTTCACAGGTACATTCTACCAAACATTTAAAGAAGAGTTAATACCTATTCTACTCAAACTATTGCAAAAAATGGAGGAAGAAGGAAAATTCCAAATTCATTCTATGAGGCCTGGATTACCCTGATACCAAAACCAGATAAAGACTCCACTGAAAAAGAAAACTATAGGCCAATATCCCTGATGGACATAGATGCAAAAATTCTCAAGAAACTACTAGCAAACTGAATCCAATAGTACATTAAAAGAATGATTCACAATGTAAAGTGGGTTTATTTCTGGACTGCAAGTGTGGCTCAATACTCACAAATCAACCAACATGATACAACGCATAAATAAAAGAAAAGCATAAGAAGTATATGATACTTTCAACAGATACAGAACAAGCATTTGACAAAGTACAACATCCATTCATAAAAACCCTCAACAAATTAGGCTTAGAGAGAACATACCTCTAATATAGGTCATTACAAAACATAAAGACCATATACAAAAATCTCACCACTAATATCATCTTCAATGAGGATGTTCCCTATGGTCACAAACAAGAGATGTCCACTCTCACCACTATTATTTCATCATATCACTGGAAATCCTAGCCACAACAATCAGACAAGAAAAAGACATAAAAGATTTCTAAATCAGCAAGAAAAAACTCCAACTTCCACAGTTTGATGACATGATGCTCTATATAGAAAACCCAAAAGACTCTTCTGAAAAGTTTCTAGAACTGATACATGAATTCAGTAAAGTTGCAGGAGACAAAATCAATGTACAGAAATCTGTTGCATTTCTATACACGAATAATGAAGCAGCAGCAAGAGAAATCAAGGAATCAATCACATTTACAATTGCACCAAAACCATAAGATAGCTACGAATAAACTTAATCATAGAGGAAAAAAGAAAGAAAGAAAGAAAAAAAAAAAAAAGAAATCTATACTCTGAAAACTATAAAAGACTCATGAAAGAAATTGAAGAGGACACAAAGAAATGGAAAGATATTCCATGCTTATGGATTGGAAGAGGAAGTATGGTTAAAATATCTACATTCCCAAAGCAATCTACAAATTTAATGAAATCCCTATTAAAATACCACTGGGATTTTTCACAGAGCTAGAACAAACAATCCTAAAATTTTCATGGAACCACAAAGATCCTGAGTAGCTAAAGCAATTAAAAAAAAAAAAAAAAGAAAAAGAAAAAAGAAAAGCAAAGCTGAAGGCATCAATCCCAGTCTTCAAGTTATATTACAAAGCTGTTGTGAACAGGACAGTATGGCACTGGTACAAAAACAGACACATAAATCAATGGAACAGAATAGAGAACCCAGAAATGAACCCTCATCTATATGGTCAATTAATCTTCAACAAAGTAGGAAAGAATATCCAATGGAAAAAAATACAGTATCTTTAACAAATGGTGTTGGGAAAATTGGATAACAACATGCAAAAGAAGGGAACTGGATGATTTTCTGATACCATACACAAAGATATATTAAAAATTGATGAAAGACCTAAATGTCAGACAGGAGGAAGCTATTAAAATCCTAGAGGAGGAGTGCCTGGGTGGCTCATTCAGTTAAGTGTCTGACTAATGCTCAGGTCTTGATCTCACTGTTCATGGGTTGAAGACCCATGTTGGGCTCTGTGCTGACAGCTCTGAGCCTGAAGCCTGCTTCCGATTCTGTGTCTCCCTCTCTCCCTGCCCCTCCCAGCTCATAGGCTGTCTCTGAAAAATAAAAATGAGTGTCAAAAATTTTAAATCCTAGAGGAGAACACAGACAGTAACCTCTTTGACATTGGCAAAAGCAAAGTCTTAGGATATATGTCTCCTGAAGTAAGGAAAATAAAAGCAAATATGAACTATTGAGACTTCATCAAAATAAAAAGCTTCTGCACAGAGTGGCAAATAATCAACAAAACTAAAAGGCAACCCATGAAATAGGAGAAGATATTTGCAAATACCATATCTGATTAAGGATTAGTATCCAAAATATATAAAGAACATCTACAACTTAACAACCCCCAAACAAATCAATCAAAAAATGGACAGAAGGTATGTACAGACATTTTTCCAAAGAATATATACAGATGGCTAACAGACACATGAAAAGATGCTCAACATCACTGATCATCAGAAAAATATAAATCAAACTACAATGAGAAATCACTTCACACCTGTCAGAATGGCCAAAATCAAAAATACAAGAACAGGTATTGGTGAAGATGAGGAGAAAAAGGAATCTTTTTGCACTGTTGATGGGAATGCAATCTGGTTTAGCCACTGGAAAACAGTATGGAGTTTCCTCAAATATTTAAAAATAGAAATACCTTAGGGGCACCTGGGTGGCTCACTTGGTATGTCTGACTCTTGATTTCAGCTCAGGTCACGATCTCATGGTTTGTGAGTTCAAACCCTGAGTTGGGCTCTGCATGTACAGAGCAGAGCTTGCTTGGGATTCTCTCAGTCTTTGTCCCTGTCTTTGTCTCTCTCTCTTTCTGCCACTCCCTGGTTCTCATACACTGTCTCTCTCTCTCTCTCTCTCTCTCAAAATAAATAAACTAAAAAAATCAAACATAGAAATACCCTATGATCTAGCAATTGCACTACTAGGTATTTACCCAAAGAATATAAAAATACTATTTTAGGGGGGGGGGTGCCTGGGTGGCTCAGTTGGTTAAGTGTCTCACTCCAGCTTAGGTAATGATTTTATAGCCTGTGGGTTTGAGCCCCTCTTTGGGCTCTGTGCTGACAGCTCAGAGCCTGAAGCCTGCTTCAGATTCTGTATCTTCCTCTCTCTCTGCCACTCACCTGATGGCACTCTGTCTTTCTCTCTGTCTCTGTCTCTGTCTCTCTCTCTCTCTCTCTCTCTCAAAACAAATAAAAATTAAAAATACCTTTTTCAAAGAGTTTTTATTTGTTTTGAGAGACACAGAGAGAGAGAGAGAGAGAGATAATGTAAGTAGGGGAGGGGCAGAGAGAGAGAGAGAGAGAGAGACAGAGAGAGAGAGAGAGAGAGAGAAAGAGAGAGAGAATCTCAAGCAGGCTCCATGCTGTCAGCACAGAACCCAATGAGAGTCTTGATCTCATAAACCACGAGATCATGACCTGAACCAAAATGAAGAGTTGGCTGCTTAACAGACTGAGCAACCCAGGAACCCCACAAAAATACTAATTTAAAGGGATACATGCACCCTGATGTTTATAGAAGTTATGTCTACAATAGCCAAATTATGGAAATAGCCCAAGTGTCCATCAACTGATGAATGGATAAAGATATGGTATATACATACAATGGAAAATATTGTTCAGCCATAAAAAACACTGAGGTCTTGCCATTTGCAACAATATGGATGGATCTAGAAGGTATAATTTTAACAAATAATTCAGTCAGACAGATACCATATAATTTCACTCATATGTGGAATTTAAGAAACAAAACAAATGAACAAAGGGAAAAAGAGAGAAGGATACCAAGAAACAGACTTTTAAGTATAGAGAATAAATTGACGGTTACCAGAAGGGAGGTGGGTGGTATGTGTGTGGATTAAATAGGTGATGGGAATTAAAGCCTGCACTTTTTGTGATGAGCACAGGGTATTGTATGTAAGTGTTGAATTACTATATTGTACACTTGAAACTATTAACACTGCGTTGACTAACTGGACTTTAAATAAAATCTTCTTTTACAAAAGAGAAAAAAAATACTAACTATAGCTTTGGAAAAAATAAAGCAAATTTTAACAAAGTAGAATTAAAAAAATAGATAAAGATAAGAAAATTATAAAGTTAAATGAGTAGATGCTATATCCAAATGAGTAAAACTGTTCCAGAAAAACAAAACAAAACAAAACAAAAACAAAACAAAACATAAAACAAAAACTAGGGATTTACTCAAGAAATAATATCAAATTTGTCAGAAATGTAGAATAGATATTTCCATATAAAAATGTCTCTATATCAGAAAGTAATATAAATATGTCACATATATATCACATCAGAATTTACAAAGTATTACTTGAAATCTTAAAGGTCATAAAATTTAGGAGAATATTTTCTAATCTATATTTTAATATCTGGCCACTTTGTCACATAGCTAGTTTCAAATACATAGTGTTGCAAAAATTCTTCCATCTACATATTTTTTCACAGGAGAATAATCTCTCAAAAACAAATTAGCAAGGAAAGAGAACACCATGTAATCAAAGATTTAAGAGATGTTTTACAAGAAAAGGTCCAAAATCCCCAGGATGAAATAAATAGATATTCCAGGATCACAGCTATGCAATAGGCCATAAGAAAACTTGTCCAGATAGGAGCAGCAAAATAAAGGGGTTTAGGAGATGTGTCTCCAGCAGTAAAAATGGAACCAAAGAGTTAGTTGATATGACTGATCATAGAGAGTGGAATTTTATAGTTCAGAGTTTAGAAAATAGGTAAGTTTAATTTGACAAATGTTCATTGAGCTTCTAATGTTTCACATGTTGTATTAGTTACTTTAGGAACATCAGTGAACAAAATAGACTATGATATCTGCCCTAGTAGAGTATGCAATCAAGAAAAAAATGTTAGGCAATTATTAACTCCAGAAAACACAGCTAAGAACAATCTTGACACAATCACAATAATTTAAACACTGAAATTGATTTAAACTAATATTGTGCTAAAATTCTTTGTTTGTTTGAAGAGAATGATGTTGAGACCTAGAGAAGGGAAATCAATAAACAAGAAATAATATATGTAATTGGGGGAAAAAGATGAAATAAAACTATAATAAGCATGTATGCTTATCCCCATTCTCTAACATAGATATCCCATCATATTAGCACCATTTTCTGTGGAACTTGAGCCAGCTCTCCCACTGAATTCCTCTCCACTCAGACCTACCTCAGGCAGCTGTGACTAGAGTTAGCACATTAAATAATACATATTTGCAGTCCCTCAACTAGATGATCTCTAAGATGAGTTTTTAGCTAACACATGAGGGAAAAGTTTTACATATTAGAATACCCTGTAGGAGAATATATTGCAAAAATAAAGAAGGAGGGTTAGGGTAATGCTAATGAGAATAATGGAAGATCGGAATGGGAATATTCTTATGCTACAATTTGATATGCAGTTTTTATTTTTAAATGGAAATTATTTTAAGAATATTTTTTGTTTGCAACCTTTAAAATAGGTTTTCCCAGCCCAATAATCCAGATAGTTTCAAACAACAAATTCAAAAACTTTCAAAAGGACTTCTTTTTTTTTTCTGATGCTTTATCAATGTTTCCAGTCATCTTTGGAGTTCAGACTATCAAGCTATATCCATATTACAGACTAACCACAAATGTCATTCTGATAAGTTTTGTATTGGTACAGCAGTATGTATATTTAGCTTTTTATATACAATCTTTTTAAGATGTAATAAATCTATCTACATGCTAAGTGTTTAAATTCTGGGTCTTAGTGAAATATTATAATAATATTTTCAATATAATTGAAAGAAATCATTGGTTTCTATTCTAAACTGTTGACTTGCAAATTGAGATGCAAATAGGAAGTGCTGGATGGTAATCATTTGATTTATAAGATATAAACATAGTTGTTTCCCTTATTCCATGATAAATAAAACATTTTATCTCGTATTTCTTTTAAAAAGCCTTCTTGATGAAAGATATTGCATTTCTCATAATTTTAAAAGTCAAAAAACTTAAAAAGTCAACTATTTAGATAGTCAAATTGTTTTTTTATTGGCATTATTATAACTTTTTTTTGTTTGTTTGAATCTCATTTCTCCACATCATCCCCTGACTGATAATGTGATAATTGATGGTTTCTTAAATTAAACAAAATAATGTTGGTGCCCTACCCTTCATCCATTAAAAAAGATAAATTTAAAATTAACTGTGTTTTAAAGTGCCTGGGTGGTTTAGTCTGTTAAGCATCTGACTCTTGGTTTCAGCTCAGGTCATGATCTCACAGGTCCTGAGTTGGAGCCCTGACCTGGGCCTCACACTGCTGTCAGTGCAGAGTCTGCTTAGGATTCTCTCTCTCCCCTTCTCTCTTTTCCTCTCTCTGTGCCCTTCCCCCATGCTCTCTCTCTCTCAATCAATCAATAAACTTTAAAAAATAAGATAAAAATAAATGTATTTTTATACAAAGGTGCAATAAAACTAGCTTACTCATGTTTTAGGATGTGAAATTTAACTGAAATCTTGTTTGTAAATCTATCACAGATTTAGTCAAGACAGTATATATTATTATTATGGCTTAGAAATAATTATGACTGGGCAGAAGATGTGTCATTAATGGGTATTAATTTACCTTTCCTGTAAGCAGGATTAAAGTCCATATTCACTTCATGCACTTTTTATATTGCCAAAGATTAAGATCTGTCTAGGAAAAAGCATATTTCAAATAACCAAAGTAAGAGTATTGTAAATAAAATTTCTGTCTTTATGAAAAGCTTTTGTATACAATACATGTGCTATTAAACTCATCTGGTATTACACCTTCCAATACAAAAAGGAAACCATTTGAAATTCATGCACTGACCTCCTAAGCTATAAAGCCTGTTTATAAATGCTATGATTTTGATACATTTCACTTTTTCACACATCCAGTCATCATTTGGGGATCAAATCTGGCAGCTAACAATTTGCCATTCGACATTCTGTCAATAGATCATTCTTTTTATAGCTTGTTACATTTCAAAAAGTGATTAAGCTAATTAAACACAACTGGGAAACTAAGTACATATAGATTTAAATAAAATTGTTCAATGGCTTTGAAAAGGACATTATTATTTTGAATAACTAAAACTATAGTTAAATTCATTAACTCGTGCTTTTAGTATTACTTCCAACAGTACAATTTTTCTTTTTATAAGTAGCTTATATATGCTTTCTGGAAATGTTAGGAGTGCACAACAACGTGGTAGACTGCTTAAAAATGTATACACTTTTATAAAGTTAAAAGTGTAAACATAAGTAAATCCCTTTAACAAAATGTTTCTATTTGTTATAAAGAATATTTTTAAGGCTTTGACCACTTTCAATTATTTTGTATAAAGTTAAATAAAAATATATTAACAAAACTAATTTAATAAAAATAGATAAAGCTAAAGCAATAATAAAAAATGGAAGTTTGTAAAAGTAAGGTTACCTATGTACTTGGACTTCTTGGATTCCCGTTGATTATGAACTTGAATTTCTAACACGGCTTAATAAATTTCAATTGTTTTAGGCCAATTCAGCAGGCAGGGAAAAAAACACAGAGTTGTATGTGCTTCAGTAATATGATACAATTATTACTGATTACTTGAGACTGTGGTACATGACTCCTCTGAAGATTAATTTACCTGATTGCAGGCTGGTACATACAGTTTCTAGTGCTTTAGCCCTTTGAGATCTGCCATTATAATTAGAACACACGGTACATCCTACAGATTCCTCCTGTACAGTATTACAGTTTTATTGGTGACAAAATTATTTAATACCTATAAAATAGATTTCATGTATCCCCATTTCAGGTTTTGATGAGTCATGATATTTCAACACTACTTTTACATTTTTTTTTATTTAAAAAAATTTTAATGTTTATTCATTTTTGAGAGACAGAGAGAATACAGCGTGAGTGGTGGAGGGGAGGAGAAGGAGACAGAATCGGGAGCAGGATCCAGACTCTGAGCTGTCAGCACAGAGCTGCACATGGGGCTTGAACTCACTGACTGCGAGATCATGACCTGAGCCATAGTCAGACACTCAACCAACTGAGCCACCCAGGTGCTCCATACACTACTTACACGTTTTTAAAGAAAGAGCAAATAAAAATACTCATAGGAAGCGTTCATATACTGCTTCTGAACAAAACTAACAGCCATAAAATTATTTCTATTAATTTTTATAATGTGTTGGTTACATATTGAGAATTATAATTTGATGTCATTTATAGAATTAATAATTTGATACCATCTAGGAAATATATTGCTTTATTTGTTTATTTTTTTGATACTTTGTTATATATGTAAGAAACTTTCAGCCAAAAAAAAAGTTTAATGATTTCTTTTTTTTTTTTTACTATAAATTGCTATCCAAAGTTTGTGCTTGGATTTTTGTTAAGGATATTTTAATGAAAGATAATTAATAAATTATGAAGTACATGCAAAGAAGGTAGACTGCAAGGCCGAAACCTTGAGAGTTGCAAGTACACTATTGGCTGAAAATATACAGGCTAAGTCTTCTTTCAAAGCCCTTAAAAAAATATACACATGCACACACACACACACACACACACACACACACACACACACACAACTCTGAGAGTGGGAGAAAATCAGGACCGAAGAAAGGGAAATTTATTGATGACTTAGATCCCCAACCCTGGTTTACAGGATACATATTGCCCAGTATTTATTCCCAGACTGAAAAACAAAGCAAAAACACAAAGCAGGTGGGTTTTATCAAAGCAGAATAAAACAAAATACATGTGGGGAAAGTGAAAAGTTCTTTGTGGAAAGAACAGTCCTAATTTGGAAGTTGACGAGGGCCTCACAGCTTGTCTCCTTCAGGGTCCATTATTACACATCATGAGGTGAAGCCTGACAGTACATATCCCACCCACTATATAACGCTCC
Organism: Panthera pardus; assembly: GCF_024362965.1. Taxonomy (NCBI): domain Eukaryota; kingdom Metazoa; phylum Chordata; class Mammalia; order Carnivora; family Felidae; genus Panthera; species Panthera pardus. The sequence goes on along the minus strand of NW_026526677.1, from coordinate 80,671,569 downwards.
TACCCACAAAGACTTTCCACATAGAAAGAGATGTTTTGGAAACACATCTACCTACATGATATGAGAGGAAATCCACACTAGATATATCAGTATAAATAAGCAGATAAAACATTGGCACACATAAGAAAAAAACAAAAAAAAAACCATCAAACAGAAATACTAAGTTGATTTTGCATATGAACTGACACTAAAGGAAACATATTGGGAACAGAAGGAAACTAAAAACAACAATCATTCCAAAATTGTATATGCATATTCAAAAAGGTATCGCAGCCTTTAAAAAAAGTGAAAATTACAATGAAGTTGCAACAGAAAAAGAGCTTTTAGAAATTATAAAGGGGCACCTGGGTGGCTCAATTGGTTATGTGTCCCACTCTTAATTTGGCTCAGGTCATGATCTCACGGTTCATGATTTTGAGCCCCGAGTCAGGATCTGTGATGACAGTAGACAGCCTGGTTGGGATTCTTGCTCTCCCTCTCTCTGCCCCTCCTTCACTATCTTTCTCAAAAGAAATAAACATTTTTTAAAAATTATAAAAATCAGAGGCACCTGGGCGGCTCAGTTGGTTAAGTATCCAACTCTTGATTCAGTCTCAGGTCATGATCTCAGGGTTCGTGTTGACAGCTTGTTGCCTGTTTGGGATTCTCCCTCTCCCTCTTCCTCTCTCTCTCTCTGTCTCTGTCCATCCCCCTTTCTCTCTCTCTCTCTCTCTCTCTCTCTCTCTCTCTCTCTCTCACACACACACACACACACACACACACTTTCCCTCTCAAAATACATAAATACTTAAAAAGAAATTATAAAAAAATCATTGCTACAATAAAAATACATTACTTTGATAGAATGTCATTAACAATAAAATGAGAATATATCATGGAGAAAAAGAAAAGAAAATATTTAAATAAGGGATCAATCCAATTGATAAAGTAGAAAAATTATCAGGTAAATAATTAAAGGAGAACTAGAAGGAACTTTACCAGAGCTAAAGTTTTCTCTATGTTGAATACAATTAATAAAAATAATGAAAATAAAATACTAGGCTTATCCCCATGGAATTTTATCATTTTAAAATTTGTTAGAAAAGTACAGATACTAACAGCTTCTATTAAGAAATAAGACAAAGGAAAATATCAATTGCTTTCTTATCATAGACAAAGAAAGGAAAAAATACATATTTAATTTTTAAGTTTTTCATGTCATCAATGTAGAAATTAAAATAATACAATAATTAAAATGTAAAAAAAAAATAAGCTAAAAACAGAAACAACCCAACAATGCTGTCTCTGAATAAGGGACTGAAATTGGACAGGGATCTTATGGGTAACTATTGCTATTCTGTAATATTTAAATTGTGTCTATTTGTACATATGTATTTGTCTAAATAATTTTAAACATTTAAAATAAATCAAATAGATACTTTCCAGCACTTACTGAAAGATATTTCAAAAGAGTTGTAACATGAGTTACTTTAATTATCCCAAAGTTAGTCTGCTCAGGCTTCTACACCAAAATATAGACTCAGTGGTCCAAACAATAGAAATTTACTCTCACATTTATTGAGGCTGGAAGTCCATTGATAAATGGATTTGGTTTCCAATGAGAGGTTCTTCCTGGCTCACAGATGGCCACCCTCTTGCTGTATCATCCATTACATGACGGAGAAAAAGAGCTCTCCTGTTTCTTCCTCTTTTCATAAGGGCATTAATCTCATCATGAGGGCTTCATGACCTGATGTAACTCTAATTATCTCCCCAAAGGCCTACCACCAAAACCATCACATTGGAGATAGGACTTTAACATACAGATGAATAAATATGAATTTTGGTGGGATACAAACTTTTAGTCCAGTTCATTTTAAACTCTTTTTAGGACCCAGTCCCCCAAATCTTCCTCTTCTCTCAGTGTACCTTAACTCTTGGTATTTGTGCCCTGTGTTAGTCCCCTTCCTTTGAATATGGGATTGTACTGTGACTCCCTTCTGAATATGGCATTTGAATTTTGAATATGAATATTGGGAATACTCCCAATAGAATATGGAAGAGGCAATCCTGAGTGACTTCTGAGGCTAGGTCATAAGAAGCTTTGTATTTCTTAGTTTCCTTACAATGATCACTCTTTAGATTTTCCCCCTGGGAACCCAGTTACCATGTGCAGGAAGCCACATGGATAGATCATGCATAGGTGTTCTAGTCAACTGCCTTAGCTGACCTCAGAGTAAATAGCCAGTGTCAAGGGCTAGCCATGTGAATAAGCCATCTTGGTGTCCAGCTCAGTTGTGCCTTCAGATGCCTCTACCCTCAGCTACTATCTGGCTACACCTGCATGAGACACTCCAAGCAAGATCTTCCTGACTGAGACCAATCAACCCATTGAAACTTAATAAGTAATAATATATATTTTGTTTTGAGTCACAAAGTTTTAAGATAACTTGTTTTATAGAAATAAGTAACAGGAGCACTCTGTGAGGGAGACCTAATATCTGAATCTAGGTGTATCTGTCACCAAACATTTTCCCTCTGATATGCTATTTCTCTCTCTCTCTCTCTTTCTCTCTCTCTCTCTCTCTTTTAAGTTCACTTATGTTGAGAGAGGAAGGGGGCTGGCAGAGAAAAAGAGAGAGAGAGAGAGAGAGAGAGAGAGAATCCCAAGCAGGCTCTCCACTGTCAGCAGGGAACCCTGTGTGAAACTCTCACGAACACTGAGATCATGACCTGATCTGAAACCAAGAGTTGGATGCTTAACCAGCTGAACCACCCAGATGCCCCATGCTATTCTTTTTTTTTTTTAAGTTCAGTTGTTATAACAAAATTATATATCAATAAGATGTAGGCACCTATGCTTTATAAGTGCTTTTTATAAATGGATTTTTGCCGGCACATCATATCCACAGGAATCGGCCCATTCTCAAGATAGCTGAGCTCTCAGCTTCATTCTTAAAATACCTGTATATGGACCATATCTCTGGTTAACAAACACAATATTCCTAGGTCTATATTGGGCTGAAGGTGTATGAGGGAACATAGCATCATAAATCTGACAAAGAAAGCATCATCTTCCACAAAGCAGTATGTACTCATGGACTGGGGCATTTTCTGGGGAGAGAGTCTATCACATGATACTATTCTACTCCAGTGTTTACAGAAATTATATGCAGAAAAGAGAATATGGAGATTTGGTATTGGAGAAAGAGAATACTTAAGGGACTCTACTTGTAGGAGTAAGTCATTACTATTTAAAGACCTCAGAGGTAGAAGAAAGGAATGTCAATATTCAGGACAAGATTATTTGAAAGCAATACCCATGACGATAAATCTGCATGCATCCATGGTTTTTCCTGGTCTTTCTTCTCCTTCTTCCTCTTCTCCTTCTTCTTCTTCTTCTTCTTCTTCTTCTTCTTCTTCTTCTTCTTCTTCTTCTTCTTCTTCTTTTCTTCTTCTTCTTCTTCTTCTTCTTCTTCTTCTTCTTCTTCTTCTTCTTCTTCTTCTTCTTCTTCTTCTCTTCTTCTTCTTCTTCTTCTTCTTCTTCTTCTTCTGCCTCTTCCTCTTCTCCTTCCTCTTCCTCTTCTTATTCCTCTTCTTCTCCTTCTTCTTCTCCTTCTTCTTCTTCTTCTTTTTGAGTCTAGTCCCTCTTTTGAGTCCAGGTTGCCAAAACTGGTAGATGTAGACAGATGTAGGAAGAAGTACCATCCCATTTGGTGTCAGTGTTCTAATGTCAGTTTACTTATGGTGGTCTACTTTTATTATAAATGCAGAATATGCAAACATAAAATCTTGGAATTTTGGAATTTCACTTCATTATTGGTCCTATAATGTAAGTAAATACGGGCACTGATTATTAATCAGATTTATTTTACCAACAATAAACGACTTTATCTAAGAAAGAATGGTTTCTCTAAACACTTTCGAAAGCCACAGTATATAACTCAGACTAAAGATGATGAATTGAAAACATGTAACAATCTCCTTTTTCTTTATAACAAGACTCCATGAAAATGAAAAGAAAAAAAAATTGATGGGAAGCCCATAATGGAGAGAGGCACAAAACATTTCTAGAGAAGCTCTGGAAAACCAAAAGTGGCTTTGAAATATCCTAATTGGTATACAAAGGACATGGCAGTTTTAAGAACTCACAGAGGAGGGTCGCCTGGGTGGCTCATTTGGTTGAGTGTCCCACTTCGGCTTAGGTCATGATCTTATGGTTCTTAGGTTTGATCCCTGCATGGGCTCTGTGCTGACATCTTGCTCAAAATCTGGAGACTGGTTTGGATTCTGTTGTCTCCTTCTCTCTCTGCCCCTTCCTTGCTTGTGCTCTGTCTCTCTCTGTCTCTCAAAAATAAATGTTAAAAAAAAAGTGAAAAAAACAAAAACAACAACACAAGAAGAACTCAAAGAGGACATCAACAAGAAGCTCCTTTGCCCTCATGAAGTGCTAAGTAACTCAGAACTACAACTCAAAGATGATTTTCAGCCATAATTCTAAAACCAGATAATCTATCAATTAATAAAATGGTAGAATAAATATATATTTTTTAGAAAGGCAAGGACTCAAGAGCAACTGGGTGGCTCAGTCAGTTGAGCATCCAACTTTGGCTTCGGTCACGATCTCTCTGTCCGTGAGCTCAAGCCCTATGTTGGGCACTGTGCTGACAGCTCAGAGCCTAGAGCCTGCTTCAGATTCTCAGATTCTGTGTCTCCCTCTCTCTCTCTGCCCCTCCCCTGCTTGCTGATGCTCTCTCTCTCTCTCCCCCCCAAATAAATAAACATTAAAAAAAAAAGAAAAGGATTCAGAAATCCTTTAATTATCCAATAAATCTTTTCATTGGAATGCAGGAGAAGAGAAAACAAAGAAAATGCAAGACATGGATTAATGGAACAGCAGATCCTCTTCTGGAAAGTTATGGAAAGTACAAGCTAGGCAGCAGTATCGTTCTGGGCCTTGAGAGAAAATAGCTTCGTCTAGAACTGTAGAATTGGAATGGGGGAAGGTGCATGGGAAACTGCCTTATACAATAATATCTCACTCCCATAGAAGAAAATAACCATTGGAAGATGCTCTTTTTCAGGAAATTTTGGCATTGCTCAGTAATTACAAAAACATGTTTATCCCAGACTGGCTTCTTTGCGGATTTTTGTTTCTTTGCTTATTTGTTGGTTTGTCAGATATTTACTCCAAATTAATTCTAAAAAGCAAAAATTATCAGACTACATTTGGAATTCTGAATTTGAATTATGAGAGGGATTTCATTTTAAGATAAATATAAGGCTTTTGCATTTAAACAAAATGCAGGTCTTTGAAATTTGGACTGAGTGAGCCTAATGTTATGTGATGAACACTTACTTAATAGAATGTAAGTTCACTGAACTGTCGGATCAATATTTTCCAGAATGTCAATCAAGCTGAGAAAGTACAACTGTTCAGCACAATAAGGTAAAAAATACCTCAGAAATAAAAGCTGCAAGCAACTGTAGGCTTAATATTTTGAAGCTAGGCAGGTTCAGAACTGAATACCTCTGTGCCAGCTTTCATGCAGCTATATTCATAGCATCGGAGAGCTTTCTTCAGACCTCGCTGCAGGCCATTTACTTTACTTTAGGGGATTGAGCAGTGCATTTAACATTGTAGAGAAACTTTTCAGTTATATACTCAGTTATGGCTCTTAAACCTCTTCCATTCTGCACTGATCACAGGTATTATATAATGATACTCACACAACTTTTGTCATGCCCAGAAGCTAGTCATGATTTTCTGACAAAATAACAAAAGGAAAAAGAAAATTACTCTTTTCCTTATAACATTAAATTTCCTTTGAGAGTTAGTTTAATCGTTCTGCTTTAGGGAGGAGGTATGTAAATATTAGGTTCAATATCTCTTAACTGTTACAGGGAAAAAGAGGAATAAGTGATCTCAAACTCTAACATTGTTTTTAGTCACATACCTGCAAAAAATTCCAGGCAGAGAATGATATATATCACTTTGGAGTATTTCTCTAATCTAGACTTGATTTTGTAATCTCCATACTGCCAGAAACTTAAATACTGCTTTAGAAATTTAGTATAAACATTACTTTATGAGATATCATAGTTTGATGTTCTATATTTCAAGAATCTGAGAATTAACCATTGCCTTTGCATAAGCAATTTCATGGGCATTTTACCCCAAAGTATATAAAAATCTATTATATACTAATATTTATTATTGGCTTAATAAGGTATTATAAAGTATATTTACATTAAGACAGAGCATCATAATAAAACTCTAAACTAAACATACCATTTAGAAGATACAGATTTATCTTGGGAGGAGCTTGGGGAGATGGCAGAGTAGGAGGATGCAAAGTTCACCTGTCCCACATTTACAACTAGAAATCATCCATCCACATTGATCAATAAACTGGAGAGGAATTTGAAGACTGGCAGAACAAACTCCACAACCAAATATAGACCAGAAGCTCCATCTGAAAAGTGAAGAAGGTCAGAAAGGCAGAGGGAAGCTGCCTGCAGGAGGGAGGGAGATGTGGAAACTGAGAGGGTAAAGAAACAGACCCTGGCTCCAGGGAACTCAGGAGGGGAAAGACTAATCCCCACCCCAATTGGCTTGAAAACCCAGGGAGGCAAAATTCCTTGAGTTTGTGTGTGTGTGTGTGTGTGTGTGTGTGTGTGTTTAAAATATTTATTTATTTATTTTGAGAGAGAGAAGGAGGAAGGGAGAGAGAGAGAGAGAGAGAGAGAGAGAATCCCAAGCAGACTCCACACTGTCAGCTGAGAGCCCACAAACCCTGTGAGATCATGACTTGAGACGAATTCAAGAGTTGGATGCTTAACTGACTGAGCCATCCAGGTACCCTGAATTCTGTGAGTTTGTAAAACCAGTGGGGCTTGGAACCTGGAGCTTTGGAGGTAAGTGACTCAGTACTGGGTGAGCTAGGAGGGCCAGTGATAGCCAGACCCTGCCTTTAAAGAGACAGCAGCCGGAATTGAGAAGCAACATAAAAACAGCAGTTTGCATAAGACCGGGGGCAAACAGGAGACAGATCTGTTCATACTTCTTTCTGAGCATGTTGGGGGAGTCCTCCAAAAACAAGGTAGCTGGAAGGTGTCATTTTCCTCTGGCCCACCAGCATAAGCACAAAGATACGCTGGAGGTGGGGCTGCAGAGACACTTGCTAACTAACCCCCTAGCAGTGCACCATTCCCATGAGTTCTCGTGAGGACTCACCAACTCTAAGCCTGCTGTCCTTGGTCCTGGGCTCAGGGCAAATTTTGTTGAGGCCCAGCAGCCACCCTACTTAGCCACTGGGTACACAGCTGTCACCAAGCACCATGGATATCTGCCTTGCCACTCTTAGCTGTGACCCCCACCTACCCTCATGTGTTTCACCCAGCTGCATGCCCCCAGCTGCCAATGCAAGGTTCTGAGCCATGTGCCTCCAGGTGCTATTGCATGTTGCACCCAGTGCACCATCATGCACCTTGTCATGTTGTACACCCTGGCTACAGTTGCACGCTGCACCCAGCTGCCAAGTGCACAGCTATAGCCACCCTGGAACAAACCTGCACGCCATGCCCAGCTGCATGTCCCCAGCCTCTGTTGCATGCTGCACCCAGCCATAAGCTCCTGGCCAGACTGCGTGAAGATCCCTCACCCCTAGAGATGGCCTTCCTGGTTCCCGCTAACACCACAGAAAGCAAAAACAGCCCATTACAGCAGAGTGTCAATGTAGATGACTACGCCAAAAGGAAAAGTGACTCAGACACAACAGCAGGGCATAAACAACACACATAGGATATTCTCATGAAATGCCAGGTTCTGCACTGCAGGGCACTCCAGGACCTCTTCTTCATAAAGTCACTACTTTCAAGAGCAGAAGAGTGTTAACTTTCTTAACAGAAATAGACACAGAGAGGCAGACAAGATGAGGAAATAGAGAAAATGATTCTAAAGGAAGAACAGAACAAGGCCACAGCCAGAGATCTAAGGAAAACATATATAAGTAGCATTCCTGATAAATAATTTAAAGGAATGATCATAAAGATACTTGCTGGACTTAGAAATGAGTGGGGGACATGAGTGAGATCATTAAGGAATAAAAGATAAAAGATTCAATAAATGAAATGAGAAACACACTTGATGGAATGAACAGTAGGATAGAAGATGCAGAAGAATGAAATAATGACCTGGAAGGCAGAGAAATGAAGGAAATCAATCAAGCTGTAAAAAAAAAGAAAGAAAGAAAGAAAGAGAAAAGATTTACGTCAAATGAAAACAGATTTAGGGAACTCAGTCACTCCATCAAATGTAATAAAACTCATATTATAGGAGTACCAGAAGAGGAAGAGAAGGAAAGAGGAGCAGAAAAAAAAATCAAAGAAATAACTGCTGAAAACTTTCCTAATTGGGGGAAGGAAACAGATATCCAGATCCAGGAGGCACCCCCAACAGAATCAATAAAAACAGACTGCTAAAAAGACATATTGTAACTTAATTAGAAAAATATAGTGATAAAAACAATCTTAAAAGCAGCAAGACAAAAGAAGTCCTTAACCTCCAGGGAAAATCCATAAGGTTAGCAAAAGATTTTTCAACAGAAATTTGGGAAGCCAGAAGGAAGTGGCATGATATAGTCAAAGTGCTGAATGGGAAAAATCTGCAGCCAAGAATAAACTATCCAGTAAGACTATCATTCAGAATAGAAGAAGAAATAGAGAGTTTCCCAGAAAACAAAACTAAAGGAGTTTGTAACCACTAAACCAGTTCTGCAAGAAATATTAAAGGGAACTCTTTGAGTGGAAAGGAGAGACCAAAAGTGACAGTATAAAGGTAGGAAACACAAAAGTAGTAAAAATGCATATTTATGTAACAAAAATCTGTCAGAATTTCAACAAAAAAGAATATAAAATATAACATAAACCTTAAATGTGGGGAGGAGAGGAAAAAAGAATGGGTTCAAACTTAAACCATAAAGAGAAAGAAAGAAAGAAAGAAACAAATAAAGAAAGAAAGACAGACAGACCATCAACTTAATACAGACTGCTATATGCAGAAGAGGATATATACAAACTTAATAGAGCCATATATCAAAAACCACTAATAAATATGTGAAGAATAAAGAGATAGAAGTCCAAATATAGTCACTAAAGAAAATCAGCAAAACATGAAAGAAAGTCAGGAAAGGATCAGAAAAAGTCTTCAGGAACAACCACAAAACAAGTAATAAATGACACTAAATACATATCTATCAATAATTACTTTGAAATGGACTAAACGCTCTAATCAAAAGACATAGGGTGGCAAAATGAGTAAGAAAATAAGACCTATTTCTATGCTGCCTACAAGACACCATTTTAGGCCTAAAGACGCCTGTAAATTGCAAGTGAGGGGGTGGAGAATCATCTATTATTTAAATGGATATCAAAAGAAGGCTGGAGTAGCAATACTTAGGTCAGACAAAATAGACTTTGAAATAAAGGGTGTCACAAGATGCAAATAAGGGTACTATATAATTATAAAGGGGACACTTAATATAGAACAATTGTAAACATGTATGCGTCCAATATAGAAGCACCTAAACACATAACAGTTAATGACAAACATAAAGGATTAGTAATAATACAGTAATAGTATGGTACACCCTACTTGCGTTAATGTATAGATTGTCTAAACAGAAAATCATCAAGGAAACAATGGCTTTGAATGACACATTAGAATACATGGACTAAACAGATATATTCATAACATTCAATCCTAAGACAACAGAATACACATTCTTTTCAAGCACACATGGAACATTCTCCAGAATAGATCACATATTAGGTCACAAATCAGGCATCAACAAATTGAAGAATATCAAAGTCATACCATACATATTATCTTTTCTTAATTTTCTTAACCTTTATTCATTTTTGAGAGACCATAAGTGGGGGAGGGGCAGAGAGAGAGGAAGATGCTGATTCCAAAGCAGGCCCCAAGCTCTGAGCTGACAGCACAGAGCCTGATGTGGGGCTGGAATCCACAGTCCGCAAGATCATGACCCGAGCTGAAGTCGGACGCTTAACCCACTGAACCACCCAGGGGCACCATACCGTACATATTTTTTTTTACCACAACTCTATGAAAGTAGAAGTCAACCATGAGAAAAAATGCTGGAAAGAGCACAAATACATGGAGGTTAAATAACATGCTATTAACAATGAATAGGTCAAACAGGAAATCAAATAAAAAACAAAAAAGTATATGGAAAAATATGAAAATGAAAACACAATGGCCCAAAACTTGTGGGATACAGCAAAATTGTTTCTAAGAGGATAGTTTATTTCAATACAGGCCTACCTCAAGAAGCTAGAAATATCTTAAATAAACAATCTAACATTGCACCTAAAGCTAGAAAAAATAAGAAACAAAACCTAAAACCAGCAAAAGAAAAGAAATAATAAAGATTAGAGCAGAAATAAATAAAATAGAAACAAAAAACAACAAAACCCCAAAACAATAGGATAGATCAATTAAACCAGGAGCTGAAAACATCAATAAAATTAGAAAAATTTTTAGCCTGATTAAAAACAAAAGGACACAAGGAAATAAAATCACTAATGAGAGAGGAGAAATAACAATCAAGAGCACAAAAATACAAACAATCATAAAAGAAATTAAGAAACACCATATGCCAATAAATTGGACAACCTACAAGAAATAGACACATTCCAAGAAACATATAAACTCCCAAAACTGAAGCAGGCAGAAATAGGAAATTTGAACAGATTGACAACTAGCAAAGAAATTAAATCTGTAATCAAAAAGCTCCTAACAAACAAATGTCCAGGACTAGATGGCTTCACAGGTGAAGTCTATCAAACATTTAAAAAAGAGTTAATACATTTTCTCCTCCAGCTATTGTAAACAATAGAAAAGGAAGGAAAACTACCAAATTCTTTCTAGGAGGCCAGCTTTATTCTGATACCAAAACCAGATAAAGGCACCACAAAAAAAGAACTATGGGCCAATATTCCTGATGAACATCGATGCAAAAATTCTCAATAAAATACTAGCAAACTGAATCCAACAGTACATTAAAAGAATGATTCACCATGATCAAATGGGGTTTATTCCTGGATTGCAAAGGTGGTTTAATATTTGTGAATCAATCATCCTTGATAGATCACATCAATAGGAGAAAGGCTAAAAACCATATGATCGTTTCTATAGATGCAATGAAAGCATTTGACATAGTAAAACATTCACTTATGATAGAAACCCTTAACAAAGTAGATTTTGAGGGCATATCTCAATAGAATAAAGGTCACCTATGAAAAACTCACAGTTAATATTATTCTTAATGGGGAAAATCTTAGAGCTTTTCCCCTAAGGTCAGGAATAAGACAAGGATGTTCACTTGTACCACTTTTATTCAACATCATCCTAGCCACTGCAATCAGATAGTAAAAAGAAATAAAAGGCATCCAAATTGGTAAGCAGGAAGTAAAACTCTCACTATTTCCAGATGACATGATACCATATACAGAAAGCCCAAAGGATTCCAACCAAAAACCTGCTAGAACTGATAAATAAATTCAGTAAAGTTGCAGGGTACAAAATTATTGTACAGAAATCTGTTGCATTTCTATACACCAATAATGAAGCAGCAGAAAAAGAAATAAACAAAATAATCTCATTTACAATTAAACCAAAAATATTAAAATACCTAGGAATAAACCTAACCAAAGAGATAAAAGACCTATACTCTGAAAACCATAAAACACAGATGAAAGAAATTGAAGATGAAACAAATAAATGGAAAGACTTTCCATGCTCATTGATTGGAAGAGGAAATATTGTTAAAATATCTATTTTCCCAAAGCAATCTGCACATTTAGTGAAATCCCTATCAAAATACCACCAGCATTTTTCAGAGCCAGAATAAACCATAAAATTTGTTTGGAACTACAAAAGACCATGTATAGCCAAAGCAATTTTGAAAAAGAAAAACAAAGCTGGAGCATCACAAACCCAGTCTTCAATTTATATTACAAAGCTGTAGCAATCAAAACAGTATGGTACCGGCACAAAAATAGACACATAGATCAATAGAACAGAACAAAAATCCCAGAAAGAAACCCATAACTATATAGTCAATTGATCTTCAACAAACCAGGAAAGAATATCCAATGGGAAAAAGACAGTCTCTTCAACAAATGGTGTTGGGAAAACTGGATGGCAACATGCAAAAGAATGAAAGTGGATGATTTTCTTATACCATACACAAAAATAAATTCAACATCGATTAAGGGCCTAAATGTGAGACCTTAAACCATAAAAAAATCCTAGAAGAGTGCACAGGAAGTAACTTCTTTGACATTGGCTGAAGCAATTTTTTCTAGATAGGTCTCCTGAGGCAGAGGAATAAAAGCAAAAATAAATTATTGGGACCACATCAAAATAAAGAGCTTCTGCACAGCAAAGGAAACTATCATCAAAACTAAAAGGCAACCTGTTGAAATGGTAGAAAGTATTTGCAAATGACATACCTGATAAAGGTATCCAAAATATACTTTAAAAACTTACAAAACTCAATAAGGAACAAACAAGTTAAAATTTAAATTCAATTTAAAATAGGTAGAAGCCTTGAACAGCGATTTCTCCAAAGAACACGACCGGATGACCAATACACACATGAAAAGATGTTTATCATTACTTATCATCGGGGAAATGAAAATAAAAATTACACTGAGTTATCACCTCAGATCTCTCAGAATGGTTAAAATAAAAAACACAAGGAACAATGGGTTTTGGCGAAGATTTGGAGACAAAGAAACACTCATGCACTATTGGTGGGAATGCAAACTGGCCCAGCCACTCTGGAAAACAGTGTAGAGGCTCCTCAAAAAGCTAAAAACTTAACTCCCTTACAATCCAGCAATCACATCACCAGGTATTTACTTAAGAATACAAAAACACTAATTCAAATGGATACTTGAATTCCTATGTTTATAGTGCCATTATTTACAATAGCCAAGATGTGGAAGCAGCCTAACTGTCCATCAAGTGATGGGATAAATAAGATGTAGTATATACAATGGAATATTTCTCAGCCATAAAAAATGAAATATTGCCATTTACAAGGATATGAATGGAGCTAGAAAGCATAATGCTAAGTGAAATAAGTCAGGCAGAGGAAGACAAATACCATAAGATTTTGCTCATATATGGTATTTAAGAAACAAACAAGTAAAGGAAAAAGAAAATGAGAGAGAGAGAGAGATACAGAGACAAGACAGAGAGAAAAAGAAGCAAAGCAAGAAGCACTTTGAATTATAGAGAACAATCTAATGGTTACCAGAGGGGGATGGGTGGGGGATGAGTTGAATATGTTCTAGAATTTAAGGAGTGCAGTTGTTATGATGAGCACAGGGTGATGTTTGGAAATGTTGTGTTGCTATATTATATACCTGAAACTAATATAACAGTGTACATCAATTAGAATTAAAATTAACACTTAAAATTTATTTTGTATTAATATGTCATTTAACAAGTCATGTTTCCGAATGTGCATTTTCATTTAAGATTATAAAAACAACAGGAGAGGTATAACAGACATAGCACTTGCCATAAGGAATGTTATATGAAAATTAGCCACTATAGTTATTGTTTTTTAAGGAAATCTTTCAACTTAACAAAATTTTTTATCAGATGGTATATTCCCTTGTACTTTATTCAGATGGCATACTCTCCTGTACTTTATAACAGAATACAAAATTAAAATGCAAGTGAAAATCTATATGTTATATATTCAGAAATGCATCTCCCTCATAAAGTGAACTACACCTACATTTTCTTCCCCAAAGACTAGACAGTTGACATTTTGCTGTTAGATGGTACCAAAAAACAATGTGGACTTTCAGCTCAAAGGTTGTTCTGTAAAACAGTGTTGAAGGACCCCCAAAGAAACTTCAAGATGAATGCACTGGGAGGCAAGTTCTCTCCAATACAACTCTGTATGCCTCAGTGTCCTTACAGCAATACACAAGAATAACATTTAAGGTGAGGATTATTCCCATTAGGAGTACTGAAAAGAAGTAAGCTGCCCCCTTGCAAGGTTTCTCTGGGACAAAATAAGTACTAAATAGATATTAATCTTTATTCTTCCTCCCTTCCCCTCTTCCTTCTTTCTCCACTTCTATCCCCCCTTCCATCTGTCCATTCTTCCCTCCACCCTTCCCTACTTTCTTCCCCCCACCCTTCCTTCATCCTTCCTTCTGTCTGTCATTCTCTCCTTACTCTCTCTTTCCCTCCCTTCCCCTCAACTTTCATTTTCTTTTCTGGATGTGTTCTGAATTTGAGCTTCTAGACCCAAAACCCTTGAGATTACTGGGAAAGAAAAGTCAGATATTTTAATACCCAACAACATTCAAGGACATTCACTCATTAAATAAGGACTTAAAACTTTACCTTGACTTGTGCTATACAATGTCTATGAACTGCATTTTTTAGTGTAAAGCACATACTGCACAGTACAAAGGGGCTCAAATAGTAAAACATTTAACTCCAGAGCTTAAGTGATAAAAATTAAAATTGGCACTAATTTGTCATTTCCTAAGTCTAATTTTGTTACATTAAGAATGGTAATTAAAGTGATCTTCAGAATTCCCTGATTTTACTTACATTTAGTAATTAGTATTTTTACTATACATTGACTATACATTTAGTATTAGTAATTACTATTACTAATTAGTATGTTATTAATTAGTATATTTTGTTTCAGCTTTGATGGCAAATAATCCAAACAAAAGCTAAATCTGTTGAAAATTGTATATTTGAATATTCTGTTGACTGTTTTCCATTATATTTGAACACTTAGACATTGCTCAATTTTCTGTAACCTATATTTTAATCGACTTTCATATCAGTTTTGTTGACATAAGTTAATTTTGGGGCACCTGGGTGGCTCAGACGGTTAAGTGTCCAACTTCAGCTCAGGTCATGATCTCGTGGTCCATAAATTCAAGCCCCGGCAGGCTCTGTGCTGACAGATCTGACACTGGGGTCTGCTTCAGATTCTGTGTCTCCCTCTCTCTCTCTGCGCCTCCCCTGCTCACACACTCTCTCTCAAAAATAAATAAACATTTAAAAAAGTTTTTAAAAAAAAGAAAGAACTTGATTTCAAAGTTATGTCAACTTATATTTTCTGTAACGCCATTAGCCTTATAGGCACTGAATAAATGTTAATTGAATTAAATTATTAATTGTATGACATTAGTAAACCATAAGTTCCAACTCAATCTTGAGAGAGAGAAATTGTCTTAACAAAGTTTTTAAGCCCCAAGTCATTTTTTCAAGGAGAAAAGATATCTATTAATTCAAACATATCTATTGAATCAAAATAATTAAAACACATGTATCTTAAACATTTTCCGAAGATGATCATTTAGAATGTAAGGAGTTAATAAATTGATTTCAACTTAATTGCTAAATATAAAAAATGACATATTTGAACAAAATAAGCAACTTTATATATTATTTTCCTGTTGCCACTATAAAAAGTATCCACAAACTGCATCTTAAACAAGACAAATCTTTATCTTACAGTTCTGTAATTTAGAAAATCAATAGGAGTCTCACTGGGATAGACTCAATCAAGGTGTTGACAAGGCTGTGTTCCTTTCTGTAGGCTCTAGGGGGATCCATTTCTTTACTTTTTGCAGGTTCTAGAGGTCACTGACATTCTTTATCTCACAGTCCCTTCCACCTTTAAGCCAGCAATGTTGCATCCTCTGTGCCTTTCTTCCATAGTCACTGGTTCATCTGACTGGCTACGTTTCTACCTTCCTCTTTCACTCTTAGGAAACAACCTGATTTATGTGGCCCACCTGAATGATCCAGCATGCTCTTTCCTAGCTAAACGTCAGCTGGCCAGAAATCTTAATTACATTTGCAAACTTAAATTCCTTTTTTTATGTAAACTAACATATTCTCAGATTCTGGGGATTAGAAAGTGGGGCCATTTCTTTTTCTGCCTACTCTGCTAGAATACATAAAAACAAACAGACAAACAAACAACATAGCCTGAGATAAGAATTTGCATCTGAATAGTTTATTTTGGAAACTGATCCCAAGGGACATCATTTGAGGACTGGGAAGCACGAGGCAGATGAGGAAGACTAACCAATCCACTGATATGCTATCTGATCACTATTATGGGCAAGTGGGGCTAAATTCTGCTTGGGACCTTTGATGGGACTGTGTGGGTTGCATATTTGAGGTTTTTGCCCAATAATGTAAAAGATGAGTATTTACATACCAGTTCCTAATCCTCAGAATGCCAGATACTTTGCACTTTAAGTTTTATACTTGTATCATAATGGCTAGTTTCCTTCAAACACCCTATTCCATTGTGGCAGAGAAGCATGGCAGCAGACAGCAACAGAAACCCAGTGCACCTGGGGCAAGTTGCTGTCAGGTTCTTAGGCACGTGGCAATAGCAGTAAGTAAGGGAAAGAGGGCCTGCATCTCTCTGCCATCCTTAGTAGGGGTTAGGTACACAAATGAAATGGACTATGAAGCAAGATATATTGGAAGAGGTACAATAAAAGCTATAGAAGTCTGAATCATACCTTGGGTACTACTGTCCATCTTTGGGCCTGATTATAAAGTAAGGAGCATATAGATAGGGAGATGCACAAGAGAAATATCTAAGAAGAGTTTATGACCTCAGCAATACCTAGTTCATAACATTGTTGTTAGTCATAGAAAATCAAATCCATTTTAGGGAGTAGAACTTGGCAGCTGCAATACTCAAAATCAGACAGTTAATGGCAATATGATTCTGGTAATGGGTCAATTCAGGGAACAACCTTGGCAAAACTCAGGGCTAGTTGGACTTAATAGGGAAGAGTGTTCAGCCCTAAAAGAGTAGTTGGCAAGTATAGCCGAAGTAGCCTGAACAAATCCAGGTGTCTGTATGGAAAGCAATGCTGAAGCAAACATGGTAATGGGATGGAGAAAACTTATATTATCTGATGTATTGTTTCATCTTGTTTTTACCGTCTTAGCCACTTTATATACATACATATGTATGTAGTGTTGAGTATATTCACATTATTATGAAACAGATCTTTAGAACTTTTTCATGTTGCAAATCTGAAACTCTATCCCGTTAAACAATTCCCCTTTCTCTTCTCCCTGCAGCCTCTGGTAACCACCATTCTAATTTCTGCTTCTAGTCCATTTCTAAAAGTCAAATTGTTAAAAATAAAGAGGAATACCTACTTTTGTTAGGAATTTAGTATAAATAATCTTTTTTATATATTACTGCTTAAAACTGCAAATATTTACGATTTTGAAAAAAAGTAAACACAACAACATATGACAACATATCTTCTAGTTAAAATTATGTGTACTCTTTAATCCAGAAATCAGAGCTCTAGGAATCTATCTTATAAAAATAAAACATATATAAGTGAAAGCATTAATATAAAGTAGTTGCTTATTTTTTTGAAGTAATCTCAAACTAAAATTAAATTGAATGCTTAGTAATAGGTGAATAGTTCAATAAATCATTCATCCATTTAGAAAAAAGAAGTCCTATTTCACACCCTAATGTGTAGAACTCTATAAAAAGTAGGGTCACCTGGGTGGCTCAGTTGGTTAAACGTCTGACTTCAGCTCAGGTCATGACCTCATGGTTTGTGAGTTCAGGCTCCGCATCAGGCTGGGTGCTGACAGCTAGGAGCCTGGAGCCTGCTTTGGACTCTGTGTCCCATTCTCTCTCTGACCCTCCCCCACTTGTGCTCTATCTTTCTCTGTCTTTCAAAAAAATTAATAAATGTAAAAAAACATTTAAATAAAAACAAAAAAGAACTCTATAAAAAGTAAATTGAGAATCTCAAAATGCTAATAGATGACATATAATCCTTTATTATGCCCACATATGAAATTAAACTTCTCTCTATACATATGCGTGTGTGTGCACATCTGAATTTGCATTTAATTAAATGATCCTGGAAGAAATTATAAAAGGATACACACCAGGTTTGAAGAAAGTACACACATCAAGTTACATCAAAATTGTTTAGAGGGTCAGGGAAAGAAAGAGATTAAAGGTGAACAGAAAATAAGATACGGTAAAGCAAATGAAATTCGCACACAAAATTATATATATGAATGAACACATATTCATTATTTATATAAGTTTACATCAATTTTGTATCAAACCATACAACAAAATCTAATAACAAATAAATTGTGAAAAATTTGTGCAATACATGTGATAAAATGTTAACATATATTTCTTCATTTGGAACTGATATTTAACAGTTACTTATTTAGTGTGCATGTATAAACAAAACTCAGTATGAGGAATGGTGAAGAAAATGTAAATGTATTTATCTTAGAACAGAGAGCTTTTAAGTCATTTTTAGCATTATTCAATTTAATATATGGAGTTACTTGAAAATTTTTATAATAAAATTGTTATATATATATATATATATATATATATATATATATGGAATACGATTCTGGTTTTTTGTTGTTGTTGTTCATTTATTTTTGAGAGAGAGATGGGGGACAGAGGATCTGAAGCAGGCATGGTACTGACAGCAGAAAGCCTATCATTATCATTTATCCAGTCTCGGACTGGAACTCACAAACTGTGAGATCATATGCCTGAGTGAAAGTTGGGTGCTTAACTGACTGAGCCATCCAGGTGCTCCAAGGAAGATGATTCTGTTTTTATTGTGGGAAAAAAGTACAAAATACCTCTATAACTTATAACAATCTTATTACAACCTTCCATGTTTTGCTGTCTAATAATTTAGTTCTAATTTTAAATTTATCAGATTTTTTTTTGGTGTGCGTGTGTGTGTGTGTGTGTGTGTGTGTGTGTGTGTGTGTGTGTTTTAGTTTCTACATACATTGTAATATATCTTATGAATTTCTTTATTTACCATTTTTCACCCATTGTTTGTTTTTTTTTAATATAATTTATTGTCAAATTGGCTAACATACCATGTATACAGTGTGCTCTTGGTTTTGGAGGTAGATTCCCATGATTCATCACTTACATACAACATCCCGTGGTCATCCCAACAAGTGCCCTCCTCAATGCCCATCACTCATTTTCCCCTCTCCCCTGCTCCTCCATTAACACTCAGTTTGTTCTTTATATTTAAGTCGCTTATGGTTTTCCTCCCTTCCTCTCTGTTTGAAACATTCTCCCCCTATACTTCCCCCATGGTTTTCTGTTAAGTTTCTCAAGTTCCACATATGAGTGAAAACATATGATATTTGTCTTTCTATGACTGACTTATTTCACTTAGCATAATACCTTCCAGTTCATCCATGTCGCTGCAAATGGCAAGATCTTATTCTTTCACATTGCCAAGTAGCATTCCATTGTATGTATAAACCACATCTTCTTTATCCATTCATCAGTTGATGGACATTTAGGCTCTTTCCATAATTTCACCCATTGTTTTTAAGTCTTTGTTTTCTTTCTTAGCAAACTGCATCCTTTAATAAATCTAATCCTTTAGTGTTAGACTGGTGACAGTGAATTTGTTAGTTGATTTTATATTTTTCAAAATGTTTTACTTGACAATATTGAACCAAATTTAAGAAAACAAATCTAGGTATAAAATTCAACTCTTTGATTATATCATTGCATTATTTTCTGATTTCTATCATTACTAAAAAACCCTTTGAAGGTAATCTGCACTCCCCCCCCATAATTTTAATGTTGAAAAACATTTCATGTTTGTACTTTAATGGCTGTCTGTGCTCTAAAAATTAATCTAGCTTTATCTCATTGAATTTACCTCTTCTAGAATTCTCATAAAAAATTGGTTGGTGATGTCTGTGTGGCTCAGTTGGTTAAGCGTCTGACTCTTGGTTTTGGCTCAGGTCAAGATCTCATGGTTCTTTTTGTGGGTTTGGCCCCATGCTTCAAACACCAAGCCTACTTGGTATTCTCTCTCTCCCTCTCTCTCTGCCCCTCAATTGCTCACATTCACACACTCTCTCTCTCAAAATAAAATGATAAACTTAAAAAAAAAATTGGCTGGAGATCTTAATTTTATTGTCATTTGTTTCTCAACTTTAATTTCATATTCTTGATATTTTTATCTATACTTTAGGTGATTTCCTCAAATAAATTTCTAATTTATGAATCTTTTCTTCAACTCTTAACAGAATATGTCTAGTAAGTGTTTAATACAAGGAAATACTTTATTTCTAATATTATTTCAAATTTGCTAAGCTGTCTTATTATTACTTTATTGGTTCTTTCCCAGCCATGTTTTCTATTAACTTTAATATATATTCATTGTAAAGCTCCCCCCACCCCAAGATGGTCTATTCTCATCACCTCTTAAAAATGTAATATTTTAATTGTAAAATAATTTCCTGCAGAAATTGTTTCTGATAGATGTTTTTATGCTATGTATTCTAATAAAATTCTCATGAAGTGCTTTTCTTTATATTTCAATTTTCATTTACATTTGCCTGTGTATGGGTTCATAGGTTACATCATATTTTATGTCATTTTTAGTCATCTCTGAATTTCAGTATCAAGAGGGCAGTGTGAAAAGTCCCAACACCTGAGTAAAATATAAGCCAGGGTTTCCATTTTTCAATTATGGCTCTTTTATCATTTACAGCTCAAGTGAAGGGCATGTTCCATGTTGCATTCTCAAGCAAGGAGGCAGAATTTTTCCAGTTCCATATTTAGAGATGGGTCAATACTTCCTAACTCTTTTATTCATCAAAAAGACCAGTTATAGCTCCTTTTGTGCACACAAGGTCGATATCCTTGATTAGGGTCCTACCCAATTTTAGATCCTGAGTCCTAGAGCATATGAAGTGCACAATTCCCATGCTTATCTAAGGCATTGAGTTCCAATTTCTGCTGTCTGTTCTTACTTTTTTGTTCACTTCTTGCTTTTGGTCCCTGGGGTTTTCTCTTTCTTAATTTTCAACTTCACTATGTATTTAAAAAATCACTTATTATCCCAATTTTCATGTTTGTAGTGGGGATAGGGCTTTGTATATTAGTCACTACCATACTGATTTGAAATATGATGAAAATCTTTATCTACACAAATCTTTATCTACACAAACCTTTTAAAATATTTTAAGGTAATAATTTCATAATAAAACTATGCATAGCCTTATATCCTAATAAAATACATTTTTTAAAATAAAGTTCTACTTGAATTGAAGAGGTCTTTGAATCTTCATGACCAGATTGTCGACTTATTTTTCTCAAGTGTTACACATAGTTTATAATTATGTACAATATACAAGTGCCAAAAGAAATAAATGCCAGGAGCATATGGATATTGTCATTTATGTTGGAGTTAGCATTTTGGTGCTGCTACATGTGCATCTGTTTATAGCAGATGCAACTTAATATTACTTTTAACTAAAGTCCTCAGAAAAACAAATATAACAGTAAGTAAAAATCTGTCATTCTGTCTTTAGTACTTATACCCAACTAAGGAATGTTCTTTTTAAATATATTTCCATATGGTAGATTTAAATAAACATGTTTTAGTTAAGCTTCATAAAATTGGTTTTATTTTTATCTTGTTCACTATAAGATACTCAAAATGTACATACCAATGCATCATGTCTGAATGACAGATATCTCATTTCTTTTTGTATAGGCATACCTCAAATATTGCAGATTCAATTCCAGACCACTGCAATAAAGTGAATATAGCAATAAAGCAAGTTAAATGATTTTTTTTGTTTCCCAGTGCACATAAAAGTTATCTTTATACTATACTGTAGTCTATTAAGTGTGTAATAGAATTATTTTTTTAAAAATGTAGGTACCTTGTTTCAAAAATACTTGATTGCTAAAAGATGCTAACCATCATCTGAGTTTTTAAAGAGTCATAAACTTTTTGCTGGCAGAGGATCTTGCCTTGATGTTGATGGCGGCTAACTGATCAGGGTGGTGGTTGCTGAAGGCTGGGGTGGCTGTGGCAATTTATTAAAATAAAACAGCAGTAAAGTTTGACATAAAAGTTAAGTTTTTCTTTCACTAATGATTTCTCTGTAGCAGGTGATGATAGCATTTTTCCCAGAGTAGAACTTCTTTCAAAATTAGAATGAATCCTTTCAAGCCCTGTTGCTGCTTTATCAACTAAGTTTTTGTAATATTTTAAATTCTTTGGTGTGATTTCAATGATCTTACGGCATCTTCACCAAGAGTAGATTCCATCTCAGAAAACCACTTTATTTGCTCATCCATAAGAGGCAACTTCTCATCTGCTCAAGATTTTTCATGGGATTGCATCAATTTAGTCACATCTTCAGGCTCCACTTCTAATTCTAGTTCTTTTTCTAGTTCCACCACATCTCCAGTTGCTTGAAGTCTTGAACCCCTCGAAGTCATCCATGAGGGCTGCAATGAACTTCTTCCAAACTCTTGTTAATGTTGGTATTTTGATTTCTTCCCATGAATCACAAATGTTCTTTTAAAAAAATAATGTTTATTTATTTTTGAGAGAGAGGGAGAGAGAGAGAGAACGAGTGGAGGAGGGGCAGAGAGAGAGAAACAGAGACAGAGACATAGAATCCCAAGCAGGCTCCAGGCTCTGAACTGTCAGCACAGAGCCCGACCCGGGGCTCAAACTCATGAACTGTGAGATCATGACCTGAGCTGAAGTTGGACACTTAACCAACTGAGCCACCTTGGCACCTCTGAATTACAAATGTTCTTAATGGCATCTAGAATGGTGAATCCTTTCCAGAATGTTTTCAATTTATTTCCCAGATCCATCATAAGAATGACTCACTATCTATGACAGCTACAGTCTTAGGAAATGTATTTCTTAAATAACAAAACTTGAAAGTCAAATTGACTCCTTGATCCATGAGTTGCAGAATGGATGTTATACTAGCAGGCATGAAAACAACACTAATCTCCCTGGACAACTGCATCCGAGTTCTTGGGTGACCATGTGCATTGTCTATGAGCAGTAATATTTTGAAAGCAGTTGTTTCGTTTCTGAGCAGTAAGTCTCAAAAGTGGGCTTAAAACATTCAGTGAACCATGTTGTAAACATGTATGCTGTCATCTAGGCTTTGCTGTTCTATTTATAGAGCACAGCAGTAGATTTAGCCTAATCCTTAAGAGCCCGAGGACTTTTACGGTAAATGAGTACAGATTTCAACTTAAAGTAACCAGCTGCATTAACCTCTAACAAGAAAGTCATCGTGTCCTCTGAAACTTTGAAGGCAGGTATTGACTTTCTCCTCCCTAGTTATAAAAGTCCTAGATGGCATCTTCTTCCAATAAACAACTGTTTCATCTACATTAAAAGTCTGCTGTTTGGTGTAGCCACCTTCACTAATTACCTTAGCTAGATCTTCTGGATAACTTGTGGCTACACCTTGCACTTTTATGTTATGGCTTCTTTCCTTAAACCTCATGAAACAACCTTTGCTAGTTTCAAACTTTTATTTTGCAGCTTCTTCACCTCTCTCAGCCTTCATAGAATTGAATAGAGTTAGGGCCTTACTCTGGATTAGGCTTCATCTTAAGAGAATGTTGTGGCTGGTTTGATCTTCTCTCCAGACCCCTAAAACTTTTTCCATATAAGCAATAAGGTTGCTTTGCTTTCTTATTATCCATCACTGGAGTAGCATTTTTAACTTCCTTCAAGAACTTTTTCCTTTGCATTCACAATGTGACTATTTGGTGTAAGAGACCTAGCTTTCAGCCTATCTCAGCTTTTGACATGCCTTCTCCACTAAACTTAATCATCTCTAGCATTATTTTAAAGTAAGAGACATGAGGCTCTTCCTTTCACTTGAACACTTAGACACCACATACAGTTATTAATTGCCCTGATTTCAATATTTTTGTGTCTCACGAAATAGGGAGACCCAAGGAGAAGGAGAGAGACAGGGGAATGGTTGATTGGTGGAACAATCAGTACACACACAACATTTATCAATTAAGTTTGTTGTCTTATATGGATTTAGTTCAGAAAGCACAAAACAATTAAAATAGTTGCATCAAAGATCACTGAGTAAAGTTCATCAGAAAAAAAAATATTATAATACCGAAAGTGTTCAAAATATTGCAAAAATTATCCAAATGTGGCACAGAGACACTGATACTGCTGGGAAAAGTGGTACTAACAGACTTGCTTGGCACAGGGTTGCCATAAACCTTCAATCTGTAAACAAAACAAAACAAACAAATAAACCTGCAATATTTGTGAGTCATAATAAAGCAAAGTACAATAAAATGAGGTATGCCTGTAATTTTTATAAATTAATATGAGGTAATTACAACTTATAACACTAATATTTAATTCCATTTAAATATATTTTATTAAACAAGTATGCTAACATATCTAGCAATGCTATTTATATATTATTTTTCTAATTTTGTAATTGATTTTTCCTTTAACTAAATTGAATTAAAAGAATTAAAAAGAAAACTTTAAGAAAACAGAAAAAGCAAGCATACCTTAAAAATGTGGCTTTTACCTCATAGTTAATCTAAATACTAAACAAATTGTGTTATTTTCGTATGATGGGTTATAAGAAAAATATGAAAAATCACATTTCAAATAATTGAAAAGTGTCTGTAAACATAAAAATTGCTTAACCTAACTCTTAGACAAATTCTCTACTTATATATAGGAAATAGCATTTCTCACTTATCAGAATGACAAGACATAAAAGATCTGACAACATATTCTGTTGGCAAGAATGTGATGAAAGAGGCACTCTCACACACAGATGGTTAGGTTGAAAAGTGGAAGGAACTTGGTTATCTTTAACAAAATTACATATGTAGTCACCTTTAAATCAGCAATCTCATTGCTAGGAATCCATATGAAAGTCACAAATACGAAATGGCATATATACAATATGCATTCTAGCATTATTTTCAATAATTATTTTTAATAATAAATGACTGAAATCAACTCAACTATTCATCCTTGGAGAACTGGATGAATAAACTGTGATATATATCTGTATAATAAAGTACTACTCACCTATAAAAAGAATGAGAAAAATCTCCATACTGAGATAAAATGATCTAGAAAGGATAGTCAAAAGCTAGTAAAAATGATTACTTATGGAGGAGAAGAGTTCAGGGATAGAAGACATTCTCCTTGAATGCAGTACATCTCTATGTAGTTTCTAAGTCTTATATATTTTATATTAAAGAGTATTTTACATAATTAGACCTGAAATTATATGAAAAATTCCATAAAACTGTAAAAAAATAAACAATTTAGGTATCAGCATAGTGACAAAACTATCACACACAAATAAGAAATACCTTAAGTAACTTTAAAGGACAGTATTTTAAGAACGAAGAAAACTGCAACAACAACAAAAAAATGTTAGTGGGCTGTCAGTAGATTCAGTGCTTGTTGGTGTTGGTATTGTTTGTTTGAAGCTATTATCAGTAGAATATAAGATCAAAAAAGTAAATAAGAAAAACAAGGTATTCAGCATAAGAATACACACAATTGAAGACATTTGTCAAAAACATTGTGATCTTAAATTTGTATTGTACTGGAAATAATATAAAATCTTTCACATACGCATGTATTCCTATAGAATTTGGCTTTCTTTGAGTTATTAAAAATTCACCACAGACTACTTTATTTTTTTAAATGTTTTAATGTTTGTTTATTTTTGAAAGACAGAAACACAGAATCTGAAGCAGGCAACAGGCTCTGAGCACAGAGCCTGATGTGGGGCTGGAACCCATGAACCATGAGATCATGACCTGAGCCAAAGTCAGTCACTTAACCAACTGGGCCACCCAGTCACCCCACCATAGACTACTTTAAAATTCACATCTCATATTTGATTCAGCATTTTACTTCTTCCCAACTCACTCCCACACTCAACCAACCAAGCTAGGATTCCAGGGACCTGAGAGAACTGCGGACAGGTTTCGCTCTGAGATTGCTTCTTCTGCTCTAATGCCTGGTGTGGATGGGCAGTGTTGTGGCATCTATGATATGGCTGCCCTCCCTTATACGGTGCATTCCCCTGGTCTTAGGTGTTATTTGGGACTGCACGGGAGGGAGACAGTTTTTTACTTCACTTCATTGTCTTTGATTGTAATCTTCTCTCTTGGTTGCCTGTCATTTCTCTGTTTTGTACTAACTGCCTGCCAGTGCCTCTATCCAGAGCGTCAAACTTCTTTTAGCCCTTCTCCATTTTTACACCTGATTCCTTTGGGCATCCCTGTTGTTTGATCTCTTGCTCTTCCCTCTGGTCTTGTTGAGACAACATAGAGAAAATAGTTGCTTTTCTGAGGAAACTATCTGTCCACATTGTTGATGTATCTCTTTAGAGAATGTGAGTACTGAAATACACTTTGTCTTCAACCCCAGGATGGAAGGAAATTCACACTCAATATCCTCCTATAATAACTATGAGAATGATAAACACTGAATTTGAACAAAAAAAGTATTGTTTGATAAAACTGATAGAAGGGGTCAAAATGTATAAGAATAAAGTTCAATTTTACATCAAGAAATGTTGGAAACTGTTTAATGTAAATTTCTATTTTGAAAATGCAGCTACAAATTTCTAGAAAAGAAAATGTGTTTGCCCAGTAAAAGCATGACTGACTAAAGACTTTAAAACTTTGGTAAAGATTATGTAAAGCTATGAGTGCTAGGATGTAAAAGAGGATTTAAAGTAGAAAGTTTCTCTTTGCTGTGTTTTTAGGAAGTATGAATGATGGAACACTTTCTCCTTCTGTGATTTGTGATGAAATAATATCAAAGAGGAGAATCTACAGTAAATTTTACTTCATAAGACATATTTGTTGGGATTTAAATTGTTAATTAGATTTTATTTTTATATAATTACCACTAAGAAAAATCCCTAAATTTTCCCCTCTTACTGCTTTTAAATATGTGATATTTTTCAGAATTTGCAGAGGACCTATCTTCTGTTATATTGATAAACCTATGCTTTGATAAATGATTGTAAATGATTTGTAAAGCATGGTAGTATTTCTCTTTATTTTACCTCCTCTGTTTCTTCACCAAAGAGAAAAATATATACTTTTAGTTCCAACTAAGAATGAAATTTGAATCATTAGCTCTTACTATTTAGCTGCTGAATTTTTTCAGTTCAGATTTAAGCATTTATATCCTTAAAATAATGTATTTTAATAGACAAAGTGTGATAAAAAGTTCCCTGTGTTTCACAATGATACTAATTAAGGTCACAGAAAAAGATCCTTTTCAGAATTTCACTGTATATTATTTGTGCCTAACAGCAATCATCTTCTGAAAAAGAATTTTCTATTACCTCTGAGTTCACAAGACCAGACATTTTTTTTAAAAGAGATTAGTCCATTTTGGTAATAATTTTTTAACTATCACCTATACATCCTACCAAGATTATTTTTTAACTCTCAATTCTCATGTTTTATTTTAGGTGTTTTTATCAGTATAGGTACTCAAAAAGTACTTAAGTGTATGAATCAAGAATCTTAACATGTTTATTCACCCTAATCAGATTATTCATGTAAGTCTTGCTAACTATACCACCTTAAAAGAAAGACCCTCTCTTTTCTGGTTTTTGTGATAATATCGGACTTGATTTTGTTTTCTTTCTTGATTGTTTTTTGTTGTATTCCCCCAAAAAGAAAAATGAGCAACTTGGTTTTCCTGTTTACATTTTTCCCCTGTTCCCTGTCCCCTGTTCTTCTTAAGTATATGCTGAAACATCTAACTTATTCCCAACTTCCTTTAAGAAAGTTTCTTTATCATCTGGGATTGATTTATTTATACTAAATTTGGTGTATTGAAGCACTACATGCTGTCAAATACAATTTAAAAACCAAGAACTAGTTTTTTATTTTATAGCATCATTTTTGATTTAGTGTTAAATGTTATTTCTCCTAGCCACATCTATTTTTAGATATTTCTTTAAACCTCCAGCAAAGCTGGTGGGTTTTTTTGTCAAAACAACTACCTTATTTCTCATCTTTCTACACAAACAAAATATCTGATGTTAATATTTCCAAGTAAAACAATATACTTCAAGCTCACTTCAAAGCAGTGTACTATAAAAAATCATTTTCTTTGTACTTCTGAATAATCATGGAATTATATAGTGTAAATAATTCTTATTAAGACTTCATAACATTTACTAAATACTTTTAAGTGCCAGATAATTACCTAGAAACCAAATATATTTTGACAAGTTATTATATAAAGTGGCATATTAAGAGATACATACAATATTCTATATGGGTATGAAGGATAGCTGCCTGGATAAGGAAGGCTGGCAGGATGGGGACAGGTTACTAAAGAGGTTACATGTGTGTTTATTTTCAAGAAGAAACAGAAGGTTGCCAAGTTAAATGGTGGGAGCAAAAGTTTTTCCAAGCAGAAGTAAGCAGGTATGAATTCATGGATTTGTAAGAAAACATGCACATTCAAGCACTGCCAGTAGTTAGACACAGAATAGTATAATGTGCAAAGGTTATGTGGAGAAAATACCACATAGAGAATAGACAAACCTACTAAGGAAAGGTTCTGGGTCAAAGATGAGTAATTTGGACTTTACCTTGATTTCTAGTCTGAGAGTAACAAGTAATAAATAGTCTTACCTTTTAGAAACATCAATGCAGTGATAAAAGAGAGAACAAATTAGAAGGTTAAGCAATGGATCTTCAGAAAAGAGTTAGAGGGTATTTCTACAAGTCAAGCCAGCCATAATGAAGACCTGAATGGAGGCAATGAGAATGAGTATAATGATCCGTGGACAGATTCAGGAGATATTAAAGAAGTAAAATTAGTAAGTCTTCATCTATTAGACATGTGACTAAGGAAGAGGATAACATTTTGGACTTACATGGGCAACACAGTGAGTGGTTAAGCTGTTTAAAGAAAGAGAAATACAATTTAAGGTGAAGATGTTGAGTTCAATGTTATACAAGGGATTTCATGTAAAACCAACAAATCCAATGCAAAATCAGCTATATAGGTTTAGAATTTGTGTAACTGAGTTGGGATAATCATATTCAGAACTATCCACGTATCAATGGTAGCTGAAACCAAAACTGTAAATGGGATCACCTACATCAATAGTATATCACCAGAAAGGAAGAGAATTGAGAATGAAACTTTGGAGCACAACAATATTGTGAAGCAAATAAGATAAGAAAATTTAGCAAAGAAGATAGAAACAAACATTCAGAAATAAGAGGAGAACTAATACAATGAAAACGAAGACAGAAGAAATTTTTAAGAAGACAGGAATGGATGGGGATCTGGGTGGCTAAGTCGGTTAAGTATCTGACCCTTGGTTTCAGCTCAGGTCATGACCTCACAGTTCGCAGTTGGGATTCTTTCTCTTCCTCTCTCTCTGCCACTCCCCCACTCTCTCTTTATAAAAATAAATTCATAAACTTAAAACAAAAGAAGAAGACAGGAATGGATGACAAATGGTGACAAATATACCAGGAGTTTGAAAAACAAATTACTGGCCTAAGTGCCAAAAAGTTATTATGATATTGGTGGGACCTCTTCAGGGGAATATTACTTAGAAGAACAGCTTCTATCTGGTTTCTGAAATAGTTTTCATAGAATTATTTGGAGTCCTTGCTATTTCTGAATTAAATTTCACATATTCTTTTCAAAATCCTTCTTTCACAGAAGATAGTAGAGGGAATTTTATCACTGCTGTAAACCAGGAAAGTGAAAGAAGTTGATGCAAAATCTTATGTTGCTTCTAGGTGTGTAAGAACATCTTTAATAAAAGATTAGGTTCAGATAAATATTATAGAGAGACTATAGTGTTTTGAATATAGTAACCAAACAATATAATTACCCCAAATGCATGAGGATAATGGTTGAATAAGAGTTTAAGCTGTCATTAATTCAACAAAACATTTGAGTGTCTTCAATATGATGGGCCCTGTTATAGACAGTTTCATACATATATAAATAATAAAGACCCCATATCACTATCTAGTGGTAAACTACTATAGGTTTGTTGAATTTTCTACTTTTTGCTACCATCTTAGTTATCTTTTTTTTCACTGCATATATAGTACTTTAAATACTAACGTTAATTTTTAATTCACAGTAAAACTCAGTTATACAGATTACACTTTTGAACATATATCATCACTTTATTATAATAGGTTACTATTACTAAGGCAAACTGTGACCCATTTTTTGGAGAAATATATGCATTGATGATGAAATAGAGGAATCTTATCTAGTTTAAAAATCAAAACCTATGAAAGGACAAATTTTATGTCTTTGATTTGTAATTTTCCTTGTTTTAGAACCCCAAACTCTTGTATGACATCCAGGGCATGAAGGGGATCTAGGCACTATACAATAGAAAAACATGGAAAACATTCCCTTGATATATGACTCAACAAGCCACAGCATTGCTATACTCCTGTAATGTGTTACTTGATTCGAGTAGCTGTATTTTTTCCATCATTTATTAGTGAATTATTATTGGACAAAAATGATTGTGTGTGAGGCCACTTTGCCATATAATTCCCAAAAGATCCTTTACTGGAAACTATTATTTTAATGAACAAAGAGTTCCTGCAGTGTATAACTGTGAGTTACAGAATTCAATAGTGTTCCATTCCTCTTCATTATCAAGTAGTTTGTGACAAAATAATGAACGTGGCATTTACATGAATTTGACACTGTACATATAATTTGCCATTTCAAATGCTCATTTTCAAAATAATAGTATTAACATATTGAAAAATTAATGTGGAAAAAAGCAATGTGCCCACACTTCAAAAAATATGTACTTACTAATCAAAAACATTTATTATGACTTAAAACTAGGGGCACTTTTGGCAAATACCATATGATTTGACACCTATGTGGCATCCAAGAAACATCAAGAAAAGGTAAAAAAAAGAGAGAGAGAGAGAGAGCAAGAGAAACCAAGAAACAGACTCTTAACTATAGAGAACAAACTGATGAGAGTAGGTGGGTAGGCAGATGGGTTAAATGGGTGATGGGGATTAAAGAGTACACTTAAGAGTGCTTATGACAAGCACTGAGTAATGTATAGAATTGTTGAATCACTATCTTGTACACCTGAAATTATTATAACACTGCATGTTAATAGTGGGATTAAAATTAAAAACTTCTTTGAAAAAGTAAGGCACTTTTAATAAAAGATAAAGTTCAAGGAGATATTACAAGGAGATTATAATATTTTGAATATATTAGCTAAACAATATAATAATTATAACCAAATAAGAATAGTGGTTAAGTTTCCAATTATTTAAGGCTTTGAGTGCTGCCTAAACTTACACTCCAACACTGAAGAACACATACACATCTGTATACATGCCACAAACCACCAGCAACACTAAATCTTATTTGGCTATGTGACTAAAAAAAATATCTATTGCATTTGTGTCTCAAACAGCATTTGCAGCATGAGGATAAAACCCAATGTGAGCAGCTCCCAACCTGAGGTAAATATGGGAATTATTGTGATGTGAATGTCTAAATGAATTTAAGAAGTAAACTAAAGTCTATTTGTGTTTTATTCACACATTCTTTTAGGTATATGAATTATATTCAATACTGATGTATGGGTGATATAAAAGTAATTGTAAAGTTTATATCAGTTTTCTAGAAATAATTGTGAAAATTAGGTAAAGTTAGATACATTTCAATTTCATTACAAGTGTAATTGTTTGTTATATGAAGGTAGGCACATTTGTACATATTTTATAATAAAGTAATAATTTCATATGTATAATATATGTATATATTTGTGTGTCCAAATAGCTAATGTCATATCTTACTTCATTTTGTACATTTAGTGTCACATATTTTTGACAGAAAATATTAAACGAATATTTTCTGAATGTATTATTTTCTAATCCAAAGGGCATATTTCAGAAGCCTAGGATTTTTTATTTACATTAAATATCACATAATATTATAATAAAGGATTGAATATGAATGGCTGTTCACTTTTAAATGAATAAAATTATCCACAAGAAGGTAAAATTTGATCGATGCCACATGATACTTATTTTGAATATATTTTAAATTATCGGATAATTACAAAAATATTATTGAGAGAAACTCAGATGTACTTAAAAATGAATCTATAGTTTTTCAGAAAATGTATAATTCCAATGAATTGTAGATATAAAGTGCAATTTTGGTTAATGCTACTCATCTCTCCTGTCTCTAGAGTTGCTAGATTTTTTAAGTTGCTGGCTGAGTCTATTCAGTACCTCAGTTATAAAGTTTGTCTCTTTCATCTGCTATTTTCCTTGTCTCCTGTTCACTTCATATATAGCAACATGATAACTAGTGTTTAATACATCATGATACCAAAGGGGCTTAAAGATTCTCTATGATTTTTACCCTGATCAGTCATTCCAATTTAATAGCTTGCATTATTCCCATAAATCTCTCTAAAGGGTTGACTATTACCTGCTGCTGTGGATTTTGATTTTGATCTAAGCCTCTGAACGATTCGTAGAATTTTATTTTATTTTATTTTATTTTATTTTATTTTATTTTATTTTATTGTCTATATCCTTTTGTTCTATGTATATTACACGTATTGCATTATGTTGCTGAATTCAGCTTCTTGTGTTGCATTCTATACTTCGTTGTGGTATTTTCATGAAAAATAGACCTCAGACCTTTTGGCTCCAGCCTAATAACCTAGCCACTTAGGAAAGTTTTATATATACATATATATATATATATATATATGTAAAGACTGCCTGTTCTGGACATGTAGCCACCCACTTACAAGCCCACCTCCTCAGTCTGATTCATTGCACTGATATCCCACACTGTACTGAAAATCTTTTGACAGGGGGGGACCGGAAGATGGCGGCTTAGGAGGACGCTGGGCTCACTGGGCATCCTGCTGATCACTTAAATTCCACCTACACCTGCCTAACTAACCCAGAAAACCAACAGAAACTAGCAGAACGGAGTCTCCAGAGCCAAGCGCAGACGAGAGGACCACGGAAGAGGGTAGGAAGGGCAGCGAGGCAGTGCACGCTCCACGGACTGGCGGGAGGGAGCCGGGGTGGAGGGGCGGCCCGCCGGCCAAGCAGAGCCCGGAGTCTGGCTTGCAAAAGCGGAGGGGCCCTACGGAGTGTGTTCCGACAGCAAGCGGGACTTGCTTAGCATCTGGGAGGTCATAAGTGAACAGCTCTGCTCAGAAAGCGGGAAGGCTGGAGGACAAAGGGAGGGAGAGTTCCTGAGCCCCGGGAGGACAGAGCTCAGTTTGGCGGGGAACAAAGGCGCTCACCAGCGCCATCTCCCTCGCCCATCCCCCAGCCAAAATCCCAAAGGGAACCAGTTCCTGCCAGGGAACTTGCTTGCTCCTCGCAAACACCCAACACGGTGCTTCTGCGAAGCCACCCCTCCAGCAGCGGGTCTGACTCCCTCCCACTGCCACAGGGCCCCTCCTGAAGTGGATCACCTAAGGAGAAGCGAGCTAAGCCTGCCCCTCCTGCCCCCCTGCACCTTGCCTACCCACCCCAGCTAATACGCCAGATCCCCAGCTCCACAAGCCTGGCAGTGTGCAAGTAGCCCAAATGGGCCACGCCACCCCACAGTTAACCCCCCCCTAGGAGAGGGGAAGAGAAGGCACACACCAGTCTGACTGTGGCCCCAGCAGTGGGCTGGGGGCAGACTTCAGGTCTGACTGCGACTCCGCCCACCAGCTCCAGTTATACACTACAGCACAGGGGAAGTGCCCTGCAGGTCCGCACCACTCCAGGGACTATCCAAAATGACCAAACGGAAGAATTCCCCTCAGAAGAATCTCCAGGAAATAACAACAGCTAATGAACTGATCAAAAAGGATTTAAATAATATAACAGAAAGTGAATTTAGAATAATAGTCATCAAATTAATCACTGGGCTTGAAAACAGTATAGAGGACAGCAGAGAATCTCTTGCTACAGAGATCAAGGGACTAAGGAGCAGTCACGAAGAGCTGAAAAACGCTTTAAACGAAATGCAAAACAAAATGGAAACGACGATGGCTCAGATTGAAGAGGCAGAGGAGAGAATAGGTGAACTAGAAGATAAAGTTATGGAAAAAGAGGAAGCTGAGAAAAAGAGAGATAAAAAAATCCAGGAGTATGAGGGGAAAATTAGAGAACTAAGTGACACACTAAAAAGAAATAATATACGCATAATTGGTATCCCAGAGGAGGAAGCGAGAGGGAAAGGTGCTGAAGGTGTACTTGAAGAAATTATAGCTGAGAACTTCCCTGAACTGAGGAAGGAAAAGGCATTGAAATCCAAGAGGCACGGAGAACTCCCTTCAGACGTAACTTGAATCGAACTTCTGCACGACATATCATAGTGAAACTGGCAAAACAGAAGGATAAAGAGAAAATTCTGAAAGCAGCAAGGGATAAACTTGCCCTAACTTATAAAGGGAGACCTATAAGACTTGTGACTGATCTGTCTTCTGAAACGTGGCAGGCCAGAAAGGAGTGGCACGATATCTTCAGTGTGCTAAACAGAAAACATATGCAGCCGAGAATCCTTTATCCAGCAAGTCTGTCATTTAGAATAGAAGGAGAGATAAAGGTCTTCCCAAACAAACAAAAACTGAAGGAATTCGTCACCACTAAACCAGCCCTACAAGAGATCCTAAGGGGGATCCTGTGAGACAAAGTACCAGAGACATCACTAACAAGCATAAAACATACAGACATCACAATGACTCTAAACCCGTATCTTTCAATAATAACACTGAATGTAAATGGATTAAATGTGCCAACCAAAAGACATAGGGTATCAGAATGGATAAAACAACAAGACCCATCTATTTGCTGTCTACAAGAGACTCATTTTAGACCTGAGGACACCTTCAGATTGAGAGTGAGGGGATGGAGAACTATTTATCATGCCACGGGAAGTCAAAAGAAAGCTGGAGTAGCCATACTTATATCAGACAAACTAGACTTTAAATTAAAGGCTGTAACAAGAGATGAAGAAGGGCATTATATAATAATCACAGGGTCTATCCATCAGGAAGAGCTAACAATTACAAATGTCTATGCACCAAATAAAGGAGCCCCTAAATATATAAAACAATTACTCACAAACATAAGCAACCTTATTGATAAGAATGTGGTAATTGCAGGGGACTTTAACACCCCACTTACAGAAATGGGTAGATCATCTAGAAACACGGTCAATAAAGAAACAAGAGCCCTGAATGATACATTGGATCAGATGGACTTGACAGATATATTTAGAACTCTGCATCCCAAAGCAACAGAATATACTTTCTTCTCGAGTGCACATGGAACATTCTCCAAGATAGATCACATACTGGGTCACAAAACAGCCCTTTATAAGTATACAAGAATTGAGATCATACCATGCATCCTTTCAGACCACAATGCTATGAAGCTTGAAATCAACCACAGGAAAAAGTCTGGAAAACCTCCAAAAGCATGGAGGTTAAAGAACACCCTACTAAAGAATGAGTGGGTCAACCGGGCAATTAGAGAAGAAATTAAAAAATATATGGAAACAAACGAAAATGAAAATACAACAATCCAAATGCTTTGGGATGCAGGGAAGGCAGTCCTGAGACGAAAATACATTGCAATCCAGGCCTATCTCAAGAAACAAGAAAAATCCCAAATACAAAATCTAACAGCACACCTAGAGGAAATAGAAGCAGAACAGCAAAGACAGCCTAAACCCAGCAGAAGAAGAGAAATAATAAAGATCAGAGCAGAAATAAATAATATAGAATCTAAAAAAACGGTAGAGCAGATCAACAAAACCAAGAGTTGTTTTTTTGAAAAAATAAACAAAATTGACAAACCACTAGCCAGGCTTCTCAAAAAGAAAAGGGAGATGACCCAAATAGATAAAATCATGAATGAAAATGGAATTATTACAGATGTGCAGGACAAGTAGGACATACAACCATAGCAGAAAAATCATAAGATTGATTTTATATATGTTAATTTTGCGATTTTGAGATGTTTATTATATCTAAGTGGTGAGGTAAACTGAATATTCAATATAAA
Source organism: Panthera pardus (assembly GCF_024362965.1). NCBI lineage: Eukaryota > Metazoa > Chordata > Mammalia > Carnivora > Felidae > Panthera > Panthera pardus. Next base: position 80,635,516 of record NW_026526677.1, on the reverse strand, counting down.
GTATATAGATATATGAAATATACATAGAAAATTAAATATACAAATATAGAATTTAGGGAGAGGTCTAGATTATAAATGTAGGAGTTATCCATGATGGTATTAAAAGCCATGGCAGTGAAGGGGCGCCTGGGTGGCTCAGTCGGTTAAAAGCCATGGCAGTGAGATGGCATAGAGAGGAGAAGTAGTCTAAGGACTGAGGATTGTAGAACTCCAGTGTTAAGAGGTCTGGGAAAGAGGAGAAAGCATTAACAGAAAAAGATAAAGAATGGTAAGTGTTGCAGATAAAAAGCATGAAAAAGTGATTTCCTGGAAATAATTTTAAAATGTAAAGGAGTGAAAACTTGTATCAAAAGCAGCTTTTAAATAAAGAACATGAGGGCTATAACTGACAATTGGGTTTAGCGAACTTAAATCATTGGAAACCTTGCAAGGTCAAGGAAACCATCCAATAGTGAGGTAACCATTGTTCTGCAGAGAGGAAGCAATTGCTAGAATGATGGACTTAAGACAACAGTGTATGAGTAGTGGTAAACTATTATGGAATCAAAACTAGCTAAAGCTTTGAAGACTTCATATAATTTCTACCAATAGCATATGTATGCAGTCTGCCATGTTCATCTATCATGTTCATGATTTTGTAATCTTCTAGTAGCACGAGTTCTGCCAGATTCCACTCTGTTACCCTGAAAGATGTGGGATTATTGAGAAGGAGTCCTTAATTAATGTATGCCAAACTACATCTGACCCCTTTGTAATTTTTGCATTTTATACAACAGTAAATTGTCAAAATTGTGGAGAGGTCTTTTGAGTTGCCACGTTCTCTGGCAGAAAGGAGAAAGACATACTTTATTCAATGTTCCTAATGAATCAGAGCCTGAACACCTGCTGCATTATCTGGACTCTTTACCTATGGTCTGGTTGCACTATTTCCTACCTCTTCTCCAGTATATTTCCCTAAATATGATTCCATTCTTAATCAGATACAACTACCTCTTCAGCACTTGCAAAACAACTTCCTGTCTCCTTCCCCTCTAATGAATTCCAAAGCTTACTAGAGCTACTCCAGATTTTTCCTATTGTGGTTTGAACTATAAACATCTGACTCTCCCCATTGCCTCCCACCTCTGTAGTTTCATACAGCTCTAAGAAGGAGTTCTTACTACCAAAGTGTATATATTGTACAAATATTGGGCTCCCTTCAAGGACAGTTGTTACAAGGCTACAAACATTCATAATGAATTAAATCTTAAGTTTTTAAATACATTAGAGTGAACATCAATATATACACTTAAAGGCAGCAATTTTAATTTTTTTATGGGTTCCAGACATGATATAATGGTATACATACAATTACTATATCAGGGGAAAATGCTGTTAATGCCTGGATAAACAATTTAATTAATTAATTATATATTTTAATATGTAAAAAAATAATATTAATATTAATATTTTGGCAACTGGAATGTAAAATATTTGAACAAAAAATTTTTGCATAATAGTACCTTATGTTTGTATAGTGACTTAGCTATTATACAATGCTTTCACTATGAACTGCTCTTTCAATTAGTAGAGCCTGCTTCTGGACACTAGATTAGTACTAATATGAAGAAAGATGGACTTCAGACCGTCCTGAGTGTAATCTAGATGTTGATGAAGAATGCTCAAAATGTGAACAGTATTTGTAATCCAGAAAGTCTGACCAACTAATGAATCTACATGAAGGGTAAGAAAGAGATAGGGAAAGCCAAGGTTAGAAATCAGGGATAATATACAAAGCTTGTTAAAGTAAAAACAAAACCAAACAAAACAAAAAACAGAAAACAAAACAAAAACAAAAACATGATCTTAAGACATTCTGTATCTCACTACTGATATAACCAACATATAATTTAAAAAGAAGGAAAGATAAAGAAAGAGATTCAGAAAGAACAGTGTCTTAGGAATTATTGCTGGCACCTATTATGCCCTTAAACTCAGTATAGTAAGTCTTATAGGTTTAACTTCCTAAGTAGCTCTTAAATTCATCTTGAAAAATCTATTTTGGGGCACCTTGGTGGTTCAATGACTTAAGTGTCTGACTTCAGCTCAGGTCATGATCTCATGGTTCCTGGGTTCGAGCCCCGCTTTGGGCACTGCGCTGACAGTTCAGAGACTGAGCCTGCTTTGGATTCAATGTCCCTCTCTCTCTCTCTGCCTGTCCCCTGCTCGTGATTTGTCTTTCTGTCTCTCTCAAAAATAAATAAAAAGAAAGGATGCACTCTTATGTGCATCCTGAGAAACTTAACAGAAGACCAGGGGGAAGGAGAAGGAAAAAAAAAGTTAGAGAGGGAGAGAGCCAAACCATAACATACTCTTAAAAACTGAGAATAAACTGAGGGTTGATGGGCAGTGGGGAGAGAGGGGAGGGTGGGTGACAGGCATTGAGGAGGGCACCTGTTGGGATGAGCACTGGGTGTTGTATTGAAACCAATCTGACAATAAATTTCATACAAGAAAGAAAGAAAGAAATGAAAGAAAGACAGAAAGAAAGAGAATAAGGAAAGAAAAAAAAAACATTAAAACATTTTTTTAAAAATCTATTTCCACCATCCTCATTCAGAGTACCAGCATCTCTTGCCTGGATTGCCATAAGAGCCTAATAACTGACATTCATATGTGTAATAGCTCCATAAAGTATTTTCTTCAAATAGCAATCATAGAGTCTTTTAAAAATAAGAATTTTACTATATTCTTTCTCTGATTTTCATTGTTTTGTTAATACAGTCTAAAAAGTTCTTTCACATTTACTCTTATTATCCTGTCTATCCTGATTTCAAACCCTCTATTCACCCCTTGTCTATAATGTTCTCTTTGTTCAAAAAATATCCTGCCATTGCTTTGACATGGATGTCAGAGAATGCCAGTGACCACAATGTATTATTTTCCCACCTCCCCAGTGAACAGAACCTTATTTCGTAACTGTCTCGTTTCTCAGCATGAATCTGACATTTACTAGCCTTTCTTTCAGTTATAAAATTTTACCAACAACCTAATATGAAATACTGTGGGATGTCTAGGAAATTCTCTTAGGTCTTCTCTCTTTTTTCCCATAACTGTCTCTGTGTACTTGTGATGACCTCATTCTAGCTACCATTTGGGACCATGAATGAGAGCCTCAACTTGAGGACATTTGAGGTTGTAGAAAATCTTAATACTGTCAAATGAGCTCTGGACTAGCTACTTCCAGAGTTATTTTATTTGCCAGAAAACACACTTAAATCTCATGTAAGTTTCCATTTTGAGATTCTCCGTTACTCATGGTCAAACTAATTTCTCACTGGCGTATAATTTTCAGATCTTGGCTCAAGTGTCACTTCTTAATCCACCGATTAGGCCAAATTTCTCCATTAAATATTCTTCTAGCTGTCAATTTCCTTTGTTTAGAACTCTTACTTACTTGTATCTGTAATTTTTTTTCCCTTTTCCACCAGATTACTTACCTATTTTCAGTCTCACAACTAACTTGCAACTTTGGAAAATATTACAGATTTTAAAAATGTGGAAACTGAGGCTCCAAAATATTAATATCTCACATATAGATTTTCTGACTCTAGTTCAGTGTGTATTTCATTATTCTGAATACAAAACATCAAGCACAATTTTATCAGAAGGTGAGATACATTTTCCTGAATAAAGAGGAAGACTCATGATATTTTTAGAAATCACTTGCATTTGGTTTACCAAACATTTTCGTATAATCTCCTTAGCAATTTTTCAAAGATTATTATTATTATCCAATTTGTGTATATAAGGAAAATAAGACTTAGTGATTTCCAGTGATTTAGGTAATACCAGTTAGCCACAGTGGCAGAATTGGAATTTTTATACAGTTTCTAGCACAATGCTTCCCAGCATATCTGCCTTCTGTATATGAAGAATGTATAGATCTGCGTTTAAATGGATTTTTGAGTTTGCTGGCATGAATTTATATAATGGTTATGGTTCTGGTTTTAAAATGAAATTGCTCACTTTGATTGAGGAATTTCATAAGTACTTGGCCACATGAACATTAATCTAGTAACCTTCCATTGGCTCTGGATGAAATTCTCATACTATTCCTTCTTTGGGATTAAAATCTTGAAAGTATTTGAAAAACCTAATGTAACTGAAAAGGGACACTATATTGTCACTACTGATCATTAATATTTTAATGGTAATGAGAAGTATAGTAATAATAAAATTTTAAATGGGAAATATCCAGAAAAATAGTTACTAAGAAAAACAAACAAAAAATGGAATCGCATAAATAGTTTTTTTTTTTTTTTTTATGTATATTCCTGGAAACCATCTTAAAAAGTTCTGATTCAGTAGGTTTTAGTAGAGTCTGAATAACTTCTTTTTAAGCATCTCAGGGGACTTTTATATTCTGTTTCTACTTCAATAAACTGAGGAACTCATCACCTAATAAATCAAAAGCAATAGGGACATAAGCAGGTTAGTTTTGATGGTGTGGTATGGTTAATATAAAACTGGAATGTGGAAAACATGACAATGGGGAATTGGCTGAGCAGACAGTGAAAGAGGAGGAACTAAATGATGAGATGAGAAGGTGCCAAAGACAAAGGATTAAAAAAAAAAAAGAGTATAGGCAATCCACAAAACTGTTAGACAACTAAAACTTTTTTATAGAGAAAAACTCCACCCTGAATACGCGCAAATTCTGACAATACTCTCTATGCAAATGTTATATAAGATCTAGCACATTATTGGGGCGCCTGGGTGGCTCAGTCGGTTAAGCGTCCGACTTCGGCTCAGGTCATGATCTCGCGGTACATGAGTTTGAGCCCCGCGTCGACAGCTCAGAGCCTGGAGCCTGTTTCGGATTCTGTGTCTCCCTCTCTCTGACCCTCCCCCATTCATGCTCTGTCTCTCTCTGTCTCAAAAATAAATAAACGTTTAAAAAAATTAAAAAAAAAAAGATCTAGCACATTATGTTGCTTATTATTAGTATATTAACTATTGATGACATATATATCTATGAAATGAATTTTTAAATAAAGTTAAGGATGCAAATATAAAGTACGAAACACATAAAATGCAAGCTAAAATTCACCTAATGAAGCTAAATTAAGTTGGATATATGCAATGCATTCGATTACAAGTTAGGTCAAAAAAACTATTATACACAGTGTATGTGATGCAGTCATGTTAATGATGATAATGAAAACCATAACTTCTGTAGGTCTTGACTTTTCTATTTTTAAAGTTGCAGCCTTAATATTGCATTAGCATATTTTTGCCATTTAATTTAGAAATGCTTTTCCAAAGGTTGTAAATTGACATTATTATTTTTTTTTTCTTCGTGGTAACACTATGACTTCATGATTACCATTTAGCCCTGAGAAAGCAGGATTTTAAAAGAGTGGAAACGTATATGTGTGCCTGTAAAATCTAATGCAACACCTGCCAGGAGCCTGCAGCCTCCCTTGGATTAAGGAATAAAATAAAATTGAATATACATATCTTCAGCATTACTTAATGACTTTATTAATCACTTGCAATAGAAAACAAAAATGTTTCTTTTCTATTTATATACTTTTTAAACAAAATCTTTCTGCTTCTTTATTCCCCTCTCTCAATAATATTCATTATATTCTTTTTAGTACATATTTTAAAATTATAATGATCTAGAATATGTCTGTCCAATTGGGAATCTATTAATTCCAAGACATAGTAATAAAACTTAGAAATAAAAACAATCTTAGATATCATCTAGTACAACTTATATATTTAGATATCAAGAAACCAAGCTCCTGGGAAGTAAAGTGATTTGCCCATACCTCGTGGATTACAATATCAGAAGTATACCAGCCTGTCATAATCGCCTGGTTTTGATTAAATCTTCTGAGTTCAGACATGACCTGAAGACCAGTGTCTATGTTATCAGAAATACACTGTAAATGGGAGAATTTGAAATAAGTAAGAATTGCTGTAACCAGGCTTACTTAGCTTTTGATTTATTGCTGCTCATTATTTGGCATATTTTATTTTTCTCCATATTCCATGGTTTAGGCTTTAGGTTTGGGTTTAGTTTGTTTTTCTTAGTCAATATTTGTTCTAACTACCATTCACCCATCTTTAGGTAATAGACATGACACACGTATTGATCATTTTTCAATTCTTTCACTTGATTTTTCTTTTTATAACAGTGCTAGAATTCTCTACGTTATTCCTGAAGTGATCTCGAATTATTGATTTTACCGTTCCTCCTCATAAGAGAGTCTTATTTTCACAACAATTTCAACTTAAATCTTTAGGATTAAAGTTGTTTATCGGGTTTCTTGGTGCTCCCAAATCTTATTTTATTCAGCCTCTCCAAAACTGTACTCATTCGGTAACTATTTACTGAACTCCTATTATATACCATGTTTGGGGTTATGCCATGGAGATTGCAAGAAGAATAAAACATGTTCTCTATTGTACACAAGCTCACTACAGTAGTTGGTCAGCTTACCTATCATTTACTTATTCAAATCCACTTTGTGAATGTTTCCCAATATACAACACAAAGCAGAAATATGCTTACTCTTACCATAATAACAAGCCCATCTTTTAATCTATTAGTCCTTGTATTTCCTGTCTCTTAATTAAACTTTTCTACTTTAGGAAAGTAATGTATATTCAGAGTGTTTAAGAATAAAACTCCAGAGACAAAGAAAACAAGACTAAAACTCCAGAACCAACCTGCTTGTGTACACACCTCACTCTGCCTTTTGTATATATTATCTGTGTGACCTTGGGAATTATAGTGAAGTTTTTTGAGCCTTATGTTCTTATCTGCAAAATAAGAGTGATATCAGAACCTACCTTTTATGATTGCTGAGAGAATTATTTGGCTTAATATCCTAAAACACTTAGGACTGATGTCTGGAGAAGATGGTAGAGTAGGAGGAACCTGAACTCATCTCCCATGGGTACACCTAGATAACACTCACATCATTGTGAATAATCCAGAAAATGACTCAAAGACTGGCAGAACAAACTGTACAGTTAAATGTAGAGGAGAGGGTAGGGAGGGTAGAGATATGCTGAGGAGCTAAACCCTCTGTGTCTGGCCACCAGGCAGAGAACTGCAGACAAATAAAGGGGAGAGAGGCAGACTACCACACTGGGGCGCCTGCATGGAAAAGATGAATCCTCATTACATTTGGCTCTGAAAAACAGAGGGGATGCATTTTGTGAGTTCTTACAACCTGTGGGGACCTAAAGCCTAGAACTTTAAAAGTCAGCAGGTTCAAACTATGGGACAGCTGGAAGGGAGATAGGAAACTGACCCCTGCCCTTAAAGGACAGCAAAACAAACAGTCCTGGGAGATAATGCATAGGTAGAAGCTTAAAATATGCCTGGGGCAATAGAGAGGGAGAGCTATTTACTAGTATCAGAGTTCCCAGAGACTTCTCTACTAATAAAGAAGCTAGTAAGGTGTCATTCCCCTCTGCAGCCACACAGCAATAAACACAGGCTACATGCAGGAACCACCTTGCCTGCATTGACTATACAACTTATTATACTATGACCTGCCCCCTCCAGCAGGGCCAGCCTCAGTTCCAGCTCTGCAGGTCCCCTCCCCCAGAAGACCTGCACAAACCTTGCCAACACCTTGTCTCCTGACTGCATGTCTTAGGCGTGTTCTAACATCAGCAGCAGCAGCTGCTCATATGACCCCCTCCCTTCCCTGCCAGCGAAGGATGCAAGTACCTTGTTAAAACTGAGAGTCTTGCCCATGCATGCTTTGCAGAGCAACCACAGCCAGCCCCAATCTTTGCATCAGCTGTGTGTCCCCTGTGGAAGAGGACCAACACTCTCGTTAAAAATTTACACCCTGTCCACTACTTACAAGAACAAGAGAGTTAACACAGAAAAACAGATGCAGAGAGCTAGACAAAATGAGGAGACTGAGGAACAGATCCCAAATGAAAGAATAGAACGAAATCACAGCAAGGGACCTAAGCAAAATGGAGATGAGTAATAACCTGATAGAGAATTTAAAGTAATGATCATAAAAGTATTCCCTGGGCTTAAGATTAAAGGACATAAGTGAGAACCTTAACAGATAAAAAAAGAATCAGGCAGGATGAACAACACAATAATTGTAATAAAACATACACTAGATGGGGCACCTGGGTGGCTCAGTTGGTTAAACATCTGACTCTTGATTTCAGTTCAGGTTATGATCTCATGAACCATAAGACTGAGCCTCATGTTGGGCTCTGTCCTGACAGCTTGAAGTCTGCTTAGGATTCACTCTCTCCCTCTCTCTGCCCCTCCCCTGCTCATGTGAACTGGTGCTCTCCCTCTCGCTCTCAAAAATAAATAACCTTAAAAAAAACAAACGTAATGAAATAAATAGCAGGCTAGCAGAAGCATAAGAATGTATCAGTGCCCTGGAAGATAGAATAATGGAAAATAATCAAGCTGAGCAGCCAAGAGAAAAAAAAATATGCAAAATGAGAATAGACTTGGAGAACTCAATGACTCCATTGAGTATAATAACATTTGTGTTATATAAATCCTACAAGAAGAAGACAGAAAAGGGGGTAGGAAACTTATTTGAAGAAATAATGGTTGAAAACGTCCTGAATCTGGAGAAGGAAACAGAAATTCAGAGGCAGGAGGCAAAGAGATTCCACAACAAAATCAATCCAAGGAGATCCACACCAAGACACATGGTAATGAAAATGGCAGAGCAGTAGTAAAGAAAGAAGCAAAAGAACAGAAAGCAGTTACATACAAGGAAAACCCCATAAGGTTATTAGCAGATTTTTCAGCAGAAGTCTTGCAGGACAGAGGGAGTGGCATGACATATTCAAAGTGCTGAAAGGAAAAAAATCTGGAGTCAAGAATATTCTACCCAGCAAGGCTATGATTCAGAATTGAAGGAGACATAACAAATTTCCCAAACAAATAAAAGTTAAAGGAGTTCATGTCCACTAAACTAGCTCTATAAGAAATGTTAAAGGGGACTCTATGACTGGAAAGGAAAGATCACAGGTAAAAGTAAGAAAAGTAAGAAGCACAACAGCAATAAAAAATATATCTATAGAAATCAGTCAAGAAACTCTCAAAATAAAAGGGTGTAAACTATGAAACCATATACCTGAAATGTGGGGGGAAGAGGAATAAACAATGGGCTTAAACTTAAGCATCTATTGATTTAATATAGACAGATATATAGAGAAGATGTTATATCCAAACTTAAATGTAAACACAAATCAAAAACCAGTAGTACATACGGAAAGACTAAAGAAAAATGAATCAAAATATATCACTAAAGAAAGCAAACTAATCATGAGAAAAGAGAACAAGAAAAACAAGGAATAGAGAAAAATTACAAAACAACCATAAAACCAGTAACAAATTGGCAATAAACATGTACCTATCAATGATTACTTTGAATGTAAATGGACTAAACACTCCAATCAAAAGACCTAGGGTGACAGAATGGATGAACAAACAAGAAAGAGTACAACATCCATTCATGATAAAAATCCTCAGCAAAGTAGGGTTAGAGGGATCATATAATAAAGACCATATATGAAAAACTCACAGCGAAAATCATACTAATGAGGGAAAAAACTGACAACTTTCCCTCAGATATCAGGAACATGACTGGGATGTTCCTCTTCACTTTTATTCAACATACTACTGGAAGTTCTAACCACAACAATCAGTCAAGAGAAATAAACAAAAAACATCCAAATTGGTTAGGAAGAAGTAAAACTTTATCTGCAGATGATATGATAATATATATAGAAAACCCTAAAAACTCCACCAAGAAACTCCTAGAGGTGATAAATGAAGCTAGTAAATTCACAAGATTACAAAATCAATATACAGAAGTTGATTGCATTTCTATACATTAATAATGAAGCAACAGAAAGAGAAACTAAGAAAACAACCCCATTTTCAATTGTACTAAAAATAATAAAATATGTAGGAATAAACTTAACCAAAGAGGTGAAAGGTATTCTGAGAACTACAAAACAATTATGAAAGAAATTGAAGATGACACAAAGAAATGGAAAGTCATCCCATGCTCATGGATTGGAAAAGGAAATACTGCTAAAATATCTATACTACCCAAAACAATCTACACATTTAATGCAATCTCTATCAAAATACCAACACATTTTTCACAGAACTAGAACAATCTCAAAATTTGTATGAAACCACAAAAGACCCCAAATAGTCCAACTAATCTTGAAAAAGAAAAATTAAACTGGAAGTATCAAAATTCCAGACTTCAAGGTATACTACAAAGCTATTATCAAAACAGTGTGGTACTGGCACAAAAAAATAGACACGTAGAACAGTGGAACAGAAAACACAGAAATAAACAGAAACACAGAAATAAGCCAACAGTTATACGCTCAATTAATCTTTGACAAAGGAGGAAATATCCACTGGGGAAAAAGTCTCTTCAGCAAATTATATTAGGAAAACTGGTTACCTACATGCAAAAAATGAAACTGGACCACTTTCTTACACCATACACAAAAATAAACTCAAAATGGATTAAAGACTGAATTGTGAGGCCTTAAACCATAAAAATCCAAGAAGAATGCACAGGCAGTAATTTACCTGATGTTGACTCTAATGTCAGTTTTTATACGTCTCCTGAAGAAAGATATGTGTCTGGCATTGGCTCTAATAACACTCTTTAGATATGTCTCCTGACACTGGCTCTAATAACACTTTTTAGATTTGTCTCCTGAAGATATGTCTCCTGAAGCAAGGAATATAAAAACAAAAGTAAACAATTGGGACTACATCAAAATAAAAATCCTCTGCAAGCAAAGGAAACACCAACGAAACTTAAAGAGAACCTACAGAAAGGGAGAAGATATTTGCAAATGACATATCTGATAAATGGTTAGTATTCAAAGTATATAAAGAACTTATAAAACTCAACACCCAAAGAACAAATGATCCAATTAAAAATGGGCAGAAAACATGAATAGACATTTCTCCAAAGAAGACATACTGATGGCCAAGAGACACATAAAAATTAATGCTCAATATCACTCATCCTCAGGGAAATACAAATAAGAGCACTGTGAGGCATCACCTCATACCTGTCAGAAAGGCTAAAATCAACAACACAAGAAACAAGTGTTGACAAGGATGTGGAGGAAAACGAACCCTCATGCACTGTTGGTAGGCATGCAAACTAGTGCAACCACTGTGGAAGACAGTATGGAGGTTCCTCAAAAAATCACTGTTTTACACCTGAAACAAATAAAACACTGTATGTTATACACACTGGAATCAAAACAAACACACAAATAAAATACTTAGGACAATGTTTGGCAAATTATACATGTTGTATCAATGTTAGTGATTATTATATGGAAAATCAGAAAAGAATTATTCCTTACTCTAAATATGAAAAATTCTCCTTTACTTCTAAATTTTTATTATATGTTATGTAGTTTTTCTTTCTAAAAAAATACAATTAATTAATTTAAATTTTCCATGATGTTTATTCCATTACTTGTGTAACTGGGCAAATTAGATTTTTATCTTTGCTTATTATATTATCCTAGTTTTGAATACTGCATTATCTTTGAGATGAGGATTGTGTATTACATAATTCAAACATTATAAAATTACTCATCTGTATGCAAAATCTTCCTCACCCTCTCTATATATATCCACTCCTTATTACTTCTTGACTTGCACCATCACTGCTTTTAGGAGGCCAGTAATAAAGAAGGTGATACTCAAACTCTTCCTTTCCTTCTCTCGTGGTTCAAATACTTGTAATGGTCTTTAGTTTTTATTTTCTTATTTATGTTAGTTAGATTTTGCCAACATACTCTTTATTCTTGCTCCTCTTTAATTTCTTTCATATATTTCTTAATTAGTTATCTCAAAAGAGATGTGAGTATATGTGGGAAAATACATATATACTAAATATATTACACACACTTTATTTTTTATCTACCTATTTATTCATAGCTTCTTTCTGCCTCTCCAAGCCATGAATATTAAATGGGACAGAAATTCCAGGAGTTCTAATTCCTTTACAAATATAGGCATATGCAAATTCAGAGATCACTCTGGAGGCCAGATGTAACTATTGTCATATATAACATTTCCAAACAGAAAATGTTTTCTAAAACAAGAATGAAGTATAAATATTATGTTTTTTTTAAAATTTTTTTAACGTTTATTTATTTTTGAGACAGAGAGAGACAGAGCATGAACGGGGGAGGGTCAGAGAGAGAGGGAGACACAGAATCTGAAACAGGCTCCAGGCTCTGAGCTGTCAGCACAGAGCCCGACGGGGGCTCGAACTCACGTACCGCGAGATCATGACCTGAGCCGAAGTCGGCCACTTAACCGAGTGAGCCACCCAGGCGCCCCAAAATATCATGTGTTTTGATATCAACAGTCATGCATTATTTGTGTTGTTCAGAAACTTGAGATACTACTCCCAGCCATCAATCTATTCTTTAGTTATCAACCCTAAATAACAAAATATTGGTATAAATTTATGGTTCGCAAAGCTCTTTAATAGTATATCTTTACATTAGGTGTGTAAAGAAGCATGGAAGCTGACATCATGCTACATGTGAGGGGGTGAGGCCCAGGGAGGTTCAGCTCCTTACACAAAGATCCAAAGATCTTAAATACAAACCCTTGAACTGAAGCCAGGTCAGTGTATTTAGTATTCAATGCTATGTTGACAAGAATGTAGTGCCACTAATATACTACATCGTGTACAGAAATACTTCAGAAACTCTACCAAAGCTTCATGTATTTTTTCTTCTTTTACCAATTGCGTGGTTTTTGTTGAGTAAATATAGTTGAAATATTTTAATGTTTTGTATTGAAGTTTGTCTTTATGTTTGTCTGCAGATGACCCTGACCACAAGATAATGGGGGAAAATCCAAAGGAAGAAACTCAAGTTGCACCCACTGTATATGTGACAGGCATAGTGAAACTTTACAATGTCAGCTTTGTGATCTTATGTCATTTTTTACTGTGCCATGACAGTGTAAATTGAGGATTTTTTTCAAAGTCAGGGTATAATACAAAATTTTAAAAAAGTCTAGAGATACCTCATAGGTACCATGATGTCATCTATGACCCCCTCTAGTACACATTTGTCATCCTTTTGTCTCAGTACTTGAACCTTTTCATAGATTTGGAATCTTGAAGAAAAAAAAATCCCATTTTTACTCTATGCTTATATTACAGGACCAAAAATATGGTTTAGACAGTCATTATTTTTTATTTCTTATGTTGATTTAAGGAATAAAATTTAAAAATATCAAAATGAATGGATTGTCCACAGCAATAACAATCAACACATATTAACAAATCATAAAACATTTAAGATTATGCTAAATATTAATATTGACTCTCAACTATTATCTCCCTGCAGATGATAAATCTAAGGCAATCTTAGAAATTCCATTTCTCTTTCCAGTGAAATATTCGGGAAGAAACATCCACCCAAATCTAGTAACGTGATTTGATGTTTGATCTATTAGGAAGCCCCTGAGGAAAATTGTCTGACTGTGAAGACAGTTATCATTTCTAGACGGGATCTTGTGTATTGACCTGAAGATGAAGCCCACTGAGAATGGGAAACACTGAATCAAGTGGAAAAATGCAAAGACCCTGGGTTCTATAAAGTCACTGAACCATAAAATCACACAACTATGAAATCTTCCTCTCTCTGGACTTACTGTTATGTGAGGAAATTAATTTCTACTTTAAGCTTGGTTTGGTCATTTGTGCACAAAAATATCCTGACTAATGTCAAAATAAATGTTCAGTTTAAAGTTAGTTCTCTCCATTTCCTCTCCCTCTGGGAAATACCATAGTATGTCTGTAGACTCCTAAAGTAAAACCAACTGATTAATAACCCTGTGTAACCATGGCAATTAATATACTACCAAAATGCATGTAATGCTGAATTTAATCTTCTTGAAGAATAATATTGCTTGGTTCTATCTAATAATTATAATCTACTAATTTGTCTCTGAAAAACTGCTATTTAGTGAATTTAATGAATGAATCCTTTATTGTTTTCATAATGATAGCCTCTATAAACAAAAAAGCTTAACTTTCAAATGGGTTTTATGAATCCTTATTAATGGTTTAACAAGATGTGAAACAATCACTATAACTATCAGATTTACAATCCCATTAACCACTAAATGGTACTAAATGCTAATTTGTATGCTGAAATAAATTTCATTCCAGTACCAAAAACATATTCATTAAATCACTGATATAAACTAAATCCTTTTAAGAATTTTTGTTATGTGTTATGCTCCAACTTAAAAGAAAAGAAAAAAATGGTAAACAATTAGACAAGATTATGTTGCCTATACAATATTTTCAAAGGAAGAGAAATTCAGCATGCTCTCTCTAGATAACTACACAAATACATACACATACACACACCTATTAAGAGAGAGAGTAATCTTATGTAAATTTATATACATATAAATGTACACATACAGCATGTGTGCCAGACATATAAAGTATGCAATTTTCATGTATGCATACAAACTCATGCACAAATACAATTTCAATCATATCCATCTTGTGCTGCAAAATCAAGATCAAAGTTCTAAATAAGTGATGATTATCTATTTTGTATTTATTATTTTACATTTTAATTTATAAAGATTATCATGAAATTAATATTTACTTACAGTTTAGAGACATTTTGTGTATGTTAATAATTACACTAAAGTTTCTGTTTCTCAAATTAATTTAACAATTAATTTATGTATACCAGGAGCAAATATTGCACTCCACAGATCAGAATTATACTACATAGACACATGATAAATAGAAGAGTTCTAATAATGAAGCTCCAATTCACTAAATGTTTACAAATACTACAGCTTATTCTTAATTCTTAATATATTATTTGTACTCAGGCATTTGACACAGTTATTATATAATTTTTAAAAGTTTTTCTCTTTAAATAAGTTCACAGAATTCTGAACCAATTTTTTTCAGCTGTAACTCTTTTATTTTCTAAATAGAATTTTATATTGCTCATATTAATCTGAGAACTGAGTTGAATTTTTTAAAGTCAGGTTAATGTATTACATCAGAATGCATTGGACTTGCAATAAGCTATGCCCCAATTTATAACCAGTTCTACATATTTGCACTGTTTTCACCTCCAACTAAGAAATGCACTAACAATGAATTACTTGCTTACACAAATAGAAGTGGCATTTCCTACCACTGCAGGAAAACCTCTGTAGGAAATTCAAAGAAGGCAGAGGTTAAATGTTGTATTCAAATCAGGGAATAAATAAAGTGCACCAGGTTTTTTTTTGTTTTTGTTTTTTGTTTTTAATGTTTACCCTTGAGAGAGAGACAGAGAGAGAGAGAGAGACAGAGAGAGAGAGAGAGAGAGAGAGCGCATGGGCAGGGGAGGGGCAGAGAGAGAGAAGGAGACACAGAATCCAAAGCAGGCTCCAGGCTGTCAGCACACAGCCCAACACAGGCCTCGAACCCACAAACTCTGAGATCATGGCCTGAGCTGAAATTGAACACTTAACCAACTGAGCCACCCAGGCATCCCATACTGTACCAGTTTTTAATGTGTATTATATCTAGAGATTTCCATGCAGATTATTAAAATTGGAAACTTTCATTATTTTTTAAATATTATGGCAATATTTATAATATTACCAGGAAAATAACTTTCAGTTTATTAACCAAATGAGAAATATATAAACTCTATATGAGAAATATTTTAAGAAATAAATAACCCATGATATTGCTCAAAAATGTGTTAAAATGGAGATTCTAAGGATATTTGCAATTCGTTTTGGAATTTTAATAAATAGGTAATTTGAAAATTATTAAATATTAATTATTAAAATAATTTCACACACTTAAAAAAGGTTATTCCAGCAAATGGCAAAACCTGTCTCCTTATGAAGATTCAATTCAATTAGAAACAACAGGTTTGTTAAGTAAGACCCCAGAAATATTTTTGTTTTATTTTATTTTAAACACATCAAATGAAATGTATTCTACAAAACAATCTAAATCTATTTTGTTTAGGGGCGCCTGGGTGGCTCAGTCGGTTAAGCATCCGACTTCGGCTCAGGTCGTGATCTCGCGGTACGTGAGTTCGAGCCCCGTGTCGGGCTCTGTGCTCACAGCTCAGAGCCTGGAGCCTGTTTCAGATTCTGTGTCTCCCTCTCTCTCTGACCCTCCCCCGTTAATGCTCTGTCTCACTCTGTCTCAAAAATAAATAAACGTTAAAAAAATTTTTACAAAATAAATAAACAAATCTATTTTGTTTCTACAAAGTCATATTTCAGTAAAATTAAAAAAATGGAAGCTAATCAATAATCAGAAAAAATCCATAAAAATATTTCTATTCTTTTTTATGAATGTGTATCTTTTGCAAATTACCTAAGTTCTACTGTGATAAAGATTGTTGAATAATCTGTGAAGTCAATAATATATGTCAGAAGAAACAAATCCTACTTTCACTCTCCTACTTATAAATGTCTTCAGAAAAAGCAACTTTTGTTGTGGCGAGAAAGTAAAGCAGTATTAAAATTATGATATGGGAATGTCTCCTGATTTTTCTGATGTTGAGATTAACATATTTCCTACTAACATTTCATAAAGAACGTTGAAACAATTCTGCTAGATTAAGAAGTAAAAATGATATAAACTAGTCATTTTACTTTTGTGTGCCGATCTTGGAAAGTTGACAATTTGGGAAATATCTAACTCAGCTTAGTTCATTGCTTATATCTTTATCATAGCCTGTGGGAAAGCATTTCTTTAAACATAAGCAATTCTTTGCTTTAATTTTTGGTACAGATGCAATAACCATAAATATTGTGCAAAGGGCATCAGCTGTGTCTGAAGTAGAATTATAATAGTACTTCCTTTCCATACTCTAGACAAGTCTGTGGATAGTATTCTACTTCTGCCATGTTTGTACCAATCTCCAATTTTGACACTAAATGCAATCTAGATCTATTATGACATATAGTTCTCTTTTGCTGTATTGAACTGTTGTCATTTATACCAACTAATTCTCAAGACCCAAAGGGGAGTGAATTCAATTAGTCTCACACAGATTTGCCATCTAGTGATGACAGAAGGTAAATATAGATTTAAAAAAAAAACTACAAATACTTATGAAACATTCTAAAGTACTGACAAAGTTCAGTGTTGTTAAGATAGTTCCGTGGTGATATTAAGAAATTGGTCTCATTTTAGAGTTGTGCTCTACCATTTGTAAAAAGTGACATGACTCTCCATGTTCACAGTTGGGCTGCAGTCATAATTGTGAAGGTCCAAGAGACAAGCCATCCTTGTATGCCCCATTTAAAAGGCCTCTACAAGCATCACATAGTTACTTCTGCTTTTATCTCAATGGCCAAAACTGTCATCTGACTCTCCTTGGGTGGAAAGAAGATAAAGAAAGGTTATTCCTTAAATGTGCTGCTGTGAAAAAAAATTGAAGCTCTATTATTGAGGAAGAGATAGTAATTGAGTATTGGACATAGATTTAGTAGTGCCACCACTGAGTCTTAAAAAATATCCAATGATGTGTCCCAGTGCTTATGGATTGAAGAAACGACTTTTAAATATTCCTGGACTTCTTTATAATCACATCTCCTAATCACCTTTGCAGCAATTAACATTCAAACAAATATTAACTGAATTCATGGCGGATGTCAATCAGGAGACTATTCTAGACCCCTGTGAAATAAGAAGAATATGGTGGGATTTCTCCCCAAAGGTATTCCTCTCTAGTCCACCTTCCTTATAGCAAGTTGATATTTCATAGTATTTTGATTTTTTTTTCCTTTGTAAGTTTTTATTTAAATTCCAGTTAGTTAACATACAATGAAAAAATTAGTTTCAAATTAAAATTTAGTGATTCAACACTTCCATACAACATCCAGTGCCCATCACAAGTGCACTCCTTAATCCCCATCACCTATTTAACCCATCCCCTCACCCTCCTCCCTCCTGGTAACCATCAGTTGTTCTCTATAGTTCAGAGTCTGTTTCTTGATTTGCCTCTTTCTTTTTATCCCTATGATCATTTGTTTTGTTTCTTAAAGTGAAATCATATAGGGTTTGTCTTTCTCTGACTTATTTCACTTAGCATAGTACTCTATAGTTTCATCCACATCAATGCAAATGACAAGATTTTATTCATTTTTATGGCTGAGTAATATTCCATTGCATATATATATATATATATATATATATATATATATATCTCACATCTTCTTTATACATTCATTAGTCATGGGCTTTTCCCATAATTTAGATGATGTTTTTAAACTCCTCATTGAATGCCACCTTCTGTCTTAAACATAGAGAACACAGATGAACAAAATAAGAATAGTTATGCCTTCCTGGTACTTTATCTTTATTGAAAAATGCACATAATATGTATTAAAATTATAAGAACATCTTTTGATTTTTCTGATGTTAACATTAAAATATTCCCTGTCAATCTTCCATGTCGTATCAGCCATAAGTCCCCTAAATTCACAACTTTTTCATTTCAATGTATAAATCTAGTAAACTATTAAAACTGTTCCCCAGTAACCTAACCATTAAGACTTTACTAGTTTTACAGGAAACTAGTTCAAGTTCCACCTCTCAAGATAGAGACTTCCATTATCTACCTGTCAGAGTTCATTCTTTATCCTCTGTTCTCTCTCAGCATATATTATATACATCTTTCTAACTTTTAAAATATCATTTTACCTTAAAATTAGTTGTTTATGTGCTTGTCTCTCACTGTATTGGAGCCCTTTCACCTAAGTTCAATCTCATATTCATCGTTTATCTTAGTGCTTTAGAGTGTTTCATAAATATTTGTAGTTTTTTTTTTTTAAATCTATATTTACCTTCTGTCATCACTAGATGGCAAATCTGTGTGAGACTAATTGAATTCACTCCCCTTTGGGTCTTGAGAATTAGTTGGTATAAATGACAACAGTTCAATACAGCAAAAGAGAACTATATGTCATAATAGATCTAGATTGCATTTAGTGTCAAAATTGGAGATTGGTACAAACATGGCAGAAGTAGAATACAATCCACAGACTTGTCTAGAGTATGGAAAGGAAGTACTATTATAATTCTACTTCAGACACAGCTGATGCCCTTTGCACAATATTTATGGTTATTGCATCTGTATCAAAAATTAAAGCAAAGAATTGCTTATGTTTAAAGAAATGCTTTCCCACAGGCTATGATAAAGATATAAGCAATGAACTAAGCTGAGTTAGATATTTCCCAAATTGTCAACTTTCCAAGATCGGCACACAAAAGTAAAATGACTAGTTTATATCATTTTTTACTTCTTAATCTAGCAGAATTGTTTCAACGTTCTTTATGAAATGTTAGTAGGAAATATGTTAATCTCAACATCAGAAAAATCAGGAGACATTCGCATATCATAATTTTAATACTGTATTTAAATGTGTCCATCTTCTAAATAAAGTTTAAATATTATAAGGGCAGAACTACTCTTGTTTTGTTCAACTGTGCTCCTTGGGTCTAAAACAGAACCTGGAATGCAAGGGTAAGTTAATAAATTTTACAAAATATCAATTAAGTTTGAAACAAAAGACTTTCTAAGCAATTTTTCTTGACTTAATTATTTATGAAACAGACCTCCTTAAGCTATTAAAAAACTTCAAATATCTATCAATATAATTCCTTATTGAGGTAAAATTGGCCTTTCCCTTGTTTTCATTTACTTATTAAAGTAAATCCCAATTAAAATGAATTTACTATTATGCCTAGGCCATTAGAATTTAGAAAAATTAATAAAACTGAAGACATACATATGGCCAAGAGACACATGACAAGATGCTCAACGTCACTCATCATCAGGGAAATACAAATCAAAACCACACTGAGATACCACCTCATGCTGGTCAGAGTGGCCAAAATGAGCAAATCAGGAGACTATAGATGCTGGCAAGGATGTGGATAAACGGGAACCCTCTTGCACTGCTAGTGGGAATGCAAACTGGTGCAGCCGCTCTGGAAAACAGTGTGGAGGTTCCTCAAAAAATAAAATAAAATAAAATAATGAACTACTGTATGACCCAGCAATAGCACTGCAAAGAATTTACCCAAGGGATACAGGAGTGCTGAGGCATAGGGACACACGTACCCTAATGTTTATAGCAGCACTTTCAACAATAGCCAAATTATGGAAAGAGCTTAAATGTCCATCAACTAACCAATGGATAACGAAGATGTGGTTTATATATACAATGGAATACTACTTGGCACTGAAAACTAATGAAATCTGGCCATTTGCAGCAACATGGATGGAACTGGAGGCTATTATGCTAAGTGAAATAAGTCAGGCAGAGAAAGACAGATACCATGTTTTCACTCATGTGTGGATCTTGAGAAACTTAACAGAAGACTATGGGGAAAGGGGAGGTGGGAAAAAGTTACAGAGAAGGAGTGGCCAAACCATAAGAGCTCTTAAGGACTGAGAACAAACTGAGGGTTGATGGGGAGTGGAGGAGAGGGCAAAGTGGGTAATGGGCATGGAGGAGGGCACTTGGGATGAGCACTGGGTGTTGTACGGAAACCAATTTGACAACAAATAATATTTAAAAAAGAAAATTAATAAAATGTTCACTTTAAAAATTATCTTTCATATTTCTTCTTTTGAGTCGTTGTAGATCACCATACTTTAAATGTTATGCTCAATCTTAAAAAAAAAAAAACTGTTGCCCTTCCCCTTCTAGCTTAATGGAATATATGATAAGTAATAATGTGAATCTATTAAAAAAGTAGTTATATATATTAGGAAATGTGTCTAACTTGAATCCTACCTCTTCAGTAAATATGTATTGGTTAAGAATTAACTCAATAGAGCACTAAAGAAAGAGGATTTGCAAGAATTCTCAAAATAACATTCAAAAATTATTTTATTATTTACATACTATATGAGAGAAAATCGAGGCTTGACAAGTCATATAACTTCTGTTTCAGTGAGCAGATGGGCAATAACCTGGCATGACAGACTTCATAAATTCCACTAATGCTACCTCTATATTACCCAAGTGCAACTGGAGGCATAAGACTATATTTTGTAAAGTAACATTCAGTTTTCACAGTTTCAATAATCATTTTCAATATGTTTGTAATCAACTGAGAGTTTAAATAGCTCAGAAACACTCGATTTATTGCAGTTATTTTTATGTAAGGTGATAGTCCAAATGCACTGATTCTTTGACATAATTGTTCCTGGTAAACAGAATTGAACATGATTTATTGTCACAAGAGATTTATTTGATAACATTTTAATAGTTCTCCAGAGGAGAGTTTTGTTATTTGTGCACATTTTTAATTTAATTTAGTTTTTTAAATTTTTATTTAATTTCCAATTAGCATACAGTGTGATATTATTTTCAGGTGTAGAATTTAGTGATTCAGTACTTCCATACAATAACTGGTGCTTATCACAGCAAGTGACCTCCTTAATGCCCAGCATCTACTTAACCCACCACCCACTGACCTCCCCTCTGGTAACCATAAGTTTGTTCTCTATAGTTGAGTCTGTTTCTTGATTTGCCTATTGTTTTTCCCTTTCCTTATTTGTTTTGCTTCTTAAATTCCGCATATGAGTGAAATCATATGATTTCTGTCTTTCTCTGACTGACTTATTTTTCTTTTGCTTAGCATAATACCCTCTAACTCCATCCATGTTGCTGCAAATGGCAAGATTTCATTCCTTTTTATGGCTGAATAAAGTTCCAGTGTGTGTGTGTGTGCGTGTGTGTGTGTGTGTGTGTGTGTATGTTTGTGTGTGTGTATTACATCTAGTATGCAGTATATATCCATTCATCTATCAATGGACACTTGGGCTGTTTCATAATTTGGCTATTGTAAATAATGCTGCTTTAAACATCAAAGTGCATGTATCCCTTTGCATTAGTATTTTTTTATTCTTTGAGTAAATACCTAGTAGGGCAATTGCTTGATCATAGGGTTTTTCTATTTTTAACTTTTTGAGGGACTTCCATACTGTTTTCCAGAGTGGCTGCATCAGATTGCATTGCTACCAACAGTGCAAGAGGGTTCCTTTTTCTCCATATCCTCACCAACACTTGTTTCCTGTTTGTTTATTGTAGCCATTCTGACATGTATGAAGTAATATCTAATTGTAGTTTTGCTCTGCATTTCCTTGATGATCAGTGATGTTGAGCATCTTTTCATGTGTCTCTTGGCCATATGTATGTCTTCTTTGGAAAAAAATGTCTGTTCAGGTCTTCTGCCCATTTTTTAATTGAATAATTTTTTTGTTTGATTGAGTTTAATAAATTCTTTATATATTCTGGATAGTAACTAACCTTTTATCAGCTCTGTCATTTGCAAATATCTTCTCCCATTCTGTAGGCTGCCTTTTAGCTTTATTGATTGTTTCCTTCACTGTGCAGAAGCTTTTTATTTTGATGAGGTCCCAATAGTTTATTTTTGCTTCTGTTTCCATTGCTTCAAGAGATATATCTAGAAAGAAGTTTCTATGGCTGATATCAGAGAGGTTACTGTGTGTGTTCTCCTCTAGGATTTTTATGGTTTCAGGCCTCATATTTAGGTCTTTAATCCATTTTGAATTTAGTTTTGTGTATCATGTAGGAAAGCAGTCCAGTTTCATTTTTTTGCATGTTGCAGTCTAGTTTTCCTAAAACCACTTGTAGAAGAGGCTTTTTCCCATTGGATATTCTTTCCTGCTTTGTCTAAGATTAATTAATTATTTTTTTATATAAAATCACATTTTCAGATAATTTAACCTTAAAAGTAAGGCCTAGTTGTTGTTGTTGTTGTTGTTGTTGTTGTTGTTTCTAAGTGGAATGCTCAGGTAAGCAAGTGAATATATGACTGATATTCAAGCCCACTCCCCCCTCCCTTAAAATTAGTTTAATTACTTGTCTAGTTACTGTCTAGATATATATTATGTGTATTTGATCAAGGAGAGTGACATCATTAACTAGGGTAAAAGATAGGCAGTGGATTAAATACGTAGAAAGTTTTCCCTAACTTCTCCATGTATAGTTGATTACCACCCCTTATGTACATACTATGCTCTGCAATCATCTGTGTGTCAGGAGGGTGGGGGGAGGCGTGGCTAGTTGGTTTCTTTTCTTTTGCATCTTTTTCAAATGTTTTATTTTATTTTTTGAGAGAGAGCACAGGTGGGGCAGGGGCAGAGAAAGAGAGGGACAGAGGATCTGAAGCAGGCTCAACACTGACAGCAGCGAGTCTGATACAGGGCTCAAACTCACAAATCACGAGATTACAACTTGAGCAGATGCTCAACCAACTGAGCTACCCAGGTCCCCCTGCATCTTTTATGTTTGGAACAAAATCTGGCAGGTATCAGGGGTTTAGTCTGTTGAACTAATCTGGAATATTTGTCTCAAGAAAACCACATTAAAAAACATAGTTTGAGGCATAAAGTTAAATGACAGCTAGGCATGATAGTTGTCTTTAATTCTTCTAAGGAGTGCCATCTTTCATTTTACAAATGCATGGATATACACTAACTATGTAAAAATAGTTCCTTAGATATGACTGGCTGATCATATCCTTGACTTGGTAGAAATTATAATATTCCTAAAAATTTCTTTAACCTTCCCCAGATGTGAGTCACCCTGTCTAAAAAAATAATTATATGTTAATATAAATAGTATTAATGTGATCACTAAAAAAATCAGGTATGTCAGAGTGAATACTAGTCTAAATTGGGGGAAAAATGGTGGTAATCTGGGATGCCTATTTTTAATTTTTATGTTCTAGGATGTCTTCATCCCAATTTCCACAATAGTATATTTAAGCTATGTAACTTTTTAAATCTACTAAAATACACATTTGCATTTGCTATAATATATGGTATTAATATACAATTTGATACCATTTTTGTCCTGCTGCATATGTGTATACCAAAAATGTAGTTCAAAAAGATAAATATAGTTAAATGCAGCAATCTACACTAATAAAATTTGTTGTGGGAACTGTAAAAGCAACTCAATTTCTCACAAATAAATGAAGAAATGGATATATTTTCACAAAAGTTTATACAAAAAGAGTGTCATAAAAGGTTACATTAACAAAAATAAAAAATGACCCATGAAAAGACTGAAAAGGCTATTAATTTTTTTAAAATACTTACTTCCTAAAATTTTCCTTAAAAATATTGTTCTATCTTCAAGGTCTTCAAATAAAAGTGGACATATATTTACATAGGCAAAGCCTGTTTATGTATACTATAACCCAAAGAATTTTGAGATATAAGAATTATAATTTCTACTTATGAAAAGCCTCAGTGCACAGCACTTTCTGTGTACCATTCATTTCATCTTTAAAAATCCTGTGTTAGAGGGCGCCTGGGTGGCTTGGTCGGTTAAGCGTCTGACTTCGGCTCAGGTCATGATCTCACGGTCCGTGAGTTCGAGACCCGCATCGGGCTCTGGGCTGACAGCTCAGAGCCTGGAGCCTGTTTCAGATTCTGTGTCTCCCTCTCTCTCTGCCCCTCCCCTGTTCATGCTCTGTCTCTCTCGGTCTCAAAAATAAATAAACGTTAAAAAAAATTAAAAAAAAATCCTGTGTTAGGCTTTTTTATTCCTGTTTTATAAATAAGAAAACAAAGACAGAAAGAATAACTTTTCCACATTACCACTGTTATTTAGTGGCAGTGATGATCTAATTACATTCTCTGTGATACTGTATCCAGTATGCCTACTATTCAAACACAGAATTCAACATCTGAACTCTGTTTAGAAATTATTATTGGTTTTGTTTAAGTACTGCTTGTATTTATGCACACTGTAACATCCACATAGTTATGGATGGTTACATTGAAAAAAACTGTCTAATTATATATATGTGTATGCATATATGTATGTTTATGACATATATACACATATATAATATATGGATATATGAATTTTGTTTAAAGGAGCAATATTGACAGAGTAAATAACATACTTAGAAAGCTCCAGGATGATAATGGATCTAGTTGAGGAAAAGGTTAACACGTGTAAAAAAAAAAAGTGAGGGATGAATTGCTGATTTTAATATTTGTAGTCTGACATATATTTTCACTTAAGGTTCATGTGGAGTTCATTTTGCACAAAAAAGTTCTAGAGTTTGAATTTCTAGGTAAACTGTGCATGCTTAAAATTTTGATAGTGTTATTGAATGCCCCAAAAAGTCTTTGTTAACTAACACTCTGAATAGTAGAGCATAAGAACACCAGTATGTGTGCGTCCTTTTTAAAATGAGTTGTTATTAATCTTTTATGTTTCGCTAATCTGATTGTGAAAAATATCTTATTGTGGTTTTAATTTGTAATTTCTGATTTATTTATGAGTTTAAAAAACTATTCAAATATTAATTATCCACCTATTTTTCTGTAAATTTCTTATGTTCCTTGCCTATTTAACTGGTTTATAAGCTTTTTCCTACTGTATTTTAGACAAGCTTTATTATTAATGGCATTTCTTTTCTTTAAATGAATATTTCCAATCTGTCAGTAGTCTTTCATGATAAAGAAGTGCTTCATTTTATGTAGTCAGATCTTTCTTTCATGATCTGGAATCTGGGCATTTTTTTGTAATTAAGACCAATTTCTTGCTAAGGTCATAAATATTTGCCTACATTTTCTTCTAAAAAAAAATCCTAGATTTTTTCTCCTGGCTTTTATTCATTAATTCTTGAGTAAATTATTTTCCAGTGGGATTTAAGTTAGCAATTATCCCTCACCCTCCTTTTTCTTTCTTTCTTTTTTTTTTTTTTTTTTTTTTTTTTGGTCCATATAAATATCTAGTTTTCCTAATATTATTTAAAAACTAGGCTATACTTTCCCCACTGATTTAAAATGCCCCTTTATTTGCAAACCCAATTTTAATTTATGTACATATGTATTAACGTCTTCGCTCTGTTCAAATAATATACTTCTCTATTCCTGAACATTATTTTCAACATTTGGACTTAATAGGACATGCATTTGCACATTGCCTGCTACCAACTCTAAAATATTACACTTGTTAGATTTTTTTAATTTAATAATATCATCCCCACAACAATATGGTTCAAACATCTTTTACCATGGTATGTTAACTGTAAGGCATTGCATAAAGTGCAACCTTTGTTGCTAGCATTTCAGTCCACAAATCACAAATAGACATCATGTTTAGCGGCCAATCACATCACTTCTTTCAAATTCTGTCAGTGGTTATTGCATACTTAATTAGCTCATATACAGACAGCAAAATGTGTAGCTGTTTTGGCTCTTTACCAATAATAAACTCACATGACATTTTACAAAATTCGTCAATCAAAAGAGGTAACTAGGCAACAAAAGTAAAATGCAACAAATAAAAGTTATAATGCTGGAGTGAAACTGGATGTGTTTAGATTTGAAAATGATGACAGTAAAGCAAAAATAAGATAAGTCTTAGATCTGCATGACCCTATGATACAAAGAATATTGAAAATCTCTGATTAATATAAAAACAGAAAATTCATAATTACTGTATTTTCTTAATAAATATCTTATCCTCTCCCAATCTATAAACATTTAGTCAGAAAATATTTTTGAGCGTGTATTATGTGTCAGCCATCATTAAAAGTATTGAAAATGAAGATGTAAATAATAAAGTTCCTGGTTCATGGAATGCATTATATAGTAAATTTTGAAATTTCTAGAGAAAATAAAAGGATATATCCCTATCTCATGCTAAATGTCAAAGTAGAGTAAATGGAATATAGTGTTAAAAAAATACAGAAACTAAACAGGAAAAATACAAGCAACAAATTCTAAGTTGGAAACCTAATTATAAAAGCAAAGGGAAACACCAGTATTGAAAAAAAGTAACTTTTAAAACATAGAAATTGACACAATTTTTACATTTAAATGGCATTTAAAAAGAAAACAATACACAAGCAAACAAAAAGCAGAACTGAATTTATAAATACAGAGAACAAACTGATGGTTGTTGAGGGGAGGGGATGGAGGGGTGGGCAAAATGAGTGAAGGAGAGTGGGAGATACAGGCTTCCAGTTATGGAATGAGTAAATCATGGGAATAAAAGGTACAGCAGAGAACATAGTCAATGGTATTGCAATAGGTTGCATGGTGACAGATGCTAGCTATTCTTGTGGTAAGCATAGCCTAACCACAAGAGTTAGACTATGTATAGAGTTGTTGAATCACTAGGTTCTATACGTGGAACTAAAATAACATTGTATGTCAACTATACTCAAATTAAAAAATAAAATAGGGGCACTTGGATGGCTCAGTCAGTTAAGCATGGAACTCTTGATTTTGGCTCAGGTCATGATCTCACAGTTCGGGGATCAAGCCCTGCATCAGGCTGCGATGAGCATGTAGTTTGCTTAAGATTCTTTCCTCTCTCCTTCTGCCCTTCCCCTACTTGTGTTTTTTTCTCTTAAGAGAAAGAAAGAAAGAAAGAAAGAAAGAAAGAAAGAAAGAAAGAAAGAAAGAAAGAAAGGAGAAAGAAGACAAAAATAGCATGGAAAAGGTAACATGTAAAAAAAGACATGGCTATAATAAATGTCTTCTTGAAGAGCTCTTTAGTTTCTATGATATAAACAGAATCTGTGAATAAAAAATAGAGTTATATTAATTACAGACTTTTGGTAAAAAGAAAGTTGATGTGGGTACAGAATTACTATGATGATTATTATTATTATTATATTTATCTGCAATTAAATAGAAAAGGGAAACATATTTACTTACAAGAGGCTAGAGTCAATTGAATGATAAAACTCAGCTGTTTTCCAATGTTAATATTCTCACTTTTTTTTATTGTTACTATTTCTCTATTGTTACTATTTCTCAGGTTTTATTTTGTAGATACTGCATTGAAACTGAAATTTAGTTTGTTAATAAAATAATATTATGTATTTCATCTCAGTCATTATAGCAATGATCATTAAATATTCCAGATTATAATTCAAAATAATGATTTTTTTTCATTTCTCCCTTGAAATCCATTTTTCCGTTCTCTTACAGATAATCATTTTTACACAAAAAGACATAGTGTACACCTTGAGAATCTTCAAAACATACAATGGTTAAAAATATCATATTACTTATTTTGTTCACCAAAAATTCAGAAGGACTTTTATTATTAAGACAAATTAAAGATACAAGAGAAATGTTTATAGTAATTAAGCTATGTAATTTCCACAATGATACCTGTTATAGTGTCAATGTATCTACTAAAATATTATTCACTATTTCTCTCTCAGTCCACACACACATAGACATTTATACACACAGGTGTGGTATACATAGCCTATTTTCCAAGAATACCAAAAAGAGGAAAAATTAAAACAACAATTCTTAAACCAGGCTCTGAATTCTTTTGGTAAAACATCATTAGAGACACCTCTTGGAATTGGCTTATTGATAAAATAGACTTATTTGATAAACTTGAAAAGCAATGTCTTTTGCTTCTCAAATAAACATTTTTGTCTTTGATCTGTGTTTATAAAGAAAAAGAGCCTAACACTTGTTACACAAAATTCATTTTTTGTCTATTTATCTCTCAGTTATTTTAATTCACATTTCAAAAAGGAGAACTTAGTGTCTTTTTCTTATTTTTTTAAATTTATTTTGAGAAAGAGAGATAGAGAGAAAGCCACGGGGAAGGGGAAGTAAGAGAGGGAGAGAGAGAATCCCAAGCAGACTCCATGTTGTCAGCACAGAGCCCGATTCAGGGTTCCATCTCACAAACCTGATCATGACCTGAGCTGAAATCAAGCTTAAAAACACTGAGCCTCCCGGACACCCCTGAACTTAGTGTCTTAATTAAAGACATTTCAAACTAAAGTTGTTGATAATTATCTTTCAACGCACATATGAGCTAGATTGAATTTAATGTTTCCTCTAAATGCCCAAGATTGGTTTAGGGATATGGGAGACAAAGAACAACTCCTACCCACAAGAAAATTGGTCTCTAACATTTTGAACGTAAGAAAAAGCACTTTCCTTACCTTTAACCAGAATTAAATATGACTGCTATTTTATTTTTTCAACAATGATAACATTATTATTAGATCTTTATCTTTTACACATTTTAAGTTAATCAACTGTGAGAATTTATTACTACCTCCAAACATTTCCCTTCATTAAGTAATGTGATTAGTTCTTCACAGTAAAGATATGATGAAAAAGTGTTTCAGAATCCAATTCATGTCTTCAAACAGATCTCTTCAGGCAAAGTAAAATGAGTTACAATTAATTTATATTAATTGATCAATACATTGGTAAGTCTTAAATTACTATTCTTTATTGGGGGCAAATACAGAGTCTGCATTTGTGGTTTTTTTTTTTTATTTCTATGAGAATATTTAATGAAGAGTAATATGTCCTTTATAAAAAGTCTGAGCAGGCTTCTGTGAGATAGACATGCCAGATCATGTAAATATATAATTTTTTAAATGAGCTGTGAACAAAGCTTAATCAGTTACAAACAAGTAAAATAAAAATAAACAATACTTATTATTTAAAATAATACTTGGTATATAGCCCTCAATCTACTTCCCACAGATTAACCTCTAAAATATCTTCAAAAAAAAAGTAATTATATTTTAAGTAAACTATTTTATATTAAGGTTACATTGAAAACATAGTTGTTCTGATTATTACACTTACTGTGAGTCATTATCATAATTTATTCTATCGTGTCCTGGTAATAATTTACCATTCAGTACATAAAATGCAACCTCTCTTTTCTTAAATCCTTTTTGGTGATCAATAATTACTTCAATAAAAATTTAAAAAGGTTTAAACTTTGTGCCCAGTTCCAGAAATGTGTGAACATTTAGTATAGATTTAACTATGGATATAACCAGTTTGGATTTTGAAAATAAGAATACACTTGTACTTATCATCAAATCAAAGTGATTAAGAAATGACTTTGCTGGTGGTTGTCAAGATGTTATGCTTATTTTCTTTTTTAAAGCTAAAATAGTCTCCCAGTATTGTAATTTTGACATTTGTAATGTGTGTCTTCATAATTATAATAAGCTTTTATATTTCTAGTACATTCAAATAATTAATTCAATTAACAATATTTTATCCTCCACAAAAAAATGTAATCAGCTGTAAAGTGGTAATTTTTTTGAAAAAAAAATGCCTCTTGAATTTTTTTCAGAGACCCTTTAGCCTTTCTGCTTCTGTTCATCCTGCCCAAATAACCATGCTCATAGGCAGCTGCAGAAACACAGGACTTGTAACGATGGGTGCTATAGGGTGAGCTTTCGATCACATGACTCTGAAATCAATGCATCCATTGGCCTCACAAGTATTTCAGCAAGAATATTTATCCCTGTTTCTTAAAAATTTAGACATTTAGCCTATAGGTAAAATTCTGAGAATAGCTCAGTTATTATTGAGAAATGAATTGGTCAGACTCTCTCTGCCATTATCCATTACTAAATAAATTATGAACAGAGACTATAAGACCAGTGCAACCTACAATGTCTAAAACTTTCTTCAATAATTATTATTACTTTTTTTATTAAAACTGAAGACAGAAGGGGAGCTTGGATGGCTCAGTCAGTTAAGTGTCCAACTTCAGCTCAGGTCATGATCTCAAGGTTTGTGACTGACTGAGGCACCCAGGCACCCTCTGAATTCTTTTTCTGATTTTAATTTTTTTTTTTAATTTTTTTAACGTTTTATTTATTTTTGAGACAGAGAGAGACAGAGCATGAACGGGGGAGGGGCAGAGAGAGAGGGAGACACAGAATCAGAAGCAGGCTCCAGGCACTGAGCCATCAGCCCAGAGCCCGACGCGGGGCTCGAACTCACCGACCGCGAGATCGTGACCTGAGCTGAAGTCGGACGCTTAACCGACTGAGCCACCCAGGCGCCCCTCTGATTTTAATTTTATAGGAAATTTCTTTTTCCTTAGTAACATTACCAAAAAGACTTCATTTATATTGATTACTCCATTATAATTAATACAACACAATTATATCATAAAGGGTTTTTCAACTTACTCGGCTTTTGCAAATGACCTCCCTTTCAGTAGTTACCAGGCCATTAATTATATGTCACTTTAATCATCATGCTTACATGAGAGAAAAAGACTTAATTTTAGTTGTGAATGATTTAAGTTGTGTTCTGCTCTATTCCAAACTATTGAAAAATGCATTTATAATAAAATAGTCTAAGTCTCAGAGTGAGAAAGCAAGCACAATGTCACCTTGTATGAAAATATGTGCATTTATACAGCATATCACATATGACAAAATATCACTCGTTTTTACTGTATCCTTCTTACATTATTTAAAAAGAAAAACACATAATTAATCATTATTTTTCTCTTAAAATTATATATATGAACACTTATTTGACAAAAACTAGTAGCAGGAAACATTAAAGTACATTTTCCCCATGTTTTCTCCTGAAAATGTTCATTGTCATTAAATGGGTGTTGGTTTAATAGTGTTTGTGTTTAGCACGTGCTATTCTAAACTGCTGTAAATAATCTTTGTGATTATATTCTCTACATTCTTCTTATTAGTTAATTAGTCTATTATGTGACTAGATAGGCATATACACTTTTTTTAATTGTATGGTAGATTGGATTTAAAGATACAATTTTTAAGGATTGTACATAATTTTTATATTCAGTACAATTTAAATGAAAATGTTTAAAGTACAATTTAAAGTCCCAATATTTACAAAACACTTATCTTCATTTATCTTCCTAGTATTCTGCAATTGGATAACTAAATTATATCACTAAATTTTCCCACTGTATATAATTTGAATATAACTCGCTTTTTTCTTTCCTGAATCCCTTAGGATACTTCTCCAATCTTCCTTTCAAGTGAAAAATACTGGCTAAATGTACAATAAATTTTTTAAAACTTATGTAAATTGCTAGGGGTAGTTAGCTTGAGCAATTAATTGAGGGGGTTGATGTGTTAAGATTTTTGTGTGCATGTGCATCTATTAAGTTTTTTATATACAGTGAACGCACCCTGTGGACCTTAAACTGCTCATATACTATAAGCAGAGATGAGAATAAAAGATGAGATGGCTGTTTAAATCTATCATCTTCACTAACAAAATGAATCACAGTACTTGAACTTGTTTTTGAGGGTTTTCACATGTATCATTTCATTTGATCTTTATAACTCTTTTTAAGCGGGCAATGCGTTCTTGTCCCTCTTCTAGCTTAGAGTCTGAAAGGTTATAGTATGTAAGTGACTTGCTAAAGGTCACACAGTTAAGCAGCAAGCACTTATTCTATGGTCTATAAAGATTCAATATCATAATTATCATCATCATTATCATCACCATTTGTTGAACATATGGTCATGATTGTTTGAGCTGGTGTGGCTTTTATTTGCAAAAAAAAAAAAAATCTCTAACTTGGGAGACAGCAGAGTAAAAGAAAATAGTCTAAATATACATAACTAGATGCACTTCAGAATAACCAGAAAATTTCCCGGTGCATATTAACACTTACTTTTAATTTTAATAAGCATATGTTAAGATAATGAGAATGAGAAGTTGTTTTTGTACACATGTAACAGACAAACACTAGAATTTTTAATCTATTTATTTCATGAGATGGATAAAGACAAAATGCTTGTTAGTTAAATTAGATATTCTAGTCTTAGAATTCATTGTATTAGAATATTTTTTGTTAACCAATATAGTCAGAAATTACCCACTGTTATCAGTGACATGTTACACGGTTGATATTATAATTTGTAAAATTCTTGACATTTGTTTTTATTGAGATATATTGTATTGCCAAAATTTCTTTCTGTGAAGTATTAATAGCTGACACTCCCAAATTTAAAATGCTTCCTTTGATTTATCTTTCACCTGATTTCATGATTAACAGAAGGTAAAATTAGTCAAAATGATAATTCTAATAATGTAATATTAATTTCTAATTCATGGTAAACACTGTTGTTTGTAGTGACAATTTAAATCATTCTTAACCAATCAACTTTCAGTCATTCTGGAGAATGACTTTTGTAGCCATAATTATATGCATTTTGTGCTGCTATATTTAAATATCACCTCATTTCCAAATTCCCTTTCTCAGTTTTGGCCTTTTAGATAGTCTAATATTTGCGAACATAATGAATTATAGGTTTTTTCTGCTCGCTGTGTATTGTTATGGAGATCAGTATGTTGAATGGAAGTGACAGTTATATTAGAAGCATGATGATGGGTAAGAGAGATTATTTTGTGAAAGCTAGACAGACATATACATTTATCAATAAATATGATTCTTCCCTATACCCCTATTTCCTCAATGTTTGTATTTCCTTTTTTTAAATGACTCATGATTCTTAATGAATAATCTATTGCCTACAATCAACAAAATTAAAAAAAAATAGTGGCACAGAAGTCAGTTATGATTATTTGAAAATAAAGATCTGCTCTTGAAAACATATGAAAAAAACTATCACTGTACTCCAACTCTAGGTTTAGTCAAATATAATAAGCATGTAAAATACCTCACTTTATCATTAAATTGTGTAACTTAATCTATGATTCTGTGGAATTCATGTTCGTTTCTTTAATCTCTAAATTAGTGTACATACTTAACAAAGTGACTCAAATAAGATGATATCATCACTATCACAAGTTTCCCTTTCAGTGAAGTAATAAGCTTGCTTTTCAAAAGTAAAAGATTAAAATACGTCTCATACTCATTTATAGTCATTAACAGTCTCATATACTTGCATGTAGAAAAATAACTTTCAGTATCTTTGGGAATAGCAACTGTTCTGTAACCTGTTTTGTTGTATATAAACAACATTCCATTTTCAATGAAAAAAAGTCCATTACATTTTTCAAAAGAAAATTCAAATTTCCAAAAAAATTTCTATAATTTCCTTTCTTCCAAAATTGATACATCCACAGATTTCTTGCTACTATGCAGACTAATCCTCTCTCTCTCTCTCTCTCTCTCTCTCTCTCTTCACTGCCTGGTCTTTCAATTTTGATATCAAAAAAAATCAATTCTGGAATTCACTCCCTTTTCTAATTGCAGTCTCTTGAGATGCACTTACTGAGTCCATGATTTTAATATTGTCTAAATATCTATCCCCAGCCTTGACTTGATTTGAATTCTAGATACATATATCTAACTGCATAAACACCACTTCTATATCTAATAAACATTTCAAGCTCCACAGTTACAACATCTAAAAAGATGCTCTTCATATCTATCCCCATCTCATTTCTCCTCCAATATTGCCTTTTTCAGCAACCAGTAATCCCATTCACGAAGTTGCTTCAAATAACAAAACCTAAAAGTAATCCTTCATTTCTCTCTTTTTTTCATTCATCACATTCAATCACCAAAGCTTTCTGACTTACAAAACATTAACAAAACACAAATACTTTGGTCATCTCTACTAGTCTCACAGCGAAATGAGATTTCACTTTTGGGCCATGTTATAGCTTTCTATCTAATTTCCTTGCTCCCATTCTTTCTCAGAATAATTTTATTACCACACAACCACCAAAGTTATCCCTTATCCTTTCCTGCCTAGTATGGTGTGTGTGTGTGTGTGTGTGTGTGTGTGTGCTTTTAACTTGGACTAAAATATGTTTCTCTAGCCTCTCTTCATTGACCCTGGATATTCATTTTAAGTTTCACAAATGAACTATAGTTTTGCTTCCATATTTCTTTGGATTAAAAAACAAAGACTGTTAATTTATCTCCATTACTAAATTTTTCTTCGGTTTAAACAATCGTACTTCCTTCGATTCTCCTTATAGGACTTGACTCATAAATGCTGCACTTTCCTGATACATCTCCTCTGAACACACAGTTTCCTTTAAAAATGTGACCAGAACTCCCTTTGCTTTGGAATATTTAACATCTGAAAACATTTAGTCAAACAGTCCCATT
Organism: Panthera pardus; assembly: GCF_024362965.1. Lineage (NCBI taxonomy): Eukaryota > Metazoa > Chordata > Mammalia > Carnivora > Felidae > Panthera > Panthera pardus. The sequence continues at coordinate 80,600,520 of NW_026526677.1, read as the reverse complement.
GCTTATTTTTCATAGGTGATTATAAATTTCTAATTTTGCCTTGATTATAGGTGACAAAACAATAATTTATTCTGGAGTCAGAGACACTAAATAATGTTGAACAAAAGAATAAATAAATGAATGTTAGTTTTTAAAAATTCTTAAAGTTAAAATGCCAAGGCAATAAGTGTGATTTTATTAGATACAATTCTACAAAGATACTGACTTTTACTTAAAAAATTTAAACCTCTGGAAATGAGTGATTGGCTGGGTAAACGTGATTGTATTATGACTGCATAATATTATAAAACATCCTGGTTTAAAGAAAATAAAAATAAGAAAATATCACATGGTCACTGCAATCAGGTATCTCTATTCAAAGTACCATCTTTTCAGTTTCAAAATGAAACAAAGCTTGAAGGATATGAATTTCAAAAGTGTTTATTCCATGATCTCTAGCAAGTGTTTTAAATGGTTTTTGTACTGTAGGATGATGGTACAGAAATTACGTTATATGAGGGGGGAAAAAAGAAAAACAATTTGTTGTTAATAGAAATGTCGCATTTGGGATAAATTTCCTTTTTTTTCTAAATCTCCAAAATATGTGTTTAATGTCACCAAAAATATTAATTATCAGTATCTCACAATATTTTAATAGAGTTAACTACATAATGAGCCATAGCTTGTTTCCAGACATACACAAGTATTCCATGCATTTAATAAACAGATGAATGAGTGGAGAAAGGAAGAAAAGAAGTAAAAAGAAAGGAAGGAAAGAAAGAAGGAACAAGGGAAGGAAGGAGGGAAGAAGGTAAGGAGGAAGGATGGAGGTAAGGGAGGGAACAATGAAGAAATGCTTATTTCTAGGATCCCATTGGCATATAAAATACAACCTCTCTTCTATGGTCATGATTTCTGTCTTTAATAATTTGTTGTTTTCCCATTTTCTTTTAATGTTTTATGTGCCTATATATTATTTTTAACAACTAGAGTTTTAAGCTGCTTAAGAGAAGCAAACTGGTATCCATTACTTTCCTATATAGAATGTTTTAAATCCTATATAGCTGTCTTTCCTTGTATCTGTTTTTGTCTGCTTTTAAATATTTCTGTTTTTTAAGTCATCCAATAAGATTTGATTACTCACAAAAAAATAATGTTTTTGACATAAAATTGTGCAGTTCTAAGTTTTTCATATTAAATTACCTATTTTTCCCGACTTAATATCAATCAAAGTAATTTCGGGGCGCCTGGGTGGCTCAGTTGGTTAAGCGGCCGACTTCAGCTCAAGTCATGATCTCATGCTCCGTGAGTTCGAGCCCCGCGTCGGGCTTTGTGCTGACAGCTCAGAGCCTGGAGCCTGTTTCAGAATCTGTGTCTCAGTCTCTCTGACCCTCCCCATTCATGCTCTGTCTCTCTCTGTCTCAAAAATAAATAAACTTTAAAAAAAATTTAAAAAAAATAAATCAAAGTAATTTCAAAATCATGACATTTTGTTTAATTAGGCCCTTCTGTTGAATTTAAAAGTTTTTTTATAAAAATTAAAGTAGAAAAATTAAAACGATGAAAATAAAGAGAGTGAGCATGGAAATCAGGAGAGCTAATAAGAATTAGTAAAACACTTATCTTCGAACTGAGATTTTTAGCTTTCAAAACAAATAAAACAAAAAAAATATCACCACTAATGTAAAGTGTATGTTTAAAGTATCACTTTTCAAATTATAAATGATGGAAGGTTTTTTTAGTCACCTTCTAATTTTATTTGGCTTTCTTTGTTTATAATTTTAAAATTCACTCGTTTCCATTTTGCAAAACTGCCTACACGTTTATATCAAAACTGTCAAATAGAGATTTTTATTGTCTTACTTCAAACATCAACTTCTTCAAGGTGCTTATCTCTTAAAAAGGGAACATTCAATAAGATAAAAGTTATAAACATTAAACACATATTTTAATAGGGAAAATGAAGTACTATATAATTGGAAAATCTCAGTATAATTTCATTAGTATTTTTTATTCAGAGCATTCCACATTCCAAACAACTTTTTAAATACTAAATGCTTTGAATACAATGCTTCTTGTTTTTCCTCTTCTTTAGAACTATTCCCTTATTTACACTAGGTGGTAATAGGTAATTTATCTGCGAAAGTCATATCTGTTATTTAGCAAAGTAGCTGCAATTTTATTTGCTACCTGCTTTGCTACCACATCTATTCTTGATCAGAGCAGAGAAATAAAGTCATCTAGAAGCAAAAAAGACTGAAGGCTATCTTTGTTTATATTTTGTGAGAACCATTTTATTTATTTATTTATTTATTTATTTATTTATTTATTTATTTATGGAGGGGGAGGGCAGAGAGAAAGGGAAAGAGAGAGAATCGCAAGCAGGCTCCACACTGTCAGCACAGAAACTGATGCAGGACTCAATCTCACAAACTGTGAGGTCATTACCTGACCAGAAATCAAGAGTCAGATGATTAACTGACTGAGCCACTCAGGTGACTCGAGGAGCATTATTTTTTTAATTCAATGTCTTCAAGCTAATCTAATCTATATCTATTCAACAAAGGATGCTTTATTTTATATTCTTAATGATGACTTCCCAATGTTATTTGTGAACTTTGGAAATTAATTATTTTAACAAAAAGTAAGAGATAGTAAAAGAAATAGCTCTTTTTAACAAGTTTAAAAATCTCATTACACAGTTTTACTTCAAATGAATAATCAATTATAGATAAGAATTCAATAGCTAAAGCATCTATAGTCTTAAATATCAAAACATCCAATAATATATCTCAACATGGTTTTAAAGAGTAAGATTACATTGGTTTAATAACTATAAGTGATTGAAGAAAATTTCAAAAATGCACCTGACGTTATATATATATGATTTTTAAAAATCATTTATTCCCATTTAACATAACTGCCAAGTGCTTGTACATCAAAGCTGCCAAATAGGAATATTTTAGTGTTTTACTGCTTAACATTTCATCCATCTTCCTGATGGGTTCAGAAAGATTTATGCCTGGAATAGAGTATACAATGAGAGAAGGAGAAAAAAAAAGGATAAAGCTGTTAACGGGGAAAAAATGCTAATAATAAATAGAAACATCTAACACCTATCATGTTGAATTGTGGTATGTGTATGTGTATCGATTAAAACATTTCTAGGAGATATAGTGAGGCAATAAAAAAAGAAAGAATGCACTTATATGATATACAATATAAAATTAAACTATCTTACATAAATAGCTTACATTTCAAAAGAATAGTGTTCAGAATTTTTGTTAGCAGATTGTGGAATTTTAACTCTAATGAATTATATAAAAAGTGTTGTTATTTTTTGTTTGTTTTTGTTTTTAATTAAGGAAAGGCCCAAATTCTGGTTTTATATTACAGATAGAAAACTGCTCCAAATAAACCATACCCATTTATCTTTCAAGGCCAAGAGAATGCCCATTCCTGAGACTTTCAGTGTTACAGAAGAGGAGAACAAAGAAAACTTTCTTTTCCTCTTCTCTCCATGTCTGGCATATTTGTGTATAATCATAGATTTTCTATGGAAAATGAGACAAAGGGAAAGAGAGAGAACACATAAAATTGATGTTCTAGACTTGGCAGACCCTGGAGTACTGTGAGCTTCCAAATGTCAGGGAAGGTATCTTAAGGTAAAACTATTTCTAGAAATGATGGGTGAAAAGCAAACAGTGGTACAATGTATTTTCTTACAACCAAAACTACTTATGGCTTTAGATGATTTAAAAATGCATTAGATAAAAATAACTGGTATCAAGTAAATGAAATACGATAACCTTTTACAAGATTTCTGTTGACTTTTTTTAGGTTTGTTCTTTTACTCTGGCTAAATTAAAATTTTTTTTTACATATTTTCTTACCTTAGTGATATGGAAACTATATTGTACAATGAATGTTAATGAGGGAGAGAAAGTATTAGAGAGAAAAAGTATTAAGTATCTGGGCCAATGCAAACTTGATATTCTAGATCAATTCTAATGGATATGAGGACTTTGAATTTATGTACATATAGATTGCTCCTGTTTCAGAAGCCACTTTGTTTATAACTAGCCTACTTTTCACTGCTTAAATTTAAATGTTAGAATTCCCAACTGAGATGTTTAATGATTACCGTATCTGCAAATATTCAGCATGCACAAAGTTTAAACACACAATATAGGCACAGCCTTGTTAAGGGTCATTCTCACATATATTAATAAATAAAGTAAAATGTCATGTCAATTTATGGCAAAAGAAAGCTTTCGTATAATGATTATATTATATAATTGTGTGTACTAGTAACAGACATCAGCATAAGTCAATTGTATTCTTCCTAACTAGATACTGCTTATTCAATATGTGACCAAAACATTTAAATATTTTTCAATATATTAATAACATATTAAATTGAAAATTAAAAATAAGTTATGACATGGGAGTCTAATTTACTCATAATAAAAGACAATGAATTTAACATTTTATAAGATACATGATCTTAGTGCCTGTCAAAATCCATTATTAATGGGATGAACTACAGATATCTACAGTTCATAACAACCCAGTGTCTTTTTATGCCTTCTTTCTTCTGTACATCTGTGCAGCATATGACAATTATATCTGTATTACATTTGCCATTTCCCCTTCCTACCTGTCAATTATTTGCTAGCTGACAACTTCAGCTTGAGAAAAGAAAATAAAACTAGAAATATAAAAGAAGAAACATATTTCAGACATAAAAATGTTATTGTTAGTGAACAAACGGATATGTATGCATGTGAAGCAGGGTTCATGCATGAGCAGTGATTAGGCAGGATGGCACAGTGGAGGATATAAGGTCATGGAGGAGGAGATACAAGAGCATATCAAAGGTGAATTTGTGGTTTTGAATTTGAGTGATTTGATTAATAGAATTGGTTCTATTAACAAAACTGTCAATTCAAGAAACAAACAAACAAAAAATAGGTTTAGGAGATAGACAGGAGCAGTTCAGAGAGTATCCACATAGAGATATCTGAGGTAAGAAATATAAATACCCTGGCTATGTCTCTCTTGATTGATCTATGCTAGAAACACAATATGGAATGCATGTCTCTACTGCAAGGAGAGGAAAGGATAGGTAATGTTTTGATAGTGGGAGCTATGGAAATACATGAGATTTTCAAGTGAAAGGGCCTAGAAAGGGACACAGATGGCATTTCAGCAAAAAGAGGAGCAAGAATGGCCAGATTAGAATTGTACAGGGTCTTAGGATACAGGGAAGGGAAAATGTCAAGAAGAAGATTAAAGGAGTTTTGGAGACATAAATATATAATAAATAAGGTAATTTTAGACATCACTCATTGTATTTATTTAAATGTATATAATATATAATATAATTGATAGACTGATTGCTATTTTTATAGAACAAATGTAAGGTTAGCAATAAATATAATTATCTTTATCAAGTAGTGGTATGAGAAACTTAATGATTACAACATAAATAATTAAGCCAGATAGCCTTTAAAAGGGTTTCTCAGTGCACTTAGAATCCAAAGTCCTTACCATGGTCCTAATGATCTTCTCTTTCTATGTTTCCACACTTTCTCTTCACAATTACATTTTAGTCACTGTGGATTCTGTTTCTATTTCTGGAACATACCATGCTTATGTTCATCTGAACTTCTTTGCACTTGCTGTTTCCTCTGCTTGGAATGCTGTTTCTTAGTCCTTTACATAGTTTATCTCTTTTAATTATCTATTACCACCTATCATACTTTCTCATGAATTGCATTCTGTCATGCCCTTCTATTTATTGTCTACTTATTTCCTTCATAGCATGTATTATAATTATTAATTACTTATTTATACATTTGATTGACTTTATTCATGTGTGTATTTTCTTTCTTACACATGTTGTCTTCTTCCACGAAAACAGAAAGATGATGTACCTTGTCTGTCTTATTTATTGCTGTTCAATCAATATTTGGTGAATGAATGAAGAGATAAGAGAGTATATACTTGGAAATTAGCAGAACACTGAGGGGCTTACATTATAATGTTCTACTTGTAAGTAGAATATACATTCATAATGGGAATTTTGGAAGCTATAGAAAGAAGGCAATAAAAATTATACTACCATCATTATACTATTATTATCAGGAGACTTGTATTTTTACAGTTTGTTTGTATTTATTTTCATTCTTATTTTTTACATGTATTATCATAGAGTTACAATTATATCTTTTTGAATACTATATTCCTTACCTGGCAAATGTCCTAATCATGATTCATGTCATTAAAAAGCTCACCATAAATATTATTATGTACTTTGTTCCACAGAAGTTTCATACATATATAATTATTCTGTGCTGTTTCATATTTGATATGCTTTTTCATTTTTAATAAAACCTTAGTGGAAACTTGCAAATAATTTGCCTACAACCCAAAATAGTATTTTTATAATAAACCTATATAAATAGAATGACTGAATTAAAGTCATAAGGTATAAAGTCATGAGGTATAAACTGTAGATGCACAGTATCAAGTTACATCCTAAAAATTAAAATAATCTGTCCGTACATCGGTGATATATGAAAATATCCATTTTTGTTATGATCACCAACATCCGAAGAGTTCTAATTTATAATATAACATAATTGCAGGTGATATACCAAACATGATATCTCAGTTCTGTAAAATTTATATTTCTTTTAATATTACCAAGGTAGGGACACCTGGCTGGCTCAGCCCCAGGTTGGGCATCAAGCCTACTTAAAAAAAATAATATTAGCAAGGTGGAGTGATTGTCAGGTGATTATAAACCATTTTTATTTCATAATATTTATTTACTAAATAATCACTGACTCAGTCTTATCAAAAAAAAAAGCTACAACAACAATTAGCATATTCTATGCATAGTAGAGCTCCCTGAAGGAAACTACTCTTTAAAAAACCAAGCTGGATAAATAGTAATGAAATGTTTAAGTTGTACTCCAAGTCACACATTTGTCACGATGTGATACAGACAGTTATGGGATATTCCAATGAACAAAACACTTCACACAGCCCTAATGGTAAAGAAAAGTTTGTGAAGGAAATAGCATATAATTGGCATCTTAAGTGTAATTAGCAGAGAAAGGGTAGGGCAGGATTTCAGGTTGAGAGCATTGTAAATAAAAGGAGTTGAAGATATATGATCAGGATCCTGATGTGACAAGTTAATTGGGGCTGGAGTGCAAGAGAAGAACCGCCAGAGAATAGTAGAGAGTGGATGAACTGAGACCTTGAAGGGTACTGTGTGCTATGCATCGATGTTTGCACTTGATCCTAATCGCGGTTTGGGAAATACAGAAGGTGCTTAGTTGGAGCAGTGAGCTCACTCTGACTTCCAAAAGGACAAAACTAGAAGAAGAAAAAATGTCTTAGGCAATCCAAGTAAGAGGATTGTTTTTAGACTGGTAATTGCAGTTAAAATATGGAGTAAGAAGTAACAAATGACACACATTTCTGCCTTAATCTTCTTTGTGGATGAATACCTATGCCATAGAAGACAGGATGCAGATAATGGAGAAATAAAATATATACATTTCACTTTTGGGGATGTGAGTGAGGAAGAGTTATGAGTGAGGGGGAAAATAGGAGGGGCAGGGTATGAGGGATCCTGTATTTGGACATATGTGTTTGAGTTACAATGGAACTTTCCATCTCAAAATACACAGTAGCTATTGAGTATCAGCTATTGAGTTCTGAAACTAAAGAAGTAAATTGGAATTGGAATTTAAAAAAATAAAATGAGAGTCATCAATATATAGATAATAATAGCAGGTGTAAAGGAAATGGCATGGCCCGTGTTGAGTGACATGGAAACTCCATAAAAGAAGTCTTAGATTAAAATCCTTTGACAATTTGTAAAACATATGTATAGGAAAGAGGACATATCATACATCTCTGTTTCTCTGAGTTAGATGTGTTTTCTTTGTTTGTTTTTTAGAATACACATATAAGTAGAACTTATCTTTCTCTGTATGCTTATTTCACTTAGCATTATATCCTTCAGGTTCATGCATGTTGTCTCAAATAACAGGATTTGCATCTTTCTGATGTCTGAATGTTTTTTATTATGTATCTATACAATATACTACATCTTTATCCATTCACTTCCCAACAGACACTTAAGTTGTCTACAGATCTTGGCTATTATGAATAATGCTGCAATGAACATGAACATGTGGATATGTCTACAAGATACTGATTTTGTTTGGTTTGGATATATACACAAAAGTAGGATTCTTGGATTATAAAGCAGTCCTATTTTTAATTTATGAAGAAATTCTATACTGTTTTCCATAATGGCTGTAACAATTTACATTTCCAGCAACAATTTACAAGGATTCATTTTTCTCCACGTCCTCACTGATATTTGTTTTGTTTGGTCTTTGTGATCATAGTCATTCTAGTAGATGTGAGGTGATAACTCATGGTGGTTTTGATTGGTATTTCCCTGATAATTCATAACGTTGAACACCATTCAATTATCCATTGTTTATTTATATGTCTTCTTTCGAGAGATTTCTGTTCAGGTCTTTTGCCCATTTTTTTTGAATTGGGTTATTTGATTTTTTTAAATGGCTGTTGAGTTGCTTGAGTTTCTTATATATTTTGGATATTAGCCCTATCAGATATATGAATTGCAAATATTTTCTCCCACTTCATAGGCTGTGTTTTCACTGTGTTGATTCTTTCATTTGCTGTGCAGAAGCTTTTTAGTTTGATGCAATCTGATATATCTATATTTTCTTTTGTTGCCTATACTTTGAGAGTCACATTCAAAACATCGCCCAGACTAATATCAAGACATATTTTCTTTATGTTTTCTTCTAACTGAAAATATGAACAGGCAAATCATAACTAAGAAAATTGAAGTGGTAATCAAAAATCTTCCAATAAATAAAAGCCTAGAATCTGATGGCTCCACTGGTAAATTCTACTAAACATTTAAAAAGGAATTAAAACTAATCTTTTTAAAACTCTTCAGAAAAACAGAAGATGAAGAAATACTTCCAAACTATTTTACAAGGGCAACATTACTCTCATATGCAAGTCAGACAAGAACACTACAAGAAAAGAAAATTATAGACCAATATCTCCAATGAACACAGATGCAAAAACTGTCAACGAAATAATAGCAAGCTGATTCAACTGAATATTAAAAGAAAAAGAAATCATTCTTTTTATTCCCTCTTAGCTGCCAATAGCTGGTTAAGTATCTAGCTATGAATGCTTGAGGTATAAGAACAGAACACCAAATGGAACACTTTTCACAAACCACTACCTCTTACCTTTCAGGAGAAGGCTGAAAAAAATGCTTAACAAATTTTCTTCAATATCTCTTGACTACCTCTTCAAGTCACATTCCTAATAGTAAATGTATACAGCAGTGGAGCTTACTGATTTCAACAGGAGCTTCAAGGCAGAAAAAATCTAAGAATAGAACTATTTTGTTAAAATTAATATTCCAAATTCTATTTTACAGTTCGGTCTGACACACTCATGAACACTAAGAATACCTTAAAAAAAACATTATTCAGATTAATTAAAAGACTAGTTTATTCAACTTTATGCAATCTCTTTACTGAATATGTTAATGATATTACCAATCTAAAGCCTGTATGTAAGGAATTAATCTCTCCACAGAAACTTTCCTAATAAAATCACTTCCATGATTAAGTTACAATTATCAATGCAAGTCATTCCGTGCACACTACAATTTACAGTGCAAGTAAAAACGAGGCATTAAAACTTCCAGGGAGTTGACCAAAACGGTGATATGAGAGGCATCCGAGTTCTCTGCCTCCCACAAATGCACCAAATATATAACTATATATGGAGCAGTTCCCTCTGAAACAGATCCCGAAACAAGCTAAACAACTTCTACACATCAAATGAATGAGAAAATACTCACACTGAGATGAGTAGGAAAGGCTGACACACACTCTTGTCACAAACCCACCTCTAACATAGTGGAATGTAATCAAGAGGAACCCCCAAGAGGAAGAATTAAGATGGTGGAGTAGTAGGAGCACCTTATGCTTGCTGCGTCCTTTGAACACTGCTGGATAATTGTCAAATCATTCTGAACACCATGGAAACTGACCTGAGGACTGAGAGAACAAACTGCACTACTAGAGGAAAAAAAGAGTCCACATCATGGAAGGTAGAAAGTGTGGAGATGTGACTTCAGGGGAGAAAAGAATTGCGGGTACTGTGAAGGGGAGAGGTCCTGACCACAGAGAGAAGAGAAAGAAAGAAAGAGAGAAAGAGGCATAAAACAGCACACAAGGGAATTGCACAAGAAAAAAACTTCTCCAAAACCATTGACTGGGGAAAGGAGAGGGCTGATTATCACAAGTTTTTACAAGCAGCAGGCTGAAAGTCTGAAGTTTTAGAAGTCTGCACCGTCACCATGGTTGAGCCTGTGGAAAAGGAGAGCAGAGATCTGGGAGCAGAAACATGCTCTGTCATTCCCCTCGGTCATTCTGGGAGAGACGGTTCCCCTTCTTGGGGTGCATTTGGGAGAGGCAACACAGTCTCTCAGGGGACAAAAGAGACATTGAGACATTGAGCAGCCAGTTCATTACCATACCTACAGAGATGCCTGCTGAAGGCAGCTAACCTGGGTGCAGGCTTTTAGCTACACTTTACCATAAAATCCAAGCCCCCATGTGGCAATGCGACTGCTATTCTGGGACCAGCCATAGTGCAGCAAGACCCTCTCCCAGAGGATCACTGTAGGTTTGTGTTATATCAGATCCCTAAAATTTGGAATTGTGAAACCCAGCCACATGTCTGAGATCAAACACAGGAACACTGTGTTGATGGGCAGGCAGATGGATCAGACACAGACAGGGTGAAGGCAGGATCTGAGAGAAATTTGGGACGTAAGAGGGGAGATTGTTTGCTCTTCTGTGAGGGCTTCTTGAACAGTGGCAGGTGTAAACTCCCCTCTCTGGGGAAGAGAGAGGGCTGATGCCATTTTTCACTCCTCCTATCAGCATAGACAGACCTCAGCTAGTGGCACAGGGCACACAGTGGAAGCTTGAGCTGCTTATACTAAGTCCCACCCCCTTGCACTCTGCAGGTGCCTTTGTACTAGGGCAAGTGCGACTGACAGCCAGAGCACCAGCAGGCCCCTCATCAGATCAGCACAACCCCTGCCACACCCCGCACATACCAGGTCTACTGCAAAACTTCTGCTCTAGTAAAAATAGGACAGGCACAGGTTTTCCTAACACACAAAAGTTAGAGATCTAGACAAAATGCCAAGACGGAGGAAATTATCCCAAAAGAAAGAATGAGAAGAACTCACCACCAGGGAGCTAATAAAAATAGATATAAGTAGGGGCGCCTGGGTGGCTCTGTCGGTTAAGCGTCCGACTTCAGCTCAGGTCATGATCTCGTGGTCCGTGAGTTCGAGCCCCGCGTCAGGCTTTGGGCTGATGGCTCAGAGCCTGGAGCCTGCTTCCGATTCTGTGTCTCCCTCTCTCTCTGCCCCTCCCCCATTCATGCTCTGTCTCTCTCTGTCCTAAAAATAAATAAACGTTAAAAAAAAATTAAAAAAAAAAAATAGATATAAGTAACATGCATAAACCAGAATAAAAAAAAAACAATCATAAGGATACTACATGGGCTTGAGAAAAGCATAGAAGAAACAGACCCTTACTGCAGAGATAAAAGACCTAAAATCGAGTCAGGCCAAGGAAAAATGCTATAGCTGAGATGCAAAATAGACTGTATATAATGACCACAAGGATGGAAGGAGCAGATGGATGAATAAGTTATATATAAAATAAAATTATGGAAAATAATGAACTGAAAAGAAGAGGGAAAGATTAGATCATAAACATAGGCTTAGAAACTCAGTGACTCCATAAAGCATAATAAAATTCCTATCCTAGGAGTCCCAGAAGAAGAAGAGAAGGAAAAGCGGCAGAAGGATTATTTGAGCAAATTATAGCTGAAAACTTTCCTAACCTGGGGAAGAAAACAGACATCCAAATCCAGGAGGCACAGAGAACTCCCATCAAAATCAACAAAAGTGGGCCAACACCAAGACATGTCATAGTATAATTTTCAAAACACAGAGATAGGGAAAGAATCCTGAAATCACCAAGGGAAAAGAAATCCCTAACCTGCAGGGGAAGCCAAATCAGGTTAGCTGCAGATTCCGTCACAGACCGTGTCAGGCCAGAAGGGAGTGGCATGATGCATTCAACATGCTGAATGGGAAAAATATACAACCAAGAATACTTTATCCAGCAAGGCTATCATTCAGAATAGAAGGAGAGATAAAAAGTTTCCCAGACAACAAAACCTAAAGGACTTCATGACCCTTAAACCAGCCCCACAAGAAATATTAAAGAGGACTCTTTGAGTGGGAAAGAAAAAACACAGAAAATCTCAAGAAACAACAACTTTATAGGTAATAAAATGGTACTAAATTCATATCTATCAACAATCACTCTGAATGTAAATAGACTAAATGCTCCAATCAAAAGACATAGGGTGTCACAATTGATTTAAAAAAAACAACTTTGGGGCGCCTGGGTGGCGTAGTCGGTTAAGCGTCCGACTTCAGCCAGGTCACGATCTCGCAGTGCGTGAGTTCGAGCCCCGCGTCAGGCTCTGGGCTGATGGCTCGGAGCCTGGAGCCTGTTTCCGATTCTGTGCCTCCCTCTCTCTTTGCCCCTCCCCGTTCATGCTCTGTCTCTCTCTGTCCCAAAAATAAATAAAAAACGTTGAAAAAAAAAAAATTTAAAAAAAACAACTTATCTATATGATGCCTACAAGAGACATAATTTTTTTTAATGTTCACTTTTGAGATAGAGAGTGCACAGACACATGGAAGCAGGGGAGGGGTAGAGAGACGGGGAGTACAGAGGATCTGAAGCAGAGCTCTGTGCTGACAGCAGAGAGCCCAATGTGGGACTCAAAATCACAAAGTCGACACTTAACCAACTGAACCACTCAGGCGCCCTGAGACCCATTTTAGAGCTAAGGATATCTACAGATTGAAAGTGAAGTGATGGAGAACTATGTATCATGTTAATGGACATCAAAATAAAGCCAGAGCAGCCACACTTATATCAGACAACATAGATTTTAAACCAGATTGTAAGAGATGCCGAAGGGCAGTACAACACAATTAAGAGGTCTATCCATCAAGAAGATCTAACAATTATAAATATTTATGCCCCCAACTTGAAAGAACCCAAATGTACAAATCAATTAAAACAAACATAAAGAAACTCATTGATAATAATACAATAATAATAAGGGACTCTAACACCCCACTTAGAGCAATAGACAGACCATCTAAGCAGAAATTCAACAAGGAAATAATGGCTTTGAATGACACACCAGACAAGATGGACTTGACAGATACAATCAGAACATTTCATCCTAAAACAGCAGAATACACATTCTTTTCAATGGCACATGGAATATTCCCCAGAATAGATCATATACTGGGTCAGAAATCAGGCCTCAACAAGTACAAAGATATTGAGATCATACCATGCATATTTTCAAACAACAACACTATGAAAATTGAAGGCAACTATAAGAAAAAAATTTGGAAAGGCAACAAATACATGGAGGTTAAAGAACATCCTACTAAAGAATGAATGGATTAGTGAGGAAATTAAAGAAGAAATAAAAAGACATAGATAGAAACAAATGAAATTAAAACCACAATAGTCCAGAGCCTTTGAGATGCAGCAAGGTGGTCACCGGAGGTAAGTATATAGTAATACAGGTATACCTCAAGAAGCAAGAAAAGTCCCAAATACACAACTAACCTTACACTTAAAGGAGCCAGAAAAGGAGTAGTAAATAAAGCCTAAAGCCAGCAGAAGATTGGAAATAATAAAGATTAGGGAGGAAATAAATTATAAACAAACAAACAAACAAAAACAGTAAAACAGATCAACTAAACTAAGAGTGGGTTCTCTGAATTAATAAAATTGATAATCCCCTAAAAAGACTTCTCAAAAAGAAAAGAGAAAAAACCCAAATAAATAAAATCATGAATGCAAGAGATCACAATCAATACCACAGAAACAAATACAATTAAAAGGGAATATTATGAAAAATTATATGGCAACAAATTGGGCAATTTGGAAAAAATGTATAAATTCATAGAAACATACTAAGTACCAAAACTGAAATAAGAAACAACAGGAAGTTTGAGCAAACCCATAATCAGCAAAGAAACTGAGTCACTAATCAAAAGTCTCCTAATAAACAGAAGTCCTGGGCCAGATGGCTTCACAGGGGAATTCTAACAGACATTTAATTTAAAGAAGAGTTAATGTGGGGTGCCTGGGTGGCTCAGTCGGTTAAGGGCCCAACTTCAGTTCAGGTCATGATCTCAGTTTGTGAGTTCAAGCCCTGCATTGGGCTCTGTGCTGACAGCTCAGAGCCTGGAGCCTGCTTCAGATTCTGTGTCTCCCTCTCTCTCTCTCTGTTCTTCCCCAGCTCACGTTCTCTCTGTTTTTCAAAAATAAATAAACGTTAAAAAATTTTTAAAAAATAAAGAAGACTTAATACCTATTCTTCTCAAACTATTCCAAAAAAACAAAAATGGAAGGAAAACTGAAAAACTTATTCTACAAACCAAGCAATACCTTGATTCCAAAAACAAAGATCCCACTTAAACAAAAAAGTGTTATAGGCCAATATCTTTGATGAACATGGATGCAAAAATTCTCAACAAGATACCAACAAATCAAATCCAACAGTACATTTAAAGAATTATTCACCACAGTCAGGTCAGATTTATTCCTGGGCTGCAAGGATGGTTCAATATTTGCAAATCCATCAACATATACCATATTAATAAAAGATAAAAATAAGAACCATATGATCCTCTCAATAGATGCAGAAAAAGCATTTGACAAAGTACAACATAAATTCTTTATTAAAAAACCTTCAACAAAGTAGGGATAGAGGGAACATATCTCAAACATCATGAAGGCCATATCTGAAAGACACACAGCTAATATCCTCAATTGGAAAAACTGAGAACTTTCCTCTATGGTCAGGAACAAGGCAGGAATATCCACTCTCACTACTGTTATTTAACATATTACTGGAAGTCTTGGCCTCAGCAGTCAGACAATAAAAAGAAATAAAAGACATACAAATTGGCAAGGTAGAAGTCAACTTTCACTATTTGTGGATGACCTGATACTCTATGTAGACAACCTAAAAGGCCCTACCAAAAATTGCTAGAACTGATGCACAAATTCAGTAAAGTCATAGGATATAAAAGCAACGTACACAAATCTGTTGCATTTTTATACACCATTAATGAAGCAGTAGAAAGAGAAAACAAGGAGTGAAACCCATTTACAATTGCACCAAAAACTATAAGATACCTGGGAATAAACCTACCCAAAGAGGCTAAAGATCTATACTCTGAAAACTGTAGAATGCTAATGAAAGAAATTGAAGAGGACACAAAGAAATGGAAAGATATTCTATGTTCATGGATTGGAAGAACAAATGCTGTTAAAATGTCTGTACTACTCAAAGCAATTAACACACTAAATGTAATCTCTATCAAAATATCAGCAGCATTTTTCACAGAGCTAGAAAAACAATCCTAAAATTTGTATGGAACCACAAAAGACCCCAAATAACCAAATTAATCTTTAAAAAGTAAAACAAAGCTGGAAGCATCACAATTCTGAACTTCAAGCTACATTACAATGTACTTTACATGTACAATGTACATTACAATGACTACAGAGTCATCAACAGAGCATGTCACTGATACAAAAACAGACACATAGATCAATGGAACAGAATAGAAAACCCAGAAATGGACCAACAACTATATGGTCAACTAATCTTTACAAAGAAGGAAAGAATATCCAAAACAAAAATAACAGTCTCTTCAACAAATGATGTTGGGAAAACTGGATAGCAACAAGCACAAAAAACTGGGCTGCTTTCTTACACCATACATAAAAAAAATGGATTAAAGACCTAAATGTGAGACAAGAAACCATCAAAATCCTAAATAACACAGGAAGCAAATCTTTGACCTCAGCCATAGCAATTTCTTACTACACACTTCTTGGGAGGCAAGAGAAATAAAAGCAAAAATGAACTACTGGGACTTCATCAAGATATTCTTGTATTTATATTTTTATTTGCACAACAAAGGAAACTGTCAACAAAACTAAAAGGCAGTTACAGAATTGGAGAAGATATTTGCAAAAGACATATCTGATAAAAGGTTAATATCCAAAATATATAAGGAATTTAAAAACTCAACACTCAAAAAACAAATAATCCAGTTAAGAAATGGGAAGAAAACACGAATAAACATTTTTCCAAAGAAGACATCCAGATGACCAACAGACACATGAAAAGATGCTCAACATCAGGGAAATACAAATCAAAACCACACCACCTGACACCTGTCAGAATTAATAACACAGGTAACAACACATGTTGGCAAGGATGTAACACTGTTGGTGGGAATGCACTCTGGTACAGCCACTGTGGAAAACATAGAGGTTCCTCAAAAATTTAAAAAATAGAACTACCCTATGACCCAGCAATTGCACTACTAGGTATTTACCCAAAGGATACAAATATACTGATTCGAAGGGGCACATACACCCTGATGTTTATAGCAGCATTATCAACAATAGCCAAATTATGGAAAGACCACTAAGGTACACTGGCTGATGAATGGATAAAGAAAGTGTGGTGTATATACAATTTAATATTACTTAGCCGTCAAAAAAATGAAATCTTGACATTTACAAGGAGATGGATGGAGCTAGAGTGTATAATGCTGAGTGAAATAAGTCAGTCAGAGAAAGACAAATGCCATATGATTTCACTCATGTGCAATTTAAGACACAGAACAGATAAACATAGAGAAAAGGGAGAAAAAGGAGAGGGAAAAAAACAATAAGGTACTATTAATTATAGAGAACAAAATGAGGGTTGATGGAGGGAAGGTGGGCAAGGGTTGGGCTCAGTGGTGACAGATATTATGAAGGGAACTTCTTGTGTTGAGAGCTGGGTGTTATATGTAAGTGATGAATCACTAAATTCTACTTCTGAAACCAATATTACACTATATGTTAGCTATCTAGAATTTAAATAAAATTTTGAAAAAGAAAGATAGAACCCCAACTCCCAATCAGATAAAGTTGCAAGATTCAAAATCAATACACAAAATTAAGTTGTATTTATATACACCAAAAAAACAATCAGAAAGAGAAATTATGAAAACAATCCCATTTACAATAGCATCAGACAGAATAAAATACTAAGGGATAAATTTACCCAAGGAGGCAAAATAAGATCTACACAATGAAAACCCTAAAACATTTAAGAAAAACACTGAAGAAGTTGCAAATGAATCGAAAGATATTCCCTGTTCATGGATTGAAAAAATTAATATGGGGGCACCTGGGTGGTTCAGTCAGTTAAGCACCCAACCCTGGTTTCAGCTCAGGTCATGATTTCATCGTTCTTGGGTTTGAGCCCCGCATTGAACTCTGTGCTGACAGCTGCTCTCTCTGTTAATCCCCTGCTTGTGCTCTCTCTCAAAATAAATTAATAAACTTTTACAAAACATAAGAAAGAATTAATATGATTAATATATCCATACTAGGGTGCCTGGTTGGCTCGGTCCGTTGAATGTCTGACTTTTGATTTCAGCTCAGGTCATGGTCTCTCAGTTATTGGGATCAATCCTCATGTCAGGCTCTGTGCTGTCAGCAACAAAGAGCCTGCTTGGGATTCATTCTCTCCCTCTCTCTGCCCCTCCCCCTCATCTCTTTGAAAATAAATAAATAATCTTTTAAAAAATGACTAAAATACAATACCCATACTACCCAAAGTAATCTACAGTTTGAATGCATACCGTATAAAAATTTGAATGGTATTTTTCACAGAAATAGAAAAGACCTCAAGTATGTGTCAAACTTCAAATTACCCCAAATAGTCAAAGAAATATTGATAGAAGAGCAAAGCTAGATTCACACTCCCCGATTTCAAACTATATTACAAAGCTATAGTAATCAAAACAGTATTGCATTGTTATAAAAACAGACACATAGATCAATGAAACAGAATAGAGGTCTCAGAAATAAACTCATGCATACCTGATATATTAATTTGTGACACAGAAACCAAAAGTATATAATGGGAATGACAGTCTTTTCAAAACTGGTGTTGGAAAAACTGGACAACTACATGCAAAAGTAGGAAACTTGTAATCTATCTAACAGCATACACAAAAATCAACTCAAAATGCATTAAAGACTTTAATGTAATATCTGAAACCATAAAATACTTAGAAAAAAAATAGAGCATAAACTCCTTGACTCTGGTGTTGGCATAGATTTTTCAGTTTTGACACCAAAGGCAAAAGCAATAAAAGCATAAAGAAAAAAGTAGGACCACATCAAACCAAAAAGCTTCTGCACAGTTTAGGAAACCATAAACAGTATGACAAGGGAATCTAAGGAATGGGAGAAAATATTTTAAAATCACATATATGACAAATAGTTATTCAAAATATGCAAGGAGGTCCTATAACCCAATTTAAAAATGAGCAAAAGACCTGAATAAACATGTCTTAAAAGAAGACATACAAATGATCATTAGATACATGAAAAGATGCTCAACATTACTAATCACAGGAAAAATGCAAATCAAACCACAATGAGATTATGACCTCACACCTGTTAGGATGTCTATTATCAAAAACACAAGAATTAACAAAAGTTGGTGAGGATGTTGTGGGAATGTAAACTGGTATAGCCACTATTAAAAAAAAGAAACAGTATATAGATTCCTTCAGAAATTAAAAATATAACTACCATATTTTCCAGCAATCTCACTTCTAGATATTCAACCAAAGTAAACAAGATCATTATCTCTAGATATGTTTATTGAGGCATTATTCACAACAGCCAGGACACATAAACAACCTAAGTGTCTATCTACGGATCAGTGGATAAAGATATAAGTAAACACACACACACACACACACACACACACACACACACACACACACACACACTGGAAAATTATTTAGCTATGAGAAAGAAGGAAATGCTGTCATTTGGGACATGTGTGAACCTGGAGGGCATTATGCCGACCATAATAAGCCAGACAGAGAAACACAAATTCTGTATGATCTTACTTATATGTGGAATCAAAAAAAATTTTTTTTGAACTCAGGGAAATAGATAGTACAAATGTTGTGCAGGAGCTTGGCCCTGTAGGGGATTGTTTGGGGATGGGTGCAGGAGGGAGGTTGGTGGAAATAAGGAAAGGTGGTTAACAGGGTACAAACTTTCAGTTATAAGATAAAAAAGGCCTGAGGATCTAATAACATGCTGATTACAGCTGGTAAAAGTGCACTGTATGACTGAAATTTGCAAGATAATAGAACTTAAAAGTTCTCACTAAATAAATAAATAAATAAATAAATAAATAAATAAATAAATAAATTAGGTGATGAATGTGTTAACTAATTTGATGGGGGGAATCTTTTTACAATGTATACATATATCAAATATACCTTGTATATTTTAAATATCTTATGTTTCTATTTGTCATTAGACCTAAACAAAGGTGAAAAAATAAAAGACACATTAAGAACTATTTTCTATATTCTAATCTGTATGGGAAGGTTATACATTCTGAAGCCAAATCTGCCTTTTGAACATGTAAGGGAAATTATAAGGATTTGAGCCTTATCTTCATTTGCCATTCTGTAGGTTAACATATTATATGCTACTTTCACTATTACATTTTTTCTTTGAGTCATTTGAACTTGAAACGTAAATGCTCAAAAAAATCTGAGGAATTATATATATATGTATTTGATTTCACACAGAAGATAATTAGAAGTGATAAGTAGTGTATTTTGGATGTAAGTGGTAAAATTTTTATTTTAATCACTGGCTAATGATCATAGTTCTTTGATAAGAATGTCCAAATTGCAATTGATAGATTTTATATAATGTGGTTATTGCATTAGGGCAAATTTAACCTTAAATTTAACCTTAAACTCAGGATTTTCCTCATGAATGATGAGAGTATTTACATTGTTATTGACCAAAAAAAATTTTCCATATATTATATAAAATTCTCTATTCTAATATGTTTAAAACTTCTCTAAGAAATGACAATTTTTAGGGGTGCCGGGGGGGCTCAGTCAGTTGAGCATCCAACTTCGGCTCAGGTCATGATCTCACAGTCTGTGGGTTCGAGCCCGCATCAGGCTCTGTGCTGACCACTTGCTCAGAGCCTGGAGCCTGCTTCAGATTCTGTGTCTCCTTCTTTCTCTGCCCCTTTCCCGCTCACAGTTTGTCTCACTCTGTTTCTCAAAAATAAATAAATGTAAAAAAATAATTTTAAAGAAATGACAATTTTATACAAGGATTTTTCACCTTTCACTCACATTATGAAATACTCACGGAAAATGGTTTCATGTGCCTGGGCATCTTCAATATCTCCAAAGACATTCTGCCTTCTTGTTGAAAATAAATGGGATTAATAAACTATAACAATTGTTCCTAAAACAACATACACAAAAGCCCTAGATAGCCCTTCCTGGAAAATAAATTAGATCTACAGGAAAAAGAAAACAAACATAGAAAAATGCAAAATTTATGTCAGAAAGTCATTCTTCATTTAAAAAAAAATTCTTGCCTACATTTTTGCTTTGTTTAATTTGTGTATGAATAATTACCGGAATATGATCCTTTGCCCCTCAAATGAGGTATGAAACCTATTACTGACTGGATGTTAACATTGAAACCATTTTAAATAGGTATAGGGTATGACTGGAGACCACCTCTGCTGTTCTGTATCTGACCCAGAGTAAGAAATAAAATGGTTCAGGACACATTTTACTTTGAAAAAGTTTCCAAACTGTCCTAGAGAATTTTCAGTGAGTTGTTGGCAAATCCAGTTAACAAACCTTGCATTTAAGTAAGTCCTTTCATATTTGGGGGGCTGAGAATCTCAAACAACCCAGTAATCCCACTGACAGCAGAGGCCAGATTTGTGTAAATAGCAGAATATTTTTAAATGTTTCTGTTTTGTTTTTTTTCCATATAGGGAATGAAAAACAGTAAAAACCCTTGAAACTTCCAGTTTACTTCAAAATGATTATAGGGGAAAGTAAAACAAGATAATAATAGATCTATCTGAAGCTGAGTCCAAGCTCTTCACTGGAAATTTTAATAGTGTTTCATCAGGTGGTTGTGCTGGTTAGTAGAGCTGGGTTTTGTTTTTTTTTTTTTCTTTTTTTGAGTAAAATTTTTATTATTTATTTATTTAAAAAAATTTAATGCTTTATTTATTTTTGAGACAGAGAGAGACAGAGCATGAGCAGGGGAGGGGAAGAGAGAGAGGGAGACACAGAATCCAAAGCAGGCTCCAGGCTCTGAGCTGTCAGCACAGAGCCCAACGCAGGGCTCGAACAACAAACCGCGAGATCATGACATGAGCCGAAGTTGGACGCTTAACCAACTGAGCCACCCAGACGCCCTAAAGTTTTTATTTTTAATGAATTTTATATATGTCAGTCCTGATATTCACAGCCCTGGTAAATTATGTGTAATGTGTGGTTCTTATAAATTATTAATAAACCCACAACTCCATCCTTCAAAATCTTGAGAAAATTGATCAAATTTTTTTATGTATGTTTCTGACTCAGATTTTGTGAAGAAGAGAAATGTGCAGTGCACTACTCTGACTTTTGCAAACTGCACTTACTAAACCTTGTATAATCTTTAGATTAAAGGCATATACTATGTAATTCTATCAGAGACAACAGGACATATATATTCAAAGGAGTTTTATATTTTATTTTTACTATGAAATAAGTAAGATTTTTTTTACTATGAAATAAGAGTGGTATGTAAAAGTAATCCAAGTATTTGAGATTTATTGTTTCCAAACATGGACCATTGATCCATAGCTCCTCCATTTCTAAGCTTCCTCTGTTATAGTCTGGACATATAGTTAGCCCCTTTACTCACAAGACTGATAGCAGAGAGAATATTTTGTTTGCAATATGATTAGTAAAGTTGGACTTGATGGAACTAAAATATAAAACATTCATTTAAAGACTTTTAGAAAATAATTAAAATATTCTTATTGATACAGAAAGTGATAATGTGTATATTCTTCCAACCCAGAAACTTGTCTCTAATATTTATAAGAAATACTTAAGTAGTGCTATATATTTTTTTCCAACATTGTTGGGAAATTAGATTAAATTCTGGTGATTCAAAATTTTAAGAATTATTTTGGAGACAATATCATCCAAATTTCTTGTGTAGTTTTATGCCATTTTATATTTTATATGTTATAGGAAAAATGCAATTTTAAAAGGTTCAATTAGGGAGCTGTTACTGAGATTATTATTTTGTGGATTCCCTTGAAATTTTATTCTTTTCAGCAAATTGTATTCTCTTTTTTTAAGTTTATTTATTTATTTTGAAGGAGAGAGAGAGAGAGATGGGCACAAATGGGGCAGGGAGAGAGGGCAAGAGAGAGAATCCTGCTCTGGCAGTGAGGAGCCCAATGTGTGACTTTAATTCATGAGTTGTGAAATCATGACCAGCTGAAGTCTGATGCTTTACTGACTGAGCCATTGAGGCACCCTTCAGCAAATGATATTCCATATACTTTCCACACATTCTCAGATGAATGGAGAACACAACTTCAGGAGAATCCTTAGAATATAACAGATAAATCAGTGGAAGCACAATAACCAATAACCTGTTGGGTATGCGGCACAGTTGTCTAAATTTCTTAATCACCATCAAATGTAACTAATAATATTGTTAAACTTAAGCCAGCAGCATTGGGAGGAAAAGCAACTCACAGATAACCAAATGCTCACTGAACACAGAAAAATGGCACGACTTCATTACTAATCAGGAGAATATAAAATAAAACCATAATGAGATACCAATATAAATCCACCAGAATGTCATAATTGAAAAATACTGACTAAAGGCTGCAAGGATTTGAAACAAGTGATACTGTCATATACTGACTTGTGCATATAATTTGGCATAACTAGATTTAGAAAACTATTTATAAACATCTTCTAAAGTTAACCTATATCTACTCTATGAGCCACCAATCCTGTTCCTATGTATATACTAACAAAAATATCAATGCACATTTCCTTAAATACACAAGTAAAGATATTCATAGCTTCACTATTCATAATAGTGTCTCACATGAAACTACCCTTTAGCAGCAGAAAGCATTTCTAAAATTGTGACGTATTCATTTAATGGGAAAAAAATCAGCAATGAGAAGGAACAAACTATCATTACAGGAAATACCATGGATAAATCTAACAATTGTGAAATTATGAAGAAATACTGAACTCAAAAATATGTATTGTGTATAATTATAATTATATAAATGTTTAAGACAGGACAAACAAATCTTCGGTATTAGAAGTCAAGAGAGTGTTTATGGATGGGTGGATAGTGACCAGAAAGGGGTACAAATGAGGCCACTCAAAGAATAGCAATGTTCAGCTTCTTAAACTGTGTGTTAATTTTACAGATGAGTTCAGTCTGTGAGATTTCATCATGCTGTATATTTATGATTTATACATTTTTCTATATTTACATATAAATGTTTCAAATTTTAATTTGGTGATGAAAGAAATAAACATAACTTATTATTCCAATTGTTCACTTAAACTCTTAGGAGCAATTTGTTTAATGAGCGCATTTTTTTTTTCTTGAACTAAAATCATTGCTAGAATTATAGGATACCATACTTACTGATTTTCCTCTTACCTCTCTTACTATTTTAAGTATCTTTTGTTGGGTCCTCATCCTTTACTAAACTTTCAAATGTCTAAGTCTCCTCATTCCTACTATTGCCTGTAGCATATCAAATTCCAATAAATTTAAGGTTCATATTTTTGCTGGTGATTCTCAGGTTATACTCCCAAACATCCACCTTCATCTGTTTTTCATGCTTATACATATAGCATCTTACTCTACTTTCTTGGATGTCCCATATTCAAATTCAACAGATCCAAAATGTAACTCCTGATTCTTCTATCCAAATGGATTCATCAAAACCCCGAGCTCACTAGTCACTTTGTTTTTCCCTTCTTAATAAATGGCACTTCCATTATATGTTAGTTTCTAAGTCAGAAATTATTTTCACGCATTAACAAAACAATATCCTTAAATCAAAAATTGGATCATGCTCTTCTACTCCATAAAGGTATTCAATATCTTTTTAAATTTTTGTATTTGTGTTTTTAAAAAACATCCATCTCCCTCACTAGAATATAAGCTCTATGGAGGTAGGAGCAATATTTTGCTTCTTTTCTTTTCTTTTTATTTATTTTTCTTTGCATGCTGGTTGTTTGCATGAAACCTTATAAAACGAAATCAATATGTAAGCACTTTAGCATCAAGGATGCAATGTGAACTATACTACTAAGCATATAGAAGAACTGATGTCACTGCAAATATATCCAAGATTAAAAGTTAGTGCTGGGGCCAAAAAGGATTGAATTCAAAGAGAATTTTAATTGTTTTCCTCTACTATTAATATATTCTTCACAATATTGAGTATATAGATAAATTATGAGGAAAATTAGTTTTATATAAAATAAATTTATATTAAAATATAGACACAAGCCACAACCAGTAAATTCTCAAAGAGGAAACACAAATGGTCAATGAGTCCCAGAAATTTTTTAACATCTCTAGCAATGAAAACTGAATTGAAATAAAACATGAACATATTTAAAATATTAATGTCTTTGTATTGCGAATGGTTCAGTAATGACAGCAATCTCATCCTAAAGTAAAAATTACTCTAAGTACTTCTGGAGGGAAAGTTGAACATATGTATAAAAAGGTTAAATGGAGGTGCCAAGATGGTGGAACAGCATGGAAGATTTTTTGTGTATGTGTCTCTAGTCCTTGAAATGCAGCCAGATCAACACTAAACCATCTTCACATCTGGAAAACTGATTTGAGGATTAACACAACAATTTGCACAACCTGAATCACAGAACTTGGCGGGTATGCAGCACGGAGGGGTGAACTGGGGGAGAGAGAAGCCACAGAGGGTAGAGAGGTTTTTTTGCTTGCGGAGAGAGGACAGAGATTAAGGGGAGAGTATGGGAAAAGCACCCCCCACACACACACACACACAAAGCAGCTAGAAAGAAAGTGGAAAAGTGGAAACAGCCACAGAGACTAAGCAAAAAAGGGAGAAAGGAGA
Organism: Panthera pardus; assembly: GCF_024362965.1. Lineage (NCBI taxonomy): Eukaryota > Metazoa > Chordata > Mammalia > Carnivora > Felidae > Panthera > Panthera pardus. The sequence goes on along the minus strand of NW_026526677.1, from coordinate 80,575,212 downwards.
AAGGAGAGGGTTTAAATTCCATTAAGACTCTATAAATAGGGGGAATGCAGAGTCTGAAACTCTGTAGCTTGATAACTGGTGGCGCTCTGGTGGGAAGGGTGAATCCCCAGGAGTAGAGTAAAGTCCAGAGGCCCTTGGGCCACAGGGACAGAGACAGCTCCCCTGCTGGGAGGACATTTGGTAGATGCTGTGTGGCCTCCCCATAGGCAAAGTTCCCAGTGGACCCCAGAGAACAACCACATTCACTTTTGCTGGAATAATGATGTTAAGAGGGAAGCCTGGTGCCACATGTGTGTTATGATTTTCCATAAACCCTGAAACACTGCTGCTACAAGATTGCATGAACTTTTTCTGGTGGGCTGGTACCCAAACTCAGTCTCTGGGCACTGGCAGCAGTATGGTCTTCTGAATGTTCCTAGGGGGTGGGTTGGCACCCTACCATCACTCAATGAGACCCTCTGCCAGAAGGTCTGAGCAAGTCAAAGCCATAGTCCCTTAGAAGTGAGGGGTCAGGAAACACAGCCCCATTTGAGATAAAACTCAGGAGGGAGGTGCCACCTGAAAGGCTGATGGCTTGGTCACAGACAGTGTAGAAGTGGGAGTGGACAGAAGCCAGAGAAAAAGGAGGAGTGGTTGATGGCCAGTCGTGGAGAGAACAGAGTTCCAATAGTACAGATTGGGTAGCTGGGTGACGCCATTTTAACCTCTCTCATGCATGTGCATACACACCTATGTGCGCCACAGGAATCCAAACCAGTAATTCAAAGCATCCTCTAGAGGATAATTGAGTCATTACATTAAACCTCACCCAACTGGGCCACCAGCACTCTTGACAAACACAAGTCTCTCCACCTGTTTAGTTTATGAACTATAAAGTGCTTCAGAGCTTGACTTCTAGGGAAAACCAGATGTAATTCCAATCATACTTCATTTTGTTTGCTGGTCTTTATTCAATTTTTTTTCTTTTTCTTTTCTTATTCTTGAATACAGAAAGAGAAAAATCTATTTTTATATTCCATTTTTATTAAAAAGATTTTTCTTTAATTGTTTCTTCTATATTTTTTACATTTTTGTAATTTTAAATCCTATTTTACTTTAATCATTCATTTTATTCTATTTTATTGCATTCACTTTTTCAGAAGTTTTCCTTTTTTTCCTTTTTCTTTTATTTCTTTTCTTATCTTTCCCTTTTTTTCTCTAATCTATCAAGCTTCTTTCAACAACCAGACCAAAACACACCTAGGATCTAGCATCCTTTATTTAATTTATTTGGTTATTTTTAATATTTTAATTTATTTTTTTTTACTTTATTAATTCCTTTCCTTCCACCAAAATGATGAAATGAAGGAATTCACCCCAAAGTAAGAACAGGAAGAAATGACAGCATGGGACTTAATCAACACAGACACAAGCAAGATCTCTGAACCAGAATGTAGAATCACAATAATAAGAATACGAGCTGGAGTTGAAAATAGATTAGAATCCCTTGCTGAAGAGTTAAAAGAAGTAAAACATAGTCAGGATGAAATTTAAAAATGCTATAACTGAGCTGCAATATCAAATGGATGCTATGGCTGCAAGGTTGGATGAGGCAGGGCAGTGAATCAGCAATATAGAGGACAAAATTATGGAGAATAATGAATCAGAAAAAAAGAGGGAGACTAAGGCAAAAGATCATGAAATAATAATTAGAGAACTCAGTGACTCATTACAAAGGAACGTCAGAATTATAGGGGTCCCAGAAGATGAAGAGAGAGAAAAGAAGGTAGAAAATTTATGTGAGCAAATCATAGCAGAAAACTTTCCTAACCTGGGGAAAGACACAGGCATCAAAATCCAGGAAGGACAGAGGACTCCCATTAGATTCAACAAAAACCAACCATCAACAAGGCATATCATAGTCAAATTCATAAAATACTCAGGCAAGGATAGAATCATGAAAGCAGCAAGGGAAAAAAAAAGTCTTTAACCTACAAGGGAAGACAGATCAGGTTTGCAGCAGACCTGTCCACAAAAACTTGGCAGGCCAGGGAGAAGAGGCAGTATATATTAAATGTACTGAATTGGAAAAATATGTAGCCAAAAATTCTTTATCCAGCAAGGCTGTCATTCAAAATAAAAGGAGAGATAAAAAGTTTCCCAGACAAACAAAAATTAAAGGAGTTCGTGACCACTAAACCAGCCCTCAAGAAATTTTAAGGCATCTCTCTGAGGAGAGAAAAGATGGAAAATAAATAAGTAAATAAATAAATAAATAGATAAATAAATAAATATCAAAGTAAAAAAAGCCTAGAAAGGACCAGAGAACATTACCAGAAACTCCAACTCTACAGGCGACATAATGGCAATAAATTCATACCTTTCAGTATTCACTCTAAATATCAATGGTCTAAACCCTCCAATCAAAAGACACAGGGTAACAGAATGGATAAGAAAACAAGATCCATCTATATGCTGTTTACAAAATACTGATTTGGAACCTAAAGACACCTTCAGAGTGAAAATAAGGGGATGGAGAACCATCTATCATGTTAATGGTCCCCAAAAGAAAGCCGCGATAGCCATACTTATAACAGACAATCTAGATTTTAAAATAAAGACTGCAACAAGAGATGAAGAAGGGCATTATATTATAATTAAAGGGTCTATCCACCAAGAAAACCTAAAAATTGTAAACATTTATGCTCCAAACGTGCCAGAACCCAAATATATAAACCAATTAATCACAAACATAAAGAAACTCATTGGGGGGCACCTGGGTGGCTCAGTCGGTTAAGCGTCCGACTTCAGCTCAGGTCACGATCTTGCGGTCTGTGAGTTCGAGCCCCGTGTCGGGCTCTGGGCTGATGGCTCAGAGCCTGGAACCTGCTTCTGATTCTGTGTCTCCCTCTCCCTCTGCCCCTCCCCCATTCATGCTCTGTCTCTCTCTGTCTCAAAAATAAATAAACTTAAAAAAAAAAAAAGAAACTCATTGGTAATCATACCATAATAGTAGCAGAGTTCAACACCCAACTTACAGCAAAGTACAAATCATCTAAACAGAAAATTTACAAGGAAACAGTGGCTTTGAAAGGCACACTGGACTGGACAGACTTAACAGATATATTCAGGACATTTCATCCTAAAGCAGTGGAATACACATTCTTCTCGAGTGCACATGGAACATTCTCCAGAATAGATCACATACTGGGACACACACAAATCAGCACTCAAAAAATCCAAAAAAATTAAGATCATACCATGCATATATTTAGACCACAACACTATGAAACTTAAAAACAACCACAAGAGAAAATTTGGAAAGATAACAAATACTTGGAGACTAAACAACATCCTACTAGAAAATGAATCGGCTAACCAAGAAATTAAAGAGGAAATTAAAAAGTACATGGAAGCCAATGAAAATGATAACACCACAGCCCAAAACCTCTGAGACGTAGCAAAGGTGGTCATAAGAGGAAAGTATATAGCAATCCAAGCCTTCCTAAAAAAAGAAGAAAGATATCAGATACACACCCTAACCCTACACCTTAAGAGCTGGAAAAAGAAGAGCAAATAAAACCCCAAACCAGCAGAAGACAAAAAATAATAAAGATTAGAACAGAAACCAATGTTATTGACACCAACAAACAAACAAACAAACAAACAAACAAAAAACAAACAAAACAGTTGAATAGATCAATGAAAACAGGAGCTTGTTCTTTGAAAGAATTAACAAAATTGATAAACCACTAGCCAGATTGATTAAAAGAAAAAGGACCCAAATAAATAAAATCAAGAATGAAAGGAGAGATAGGAGAGATCACAACCAACACTGCCGAAATACAAACAATAATAAAAGAACATTATGAGCAATTATATGTCAAGAAAATGGGCAATCTGGAAGAAATGGACACATTCCCAGAAACATATAAACTACCAAAACTGAAACAGAAAGAAATAGAAAATTTGAACAGACCCATAACCAGTGAAGAAATCGAATTAGTCATCAAAAATCTGCTAAAAAACAAGAGTCCAGGGACAGATGGCTTGACAGGGGAACTCTAAAAAACAATTAGAGATAAGTTAAAACCTATTATCTTGAAGCTATCCCAAAAAATAGAAATGGAGGGAAAATTTCCAAACTCTTTCTGTGAAGCCAGCATTACCTTGATTCCAAAACCTGACAAAGATACCACTAAAAAGGAAAACTACAGAGCAATTTTCCTGATGAACATGAATGCAAAAATCCTCAATAAGATACAATCCAACCGGATCCAATAATACATTAGAAGAATTATTCACCAAGACCAAGTGGGATTTATACCTGGGATGCAGAGATGGTTAAATATCTGCAAAACAATCGATGTCATACATCACATCAATAAAAGAAAGGACAAGAACCACATGATCCTCTCAACAGAGGCAGAGAAAGCATTTGTAAAAATATAGCATATTTTCTTGATAAAAACCCTGAAGAAAGTAGGGATAGAAGGATCATACCTCAAGATTATAAAAGCCATGTATGAAAGACCCACTGCTAACATCATCCTTAATGGGGAACAACTGAGATCTTCCTCCCTAAGGTCAGGAACATGATAGGGATGTCCACTCTCACCACTGTTATTCAATATAGTACTGGAAATCTTAGCCTCAGCAATCAGACAAAACAAAGGAATAAAAGGCACCCAAATTGGCCAGGAAGAAATCAAACTTTCACTCACAGATGACATAATACTCTACATGGAAAACCCAAAAATTCCACCAAAAAACTGCTAGAACTGATCCATGAATTCAGCAAAGTTGCAGGATATAAAATCAATGTACAGAAATCCATTGCATTCCTATACACCAATAATGAAGCAACAGAAAGAGAAATCAAGGAATCAATCCCATTTACAATTGCACCAAAACGCATAAAATACCTAGGAATAAATCTAACCAAAGAGGTGAAAAATCTATACACTGAAAACTATAGAAAGCTTATGAAAGAAATTGAAGAAATTACCAAAAAAAAAAAAAAAATCGAAAAAAACTATTCCATGTTGCTGGATTGGAAGAACAAACATTGTTAAAATGTCAATATTACCCAGAGCAATATACATATTCAATACAATTTCTATCGAAATAACACCAGCATTCTTCACAGAGCTAGAGCAAACAATCCTAAAATATGTATGGAACCAGAAAAGACCCCGAATAGCCAAAACAATCTTGAAAAAGAAAACCAAAGCAAGAGGCATCACAATCCTGGACTTCAAACTATATTACAAAGCTGTAATCATCAAGACGGTATGGTACTGGCACAAAAACACTCAGATCAATGGCACAGAATAGAGAACCCAGAAATGGACCCAGAAACATGTGGCCGACTGATCTTTGACAAAGCAGGAAAGAATATCCAATGGAATAAAGACAGTCTCTTCAGCAAGCAGTGCTGGGAAAACTGGACAGTGACATGCAGAAAAATGAACATGGACCACTTTCTTACACCATACACAAAAATAAACTCAAAATGAATGAAAGACCTAAATGTAAGATGGGAAGCCATCAAAATCCTCAAGGAGAAAGCAGGCACAAACCTCCTTGACCTCGGCCACAGCAACTTCTTACTCAACACGTCTCTGTTGGCAAAGGAAACAAAAGCAAAATTAAACTACTTGGACCTCATCAAAATAAAAAGCTTCTGCACATTGAAGGAAAAAATCAGCAAAACTAAAAGGCAAGCAACGGAATGGGAGAAGATATTTGCAAGTGATATATCAGATAAAGTGTTAGTATGCACCATTTATAAAAAACTTTTCAAACTCAACACCCAAGAAACAAATAATACAGTGAAGAAATGGGCAACATACATGAATATACACTTCTCCATAGAAGAAATCCTGATGGCCAACCAACACATGAAAAAATGCTCAACATCATTCATCATCAGGGAAATACAAATCAAAACCACAATGAGATACCACCTCACACCTGTCAGAATGGCTAACATTAACAACTCAGGCAACAACAGATTTTGGCCAGGATGTGAAGAAAGAGGACCTCTTTTGCACTGCTGGTGGGAATGCAAACTGGTGCAGCCACTGTGGAAAACAATTTGGAAGTTCCTCAAAAGATTAAAAATAGAACTACCCTGTGACCCAGCAATTACACTACTAGATATATATACAAGGGATACAGGTGTGTTGTTTCAAAGAGACACATGCATCCCAATGTTTATAGCAGCACTATTAACAATAGCCCAATTATGGAAAGAGCCCAAATGTCCATCGACAGATGAATGGATAAAGAGGATGTGGTATATATATACAATGGAGTATTACTCGGCAATCAAAATAAATGAGATCTTACCATTTGCAACTACATGGATGGAACTGGAAGGTCTCTTATGCCAAGGGAAGGGAAGCAAAAATAATATGAAAACAGAGATAGGGACAAAACATAAAAGACTCAATATAGAGAACAAACAGAGGGTTGCTGGAGGGGTTGTCGGAGGTGGGATGATCTAAATGTGTAAGGGGCATTAAGGAATCTTCTCCTGAAATCATCAATGCACCATATGCTAACTTGGATGTAAATTAAACACAATATTTTAATTAATATAATATAATATAATATAATATAATATAATATAATATAATATAATATAATATAAATAAAAAGGTTAAATTCAATAAACCACAGTTCTCCAAACAAATCAAATTTCCTTAATTTAATTAATTAAAATATTTTGCCAAAAGCCACACAGTTTACTATTGCAGGATTTAATCTCATTCTGTTTGATATTTGCTATGCCAAACATCTTCTCATGACAACCTCCCATTCAAGGCCTTGCATATAAGTACACACTCAGAGATTGCATGACAGATGAATGCTCGTTAGAAATAAACTTGGATAGTTCTGACTGCCTATCAAACAATTAGTAAATGTATATTTGATTACTATATGCAAAGTAATATATTTCATTTTAAAAAGAGAACAGAGTTAGTGGATATGGCTTCAAGGCATATTTTCTTAAATGTTTTAGGATTAAAAATGGTATTTCTGTGCCATGGTTTTAAAACTTTATTTTGCTAAATATAACTAACCAAATAAGCCCTTGATACCTAATAAAGAAATTAATCCATGAGCTATTTTAAGATATTGATCCACTATATCAATGAACAAACTTGTTTTTAAAGTGGAAGAATAATTTTTGGCAGTCTAAAAAGGTTTTTAGTGTCTTAATGTAACATTTTTCATAATATAAGAGTTTTCTCCACTACTATCACACTATATCTCCAGAACAAAGAGAAGGACTGAGGAAAGGGTAGTAAATTGAATTGAAACAGAGATTCTATGTAAGTGATATTAAAATAAATCAGCACTGAACTAGCTGGGAAGACAAGGGTTAAAGAACAAAGAATACAGTTTTATAGGTGTGATGAGATCATGTTTCTATATGCTATACATATATAATGAAAAAGTAACAGATTGTATTATAGTTAATACAATTTTTTTTTTCACTGTAAGTTAGAACATCCACGGATATGGCTGCCTGTCATATCACTATTAAGGCAAATTTGAGATTTGGCTTTAACATTGGCATTTACAAAAAATACATGAATGTTTTTTGTAAATCCCACATCACTGTAAAGTCTACTGCAATTCATTTCAAATTGCAAAGGGGGCAAATGGAAAATGAGTAGCAAAGAGAATGCACAGTCAGCATGGAAGTTTCTTATACCTGACTTGGAAATCGTGTTAGTAGACAGAATTCTGGTGATGCCCATCTGCTGAACATTGGTAAGGCACTTTTTAATTTAGCACTACAAAAAAATGAACTAGCACAATTCAGTGCTCTAGCTTCAATATTGTTTTCACAGCATTGAAATTAGCTCTGGGTTTAGATCCATAAAAGGCACTTAAATATAAATTGGTTAACTTTCTCTCTCAAGATTTAGTATCATTCATGGATTTTAAGGCTTTCAGGCAAGTGGCAAATGCATTATCTCTTTGAATACCTTTTGTCAATTAATGTGCCAACAAAAGAAGCCTGTGCACTCAGGCTTTGTTATACTTTCTATAATAGAAAATTCTTATTTAATTTTTTTTCATTTTCTTAGGTTCATGTCTTGACACTTTCAATTAGAATTATGACTTTTGAGGATAATATCCTGCAATTTCTGTTTATGGCAAATCAGTTCACTTCTTATGGAAAACATACTTCAGATTATGATACAAACTTCTTGAGGCCAAGAAGTTTATTTATTGATTCACTTTGTGTCAAAATCTGTAACATTTCCATTAAAGATGTGGTACATAATAGATATTTAATAAACAGTTGATTAAAATAAGCTAATTTATTAGATTGCAATGACTCAAAGGAACAGCATGAAATTCAGTATTTGTCGCAAACATAGGTCCTATCTATTTTGTTTATTAATTGTAGGCTGTGCTAGTACAGTTTTTATCAAAATACTTTACATTTTACTGAAAGAAAATTTTAGGAAGGTTATTAATCTATATTATTAGAAAATAATTTTAATTAAATAAATTTGAGATAAGGGATTTCCTTGTCAGAAATATAAGTAGCATGCAAAGTAATATGCTCAGTGAACAGACCAGCTGACTATTTTTACTGATAGTTTTTTGTACGTGATTGTCTAATGGAGACCTCAAGTCATGCTAACTCAAGAATTCTAAACAAGAGTAAACTTAATAGTTCAGAGATACGAGGAATTAACAAAATTTCCATGGAATATATTGAAGGGATTCATAGTATTTAAAAGCTCAGTAGGCCACTGCAATTATCCTATTTTATCTAAAACTATATGTATCTTATTTTCACATGAATTTTATAAACACCAATGCAGATTTTTTATAAATATGCAAAATAAGTATAATCTGATCTTTTAAAAGAGGTCATAATTCAATATATAGATTCCTGATATATATATCTATCAGAAGAAGCTTTTGACCACATTACTGAATTTCAGCTCCCTATTTTGTGCCCCAATCACTCCCACAACTTTCTATATTCCTTAACTCCAAAATGCCAATATTATGTCAAAAGAAAGAAAAAAATGACATTACTGAATTTCAGTTCAGTATTCTGTACCACAGTCATTTCCCCAAGTTTCTGTATTCCTTAACTCCAAAATGCCAATATCATCTCAAAAGAAAGAAAATTTTAGCAAATAATGTCACCACCTATGTTGTGGGAAAATGGGAAAATCCTTTAAATGTTCTCTTCTTCAAAAGAAATCAAAATCAGGACAGGAATTTCTCCTTTTCTAAGAGTTTTGGTGAAACAACTCCTATGTTCATAACACCCCATGCATATACACACAAGACACATATTTCTCATATCCTTATATATAAAAGTTTTATACATCTAATATATACAGGGCCTACTTCATGTGTGTCCAACATGAACAGTTGCATTAGGGCCACATGCTCAGGACATCATGCTTGTTGCAATAGTCATTCTTATCACCTTGAAATTCTTAATCACATTTTAATAAGAAGTCTCTCATTTTTCATTTTGAACCGGGCCCTCAAATCATGTAGCTGGCCCTGGATATACACATTCTTTCTTTGATTTTATTTATACTACTTATGAATATCTAGGCAAATTAGACTGTTTCATGAAAACGTTCCCATTGGTCACTATGACCTACACTATGTTGTAGTTACAAATTAAAATCTCAGTGACTTAGGAAAAAACAAAGAAAATACAGATTGATTGTATGGTCACACTATATGTCCATCATACATCACCTAGCAACTCTGTCCCACATCATCCTATTTTTCCTTATTTCTATTTCTAAACATTTTAAAATAGGATAGATTGAACACTAATAGTGATTACAACCCACTTTCGCTAGGAGGCAAAATTCTTCAATTGGCTCCCCCTTTATCAAAGTTCTTATGCTAGCTAATTCATTGCTAATGAGCGAATAAAAGACAAAAGGGGATTTTTTCTTTTATGGAATTGGTGTTGTTAAAGATAGTCTAAAACGTTAATTTATAGACTATCTTTGAAACATTATGCTCTAATAACAGCAAATGTACTACAGCATTGTGAGGTTCCTACAGCTATTTGCACTTCAAGGCCAACATTGCTTTAATATTTCCAAAAGAAATCCTTACTTAATGTCATACATGTGCTTTGAAAAAATGAGATATTCCACATTAAATCAGTAATCTGACCTCTCCTCATTACTGCTCTTTACCACTCCCCAGTCCATAATCAACCACTTAGCCATGTTTTCAACTCAAAATTATGTACTCTGTCATGTTTATACTTGCTATTCCTCTTTTTTTTTTTTTGGTTTTATGTTTTAATTTATATTCTAGTTAGTTAATATATAGTGTATTATGAATTTCAGGAGTATAATTTAATGATTTATCACTTACATATAATACCCCATGCTCATCACAACAAGTAACCTCCTTAATACTCACTGCGCATTTAGCCCATGCCCTGCCCACCTCTCCTCCATCAACCCTCAGTTTGTTCTCTGTAGTTAAGAGTCTCTTTTACAGTTTCCCTCCCTTTTAAATTATTTTCTTTCCCCTTTGTTCATCTGTGTTTCTTAAATTCCACCTATGAGTGGTACTTGTCTTTCTCTGGTACTTGTCTTTCTCTGACTTATTTCACTTAGCATAATACACCCTAACAACATCCACATCCTTGCAAATGGAAGATTTCATTCTTTTCTATGTCTGAGTAATACACACACACACCCACAGATACACACACACACACACACACACACACACACACACACACACAAATATATATGTTGTATCTTCCTTATCCTTTCATCAGTACCCAAAGGATACAAAACTACTGATCTGAATGGGCACATTCACCCCAACATTAATAGCAACATTGTCAATCAACAATAGCCAAATTATGGAGCTAAAATGTTCATCGACTTGCTATTCCTTCTTTATAAATACTCAAGTATTCCTTCCCTTTCTCCTTGACAATTCATCATCTTGTATGGATGCTGCACTGTTTAGGTTTCAACTAAAAGGTTGCTTCCTTGAAACAGTCATGACAGATTCTGCCAACTCTGGGTGAGGTGCCCTTCTGAGTTCCCATCCGATGCGATGCTATGCTATTCCTACCATAACATACATTTTCTGATCTATTCAAATGTTTCTTTACTTGCTTGAGTTCATCAGGCAATGAACTCTGAGAGGACGGTGACCTGATATTTTTTCACTATTAAATATCTAGCACTTATTACAATAAATATTATTTACATTCATTTAAATAGATCAGCTTATGAAAGATCCTAAGAAGTAATACAATAAAATGCTAATTTATTATTTGATAGTAGTCATTATTTGATGTAATTCTATATGTTCATATTTATATAAGGGGGTTTGCTATAACTGAAAAGAAAAAGGAATTGTTTATGGCTGCTTTTATTTCTGTTACATATAAGCAATGCAGACTATGTTTTACTGGAAGCCATTATGCCTAGGGAAGCAATATTCAGCAGCGGCTTGGAAGTAAACTGATAATTCAAATGTTGATGGTTCTATTACCTCTGCTTCTAACGTGATCTACAACTATCTGTAATCACTTGGTGTTCTTCAGACACATTTTGCTTATTTTAAAAACAAGACTGATGGAATGGTATGCACGGGTATAATGGCATATCTGGCACAAAGAGGCACTTGCAAGTTTTGAATCTAGCTTTGTGTGTGACCTTAGAAACCCTCGTATGTACCTTCATTTTCAGTTTCTTTTTCTGTAAATAAATATAATAATATTTATCTCATAGGTATATTGTGAGCACCACATAAAAAATGTGCAAGGACAAAGTGTGTAAATTGCAGAATTATATACAAAGTAGAAATAGCTCATTAAAAATAGTTACCAAAAATTACATTATTTCTGTGTTTCCAGGAGTATATATATATATATATATATATATATATATATATATATATTGCTGTTGTGTTAACATCATATTTTATCCTAGGGCCAGGGCTTTAGGATCTTAATCACATCAAAAATCAACTCAGAATTTCAAAATGTGCTTTTAGCATTATAGTACTTTTCGTGTCAGTTTGCTTTTTGGTGAAAGGTAAACTTGTATAATAGCCTTTCTCGTGTAAAAATATAGTCCATTTTAATCTCCTCTGAAGCTATCCTTCCTTCCAAGTATTCTACTAAAAACCACAACAGAAGATTTAGCTTTAGAATTTTAACTTATAAGAAAATTGAACTTATTAATAGCAAACAATGCACGCTCCAATCCTATTAAGTACTCAATTCCATCTTCTTCAGATAAAAATCACAATGATTTATCTCAAGACCTATCTTACCCTAGAATCTTCCTGCAATATAGGCTTTAAGCTGATCACAACTATTAATGTGTCCTAGTTCATATAATATATCCCATGGGAACTCATAATTAAGTTCCTTAAAACCTTTTAGATATAAAAAATAACTAAACATATTTATTAACCACATAAAGACTAAAACAAACACGGAATATAGAATTTTAAAGGGCAATACCAAGAACATTAGAGTGTTCACACACATTTTCAGGGAAAAAAGTTAAATGTCTTCAAAACATGGTTGAAGAAAAAAATTCAACAAGTAATTTTAATGTTAATATTATGTAAATATGTTCATATTATAGATACACTTTAATAGAGAACCACTTGTGTATGTATGTATATTCCATTATTTTTCTGTACCAATGTCGGTTCTATTAAAAAGATGGTAACATATTTCTCTTTTATTATTGTTCAATATGCTACGAGCATCAATTTCCAGGATTCCTAGCACATATAATGAAAAATCTATAAACTTTTATGAGTTATAAGAAGGACATGGATAATAAAAATGGAAAACATTTATAGCTATCACTTGTTCAATAAGACAGCATTTTGGATAGATCTCTCCTAAGGTGACATTTTTGTTCTCTAGTTGCATTTTATGCATTTCTGCTTTTTATTCTTTTCTCAATGGATTTTGATCTTGTGAGATAAATCTTGCATTGCTTATGTTAAAAAGAGGCATATAATAATGTGTTTATTTTGTCTTTGGAAAGTTTTTATACATCTTATTTTTTAGTGGACATTTGCAGAGACCTCTTTATAAGAGAGATCATGTTATGATCTCAAGGCATTTATATGCTTTGTTTTCAGTTATAAAAGAAAAGTACAAAATAAGAAATTTCCCTATTGACACTATATTTAATGCTTTCAACAATTACATGCATTACAACCAAATAATTTGAAGATGGAAATGCTGGGGCGCCTGGGTGGTTCAGTCAGTTAAGTGTCCAACTCTTGAATTCAGCTCAGGTCAGAATCTTGCAATTTGTGAGTTTGAAACCCACACCAGGCTCCACGCTAACAGTGCAGGGCTTGCTTCGGATTCTCTCTCTCTCTCCCTCTCTCTCTACCCGCCCCCCCGCCACCTTGTTCACCCTCTTTCTCTCAAAAAATAAATAAACAAAAAAAAGTTTAAAGATGGAAATATTATAAGCTTGTCATTATCTAATTTTTCATTATATGTTAATCCATTGACTTAAGAATGTGATGTTTGTGTGTGTATCTATGTCATAAACTAATCTTCAATATGCTACATAAATGATATCTAAATTTGTTATTATTAATAGCCAAGCTTCACTATTAAGAAATTATAGGCCCTACATTTTATCTAAAACTTTCCATAATTTTTTATGTATGTAATATATTTACTATTAATGTAGTATGCAATAAATTAGTTTATAGACTCGTAATTTTTATAATGTACACAATTCCTAATGCCCAAACTATTAACATAGCCTCTTGTTCAATAACTTTTCAAATGTAAGTTCAAATATAAATATCATACTAATTACATGCATTTAATTGTTTCCCACACTCTATTTTCTCTATATCTTTTATTATACAGTTAATATTTCTGCTTATTTTCCATTCTTTCCATGGATATGTATACTTTTCAAGAAATTGCAAGTGTGATATCACTGGTAAAATCTTTCTATTTCAGACTTTGTGCTAATTGCTTCTATTGTTTTTGCTAAAATTTTAAACTATCTTTCAAGTTTACACTCAAAACCACTCACAAAACAAAAGTTCCTCTTTTTCAGACTATTTTCAAAAAGGAATTAACAGAGATTTTCTAAGCTCATGAAGTCTGCAGATAATAACCTCTCTGCAATGTTCATTCAGGTTTTTTGTGGGTGATTAAAACTAAGACAGTAACAATGTAATTTCTTAGGAAAAAGATATTCTGAATCCTCAAACAGAACAGATTTTTTTCTGTCTATATGTATGAAAAGTTAGAAAGTAATAACACATCCCAAGTTAACTTGGAAATCTGAGGTTATTCTCTGATTAATGTCTTATCAGATACTAGGGTTTCTCTATTAATTTTAATGTTTTTTCTTTTCTAATTTTTTCCTTCTGACTTAACATTTCCCAAACTCTAAAATGACCCCTTTATTTTTCACTGCTGCTACTACCCTAGAGGTGGGCCCTTTCCATTTACTATACCCATTTCAGCAGAAAACAGAAGAAAAATGATGCTATTGTCTCAGTCATGTTTGAAGTATGGGAATGAAGTTAAAAATAACTTAAGAAAACACAAATTCTGTTAAGAGACCACTTAAAAGTTATTGCATAATTAGATAATATTAAGTATCTATAAAAATATCATACTGTGAAGGTGAATTTAAAATTCTGTGATGTTTATTTAGGTGGCATAAAATATAATGATATGAATAATATTTACAGTAGTTAATACAACTTAGCACACCCAATATGCCTGGGACACCCATGGTAGTCACACAAGTGTCTTAAGTTTAAATAAAGCTTCTCTAAAACTAGAAAAGGAAGATTTTTTATAGCACTTATTATTATTTGATGATTTATGGCTACCAGTGTCTGAGCACTTTTCAAATACTGTGCTACACATTTCACAAGAATTCTCTCAGACATTTACCTAAATTCTCTAGATAAGTGTACTCATTAACCCAATCTACAGATGAAAAAGCTGAGACCTTAACTTATTCCTAAGGATCCATATTAAGCAGGGGTAAATCTGTCTGCTTCTAAAGCCAGAAATGCTTAACCTTTCCTAAAAATGAGGAAACTAAGAAGAATGATAAAGAGATCAAATAATCATCACAACAGCACCATCACTTACCTTAGGTTTGTGTAGCAGTTCTTATCAGGGGACAATTTGACCTCTCCCCTCTACACAAGATAGTAATGCTACTACTCCTGTCTTACAAATTTTGGTATTCTATCAATTTTTCCCACTAATTTCTCTTGTTTAAAATACCACATTAAATGTTCTTTATATTGATTATTTAACTTTTGGCACCCGTTTAAGTGTCATGTCCATGGTGAGTGCCTCATTGACCTTACCCTAGTCCTCTTGAAAAAATTTTGGTCATCATCACTCAGGAAAGTATTACTATTGTCTAGTAGAGGCAGGGATACAGCTAAACATCCCAAAATGCACAAGACAGACTCCCACAACAAAGAGCTATCCAGCTCCAAATATCAGTGGTGCCCCTGCTGAGAAACCCAGAGTTAGTGAGCAATTTATAAATTATAAAGGACTTTGACAATCATTAATTTATTTGCCTCAACTACTAGGTCAGATGATATTTAAGAATACTTTAATCCTACTTTATTTAAATTTTTCTTCCCTCCACATTTGCTGTAATGTTCATTTTGAAAGTTTCTTTCTATGCATATAGAGGTCAAACATCGTGTCCTCATTTCTGAGGGCTGCCAAAACACATAACCACAAACTTGGAGACTTAAAACAACAGAAATATATTTTCTCAGAGCTCTGGGGGCCAGAAGACCAAACTTAAGATGTCCCCAGATCCTTTATCATTATAGGGTTCTGGAGAAGAATTCTTTGGCTCTTCCAGCTTCTGGTAACTCCAGGTATTCCTTGGCTTGGGGCCAAGCTTGGCCTCATTCCAATTTCTGCCTCCACCTTCATATGGCTTCTTCCCTGCATGTGTCCTCTTCTGACTGTGTTTTCTCCTCTTTGTATAATGATACATGTCACATGTTATTGGATTTAGGGCCCAGTCAGTTAATCCAGGATGATCTCACCTCAAAACCTTTCACCTTTACAACTACAAAAACTCTTTTTCCATATAAGATCCAATTCACAGGTCCAGGGGTTTTAAGTTGGATATATTATTTTGGGAAAAAATTTAACCTGCTAGATTAGGAATTTAATATTACTGCAAAATTCCTAAATTTTTCTATTGGCTTATGATATGAAACTCATTTCTAATTGAGATGATGAAAGAAATTTTGCTAATGTTCACATAGGATATTCTGGATAAATGCGAATGTGATGCTAAGAAACAATTTGAAGGATTAAAATAGTCAAAATATTTTGAGCTGAGAAAGAGGACTTAAAGATTTAGGAAGATGATGAACATTTATTGAGCGCCCCCACCAGCTAAGTGCTGTGCTATTGTATGCATATATTCTGCTATCTATTCCTATAGATGAATTAATAATAAAGAAGTTTATTTTTTCCAGGAGCAATACAGAAAGGCATTGTATTAATTTTTATTTATTTTGCAAAAGTCATATAATACATGTAAGTGCATTATAGAGCATATGTTACAGCCAATTCTACATTTCTAGATCTCTAAGCAATTTTATTTCACTTTATTTTATTTAGCGTTCTTTATCTTATACTTTATGTATTTGTGCAATATGTTTATACATAGGTGAGATTGTGTGTCATTTTCCTCCTTGGCATAAGTTTTATTTGAACTAATTTTTATAGTGGTTTAACAATATGTTGTGGAGAAAAAAAAAATAGAACACATTTTACATTTTTCCCTTCATCTAATTTAGATTTAAGCCCAAGAGATGAATTTTATTTTATCATTTATTTGTTCTGATTTCTAAGACCATGTTAAAGATGAACAATAAATAACTAATAATAAATACTAAATGCCATCCTAATGCCATCTTAAAACAAATCCAATTATTACATCTATGATTTCGTTATTTTTAATTAGACAGGACTATTTGTAATATAGGTGGAGGATAAAAGAAAGCCAAAAAACAAATATATTTAGCATTTACAGTTTGCATAAACTCCTGGCTAAAAATAGGCTGTAATTTTTTTTAATTTATTTATTTAAATTCAAGTTAGTTAACATGCAGTATACTGTCGGTTTTAGAATGGCTGTAATTTCTTTAATCTTTATGGTAGATCAAAAAGTTCAGAAATATTACTCTGACATGATCTATCTCCTTCTTTACCTTGGCCTTTCTTACCAGTCTGGGACTCACTTTATACTATTTCTTTATCATAGTTTTCCTTGCAAGCAGAACTGGCATAAAAAACTAGAAGGAAGAGGGGGAGGGAGAGGAGGGAAGGAGAAAGAGGAGAAGAAGAAGGAGGAGGAGAAGAGAAGGACGAGGAGAAGGAGGCAAGAGAAGAAAAAAAAAATTAAAGGCTTTCAAACCACACACAGAAAGTTATTTAGTTAAAGAGACAGGTTGTTTTCCGTTTTTAAGCACATTGTTTGTAGGTAATACACAAACCAGAAAAAATAGTTCATTGGTTTATCATTAATTTATAAACTTTTGTTCCCAAACACTGAATTTAATTTTATTGTTTTAACTCAAATATATACTTTCTCATATAAAATTGCAAATTATGGTTTAATTTCCGAAGATAGCAAAATAAATGGCATTTAATGATGAAATAATAGAATCTAACTTCAACTTAACCAGTCCAAACTTGATATCTATTTTTCCTTCAGGAAAATAGATGTTGAGGACAGGTGATATGTGACAAAACACATTAACCTACTTAGAACAGAAATCATAAGAGCAATGGTAACTGCTAAATGCTCATTATCTGCTTATTAAATCAGGTTGTTTCTGGGGCGCCTGGGTGGCTCAGTTGGTTGGGCGGCCGACTTCGGCTCAGGTCATGATCTCGCGGTCCGTGAGTTCGAGCCCCGCGTCGAGCTCTGTGCTGACAGCTCAGAGCCTGGAGCCTGTTTCAGATTCTGTGTCTCCCTCTCTCTCTGACCCTCCCCCGTTCATGCTCTGTCTCTCTCTGTCTCAAAAATAAATAAACGTTAAAAAAAATTAAAAAATAAAAATAAAAAAAATAAACCAGGTTGTTTCTAAGTGATTTATATGCATCTTGCCATTTATCTTCACATCAACTTTATCATTTAGGGTCTATTATCCCTATTTCAATTAGGAAAATAGCAAACACTAAGTCATCAAGATATTAAATAATTTTCCCAAGGTAACATAGCTAAGAAGTAGTGGATCTGGGCATTCAACAAGATACCAGACTGCATATATGGTATCATTGTAAAAACTGTATCTCTAATACAGCGAATGTTTCTGTAAGGGGGGAGTGTGTGTGTGTGTGTGTGTGTGTGTGTGTGTGTGCGCGCGTGCGCGCATGCACGTGTGAGTTGTAAGGATCATGATGGGGAAGGAGAAGGTGACACTGTGGTAAAATTAAATATTCTTTTGTAATAGTACCTTTATTTATGTTAATGAAAAATCAGTTCTTTAGAACTATCCAATAGGAAATACTCGTATAGCCCTTAGTACCAAGCATTTTAAATTTTGAATAAAGAGAACTATGACTTTTAGGCTAAAAGTTATGGAATAAGTCAACACAAATAAATTTGTAGGTCAAAAATATTTCCCAGCAGAATTTAGTGATAGCTTTAAGAGAGCTGATTCCTTTCTTTGTTTTTCCCTGTATTATAGACAGTGGACTCTTTAAAAAATTACTAAGTAAATGTCTTACTAACTGCAAAAGCTTTTGATATTATATACCTATTAAATTTCTTGATTTTTCTGTGCTATGTAAGTGGCACCCACAGTTCCTGTATATTACTTAGGTTCACAGCTGGTGCATGCAAAATAAGCCATTTTGCAGTCCATCTGTTCTAAGGAAGAGATTTGTAACAGTGCACAGTTTAGGCCAGTACTGTATTATCACAGAGTTGCAGTTTCTAAATAAATTTCAAAAATAATGATGTTCAGTTTCTACTTTTAGATACCAGTGAGATAACACCTGTCTAGACAGATGGTCTCTGGACTGTGAAAATAAGACAGCTGAGAAGCAAAAAAAAAAAAAAAAAATCAAGTTGGTGACTAGTGTGAAACCATTAGTATCTCTTGTGGAAAACTTTTAGTCCCTGAAAAACAATTAAGCAATTTCTAGTAAAGACTTATGGGAAATTTAAATATGCAATGAATATGAGGTGTGGAATAAAGTAATTGAAAGAAAAATTATGCATAAAAGATTAAAAGAAAGTGACCCGTTATTATATTTAGTTAGAATACATGGATCACACGATAAACATCTTCCTCTAAACAATCAAGGACTACAGCTTTGTTTCCTCAGAGAACAGCAGTTACTAGCAATTATTTTGTCATAAAGCTGAACTAAGAAAATGCCATAGCAGAGTGCTGATATTTTCCTCTTTCCCCTGACTATCCCCTGTGGTGTAGGTGAGCCTATCATAACATCTTCAGCTTTTTAAGACTCTAGTGCTCTGGTCTACATAAGTGGGAATTTCTGGTTACCTCAAGGAAATAAAGCAGACATCCAACCTGTACTGCTCTGATTATATTGCCTTACATAGCCTACTTTGTCAAATATGTCACTCTTGAAGATTAATACTTGCTTCTTCAGGCATAATACCATATGCATGATGGAAATTCATCTGTTACAATCTAGTTTATTGGCCTAAACATTCATCAATAAATAGGTCAGTAAATATTTTTTATGATAACAAAATCTAACACTCTTGATATTATTGAAGCCATAAATGGTAAGTGTGTTAGATCTGGTCTCATAGATGCTACTTAATCATTTACTTGGAGAAGGAACTCTTTATTTCCCTCTCAGGTACCTAAAAGGGTAAATGAGGTACACAGAATTATTCATTTCCTAACAGAAGGAAGATACACCAGATTTATTGTATCTTAAAATGCAGATTTTATTAACTCGGAAAATATGTAATGAGTATAACTCCCGAGAAATCATTGTATTTTAGTTTAATGTTATATTGATTTTTAAAATTTTATCTCCTTTTCCTTACTGTACTTCTTAACATGTAGACTGACCTTTTACTTTCACAGCATATACAGGTTTCACCCTAAGAGAAAAATAATATCCAAATTAAATTATAAATTGGTTTTCTTACATAGGAAGGAAATTAGTATCTAAAAGCAGACAATTATTATTACTAAATTTAAGTAAATACTGCCCTTGAAAATAATAAATATCCTTTTGATCATAATTTCTCCTTATACTAATTATACTGATACTTATGTTTTCAAAGATAGATGTAAGCAAAGGTGTTGATGAGACGTCCTAATATCGATTTACTTGGAGTACAGAGATTTTTAGCAACTTTAAATATTAAGAAATTTGTTATCTCTATGTAGATAATATCTATAGTATGTTCTTGTTAACCTGATTTCAAAACTATGCAAATATCCTAGAAAATAAAACAAAACAACCTATGAACTTGGCCACAATTAAATCAATGTAATAGTGTAAGGTAAATAAATTTGTTCTATTTTAAAGATTATTTTCATGTGTTAAATTAGTTATATTACAGTCATTTGTGTTTTGCTCCTTTTTTTCTTCTGGTAGAGCATATATAATCCCTAAATCCATTTCAATTTGTTCCCCCATTGTCTCATGATCAATGACTGGACACATTTTTATTCCACCCTAAGATTAAATAATTGTTAGAATATATGTGATGTATGCACTAGGGATAGTGCATTAAAATACAGAAGGTGGGGCGGCTGGGTGGCTCAGTCGGTTGGGCGGCCAACTTCGGCTCAGGTCATGATCTCGCAGTCCGTGAGTTTGAGCCCCGCATCGGGCTCTGTGCTGACAGCTCTGTGCTGACAGCTCAGAGCCTGAAGCCTGTTTCAGATTCTGTGTCTCCCTCTCTCTGACCCTCCCCCGTTCATGCTCTGTCTTTCTCTGTCTCAAAAATAAATAAACGTTAAAAAAAAATTAAAGGGCGCCTGGGTGGCGCAGTCGGTTAAGCGTCCGACTTCAGCCAGGTCACGATCTCGCGGTCTGTGAGTTCGAGCCCCGCGTCAGGCTCTGGGCTGATGGCTCGGAGCCTGGAGCCTGTTTCCGATTCTGTGTCTCCCTCTCTCTCTGCCCCTCCCCCGTTCATGCTCTGTCTCTCTCTGTCCCAAAAATAAATAAAAAACGTTGAAAAAAAAATTAAAAAAAAAAAAATTAAAAAAAAAATACAGAAGGCAACATTTGGATGAAAATATATACCAATGATTTCCTCTATATATTTCTCTAAATCAATTCTCTGAATTAGGAGAAAATGTAAGTTAATATACGTTCCTTGAAAGATATATATTTTTATATGCATACACTCTCCTTGCAAATAAGCACAGGACACAGTGATATCTAATGAAGTGTAGCACTGCATACACATACACAAAATATAATTGTGGCTTTATAAATCTTACAATATCCACAGGACATTCCTCTTAATTAAATTTCTAAATTAAGAATAGCAATGGCTTTGAAATAGTCTTAAAATCATTACCTGCAAGTATATCAGAAAGGAAACTAAAGTCAGTCAAATAATAAACTTAGGACTAAATGCACAGTCTATTCAAGCATGACAGTGAGAAATATCTGACAAACCAATCATATTTACTCACCTGACTGAGTTTTGAATGCATTGACTGAACAAAATGATTTATTTTTTTTTAGGAAAAATGTCTAGTAATAGCTGAGTCCCAGTAAAGAAGACATGAAGAAGAAAAACACGAGTGGGCTATAATTCCAGACCTGAAACGTAGGCCAAGGCATTAAAATAGCAATACATTTCACCACTTGCTTTTTCTGTCTTGAGGGATTACTCAAGGGATCGGGTGAAGTAAAACCTATGAAAACACTTTAAAATATACACAATGGTAAACAACCCTGTGGAATTATATTCTTCATGTTTCTACTTTAAAAAATTCATATTTATATATTCTTCCCATCTTGACTACTTATTTAAATTACTGATCCATTAAATTCATGAATCATATCTGTTTCGGTTTTCCCAAAACAGAAGAAGCATTATTTATTGTCATCCACATCATATTGCTATTTTCATCACCAATACATTCCATTATAAACAACGTAATTGCATGAAATGAACAAATTTTATTCTAAATTAGGCACTTTTACTAATTCTAATAGCTTTTTATCTAAAACCAATTATTTTTCAAAACCAATGAACTTTAATGTATATTGAGATATTTTTATCACATTATTTTCACAGTTGGATACATTTATTTAACCAGTAGATGTTTTTCAAAGGAACAAAAGCATTTGCACTGAAGTTATTGCAAGTTGTTAATTCAACTAAAACACTCCTGTTTAACCATTCATGTAAATTAAAGACAATTTAAATATCGATGCCATTTAAATAAAATTGAGTGAATACCATTATATCATATTCTAAAGAGCATCTCATCTCTCTCAATAAAAATTATCTTCTTGTCATTTCTCTGAACAAATAGTTCATGACTTCTAATTGCTTTTTAAAGTCCCAAATCCTTAGCCTGTCATCCAAATATTTCCCCAAACCACAGTTCCAACTTCATCTGTCAATTCACTCCCTCTTTACACTCCTATACAACTCAACCATTATGCATCTCAGATCCCACCATTACACAGATAACATACATCTTCATGTTTCCTGCACTGAACTGAACTACTCTTATGCTAATACCCTTTTATGTCTCACGTCCCACTTCTACCTTAATGGAAGTTTTCTGCTTTTACTCTTTCTTGATTGACATTCCATTTGTCACTCAAGGTCCACAAAAAATGTTAGTCTTACCTAAATTCATCAAATAAAAATAATAACTTTTGTAAAACATAAAAGGATGGTGAAATTTAATCTCATTACATTATTGCTAGTTGGATACATCTGTCTTTCCTACCATTTTATATTCTTGAGGAAAGAGTATATAAACTCTCTTTTACAGAGGCAAGAATAAAGGTTTGAAATAAATTGCTTGGGAAAGCAGGAAAAGTGAAAGTGGCAGAGCTTACGTAACCACTATGCACTATGTAAAACAGGTTACACTTCCCTTAATAATGTACTTGGTTGTAGAGAGTATCTATGGCACAAGGTGGAAAATATACTTAAAAATGTTTTTACTTACCATAAACCACCTTTCTGACATTGAAGATTCTCACTGTATCACACACGACTTTAGCGTAGTAATATCAGAAGGCTCTTTAGTATTCACTGGAGGAGAGGTTGATAGAATCTCTTGTAATTTTCCACCTACTCATGACTTTCTTCCTTGCCATCAGGCATATGCCTATTCTCCACAAGCAGCTAAACATTCATTTGCCATCAATAATGCTGTCACTATTGTTTTTCTTCTTGTGTAAAATGTTTTTTTTTCCTCTCTTGTCATGTTTCTGTCATGTTTGCCATGTGTTAGAGCTGTCTTATCTTTTAAAGATATTACAAGATATTTCTATCCTCAACAGAGTAGTACTTTTATCATTATGATTTTATTTCTATTTTAAATGGTCATTGGGATTTTATTTTTATTTTAAGTGATCAATTGTTGATCAAAAATGGCTCCTCTGATACCAAGAAGGGGCATTATATTTATTACATTTGTCTGTTTGTTTATATCCTCAGTATTTCTAGATATATTTCAAAAGTCTAGACTCTGGATGTTAAGATTTAATAAGTTGCTTACAATTAAGATTCCAAGTTCCTTCAGACTGGATCAATCTTTTGGATTCACATTAATTTAAATTATACATGGATATTACTACTAACAATAATGACATATTAATGAGATTAATCAATAATGCATTATATTGACAAAAATGTATTATGATTATTATTGTTACTCTTTTGATAGACATTAATGAACAAAAATTATCTATCCCTGTAGGGTATTCGATAAATCATGACAAAAAATATAGACTCTTAAAGGGGAGGGCATACTTTGAGCTGTATTTTTTAAAGAGAAATAAGTGTATGACAGTATCTAACTGGGTACAAACCATTAATGTCAGAAATCTGTCCACTAAATTTTATTAATTATCTCATATTTTCTAAATCAATATGTTATTTCAAAGTGACTTAAAGTGTATTAAGTACTTATATGAAGTGATCAAATATGGCCCTCTAGCATGAAAATCATGAGATGTTACAGTAGAAAAAGCTTGATTTGAAAATTAGACCATTAGAGAAGTTATTAAATTCTCTGAGCCTCAGGTTCCCCATAAAGTTATTTGTATTTGGCTTAACTTGTATTTCCCTAACTTGCTCCACTAGGGGATATAAAATAAAAATACAATGATACATTATACTGGACAAGATGCAAAGTTCTATAAAATCCGTGGTTGTTATTAGAAACGGTCCTTACTTTTGACACTCTTAATTTCACAAAAGCACTCAGTTGACATTGCCTTTCTATTCTCACATTCACCAACTTCATGGTTTGGGCTTATTTTTCTGACCCTTGCATTGTAAATTTAGCTGGCATTTAGCTTTCCCAAGTATGTCAAATTAACGATATAAGACAAGAGTTGGTTACATATTAACTAATTACATATCGACAACCAAAAAAAATAATAAAAATCCAAAAAAAAAACACAAAACCAGCTATAGCAACACATTTTCAACTTTCTGATGCACTTTCTAGTATACATCAGGCTGCCTCATTTTATTTATGTATTCTCTTCAATCCTCCAGACCCCTGCCTAGTGACTTGCAACAGAGCTCAGAGTCAGAGTGTCCTTCATAAGATTTGAAGCTCACTTATTTTTTTACTATTGCCTATTAAAAAAAACAAACTTTAAACAGTTCTAAAAGAATTATTTCTTCAGAAAATTACATCCAATTTTGGTCATGTGTCTATATATAACTCACTAAGTTTAATTTAAAACATTTTTGTAAACATTTATTCACTTTTGAGAGACAGAGCATGAGCAGATGAGGGAGAGACAGAGGAGACACAGAATCTGAAGCAGGCTCTAGGATCTGAGCTGTCAGCACAGAGTGCGATGTGGGGATCAAACCTACAAACCACGAGATGATGACCTGAGCCGAAGTCAGCCACTTAACCAACTGAGCCAACCAGGTTCCCTTCACTAAGTGTCAATTAAAGTTGTTTGTATTCATCCACAAGCCAGGAATCAATATGTAAAGTTCCTAGGGTTCCGACTTTTGTTCTTATTCAACTAACTGTTATTTATTATGTGGTTTAGAATAGCAATTATATACAAATTGTTTGACTTAAAATTCCACACAAAAATAAAGCTAGAAGTCTTATTCATCAAAATAGAAATAGTCATTTCTTTAAAATAAAATGTTAATTGTAAAAAAAAAAATTAATTGTACAAAGCTCCTTAAAAATACCAGAAGTTAATGAAACATATAAAGGACAAAATAAAAATAACCTAATAACCCCCTCCCAAAAGATAATCATTATTGTCTTTTGATTTTATATATATATTTGGACATAAATACAAACATATCCATAACAAAATGCCATCATGCTGTTTTGTAATACTCAGTAATATATCATATAAAATTTCCATATTTGTAAATGTAGATAAGTATCATCATTTTAGTGACTTCATAGTATTTCAAATTTAAACTATATCAAAATCCATTTAATCAGTTACCAAGTTGATGGGTATTAAGATTAATTCCATTTTTTCCCATATATAGCTTACTGCACATACATTCTTTCAATAGGCCAGTTATTTTAGGTAATTTCTTATAAGTGGAACTGATAAAAAATGTTAAAATCTTTCACTTGTAATGTGAAAAGCATTTTATCTTGATAATAAATTTGAGAAACTAAAGAAGGTTTTCTTCATACAAAAAGATACTAACTTCAGTTTTCATACATTAACTCAGATATTTATCTATACACAGAAATACTTTGGCACAAATCTTCTCATTTATTTCAAGTTTCAGTATCTTTCCAAAATACTTATACAGTCATTGGGCCTTTATATTCTAATCTGAGCTCAACTATGTACTTTCTCAGATAAAATATTAAAATAAAATATTTTGGCATTACTTTTAAAAACTGCAGATATAATATATTAGAAGTCATGCAAGGAGTATGCTTTTTCACTAAGCATTTCTTTGTATTGCATTTGCTCACTTTGAGTTGATGAAATTAGAAAAGAAAAAAAATATTATTGCTACACCTTTTATTATGTTCCAGGCACATTATAAATGTTATTTCATACAATTAATAAAAATGCTATAAATTGGATGGCATTACTCCAATGTTAAAAAAGAAATTGAGATTTAGATGTTGAAACTACTTGACCAAGATTGAGCTGGTTGTGTCAAGTAACTACATGCCTTTTTCTTCTTATATGCATTCTCTGTCCTTGCCCTGCTTTGTTCCCTGTCACACAGGGCTGATTTCCTGCAAACTACCTTGCTCAAGTTCTGTTTCCAACTGGTCTTCAGTCAATCAATGAGATGCCTGGTGGGTGATTGGAACATGAGAAAAAGGGGGAGCCAAGGTATTTCCCTTCTGCTCAGTAAGTTCCTCTACTCTGAGCAGTGTCTCCACAAGGCAATGTGTCTTGTTCATCATTTCAACTCCTCCCTTGGTGGATGAACTACTCCAGGGCAGCCCTCACTACGGTTCCAACCAGGTGGCCCTAATTCTAGGCTCTGTAACACATTACATCTCTGACTCTCCAGCCTTAGAAAAGTAATAGTCATATTGCATGAATTTTTGGGTTTGGGTCCTTTTTCCTTTCGGGTGTTCCGATAACTGTGTCATTCGGTACATTATTAAATTGGCACTATACAACTATTTGACACAGATTCTATTTTCCTGACTAGACCCAATAGTAAAGGTAGTAATTAAATCCAGGTCTATCTGAATCTTAGGTCTGCAGATCTCCCTGTTTCTCATATAGGAATTCCTAATTGCTAATCATAAAGCAAAAGGGAAAATGACCAAAGTAATAGCAATAGGACCACAGTAGGAGGGATTATTTTGCTCAGTCTATAAAATCTTCAGCATGGAAAGTCAGACAAATACACAAATTTTCCATTTTTATCACTTTCTTTACTTCTCAATTTTATTTCCTGCATTTCCAGGATTCCAGGGATCTTCTAGAGATGTAAAGCTTTTGTCTGGTCAGCAGAATATGTTATAAATCACCTTCCTGATAGTAACAAAGAGTTTGTTTGTCCTTTGGTACATATTTCAAGCTATAACTTTTGTCTATTCCCTATAGCTACAGGAAATTTATAATATACATGCATAAGGATGAGGGTTTGTGGCTTTTGTTGTCGTTATTTGGTTGTTTTCATCACCTGTTATGTCCAGTAAAAAAATCAGATATGTAAATAACTTGGGGACTTCATAAGTTCTTTCACTGGGCCGACATAGATTAACAATTAACTTATATATATCACTTGCAGCTATGTGCAGAAATAGTGCTGAGAAGATTATAAAAATCTAATAACTCTTTTGCATTCCCACTTTCTTCTTCTGTGTTACTTCTCACCTTTCTGTTCTATAAACCCCAACAGACACATACTGACTCCAAGAGGCTACTGCTCTAGCTTTACTGTGTAATAAGCCATTCCATATAAACAGAAAATTGTATTTGCATTTTAAGAATAAGGTGGTTCTTAGTGTAAATTAACATCCTTATTGCCTCTTTTTACATAAATTAGTGACATATGGATATAAAAAATATTTCAGTCAGTGGACTTTCTAAATGTTTTCAAGTTTTCTAATAATAATAATTATCATAGGTAAAAACATTAATTGAGCACTTATTATACCCTGAGAAATTAGACTCTAATGAGTTAACAAACAGGATCTTTTTAAAAAGCAGTATATTATAAGAGGTATGTAAATGTCTATTCTGGGACTGGATGAATAGGGAAACTTCACTGAAAAACTGGCATTTAATCAGGATCATCAACAAGTACATAAGGAAGCCTATCATGTAAGCAAACACATATTATGCCAAATGTTAAGTAAGACTGGCCCAGATCACTTCATCCCTTTTCAAGTTAGTTTCTACTCATATGCAAAAACTCAGATTTCAAAATTTAAATACTCATGTAACAGAAAAAGTATAGTTACATGCTAAACATTTTTAGCATGCACATTTGCACTTACCTTCTTTAAAGCTTTATCGTTATCTCAATTATAATTTAAAAATACACTTAAATACTTCACTCTAAATTATCAGTGTGTTGCTAATGACAATAACACAGGTTGCTAATTGACAGCTCAATTCACTTATTTAATGCAATTTTTTTTAAGAATCAATATATGGGGACAAGGGGGTGCCCAGCTGGATCAGTTGGTTAAACATTCGACTCTTGTTTTCAGCTCAGGTCATGATTTCACAGTTCGTGAGTTCGAGCCCTGTGTGGGACTCCATACTGACAGTGTAGAGACCGCTTGGAGTTGTCTCTCTCCGTCTCTCTCTGCCCCTCTCTCTTTCAAAATAAATGAATAAACTTAAAAGAAATAAATAATGAACATATAGGGAAATGGTGAAAAGCACAGAATCTGGAGTTCTGCTGTCTGGAAATAAATCTTGGCTTTGTCATTTAGTAGCTTAGGATACTCCAAGTAAGTAGTGGAAGAACTCTATTGCCTGTTTCATCATCAAACAATGAGAATATTGATAGTGCTTATCTTATACAGTTAAAGGGCTAAATGAAGACTAAAGAGTTAACCTATATAAAGTGCTTATATGTATACATAGTGACCTATATAATTTACCTCCCAGATCATAGTGAGTATTGCATAATAACTATTATTAATAAGTGATTTTTGCAATGACTAATAAAAGTTAGTAGATTATGTGCTGTAATAAAGAGTTGTTAATATAAAGTTTACAGACTAGGTGCAGAAATTATAATTAGCTTTACATTTCTGTAATTGAAACTACAAATATAACATAAAAGGTCCACTGTCTATGTGAAATATAACATCCATCTCTTCTCATGAATTTATTACTACATTTTGAGATTTTTGAGAATCTTCAGTGACTTAATATGTATAACCAGATATCATTAGTTTTAAGGTTAGAACGTTATGTCAATATTAGGCTATTAATAATAATTACTCCCTTAGTCAAAGTGTTTAACAGTTTTTGGGCTTGTGTTCATTTACTTTCACTCATGGTCACCTAAGACTAATATCTGTACCATATGTTTCTTTTGTGAATTAGTAGTAAGCTCTGATACTGAAATACAGTACAAAATTAATGAACACTGATTTACTCACCTAAGTGGACAACTGAAAATTGTAATAAGCATTTTACATGAAAGATGTAGTTTATACAAGGACTTGCTACTGATTCCTCTCCATTCTCTTCTATCTGGACACACAGTGTTTTCTTGACTTTCACACTGGTCCTCATCTTTTAGCTCCTCATTTTCCAGCATCTTTGACTCTTCTGGGCTGCCTCAATGTACAATTATTATATAAATATTCATTTGGTATTCTTTCATCAAGAGCGGTTCTTTTTTATTGCTTCTGCGGTTGCTGCTGTTATTGCATTTTTCCCATTTTATGTATTTCATTACCTTTTGGTACACTTTTATCACAAGATGCATCCTTCTGACAAAATCAGCATTCTTTTTCAAGATTCACATTTTCTTTTTCTTCTTTCTTTTGGTCACCTGACTGATAAGGAAAGTCTTGGGCTTTCACTTGCTCTCAAGAATCACAACCTTGATGCCAAGACCGTAGGAACAATTTCTTAACAGGTCATATACCTGGATTCTACACCAGTATCTCCCTAGTATCCTGTAAGCACAAATGCCAATCTCCTGACTGGCGCTGTCAGTGTACAGATGAGGACACAGATCAATAGTGATGCAAAGTGAGTGGTGGATGCATGTAGGAGAGACATTTACCTCAATGTGAAATGCATGTGCATGAGAGGATTGTTATTGAAGGGTTCTGAAAGAGGTGAAGTAGTTGCACCAGAACTGAGGGTTCACTATTCCCTTATCATCTGCTCTTTGGACCTCTTTTCTAAGAAGGCTATTCATATCATCCACATGGTTTTGCAAAAAGGAAATGTCAAGAGAGGACTGGGTACATAGTTTATGGAGCCCAGTGCATACTGAAAATGGGAGACACCTAGTAAAGACTTTCCTAGTACAGAAATTATTAAGAATTTCAGGACAGTGACAGCATAGCACAAAGCCAAGCACTGGGCCCTTCTGAGCATGGGGGCCTGTGTGCCTGCATGAAGTCAGCTGTGGTCAGAAGGAAGAATGAATCTTAAGGGAAAAAAAGACATTCCTTTACTCTATTTTCTATTACAAAACCCCTTGTTATTCTTCAGCCATGGCTAACAGACATAACTGTAATGCCTTTTAAAACTTATAGCTTGCACTGAATTGAATTCACTTCTGCTAGTATTTATGGAGCAGTTACTTTGTATAGGAGACCACATTTATTATGGGAAAAGAAAGAAAGGTATACTCAGGGTCCTAAAAAAGATCAAAGAGTACTAGAGACAGAATTGTATACAGCCACTGAAATAAACATTCGACTGTGGGAAATGCTGTAATAAAGCTATGAATATTAAGTGTCCCTTTCACTTGCTCCTGCTGCATTGCATTGGCTTGTTTGCTTATATGTCACCCAGGAGTCCTCAAGTCTTGTTTATTACATTAATCTCAGTGCTTAACATTTTACCTTGTGTACAAGAAGTTTTGAAGATTTTTAATTTATGATAAATAAGTGGTCCATAGAAAAATCATATAAAATATCTTATTTTCTAGTTTATGACTGAAAAAGCATAAGCTTTTAAACCACTTGTTAAATGAGTTTGAATTTCAGCTCTGAATCCTATTTCTTTCATGTCATAGACAAGTCAGGTATTTGTTCTGTCCTTTAGTAGCATAAGGGTTCATCAATGTGAGGGATGATTTGAAAATTAGAAATGCTGTACACACAGGGCGTGGCTCCTCCTCCACTCAAAATTCTGTATAGATTTAAATCTCTCTCTGATCTTCTGTTTGTCTATTTACTATAGTATGAAAAAAGCACAAACTCTGGAGCCAGATTTACCAGGCTCAAAACCAAAATTTACCACTTACTGTGTGACCCTGGTCAGGTTAGTTAACTTCTCTAAGCCTCTGTTTTCTTCATGTATGAAATAGGGACAAAAGCAAAACCACCTGTCTGATGTTGTTGTGAAGATTCTATTCTGTGTAAAGCACTAGAAAGCTACGTTTGATCCATAGTAAACATTTCATAGTCTTTGCAATTATGATTGTTACCCTAACCCTATTATTTAATTGTACCAGCATCAAAGCCTCAACTTCTTATTAGACTCCTTGTTACATTTGTTCCCATGTCACATGTATCTCTTTTGTTCCACAGCAATGACTTTCCTCTAGTTAATATGTGTACCTATTCCTGGATGAAATACTAAATTTTTTTCTCTTGACATATAAACACTTTCATTGGCTTTTTAATTTATAGAAGAAATCTTTTTTTTTAATCTAAAATCACCTCTCTTATTTCCAGTTTATGAGACCTCTTATATCTATATTTCAGATTTGTATTTAAATTTACTATTTTATGTGTCCAGTTAGTTGCTTTTCTACTTAAATAAATATAGTCAAAGCCTCATATTTATTGTCTCTTCCATTATCTTTACTTATTTTAACATGTCAAAAGAAAGCTAACAAGTTTAAAATGATTTATCATTCCATATATGTGCCCAGAGTGAAACTAATTAAAATTGTGAAACCAATTAACAAATATTTGTATATTCATAGCGAGTGTTTTCAGCAGAGTCAAAATATTGGAAAGTAACTAGGACAAGGGGTCAAGGAAAAGTAACTTGGATAAGAATTTGCATCTTGATTTTGTTTCTGCCCATTCTGACATTGGGCAGATTTCTCAAACTTTCTGACCTCAATTTCCTTCTCTATCAAATAGGGGAAAGAACACTAACTCTACTTAATTAACATGAATACTGTCAGAATCAAAATATGCAAATTAATTTGAACTTAGAGACAGTATAAGTAGATTTTAAATATAAATATTTATAACATATTCATATATTAAAATAAACATTAAGCATAGGATTATAAATGTAATATTTATTTATTATTATTATAACATTCCAAAATAACAAAACTATTTTAATTACACTTAACATATTTTGCTTTGCTGAATAAACTAATACAACTTTGAATATTGTTAGAAAAACTCTTAAAAAGGCATTTAGAACAAAAACATGAATCAATTCTGTTTATGATGATGATTCCAAATTTTTACGAATGAAAAAAAAAAGAATAGTGAGCTGATGCAAATTAAATTTGAGTCCTAATCTTTGATATAATGAGTCTTACAAAATGATACTTTTGGTATGACTTAGGGTATGTACCTTACATAGCAACAAATCAAATTTCCTCTTGAAATAATATGAAAATGAAGAGTACACTTTGCCACAATTTTGCCACAAAACTCCTAATTTGATCCCTTACATATACACACACACATATATATATATATATATATATATATATATATATATATATATATATAAAATTGTGTCCATTGTGATAACTAGAAATGGATACCATTATTTTTTAAAGGAAAATTTGAAAATGTAAGTAAGCAATGGAAGGTAAAACAGATAAAAGAAAGCTTTACAAACTTCTGAAGCTTTTAAATACAATGTTACCTAAAATATAGGGAATATTTTTCCTATTATTTAAAATTCAAAACAGACTTTTAGCACAATGTTACCAATTTCCTAGAACATCATAATTGTTGGGAGAGTTAAAGAAGAAAGGTAAATTCATTTATGTAGGAAAAGGAAACCTAGACACAGAAGGCAATAAAAATAGAAATATATTAAAAAACAGAATAAACTTAATAAAAAATGCTTAGGATTCTGAAAAATATAATATTATGTAAATTTAAAGTTATTTAACAAAAGTCAACAGTAGATTGGAAAATCCAGTGTTATCATCTCTATTTGTGGATTCACTCAAATTTTAGTGTATTTTTAGTGAGCCCTTGTTATGCACAAAGCAATGTTCTATACTCAGGAAAACATTAAAAATAATCATTAAGAGACCTGCCCTCAAATTTCCTACAGCCAAATAGAATTTCTAATATATGAATATAAATAATCATAATGCAGAGCAGAAACAGTAGACGCAGCAGACATCACACCAGTTGCTACATTATGAGAAGAAGGATGCAAATGGAAAGCAGTTCTTGAATTGGGAAGAGTGGTTTTCAGATAAGGCAGGGAAGCAGAACATTGCATGATAAAAAACGACACAAGTATATACGAAGAACAGCAATTCCATTTAGAGTCAAGTGTAGTACATGTATAAGTAGTTGGTGGGGGAACAGAAAAATGAGAGAATTCAATAAGGATTTGAAGTGTTTGAATAAAAGCTAAATATCTTTGTTTTATTGGTAAATAGAGCAATTGTATGCATTTATTATTTAGACAAGAAAATAATGTCACTGAAAGAGTTTAAAACACAAAATATCCTCAACATATGATGTCAGGGACCCCAATAACGGCTTCCCAACTCCAGATAAACTGGCACTGCAGGTATACAGCAAAAAGAGCCCAGTGTAGTGCTTATTGTAGGAATAGAACATGGAACAAGAGCGGCTGAGGGGTGGGTCTTTAACCACTCACTTCACCCTCATTCATCCGCCTTCCTAACTAACTTTAACATAAAATTTTCTAAAATGTTTTATATTGTGAAATCACACCTTTCCTTTTTTTTTTTTTTTTTTTTTTAAGAGAGAGGGTATGGGGGAGATGGGAGGGACAGGGGCAGAAGCACAGAGAGTAAGAATCTTAAGTAAGTTCCATGCTCAACATGAAGCCCCATGACCTTGGGATCATGACCTGAGTCAAAATCAAGAGTCAGATGCTCAACTTACTAAGCCTGTTAGCTTTCCCTTTTGCCTCAAAGCTGCTACCCGTAAGTTCCTCTGATAGAAATTCTGGACCCACTACTGGAGAAAGCCTTTGTTAAGAAAGAATAAATGTTATTTACTTACTAGAAAGTAAAATATCCAAGATCATTGGCAGGTCAGGTTGAATGGTTGGAGTAATTATAAGTGGGAAATATGTTAGTGTGTAGATATACAATATTAGCTTACTGTTAGCTGTAATGCATTTGAAGTGCCACTTGACACAAGATGAAGTTACTTAGTCAGTAAGTAGAAATCAATGACATGAGCTTGAGGATAGCCTCAACTATTTTCAGAGCTAAGGCAAGAAGACACAAGTATGGGTCATACCAGGCAGGGAGAATAAATATGACAAAAGAAATAAGTTGAAGAAAGGACACTGGGAAAGATCCAAATTCAACACATGAAACATGAAGAATCACTAAATACAGGGTATGCATTCAGGAGAACAAAAATAAGATGACAAGGGGAGATTAAAAATGTAGAAAGTGAGTAACTGATAGACAAAAATCCACCTCAATTCTTTTTGCCTTATCCAATGTTTTATTTTTTTTATATGTTGGTCATTTGTTGTAATGTTTCTATAAGTATCAAGAAGTAGAGAAAAAATATGGAAACATAATCATCCACAATCCTAAAATCTAGAATTGGCCACTGATAAGATTTTGGCCACTTTCCCTTCAGGCTACATAAAGGTACTTTACTTTTGTTAAATCATACTATATATACAATGTCATATTTTAGTTTTATGATTACTTATTTGATGACTTATACTTCCCATTTCATTTAAAACTCTTCTTAAATATTATTTTTAATGTAGGCAAAATATCTACCTTATATCTATGTAAGATAATAATTTCCACATCTTATGCTTATAAAGTATATTTTAAATATATCTCTTATTCTGTCCCTTTGAAAAAACACTCAGAGGGAGGGGTGTGTGTGTGTGTGTGTGTGTGTGTTTTCCTTTGTAAATAGAAAAGACCAAAACCCTAAATTCATAGGCCAAAGAATTGGCAATATAAGTTAAAGGTTTTTCCCTTGCTATATTTATTCATTCCCTGATTACATCATCCCTTGGACTAAAAACAAAAGAGTTTCAATCTAGGGCAGTGGTTCTCTCTGAGGGCACATTTTGAATATTTGTGTTTGGGGATACTAGAGGTAACAATGATTAGACACCACTGGCATTGGCAACTGTAGCACCTGTCATAATTACTTAAGAAGAGACATCCACATTCTCTATTATAACATCTCACACAAGTTTGCTGAACATATACATATTGAAATGAATGTTAGTTTACACATGCATTTTTTAAATTTCTTCTATATGTTTCTGTTCGTTAGTTATATTCAGTTTTAAAATTTGTGTCGGTAAGTAGGTCATATTCTATATAAATTTCATTTCAGGATAATAAAGTGAGTATTATAAACAGTGGCTATGAATGGGGACATTGACTCTGAAAGGTAACAACTATTAGTTAAAGGTCTTCATTTTCAAAAATTTCTTCTTAATAATTGGTAAGATACCACCTGCTTGCTAACCTAATAATGTCTCAGTGTATTTACTTTAAGACAAAGTCCTATGCATTAAAACACTTTTGTATTTATTGACTTTGTTAAGATAGGAGAGAGGTATAAATATTTGAAGAAACTTGATTTATTAAAATGTAATAATTTGAAAGCAAGTGGAAATAGACTAAGAACATCAATGCAGTACCTAACAGTGGTGAATTTCAATTTGTTGATGTTCGAAGGATCATTAAATAGGTATGATATCATCTTGAGATCATTGTTTAGGTTTGATGACTGAAACCTCTGAGAAATGCATCTGTGATCATTTTTTTTTTCTTAAGTTACAGATTACTTGAAAAAACAAAAATGGACTAGACCAAATTTCCTGGGCAAATGTAGAAAGCATCATTATAGTTGTCTGTTTGAACGAATGAAACCTGAGGAATGTTTTCGATATGCCTGCCTATGCTTTATGTTTACTGAAGTAAGGATATCTATTTGTTAAATTAATGAGGTTGTAGCTTCACAGTTAATTCCAAAGAGTTCACTCAATGAAAAGCACTAAACATATTATAGAGACAGCAACAAGGGGTTTACTTCTTTGGCAAGCCAGCTTTTCCATTTTATTGAGAAATGAAGAAGAACGTATGTTAGAGTAATTGAAAAAGCAAAATGCAATTTTTCTGCAAATATTTACAAACTATTATATGCATTTATATTTCAATTTCAGGGAATTACATTTGCATTTGGAAAGTGAAAATTTCCATTTTCACCATATACCCCATAATTTCATGACAATAGTACATATATTCTTCTGAAAATGAAACATTATTTTTCAATAGGTGAGCAAAATTGGTAGCAAGTCTTAAATGGAGCTAATGCAGCTGTTTCCAAAGAACATCTTCTGTCTCACTAAAAGTTATGCACACCATCTAAAACTTTCAATGGCTTCTTATTTCCTGTTGCATCAGGTCGACATTCCTCCCTAAAATGTTCTTAGTACATTTATACAAACCTATTTCCTATTTTTCTCAAAACATAATGTTTCAGAAACTGCTGTTGCTTATTCAATAACCGTGATCTCCTTTTTCCCTCCTAGCAGGTTTCTGCCCCCTTCCAGAATGAAAAGGGACAAATCACAAATATTAGTTATGTTAATCATATTTCCAATTCCAGTGAAGGCTGTGACTCAGTTTGATCAATTAAGGGGATTCTACTGTAGAAAATGTAACGAAATATTTCTTCACACTGAAGAAAAGGTAAATGGAAGAATCCACCCCTTTCCTGCTGGATAGAGTTGTATCTGAATGTGATGTTTTGAACTGTGGCAGAAACCAAATTATTTTCAAAAGAGCCAACCTGAGGACCAAGTTCACATCTTAAGGGCAGAAGATAAAAAAGACTTCACACTGGAACTTGGTGCCGTAACTAAATCATTGTTTGCACAGCTTCTGTCCACTCCACATCGTGATTGCTAAGGAGGTGATTGTTACGTGAGGTACTATATCCCCTTTATTTGTGCACCATTAAGAGTTGGGTTTTCTCTTTTTGTGCTTCCAAAAACATGGTAACAGATGAAATGTGTAATACAGTATTCATACTCATATCCATTATCATCTTGTTCCCTTTGCCTTGAATACTCTATGTTCTCCTTTAAGCTTATTCAAATTCTTGGTATATTCAAAAAATAACATGAAACTCACCTCCTGTATAATCTTATGGTTAATGTCATTATCTTCACTTTTCTTTCTGTGAATATGCCCAGCAATACACAATTTGGAACCAAATAAAACTATATTTTAGTGCTTAGCATTTGTTTTATAATGAAATTATACACTCTGCATTTATTGAGCATCTATAAAGTCAGACCCAGTGTTATACATGTTAGATTTAAAGCAGAATAGTAGTCTGTTCCTGTCCACAAACAGTTCAAGGTTAGAAGAAAAAAACAAATACAAACAAAAGTAATCTCTTTATCTATTTCTGCAAAGGCTGAAATACTGGTATGTATAAAAGGAAGTGGTAGCAGAAAAGAGACAGTAATCCGATCTATCTGGATGCAGTCAGAAACTGTGAGTTATGTCTAAAGGATGAGTTAAATCCACCAGCTTGACAAGGGTGTTTAAGGATTTTATAGTCAGAAAGGATAGGATGTGAGGTATGAAACAGTATGACACATTCAAGGACCTGAAGTTAATTTGTTTTGGTTGAAGAATAAACTACAAGAGGAAAAGGGCTCATAAATTAAACCGGAAAGGTAGGCAATGAATATATCATAAAATACTTATATTATGTATTTATTTTACAGTTAAATTGTGAGATCACTTATGTTTTCAGTGAACATATTCTAGAATTTCAAGATCATAGCAATTGAAACTTCCTATACTGTGGACCCATACGTTGCTTGAACTTGTCTGACAGTGCATATTGATTCCTGAGATAAATAGTATAGTTATTAAGTGCTATTTCATTTTTAAAATCATTTATTTATTACTTTTTTAACAATAGCACCCCAAACTGCAGTGATTATTGCAGGCATTCTACTTATTTATGGATTTGCTGTGTTGGTTATCGAGATAGAGCTGGAAAATCTAGCAAGTAAGTTTTAATACTATTTCCTCTTCGTTAGTGATAAAATTTTCTATTGTCAGAGCAAATCTCAAAGTTCTGTTTTGTATATCTACCTCCGTAAAGTTGTGTTTTACACTAGCTGGATATGTACCATAAAAATTCCCCAAACAGAAATCCACCAAAAAGTCTCTTTGGATAGAGTCACTTTATCTAAGTTTATGGATACACAGATTATTGCTAATCAACAATAAATATATATTTAACATTTCTTTCCTTAAAGCAGTATACTCAGTATCAGATAAAATTTTAATTCTAAATTTATTTTTTTAAAGTTACCTTTTCTATTCAAGAAAGAAAATTACGCATTGATAGTAAAATTCACTTTAACTAGATATCAAATTGTTGGTAAAAACGAAGAAAATAAAAATAATATTAAACCTTGTTTTATGTTCTTTTTAGAAATAACAATTATTTTTACTATTTTTTTATTATTGTTATTTTTTAGAAAGAGACAGTGCAAGTGGGGGAGGAACAGAGAGAGAGGGAGACAGAGCATCCCAAGCAGGCTTCGCACTGTCAGTACAGAGCCCAATGCAGGGCTCAAACCCATGAAACCATGAGATCATGACTTGAGCTGAAACCAAGAGTCAGATGCTTAACTGACTGAGCCACCCAGGTGCCCCATAAAAAGCAATTATTATTTTTTACATCACTGGGAACTAATAGCTGAATTTAAACTTACCAATGGTATTAGCAAAGA
Source organism: Panthera pardus (assembly GCF_024362965.1). Taxonomy (NCBI): domain Eukaryota; kingdom Metazoa; phylum Chordata; class Mammalia; order Carnivora; family Felidae; genus Panthera; species Panthera pardus. Next base: position 80,536,349 of record NW_026526677.1, on the reverse strand, counting down.
CACAAAAGTAAACTTTGAGGACACACTCTCCATTTAAAGTTCACTGAAGAGGGAGAGAAAGCTTGAGATAATTCTCATCATGCTTTAGTAACACAGTGTAACCATAATTATGTTTCAGCTAAATTGGAGATAAGGATTTGGTAATTTTCTGTCTCCAAAAGAAATTCAGAGACAGTTTAAATGTGTATCACTAAGGACTATAAAATAATACAAAGTGTATCTAGAATCCATTGGAATAGTGTTGAACATGTGGGGACTATCACCAAATGTAATTATTTGTTTGCAGTGCTGATATTAAATATTGTCAGTTCAAAGTATTGGCAAAGCGTTCATTACCCTTATCATTACATAAATACCAGCAGCATTGTATTAGTAATTTCTTCCTCCCCTGTAACAACATATCACATAACTTTTATTTTAAATTTTGATTTTTTATTAAACTTTATACTCTATAATAGTGTTAAGAGTAGCAACATATCCCAAATGCCTTCTCCTAAATATCTGAATTTGAGACCAAGGTATGCCACAGAAGGCCACATAAACTCAATACCATCATAAATGCAATATGCTAGCACAGCTTAGCCTGTCTCCTGAGTACCGTAGGAAACAAATTGCACTTGGACCTACAAGAACTCTAGTGCCACTGAATTATAATTGTTAACATGTGTAAAAAATGTATGATTGGATCAGTTGTAAGAAGAAAAACAATAAAGTAAACAATCCTTTGGGAGAAGGAAAAATTTTATATGATTCAAGGGAACAAAAATACACAACGGGCTACAATTTTCATTTATTGTAAAATGCACAGCTATTTTCCCTGATGCTTTCCCAGCAGACTCTTCCTTCCTTTAATCTACATGCCCTTTGAAAAATGTCATACACATAGGATTTATTTTCCAAATACTAAAATAAAATAAAACAAAAACAAAAAACTAAATGCTGTATTTCCATGGAAAATATCCGAATATCTTTTTTTTTCCAAATGATGTCATACTAAAGTAGACATAAAAGTCCATTTTTAAAAACAAATATTTGTGAATATATCCATGGGGTGGCAAATACTGATGAACTAACTTCTCATCTATTTAAAAAAAGCTCAATATTTTGTATCTTGTCTTATCACTAAATGACCTCTTACATAATTTTAAATGCTACCATACATCAATAGTAAGAGTTTGTATTTTTGTTGAGACAAGCTTCTTCTTAATGATTGTATCTATTTCACTTTTACCAGTGTGTGTTTCTGTGGGGACAGGGGAGATATAGAAGTGCAAAAAAATATTTCACGAATGCAACATTAATCTTAATTTGGTGAGCAAATAATATTGAAGTAATACTATCATAACCGCTTTCATTCTTAAACCAGATTTTAACTTTCTGATCATGGAGTGTTTTATAACAATTCCCTTAACAGCTGTCAGTATAAATTAAATGAAAGAATATAATAATTCTATTAAATACATACTATTTAAAAGAGATATAAAACAAGAAAGGTTCCTGTGGTAATGGAAGGAGTATTACCGCAATTTTTCTTTTATATTTTTATAGCTTTGAGGTAGCCTAAGGATAAAATGTTGCTTCTAATGTTACCTTTCTTTTGATTTGTTTTACCAACATTTATTTCAAAGTTTAGATGATGACCAACCAAACATAAATCTACTTTTACTTAACACAATCTAAAATAAAAGGGATAATGTTTGCACAATTTGTATTTTCATTGTTGTAGAATATGTATTTTGAGCAAATCACTCTTCCTGTTATTTGCATCTATATTTTTAAACATTTCTGTTTATTGATATTAAATATGCTATATTTATTACTGAACATCAAAAACATATACAAACCATACTTACATATAAATAGTTCATATACTAATTTAAATGATTTTATGACTTATTTGGTTGTATAAACAAAATATGACTTTCAAGGATGTTATTGGAGAAACTTAAAACAAATCTTTACAGTTTATTGATGTGTTACTGGAGATGTTATAAAAACAATGAATAACCCATGAAAGTACAGAATCTATAATCAATTCTAAACTTTATTGCAGTTTCACTTGAATACGTGGTTCATTAATGTGTACACTTCGTAGTACACAATAAAAATATTACATTATTTTATGCTGTGTTTTTCAGTGTCATATATTTTATATTATCACAATTACTTTAGTCCACAGAAGCACATGTCTAATGACTGGTATATGTTCTAAGTAAAAGAGTATTGCGCCTTGAAGCATGTGCCTCCTTTTTAGTTTGAAACCACTGAGCCTTTCCTGGAACACAGTAGACACTCAAGAAATCTTTGATGGAGTGAATGGCAGTAGCGAACATATTTGAAAAATTGCCATAAAAAAAATACACCAACCACTGATAATTGGACTGGGTTTTTCATAAAAATTACATTATAGAAAGTAGAAATTTAACTTCTGTGACATCTAGTTTTAATTTTAAAAGGTTCAGTAAGCATGTGATAATCAGCAGTATGAGATATTTCTTTCCTTTCTGGAAGAATTAACACTTGGTTGAGACAGAAGACAGAGAAAAGCCACAGGACAATTAAAAGTACAATGTGAGTTGCTATTACAAAATGGCACAACTATTAACTAAATGTAATGTGATTTTTATATCCAAAACTGCATTATGCTTTTAAGCAATCATTTTAGAAAACTAGATACTTAACGCCAATCACAATTTCATAATTCAAAGCACTTTTAGCTCCTATTTTAATATTATTTCACTGAATAAACTCCATGATAACAATTTTTCCCAAACTGGATTCCACTTTATTAATTCACTATGCATATGGACTGGTTTCAGAACCAAGGGATTTTTTTTTCTATCCATGTTAAAGAAATTATGTTTCAGAAATGTAGAATTTTTTGAGTTCTGGAACTGGTATATACTTTTAATATCCATCCCAATCATTTATTTCACTACAGAAAGTTCCCTCACATCTCCTTCATACTCACTCCAAGACCCTTATAGACCACTGTTGCTCTGATTTTATCACCTTTGATAGTTTAGCTAGAGTTTTCAACTTCATGTAAGTGGAATTACACAATATGTACTATTGTGTCTCATTTCTTTTTCTCATTTGTTAAATGTGTTTTGACGTTTGTGTGATTATATCATAATTTCCTAATTTTTAAAAATAGAATTCATCAGGGAAACCATCTTAGCCTAAAGTTTTCTTTATGGAAATGTTCTGATAACAAATTCAATTTCTTTCATAGATATAGAACTATTTGGATATCCTATTTTTTCCTGTGCCAATTTTGATAATCATGTTTCTCAAGGAATTTGTCAACTTTATCTATACTGCAGATAATTACAACAAATTTAATCTCTAAAGTCGGTTTTTTTCAGAAATACTTAAAAGTTCTTCAGTGTGAAATTCAAGTGTTTAAATAAGAGCAATTATTTGGGTAAGTAATAGTTATTTTAGAATTCAAAAAGTAAAAATTATAAATGGAAATTACTCATAGGGTAAATATTTGATACTTGCAGTTTATATATTGCAGTTTATATATATATGTATATGTATATATATATAGCAGTAAAATATATATTAGTTATATATATTGGTTTGCAGTTAAAAGTTATCTGATATTAAGCTTAAGGTTGGGTATTTTCCAGCTTTTCTTAGTTATAATTTCTGCTGTAGTAACATAAACATGCAAAAAAATATCCTTTTTTAAAATCTCCCTTAATCCATATAATATGTGCAAAATTCCACTAATTTGCTCTTTCTATATAACTGCAGATTTTTTTCCCTTTTAAGGTAAACGGTTACCCTAGTTTTATGGACTGTGGCATTTTCATTTTATGCATAATTTAATGATACTGTAAATTCTAATCCTAATCACTCTCATCAATTTGCTTTCCAGAATGAAATACGAGTAGACTTTATATAAAGTCAAAAATGTATCTGTTTAGAGGCAGACAGGCTAGATTCAAGCATCTATCTGCAGCCAACTAGTAGTGTGACTTTAGGTACATATTTTACACTCTTTCAGCTTTGGTTTTATAATTAAAATACCAAGTTATTGGTTGTCATGATGATTCGATGAGATCATGAATATAACCCTGAAGAATTAGCTTACCATACTACCTGACACATTGTGCACTCTAAGCCTTGCTGCCTACAGTGTAGTTCAAAGCCACCAACATCAACATCTCCTCTGAATCTGCAGAATGTCAGCTACCATCATAAACTTAACAAGTCAGCATCTGCCTTTTAACAAGTTTCTAGATAACCTGTATGCTCATTCCAGTTTCAGTATCAGTTTGTAAAGTAATATTAGTACTATGAGAGTATTATAAAAGTACTCTTAATTTGTACTGACATTGCTCTGGCCATTTGAGCAAATTCTCTAGGCTAATTATATTAATATTGAAGTCTGACAGTAAGAGGTACACATAATATCTGAGTGATACCCAGTAGGGTAAGTTTGAAAAAAAAATATTCTAAAACCATTGATATCATTTGATTTGAATATTCAAAATACATTTAATTAAAAAAAAAACATGACCACCTGTCTTATAAGGCATCTCCTATATATGAGAATGGAATACTTGTTTTTACTTAGAAGCATAGATATAATGATCTTATTATTATATATTTGCTTATCTTTTGAGCCATCTATTTTTGTATCTGCATGCATATGGAGATATATGGAGGTAGCTCTGTCAAATGCTGGACATGGTTCGATCTGGACAGAGGAGTGACAGGATTCAGGGCAGGCTATCCCAAAATGTGTCACTATGGCATATGGATTATTTTGAGCTGAAGACAATTTAGCCTCAACAGACTTAATAAGAGCATTTTACTACCCCTTAATTGCCTAAAAGAATTTAGGTAGGGATCTTGTACCAAGAAGACAGCTATTTCCAAATATACTTTTTTTTTTTTTTTTGTAACTTAAGCCTTCTCTGCATGGCATGGCAAATACTTATTTGCCAACATTTTATCTTCTTGTGAATTGTCTTCCTTCCTTTGAAGTCTTAGACCCCTAACCTCTTCTATTTGGCTCAAGACGGCATATAAACCTCAACTGTCTGCCTATCAGAAAGCTCCTCATGTTTTCATGGGGTTCCTTTGTTTTTCTTCTGTTAATCTGTTATATGTCAATTTAATTATTCAGATCAGCCAAACAAAATAAAAGGGAAGAGTAGAAAAGTTTTCCTCTCCTGAAGAGGCTCAGGGTGTTTTCTTCACTTTCTTCTTCTCTTTACTTTTCCATATTGCTTTCATTTTATTAATAAAAAGAAACTACTTAAAATTAGTTTCAAAAACAAAATCATTACTCTTGAAGTTGTTGTTTTTTTTTTTTTAAAGCCACTTAAAATGTAATCCAAAACTCCCTTTGCATGAAAATCTCCTTCAGAAAAGAAAGGGGAAGACCTGGGTAAAAAGAGGAAGATGAGAAGATTCATCACCAGTAAACCAGATAGTCAGTGATAGAAGATGGATTTTGGAGTTACAACAAGTTGAAGTTATTAGGGGAAATATATTGCCTGAAACACAGCCAGGGAAACTCTTGACAGAGCAATTTTCGTGCCAATAGGGACTAAGTGGTCATCAGGAAGTCAGCTCACCAGCAGTGTGGGAGAGATTGAGCCTGAAGAGAGAAGCCACTGAGGCTGGCTGGCAGCTCAGACCTCATTATTAGAAGAGGGAGATCTGTCCCCTACACCTGAGGAAGTTAAGTGGCTAATTAAATCTTCTCCTGCTGATGCTAGGAAGCAAGCCTGAGGGATCAGCTTTAACCCCATTGCACTGCTGTAAGCAGTAACACTGGTATGAGCAGGGATCTTAAAATTGCTACCAAAAGCAAGGGATGCTGGTGAAGTTTAAATGTTTAGCAGAGTAATTCCTAGAAGACAAGTAAAACTAAAGGACAAGAAATTAGTATTTATAAAACAGGCTATTTTCAAGGTATCTAATTTTTTTCCTAAATAATAACAATTTATGGACTTTTAAAACACATATTTACTAAGTGTATCTGATATATACCAGGTACTAATGCAAGGTGCTGAGGATGAATACATAAAAACATGCAGTACTTGTTCTCTAGCAGTTTATAGTCCAGCAGGAGTGATCGATTTGTAAACTAATAATCGTAGTACAATACAATCACAGAGATATTTATAATACAACATTGGAGGGATTTAAGCACACTGTGGTATCAAGGCATTCACCAACTTAACAAAACATAGGCAACTTCCAGGGGAAAAATTAAGGAGAATATATTTGACCTTGACTTATAGACTCTCTTTTTAGTGTATCCTCTGTCCACTATTTGTTTTTCACCCCCACTTAAATTTATCACCTGACCTTTATCTGCCCCATTATCCTAACCCCAGTTTATAGCTAGGTGATAAAAATTCCAGTGAAATTTCAGATGGCTCTACATTAGCAAATTAGCCAGAAGGAGAGGTATATTTATATTTCAAGATTCAATCTGGAGTGGGGTTAGTGGAAGGAAGCCCTCATTTTCTAAAGGATCAACTCTGAAAAGCTCAATTTTCTAAAAAATGATTCCTCACTGATGACCTTCTACTAAGTTTGGCAATAATCCTCAACCATATCAACTTCCTAGACATGCTTTCAAATTAGGGTAAGAATGAATTGTTGCCAACAACCATGAATAATGGTTCCCTTCCTAAGGAAGGGAAATGGAATTATCTGCTGGAATTATGGCTAATGCAAGGTAAGAATCCATGAGACTTCCTCTTTTATTCACTAAAGGTCACTCTTTCTTAGGGATATCTGACATTTTAAAAATTGTATTCAACTTTTGGAACTCTAAAGCCCTAAGCCTTTTTGCAATTAATTTTCTACTTCTTCAACCAAAATATACTCAATCCTATTATGTGCTAATTTATTTTATGTAACCTCTAATAGATTTTCCTGCCTTATTTTCACATACTTCTGATTTACTCATTCAAAGTATTCTTTCTAAAGGTCAAAATTGACTATGTAAATTACTTCAGTAAAATTCTTCTAAGGCTTGGGGGATTTCTGGGGAAGATGGCAGAGGATGAAAACCCTAGGCTCACCTGGTCCCATGGATACAATTAGATAACACTCCCATCAGTGTAAGTAAACCAGAAAATGACCTGAAAACTGGAAGAATAAACTCCACAACTAAATGTAGAGAAAAGGCCACATCCGAGGGAGTAGAAAGGGTAGACATACAGTCAGGAACTAAGTAGGCTCAAGGGACTGTCAGTGGAAAGGTGGGGCCCTGTGGGCAAGGAAAGGGGAGAAAAACAAATGCCCAAACTGGGAGACCAGATGGGGAAGATGAAGCCCACAACATCTGGCTTTGATAAACAGAAGGGTCAAATTGCATGAGTTCTTACAACCAGTGGGACTTAAAACCTGGAATTAAAAAAAAAAAAAAAATCAGTTGGCTTTGCTCTAGGAGAGCTGGGAGGATGAGAGGGAACTGAGTTCCTGCCCTTAAATAGATAGCACAATAAAAAGCCCAGTGAGATATAGCATAGAAGCAGCAGTTTGAAAGGCACCTGAGGCATATGGGAGGGAGAGAACTATTTACTAATCTCAGAGCATATCCCATAAGGACAGAAATCACTGGGGAACTCCTCCAAGAACAAAGGAACTGGCAGGCACCATTTCCCTCCTCAGCCCCCTAGCCACTTTCAGGACGCCCTACCTAACTTGCTAGCACTACCATCCTCTCCACCACACCTACTGCTGTGCATCCACCAATCCACACATCTTGATAGTCTGCCACAGTCCCAGAATTTCAGGGCCCCTCACAGAGGGGACCAGGAGTGGAAAAAGCTTGCTAGTACAGATACCCTACTACCCCACCCTCATACTGTACTTTGGAAGATCCATTCTATCCAATAAACTCTGGGCCAGAGCCCAAACAAGGTGGTGCCACAGCCTGACAATATACAAGTTTCCTCTACAGTGGCCAGCACTGCTCCAAAGTCACTACTACCCTGGAGAGAGGGAAAGATAACCACATATATGAATCAGATGGAGGCCCCAGCAGTGGGCTGGAGGCAGACAGCTAGTCTGATTGCAGGACCTGCCCACCAACTAAAGCTTCTCAGGAACAACACAGGGAAAGCACCCTGAAGTTTGGTGCTATTGCATCTCTGGCAAATACCTGGTCTGACTCCACTCAAGCCCAAAGCAACCCCACTAACACCACAGGGGCAAAAACACTGGCCACGGAAGGCAAAGAGAGCCATTGTGGATGACTGGGGTGAAGAAAAAAGTGACTCAGCTACAATAGCAAGGCACACATATCTCAATAGGAGACACCCCTAAAGTGTCAGGTTCTGGTGACACTGCATGGCAGGGCATAACAAGACCACCTCTTCATTAGGCTATTTTACTTACAAGTGTAAGAGACATGGTGGTCTTTTCTAACACAGAGAAACAGACCCAGAGAAAAAGATAAAATGAAGACACAGGAATATGTCCTAAATGAAAGAACAAGACAAAATCACAGCAAGAGACCTAAGTGAAACTGAGATAAGTAATACGTCTAATAGGGAATTTAAAATAATGATCATAAATATACTCCTTGGACATGAGAAAAGAGTGAAAGACATCAGCGAGACCATTAACAAAGAGATGGAAAAGAACTAATTGAAGATGAAAGACACAATAATTGAAATTAAAAATATACTAGGTGCGGGTGCCTGAGTGGCTCAGTCAGTTAAGCATCCAACTTCTGCTCAGGTCATGATCTCGCGGTTCGTGAGTTGGAGCCCCACATCAAGATCTGTGCTGAAAGCTCAGAGCCAGAGCCTGCTTCAGATTCTGTGCCTCCCTCTCTCTTTGCTCCTCCCCTGCTCATACTCTGTCTCTCTCCATCTCTCATAAGTAAATAAATGTTAAAAAAAAAAAGGACACTAGATGGAATATAGCAGGCTAAATGCAGCAAAAGAAAGAATCAGCACCCTAGAGGAAAGAGTAAGGGAATGTAATCAAGCTAAGCAGGTGAGATAAAAAAAAAATTATCTGAAACAAGAATAGACTTAGGGAAGTCAGGGACACCATCAAACGTAATATCATTTGCATTATAGGATTCCCAGAAGGAGAAGAGGAAAGAAAAGAGTGTGGAAAATGTAATTGAAGAAATAATAGCTGAAAACGTCCCAAGTCTGGGGAAGGAAACAGAAATCCAGACCCAGAAGGCACAGAGATCCCCCAACAAAATCAATCGAAGGAGGACCACAACAAGACACATAGCAATTAAAATAGCAAAAAGTAGTGACAGAGAATTTTTTAAAACAGTAATAGAAAATAAATCAATTACATACAAGGGAAACCCCATAAAGTTACCAGAGGAATTTTTAGCAGAAACTTTGCAGGCCAGAAGATAGTGGCATAATATATTCAAATGCTGAAAGGAAAAAAATCTTCAACCAAGAATATTCTATCCATCAAGGCTATCATTCAGAATAGGAGAGATGGTTTCTCAGAGAAACAAATTTAAAGGAATTCATGACTACTTTTTTTAATGTTTACTTATTTTTGACAGAGAGAGAGCATGAGCAGAGGAGGGGCAGAGAGAGAGGGAGACAGAGTATCCGAAGCAGGTTCTGCGCTGACAGCAGTGAGCCCGATACCAGGATCCAACTCATGAACCATTATATATCATGACCTGAACCAAAGTCGGATGCTCACCAACTGAACCAGCCAGGCACCCCAGAAATTCATGACTATTAAACCAACTTCATAAGAATGCTACAGGAGACTCTGAGTGGAAAGATCATAGGCAACGGTAAGGAAAGTAGGAAGCACAAAAGCAATGAAAATAAATATATTTGTAAAAATCAATCAAGGGGTTCACAAAATAAAAGGATATAAAGTATGACATGATATACCTAAAACACAGGGAGCAGAGAAGTAAAAAATGGGTTCAAACTTATGTGACCATCAACTTAATATAGACTACTATATACAGATGATGGTAACCACAAATCAAAAACCAGTAATAGATACACAAAGACTAAAGAAAAAAGAATCCAAATATATCACTAAAGAAAACCAACTAATCATGAGAGAAAAGAGCAAGAAAAGAAAGGAACAGAGAAAAACTACAAAGCAATCATAAAACCACTAACAAATTGACAATAAATATGTACCTATCAATAATTACTTTGAAAATAAACAGAATAAACACTCTAATCAAAAGACATAGGGTGACAGGATGGATAAACAAACAAGACCTATCTATATGCTGCCTACAAAACACTCATTTTAGACCTAAAGACACAGGCAGATTGAAAATGAAGGGATAGAAAAGCATTAACATGTAAATAGACGTCAAAAAAAAAGTTGGAGTAGCAATACTTATATCATAAAATAGACTTTAAAACAAAGACTGTAACAAGAGAGAAAGAAAGATACTATAAAGTCATTGAGGGGACACTCCAGCAAGAAAATATAACAACTGTAAATAATTTATGCACCCAACATACAAGCACTTAGATACATGAAACATTTAATCACAATATAAAAGGTGTAATTGATACTAATACGATAGTAGTATGAGACCAACACCCTACTTATATCAATGGAGAGATCATCCAAACAGAAAATCAAGAACGAAACAGTGGCTTTGAATGACACATTGGGCCAAATGGATTTAACAGATATATTCAGATATTTATTTATTCATATAAAACAAGTCTCAACAAATTCAAAAAAGATCAAAGTCAGTCCACACATCTTTTGTGACCACAATGCTATGAAACTAAAAATTAACACAAGAAAGAAATCTGGAAAGAATTCAAATACATGCAGGTCAAATAACATGATACTAAACGATTAATGGACCAACCAAGAAATCAAAGAGGAAATTAAAAAATACATGGAGACAAATAAAAATGAAAACACAAAGTTCCAAATCTTTAGGATCCATCAGAATCTGTTCTAAGAAGGAAGTTTATAGCAATACAGGCCAACTGCAAGAAGAAAGAAAATTTCAAATAAACACTCTGATCTTACATCTAAAGACCTTACTCCAAAACTCAAAACCAGTAGAAGGAAGGAAATAATAAAGATTAGAGGTGAAAAAAATAAATAAATAAAACAAAAAACAAACAAACAAACAAACAAATAGGACAGATCAAGAACAAGGATCTGGTTCTTTGAAATGTTCAACATAATAAATAAACCTTTAGCCAGATTCATTAAAAAAAAAAAAAAAAAAAAAAAAAAAAAAGCCAGAGAGACAGAGAGAGAAAGAGGACTCAAATAAACAAAATCAGAAATGATAAAGGAGAAATAACAGCTGACACCACAGAAATGCAAGGTAGTAAGAGAATATTATGAAAAAATTATATGCCAAAGCATTGGACAACCTTAAGAAATGGATTAATTTTTAAAAACATATAACTTCCCAAAATCTAATCAGGAAGAAATAGAAAATTTGAACAAACCAATTATCAGCAATGAAATTTAGTCAGTAATCAAAACAAAAACAAAAACAAAATTAAAAAATATATATATACAAAAACAAAAACTCCCAATAAACAAAAGTCCAGGACTAGATGGTTTCCTTGGTGAACTGCACCACATGTAAAGAAGATTTAATACCTTTTCTTCTCAAACTAGTCCAAAAAGTAGAAAAGAAAGGAAAATTTCCAAATTAATCCTAAGAGGCTAGCATTACCTTGATGCTAAAACCAGATAAAGAGATCACAAAAAGAGAGACAGAGACAGAGACACAGAGAGAGAACTACAGGCCAATATCTCTGATGAATATAGATGCAAAATTCCTCAAAAAAAATACTAGTTAACTAGGGGCACCTGGGTGGCTCAGTCAGTTGAGTGCCCGACTCTTGATTTTTGGCTCATATCATTACCCTGTGTCAGGCTCTATGCTGAATGTGGAACCTACTTATGATTCTCTCTCTTTTTCCCTCTGCCCCACTCCCCAAGTCGTGCTCTCGCTCTCTAAAGAAAATAAAAATTAAAAATTAAAATTAAAAAAAGTAAAAAAAAAAAATTACTAGCTAACTGAATCCAACAATACATTAAAAAAATCATTCACCAGGATCAAGTGGGATTTATTCCTGTGTTGCAAGGGTGGCTCAATATTTGCAAATCAATCAACGTGATACATCACATCAATAAGAGAAAGGATAAAAAACTTTTGATCATTTCAATAGATGTAGAAAAAGCACTTGACAAAGTTCAACATGAATTCAGGATTGAAAGCTTCAAAAAAGTAGATTTAGAAGGAACATGCCTCAACATAATAAAAGCTCTATATGAAAAACCCACATCATGCTCAATGGTGAAAAACTGAAAACGTTCCCCAGAAGATCTGACTACTTTTATTCAACATAGTACTGGAAGTCCTAGCCACAGCTATCAGACAAGAGAAAAGAATAAAAAAAAAAAAAAAAAAAAAAAAAAAAAAACATTCGAATCGGTAAGATCCAGAACTAATAAATGAATTCAGTATGGTTGCAGAAGACAAAATCAATGTACAGAAATTGATTTCATTTCTCTACACTATTAATGAAGCAGCAGATAAGAAAGCAATCCCATTTACAATTAAACCAAAAATAATAAAATACCTAGGAATAAACTTAGCCAAGAAGGTGAAAACTATAAAGCATTGATGAAAGAAATTGAAGATTACATAAACAAATGGAAAAATATTCCATGCTCAGGGACTGGAAGAAGTAATATTGTTAAAATTTTCATACTCTCCAAAGCAAGCTACAGATTTAATGCAATCCCTATGAAAATACCAACAGAAGTAGAATAAATAATCCTAAAATTTGTATGGAACCACAAAAGACCCTGAACAGCCAAAATAATCTTGTAGAAGAAAAAAAAAAAAAAAAAAAAAAAGCTGTTGGAGAAACTGTACAGCAACATGCAAAGAATGAAACTGGATCACTTTCTTACAGCATACACAAGCATAAACTCAAAATGGATTAAGGACCTAAATGTGAGGAGTGAAATCATAAAAATCCCAGAGGAGAGCACAGGCAGTAATTCAATTTCTCTGACATCAGCTGTAGCAATATTTGTCTAGATATGTCTTCTGAGGCAAGGGAAATAAAAACAAAAATAAACTATTAAGACCACATCAAAATAAAAAGCCTCTGCACAGCGAAGGAGGCAATCAACAAAACTAAAAGACAACTTACTGGATGGGAGAAGCTATTTGCAAATGACATAGCTGATAAAGGGTTAGTATCCAAAATATATAAAGAACTTATACAGCTCACCTAAAAAAGAAATAATCCAATTAAAAATGGGCAGAAGACATGAACAGACATTTCTTCAAAGAAGACATCCAGATGGCCAAAAGACACATGAAAAGATGCGCAGCATCATCATCATCAGGCAAATGCAAATCAAAACCACAAAAATATCACCTCACACCTATTGGAATGGCTACAATCAACAACACAAGAAACAAATGTTGGCAAGGATGTAGAGAAATGGGAACAGTTGTGCACTGTTGGTGGGAAGGCAAACTGGTATAATCACTGTGGGAAACAGTATGGAGTTCCCTCAAAAAGTTAAAAATAGAATTACCCTGTTATCTAGTCATCACACTGTTGGGTATTTATCCAAAAAAATTCAAAAACACTAATTTGAAAGGATATATGCACCACTATGTTTATTGCAGCATTATTTATAATAGCCAAATTATGGAAGCAACCCAAGTGTCCATCAGTAAATGAATAGATAGGGGTGCCTGGGTGGCTCAGTGGATTAAGCCAACTCTTGGTTTTGGCTCAGGTCATGATCTCATGGTTTCGTGAGTTTGAGCCCTGCATAAGATTCTCTATATCCCTGCTTGGGATTCTCTCTCTCTCTCTCTCTCTTTCTGTCTCTGCCCTTTCCCCACTTATGCTGTCTCTGTCTCCCTCAAACTAAATAAATAAACTTAAAAAATAAAAATAGGTGGATAGATAGATATAGAGGAGGTTGGTAAATGGAATATTATTCAGTCATAAGAAAGAATGAAATCTTGCCATTCACAATGGCAAGAGCTACAGAGTATAATGCTGAGTAAAATAAGTCAGCCAGAGAAAGACAAATACCATATGATTTCACTTACATGTGGATTTTAAGAAACAAAACAAATGAGCAAAGGGGAAAAAAGAGAGAGTGGCAAATCAAGAAACAGACTCTTAAAAATAGAAAACAGCCTGATGGTTACCAGGGGGGAAACGTATGGGGGGATGGGTGAAATATGTGATAGGGATGAAGGAGTGTACTTGTAATGAGCACCAGGTGTGGTATGGAAGTGTTGAATCACTGTATGTTAACTATACAGCAATGAAAATTTTAAAAACTTAATAAAATAAAAAAAATATATTCTTGCAAGCTCTCAATGGCTTTCAAGTTTTAATCCCTAGTTTCCTAGGAGCTTTGAGACCCAGCCTGTCTCTCTCCCCTGATTCACCCACTTTGCTCAAGGCATGTATCCCCTAATGTCTCTGAATAGACTACATCATCTGGTGCTCTAGTATTTTTAAACAAACTTTTGTCTAGATGTATATCCCCCCACTCCAGCCCATTTAGGCACTGAACTCATCTAAGCTCTATCCACTCATTTTTTACGTCTGACGTTTTTCATGATTCTTTTCTCTCATCACATCCTAGGCATACCCTTTCATAATATTTATTTCACTATATTGCAAGTGTTGGTTAACTTGTATTTTTTCCTTGTAAGATATCTATAGTTTAGTACTAGCAGAAAATATATGTACAACAGAAATTGTGTAAATATTTAATAAATTAATGAAGGAGTCACAGAACTTTTGAGCTAGACTTTATATTAAGAAATTAGAGATCATGTAAAGATCCTCATTTTACAGAAGTACCAATTGAAGTTTTAACATGGTTCTCCAAATGTGATCTAATCAACTTTCCTTGAATTCTAAAACTTAATTTTAATTTTCCACTTTTGAATACTCTAAAATATCTCCTTCCTATGCCACTCTTTCTTCGTGTATGTGGCACCTTCCTACCTTCCTCTTTATATGTATCTCTTCTATATTTGTGTATTCAATGGTCAAGATGACACTTAAGCCAATCTTCCTATTCTCAGTCTTGTAAAGATTTCAGCTTTTGTTTATTCCACATTGATTGTCTGCTTCCCTAGCATATCTTTTTGCATTGGCAGAACTGCCAATACTTATTTTAAGAGAACAATAACTCTTTAAAGAAAGCAAAATAAAAATAGGGGGCTACCTAGAGCTGTATTAGCATCTGGTCACCATGATAATGCTTACAAATTTTTTAAAAGGATGGGTTTTAAGTATTAAGCTTAAAATCTATAGAAAGACTTCTAAGTAATTTTCCTCTTGTGAAGTTCCAAATATATGAAAATGTTTGGGTGTTGGCTGGGGCCCTTGGTGAAGCAAAGGCTAAGATAAAATTAGATATGCAAGTGATTTACTGAGAAAATGCCTATGATAGAAAATGGAATGAGGTAGGAAGGCTAAGGGACCTGGCAGAGTACCACATGGGTCTGATATTTGTGAAGAAGAAAGAGAAGAAAGTGACTTTGGATGGAAGATCTTAAGCCACAGTGCAGTTGGATAAAAATGTGGCCAGGCCAATAGGAAGTCCTTGAGTCACAGTCACCATCAGAAGAGCCCCATGCCTGGGAGGAACAGAGCTGCCTTATTATTCCTGCTGTGCTTAGTGACTGGATGGGAACAGCCTGTGGGAACTGAAGAATCAGCTTAAATGTGATGATGTATTTCAGAGTGCAAGAGCTAAGGTCATCAGCCAATTAGGTTTCCATAGTAAGATCTGTAAAGCACATGTTCCTGGCTGCCACAGTATGTTTTACATTGCATGGCTTAGGTCACTGGGAAATTTATTTGGTGCAACATTAATTAGCATCTCATTCATATTTGGAAGTTATTTTATCTGTTGAAGGTAGGTTTTGTTTTTTGTTTTGATACATTTCAAAAAAAAAAAAGTTGCAGCTAGAAAGAATAGACAATTTTCACATGCATTCAATGGAGAAAATCTTGTTTTGTCCCTTTAGTCATACCCTCGCTAACATGACAGGTACTAATTATCAGCATATTGAATATTACCAAAAAGCTTGTTTGTGTATATTACATGTGTGCATATTTACATGTGAAACATTCAAAAGAAGTGCCACCAGGGTTTCCTGGTGGCTCAGATGGTTAAGCATCTGACTCTTGATTTCAGCTTTGGTCCTAATCTCGGGGTCATGAGACTGAGCCCCACTTTGGGCTCTATGCTGAGAGCACAGAGCCTGCTTGGGATTCTCTCTCTCTCCCTCTATCTCTGCCCATCCCTCAATTGTGTGCCCCCTCTCTCCCTATCTCAAAATAAATAAATAAAACTTTTAAAATAGTCTCCCCAAAATGTGCCCTTTTTCTCTTTTGCATGTTTACTACTTTGACCTGGAGGTAATGGAGACCTTGTGGGTTCAAAAGAAACATTTGCTCCTCCTTTGACTGCCTAGAAGAATATAAATTGGGGATCTTCCTAGAATAAGAGTTATTACCAAAGATAATTTTTATCTAAGTGACCCATCTGTATGGTAGGGCACACATCTAATTACCAAACATATGTTCTTCTTATTGCTCTGTGAATTATCTTCCTCCCCTTTGAAGCCCCAGGGCCCTACCCTATTTCTTAACTCAGAATGGAAGATATACTTCATTTTATTACCTTTCTGTCTTTGAATCCCTCATCAATGTGGGGTTCCGGGATATGTGAAATAATATTTAATTTTCTCCTGCTAATCTGTCTTGTGTTGGCTTAATTCTTAGACTTGCCCAAAGAACCTTTGGATGGTAGAGAAAACTTTTAATTCCCAAAATATTTAATAGCAATATTAATATTTTTATCACTTTATGTATGTTAATTTATAAAACTGATTAAAATATTAATGAGCAAACAAGACTAAAACAACGAAAAGTTTGACTGAATTTTAACTACACATTCAAGATTTTTAAGACTTTATTAAAATACAAACTATGAGTTCAAAATTATATACCAAACATATATTAATGTGGTTCATGTTAACTGTATATTTCAACTTCATTGTTAAAAATTTAAACTTTTCTCTCTACCCATCCTTTTTGTCAAATAGAGTATGAATCAGCCCTAAGAAGCCCAGTGTGTTTATATATGGGTCTATATGGGTAAGTGATATGGTTTCAAAGTACACGAACCTCTAAAATTTTCTGATAAAACTACTTGTGGTTTTATGACCATCTATACATTTTAAAGTTATTTGCAAGTAAATATTGTTATTAATTCAACACAAGTAAAGAGAAGCAACACTATGTAATCGCTCATGTCCTTTGATTGCAGATAAAGAAGAGATACGTGTTCCACAATTAATGTATGGTTTTAAGATTTACTGGTATTTGCAAATTATCACTAATCTTAAGACTTCTGGGCTTGTATGGCCCTTTCTTAACTTGGGAATTCTGTCTGCTACATCCTTTTAAAGATAACTGTCAGTATGATTTATCACTTGAAAATCTGCCTTATTGCCTTTTTGCCTTGCACATCCCTAAAGTTAATTGTATGTCTCTAATATGGGCAGAATGGCACATGATCATTGTGAATTTAAAGATTTCCCATTAACTTGTATGTTTCCTACTCTTTATGTGTATCCTTACTTTCCAATTATATTTTTATCTATAATAGGAAACAAAGGCTCTAACAGGCATTAATTGAAAAGTGAAATGCTTTTACATTGGTATCATTCTGTTTTTATTTCATTATGAAAATTAGTGCTCATGTTTTCATTATAGAAAGAAAATTAAAAAGCAAAACATTTTCTTTATGAGGAAATTAACCTTACATTCTAAATCTTATGTCAAATAATTTTATTAAAATTAGAAAACAGGAACAATATTTTTGGTTTACATGAAATACACATTTTAATATCAAGTTAGTATTTATACATGATTTAATTTCAAAATAACTTTAGAAATAAGAAAAAAAAACACATGATGGGATTCAGGCACACTCTCAAAATTATACCACTGTGGGATACTGAGTGTTTTAAGCTGAAAGAATTTGAGAAAATGGCAGAAGCTTGAATATCACTCTGACCTCCTTCCACTCCTCGCCTTTCTTCCCCAAAACAGGTCACAAAACCCTTATGTGAGAGGTGTTCTCCATATACCCTGCCTTCCCTCAACCCAGAGCACAGAGGTATCCTTATATTCAAAAATAAAGGGATGCTAGCTAAAAAGAATCCTAAGAAACAGACATTGCTGTTTTCCCCATTTTACCACAATAACCTCATATTCTTCCACAACTGTGCACTTTTGATCAAACCTAACATAAAAATACACAGGTGTGCTTCTCTAGGTTTTCATTTTCTTATAAAGTCTCCTACATCACATAAAACTTCTATTAAATAAATTTGTATGTTTTTCTCCTGTTAATCTGTTTTTGTCAGTTTAATTCTTTGGCCCAACCAGAAGCACTATAAGCACTTCTCAAAAACTGTGAGATAACTTTTTAATAAAAATAATACTGTCTTCTTCAATGTATTGAGTTTTGTAACATGAATTTTTAAATGCAAATGTGCTCCTTCCTTTTTTGACACTACATACCTTGTGGACACCATGAAAATATTTTTGATACACTCAAAATAAAATTTATTATCAAAAGTTATGATATTTTATATAAATTTCTCCTTGAAATATTTGGATTAAAGATCTGTTCAATACTAGAGAAACTGAGAACATACACTCATATAATTTATTAATGCAAATAAATAAATATATGATCATTAGTCACTTCTCAATTTTTAAATACAAAAAGTCTCATTTTCTAATATTCTGCTGTTTCTAGACTAACAGATGTCTTTTGACTATGCTCTTTGACAAAATCTGTGTTCTTTTCCATTACAAAATACTTTTCAAATAATCTACACATTTTTCTGATTTAGGTTATTCTTTCCCTACATGCTGTGTATACTGGAATCTAAAATATCAATAACCAATAGGGTAATAGGTGTACGCACAGAGAGAATTGGCAAACAATGCTCAAACAGCTGCTGTGTTGACAAACTGAAGTCAAGTGCTCCTAAAGAGAGAAGGCAGAAGAAAAGTCCTAAGAATATACTGGCAGAAGAGTTCAAATAATATAACCTGACTATGGAGAACTATAAAGTAACACAGACATATAGGCTGACTATCCAAACAAATGAAGTGATTCATTTTAAACAAAAGGTTTGCCTTTGAGGTAGTGATGCTCTAAGCTGCTGTGAATTTGATTCAGCCACTAGCAATACCAAGCACTGCTTAATCAATGTGTTCTAAATAAATAAATCAGCCAATAGAGGATATCAGCAATTCTCTCTCTCTCTCACACACACACGCACACACACAATTAATTTATTCGATATGATAGTCACAAATGTAAAACAAACAAATCCCTACATAATTATTGTCATATATATATATATGTATACATAGTATATATATATATATATACTATGTATACATATATATATATGTATACTATATATATATATATATATATATATATATATATATATGTATACTATGTATACATATATATACATATATAGAGACAAAGTATCCTATCTGGCAACATATTGTAGTCTATATATATATATATATATATATATATATACACACACACACATAGTATGTATATCTATATATAGTACGTATATACTATATAGTATGTATACATAGTATGTATATATATATAGTATATATATATGTATACATATGTGTATATATATATATATATATATATATATATATATATATATAGACTACAATATGTTGCCAGATAGGATACTTTGTCAATTTACCCCATTTTTATTAGATGAGATCTAAAGTAGAAATGTCCAGTACAACTATAACATGAGTCATAAAAAAGTAAAAACAAAATAGGCAAACTTAAGCTTGATAATATATCTTATTTAAACCAGTATGACCAGAATATTATTTTCATATGTAATAAATATACAGGTATTAATGGGATATTTTACTTTTTTATATTAAGGTTTTGATACCTGATGTGTATTTTATATTTGCAGCACATCTTAATTTGGAATAGCCAATTTTGAATTGCTGCACTGGACTGCAGAAATGAAGAAATTCTTATAGAGTATTGATTCCCAGAAGTTGTATTCTCTATACAGAGTCTGAATTAACCTGATGACACAGTTGTCCCTATTTGTTTTTGCAAAACTTGCTTACAAGTCTGATGACATTAGAAACTTTGTTTTCTCTGTCTTTGATGGGGCAGGCACAATTCCAGAGGTGCAAAATTAAGTAGTAAATTTGTTTTTCACAACTAGAACCCTTTGTAGGTTCTTATAAATCTAAAAGGAAGACTAATAATTTAACGTTAATTAAGAAAGACTTGCTTTAGGGGCGCCTGGGTGGCTCAGTAGGTTGAGCGTCCAACTGCGGCTCAAGTCATGATCTCACAGTTTGTGAGTTCGAGCTCCGCGTCGGGCTCTGTGCTGACAGCTCAGAGCCTGGAGCCTGCTTTGGATTCTGTGTCTCCCTCTCTCTCTGCTCCTCCCCTGCTCACACACTCTCTCTCTCTCAAAAATAAACATTAAAAAAATTATGAAAAAAAGAAAGGCTTGCTTTAGGCTAAGGGAGTATTTCTTTTTTTTAATTTATTTTAAGTCCAGAATAGTTAACATACAGTGTTATATCAGTTTCAGGTATACAATATAGTGTGATTCAACACTTCCATACAACACCCAGTGCTCATCACAAGTGCCATCTTTAATCTCCATCACCTATTTCACCCATCACCCTACCCACCTCCCCTCTGGTAACAATCAGTTTTTTCTCTACAGTTAAGAGTCTGTTTCCTAGTTTGTCTTTCTCTCTCTCTTTTTCCACTTTGATCACTTGTTTTGTTTCTTAAATTCCATATGTAAGTGAAATCATATGGCATTTGTCTTTATCTGACAGAATTATTTCACTTAGCATTATACTTTTTAACTCCACATCGTTGTGAATGCAAATAGTAAGATTTCATTCTTTCTATGGCTGAATAATATTCCATATATATATATATATATATATATATATGGATATGGAATTATATATATAGTATACATATTACATATATATTGTATGTATTATATATACAACCTCTTCTTTTTAAAAATATTTTTAAATTTTTTTTTGAGAGAGAAAAAGAGAGAGAGAGAGAGGTAGAGCGAGAGGGAGACACAGGATCTGAAGCAGACTCCAGGTTCTGAGCTGTCAGCAGAGTCCGATGTGGTGTTCAACCGCTGAACCATGAAATCATGACCTAAGCAAAAGTTGGAAGCTCAACTGACTGAGCCACCCAGGTGCCCCTATACCACCTATTCTTTATTCGTCTTCAGCATTCATGGATACTAGGGTTTCTTCCATAATTTGGCTATTGTAAATAATGCTGCATGTATCCCGCTGAATTAGTGTTTTTGTATTTTGGGAGTAAACACCCAGTAATGTGATGACTAAATCATAGGATAGTTCTATTTTTAATGTTTTGAGGAACCTCCATACTGTTATCCACCATGGCTGCACCGGTTTGCATTCCCACCAACAGTGTAAGAGGGTTCCTTTTTTTCCATATCTTCACCAATACCTGCTCTTGGCTTTATGTGGATTATTATTTTTTTTTAATAGCAATGTTATGGTGTAAATATCGTCCTCATTTTACATATGTAGAAACATTCTGAGAGCAGTTAACTGACTTGTATTGCTTGTAGATACCGTGCATCTAATAAATTTTGAATAAAGGAAATGTGGTTCTATGGCCAACATTATATATATTTTTAAAAGTTTTATCTAATTTAAGTTAATGGCTTTCATTAGTAAGGGCTCAATCTGCCCTCATTATTTATCATTTTAACTACTGAAGTGGTGCTCAAATTAAAAGGTAGATTATACAATTATTAAGAACATGGGCATCAAAGGCAAATTCTCTTGATCCAAATTGAAACTCTGATGCTCTTAAGTACAACTTGAGCAAGTTATTCAATATTTGTGGGACTTGTTTTTCTTCTTTGCAATAGATGCGTTAAAAACAGCATCCCCAAAACAAAGAGTTATTGTCCTTAGACATTGTTTTGTATGTAGTAACTCTCAATAAATGTTAGCCGTTATTACCATCTGTCATATTAATATATCTTCTAATTAGTTCCTGGAACAACAACATAACATGTTTCTCCCAATACTTCCCAGTAGACAACTTTTTAGGATCTATCTAAACACAGATTGTATACTGGTTGTTACATTAGTTTCTTTTTACCCATCGTATCTGTGCTAAACATCTCTGCTTGTTTAAGACCTCTATCAGAATATACCTGTAGGCTACTAATTTTGTATAAAAAATGCATCTGTAGGCTAATAACTGAATGGCAAAATATGTGTGAGGACAAAAAGATACTTCCCAATCCCTAGTACAACAGATAGGCTGCTATATCTAAAAGACTGATACATATGTTGGTTCTCATATGTTAACTAATTACAATTGTCTCCTTTGGAATTTCTTTCATCAGATCATCTTGACTTTTTCTGCAATGTTGATTATTACATAGAACTCTTTAGATTTAGTTAGATTTGCTGAAGCCATCAATGTAGTCTGAATCTGGGTCACATTCTCATTTTCAAAAAGATAATTTACTACAAAATTGTTATGAAGTTTCTTCCTACTCTTGAAAATTCCAATAAAGTTTCCAAAGTTCTTCAAGTGATTTTAATTTAATCAGAAGTTGCTGGTTTTAATTACTGAATCTGTCTGCAGTTTATGAGCTCATACAGATTATGTCATCTCTTATGGTTAAATACAACTTCAAGTTTACCTCATCATTCAAGCCTGTAACCTTTCTTTCCATTTACTGTGCTTTGCCTATTGATCCTATTTGGAACATGCTTTACTTTTTTCTTTTTGTTTTGTTTTGTTTTGTTTTCTTTGACTAAGAAACTTGGCCAAAATCCTGAAGTGGGCCAGACAAACACTTGCTGTTTACAGCAACAAGAGAAGAAAGCCAAAGTCTTTCCATGTACCACTTTCCCCTCTATGACCTTCCTAGGGAGACACACCCCTAAGGACTTCTGATATCTTTACTGACTCAGTTGGGCTGGGTCAAGTTTTCACTTCCAGCGCTGCTAATATGGCTTCCCTAATACTTTTTCACCAGATACACACCCTCCTCTTTTTCAGAGGTATAGTTCATGCATAATTTTCTTGAAAGAATAAAAACCAAGTTTTTAATGCAGTGATAGTCAGTTAGGGGAAAAAGTATAGATATTCACAGCCTTCCCCTGCCCCAGCCATCAAGGGAAAATTTATTTGTTACATATCAAATCACAGGCCTTTGTTGAGCAAGGAAGGGTAATACACAAGTGATAGACTGACTAATTCCCAGAGTATCTAAACTGATTTTTATGTACAGGAAGCTATTTAAAGAAAAAAAGATAAAGATCTTGAAACTTGGGATTGGATTATGACAATGGAGCAGAACGGAAATCCAGAGGGGTTGGAATATGGAGTTTGGAGGGAGAGACCCCAATGGAGATTAGAACAATGGCTGGAGTTTGGAGGGAAGATCCAAATGAGTATTAGAACCATGGAGACTGTGTGATACTTTAAAGAGATGGATAGAGGCATATTATTGTGTACTCTGCAATAGGGCACCCTCTTTGCCACCTTTTCAAAAGATTTCGCTAAAGACATAATATTTTGAAGAGCTTTTTGAGTCCATTTTTTTCTTTCTTTTGAATATAACACTAAAATCCATCCATACAGAACGGATTTCAATGTGGGAACAGAAAGGACAAGTTTTATTCTGTGTACATGTTTTTAACAACAAAATACTAAAATTCATTTAATGCAAAATGATGTATTTTCTGAGCTCCTTTTTTCTCCCGTTATATCTAAGAGTAAATTTCTTGCATTGCTTCTCTATAGTGAAAAAAAAAGTCATTTCATATATCGAGCTCATTTCTCTCCTTCCTGTCTGTGACTAATTGATTCTTCTATTACCACATCATCTTAATACCAATGATCAACCTGTTTAAAACCAGTTAATTATTAATCAGAGCATGACCATGTTTCCAACTATGATAGTTTTAGTGTCATTTGGTTTCAGTTGTATGATATGTGGGCTTTCTATCTTCTTTGTAAATGTAGATTTTAAAAATAAAGAACTTTCTCAGGTAATATACCATTGTGCATGCACAAACATGTGCTTAAGATTGCACAATTTCTTAGCCTAAAGTATTTCTACTTATTTTATATTTTTTCTTTAAAGGTATTATATGGTTATCTTATGATGGTATAGTCAAATATGATTTGTTTTTATTGTAATTAATAAATTAAAATTATTGTTTTCAACCAAGAGCTTATCTACAAACTCATATATATACCCATATTTACTGGTATAAACTTTAAACCAATCTTTTTCTCTCTCTTACATTCCTAAATTTAACTAACTTTAACCATTCTAGTAGACTATGTTCTAATGTTAAAATTCAACATTTTAATGGAAATTCAAAGCAGTAAATGGATAATATATACAAAACATATATCTTGCTATGAAATTACATTTGAATTATAATATAACCCTTACATTCATATTTTATGAACCATAAAAGAAAATAAGCATGTGGAAACTGGTATATATAACATTATTATTAATGAGAGGAGATGAGACTGTATAGAGATATTAATAGAAATATTAATAGAGAGACTGGAAACTCAGAATACAGATTATGAATAGGATGTTACAGGAAAGTCAATAATACTTGGCAGTAATGACTCTTCTAATGATTTTAATAAGAATGCAAAAAGTGTGTGAATTCCACAAGATAATTCTGAATGAGCTGTAAAGGGGGCTGCAGATGTTTTTACTGTAAAAAAAAAACTGGTCATATAGACATATAAATGACTAAACAAAAGTATTTATAATATCCTGTGTACATTTAGCTCTGGGAACTAGCCTGAAATAAATCATATTAATTTTAAATTTGTTTTCATTCTGATAATAGGCACTAAGGAAGCAACCTCTACTAGGAACATCAAGGAGCATAACAGAGAAACAATGAAGTAGATTTTCCTTTCTACTAAGCAAAGGTTCAAGCTTTTTTGTAAAATAGATTCTATGCTAATGAAGGACAAGAAAGTCTAAGAAAACATTCATTAATGAGGGCTGCCTATTAGTCTAATAAATAGAATTGTACCTGTCCTCCTAGGGTGTGTCCTTAAAATTTTAAATGGCTTGCTCAAATACTTAGCCCAAATGATGACAATCAGCATGATGTCTCTGAAATAATAAAAAACAAAGTGCAAAAGGAGGAAAGGGAGATGGAAAGAAGAAAGGAAGAAAGGAAGAAAGAAAGAGAGAGAAGAGGGAAGGATATTTGGAAGGGAGAGAGACAAATAAAGGAGGAGCTTTTCTCCATAATACTACCTTAAATGAATGTTAGTTCTAGCCCCAGATTACTTCATTCAAAGGACTGATGGACTGGTATAAGCAACAATGCTTATTCCTGTGTTTCTGGTTTGGTTGCCTGTGTGTGTGTGTGTGTGTGTGTGTGTGTGTGTGTGTGTGTGAATGTGTGTGTTTGGTAAACTGTATATAACAGCACATGGATGAACATGTTTGATGTATATAAGCAATTTGCTAATTGCATACTGCATTATAAAAGTATTTGTGAAAGAAAAGTACTTAGAAAAGGGCATAAATTTTCCCCAGCCCTCATCCATTAATACAGTTCACTCTTACAGAGAAAACCCAAATCAATAATGACAAAAGCAAAAGGGCTCAATTTCCCCCAAAACAGGGAGGAATAGGCAAATAACCTTATTTAATTTAGAAATAAACAGTCATGAGACAATGTGAGAAGGGTCACTAAAATAGAACTTTGCAAATAGACTACATTTGGCCCAGGAATACAGTTATCTTGGATAAAATAATGTTAAACTCAAAGACAGAGATTAAGAAAGAGAGTTTTCAGCAAGATTAACCTTCTTAAATTCATCACAGATCCCACCACTCTCTATAGTTAGGAGTGAGGAATTTGAATTTGGGGATCTTGCAGATCAGAGAGGAAAGAATTTGATGGGATGAAGGAAACCTAGAAGGGTTCCTAGCGTTTGGGGCTAAATGGTCAATAAGGAAAATGGAGGTGGAGGTGAGAAAGAGAATATCATAAAACAGAGATATTTATTTTTTATCATCTTCAGTGTTACAAGGTAAATTCCAAAACCCTACAACAATAGTTTACCAACAAATTGCACATTTTGAGAAATTTACAAGGAAACATACTGTGTACTTTTTATATTAATGTATGAATTTTATCCACCTCTGTTTTAACTTCACCTAAATAGCTTTCATGACAATCACATGCGATAATGCATAATGGATTGCTCTGAAAAATTTTAAACACTATAATAATAATGAGAAGACAGTGAATTTATAGGAAAATGGAGGACTAGGGAGTAGTATATTATCGTGCCTTTTAAAAATTATGTGCTAAGAAAAATGGTGTGCTGCTGAAAGCACACATTTGTATTTATTTCTTTCCTTCAGATACTTGACGGGCAGTTTGCTGTGATTTCATTAATTTAGATTGGTTGGAAAAGAAAAAAAGGAAAAAAAAATAATTGCCTGCATTCCTAAACAAGACTTTACGCGCGCGCACACACACACACACACACACACACACACACACACACACACACCTATCCACCATTGGTTATCCTTCTCCCCCGTTATCCATCCAATCCTCATCATTTAGAACTGTCTGAAGAGTCCTCATCTCAGTTATCTGTCTGAGCTCTATGCACCTTGCTCATTCCTCTATTTTCCTTCCTGTCTGCTCAGGTCACAGGAAGAGAACCTATCTTTGATTAATAATAGTAAAGAAAGAATTTGGGTAGATAAAGGAAGCTCACTTAGTGGAAGAAGCAATCAGAGAGAGCACTCAGTAGACCCTTGAGGAGTTGTGGGAAGTGCAGCCAGTTCAAGGGAAGGCTAAGAATACAGAGCTGTGTAACTGAAGGAGTTGAGGGTGCAGAAGCAAAGAGTTCTGAAGTTATACCCTTGCACATAATTTCCTAGGTGTGTGTGGTCAAGCTATATAGCTCTCCACATTGTAGTTTCCTTACTTCTGAAACTGTGGGATTTTTTTTTTTTAATTTAAGCATCTAATCCAGGGGTACTTTTGTTTTACAGCAACAGATTATAGCTTGGGCTATTATTTGTGTACGTGGCTCTCAAATTTACATCTCAGGCCCAGACCTTTTGCCTAAATTTCAGACTTGGATATCTCACCAGTTAATTGGCATCTCTTCTTAGCTGTTTCATACCCAAGACAACCAATGTATCAAAAACTGAGCTCCTGATGTTTCCTTCCAAACTTGCTTTTCCTTCCTTGTAAATTATCTCAATGCTAAAGCTGGAAACTTTGGAGTCACTCTTGATCCTTTCCCTCACAGCTATAACATCATAATTGTAAGCAAAGTCTGTAGCTATACCCAGAATCTGACTACCTCCATTGGCACCATCTAGTCAAGGTCTCCATTATTTATCGATTGAATACTGCAGTAGCCTTCTTAGTATTTTGCATGTTCTTGCCTTTGCCCACTCTCCCCATAATTTATGCTTCACTTCGGAACTAGAGTTGTGCTATTAAATGTCAGTCATTGAGTAGAATACAACCTTTTCTACTCAAAAACCTCCAGAACTTTCCATCTCATCTATAATAGTGTCATTATAATGAACTCTAAGTTTTCTATTAGACTTCATCCCCTCATCTTCCCCTAAACCCCAATACTTACTCTTATTCAACCAAACATGTGTCCTTTATGTTCCTAGAAAAAAACTAGGGAAGTTCCTGCCTAGGATCTTTTGCACCCTGTGTCCTCAGTCTAAAATATTCTTATATCTGCTTGGTTTATCCCATCACTGTCTATACTTAAATACTAACTTCTCTGGACTCTTTAGCTATAATTTTAATCATTTGTGTTCCACCTTTCCCAATACTGCCAATTCTCTTTTTTACTTTTTCTCCTCAGCATTTGTGACCATATACATAAATATAATTATATTCATGTTTCACTTGTACTTCAGATATATGCCATAATAGGATGTAAGCTCTATTAGAGTGGGTATTTTTCACCTCCTTTTTTCACTATTTTATCTTCAGCATTGAGAACAGTGACTGACACAAAGTAGACACTAAAGTGTTTACTGAATGAAGAAATAAATCACAATTTAAAATTATACTTAGGGGCGCCTGGCTAGCTTAGTCTGTAAGACATGCAACTCTTGATCTCAGGGTTCTGAGTTCGTGCCCCACATTGGATGTAGAGATTACTTAAAATCTTAAAAAATAGAATAAAATTATACTTAAAAACATGTTCAGTGAAATATGTAATTGAATCGTGTATAATTGAATCAAATAATCTATCCTCTGGATAGGTTTTAGTCACCTAGAAATAGTTGTAGGTTAAAGTGAGCTTCTTTTCTGTGTAGAAACATTATCCTATGTTACTCAAAGACATGTTTGGAAAGGACCAGAAAGAATCAGAAATTTCCTTGCCTGAAATAAGTAAAGGATATTATTTATTAGAAGGCCAACCTTTTAACATGTTTGTGGAAAAAATAAAAAAAACCTGTATTGTGTTGGTTATATATGGACTTTGGGGTGGACATAGTTCATAACTATATGAAAGCTAGGAAATTGGAAGAAGAGATAAATGTCTTTAAAAAAAAATCTTCAGGATAAACAGATCAGGCTCACTGAAGGCAACATAACAGCATACAGTGGTGTACAGAATTCACCAAGCATTTCAAAGGCAACACAACCATCTATCCCCAGAGAGAGCATAATTTATCTCTGACCAGATCAAATTGTGTTCCTCGAGGATGCTCATGCTTGTCAGTTTAGTGATAAGCTGAAATTTGGCTTATAGGTAGTATCCATAATTTACTTTATATTCCAGGAGAGTTGAGGACAAAGAGAAAATGATGTTGGTAAAAGAGGAAGGGGGAAAAATATTAGTCCTACATAATTAAAAGTTGAATTCAAAAGTAAAAACCTGTTGAAGCTCATATAAGGTATTTTTTATTTATGTTTATGACAATGACCTAGTTATTATTTTCCATGTTTTTAGAATCATGTTTTCTTTGACACAATATCTGCATCACTTCTGCTGTTGGAAGTGGGCCATCATTTAAGATTTGATGGTAATAGGACCACTTCTACCATGATGCAAGCCAATAGGAAGGCACAGGCTTAGTGCAGCCAATCTCATATTCCCAGCTGAGGCTCTGGACAAGAAACTGTGATTCAGAGGGAGAATATTTTAATAATTATTTCAATGTTTTTTTGTGGTGATATCAAGCATCTACTGGCATCAGTTTGGAGGGTGGCTTCAGTGTCCAGCATCTGCATTAGCTATGTCCTAACCATCTCTTCCATTGGCATGTGCATGTGCATGATTACTACACCCACTCTTAGCTGGGTTTTGTTTGTTTTCGAGCATGGTTCTCAGCTTTGTAATTCAAAGAACCTTCTGTTTGAATTAAAACAATTACACATCTTTTATTTATTACCAATATGTTGACTGGTTAGATAGTATAGGTATGCAAATAATTTCTTCTAGCAGAAAATATGTATTTGGTGAGATGGTTGGTTATATGCTACATAGTTTACCACAGAATAAGTCTAAGAATTGAAATAAAGTATAACTTAAAACAAAAACCCTGATAAGTAAAAAGAGGGGATATTGAAATTCAAAGAGGGAACATCAGATCAATGAAACAGCAGTCCACATCTATGTTACTGAAGCATGAAACAGGAAAATATGGCAATGAGAAAGCGTTTAGAGCCAGTAGGCCTTTAAACCCTAATACAGAAACTAAAAAGGGAAAACCTGAGGGTAAAATGCACTCAAGCCTTGAAATTGAAACTGAAGGAGACAACCCAAAGGCAACAATCACTGGAGCCTGGATTATCACTCTGAAGGAACAGAGAGAGCCTAAGGGCAAAACTGCATTCAGGCCCAACTGTGAGTTTGAAAAGATCCCTTCAGGGCAAGACTCATTCTCATTCTAACAGTTAGTTTGAACCCAGTTTTAGGGGCAGCATGCTCAGTGCCCTGGAATTGGAAAAGTAGGCAAGTAACTAGGGGTGGCCTGCACTTTTTATAAAGTAATAATGAGTCTAATTGGTAAGAGCCAGGACCTGGCAAGCATTTAAATGTGCATTTTAGAGCTTATGAGAAAATTAGGCAATGAAGGACAAAAAGAGAAAATGGGATTGGCATGGGAGTAGCACATACTCATAGAACCTGTACTGGATATAACACTGTGATCCAGAGCCAATATGCACATCTCCTCACTCAGTGTATATTAATACCTATGCACTGATCTATTTTCATAAGGGTAAAATTGTCTAGGAAATCAACCCAAATTGTACTCTGATAATTGATCTCCTTACCATTTAGAGGAATAATATAAAATTGGCATATCTTAAAATTAGCTATGTAGAACACTGATTCCAATACCCTTCTCTTAAGCAATAAACATCTTGAATATTACACATTGACAAGTATGAGGTATATTAAAACAATTTTATTGATATTCAGAGTCACAGTTAGTCTCCCTGAAATGATCACCAGCCCACAGCTTAATATGGTTAATGAGTAAGACTGTCTACATTAGTGGTTTTCAAACTGTCCTCACAGATCAGCAATATTGGTATCACCTAGAAACTTTGGGGAAATATGCTAGGGACCCAGCTCAGATGTTTTGAATTTTGGGGATAGGACCCAGCAATGTGTGTTTTATTAAGGCTTCCAGATGATTGTGATTTAAGGTTAAGTTTTAGAATTACTAGTCTAGAATATTATCAGTATGGCTACTATTCCAGAAATTTTTAGCCCAGAAAATGAATTTGCAAACAACTTTGTTTGTTTCAAGAACTTCCTAACACATCTGAACAATAAACTATACAATGACCCCCTCATATAAGTTATATTTTCTAAGAAAAAATAGATATTCAATTGGGCTGATCCAAATGACTATTTACTCACAAGGCTTCTTTCAAAACAATTATGAATATGCCATCCCTTGAACTTTGGTGATAAGGTGAGTGTTGTGTTGAATCTGAACTTCTACCATCTTTTTGCTAACCTCTCCAAATGTTTCTAGGAATGAAAAGGACAGGATTTTCTTAGGATATATATTTATGTATATACATATTGTTCTCAAATACTTTAAGCACATCTCTTTTGAAAGCTTTTATCTTAGTGGACAGATGCTTTATTAGTCAGAAAATTACTATTAGTCTCAATGTATTTTCTTCATTTCCTTTAAGTAAAAGTTCATAATGAAGACGACAGGTAGTGACCACTGACAGAGCCTGCTTGAGATTCATTCTCTCTCCCTCTCGCTGCTCCTCCCTGACTCATGCTTTCTCTCCTCTCTCAAAATAAATAAACTTAAAAAAAAAAAATAAAAAAGGTCTCAGTAAACCAGCCTCTGATAGACCAAATCTTGCTATATATTCCAAAACACGGGAGATTTTTTCTTAAACCTGTCTTATTTTGTCTATAAAAGTCTGGTTCTGGGAGAGATCTTCTCTCCATCCAGTCATCCAGTCACCCAGCCATCAGCAAACAAATTGTGATTGACAACCAACAATTAGGTTGAGAACTCAAGACAAGACTCACAAGCAAGAATTTGACTGTTTCCAGACCATATGGGTTTGTCCCAGTCTAAGTTCTTACACCTTTCCACTAAACTCCAAAGGTTTGTACTTATTTTTTTTTTCTAAATGACATACTTACACCAAAAATATTAGACTTACAGTGGCCATTGGGGAATTTTATATATGAACAAAATTATTCTTTTGAGAGGCACTTTAAAATGAAAGAAAACAAACATTCAATGATTGTTTGGTTGGTTTTTATTGGAATAAGAAAGTTTCCAAAAGACTCACGGTTCAAAATTGCTTCCTTAAAATATTCCTTGGCCAAGGCAAACAAAAACATGCAGAAAACTTAAAACTCTCACTTAGATCCTCCAACCTCAACTTAAGCCTAATGGCTTTATTTTACTAGTCTTCTTCCCTCATTCTATGCATATTATTACCTGGCTGCTCCTACTCCTTTTTCTGCCCTGTTCCCTTTCTCTTGTGACCAGATAAAAATAAAGCTCAATGACATCTTAAAGAAGACACACACACACACACACACACACACACACACACACACACTCCCTTCAAAATAGGAAAATACTCTTATGGCAAAACTTTCCAAAACAACAAGCCAAAGAGAAATTTAGACAATTAGAATAATTTCAGGAACATATAGAGTTCTTACATCTGTATCAATTAAGTTCATATGTTATTAGAAACCACAGATGAAAAAAAAAAGGAAAAAATAAAATTGAAAAGTAGAATAAAAAGGTCTTGAAGATAACTTAAAAGACTGCAAATTGCATATGAACTCAGAAGGGTTTAGAAAAAAATGTACATGTTTTGCAGTCTTTTAGCTGTTATCCTAAATTGTTTCCAATGAAAACAGACTGAACTTAACTTCAGGCTGGAAATAAAGAATTAGTTCACTAGGGACTTAAGGAATAGGATCTTTGAACTTCACACACACACAGAAATAGATTTGAAACAGATGTGAATCCAGCTCTTTCCCCACTTTTTGTGAATGACTGTAAGCCAAAAATAGGGGATGTAGTAATACATAGCAAATTTGTCTTAAACATTTTATAAGTAGAAAGATCATTTTGCTAAACGGCTAAATATTAAAACATAAGGGGATGCAGAGATGGGGGGACGTGGAGGAATTTGAGTCTAAAAGTAGAATGGAGAGCCTTGTATATTATGCTCTAAAGCTGGGATTTCATCATGTACTATAGCCAAATTTTTGAAGAGGTTTAATTTGTAGTTACTGTAAATGTGGTAAGACATTATCAGATTTAAGAATTAGAAAATTTTCTCTTGTGATAGCATTAAGGATACATTGAAAGGGTACAAAACTAGACTCAGAGCAAGTAGATTCAATAAGACTTAGAAACATTTTCTCTAAATTCACGTCTATTTCGTATGTCAAAAGTGCTGTCTTTTCATAAAAGTCAACCCATTCAGTATGTAACCACTAGATATGTTTTACAGATGATCACTTGACCACATTAACACTCTTTTAAAATGTTTGGCAATTTGTTAGCTTTTTAATTAAAGCTTCTAACAAGTATCCATTTTCAAGTGTCCATTCTATTCAACAAAGACCACCCACTCAAACTATATACTTTTTATGTATGCATGTATGTATGTGTGTATATACATGTGCACATATATATATAAATGTGTATATATATTTAATATGTAACATACACACAATACTAGATTCCTGTGCATATAACCATGTAACCCCTGTTTTGTCTGCCTCCTCAATATCATACACTTCTTTCTACCATGCTTAACTACTCTTTGCAGTTTCACAATGGCCTTATCATGATTGCTCTTGCAAAACTGTGCCTTTGTTTATGGTATTTTCTCTATTGAAATTTACTTTCTCACATCTCCAACAGTCAAAATCCAATTCATCCTTTTAAGACTACCTTCAAAAGCCATTTTTCCCACTGCTTTCCTAACACTCCTAGTCATAATAAAATTGTTCTACTATTCTGTGGGTAGTTATATCTGGCTTTCCTGTTCACTGTGAGTTTTGAAGGGAATAAACAGCTTCTTGTGTATCTGTATAAACTCCAATGCTTAAAAAAAATACAAGGTAAATGAATGGAGTAAATGGATGAATGAATGAATGAATGAATGGATGAATAAAGTAAATGAATGAATGAATAGAGTAAGTGGGTAGATTGACTGATAGCTAATCATTTGTATAAAGTTTTCCTTCTTTCCTTCATTAGATGATAAGTAAGTGATTCTTTGAACAAATATTTTACTTCCTTTGTAATGACTTCCTCATAATACACAGTGCAATGCTCTCAACACAGTGGGTAATCAATACCTGCTGTTGACTGTTGAAGTAAAATAAATTTACAAAAATAAACTAGGCTTGTTTCTAGTAATGAAACTCCCGTTGGTGATTTTTGGCATGCTAAATGAAATCACCACGGGAAAGTTCATGAATGATATGCTGAATATTCCAAATGAATACCATACTTTCAGATACATCACCATTGATGGCATTGAAAATCAAGTAAGTCTCAAAAGGGAAAAAGTTCTGGATGTCATTAATGATTCAGCTATTTGTCCTTTTCCCTTTGGGGCTGAGTACACTGATGCTATTACACTGAATTACATGAAATTGTACGATTAGAAATGCCTTTCTTCAAATACACTATAAAAAGGAAACTTGGCTTATAGATTTGGCTTATTAGTAAGAATAATGTGATGCAGGAGAAAAGCATACAGGCCTCCTGAATCTTTAATATAGTTAAAGTCAGGAAATTGTTATTTTTGCCATATTTTTAATGGCTGTTTTATTTTAGCCTCCTATAAATGCTTTGGCCATGTTAAGTGATATTATTCTGAACTTGAGTTATGATATAACTTGAATATTATGTAATATACATATGCATTCATATTACTCTACATGTACACACATGTATATACACATGTATGATACATGTGTTGATGTAATATTAGCACACACATGTAGGTTATTAGTAATTGTTACACACTGAGATTCACTTAAGGGAGCAAGCTATGATTTATAAAATATGTTTTAATGAATACATCACATTCAAAAAGCATTTAATATAAGAATATATTTATTTTTCATTCCATGATTATTCTTGAGAAAGGAATGAAAAATTTGAAACTCTGAGTACCCCTCAAGTTTACAAGGTGCTAAATATATGCAAAGCAATAAATTAACTATGCACTCAACACTTAGAAATGTATTAGGTTACCACTGAAGAGTCCAGTTTTCACTAGAAAAACATTAAGTATCTTAACTATATATATACAGTTAAGAAATATATATATACATAGTTAAGAAATATATATATAGTTAAGAAATATATATTAAGAAAAAAACATATATAGTTAAGAAATGTATATATACATACACACATTTGGGTTTATTTTTTCCATTTAAAAATAAAAAGTAAATCTTTAGGGGCACCTGTGTGGCTCAGTGGGTTAAGCGTCCGACTCTTGATCTCAGCTCAGCTCAGGTCATGATCTTGTGGTTCGTGGGTTCAAGCCCCATGTCAGGCTTTGTGCTGACAGCTTACAGGAGCCTGCTTGGGATTCTGTCTCTCCTTTTCTCTGCCCCTCCCCTGTGCGCGCGCACACACACACACACACACACACACACACACACTCTCTCTCTCTCTCTCTCTCTCAAAATAAATAAACTTAAAAAATAATAAAAATACTAAAAATAAATATTTATGTCTTTAATGTATGGCTTTCCAATGCTCTATTTTTTTTTCTATTTGAAACATTAATTCTGATATGAGAACTATTTTATGACAAATACCAATAGTTGAGTTAATCTAAATAAAGAATAGAACATCCCCCACCAAATTATAACACAAAAGATCATATATTTCAAATGATAAAAATATTTTATTTCTCAACTTTCTTCTTTACTTTCTTAAAAATAAAAACAAAAACCACAATTGCTTTAGTTTGTGTTTCCAATTATATTCTCTGAAATGCATATTATTATTCTCTGAAATGCATTCTCTGAAATACATAATGTTTTCATTTTCTACCTTTTTTCTACTAAAGTGTCAGTCAATACATCTTATCAGGGAAAGTTGACTATTCTGTTTGGCAGTAATTCTCCATACTCAAGAATTATGGAAGTAATCACATGCTGAAAGAATATGTTTCTCCTAATGCTACTGCAATGGTCCCAGATTTCCAATTTACAAGTTTTAAATTAATGGCTGTTTGCTATACAACAAAAAGTAGTTATCAAAGAAACTAATTCATCTCATAATACACCATGAACTAGATTCACAGCATCACCCACTCTTTGGAAATAAAATAAGTAATAGAACAAGCAAGATTTTATTATTTCCTTTTTAAAATAGGAAACTAGAAATAGCATCAAAGACATATAGGGTTGTGACAAGATGAAAATATAAAATCTTTGATTTTCAGTCTTTACCAGTTTTATTTAAATGATTGATGATATGGATACACAGAGACCTGTATATATGGGAATTATATACATTGGGACTTGAAGAAAATTGTTATTAGTTTGTCTCTGTTCTTTCACTTTGTATTCTTTATCTTCAGGTGTTTTTTTTTAAGTGTTTCATGTAAGTTTTCACCCTGCAATAATAAATAAACTTTTAATACACTTCTGGAGTAAGTAGACCCAAAGGAATCAGGGTGACCACAGCCTGTCGTCAGTAAAGGAGAACATGTCCATTTCGGTCATATTTCAAAAGGTGGCAAGAGAGTATCTGTGAAATCTGATACTTTGCACATTTACTTTTCTGTTTCACTTCTCCACCCACTTCAGGTAAATATGCAAATAGACTTAAGTCAATTGTGCAAAGCCACCTTCAATTTACTAATTCAGGTCATTACAGATGAGGAAAATGAGGCAAAGAGATTATAACTGTTCAAGTGGAAGCACTGAATTTTGAACCCAGGTGATTTGGCTCCAGCATTACTATTGTTAACCAATGTGTTTCACTACGTAGAGCAGTTATGCTACATGATATAACCATGTTTCTGAAATCTCTTCCAGAAAGGGAAGGGAGACCAATTAAGGCAGCATTGGAAACAGCAACAAAATTAAAATTTATCATGAGTTGGGGCGCCTGAGTGGCTTGGTCAGTTGAGCATCTGACTTCGGTTCAGGCCATGATTTCACAGTTCATGAGTTCGAGCCCTGCATCGAACTGCGTTGCAGTTGACAGCTTAGAGCCTGGAGCCTGTTTCAGATTCTGTGTCTCCCCTCTCTCTTTGCCCCTTCCCCGCTCATGATCTCTCTCGGTCTCAAAAATAAACATTAAAATATTTTTGTAATTTATCATTAATTTACATAAAATTAGCAGTGTTTTCAAGGATGTTATTATGGGTTTTCAGCCCGACTTTGTACAATGAAAGCATACTAAGGAAGATGGAAGGATGAGGCACTTCTTGTGAGTTTCAGCTGACTAGAAACCATCTTTGCCTAAGATGTGGGCTCAGGATATAATTAATACCACAGTAGCAGTACTGATTTCATTAGAGTAAATTCCTCTTGAATTCCTTTTACTTTAATTTAGAATTTTGATACAGAATTTTATCACGTATCATCCATTAATAAGAAACTGGCTTTGCCAAACTGAAGCTGTAGGGCAATGTAGTCTCTTAAGAATTGGCAAACCGAAAGCTTCGTGTGATATATTAGAACATGAGACAACAAAACACAAATAGTGTAAAGAATATAAGTAATCAATTTCTTTCGGTTTCGTTTCTGGTAACTTAGACCCTAACTGATTAATGTGAAAATATTTAAAGATTATGGATAAGATTTTTATTTTGTAGCCACTAATAAGAAATGCCTCCTGAAAATAGAGAAAAACTGAAAACATGAATCATTTTATTGTTGATTTTGTTTAATATTGTTGAATATGCTTCTCATTTTGTTTGGAATAACCGATATCATAACATTGTAACACCAGCACAATTCATTATATGGCCTTTGGATTGAGATACCCTGTTCTACTTTAGGTTGTATAGTAGTACTTGAACTTTTTTAGAGCAGATCTTAAAGTCACTCCATTGATTTACTGTTTTGGGTCACCTTCAACTTTATCTGTAAACTGACATCAGTAGTCTGATTTACTATTATTTTAAGACGTAGTTTATGCACTGACTGTGAAAACTTCTGGGCAAAATGCAAGGAAAAGGGAAAGTTATTCCAAATGCTTTAAATAGTGTGTCATGATATTATTTTAAGGTTTGCAATTGTATGACTGTGAAACAGCTTGTTTTTTTTTTTTCCAATTACCTTTTGGAAAAATGAAATATGCTGGGAATTTTTTCACGAAAAGGCATGTAAAATAACTAACTTTCAATACACATTTTATAAATATATTAGATGCATTTAACATAGCTGCACAAAACATGTACAAGTCCCATAAGTTATACTCTTGCACAAGTACAAATAAATTTTCACAAGTATTTAAACTTTAAAAATTGTATGAAAATATATCTAAAAGCTGCAATCTTTTGCATAGAAGCAGTAAAACATTGTTTAATTATGTATAAGCTATGAAAATAGTCTGTGCCGCACTTTGTATTGTTGTCAGTTAAGGCATTTTTATTTTTGTTTAATTTTTTCACGTTTTTTTCATTTATTTTTTAAGAGACAGAGAATGAGCTGGGAAGGGGACAGAGAGAGAGGGGGAGTCACAGATTCCGAAGCAGGCTTCAGGCTTGGAGCTGTCAGCACAGAGACGGACGCAGGGCTTGAACCCACGAACCATGAGATCATGACCTGAGCTGAAGTTGGCCGCCCAACCGACTGAACCACCTAGGCGCCCCAGTTAAGGCATTTTTAAACATTAGGGTAAAATCTCACAAAGTCAAAATCCCAACAGGTGATCCTATTAAAAACAAGTTATTTTAATTGCTTAGAGGCTGAATTTCTTGATTACCTTTTACTGGATTAATTGAGGGAAACTGATGTACTCACGATCAATTAAAAAAAAAAAAAAAATACATACCCAGGTCTTCGGAGCTTTTATGTGTTCCTTTTTCAAGTTGTTATTTAAAATGTAGTTAGTTAACATATATGTTAAAATTGGTTTCTGATGTATAATTTAGTGATTCATCACTTACACTGGAGCATTAAAAAAAAAATTATTGAAGAGAGAGAGAGAGAGAGAGAGCGCACATGTGTGAGAGCAGGGGAGGGGCAGAGAGGGAGGGACAGATTCCTAAGCAGGCTCCTCCAATGCTGTCAGCGCAGAGCCTTTGTGGGGCTTGATTCCATGATCTGAGCTGAAATCAAGAGTCAGATGCTTAACTGACAGCCACCCAGGTGCCCCACAATGGAGCTTTTAAAAAACTGAAATTGCCTGTTTATCTTATACATAATGTTAGTTACAATTTACATTTCACCGTTGCAATCTAAATATCCTTATTTTTA
Source organism: Panthera pardus (assembly GCF_024362965.1). Classification (NCBI taxonomy): domain Eukaryota; kingdom Metazoa; phylum Chordata; class Mammalia; order Carnivora; family Felidae; genus Panthera; species Panthera pardus. The sequence goes on along the minus strand of NW_026526677.1, from coordinate 80,497,193 downwards.
AAGACACACCATACACACAAAACTTTTTTTTTTTTTGTTAAAACTAAATGGTAAAAATCACCTTCACATATTAGCATTTCTCAATATTGATAATTTTATGACATATTTTTTCTTATGTAAGAACAAGTTAGAGTAGAAGATTAGAATAGAGCAGACTATGAAAATAGTAAGTTCTTAATACATATTAGCTTTTATTATTGATATCAATTGCTTTTTAGTTTCAAGTATACTGAAAAAAAATTCTAAGTTCATTCATACTCTTCTTGTTGTGTTAATAATTTAAAAATACATAAAGGTTGCAATGTTTAAGTGATAATAATCTCTTTCAAAACAAAGACATAAGATAGAAAATGTTGAAATAGATGACTTTAATATAAAATATTTCCTATGAGTATATGAATAAACCTTAACACTGACTTTCAAAAATTCTCCTTTTTACTAGTCCAATTCAATTTTATTAAATCATTCCTGAAGTAAAATGAAGGATTTAGTCAGTTGTATATGAGGCCTGAAGTTAAAAATGCTAACTTCCATCTCTGTCTGACAAATAGACTATTTACATTACCTTATTGCATTATTAGAAAGGCATCTGACTTTTCTTATTTGTAATATGTAGTATTAATACTCTTCCAGTAAATATCAGACTTTGTGAAAGATGTTTTGTTAAATAAATTTTTTTAAAGTGAAAATGTTTTACCTTTCTAGCTCTCAGCTTAAATTCCTAGCTAAATTCCTGAGAAAATAATTATATGGTTAAACTTAGTAATCTGGTAAACAATTTACAATGTTCAGAGAAGAGTTTTTATTAAATATATAATAAAAAACCATAAATGTATTTTCCAAGAAAAAGTAACAGGCAAGTTTCATTTATAATGTATAATGATTTTCTAATTTTTCTAATTTTCTATATACACACATATATATATACACACACACTGTTTTTTAAATGCACATACTGTTCCCTTGGCCTCAAATGCTCCTTCCTTTTTTCGCCTGAATACTGTTTACCTTTCTTGGATCTACATCACTTCCTCAGAAAGAGAAACATCTTTCTCATAATTTTCTCTCTTAGCAAAATTGTTCCTTATGGAATTTGTAATAATATGTGATTATATAATTATTTGAATATTTATTTGATAAACAATATAGCACACTTCCCCTCTTGAAACTCTGTAAGGATTCAAATTTTATTTTATGTAATTTTTAAGTAGTATTGCCTGTAATATAGTGGGCACTTGATAAAATACTTACTGAATGAATGAATAAATAAATGAACACAGATGCAGTTTGGGGCTGCCATTTAATGCATAGTTCTAACAACTGAGAAATTTAGTGTTTCCACTGATTTTCTTAGCATGCTACCATAGCTCCTAGAAACTGATTCCTTCTTATATAGTTAAAATTTAATTTAAATTTCTCAAGATCCATAGTTCTCTTGTTTTCAGGCCCCACACCATTTCAGCCAGACACTTTCCATTCTTCCATAGAAGTACCTCCTTGAACCCTGAATTAATTTGTCAAAAGCCTTTCTTACCCTTGATTAGAGAATGGAGCATATATTTTAAGAAAGGAGTTGGGTAGAGGGGGAGTATGTTTTTTAAACATAGTTTGCAAAACTCATTTCCTAAGAATTAAAACATTAAAAGTGCCATAGGAATTAACTTCTAAATTTTATTATTTTATTATATTAAAATATTTAGAAATGATACTATCTAAAGATCAGGTGTGGTATACTTCACTAAAGAACAGTAAAAAGTATTAAGGAATGGATATTTGATGTAAATGAAAATAGACTACAGGGAGATTGCTATTTTAGAAAGTAGCTAAAATATACTTAGTATTTAATTCCTTAATGCCTTGAACTTAAAAAAAAAAAAAAAGCTTAGTTTTTTTATGGTCATTGATTGAATCCTAATAATTCCCTAACATTAAGTATTATTAACATTCATGTTTTCTACTCACACTCCTCTGACCCATAAAAAAATGAAGACAGTATCAGTTGAAAGACAAGAGAAGATATTAGAATTTAGGTTCAAACAACTAAAGATCTGAATTTCTAAGTTTGATTCAAAATGCCACCCATAGTAGCCTGTTCTCTCTCTCTCCCTCTCTTCATATAGAAGGAGAGATAGATATCATATCTATATATATCTATATCCATATCCATATCTATCTACATCATCTATATCTATGTATATATATATATATATATATATATATATATATATATATATAGTATGACTGTCTGAGCTCTCTTGATGCATTGATGATAAATGGGACAATGTAAGAGTCTTGTGTTAAGGTCTCTAACAATAGTCTACCAGGGGTGCCAGTGGATTATGAGACTCTTGATCTTGGGGTCGTGAGTTTGAGCCACCTGTTGAGTGTAGAGTTTACTTTTAAAAATTTTCTAAATTAAAAATAAAAAATAAAAATTAATCTACCAGTTACCCAGTAAGCAGCATGAAGTTAGTTTCTATTATGTACTATATTTTCTCTTAAAGCATTAGCTATGTCATTATTCACAAGAGAGAAAATGTAGTCTCATACTTAGTAGGTAAAGAATATAAAGTAACAATCAAATCCCTTATGCTATAATATGCATAAAATATAATTGCAAACATGAAAGCCAGGACCTGCTCTAATATTTGAAGCTCTGGGACAAGAATATTTATAGTGACCCATATATCAAGTGTAAATAATTAGAAGTTTTAAGACAAGCTAATGTGCCTCTTTCTCCAACTTTGCACATACTTCTTTTTAAGTTCTGCAAAGTCAGTTGTGAATTTGGAATTTTTAGACTCCTTAGAGTTTGGTACAAAAACATGAACCTTTGAGGACCCTGACTCAAGGTCCCTACTCAGCAGCCTGCCCATTTACTCTACGGTACCACAAGAGGCTTTGTATACAAGGCGGGCGTTCCAGACCATGATTCTAAGCTGCCTTCACCTCCCCTAAATCTTGGCTGCCCTTTAGATCTACAGATATCCACACCAGTCTGCCCAAAGAGATGGATCCAGATTAGAGGCCTATCAGGACCTGGGGATAGGCTTCATGTCACCTTATGAAAGAATTCTGAAGTTTCAGTTTTCTAGTGTGACCTATAGCAAGGGATGGTGGGTATAAGCTCAGAAGAAATAATTCTCCATGGTTATCAAAATCCTTTCCTTCAGGGATGGTGCCTGGCTGGAAAAAAATGTAAAGCAGGGTCCCCTGTAAAGGGTAGGCCCAAGATAGAATGATAATAATGAAAATGTAATGAAACTGTAATGGGGAAATTTCGAAATATCTCTCTATTATTAATCTTATAATAAGGAGAGTCATGGTGAACAAATTAGTTGCTTGGGTGCAAAAACAGCCTTGCCCCTTAATAGTCCATAAGTGAATTTTTTCAATATCTGTGTGCTTCAGACTCTTCATCTATGAGATGGTAACAGTACCTCATAAGTTTGTTGTGAAAATTAGGTGCTATGTAAAGCACATAAAATAGTACCTAGCATACAGCAAACACCAAATAAATATTAGCCATCATTAATTTGAAGTTCTAAACAATGCTCAATATATCCAGAATGCATACCATTTAAGGTATGAACCTTATTTCAATCCTAGAGTAATATTTCCTATATGTTACATAGTTGCAAATACTTTAGTTTAAAGTTAAAAACTAATTAATGCTTATTGACTCACATGTGCCCAACCCCATCTAAAAACATTTTAGGCATCATTATATTTAATTTTGAAAACTAACTTAAAATGGCACAATCTTTTCCGATCTAAGTGCAAATAAGCATATTTGGGAGCATGTTCTTAATCTGGTCTCATAAAATCTATTACCTGATTAATTTTTTTAAGTTTTTTTATCTACTTATTTTTAGAGAGAGAGGGAGGGAGGGAAGGAGCACACGAGTGGACCAGGGGCAGAAAGACAGGAAGAGAGAGAATCTGAAAACAGAGCTCAATGCAGAGCTCCAGCTTACAAACTGTGAGACCATGACCTGAGCTGAAATCAAGAGTTGGACGCTTAATCTACTGAGCCTCCCAGGTGCCCCATATTGTCTGATTAAATTAATATAGCTATATCTGTACATACAAATTTCTTTGGGAAATGAGAATCGCAATAAATTGCAAAAGTTTTCACTTTATCCTTATAAATGAGCAGCTCTGGAAGCCATCTTCAGAACTTCAGACAACTTTTTTAACGTATGCAGTACATTTTTATCACTCATCTCAGGATCATTGCTAGATACAAGTATCAATACCAAAGACACTGTTAGGATAATCATAGCTCCCAGTTTTAAAAGATGAATGAAAGGCTATCTGCTAAGTGTTCAGTACTATGTATGATTAATATCAAAGAAGTGATGCTTAGTAACAGACACTGAATTTAATATAACTTCGAGAAAACTCAATGGGGAAATAATCCCCTGAAATCCTTACTTATAAGGAAATAAAATGAGTGCCATTAGTGAGCAGATCCCACTAATAAACACAATGATGAAACTAAGGTAGAGTCTCAAGCAACATGTGATAATAAACTATGCTGCTATCAGGCAAGGTATTATACCAAAAAAAGCCTTCAGCTAGTAGTGGGCACCTACGGAATTCATGCCTTGGCTGGGAGCTCTGTGTGCATATGTACATATGCAAAGGACTATTTGTACCGTTTCTCCAAAATTGTCATTCATCAAATTAGGCCTAATTTGTCATGGTCAAATTAGGGAATTTTAGTCCACAAAAATATTTAAATAATTACTGATTCAGAGCCATCAAAATTAAACTATATCTTATATATAAAATAGCACTGCGCACATTGCCCGTAACTGTCATTGAATTCTTTCTGTATGTGTTAAAAACATAAAGAGTGAGGGATGCAATTTACTGCTATTATGTTATTTATTATTAAGGAAAGTTTAGATAATATAACATTTATGTATATCTAACACCACATTTCCTGGGCATAATCATATTGAAATTCATACTGAAATCATATTGAAATAATAATGAAAGAACATGGTAGGATTCATGTATTCTTCAATAAGCACTCGGTGAGTGTCTTATGTGCTTGGTGACGAGAATAAATACTTGAGTAAGATTACCTTCAATGAATTCAGAGGAAGATAGGCAAGGTATGCCAACAAATGAATCAGAAGGAGGAGGAAAGTATGAGAGTAGTATATACAGGGTAGTAGCTTGAACAAAAGTATGATGAGTAGGCTAACTTTTATTTTTAAGACTGGGCCAGCCTGCATTTGTTGTAGGACAAAAGAAGACTATAGAAATGGAGAGAATGAAGATACTAGAGAAATGGCAGAAATATGAAGTATGGAGTCCCTAAAGAAGAGAAAAAAATAGCTGAAGAAAAGCAGATGTGGGAACAAAAGGTTTTAAGAGGTAAATTTTTGCATGTAAATTTTGAAATTATAAGAAAAAAGTTCATAGATGGGAAAAGTTCCTTGATGGGAAATACCTACTCCATGAAATACATGAAGTATTGTTCTGAAAATTCAAGGCCAAGGAGGGCCCATGTCTTATTCAGTTTTGTGCTCTCACTGAATAAATGAGAAATTACAAAGAGAGTTTTAGAATTGAGAAGAGTAATTCAAGTTAAAGTTACAGTTCTTTCTCTTTTTTGATATAGTACAGTTTCTCCTAAATTGCTTATTATTATTATTATTATTATTATTATGTTATCTGGAAGTGCATTAGTTACATTTTGCAGTTTCATTTTTTAATTTACAATAAGTTCTCAAATTGTGACTAAAGAAATGTTAATACTTCAGATTGTGATAGCTCTTTCTTTTTTTACCATAAAAGGGAGTGAATGCACACACAATATCTCTATACACAGATCAGCAAAACCATTTAAATAATGGATATTGTGAGACTTTGATCTATATTCAGAGTAAACTTGATATACTGCTAATAATTAAAATGTGTTCCATATAAATGTCAACTTGCCTTGCACATAGTACACACCAAATAAACCTAGAAGAATCGTCCACATTTTTTAACTTTTATTTTTACATGATCTCTTAAATTCTGTTTTTTCTTTGAATTTTTATAGCTTCTGGTTTTTAAAAACCTTAACTATGTAGAAAAAAACACAGTTAATTGGTAAACATAAGACCTAAAATAATGATCCCAAATATTATCAAATATCAGGATTACATTAATTAATCAGGCTAGTATAGTATTTATTTCATATCTAATCGGATGTATATAATTATTTTCATGATAACCTTTGTTACAGGAGTTTTTTCCAAGTCTAATAATTTGTTATGCCTTTAGTTTTTGAGTTTTTATAGTACTTGGAATTCAAAAAAATCATAATATATAGTTTTGGCTCTAATTATTAAATTATATTTTCTTATTTTCTTTCAAAATGTACATATATTTGCATTATACTGAATCATCTTTTGTCTTTTTCTCTAGCAATTTTTCCTAGCTTGCACCTTGGTATTAGTAGCCCAGCTTCTAAATTCCTATCCTTCTGCTACTGAGCAAATACCTACTGCTAACTGTTCTTAGCAGATTGATTTTATGTTTTTAAAAATGTGGAAAAGTTGAGGATAAATCCCCCCCATCCCAGTGCCATCCTGAAAAAACGCATCGTCTCCCTAAAAAATGTTTTGTCTCAAATTGCTGAACAAATTTTAAGTGGTATATAAAATTTACTTGAGTTTTTTTCTTGATTCTCTGAGATACTACATGTTTTTTAAAATATAAAAGTCTCTGAAATCTTTTCATAGAAGTTTAGGAATGCCAAGAAGCAGTCCTTTTAAATATTTTGTAGAGTACTGCTGATTGCTGCAAGCCATCTATTTGTCACCAGGAGGACCACAGAAGCTAATTTAACAATCAGTTTCTTTTCTGTTTTTGGATTCAGTGCTCAGCAGCTAGTGTGAACATTAATCCATCATTTCTCTTATTAAGCAACTGCCCACTATTTTGTAAAATCTCAGAGATGAGAAGACAATTTTAATTGTGCACACTGGAATTTTTGTGATTCTAGTTAGTATTTGTGTGTTTAACAGCTGCAAATTCTCTTTTTCCCTAATTTCAAAAAGACTTCTTGGTCTTCCATTTGCTTTTACTTTTAGTGTTTTCTATTGAGGCAGAAACAATATGATGAACAGCAGCCTGGCTTTTCTGAGTTTATCAAGTGATGGAAAAAATAAGAATGTGAATCTTTCAGGGCAGTTCAATAGCATTTCCTGTCAATGACAGAGAACTTTTGATTAGAAGAAGAATAGTATCTTAAGATAAAGAAGAAATAAGCACAAGGAATAAAGGAGATAATAGCATACCTCCAGACTTAAATGTACTAAATGACCTGAAAAAGCTTGTAAATGCCTTTAAGCTTTTTGGTATTGAACTCCTCTTCAGGATTTTCCTTCTTTTTCTTTCATTTCCCTAAAACATATTTACAACTCTTTTTATTGCTAATGTTTCAATGACTTTATGGTATTGAGTTTATGAACTCAACTTTTAATCTAGTTATCAAAATATATGCCAGAATGGGAAGAAACATTATATTTTAACTATTATTTTTAACAGCATGATAATTATACTTTATTATTTTGAAGTTTTTATTTAAATCCCAATTAGTTAATACACAGTGTTATTACTATACAATATGGTGATTCAAGACTTCCATACAACACCCACCAATGCTCTTCACTACAAGTGTACTCCTTAATCTCCATCACCTTTTTACCCATTCTCCAACCCACCTCCCCTCCGGTAAACATCTGTTTGTTCTCTGTAGTTGAGTCTGTTTCTTGGTTTGCCTCCTTCTCTTTTTTTCTCCTTTGTTCATTTGTTTTGTTTCTTAAATTCCACATTATGCTTTATTTTAAACTAGATTCCAAAAGAGTTATCTAAGAAAAATTCTTTTAAATATATTGAAAAGATACAGGAAATGTCTTTTCAGCTTTAAATTATTTATTCTTATAATAACTTTGGTATCTAATTATTTTAGCTAGTTGTTAATTTATTGAATTGAAATAAAATTTTATATGATAGCTAAAACTAATAATTAAGTTTATAATTTACTTTAGTTACAGATAGGACATTTCACTTAGTGGTACTTGTGATTTGATTCAATGGTGAAATTCAAACATAATGTATGGTACATCATCTTCCATTAAAAAAAATGTTCTTTTTCATTATATATCATCTTACAATGACTTGTAAAAAATATATGTATCTTTTTTTATTTCTTTGTGCTAAGCAGTTTTCATTTTGTGGAATAGCTGAACATTACAAATGATGTATAAAATGAAAAAGATTTGCTCATGTTTCAGAAGTGTTAAAGTAAGTATTGGTTTCGTGTGCATGCCTTTATCTCAAGCATTGTTACATGTTCTGAAAGGAGCAAGGCAAATGTAAGCAAGCAAAACTCAGTGAGTCAATTGATAATTTAGATAAAAATAAAAAACAAATTAAGAACCTTCATCACAAATTTTTCAAGCACATACAAGTTTGGTTTCTTCATCACAATTAGGAAAAGAGAACTTAAACAAATAATTTTATTGATGTTGTTAGGTCAGGGACCAAACTTAAACTTACGTGGAAGTATAGTAAGAACACTTGCTAGGGGACCTGGGTGGCTCAGTTGGTTAAGCATCTGACTTCAGCTCAGGTTATGATCTCACGGTTTGTGAGTTTGAGCCCCACATTGAGTTCTGTGCTGACAGCTCAGAGCCTGGAGACTGCTTCAGATTCTGTGTCTCCTTCTCTCTCTCTCTGCCCCTCTATTGCCTGTGCTCGCTCACTCTCTGTCTCAAACATAAATAAATAAAACTTAAAAAAAAACAAACAAAACCAAAAACCCAAACACTTGCTGAGAGCTCATTCTGTGTCATGATGTATCCTAACGCTACTTCTATGTGGTATTTCTCAATTCTGGTATCTCTAAAGCATTATTTTATCTAGAGCATTATACATTAGGAAAAAGGGCTAATTTAATTAAATAAAATTTCACTTGTTTATGTTGGGCCACCAGGGTGGCTCAGTCGATTGAAGATCCAGCTCTTGATCAAGTCCAGATATCACAGTTTATGGGCCTGCTTGTTCTTTCTCCTCCCTTCCTCTCTTTTCCCCTCCTCCGCTCGTTCTCTCTCCCTCTCCCTTTCTCTCTCTCCTCTCACTCCCCCAATAAATAAACATTTTTAAAAATCTACTTGTTTATGTTATGCAAAGTAGTTTATAAAAGAAATGGCATGATCAGGTCTGAATCTTTGAAAGATTATTCCATCATAATGGCTGACATGTTGGAGAACAGAAGGAAAGAAACAAAGCTGGAGATGTTATTCTACTGAAAGATGCCCTGAACCAGTGTTGTAAGATTTAGAAGGCTGGTTTGAATGTGAGAGGATTCATTTATCCAGAATCTTTTCTTTGCTTGAAGCCTTTTCTGCTCTACCCACGTAGAACTGTCTGTCTTCTCTTTTTCATACCCCAACTGGATCTTTTGCATTGGAGGGGAAACAAAATGATGTTACTTATACAAATATTTCTTGCTTTTCACAATGTGCTTTCCTAGAAAATTGAGCAATGCCTCAAAACATTTGTAATTGACTTCCTGCTGCCATTTGTGTCTTGGTTTCAGTTAGTATGTAAAGGAAATAAGAAAAAAAAATCAACTTAATAGAGTTAAATTGGGGATTGGTAGTAATGTAAGACTAAGAAATATTTTAAAAACATGTGAAAATATTCAAAATATGGATAGACAGATATTCTAAAACACTGTTGGTGGAAGTGTTAACTGGAATCATCCCTGTGGAGATTAATTTGGCAGTAAAACTAAAATTTTAAATGCACATTCTCAATTACCTGGGAATTTTGCTTCTAGATCTACTTACACTTATGTAAAAATGCATATAAGAATTTTTATTTCACATTTGTCTTTGCATATAAAAATAAATTGATAAATGATTTTAGGAGAAGGATTATGTATATAAATTATACTCTATCTTTATCATGACATAGTCTACAGTGTTCAAAAATTATGTACCTTTTGAATTGTTATGTAGGCACCCAAAATTATTTTATGAATAAAAAAGATACAACATTTTTTGGAAGGGTGCATGTAAAAATTCCTGTTGATGATGGCTTCTAGTTCTGCACTTCTACCCCTGAAGCACAGAACTAGAAGAAATTTTAGGGCAGAGATTCAGCTTTCATTATATTCTTTTTATAATGCTCATTGTCAACTCAATAATGTTAGGATAAAAAACAGATGATGACAACAGTATTCACTTGATCAAGATTCTGACTTTGAGAGCTGTTTATCGTATGGTCACCAGGCTGACAATACCCCAACAGAACAGATCAGTTGTAACGTCACAAAAAGTATGTTAGGATTATATTTGAAGTCATTCTTAGCATTCCACTTTTTATCAATGATGAGCTGGAAAAAAATTATAATTATCTTTTGTTATTGGAAAATAATTCCTCTACAAAACTATGCCTCTTTAAATTAACCCTTAAAACAGTGTATTATTTTTGCCAAGGAGAAAAAAACTAGGTAAGAAGATATATTTATTTGTCATTTGAGTTTTCTTCTTGCTCATTCAAGAAAACTTGAATTACCCTAATGTGTTTGAAATATAAGGCTACAAGAAACTAACAATAATTTCTTCATATAAAAAAGAAATTGAACTGAGACCATTTACACAAACATTAACTACGGACAAACACTTAACCTAACAGAGATTACCTTTAGAAAGGTAGTTAATATGAAGTTAGATCAAGATAGTTGTCTTAACTTTTAAACATGTATTGAAGTTCTCATATGTAGGAGACATCTGATCATGCAGAATATCTAAAGAGAAGTAATATGCATGAGAATGAGAACACAAAGTCATTTCTTTCTTCTAAATTAATGTTTATCAAGGCAACTATATATTTTTGAATAAATGGCATTTCAAGATTCAATCTGACAAAATCAACCACGCATTTATATATAAAGCCTATTATCTTATAAAACAAACACACGCAGAAAAGATAAAAAGACATCTTTGCTTCAGGTGAAATAGCACCTCAGGCCATTTTTTTAAAGTATCTCATGATATGAATACTTATTTAATCATTTCCTCATAAAATGCTGTGAAATTCCTTTCTATCAGCTCCCTCTCCTGTCTGCTTTGTGGCTTTCTCCACCTTCCTATTTTTCCTCAATAAGCAGTATAGTCTTAATATTCTTTTTTTGAAAGAGACTTTATTGTGTGTGAGATTTGATTCTTCCAATCTTTGCATTGTATTGAATTTTCTGCAATAGTAAAATAATCAGCAAACATTTAAGGAAGATGTTGATTGGCTGTACAAATACAAAGCATAGAGAGGCACATAATTCACCATATTAAACACAAACTGTGTTTACTTAATAATTTTATTGTCATAGTAGCCAAGCCAGAATCTAATTATATACCTAAATATCATTTGTAGAAAAAAATCTGTAAAATGTTTGCAAACTAAAATGAAATCATTTGTTTGCATTAAAATCTATTGACAATTTGCTATTTAAAAGATTTCAGTTTCTATTTGTTTTTAACATAATATTTGCAGCATGAGCTACTTTCATAAAATTATTTTTTAAGTAACAAAACATGTACTAAAATTGAAAGAAGAAAATACTCAGAGGAACATAGTATTTGCAAATGAATATATCCTATACCATTTTGCAATTACATGGGATTCAAAGACAATATCTGAACATCTCCTCTCCATCTCCAAAATAGAATCAATGCTCTAAATAATTCTATAAAAGAACATTAAATACTTCCTTTAACAGACAAAGCAAAAACACAATATAATAAAAAGACCCCAGCCAGTAATCTCTTTCAATACATGCAAGTAAAATTAAGACCATAAAAGGAAAATAAAACATCTCCATATCAATAAAATAAGTGATTTTCCTCATATTTGGAAGACTGGACCGATTGTGCCGATGTGTATTTATACAAAATTTATATTACTTTTCTGTCTTCAAATATTTTTTGAACCTAAGCATTAAAAAAACAAATTTGTAAGCAATTGCACCTAAAGATATGAAGGAAATAATCTTGACTCCTGAAACCATTCTTGTTTCCTTCTTATAAAAACAAAACAAACAAAAAACCTGTAAAACAGTAGTTAATATCATTCTTTTACAAGTAAAGAAACAGAAGCTTAGAAAAGTTTCTGTATTTCTCGGGGAACCACATAGGGAAGCTGTTGGATCAGGAGGAAATCTGGGTAGTAGGAAGTCCATGCTTTTCCCATGGCCTCTCCAGGCGCTATGAATGCAATGTCTTGTCTCATTATATCTGTTTGGTGGAATCTATCCTAGACTAAGTTGTCAACACCAACAGTTTTGTTTCTTTCAACTTTTGTCTATATCAAAATCTCATAACTCACATAGGGGCCATTAAATTACAGTGTATCAAAACCCCCCAAAATATCCTTTAGGTTTATTGATTTTAACTCTCTTAAGAGGATAATAAACTGAGGAAGTGATTTGCCCAAGTCACAGCTACGTGCAAAACTGGGGCTGACCCTCATCTTAAATGCCATCTAATCTTGAAATGAACTATTAGCCTCTTGTTTTTGATAAAATCCCAATACTTTACATGTCTCTCAGAATCCTTTACATCGCATTCGATGTATTTTAACTTCTCTCTTTGCATTAGAGTTTTTTCTTTACATTAGTTAATTTTCCTACTTCCTTTTACATATTCATCTTCTTTCTGCCTGTCTTTCCACCAACTGAAAAGAGTCTTTACCAATCCATAATTGAAATTTCCGCCAAATCTTAGTACTTCTTAGTACAAAATCTTATTTTGTCTGGGAATTCAGTTTAATCCATCCGCACAATGACTATTTCTGTTCCTCCAATGTCTTCAGAATGTGTGACTAATATCTCAATAATTATGTTTACTAGTACATTTTCTTAAGTTTCTTATCAAGTTGTGTCCGAACTGACAATTTTCCACCTATCACTTGCTGAGATCAAACCTCTCACTTGCTTTGGATTGCCAAAAATAAGTGGCTTTGTGTATACTAATTTTATAAGAAATGTCTTTCTAAATAAGTTAATTTAATAAAAGAGAAGATATATAGAATAATCTTTAAATACCCATGGTCCATACATCTCAATATTGTTTTCTACAATTAGGATAGACAGACAACTTAAAGCTTATATCTTACATAAATACATATCAGAGTGAAAACAAGTTTTCTTCCCAGACTTTTTTGATGTTTCTACCACTGTCGTTTTTGTTATTGAGAAGTAGATTGTTTATTTTTATATTAATATTATCACAACTGCATGACGGTTGTTATCCTAATTTTGCATATAAAGAAAGGTTAAGTAAGTCTTCTAAAATTAAACAGCTAACAAGTTGTGGAACCAAGGCTGAACTCTAAAATTCAAACACCAAGTCCCTTAATCCATACTGCCCTCCCTATGTTAGATATATTATTATAATGATCAAAATAATGTTTACTACTGTTCTGACACCTCTATTACTATTAGTATTGCTATCTGGAAGGGACTGTGTAAGTAAAGCTGTATTAGCTTTGCAGTTAACCTAACCCCTTAAAATATGGTTTACCATCACCATTAATATTCTATACTTAATCATAGAAAGAAATAAAGCTTATTTATTATCACATGTAAGAAATGTATCTTTTCACAGCATCTAAGCATGCCACATTTATTTTACCTAAGATGCAATTCTATCATCAGAGCCTGGATGGTTCTAAGATACTAAAGTTAGCACTATAATGAGATGTAGAAAAACACAGCATTCATTTAAAGTGGTTAGGTGAGTCTTGGAATCAAAGTTACTTCAAAATAACTTAGGCAGTAGGAAGTAAATGCAGCAATTAGAGAGCTAGCATAAAATACTCCAAGCTGGAAAGACTCAGTAGGAGAAAACTAACAGTAGTCTCCAAAAGGAGAACACTTTGAATATTTGCATCTTAGCTGTATACAGTGCTATCACTGTACATTTTACATTGAACCACATTTACCCTATATGTTTATTTCCTCCACCAGCTCATAAACTATTTATTCCCCTTTATATTCTTACTTAACTACAACTGCACACACTAGACCATTTGAGTGAGTGAAACGATGTAGAAATCGCTTTAAACTTGAAAGAATTGTCTCTTTATTAATGCTACACATTAAAGCATATACTAACAAGACCACCTTAAAAAATGAGAAACAAATATAGTCATAACTTTTTAAACACAGTTAATGTGGTAGATTTTCATAAAATCAGTTATGGATCATTTAACTTAAATCTTAACCATTCTTTCTTACTAAGGTTACTGTTTTTGGAAAATACTGAAGAATTCAAAATAAGTTGTAGGTAAGTAAATATCCAAAGAAAGTAAAAATTCAAAGAATATTAAGGACCACTTATTCATTGGACTTAGAGAATATATTTTATATTTTCTACTAATTATTTGCAAAATCTGGCAATATGCATTGGGTAAAAAAATTCAGATTAGATATTATTTTAGCCATTGTCTTTCACTTCATGTTTACTATATTTGTCACCTTTAAATATTCAGTATTTAAAGTAAATGAGAGTCTTAAAATATGAAGTCAGCCCATATGGACATACAAAAATTCTCTTGTCATACGTGACAATGAAAGATTTGAGAGACAATGTTGTACCATAAACCTAGCAATGTATAATCACTTGAGTTGCACTATGCTCATATTATAGTTTACCCTCGGTTCTACCATAGAATTTTTTAGCTCATGGTCTATACATCTCAATATTGCCTTCCACAATTAGGGCAGCATTGTGCCTCATGCAAAAACAGAATATTTTGGTAGACAGATAACTTAAAGCTTATAACCTACAATACATATTGCAGTGAAAACTAATTTTCTTCCCAGGCTTAAGTGTTTAAATAATTACATCACATTATTAAAATTAAGCATAGATGAAATTTGGTTCAGACACAGTGATAAACTAAATACTATTACAGACTCAAATGTGTTCTGTATTAACTTCCTTTAGTATTACAGCAGTAAAGCTAGAGTTTTTATACAAGTTGATATTTTAATTCTAAAACTCAGAGGAATGGTACCTATTTCTAGAGACTCATTTTCTGCTTTGCATTTTATTAAATTCTCCAAAATCATTACTATCCTATGGAAGCTCATGATTTAAATTTTATCCAAACTTGTCAATACACAGGAACATTTTCTTAGCTACATTTCTCGTTGACTTTCTATCTCATTTTAGTGTGTCATTAAACACATATTACTGAAAGAACCACAAACAAATAAACAAAAAACTAAAAAACTGCCAATTCAGGAAAAAAAAGTTTTAACCAAAAAAATATACAGTCCTTTATAAATATATGGTGGAAAAAAGTCACTTGTGTTTCTTTTCTTACTTGCATTTCCAGGTTTCTTAATTGATACTGTCAAAAGCCTCCTATTTAACTGTTGAGTACACACTAAGTTCATTTGAAAAACTTTATATCCAGCAATTACATTGGCTAGACATTCAGTTCTTGGTTAAGAGAATGTGGGTATAGCTGTTTCCTCTTAGTTAACATATTTCAATTTAAAATTTTCTAATCTTAAAAGACAATGTTTTACAAGTATACTATGTAGTAATCTTGACTTAAAAGATATAAAACTAATTAATATTTTCATAGCAAAATAAAAAGTATAAACTA
This sequence comes from Panthera pardus, assembly GCF_024362965.1. Taxonomy (NCBI): domain Eukaryota; kingdom Metazoa; phylum Chordata; class Mammalia; order Carnivora; family Felidae; genus Panthera; species Panthera pardus. The sequence continues at coordinate 80,481,497 of NW_026526677.1, read as the reverse complement.
TAAAAAGCTCTGACCAAGAAATAAAAAAAAATAGGGTTCTAATTCTATTTTTTCCATTAAATGTAATGTTGAACAGAGCACTTCACCTGTTTATATCTGTTTGTTACTCTTTGTGGTAATACGTATGCACTCTGTAAGGCTCCTTCTAATACTAAATGATATTATTTTGTCACTGTTCCCTAAATGTCCTGATAATCTATTTATCATTAGTGACCTATGATATCTGTGGTTATTTTTAATGAGATGGTTATTTTAACATTAGAAACTCATTCACTAGCTCATATATTGCCATTAGAATAATGGCATTGAAAGAGGAAGAGTACTGAATTATGAAATTTAAGGTTTCAATTCTATTACAAATGATATGACTTTTGAAGTCCCTATTATAAAATATACCCAAAATTAGAAAAATTAATGATCACTAGCAAATTGTTTTATTAATTTTTGAATATAAGACATGAGATTAGTCTGTATCTTTTGGAGAAGAATATGAAGAGGAAAGTTTCAAACCAACACAATAAAGCAAAACATAAAATCTAACTAAGATTCGATATGAGACCTTTTCTAATGATTTCAGAAATATTTGAGTGCAATTAAATTTGTTTAGAAGCACAGGAAACAATTTCACATTAATGATCATGAAATACCAATTGAATAAAAATTTATTTCTAGAAAACAAGAAGTCTTTTTTAACTTCCTACTGTCACTCATCTGTATCCTCCAGTTACTATTCAACTTAATTCCAATAATTTCATCGAATTCTGTCATTTCCGAGACTATAAAATACAATATCTCAGCAAATATGACATAATTGAAAAGTGAATTCTTATATAAAATTGAAATGGGAGAACCCAGGAGGATTAAAATAATATTTACATTTGGTTTATATAATGTTTGGTTTAGCTTCAGAAAAGTTCTTTAACACTTTTAAATAAGAAATTAAATATTTGAGAAAATAAAGATGAAAATTTATATGCATACAAGTAAATTTTTCACCCAATAAATATACCATTTCTCTACCAGTTGTTTCATAAATATAAACTTGTGGAGCCAGTGAAATCTTCCTTAAAATATATTTAAAAATATGTTTATGGATCCAGACACATTATAACTATAATTATCCTGTTATAATATCTTTTTCTTACAATATTATGTCTATCAATAGGAAGAGAATTTTAATTCACCTTTCATCACCTAAGTGACCAGCAAAATTTCCCTTCCTAAGATCCATATGCTACAGTTACTACTGGATGACAATGGAAGATGAAATCATCTTGAGCATTTAACAGCTATAATGATAAGATAGAATGATAAGGAGCAGATTCCTATCCCAGGCCGATAAAATCTTTATGTATATAATTACACTTATCCTATTGATGGTCGCAAAAGAATTTTTGATAACTCATAAATAAAATACATTGATTTTCCTCCTTGCCCAGATATACAATTGCTTAAATTCTGGATAATGTTCACATTAGCCACTTTAACGCTTAAGCATGGACATATTTTAGAATAAAGACACAAACTATAAAGGAATGTTTGCAGGAAGGCTCATACAACTATGTTAATACTTTATTTTCTATCAAGAGCTCAACTTTTTTTCACGTTTATAAGTATAGGGAATACTTGGATTCTTGACAGATATGAGGAAAATGGGCAAGTCCTGCTGGATCACGTAAGAGAAATCCACTTGCTAAAAATGCATAAAAGTGGTATCCACAAGGAAGCAAGTTATTTTGGTCATTATGGATTTTTAGGGAACCACTGAGAAGACAAAAAAAAAATCCATTTTACAACTGTATTGTCAAACGCATCCATTTTGGGGATTGTTTAAAAATGACAATGGTCACAAGGGATTCCAGCTTAAAGAACACACGGGAAATGAACACCCATGCTCTCTAAAGTTTCTTGAGAATGACAGTTCTCACACTATTTTATAATAGCTTAAGAAATGTTGGATGTATTGATTTTTTTGATGTCCATGAAAAGACAGAACTTTGATTTCCTTCCCAGGATTACTTTATGGGCTATTTCTAGGGTTCTATTTCCTTATAAAACTGAGAAGAAGAGCTTCCATACTTTGGCTGGCTTTAAGTCTTATGAACTGATGTTTCAGAAGACTAGAAAGTCAAAAATACAATATCTAACAATGTGGAATATGATGTGAAAGACTTGTGTTTTAATTTAAGGGGTGATGTGGATAAAAATGCTCTCTTTGGATTATACATATGTTTATAATAGATAAAACATGAATGAAGTTAATACATGGTCTGATATCAAGTTCATGGGGTATAATTTAATACTGACAAATAACTTTGATGAAATAATTTAACTGCAAAACCTTATCTTCCTAGAAGGTAAATATATACAATAAAGCAGTTTAAAAATTCCTCTCATATTCAGTGTATCAATGAAACACTACCAAATTTGTTTTATTCATTCTTAATGAAAATAATTAACTAAAAGAATGTCCAAGAGTTTAAGAAACATATTAACTGATACTATGCTGCTTATCAGAAATCTTCTAACATTATACATTTGGATATCAAAAAATCATAAAAGGAGAAATTAATTGGGCATAGGTAGGGATATTGGACATAGCTCTTAAATAGTTTTTATTCCTAAATATTATATTAAGGGATTTTATATTACTCATTACTTTTTAAAATGCACCATTCTCTAATGTGGAATTATTGATCACAAATGCTCAGAAAATAGACCTCGGCAAACATTCTACTGCTTTGAGCTTCCGACCAGCCTCTTTCCTGCTATAAAGTGCTAAGAAGTTCATGTGACATATTAGCACAGCCTTATAACACCAATCTAAGAAAATATCTTGTCAGAAATACACACCTCTTATTTTATGTTTGTATCTTCAGCAATAAAAAAAGGAGTAAATAAATCTGAGATCTTGAAGTCAGAGTTTTAAGTTGCCAAATTATATAAACATATGGACACATTCAAATTAAGATAAAATTTCCAATCTCTTAACAAAATTTTAAGAAAACATATATTTTAAAAAGCAAACAGTTCAAAGACAATGTAGCTAAGCAAAATATGTATGATAGGATGGATTAAGCAAAAAACATTTTAAACCTTGGCCCCATAAAATCCTAAATTGGATGGGGAATCACTAAATGCTGCTATAAAACTTGTGTTCGTAATGGAACTTAAATGTAGTCAAATCATCTTTACACTATTAAAGCCATCTAGGCAAATTTTTTAATTTCATAAAATATGCCTTTTGTTTTCTCTAGGAGTTAAGACAAACTCCAAAATAACTTGGGCAGCATAGCAACCCCTTCCTTTCTTCATCTGGAGAGCCCTCTACCCTTTACTGACACCCTCTGGTCCTTATTACCAAATCAGTTTTGAGATTAAACCACACTCTAATCTCTAATCTAAAGGTGCTAAAGGTCTTCTAAACTGTTAAATAAAAAATATATTTATAGAACTATATTTTAGCCAAACCTGTTCCATTTTAACAAACAGTTCTTCTCAGTTGGACCCATACAATTGAAGTAAACGTACACAAACAACTAATTTTTAATAGCCTATGTGTGTGTTCACTGTTTGATTTTAGTTAATCTTCCTAACCTACTAAAGATTTATTTACCACTTAATAGTTGAAGGGTTGCTCTGATAGGGAAACTAAGGTATTTCAGCGGTCCATTAAAAAATTCCAAAATTGTACTTTCCCAGATCTATTTCTAAACATACTATGGTGTACATTTGCCTCACAATTTACAAAGTCTGGCATTTAGTTAATCTATCAGGGCAAATATTCTTTTTTCTAACTTTGAGAATTCTGTCTATTCAACTGTGTATGCAATCAAAGAAGAAATTAAAATGTTTTTCTCTTCATTCCTTAGTTTTCAGAAGTTTTAAGCTTTAGAAAAATGTAAAGGGTGCACCAACCCCTGCACAAAAACCTTGACACTTTATATTGTAATAAACATTCACTAATTTTCTATTTCAAATATGCTTTAATATCATCTCACCACAGTCCACTTGTTATTTTTCAAATTCTATTTCATTATTTATGGCACATTTCCTTTTTTTGACTTGTAACTTTGCATTTTGTGTTTTTTTTCTCTCACTAAACTTAGTTGGTCTTTATATGTAATATCTTTAATTTTTAAGCATTTGCTTTATGTCACATATTCTTACACAGTCATATTGTTTTGGAGTTTCTTTAGAGTTGCGTCAGAGGAAACATATACCTATCAAGTTTGAGATTCAATATACTGGTCCACATACAACTCATGTGAGTATGCAGTAGGAAAATATACAAAGAAACATTTGTGAGTTGCTTAAAATTGGCTACAGGCCCTTTGAAAAAAATAATGACCTCATCATTAGTAATTCTTTTATGTTTAGGATCACAGTATCAATCATGACGAACTCTTTCTAGCTTGCTATGATAGTCCTAAGTATTTCTGTAGCTCTGTTACAGTTCAATAGTAATCAATTATACCTTCACTAATTTTTTTAAAATCGACCCACTATTTATTTGTCTGTGTTTTTTAATGCTAGTACCCTAATGAATATCTATTTCTTTCATCCTTATTTCCCCAGGTAAAATTGAGAATCAAGGTGGAGGTATGGTGTCTCTAAATTATTTTATCTTTTCAATTAGAAAAAAATACAGATGGATTGAATATAGGTAAGGCATTTCACATATGACAGTTTAAAAGTTTTCTGCTTCCAAATCTGCATTTAAATTACGTGACTGTATTGTATTGTTCACGCTAAAGAGGTAATAAAATTTTTAAATAAAACAATTCTAAAATATTTATTGGATCCTTGTTTTTCCAAAAAAAAAGTTAATTAAAATTTTTTGAGATTGTCAGAGTAATTCTCAGCCTATTCTACACCATGTTCATATTTATGCAAATTACTATTCTCTTCCACTTCTCAATAAAAAGCTTAATAAGGATGTCTGAACATATTTTTATTTTCTTAAAAAAATCTGTCTCATTCCCCTACATGACATTTAGAAAACACCGCAGCATAACTCAAGACACCGTTTTTCCTTGGTCTCTCTAACTTTATAGAACTCCACTTAGAGAGCATCCCTCCTGAATTTTAACAAGTTATTGCACTGCCAGGTGCCCAGTCATTGGGCTGTCTTCCCACAAATACAGGGCTCAGTCGTGAGACATACATTCAGTATCTGAGAACCACATCCTATTTTCTGAGCATTTACCCTCTTTTGCAGAAAATTCTTCCCCTCACCTGGCATTCATTACCTTACCGTTTACTTGCAGGAATTGTTTACTCTTATTTTGGATGACATTATGAGATACACAAATAGGTTATATTCACTCCATGCTTCAACTTTTCTGACATAAAATTTCAGCAAAGAAAAAAACAGCATGTTTGGGGGGAAAAAACCACAACTCTTTACGTTACAGTTTTTAAATTCTGGCAATATGGCAAGAAAAGATGGCTTTGCAGAAGGGAGTGTGTCAAAAATCGTTAAGTGCCTGGGAGATGAAGTGCATAATCACAGAAAGCAGTCCCTGGCAAAGGAATGCCTGCCACTTACCAATGAGATGCCAGACTCCCCTGTCCTTCCTCTGTGACTCTCAATTCCTGTCTGCCATCCTCCTGCCCGTCAACACAGTTCAGATAGAGCAGTTCCTTGAGTCCACTCAGCCTGTGGCAGGAGAGAATTGCGGAGTTTTTAATCATTCAGAGGAAATCCTCCAGCTTGCCCTGCTTCTCCCTGAAGAGGGGACCCAGGTAACTCATCCTTTCCGCCCCGAGCTTTAATGGCACTTTGGCTGCCGCCTCCTCGCAGTTCCGCGCCCCCACTCCGGAGTTGGTTATATCGGGAAGTAGGTGCGGCGCCTCCTCAGGCTGGTACGTTTGGGGCTCGCGTGTTTTCCTCCAATGCGTCCGCGCGCCCCGCGCCCCGCGCCTCTGACTGGCTGTGTCCTTCCCGGAGCGGTCCCTCGCCCCTCCCCGCTCGCCCGCGCTGTCGCTGTCGCCCGCGCCCTGCGCCTCACTGCCTCTCGCTGAGAAGGTTCATTTAGCATGTCCCCGGGCTGAAAGGTCTGTTTGCTTCCAAAGGGTTTTATGTTTCTCTACTCGTCTCACTAGTCAACCGCTATTTCCCTTCGCGCCGAAGTGCGGAGGGCTTCCCCTCCCCCCAACCTGCTTTTCTGCGCCGCAACCTTTCCGAATTCAACATTCATAGATTACAGAGCGATCGTGTTGGCTGGTGACTGCTCAGGAGATCTCAGACGAGCATTCCCTCCTCTGCTCGCTGGCCGCTGTCTGTCTGCTTTCGGATTCCCACTCGGTCGCTCGTACCCCAGACAGCAGCGGCACCGACCGAGGCCCGCTGCTACTGGACTTTGCACTTTGGAGAATGTCCCCAGGTCCTGACCGGGAAGCGCTTCTCTTTGTTCGCACACTTACGAGTTTTATCTCAGGACGGTTAGGCTCTGTGACTGTTTTTATTTCTCCTTGGTTGTCCCCCCCCCCCCGCCCCCCCGCGTCAGTCCTGAGTAACCTAGGGAAATAGTCGGCTTAGTCTCAGACAGCGGCCCTTTTTTTTTTTTCCTGAAATTTTATATCACAATGGATGTAATTGGAAAAATAACACAGGTAGTAAATCCACAGTGTGGCAGCTTTAGTGCTATTGTTCTGGTAGCCCTCCCCTTTACTTTTCCTCTCTCGATCTCAGAGTCATTCTCGAATTCTCTTGATTCCTTTGATGCTAAGAGTTTGTTACAGAAATTATATTGCACGTCCTTGGCAATGTATTTCCATAGATAAAGCGATTAGCACCTGTGTTTAATGGAAAAGAAATCCACGCACTGTTTTCTGTTTCTGTTCATCTATCTCTGTGAGACTGTGAGAGCCTCACGTTACACCCGCTGTCGGTTGGTGTCCGGTTTGCATGTGTGTTTGAGTCCAGCCTGACCCTGCACTGGGGCTGATTCTTCTGCTCACTTAATCCCTCAATGGGGTCTGACTGGCTCTAATTGGTAAGGAGAGTACAGTGCCACGCAGCCTGTAGCTGGAAGCCTTCCTACCACCAACTCTCTGTTGTTTCTCTTACAGCTTTTCTGGTAATTAAAATTAGTCTTTTTACTGTTTCTTGGCTTCTTCTCATTCATCCACACATGTTGTGAGAACATACAGCCTCTGCTTTTAATGGCCACCCTCAGGATCTGGGCTGATTTCTTGTTCCATAGCAAAGACAAATTTGTGTGTTCACATCTAATGCTTCTCTACCCTTCCGTACTTTTTATTTTCTTTTTCCCTGCTTTCCAGTAATTAGGTTATTTTCTTTGTGTTAACTGAGGGATTGTTGCCGAGATTTGACTTCTCTCGGCTTTTTCTCTGCTTCACTAGTTTCACTCCTGTGTCAGGCTCTTGGTTCACAGAGAGAATCACCCGGACTTTTATAACCTCTTTAAATATATCACAACATAGATTCAAAGTCTAAAAGCTTAAAACATTATTTTTTTTTATTGTGCAGTGAGGTTTTTCCCTTTAAATGTTTGTTATAATTGAGCACATTCAGCCTTAATAGGAGATAGAAAAGACAAGCTTGCTTACAGTTTTCTTTACTTCCTTGAACACCTTTATATTGCAATTGATTTGATAATTTTGGCATTTGTGTCATCACCTCATATATTTCATATATTTTCTTTCAACTTTCATTTCAGAAAAAAATTAAGTTGGCTTATTAATTTTTTTAAAATTAATCAAAAATGTAGGTCAGTCAAATCAAGACATAGGGTAACGTGATAGATAGTTGGAGAGACAGGTAGCCAGGAATGAGGTTTAGACAGAAAAACTCATTTATATTTTGTTAAAAATGGCCTTAAGTTTACCATTAAGATAGTAGCCAATTTAAAGAAGGAAATGCTGTTGGTCACATGATTCGTGGTACCCTCCCACAGTTAACATGAACAAGGAGATGTATGTTTCAAATGATATAGGTGTGTTAATTATTTTAAATAAAATAATACAAAGGCTTATGATGTTTTGACATTTTACAAAAAAGATGATTATAATTAGGCATGAAGATATTTGTGTAACAAATATTGATAATGTAAAGCACTTTTCCTTTTGAGGTTATCTGATCATTTAGAGGGTGGGAAAAGAGATGTTGAATCTGGTTAATTAGGAATAGTAAGATCTATTTCTGTCAGTTCAAATTTAGAATGTTAATTTCAAGTCATATCAAGTCATAACGTAGGAGTGACTAGGTTACAGGGATATATTGCAGCAAGACTCGGAATGAGTGACTATATTTTCATTTATTTTATAATTTAAAATATTTCATTATATAATATGCAACTGTAAATTCAATACTAGTATTATATATTCCATATTAATACCTATATATGTACTATAGACAAAATAAGCCTTGACTTCTACATCTTTCTGAAAAATTTAGAATTTTGCTATTGTGGAATCTATTTTTGTTGTAGTGCATATTTTTAAATTGGTCTATAGGTCATGTGCCTCTGTTATTACATCGACAAGGTTCAGGTATAAGCAGGTGAACATTTGAAATTAGGAAAACAGCAGTGCGTAAGGTAAGAAGCAGGAAAAATTTTCTTTCAGGAGGTCTGCCAAGAAGAAACAAGCTAACTCATGTTTTCCAAGCACCCATCAAATCTTTTCACATGCATCATAACTAGTCATTTCTTTTATTGTTATGTGAAGATGGGAATTTAAAATATTGCTCTTATATTATCTTTAAAAGTCATAGGCATTCATGCCCCATTATAAAATCGCAATGCTATTTACTTTAAAAAGGTCATTATTAAAAAGATCGCTTGTTTCTATTTCAGACTGTTAGTGACATTTTAAAAATAACCAGCTCATTGTCTACCCTGATAAAATATCATTTGAACATTAAATGAATTAAAAATATTGTTTGTAAGTGGGTTAAGTGGTTTAGTGAGTCATTTTCTCCATGCTATGCTTATAGTACCTTGACCAAGCTGTCGTGTTGCTTATCTGATCTTGTTGTCTAACCATCTTTGTGTAAATGTCTTAATCTCTTTATTTCGTAGTCCCCAGTGGTCAAGTGAGCAGATGTAGCACATCTGTAGTAGTTGAGTTGCCTCTAAGGTTTTGTCTTATTTGTGTTACAGATATTTTTCTTTAAATCACAGCCTCCTTTCCTCTCCTTTCATCTGACTCATAGAAGGTTCTAGGTTCTAGTCACGGGACCAATGCCACGTTATTTGTCAACAAATTGTGCCATAACATGAAGGGAAACAGAGGGCAATACTCAATTCAAGTCAGGTATAATCCTTTCTTGAATCACCTGCTTTGCTTATTGGAGCCACTTTCAGCATTTGCATTTTTCTGTTTTGATGTTTTAATCTTCTATGTTATATATTGAAAATAATAGTGAATGTGAAAATACTGAGAAATTAATCAAAACCTTGCATTGTCAATGTACACCTGTATTCCCTATAAATATAACTAAAACATGAAGATCCAAAAGTAAACTTTTACTTGAACTGGACAACATATGATGATTTTAATTTTATTTTGGGTTTCTTAGAACATCAGTTTTAGTACTTACATCACAGCTGTTTTGTGAAAGCAGAAATAAACATATCTTAATCAGACTTGGAAAATATACTGACTTAATTAATTTAACAGCTGTTCCGGTAACCAACACTAAAGAACATAGCCCACTTTGTGGATGTCTTGATAACATCTGTAGCTAAACGCATTAAGAGGTCTGAGAGATGAGCTCTAATTTGACGATTTTGGTGCTCAGAGTGCCGAATTTTGCTTATGGAAGCTATGGACATTACCGACCTCTGAGTGGCCCTTAAGCTCATCCTGTGACATCTTGGTCTAACAAAAATGTTTTTACTTAGGAAAGAACAAAAGACACTGTCAGTTTAACTAAGATTTTACAAAACAGGAGTAAAAGTTGAAATCTTACTAATTTAACGGTAAGGTTTACTTACTGATTGTATTCAGTAGCTTGTTAGATAAACACGTGCATTTTTTTCCTAAATATATCTTTAGTGTAAGGATGTACATTAAGTTTTAATATACTTGCTATTATAGATGTCTACTTTCCATTTTGTATAGCGTTCTCTCACCAAGATGTTCTCATATATAATTATTTTCTGTAAAGAAACAAAACCTAGTTCATTTGTTCATGACCAGGTATGTCTCCAAATATTATCTGTTTATGTAAATCTTTTCAATCTGGAATAAAAATCTCTAATACTTCTTATGTTCTAATTTGTTGTATCTTATTTTAAAGGAGTTTCATATGTGTGTTGTATTTTGATCATTTTCCATCTCTTCCTGAATTTACAAGTGCATTAATTTGAACTTTCTTTGACTTTTTGCCCTAAATCTGAATAATATTTCTCCAAAATAAATTTTGTTATCAAATACTATACCCATATTTCTATTCCAGCTCTTCATGGTCTCATTTATAGTTGGACTCAGTCTTTTTTCTAAATCGTGTTTATAACCCAACTTAAGAATTTTATGTAGGTCTTTATATAGAGAGCCAGACTGTATGCTTCCTGTGGACCAGGAACTAAATTTTCTACACTATGCTGAAATTTTGGTTTAAACTTTTTATTGGCTGAGTAGTGTACATGTAGGAAACCTTATTTGCTCATCTGAGATTCATTCAGAGTGCATTCTGAAGCAGCACCACTTACTTTTCTGTTCACCAGTAAGCCTGTAGTTTGCAAATGTGACCACTAGATGGCATTGGTGTTCTAATTAGGAATGTCATTTAGGTTGTGTCCTAGGGATTTTGATTTTTTAGGAATGAGAGGAACCCCCCAAATTAGCTACTGACTCTATAAGAAGAGTTATATATACAACTTAATGTAAACATCTACTAAACACATCAGAAAATTGTAAAATGTCAAATGTTTAAAAGGTGATCTTGCACCTTGAGGCAACATAAGAGCTATTGAAATTTGTTGAGGGTTAAATATACGCGAGGCATTGAAATAGGTATGTATTATGGGGCGCCTGGGTGGCTAGTCAGTTAAGCGTCCGACTTCAGCTCAGGTCATGATCTCACAGTCTGTGAGTTGGAGCCCTGCGTCAGGCTCTGTCTTGACAGCTCAGAACCTGGAGCCTGCTTTGGATTCTGTGTCTCCCTCTCTCTCTGCCCCTCCCTCTCTCTGCCCCTCCCTCTCTTTCTGCCCGTCCCTCTCTCTCTGTCTCAAAAATAAATAAAAAACATCAAAAAAAATTTTTTTTAAAATAGGTATGCTTTAGATGAATTGTTCCCTTTTGTCCTAATGGTCTAGCTGAAACTCATTTTCAAGTACTCTGCCTCCATTGACTGTTCTTAACCAATTCACTAAACCAATCCTGGTTTTGATTAGAGTAAATCACTTAAATCACCACAAAATAACGTGTTGGTACCAGATGCACAGAACACACCTCATGTATAGAGAATCCAATAAATGGAAAATAATTTTAGCACAAGTATATAACAAGATAAAATGCCATATTAAACCTATTCATTGGAAGTTTATGGCATTTTGTGTATATTCTCTGGGACATGTGATTCATTCAAGTAATATTGATTAGGAAATTACTAGTCTAAGTACTGTACAAGGTGAATAAATTTAAATATGAGATTTCACAAAACTTTTTTTCATATACTTCAAAAAGTAAAGAGTTATATATTCTCTTATTCTAATATTTTGCCTGAATAATACCAGATTCAAAATGCTAATTGACATATAACAAACCCACAATTTTGGGAAAAAACACATAGTTTTAACAATAAATGCTGTTTTGTTCAGAAGAGATTACATTTTGAATTTCCAATTGTTTGCCATCAATCCTATTTATGTCTGGTTTGCTTTCTTTATAAATTAAAAAACATTTTTCTGTCACCATGTCAAGGTCAGTCTGGTGCCCAGAAATTGGGTTATGTTCTTTCTATCTGACCCACCACCAACTATTGCTCTTCTGATAACTGGTAGCAGTGAAGGGATCAGGACTCTGCTGAAAATTGTTTTGATAACAGAGGAGGCCCCTTCTGGAATAACTACATTAACTTTGCTGCTGACAATGTTAAAAACTTACTTTGTGTCAGGGTGCCTAAGTGGCTCAGTTGGTTGAGCATCTGACTTCGGCTTAGGTCATGATCTCGTGGTCTGTGAGTTCGAGCTCCGTGTCAGGCTCTGTGTTGACAGCTCAGAGCCTGGAGCCTGCTTCGGATTCTGTGTCTCCCTCTCTCTCTCTGCCCCTCCCCCGCTCATGCTCGCTCTCTCTCTCTCTCTCTCTCTCTGTCAAAAATAAACATTTAAAAAAAAAATTTTAAAAAAACTTTGTGTCTGTGAAATTTTGAGATATGATTTATAAGCTGTGCAGTTACATACATAACAATATTTTATCGTTAAATAGCACCTTTCTTATAAGGATCTCAAGTTCATTGAATATGAAAACAAAAACTAAACAATGTAGTATAGCTACATGTCACTGCTTTCATATACCTTTCATTATTTCCTATGTCACATCATCTGTGTGCATACATATACTTTATATGAAAGGAAAGAATCATACACTGTGAACCTGTTTTCAGTGCAATTGGTGAAGAGATATTCCTAATGAGGTGAAAATAATTACTTTGGTTGGCAAACTATAATATAATGCAACCTTATTATAAAATATTAATTATTAATTATTAGCTTGCAAAAGGCTGACAGTTTTGTAGTGGAAAAAAAAAAAGGAATCTATGCTGGACAGTTCCAAAGAAAGCTAAAAGTTTGAACAAGATGGCATCATGTTGGCTGAGGCTTGTGCAAAATGATGCTTGCTGATTAGGTAGCAAATACTGATAAGAAGCCAGCAGTAGAGCAAATCATATCAAAACCCACTGGAAAACAATATGAGACCAAAAAATTAACAATGTTTGCTGAAAAATTACAGCAGTGGTGTTTTGTACTTGTGTGAGCCTTAGGATAATGCTACCAATGGTGTCTGCCCCCGAAGGGTAGGAAGTATGGCCATGTTACAGTGGCATCAGCACAATTAATGTGTAAGGAGCTATTAGTATTAGTGAAAACTGCATGTTTGACTCAAAGTTTGAAAACTTTAAAAGAAAAATCATTAAATTAGAGCTTTTACAATATTATATGAATAATGGGAAAAATCTTGCTTTCTGACCACAGAATTATTCTCTTAATAAGGGAAAAAAGAACCCGATTTCCAAATTCATGGAGGAGTCATTGAAACACTATAGTGGATTCCATTTTAGACCACCATCTCTCCTTCCCAGATGGGGTTTACCTGCTGGTTATCCCTTGCACGTGTTCTCCTGGGAAAACAGAGAATGCACATGATGAGCCCCCAAGTTCAGCAAGCTACAGTGACTTCAGCTTCTCCACACCATACAGGACTGCTTCATTCTCCTTCCCCACTTTGTTTTCCTTATCTGTATCCCCATATGACCTGAGTTAGAGTTCTAACTCCTCTGATTCTCTTATACTTATTGATATAAACACAAATCTTACTCTGTTTTGTTCTCATTGTGTTAGTTACTTCAAAATGAAAATATGCTCCTTATGACAGGATGGGAAATGCATATTTTTTCTTTTTGAAGTCTAAATTGTTGACTTTGATATATTCTGACATTGAATAAAACAGATTTGTGCTTCATTTTCTTACTAAATCTTTACTGAAGATGGTGTATACAAGTGTTTTTTTTTTAATTCTTTAAAATGCTTTATTTATTTTTTAGAGAGAGAGAGAGAGCAGGGAAGGGGCAGAGAGAAAGGGAGACAGAATCCCAAGCAGACTCCTTGCTACCAACACAGAGCCTCAGGTGGGGCTCAAACTCAGGAACTGTGAGATCATGACCTGAGCCAAATCCAAAAGTTGAATGCTTAACCGACTGAGCTACCCAGGCACCCCTCACCCAAGTTTTGTTTTTTTTTTAATGAAAGCATAGAAAATATTTTGAAAACCATCAACATGGCATAAAAACTTAAGAGACATTCTTTCTGATATCTCAATTGGGCTTGTCTTTTTAGTGGGTTACTCTCTTGCTTACTGAGGGTGGAGATGACTCTTGTAGAAATAGCCAAGTATTTTAAGCCTATGTTTCCATACATAATTAAATTTGAAGTTGCATTCTTTTGCTTCTGTCATAAACCAGTGTTCTGATTATTTCCTGTAAAAAAAGACATTTCCAAATAAGGATCTTCAGTTCATATAAAGAAGTTCCAACAAACTCAAAACTGTTTATTGTTAAGCTCTCAGAGCACTTTGAACTTTAACAACAATCAAATTTCACCTGTAAAGCATTCTTAATATATAATATACTTATTAGTTAACAGATTAAAATAGAAGAGAGGGGAGTTCTAAGCGTTGCTTGAATTATACTTTGCATAAGTAAATATTTATTCCTTCTATAAGTTACCTGGGGATTTGTTTTTCTTTTGTTAAGTATTACTTAATGGGCTATATTTAAACAAAGAATTCTGAAGTGTATTTGTATTTACAGGATTCCTTATTTGAAGTTCTTTGTGCCACTGCTGCTTGGTAGGTATATTTAAAATTAAGTTTCTCTTCACATGGTAGATTGATATGATAATTAATACAAATTATAATTGATTCAAACATTCTTTTAACAAATGTTTTTACTACTGATTATGTAACACTACTTTCAAGGAGCTTATGGTACAGACGTGGAAATGCAATGTCCAAAGTGCTTTAACAGAGATATTTTCAGGAGTCTGTAGGAAGGCAGGAGAGAACAGCACTGAAGGGAGCCCTTTACCAAGAACATGAATCTTAAATGGTTCAGAAGAGTGACGGGGAGAATCGGCCAGAGGTGATTACATCTATATCTATATCTATATCCACATCCACATATTGTGAGGAAGAAAATAATTCTCTACCTTTCCAGGTTTAAAAAAACAGGTAATAAAAAGACAAATTAAGAGGAGAAACACAAATACAAATGTAATAACCTGTATTCCTTCTGTATGCATTGGAAACACTCAGGAAAACTGAGTAACTCCTCAAAATGGTTGAAGTCATCACCTGAAATTCCATTTTCTGCTAAAGGCAAAAGAAGTTGTTGCATGTGGGGAGTTACTTATAGGAGGAAAAACATAGTCAACCCAGAGTAAGATTGTGATGCAGATTTAAGTCCATGCTTTCACCACTGATAACAGTTTCCAGGGAATAGGATATCCTCCTCTTTCTGGTGCAGTGAGATAGATACTTACAAATAGAGATTCCCCTTATAAACATAAATGTTTTGCAAAAGAGTAACTTCTGCTCAGTTTCCAGAAGGTTTCCTGTGTCTACAATTTCTTTCTTTCTTTCATTTTTAATGTTTGTTTATTTTTTAGAGAAAGAGAGACAGAAAGAGAAAGGGGGAGGGGGCGGGCAGAGAGCTGGAGACACAGAATGAGAAGCAGGCTCCAGGCTCCTCACTGTTAGCACAGACCCCAAAGCAGGACTGGAATTCACAAACTGCAAGATCATGACCTGAGCCGAAGTCAGACACTTAACAGAGTCATTAGGCATCCTTTCTTTTTTTAATGTTTTTTTTTTTTTGCACAATTTCTTAAAAATAGCCAGTTTGAGATCATCTTTCGACCAAAGAGACATATTTTGGGGTCCAAAATTCTGGTTACTTTCAACATCTATATCTACCTACACCTATACCCATAGTCATATCTTTCTATGTCTGTATTTATATAGATATCTATATTGACATTTATATCAAATATCTATACCTATCTATCCCTGTGATAGGAGCACAGTGTGCTGTTTCATGTTTTCCAGAAAGTTAAAATTAATGAATATGGGTAGATACTGCAGCCCTTGGAACGTGCAGAGCAGGAGATGTTAAGTAGCAGATCTTTGAGGTAGATACTTACATATAATCTTAAGGAACAGAGATCACTGAAAATATTTGAACAGGAGAAGATAATTCTGTAGATGAATAGTCTTGAATCAAAGAAATAAGTTAGGGAACTATTATAGTATTTTATCCACGGATCATAAAAGCAGAAACTAGGAATGTGACAGGGTAGTGGATCCCAGAGACTTCTAGGATGAGGAAACAGGAAGACGTGTGGACTAACTGGTTATGTTGGGTGGTGACAGACAAAAACCACTGTGCATTAACTCTTTTCTTCTAGGACCACACAACTAGGTATACTATGTGAACAAAATAGACAGGAAATAGATTTTGTCTTCTTGGGTCTTAGATTTCATTGGGAGATCTAATCAAGTAAGCAAGACATTACACTGAACCCATTGCTAAGTGGAAAAAAAGGGAAACTCTAGCTGTCAAAAGTAGTGAATTTAGCTGACAAGTATTATCTAAGGGATAGATTTAAGAGATAGATAATGAGTTCAGTTTATAGTGAAATAGATTCATTTGTGCAATATTTAAGAAACTTGTGCTGAATAATATGGAGAGCCTATGTTTAGAGGTCATACATTTTGTGTTTAAAGTATTCAGGTATATTTGGTAGCTGATGCATGGAATAAAAATATTGATCTTGAGAATGATAGCATGAGAAGAGGGCAGGGCCAACAATGGAAGCTCAGGGAACACTACATTTTAAAGTCATAGAGAAATAAAAACTGATAGTGGATACGGAGAAGGTAATATCTTGTATGAGAAAGAAAACCATGGAAGTTTGTCAAGGAAGCTAAAGCTGGAGATAATTTCAAGAAGTAGAGCACGCACAAATGCATCAAGTTCAAAGAAGTGAAAGAAGATAGGAATTAAACATTCATTTTTGATCTGGCTTTTAAAAGTTGGGGAGAATACACAGGCGTGTTACAGCAATGAAAAGTGCCTCAAAGGCAATGGATAATGTGAAAAGGTCATCAAAACTTTGATGTATTTGTTTTAACAAAATAGAAGGATAGAGAAAGATGTTTAAATGTTTCATGTATAACTTTTCTTGTTTGGCTGAATTTAACTTAAGGTCTATAGTACTAATTTGTTTTTGTTTTAACTGAGGGTTTTGTTCATCATTACTATTTTTGTGGTTTTTTCCTGGAGAGGTATTTCTTGAACATATCATATTCTTATCCGTTGTTGTTGGTATTACTGTTGTTAAAAGAAAATCAGATCTTAGGAATTCAATTTATGGTACATATTCCATATAAAATTAGATATAAATATTTTGTACATACCCATATACATGTGTACATAACATTTTACTCTTACATTTTAAGAATTACTTGTTCTTAAACAAAAAGCACACTGTAACATACAGCCGTACGGCAACATGAGTATCATTTTATAGCAACACTAAACTTATCAATTCCAAATTGAGAGAATTTAGGCAGCTTGTATGCTTAAGGAATAAATTAAAAGCATAAAAAAACTTACTCATTTAATTGGTCCCAATTAGAGTGATTCTCCTTGATGAAATCTGGGGAAGATTAGTAGTACCTAACATCTTTACTTCTTTATTAATAACACAAGTAAATGTAACTGAAATACTCTGTGACATTCTTCATTATGAAATAATGTCTGGTATATGTTCATTGCCATTAATGAGTTATAAATAATACAATCTTGAAACATAAGTTACTCTTACCAGATACAAATATGATGTCATATATAAACTATTTACTTAGAAATGATCTGTTAAATTCTGAAATAGTAAAATACCAACACAAAAGAAAATATATTTCAGGTTGATTTTAAGACTTGCAGAACAAATTAAAATATATTTTAGCAATTTTCAGGGGGAAAAAGGCAAACAAAAAGAGTCTTTTTGGGATACATTCCTTTATTCAAGGAATGAGCAATGCTTTTCTGAAAACTTAGGCATTTTCTATACTAACCAATGGACTGGCATGTTCTTAGCTATTATAATTTGAGTGCAAAATTGTTTTTGCAGCTTCTTCTGAGCTTGCCATAAATTAATTTGGCATATACATCTTTTTAATTTTCTTTCACTTTCTGAAGATAAATGTTTAAATACAGTCTTCCAAAATTTTTATTTATTATATAAAAGATGAGCAGAATACATATTTTTATTTTGGTTTATGCTTGTAGACATGACTTTTAATTAACTCAGCAACAGCTGATAATAAGATTATTAGCATGTACAAAGTGTGCAGTTAATAGAAGCAGAACTAGAGGCAATTAGTGGAATTAGGTGTTTTTTCTACCGAGAAAGAGTATCCTAAGTACTAATTGTTTATGCCAGTCCAATCACTGCAAATATCCCTAATAGCATCATTAAATCAATGTAACACTGCATTATAAGCACTAAGTAGACTTAGTGATTTGGTATCAGATTGGCACAGTGATGAGCTTATTAATATTTTCTATGAGTTACGTATAGACTGTTGAAACTTGATTTTGCAACACTTCACTTTGTAAATTTTCAAAAGACAAAAAAAATGCTTACTCTGCCATAGGTACAGTGTCTCTATGTCATATTCTTATAACCATTCAGTGGCATTTAAGGTTTTTAATTAATTAATTATTTTAATGCATTAATTATTTTTTTAATAATAAAACTCTTGAAACAGTCATGAAATAAAAGTGCTGCACCCTATGCAGCCACTGTGGAAAACAGTATGGAGATTCCTCAAAAAGTTAAAAAGATAACTACCTGATGATCTAGTAATCATAGTACTGAGTATTTACCTAAAATATACAGAAACGCTAATTCAAAGGGATACGTACATCCCAGTATTTATTGTAGCATTAGTTACAACAGCCAAATTATGGAAGCAGCTCAAGTGTCCATCGATAGATGAATGGATAAAGAAGAGGTGGTGTATAAGTACAATGGAATATTATTCAGCCATAAAAGAATGAAATCTTGTAATTTACAAGGATGTGGATGGAGCTAGAGAGTATAATGCCAAGTGAAATAAGTCAGTCAGAGAAAGACAAATACCACATGACTTCATTTATATGTGGAATTTAAGAAATTAAATAAGCTAGGAATGGGGAAAAGAAAGAGAAAGAGAGAGAGAAGCTAAGAAACAGACTCTTAACTATAGAGGACAAAATGATGGTTACCAGAAGGGAGGTGAGTGAGGGGTTGAGTGAAATAAGTGATGAGGATTAAAGAGTACATTTATCATGATGAGCACGGAGTAATGTGTAGAATTGTTGAATTAACTATCCCGGAATTAAAACAAAAGAGCTTCATAAAAAAAGTACCGTGCTCTAATGACTCTAAAAATTAAATATAAGAAATTTAGTAATGATTATTATATTTTAAATAAAGGTCTTTTTATTTTGCTTGCCATACTTCATAATATTCAGTGGGTTGAGTATGAACGTAGTTTTCAGGGTAGAGGCAGTGAATTTCTGATCTTTCTTGTGGTTTATTTATTTCTATGGAAGATACATTGTTGCCTGTTTGACATGTCACCTGAGGTATAATGAGCCAACATATTTCACTTCTGTTTGCCATGTGTTCTTTATTCCTTTTCTCTTCCTTTTATCTATCCTTTCTTCTTCCTTCATCATCTCCTATTTTTAGTTATTTAGCAGAGATATATATGAAACTCAAAAGAAAAGCAGTAGCCTCTCTATTCTGAAAACTTATATTTATTCTCAAAGTTTTAGGGGCACCTGGGTGGCTCTGTTAAGCATCCGACTTCAGCTCAAGTCATGGTCTGGTGGTCCGTGAGTTCAAGCCCCACATCAGGCTCTGCACCAACATCTCAGAGCCTGGAACCTGCTTTGGATTCTCCCTCTCGCTCTGCTCCTCCCTAACTCATGCTCTGTCTCTCTCTCAAAAATAAACATTAAATTTTTTTTTTAAGTTTTTAGGACTGAGATGCTCAAACTTTATGGTCTCAGGACCACTTTGCACTCTTAAAACAAACATATTAAGGTCCCAAAGAGCTTTGGTTGTTGGGAAATATATCTATTAATATTCACCACATAAGGAACTAAAACTAAGACAGAACTAAAACATTCATTTAAAACTAGCAATAATGAATCATTATATGTTAGCAAAAATAAGATATTTTATGTAACAATGGCTACATTTTTTAAACAAAAATAGGGAAAAGGTTAGCATCATTTTTTGTTTGTCATACTTTTAAAATATCTGCCCTAATAGAAGACAAATGGACTTTCATATCTACTGCATTTAATCTTTTGCAAGTGGAATGTAACTGCTGAAAAACTCCACTGTATATTCATGGCACAATGAAAGTAAAAACAGCATTGTCATAAAAATAGTTTGATTTCATGTATTTCCTGAAAGGGTCCCTGGAACCCCAGAACCCTTGGACCACCTTTTAGTTTTAAGTAATATCAGTTTTCTGACTCAGAATAATTTAACTAATTGCGTTGATAAGATTAAAGCATACATTACTATATCCATTTATTTACAAATCTAGATTTGATTCTTCACTTATATCCACCAAAATAGCTAATATAAATTCATTCTATAGAAAGCATTTAGCTACCTAGGTTGTAAGAATATAAGTTCTTAGGGTAACCTTTTGAGCTAACATTTTCTTAAAGGTCTTTTTCCATGACTTTTAAAGCATATGCTTCAGCAGTGTAACACAGAATTCTATATAATCAGTAGGGAAAGTATCATTAAATTCTTCTAAAATTATACACACACATAAGAACACACAGTCTTAATAAGTTATGGGAATATAACCCAATAGCACATTTACTTTTTAGAAATTTTTATTCTAAGGGTAAAATGAATTTAGTGAACTCAAATAAATTTGAGCTACCCTCAGCCAAGTCTGAGCACAGTTATAATTAAATAATCACTAGACTTGCTTAGAAAATTGAAAGGCAGTTTAAGAATTTAAGCCTCAGTAAAGCATTAAAGGAACAAATCTCCTCAGAAACAGACATTTTTAATACTGGCTTTTACTAGCTCTCTCTCCAATCTTGTTTCCACAAGTCTTCTCTCAACATCTCACAAGCCCAGCAGACACTCCTAATACCTCTTACTTTACAAAATATTCCAGTCTCAGGACACATGTGTTCCTGTTTGATGTTGGTTTCATTACTCCTTCTTTACCATGATTCTCCTAGTTTATCTTCTTACAGCAACTCTGCCTTCGTCATGTAGCTCACTGTAAACTTCCTAGTTCTACTTACACCTCCATTGTCATAATTAGGAGCAGCAAATGCACAGAGACTGAGCAGGCAGAGACAATATCTGTAGTGAGTAGGGTGAGTAGGAGGAAAGCCTATATATATATTTTGTTCTGTGTTGTAAAAGCAAATTAATGAATTCTAAAATATAAAAGAAAATATTTTATTCCAGTTTACTTCTGTGAAATAAAATACATGATTGTGGCTTCAGGTCTTTGTACAGTGATATTTTAATTTTATTCTGGATTCATAGTTACTCTGAAAGATTTATCAGTGTACAACTAAGAATGCAGATACTGCTCTTAAAATAGTAACAGAGTCTCACACCCAACCCCAAGATGCTTGAACGTATTTTATGAAGGAGTGGTGAGTGAAAGAATGGTTTATTATTGACACTACAGCACATGACATGGCATCTCTATTTCTCCTGGGGGAAGTTTATTTTTAGCTCATACCTCCATAATAAAGGTACCCTCCTCCATCCAAAGAATATTGGTGGGCATTTCCTTTTATGGGTTACCAAAGGAAGGGACATGAAGAATGCAGGGAAAGGACCCTCAGTTTTGAGAGGAGTGTAGTCCAGCAGATCAATTTGTAACCCAGTGGATATGTTTCTGGGTTAATAAGCAAAGATGAAAAGAAGCATTAAACAAACCTTAAATAAGTTGATAAAGATCATAAATTTCAGAAATTACAGTAAAATTCTACCATGATACTAAAAACGATGTCTACAAATTCAATTACATAAAGTAGATAGATGGTCACATTACTGCCAGGCAGAGTAAGAAGCCAATTTTAATTTATATTTATTCAAATTCATAATATCAAGTGACATAATAATGAAAATTCCTTAAAGGTAAACATAATAAATTAATTGAAGAAAATGTGGAGGACTATATATCAAAGACTAGGGAGATAATTTTTTTAAAGACATAAAAGTTATAAACCTTAAGATTAATAATGATTTCTATTCAATAAATTTGTTAAGAAACAAATGGGACTTGGGAGAGGGAGAGGACATTTATGACATCTAAAATGGCCAAGAGATGGATATCTAAAATATACTAACAGCAACTAAACAAAATAAAAACTAGAAAAACAATAGAAGACAATCAACAAATATTAATGAACAATTAGAAGCCTGGATAGCTAATAAGCATATGAATAGATACTCTTAACTTACTAGAAATTAGAGAAATAAAGATGAAAAACAATTATAAGATCCTAGTTTTATCTACCTTGAATGGCAGAAATGTGTGTCATTTCAAGTGAATAGTTAGGACATGGGGGGGGGGGATGAATTTTAGGCTTTACCGTGATTATGTAAGATGATCAGCTATTTGTAGACTTCAGTAAAGCAGTATTTATCTAAATTATGCACGCTTAAGCCTGATAAGGTCAATACTCATTTTTGGCAATAAATTATAATCTCCACTATCTTCTACATTCTACACTATATCATAGAAGAAGGAGATTGGAAATACATTTTCCAAAATTTATTGCTATCCTAGTTCTTGTTTAGAATCCTCCAACAGGAAGTAGTAGCATGTGATTTAGAAGGTAAAGGGGGCTATTGTGAGAGCAACAGGCAATGGTATGGGACTCAGCAGAGGTGAGGTTTTTTTCAGCAGCCTTGAGATCTCCTCCTGTGAGTCAACTACCTATGAACTTTGGAAGTAGTTTCAGATCCTCATTTTCTTGATGCCATGGAAGCCAGGAGGGAATTTGAGAGCTAACAGCAGTCTTCCCTGATATGATCAACTCAGGCCCCTCCCAAGAGTTCTGTTAACCTAATTCTTTGCATTAAATACCATCTTCTAAATCCCTAGAGAGATATTTCACCATATACTGACTGGTACACAAACCGATCCCAGTATGGGTGGGAAAAAAACTTTAAAAACTTGCATAAGGGCACATCACATCATTATTCTTTATAACAGTGAGTAGTAACAGGTTTCAAAACTGAGCATTACATGAAGAATGCATAAACAAAATGTTAGTGGAATATGTCTGAGAAGTAAGGAGCACCAACTTAGAAACATAAAGAAGCATGGCTATATCTGAAAACATTAGTGGTGAAATGAGGGATAAAGTAATATAATTCATATTTAAGTGTTGTCTGTAAATCAAAACATTCACTCAACACTCCATATTTGATAAGTTTTCATGTCTATTTTCCATTTAATATTAAATAAAGAGAATAGGTCCATATGAAGATGAATCGGTGCAGAGAAGAAGACCAGAAGAAAAGGGAAAATAAAATACAACACAATAAAATGAAATGGAACAATGTAAAGCAATGTAAATAAAATACAAAAGGGAGAGTTTTGAATGGACACATGAATACAGTGCACTATGAACTGAGGACTACAAAAGAATATAAACTCTCTCTACACCTAAAGATCAGAATGGAAACAAAAAATGGAACACACAAAAATGCTTTAATCACTGCTTGTTTCATCTAAGTTTGCACTATTATTTTCAAATTTATTTTTCATACACTACTTTTGTAATAAAACTTAGATTTTGAAAACTGGGTTCTCAATAAATGTGAATCTTAGGCATATTTTCTTGAAACTTTACATGTGTACCTGAATTCATACTCTGCAAATACCCACGCATTCTAAAACAGTGATTAAATTAATTTAAAATACAGAAGCTTTTGAAATTTTGCATATAGCTTCTGCTCTCTGAACATCCTTTTACAGATGCTACATTTATTGAATTCAGGTTTTTATTGTTTTAATTTTATTTATTTATTTATTTATTTATTTATTTATTTATTTATTTATGAGAGAGATTGATGGTGCATTGGGGAGGGGCAGAGAGAGAGAGAAGAGACAGAGAATCTCAGGCAGGCTCTGCTCCACATTAACATTTAAACATTTAAATAAATATAGTAAGGTGTTAACATTTGAAGATAATAGAAGAAACAGAATATGTAGCAGTAATACTGTTTTTTTTAAATACCAAATTTGCCCTCTTCTCTAATCTACAGAAAATTTATAGCCAAGTAATTGACACAGACAGGCCTTCAAGAAATGTTAGTTGATCTCCTATTACATGCCAACATTTTTTCTATTGCAGAAAACTAATCTCTTTTAAATTCTTCCACACTACCAATTTTGTTTGAGAAGTAATATGTCCTGCTCTGGGGCATATGTCATGGTCAGCCTGAGCCAAACATAGAGAACCCTATGCCTCTACTAGGGATTGGTTGAGGGTGGGCAATGACACATAAATAAAGTCTGCTTCATACATTTTAGAAAAAAAATTCCTAACTGATGCAGGCAAGAACAGCATAAACGGAATGCCCTTTTGTTCCTCTTCATCGTTCCCCAAGCTTTGAACACAGTCAGTGAAAATGTGATTTCTCTTAATTGTAAAGTGTTAACTATAGGTACCATGTGCCTATCAAACAGTAAGGCAGAGGACTAAACCAAAATGCTTAGGACGGTGAAATGCTTAACATGGTAACATGGAAAAATAGAAATGTGGAGATAAGAATTCCTAATAGTTTTCTTTCTTTGCTTTATTCAGTTATCTTTTCATGTAGTCTGTAAAATATTGTTAAAATCTTATAATCAAATGGGATTCTTGTGAACTATAAAAGCACATGGATATTAAATAGAGGAAGGAACTCTGAATTTTATGATTAATAAAAACAAAAGGAGGCAATTATATTATCTCCCATATTCATAGAATCTATCTAGAGGGGGGATTCATCTTGTAAAGTTTTATAGTTTAAACCAGATGACTGACTTATAGTTTCAAAATAAAATTTAAAAACAATGAAAATTATAATAGGCTTAATGTAGGAAATCTATTATAGGCTATAATTTAGACAATTGTTACTTGAATCATTAAGTTATTACTAATTTCACAATTGGTTTATTATGTACATGGGTAGGAAATCCTTTAGGCCATAAGTCATCAATTAAAAATTATTAAATTAGTAACAAGATTTTAATCAAATAATTTATTTTTGGAAAACAAGAACATGATTAAAATTGCTTTAGGGATTTTTCATTACTCCTGTTAGATAGTAATGTAATTTTATAATTAGTAATAAAATATTTGTAACTATGTTTAGTAAGTTCAGAAAAATAGGGGCTACTGTGGCTCAGTCTGTTGAGTCACCACCTCTTGATTTTGGCTCAAGTCAAGATCTCACATTTAGTGGGATTTAGAATTCTGCACCCCCCCCCCACCTCCCTACCCCCACAGCTGTGAGCACTGAGCCTGCTAGGTTTCTCTCTCTCTCTGTTCGACTCTGTGCCCATCCACACATGTGTGTGTGCACACTCTCTCTCCCTCTCTCAAAATAAATACGAGTCTTAGTCTCCATTTTTAAACATCTCCTATTCACTATAATGCTGACCACTGGTCTCCTCTCTTGCCCTTCTCTAATTTATTCGTTAAGCTACCTCCTGTTGTCTTTACAAACATAAAACTGTTATGTCACTTTTCTTCTTAAAATACTCAAATTGCCTCTCATTGCCTTCAGATATCATCTAATGTAATTTAAAGCCACACGAGATCTGGCCACTACCTCTCTTCTCTGGTCTTCTTTGTCTTCGGATAAGCGTTCCATCCTCTGTTCACACTGAACTAACAGTACCTTTAGAATGTCTGTGCTTACAAGGGATTCCTTGTTCCACATTTTGGCTAAATGTGGCACTCACACTTTTTAAAAAATAATCTACCATGTATGAAATAACATCTCATTGCAGAGGAAACTGATTCATGTCTGTCAATTTTTTTTTTTTAATTTTTGCCCTTCATAGCCATTCTTTACTTTAAAAAAAATAGCATTTTTATTTATTTTTGAAAGACAGAGACAGAGCATGAGTGGACGAGGGGCAGAGACAGAGAGGGAGATAAGGAATCCGAAGCAGGCTCCAGGCTCTAAACTGTCAGCACAGAACCCGACGTGGGGCTCAAACCCATCAACTGTGAGATACTGACCTGAGCCAAAGTCAGAAGCTTAACCCACTGAGCCACCCAGGTGCCCTATTCTTTACATTTGTTATGCCCAGTTTATTTGTCAATTATATGTGTTACAAATACTTTCTCTCAGAAAATGTAGAGACTTTTTTTTTATCATTTCCCCTTTATAATAATTTTTGATGAACCAGGTTTTTTAAATTTAATGTAATTGAATTTTTCAAGATTTTATGTTAGTAATAATATTTTAAAATTTATTCATTAACAAATACTCCTTATATTGAAATGATAAAATATTCTTTTATGTGGGTTGTGTTTTTTTTTCAGATTTTCCTTTCACATCTATGTCATTATTTCATTCAGAATTGTTTTTTTTCCCTCACATACAGAATCCATTTTGCCATTGATAACATCATTATTATTAGAGCCAATACCACATTATCTTAATTACTATAGCTTTATACATCATTTTGATATCTCATAGCAAACATTCACATTTTAATTTTTATCAGTCTCTGGGTATTCTTGTTCATTTATATTTCTAATACACTTTATGTTAATCTTACCAAATTCCTTAGAAATCCTTATGGTGGTTTTGATTATATGAAAGTCTAAAAATTTTCTTACAAAATTACCGCACACAGATTGATTTTTTTTCCCCCTCGGCTACTTTTGTATTTGTATTGTTTCAATTTCAATTTTTGAAATTATATTTCTACTTTTTCTTTTGGCACAGCAATTATACATTCTATTGTATTTTTAATTTCAGTGTCCACGTGCTCATTGCTAATATGTAGAAATACAATGGATTTTTGTGAATTTCTTTATGCTCTCCTTAAATCGCTGAACTCAAAGAGTGTGCTCTAGGACTGGTTTTTGTTGTTGTTGTTGTTGTTTTTTAGATTACTTGGGAATCTATCTATAGTAATCTTGTCATCTGAAAATAGGAACTGTTTTATTTCTTTTTTTCTCCAATCTTTATGCATTTTTATTTCCTCTTTCTGCCTTACAGCATTGGCTGAAATTTCAAGTACTATGCTGAATAAGAATGGTAAGAGTAGACATCCTTACCTTCTTCCTGATTTTGGAGGAAGGAATTCTGTGTTTTGACTATTGAGTATAATATTGACTGTTGGCTTTTTGTAAATGTTATTTATCAAGAAGGCTTCCTCTTTTCTATTTTTCTAAGAATTGCAATCATGAATGAATGCTGAATTTTATCAAATGATTTTTCTGCATTGATTTATATGATCATGTGGTTTTCATTCTTCAACCTGGTAGATTTCATCAGCTGATTTAAAAAAAAAATAATGTTTATTTATTTTTGAGAGAGAGAGAGAGCTGGGGGAGGGGCAGAGAAAGAGGGAGACCCAGAATCCCAAGGAGGCTCCAGATCTGAGCTGTCAGCACTGAGCCCCACTTGGGGCTAGAACTCACAGGCCGTGAGATCATGACCTGAGCCAAAGTCGGATGCTCAACTGACTGAGCCACCCAAGTGCCCCTCATTGGCTGATTTTTAAATATTGAGCCAGATTTGAATTCCTAGAATACCTCACCTGATCATTTTGCATAAATCTTCTTATACATTGCTAAATACTATATGGTATTTTTTAAGGAGTTTTGCATCTATATCCATGAGTGATATTGAACTGTAGATTTATTCCTTTATTTTTTATTTATTTTTTTTATTTTTTAGTACTTTGGTCTTTGTATCATGGTAATACTAGCTTCAAAAAAATAAATTAGGAAGTATCTTCCTTTCTGCTATTTCTTAAAATGATTCTATACAGAATTGGTGATAATTACTCTTTCAACAGTTGTTAACATTCTTCAGTGAAACTATCTGGACCTGAAAATTCCTTCTTTGAAAAAAATTGTATTTATGAATTTAATTTCCTCAAATTTTGATAATTAAAATGCTATAGTAATATCCTCTGTTTCATTACCACTCTTCATAATTTGTATCTTTTTTCTTATTTGTCAGTCTTACTGGAAATTTGTCAGCTTTATTGATTTTTTCAAAAAACAAGCTCTTTGTTTCATTGATTTTTCTCTATTATTTTTCTGGGTTTTTTTTTTTTTATTTCTTCCTTTTATTGCTTACCTCCTTCTGCTTGCCTTGGGTTTATTTTGCTCTGCTTTTCCAGGTTCTTGAAATGTGAGCTTATATTATTGATTTGAGACTTACTCTTTTCTAATATATACACTTAAAACTATAAATTTCCTTGACAACACTGCCATAGCTGCAATCCATACACTTTTATATGCCGCATTTTCATTTTCAATTAGCTCTGTGTTTAACTTCCTTCAGGATGTTTTCCTTTGTCTCATAGGTTATTTAGAAGTCTATAAATTAGTTTCTAAATTTTAGGAGTTTTTCTGTTGTCTTAACTCTTAGTATTCCATTGTGATTGGAAAACATATTATCTATGATTATAGTTTTTTTCTTATTTGTTGACATTTGTTATATGGCCCAGTGTTTGATCTACCTTTTACATGTTCCTTGAGCATTTAAAAAAAATATATGTTCTGCTGTTTTCTGGGTGGAAAGTTCTATAATAGTCTATCTTATTCTGTTGGTTGATCATAATGCTGAGTTATTTGATATCCTTGTTAATTTTCTATTTATAAGTCATTGAGAGAATAATCTTGATATCCCCAATTGTGAACTTGTCTATTTCTGTATTAGTGCTATCAGCTTTTAGTTCATACATTTTGCAGCTGTATTGTTTTGTTCATACATTTTTAGAAGTTCCATGTCTTCTTGGATGTTGACCCATTTAACATTATACAGTGCTTCTTTGTGTCATCGTCTTTTTCTTCTTCTTCTTCCTCTTTATTATTATTATTATTATTATTATTATGGCTCTAACATTTTTATTTTTTATTAATGTAGCCATTCCTACTTTTATTTGATTAATATTTGCATGATATGCTTTTCTATGCTTCTACTTTATAGAATATAAACTGCCTATATTTTATAATTGAAATTAGTATCTTGTAGACAGCATATAATTGACTCATGTAAAAAATATTCTGCTACGGTTCCCAGATGACTCAGTTAAGTGTCAGACTCTTAATTTCGGCTCAGATCATGACCTCATGGTACATAGGATGGAGTGCACAAGGCCTCTAGGCTGACAATAGGAGACTGCTTGGGAATTCCATTCTCTCTCTCTCTCTCTCTTTTTTGTTTTTTTTTGTTTGTTTGTTTGTTTGTTTGTTTTTAATGTTCATTTATTTTTGAGACACAGAGAGAGAGACAGAGCATGAGTGGGGGAGGGGCAAAGATAGAGGGAG
Source organism: Panthera pardus (assembly GCF_024362965.1). Lineage (NCBI taxonomy): Eukaryota > Metazoa > Chordata > Mammalia > Carnivora > Felidae > Panthera > Panthera pardus. The sequence goes on along the minus strand of NW_026526677.1, from coordinate 80,452,162 downwards.
ACACAGAATAGGAAGCAGGCTTCTGGCTCTGAGCTGTCAGCACAGAGCCTGATGCCTGGCTCAAACTTACAAACCGCGAGATCATGCTCTGAGCCAAACTCAGAGGCTCAACCTACTGAGCCACCCAGGTGCCCCTCTCTCCCTGTCTCTCTGCCCCTCCCCCACTCATGCACGCGCGCGCGCACGCGTTCTCTCTCTCTCTCTCTCTCTCTCTCTCAAAGTAAATAAATAAACTTTAAAAAAATAATCTGCCGGGGCACTTGAGTGGCTCAGTCAGTTAAGCATCCGACTTAGGCTCAAGTCATGATCTAACGGTTCATGAGTTCCAGGCGACCGGCTCTGTGCTAACAGCTCAGAGCCTGAAGCCTGCTTTGGATTCTGTGTCTCCCACTCTCTCTGCCCACCACCCCCCCCTCAAAAAAAATAAACATTACAAACATTAAAAAATAAAACAAAATAAAAAATAAATCTGCCAATTCCTGCCTATTAGTGTAAACCTGCTATTTATATTAAATGCAATTATTATGTTAAGGATTAAGATTGTTACCTTATATTTTTCCTGATTTTTGTTTCTCTGGTTGCATTTTTCTTTCATACTTGAACATTTTTCAGAATTCCATTTTAACTTATCTACACTTTTTTTTTAGTGTATCTCTTTTTGTAAACAGTTTAGTGGTTGTTTTGAGTATTTCATTATATATATATACAAAACTTATCACAGTCTACTAACATCATCACTTTACATTTTGTGTGGACTATAAAACCCTTACCTTTTTTCTACATGCTTACCCCATTTATAATATAATTTTAAATATTTCCTCTCTGTATAGAATTACATCACACAGTACTACAGTTTTTGCTTCAACTTATCAAAATATAAATTCACTATTCAAAAACTAGGCATTCAAGAGGAGAAAGAAAGTCTACTGTATTTATCCATATTTTTGCTTACCATGTTCTTTTCTCCTTTGTGGTTTCCCAAAGTTCTTTCTCTTATTTTCTGTTTGGAGAAATTTCTTTAGCCAGTGTTTTGCACTAGGTCAGTTAGCAGGAAACTATCTTTGTTTTCCTTCACCTTAGAATATCTTGATTTCTCTTTCATTGATAAACTTTTTTTTTTTTTTTTTTTTTAGAATATAGATTCTGCTTGACAATGCTTTGCCTTTAGCACTTGAAAGATACTGTGCCACTTCTCACTTCCAGGGTTTCTGGTAAGAAATCCACTACCTTCCAAGTTATTTTTCTCCTACAGATACCATCTCATAGGTCTCATTTCACTCTTGTTTTCAGGATGCTTTTTTTTGTTTAGAAACATACACACATATTTGATTAAGTTGTGTCTTAATGTGGATTTCATAAGATTTATTCAGATTGGAGTTTTCTCAGTTCCCTTTATCTATACATTTACATCTCTTGATAAATTTAGCCATCATTTTCTTTTCAGCCATCATTTCTTTTATTACTTTCACTTCAACACTCTTTCCCTTCAGCTTTTGGGGCTCTGATGATACAAATATTAGATAATTTCTTATAGTGCCACAGGTTCCTCAGGCTCTGTTCATCTTTCGTTTTGTTTTGTTTTGTTTTCTCTTCCTGACGTTTTATCTCCTAATGTTTCTCTACTGATTCTCTAAATACTTTTTCTAACTTCCATTCTCATAGTGAACTAGACTAACCTGTATATTCTGGTTACTTTGTATTCAATCCCATTTGGTTCTTCTTTATATCTTACTTTCTTTTCCTTTGCTGGTACTTTTTTTTTTCATTTGTTTTAAGCATGTTCATAATAAACTGTTGAAGAATTATTACTATTGTTGTTGCTTTAAAATTTTAATTTGGTAATTCTAACATTTCATCATCTCAATGTTGACTTCTGTTTATTTTCTTTTTTCACTCAATTTTAGATCTTTCTGGTTTTTGACTTGATGAATGATTTTCAACTGAAACCTGGGCATATTCCTTTAATTTATGAAATTCTTGAATTTATTTAAACTTCTTTTATCTGCCTTTGTCTGACTCTGTTAAGAGAATAGGAGGAATCACCTGGTTATTGCCAAATAGAGGCAGGAGTTCAAGTTCTCCATTCACCTTCTTGACACCAAAGGTGGAAAGCTCCTCATTGCTGCTGGGAGTAGAAGTGTAGGCTCCCTACATGGTCACTAGGGTGGTAAGGCTTGTTATCAGTCAGCAGGGATGAAATCCTCAGCTCCTTATTTGACCTTCTCCGACATCGCCCCCACAGAGGTTGGGGTGCCTCTTTATAATATAGCCTTACAAGAGCAGAAATCTAGGTTTCTTATTTGCTGGATCAAGTGGGAGTGGGGCTAGAGTTTTTTCTGTGGTATTTGTCCAGAGTAGAGTAGTCATTATCAAAATTTTCTGGTGCTAAGTTCCTCTTCCCTTGCTTCTTTGGTTAGAAGGAACAGTTCTTGTTGGGCAGTATTTTTGCCTGTGCCTGTTGATATTTTCAGGTTGTAGACTTCCTTAACTCCAGGTCTGGGATATATGAAAAAAAATATAACTCAGGGTGCTAATTTTGTTTGTTTGTTTCTCCAGTCTCCATATCCCTAGCAACTATGACTTTTTTCCCATCTTTGAAGAATCTTCTTATGTTTGTTTTTTGTATAATGTACAGGGCTTTTAGTTGTACTTAGCAGAAAAAAATAAGGAAAATTATGCCTACTTCATCCTCCCAGAAGTGAGAAGCTTCATCATTGCCCTGTAAAAGCTCTAGGTTACTTCCTTTCACACTTAATTTTTTTTTTTATTACAACCAATCACAATGTCTTTCTCTTAAGAGTTACCACAAGTCACTTGTGTGGTAACCATTTTCTTTATTTCCCTTAAAATTTACCTCATAACTACGCATCCCTATTGAATTCCATAACTATGCATCTCTGTTGTTTAGTTTTGCCATTAAAAAAAAAAGCTTTATATAATTAGATTCATGTAATATGTAGTCTTTCCTCTGTATTATGGATTCATTTCTTCAATATTATGCTGTTAATATTTATAACTTTTTAAACTGTTTATTTATTTTTGAGAGAGAGAGAGGGAGAGAGGGCACATGAGCAGAGAAGGAGCAGAGAGAGTGGGAGACAGAGAATCTGAAGAGAGCTCTGCTCTGACAGCAGAGAGCCTGATGTGGGGCTGGAACTCACAAATCATGAGATCATGACCTAAGCCAATCATGACCTGAGCTGAAGTTGGACACTTAACCAGGTGGCCCTGTATTTTTAATATTAATATGAGTTTTTATTTGAAATCTTTGCTTATATTTTTGGTTTCTCTAGTAATGTATGAATAAATCATAATTTATGTATTCATTTTACTTTTGATTAATTTTAGATTATTTCTAGTTTTTGCCATTATTAGAAATAAAAATGTTACTATGTATGTTCTACATACCTGTTGCTGCAAGTGTGTGGGCAAAGCAACATCAAATTATTGTTGTTATTTTTATTGTTATTTTTAATGTGAAGAAAGGTTTATCCATAAATGAAAATACATTCACCTTGTAAAAATGAAATTTGAAGTAGTAAGTATATTATTTTTCAAGTTTTATTATTGTGCATATTTCAGACCAGCTTTATGTTAATTTATTGGCTTAGTTTTTTTGCATTTCATGGGAAATGGGAATGGGATGCTCTTTGTTCTCAGGTGTCTCGTGTTTCATTCATAGCCCTAAATCAGTGGCCCATGTCTACTGAATACCCCTGAGCCAGGGCACCTGGTTGGCTCTGTGGGTTAAGTGTCTGACTCTTCATTTCAGCTCAGGTCATGATCTCAGGGTTCCTGATTTGGAGCCTCATGTCAGGCTTCATGCTGGAAGTATGGAGCCTGCTTGGGATTCTCTCTCTATCCCGCTTTCTGCCTCTCCTTAACTCATGCTTTCACATGTGCATTCTCTCTCTCTAAGTAAATAAATAAACTGGAAAAAAAAAAAAAAAAAAAGAATACCCCTGAGCCAAAGTGCCAAATATTTTGTATCTCTTTTTTCACAGTGGGACAGCCTTTTCTGCTTTCTAAGTTTGTGGGGTTCAGTTCCAATCTATACTGCAGAAGAACTAAGCATCTTTTCCCCAATCTAGTTTCTTTATTATATAGTTTGATATTAAGTCTTATATATCAATAGTCTGGTTGTTTACAATAACCATGTTCCTCTTTATGGTTAAAACTTGAGATTTTTCTTTCTTGTTTTCTTTTTCTCTTCATCCTTGTTTTAAACCAGTGTATTTTGTATTTTGTCATACAAATTCTGTGTGTAAAATGGAGATTTGAAGACAACTATCTTAATAGAACATACTGATCATAACTCTACTAAATATTCTTCAAAATATAAGACACAACTATGATGTATTAGTTCAATAAAACACTATTTTTGTACTAAATTAAAAGAATCTTTAACTGCAAATACTCTTATTTACCTTTGTTACTACTTTGTAGTCACATGTTTCTAGAAGTAGCTGCAATGTAAATCTGAAGAATAGTTTTCTTATGGACATAAAGCCCAATCTTAGTTATCAAACAAGCACTAAACAGTAAAATAGAAGGCTAAAGAACATAAATTTAAAATATATCTATATATGATTTTTGGAAAAGAGACAATAGAGCCTTGAAAATAACACTCTGAATCCTCTAGAAAAATCAATAATGGTTCCACTGAAAATGACTTTTTCTATTCCAGCCATGAACATTAATTATTGCCAAGGTTGAAGATAGAAAAAATATCAACATATATTGTCCGTTTTATAAAAAATCATATTTTAACTTTAAGTGTTCTATTCCTTAGCAAAAAATGTTTTCTTTTAGCAATAGCATATGTGAAATGGAAGAAGGTGAAAAAACTCTTGAAAAATTTTTAAAGATTCAATTCATCTTGAAATATGTAAAAACAATGCAAATTTGGTAATATTGGTCAACTTATACTCATGAGTGTTTTATTAATATTAGCTATGGGGATTTTAATAATGCTGCCTTCTATCCAACTATTTTATTGTAATCATTATTGTTCTTCCTTAATTGGGCTTGCTAAATTTCAACTCTTCACTCTTTAGGAGGTACAAGACAATAAACTTTTACTTTTAGTAATCGAAGTTCTAAATACGTAACTATAGCTTTTTCCCTATTTTCTTCCTATTTATTAGCTTAAATTCACTACCTTTAATTATTATAATTCTATTGTATTATTACCCACAGTAGTTTATTGACCATATACTATAGTCCAAACAGTTGCATGTTTTAATCCTCACAATGTTATGAACTAGATAGTACTCAATCTTCACTGTATAATTAAGACTTTGAGGCACAGGATTTCAAAAACTGTGCCCAAAGCTACAGAGTTCCAAGTGTCAGCAACTGAATTGTAAGTCATATCTGTGTGATTTTGAAAATTTTTCTCTTAAAGGTTGCACCCTGTTACCTCTCACACACACAAATTATAATTAAACAACCCATCAATCATCGTAATATGTCATTTGTAATGCTGGTATCTATCACTTCTATTCACAATTCTTTTCCTATATTTTTCCCTCACTATATGCTAAAATTTAATTCATTATAATATACATATTTACTACCTCACTTTTTATATTTACTTTATTTCTTCACAAGTGTGTAAAGCATTTCTTCAACAAGTAGTAATAATAAAAACAACTTGTAGTTACTTTGTGAATAGCTTCACAAATTTAAGGATTTTGCGGATTCTTTGTTCTTCTCTACATATCCAAGCAGTTTTATTGCTGCAAAATGTTTTATGTAGGGATGCCTGGATGGCTTAGTTGGTTAAGCGTCCAACTCTCGATTTTGGCTCAGGTCATTATATCAACAGTTCAAGAGTTCAAGCCTCACATTGGGCTCTGCACTGACAGCATGGAGTCTGCTTCAGATTCTCTTTCCCTCTCTTCGTCCCTCCCCTGCTCACACTTTCTTTCCCCAAATAAATAAATTTAAAAACATGTTTCATGTATACTTCACTTTTATTATCTCCACAATTAAATTAACATTTCCTTTTTTGTTAAGTACTCTCATAATCTGGGTAAGAAATTAAAACAAAACAAAACAAAACAAAAATGAAATGCCGAAAACAGCACAAGACACAGTATCTAAAAAATTAGGACAGTGCTTTGAATATACCAGGTATTCAATAAATATTTAATGCTAAATGAATAGATGTTGTTTATTTCTGTATTTTAAATATATATATATATATATAATTTTAAAAATCACATAAATTTATAAATGTATATACATTCATGTACTTTATATAAAAATTAACCTAGTAAGAAGTTTTAAATAAATAAATATTTAGGAACAGTGACATAGTAAATGCAGTGCTTTGTATATAATAAATGCTGAGTACATTTGTTGATTTAAATCCCAAATTGATTAACTAATGAAGGAAGAGAATACTGGTGTTCTTTTTTGCCATGTTTTACCTAAGGCCAGGAGATTATATCCTGATGTGAGTATTTCAGGGGAAATACTTTTATACTCTAAATAGGTTGCTCATTCACAATGCTTTAATGGTGACTTGAAGCAAGCATGGATGTGATGGGGTAGTTTGTATAAACATCCCAGCCATGGAGTAAAGGCATATGCTTTATAATCCTTAATAGCATATTAAAATAAAAAGGAACTAAGGGAGTGGAGTGTCATCAATCATGTTATCACTATGTGCAAAATTGAATTTTGACGTCGCTTCCCAAATTGCTAGGTTAAATTGTAACTTGTGCTTTTGCCAACAATGCATTGTTTTTTCCCCTTTCACAAAATATATAGTAGCAGTTTAGTTTCTGAATGAGTATTCAAGCTGTATTTTTTGTGCCCTAGACCCTTCCTCACAATATTCTCTATTTTTTGTGTCCCTGTAGACTTTCAGGTAATTTTTTTCTCATTAGTATACCTCCATCAATAAAATGTTCTGAGAGTTGTTTTTTGTTTTTTTTTTTTATTAAGGCTATATGTGAAATATAACCTAGATCTCTTGTTTAGTTGGAAATACATATTGCATTTCAAGGTGATTCCCTGTTTTACTCAGCTACTGTATATCTAGATGTTATATTTCTATGGATTTGTTTTGTTCTTTCCACCATGAGAAAACAATTATTTATACAGCGTCTATTTTCTTGTTTGTTGTAAAATGAATGTGATTGTTACAATAGCAATGTATTTCACTGTAGAAAACACAATTATTTCCTTCTTCAAACAATATAGTTTGTTGTTGAGCTATATATTTTTAAAAAGGAAAGAAACTCTGAGAAAGACAACAAATTAATATCAACCGTATGTATCTATCTTATTTTTCATCTTACTAGAGAGGTATTTAACCCTGATTTTATGCTGAAGTAAGTTGGTAGCCTTTAAAAATACCAACACTTTGGCTTTACCACATAGAAATCTGAGGGTAGAGTCCAGGAATCATTATTTTTTAAGCTCTCCAGATAAATCTAATATGTGGCCAAAGAATATGACTGCTCTGGACAGGTATTACCTCTCTTGTGCTATATATTATAAGAAAAACTACTACTACTGCCATTTGTTGAAAAGCTTCTATGTGTCTGGTCTTTATATATTCCATTACATTACGCAATCTGTACAAAAACCATATAAAATCATTATTCTCACTTTTAGATAGGGAAGCAGAGTTGAAGGATAAAGTAACTTGTACAAATTATATAGTGTCTAAAAGTTAATGCTGAGATATGTATTCAGGTCTGTAAGTATAATTTTATTATTGCAGATAACACATGGTGTTAATAATGCTCTGCTTCACTACTAGAGCCTATTCATATCAAATTCTTCTCTCTGTCTGGAAACAAAGGAACAGTCCACTTCTCTGGCCTCTTGTACTTAGCTGGAACCGTATGACTAGCTCTGGCCAATGATGTGAGGGGAAATGATATGCATCATTCTAAGTGTGGATGCATAATCGTCTACCATGCTGTCAGAAGGTACTGCATGTTTGCAGGTACAGGATGGTGGCATCAGGTTGACAATGTCAGTGATTATATGAAGCAGATCCCCCGCCTGTTCAGTTTGGATGTGTAGTTGAGAGAGACATACTCTATAGTACTTGAAGCCACTGAGATTTGTGTTTTATTTGTGTTACAGCATCACATGACACATACTTTTGAATACACTTATGATACTTTTACACTTCCAGTCTGAGCCATTTGGGGACCTAAATAAATTCCTGGCTAATAAAAGGTGGATGCCCAATTGATGTTTTCATTTTGTTTTTTTAAATTTTTTTTAAATGTTTATTCATTTTTGAGAGACAAGTATAAGCAGGGAAAGGGCAGAGAGAGAGGGAGACACAGAATCTGAAGCAGGCTCCAGGCTCTGAGCTGTCAGCACAGAGCCCAACGCGGGGCTCAAACTCATGAACTGTGAGGTCATGACCAGAGCCAAAGTCAGACGCTCAACTGACTGAGCCACTAACTGATGTTTTTGAAGACACCATTTTTCTTCTGGGTGAATGTAAAGCAGTGTAGGGGAGGAGAAATAATTTTCCTCTCCCCTTTTGAGTTCTTAACTGAGACTCCTATAATATTAAACAGATTAACAAGAGAAAATAAACAAAAGCTATTAACATGTATACCTCATGTATATGTGGAGATACCCAAGGAAAAATGAATAATTCAAAGAGATGGCTTTAAAATTCAGGATTAATACTATCTTAAAAGGGAAAGCAGAGGGGGAATACAGTTATCTTAAGGGAAAGTACATGATTTTTTAGGAAACATAAATGGACTCTTATAAGAATAGGTGGTAGGCTTGACAGTTTGTGACCACGTTTGTCTGGGTGTAATATAGACCTCTAAACTCTTCTGGTTGATAGAACTCCAGGAGGGGATTTATGTCAATTGAATTCCTTTTAGAAGATCTATCTCTAGCCAGACAAGGGGAATTCAGAGAAAGCCTTTCTCTTCAGTTACTGTTCTTCAAGTGCCTACAGCTCAGAATAATCTGCAACCAAAGTTACATATTTTGGGGTGCCATAATGTGCTATATTCTTCAGCAACAAATTTATATTTTACATATGATTGATAAATGACTCTAATGAAAGCTAGATTTTACTTGCTGAATATTGGATTTGAGTTATTTTCTCCAAAGGATGTTTATCTACTTTATGGCACATTCATTTAAATGAGAATGAGGACTTATCCTCTTTTCAATAAATAACCAGCAGATATTCTCCATCTTGGATCATCCATCCATCCATCTATCCATTCACTTATTAACTGTATATTGAATCTCTATCATAGGTCTGCAATAAGGGACAACTTCATCACACACCAAAAGAAGGATCAAGGTGCAACCACTTTTGTGGAGCTCCAAATTCACCAAGGACAGCCATCAGCAGGGAGAGAAAAGTGGCTGAATCACTCATTGAATGGTGAATGTTTTTACTGGGAGAGGCTGGGCATGATTATAGCAGGACTATTTCTCTGCCTTCTGACAATAATCTGGTTTTCAGGGAAGGATTAGAAAGGGATCCTCAAATTTAAGGAACACACAATCCTCTTCCAACTTTATAACACTCAAAAACTGGGAAGAGTTCTGTAACTAAGGAATTGATCGGAAACATTGGGCTAGGAGTCAAATAGCACTGCCTACTCTTGAAGGCTTACACTCAATGAAACAAGGAAAATAAATGAAAACAATATTGAAGTAGTTAGCAACTGTGTGAAAAGAGGTAGTGCCCTGAGGAGTCTACCGGCTTTTAAAAAAAAAAAAATCTCAGAACGAGAAATGGATTGTCTATGCAGTAAAGTTAAGTATACTATAGAGAATGACAAAATAATTAACTAAAATACTATTTTGTGTTTTTAGTTTGTTTTGTTTCTTTCTTGTTACAAGAAGATAGCGAAGTATATAATTTTCTTTGCTTTGGGACACATTTATACCATTAAAAAATGAATCTTCCTGAAGAAGAAGTTCCTTTTTTAGTATTTCGTCTCCCAACTCCTCATTGGGAAGTTTAAGCATAATTTTCCTAGAAGAGAAACGAGCCACAAAGAAAGCATGACTGTACTTGATGAAGAAGTACTTTCTCTGGTCTGGAAAGAATTGGTGGGGACTCATTGGATCCAGAATTAGCTGTGTCCTATACTACTTTGAAGGTTTTAGTGATAAGATAGGATCTCAAAGAAGAATGGTTATATGGAAAAGGAACCTTTGACTTGACAAAAATCTACAATGCCAGACAGCTATAGACCTATATATCTACCTTTCAGAAATCATGGTGGCAAGGACAATGCCTATATCACTATAACCAATGTGAATATAAGACCAGAGAGACCTGCTTGAAGTCTTGAATTGTGGGAGGTTTCTGAGTACATTTTTGGACCTAAAAATGGGGAGGCAATTATTGTTTTCCTCCTAGCCCATAGAATATGACATAGAGTGGACTATGTTTGTTATAAAGCATTGAGTAAAATTGTATCTGTCTATCTAGAAAACAGGAGAGAGGTTAAATTAGCAATTTGGTGGACTGTAGGGAATATTTTAACCAAGCTCATACTATTTGTAAACTTTGTAGGTGTCACAAGCATGCTTGGGAGATAAAGGAAAGTGGAAAATGAAATATACAACTCTAAATTATCATTTGATGAAACATTTTCCCTCTGTCTCTCAGAAGTGAAAATCATCAAGGATTTTTTCCTTAGTTTATTAGATGCTGACATTTTATTAACTATTTTATTGTATGTGGTAGATATTTGAAATGGAACTTGTGACTTATCGAATTGATTCCTAATTGCCATAACACACACACACACACACACACACACACACACACACACATACACACACACTCATGATATCCCCCATAGTCACCTCTAGGTTATACTTTTGAACTAATTCTAAGGGTGTCCACTTTCCTGTGGCACCACGCCTATCTATTCACATGTGAGAGGTGTGAAAGCTTGATTTCAGCCTCCATTCACTCTCCTCATGGGTCTCCCTCATTAATGGCAGGCATATCTAGCACAGTCCTTTATGGTGGTCCTAACATAGTCTCCTGGCTATAAATCTATGATAGTTGGTGAGTTTACTTGAATGTCTGGCATTATTGGAAATATAAATAATGAGCTCATAATGCCAATGAAATATCCTCAGAAAGTTTCATCTTCAGTGACTCCTTTTACATGATTTTGTAGCAAGGTACAAGCTAACCTCTCTTGATAGCTTTATCTTGCACCTCAGCACTATTTGGATATTTCGAAGGGTTACTATAATACAGGTCTTTGAATATTTTAGCCTCTAAGAAAAACTAGATTAGTTTGTAAATTTATACCTTTGGGTCATAAAGAATCTTATCAGTCAGTCTTGATATATTCAGGCAATTTGACAAGTGAGATATTCTGGAACACTTTCTTGGGATAGTCACTACTGTGAAATTCTTCTTTGGCATAAGTACTATTTGTCAGCCTTCTCCAGTCATGCATATTTTCATGTACCCAACAATTTTATTTTTCATTAAGTGTGTCTTATAAAAATAAGTTAATTCACCATTAAAAAGAATTTATTATTAGAATTTACTTTTATTCATTTTATCTCACATTATTTTTTCCGCGTTATCTCAAACATGATTAAAAACAATAATTAATACAGTAATAATGAATTGCTTTTATGTTCATATAATTCCCCAGGACTGATACTATTGTTTCAGAATGGAGATTTTAGAATATTTATTGATTTTACATTTTGATATAAAATATTAGAATTAATAATCTCTTCTTTTTGTTACATTTGAATCATTTTTTAGTCTTAACTTTTGAGTGTAGTATAATATGAAATATAGTAAAAATAGAAAAATGAAGAAGCACAAGAACAAATAAGCCCTGAAAATTTTGTATAAACACCTGCATATAGAATTCACACATGCAGACTTTCAACTGTGCTCCTGAAAAATCAGTGCACTTCACCTAAACATTTCAAAATATAATTTTTTTCAACTCATAGTTTTGACAAAATATATATCATGTACGCATGGAGTTTGTTATATGTGTTGGGATTTTTTGTTTGTTTGCTTTATTTTTAAATATTTAATATTACATAGGATTCTATGTACATTTTTATTATTGTCTCTAATACCAAGTGGTACGTTTCTGAATCATGGCCCATAATCCAGCACTGGGCATCTACAAAAATGACAGGAGCATAGATATACCCTGGACCCTAGTATATCAGAGGAGAGTCAGGCATGGTTGGTTTGTCACAGCATGGTGGCTTTCACACAGCGGGGAAGCTTTAGAGCACTTTAAGAACGAGTGCTAGCTAAAGGAGTAACCGCTGTGGCTAATCTTATGAAATTTTATGGGCAGCACAGGCCTCTGCAGCAGGCCTGCTAAGGGAAGAGACAAAGAAGAAAATAATAGATGGGAAATGAGCTGACAATTATTTGTAAAATGACAAGAACACGTAGGGACTACAGAATATAACTTGAAGGGATTAGTGAGGGCAATGTTGTAAAGGGCTGGGACAAAAGTACAGGTGGAGACTTGAGGTTCAGAAATGGTTATTGCTTTTGTAATTTTTATTATAACCTCATCCCTGCTTACTAAACCTGTAAGACTTGGAGAAATGTTAACTACATAAATTAAACTTCCATTTACAGATGTGTGTGTGTGTGCGTGTGTACCAAATGTAAAATAATCCTCACTATGAATTTACACATAAAAAGTTACTCCTAAATAAAATGTATAAGGCTTGTTTCATTTTGGCTCAGCTTCACCAGAAGCTTTAGTGAATGGATTTCTTAGATAAGTATTGTTTTGGATGGAACAACTTGGAATGATGTTTAGAATATAGATATCTAAACTGATAATCTATTTATTAAAAATATCATAAAAAGAGGATTTATAAAAATTACAAACGATGTGTACAGTTTGCTGATTTGTATAAGCTATTATATATTATTATAAGAGTTTGCTGATTTGTATAAGCTATTATTATATATTATAACAATTTATTTATTTTTTTTACATTTATTTATTTTTGAAAGACAGAGTGAGACAGAGCACAAGCAGGGTAGGGGCAGAGAGAGGAGGAGACACAGAATCCGAAGCAGGCTCCTGGCTCTGATCAATTGTTCAGCACAGAGTCCTACGCGGGGCTCAAACCCACAAACTGTGAGATCATGACCTGAGCTGAAGTCAGTCACTTAACTGACTGAGCCACCCAGGCACCCCTACAACATAATTTTATAAGCTGAACACACTCATGTAATCAGTGGTAGGCTAGATAATAGAATATTAATAATATGCCAAAATCCTCATTGTGCTTCCTTTCAGTTACTAATCAACATACCAAGGATAATGACTCCCTCAATTTCCAACACCATAAATTAGTTTATGTGCTACCGAATTTTCTATGAATGGAATCTTGTAGTATTCGTATTTTTCAACTTGGCTTATTTTACTGTTTTTTTTTCTTAGATTCATCCATTTTGTTGCATGACTCAGTGATTTTTTTTTTTTCTCATTTGGATATCTCTTTTTGTAGTTATTTTTTCTCCTTGGTATGTAAGTGTTCTTTCTATATTCTATCAATACATTTTTCAAATTTTTTCAAATTTATGTACTGTGAATTTTATTTTCCTGTTTTGACTTTACATTTAACTCTCTCAATAATGATTGTTAATGCACAGAAGAGTTTAACTTTAATGTCATATAACATTTTAAAAATTTATTTTATGATTAATATTTATGGTGTGTTTATGTTCAGTTAAGAAATATTAACTGTGTTATTTAAAAAAAAAAACAAAGGTTTCCCTTTTATGATTAGATACACAGCCCATCTGGAATTGATTTTCATTTAAGCTATGAGGTAAGGGACAAGGGTTATGTACTTTCATATGGATTTATAATTAAACAATTTAAGTATTTTATTGAAAAGGGCCATCCTTTCTTCACCGTACTGCAGCATCGCATTTTCTTAAATCAGATGTATGTATGTGGTCTCTTCATGAACTCTATTCTGGTCTATGCATTTATCCTTTCCCCAGTACTGCAAAAGGTTAACTGCTTAATTTAAAATAAGCTTTGAGATCTGGTAGTAGAAATTCTCCATTTCGTGCCATTGTTGTTCTTTTTCAGAATCGTCTTGGCTGTTCTTAGCCCTTTACTATTCAATATATATTTTAATATCAGCCTGCCAATGTCTCAGAAATCCACCTGCACCTTTGATTGGTATTTCAATGACTCTATAGATTAGTTTAGGTGGGATTATCATTCTCAAAAGATTGGTCTGATAACCTATAAATATAGTCTATCCTATCATTTCTTTAGGATTTTAATTCCTTCCAATAATGTTTTGTAATGTTCACTGTAGAGGTTTTGAATGTTTTATTTCATTCATTTCTAAGTTTTAATGTTTTTCTAAGTTTTAATGTTTTGGAAACTAGTGTAATGTTACTTTTTAAAATAGTTTATGATCTACCTAGAATCTCTAATGAAAATGATCTCTAAAAAATGATGATTTTTCTTGTTTTGTTCTCAAACTTAGGAATAAAACTTTAAATAATTATTTAAGTTGCTGTATTTTTTTCAGATATTTGAATTAGTTATCTATTGCTTTTTAATAATCACCACCTTAGGCTAATGACTTATAAAATTAGTATTTCTTTTCTCTAAGTTTCCTGCATAAGGAATTTGAGTGTGGTTTAGCTGGGTCCTTTGCCTCCAGTCTTTTTCAAGTTTAATCAAGATGTCAGCCTAGGCAGCCTCCAATTCCAAGCTCACTCAGTGTTTATAAGCAGATTTCACTTTCTCATGGGTTGTTGGACTAGGACTTCAATTCCTTACTGGATATTGACTGGAGTCCACTTATTCTTTGCCATTTGGAACTCTTTTTAAGGCAACTCACAAAATGGTAGCTGGCTTCAACAAAATGATAAAGCAAGTAGATTGAGGGTGAGTGGGACAGAGATGGACATTATAGCCTTTTAAAATGTAATGTTGGACGTTTCATTCCATTAATTTTACTATTTTCTATCCATAAGAAGTTACTAGATCAGGCCGTAACAGAAGAAAAGGGTTATACAAGGTCACAAACACCAGAAAGCAGAAATCATTAGGAACTTTTCTAAAAGAAGCCTAACACAAAATTCATCAGATTAGGAAATTCTTTCCATTTCCAGTTTACTGAGAGGTTTTGAATTTTGAGTTGGTGTTGAATTTCACTGACATCTTCATGTATTAACAAAATCATATAATTTGTCTCCTTCTTTTTTTTTCCCCACTGAATTTGTCAGTTACATTGCCTGACCTGTGACCAAACGTTCATTCTGAAATTAACACAACTTGTTAGAAAGCATTATCTTTTTTAACATATCAATATATTCTACTTACTAATATTTTGCTTAGAAATTCTGCATCTATTACAAAGAAATTATTTACCTGCAAATTCTCTTTTTTTTAAATTTTATTGTCCTGTTTGATGCTAAGGTTATGTTGTCATAAAATTAGTTCAGAAATATTTTCTCTTTTCCAATACAATGGATTTGTCTGAAGAAAAGTTAGTGTTCTTTTTGTCTTTAACATATGAAAAAAAATACTGAAGAATCAATTTCAGCCTACAGATCTTCTTCAGCAAAGTTTTAAATGTGGATTCAATTTTTAAATAAGTATAAAACAATTTCAATATCTACATGCTTGTTCTTTCGTTCCTTTCTTTTTCTTGTTCTTTCTTTCTTTCTCTCTTTCTTTCTTCTCTCCTACTTCTTTTCATTCCTTTCCTTCTCCATCTCCTTCGTATTCTTTTTATTTTTATAACCTGTGTATTTCTTGGAATTTTTCTATTTAATGGGAAATTTTGTTTATTGCTATAGGATTATTAATATTGTCTTACATCCTTTTTGCATCTGAAATATACATAGTGATGAACACTTTTTCATTCCTAGTATTAGGTTAATTTTTCCTATTCTTGTTTTTTTTTTAATTCATCAGTCTTGTTAGAGTTATATGAATTTTATTAGTCTTAAAAAACAACTTTTTATTTCCTTGATTTTTCTACTTTCTATTCCATTAATTTACATTCTTATTTTTTTCTATTTCCCCCCTCCCTTTTCCATAGTTTAGGTTAATATGCTTTATTTTTCTTCTCAAATTTTTATTCAAATTCCAGTTAGTTAACACACAGTGCAATATTGGTTTCAGGAATAGAATTCAGTGTTTCATTACTTGATACAGTACACACTGCTCATTCACAAGTGATCTCCTTAATACTCATCGCCCATCTAGCCCACCTCCCACCCACCTCCCTTGGTCAACCCTCAGTTTGTTCTCTATCATAAAGAGTCTCTTATAGTTTGTTTCCTTCTCTCTTTTTTTCCCCATCCCATATGTTCATATGTTTTGTTTCTTAAATTACACATATGAGTGAAATCATATGACCTTTGTCTTTTTCTGACCGACTTATTTCACTTAGCCTAATATACTCTAGCTCCATCCACATCATTGCAAATGGCAAGATTTCATTCTTTTTGATGGCTGAATAATATTTCATTATATATATAATATTTCATTATATTTCACTTAGCCTAATATACTCTAGCTCCATCCACATCATTGCAAATGGCAAGATTTCATTCTTTTTGATGGCTGAATAATATTTCATTATATATAATATTTCATTATATATATAATATTTCATTATATATATAATATTTCATTATATATATAATATTTCATTATATATAATATTTCATTATATATAATATTTCATTATATATATAATATTTCATTATATGTATGTATATGTGTGTGTGTATATATATATATATATATATATATATATATATATATATATATGCCACATTTTCTTTATCCATTCATCAGTAGATGGACAGTTGAGCTCTCCATAGTTTGGATATTGTTGATAATGCTGCTATAGACATTGATGTGCATGTCCCCCTTCACATCTGTATTTTTGTATCCTTTGGTTAAATACCTAGTAATGCAATTGCTGACTCATAAGGTAAATCTATTTTTAACTTTTATCTTTTCAAAGAACCATCTCTTAGTTTTATTTATCTTTTCTATTGTCTATTTAGTCTCTATTTCACTTATTTCTGCTCTGATCTTTATTATTTCCTTCCTTTGACTAGCTTTGGGCTTTAAACTCTTCTTTTTTCTAGTTTTGTTAGATGTAAAGTTAGATTGCTCATTTGAGATTTCTTTTTCTTATTTCTTGATTCCTATGAACTTCCATTTTAAAAATTTTTTAATGTTTTTATAATTTATTTTTGAAGGACAAAGAGACAGACAGAGCATGAGCGGGGGAGGAGCAGAGAGAGAGGGAGACACAGAATTCAAAGCAGTCTCCAGGCTCTGAGCTGTCAGCACAGATCCTGATGTGGGGCTTGAACCCACAAACTGAGATCATGACCTGAGCCGAAGCCAGACGCTCAACCAAGCTACCCAGGCACCCCATGAGCTTCCAGTTTAATAATTCTTTTGCTACATCTCAACGATTTTGTCATTTTTCTGTTTTCATTTGTGTCTACATATTTTTAAATTTCTCCTTTGGTTTATTTGATAACCCAGTTGTTGTTATGGTTGTTGCTACTGTTGTTCAGTAACATGTTTCATCTCCACAAATTTGTATTTTTTCAAATTCTGCCCTAATTATTTCTAGTTTTATACTGTTGTAGTTAAAGAAGATACTTGATATGATTTTGAACTTATTGAATATATTTAGACTTGTCCTCTGGTCTAATATATGATACCCTGAGAAATGTTTCATGTGCACTTGAGAAGAATGTGCATTTGTTGCTTTTGGGTAGTATTTTCTATATATGTCTACTATGTACATCTAGTTTAATGTGTCACTTAAGTCTATATGTAGTTTTTCATCTTCTTTTTTAATTTGGATGGATCTTTTTTTTTCTTGCCTAATTGCTGTAGCAACTATGGGTGGAAGGGTCCCATTCTTTTTTTGTGAATGAAAATGGAGACAGGTCTTCTTATTCAACTAGAACCTGTACTCATGGTCTCTCCTCTGCCAAACTTTTCCAGGACTTTCCACTATCCCCCATCCCCCAAACCATGCTTTTACACTGTGATTGTATTAGCTCATAAAAATGAGAGCACAGATGCCCTCAGGCTGAATCCCCAGTATAAGTAAATATAAAATTTTCATAGGAATTCTAGGGGTATGCTTCTGATGTCTGTACAGTGCCCTGGAGGTGTTGGCTTGCCAGAAACTGTCCTTCTGATTGTAATAGTTCCATAGAGCTCAGAAATGCTAACCCCAAGACAAGACAATTTATCCCCTGTGTGTATTGTTTCCTGAGTCGTTTGTGTGAACCTTCTGGGTTTAGTAGAGCATCCAGAAAGTATACACAGTGAGGTATACTCACTCACCTCAGACAAGCAGTGAGAAAGTGTTTTGACTCCACGTTGCACACATGAGCTTCAGCAATGCTGCAAGAGAGTGCCTTTTCTGAGTGTGTATGCTGGCCCAAGAGTGAGTGTAAGGTGATGCTGTTATCACTTGTACTTGCCATCCCCAGCCAGGGTTTGTGGGAGTGTTACAACCACCAGAGCTTGCCACCTTTAGCAAGGGAGCAGTAGAATGCTGCAATTATTTGCACTCACCTGCTCCAGCTAGGGAGCAGAGGAACATAGCATCCATCACACTCTCTGGCTTCAGCAAGGAAGTGGGTCAGTGCCAGGACTGTTTACTTTCTCCATCCGAGTGAAATAGCAGGATGGTGCCTCATATAAGCACATCTGCCAGTGTTAGTAGTATAAATGGAGAGTACACAGGGCATGTGCCAGCACCTCCAACTCTAGAGAGATGTCCAACTGCTCTGCTTCTTGAGTAGGTGCCTCAGACCAGCAAATGAATCTCCTTCATTTATAGTCTGGGTGCTTTTCAAATTGGTGTTTTATGCTGAATCCAGGGGTGAATGAACCCACATCCCAGCCTTTTCAAAGGAGTGTCTCAGTTTCTTATAACACTTCGGGTTCCTTGGATGCTAACCTCATTGGTTTCCCAAGCCAGGCACTTTCTGGAGCTTGTCTTTACAGTGTAGATCCCAAAGGTGGGGATGCCTGATATGGGGCACCAACCACTCACTCCTCTAGAAGCACCAGATGAGTGAGATCCTTCTCTGTAGTGTGTTGCCATGCTGGCAGGGTGGGGGGTAGTTTGCTGTGGCTGAGACTGTGTCTCTACTCCTAAGTGTCTCACTGTAGTCCTTTTATCATTTTTTGTGTGGAGAAGAAGTTCATCTAGTTTTTATATTCTTTTCAGAGGGAAATGATTCATATGTATTTGTAGATTCAGTGTCTTCATGGGAGTGAATTCAGGATCTTCCTAGGCCACCATCTTAGACCCTTTTCATCCTTTAATTTTAGTCTTTATGTGCACATATATTTAAGGTGTGTCTCTAGTAAGGAATATATAACACACTTTTTATTACAATTTTAGAATGATAATTATTGTTTTTTGTTTAGTATTTAGTTTTTTGACACTTAATAGTTACATGTATACATACATGTATATACACATATATACATATATAATATTTACATCTACTATCTTACTATTTGTTTAAGTGTATCCACTTCCTTGCCTTCTTTTGAATTAATTTTTAGTTTATATGATCAGCTTATTTTATGTACATTTTTTTTTAAGTAGTTCCAATAGAAAATGAAGCATGGATTCTAGACTTATTTTATCTAAGATAAATTATTGCTTCCAGCAATGTCAGTTATGTTCAAAATTTCCCAATTTTGCTTTAGTGTATTTTAATTCTACATGTATTTAATGTTTACATTATAATTATTATTTTGTGTAGCTATATCCAGTATATTTAGCCCAAACGTTTACCTTCTTAAGTATAATCTTTTCTTTCTGCTTCTTATACCTCTGTCTAGAATGACTGTCTTTTATCCACCAAAAACACTCTTTAGTCTTTCTTTTTGTGCCAATACCTTGCTGTCTTGATGATTACAGCTTTGTAGTAAAGGCTTGGATTGTGATGCCTCCCACTTCGGTCTTCTTCTTCAAAATTACTTTGGCTATTCGGGGTCTTTTGTGGTTCCATACAAATTTTAGGATTGCTTATTCTGGCTTCGAGAAGAATGCTGATGCAATTTTGATTGGGATTGCATTGAATGTGTAGATAGCTTTGGGTAGTATTGACATTTTAACAATATTTATTCTTCCAATCCATGAGCACAGAATGTTTTTCCATTTCTTTCTATCTTCTTCAATTTCCTTCATAAGCTTTCTATACTTTTCAGCATACAGATCTTTTACATCTTTGGTTAGGTTTATTCCTAGGTGTTTTATGCTTCTTGGTGCAATTGTAAATGGGATCAGTTTCTTTATTTGTCTTTTTGTTGCTTCATTATTAGTGTGTAAGAATGCAACTGATTTGTGTACATTAATTTTGTATCCTGCAACTTTGCTAAATTCATGTATCAGTTCTAGCAGACTTTTGGTGGAGTCTATTGGATTTTCCATCTATAATATCATGTCATATGCAAAAAGTGAAAGCTTGACTTCATCTTTGCCAATTTTGATGCCTTTGATCTCCTTTTGTTGTCTGATTGCTGATGCTAACACTTCCAACACTATGTTAAACAACAGCGGTGAGAGTGGACATCCCTGTCATGTTCCTGATCTCAGGGGGAAAGCTCTCAGTTTTTCCCCATTGAGGATGATACTAGCTGTGGGCTTTCCATAAATGACTTTTACGATGTTTAAGTATGTTCCTTGTATCCCGACTTTCTCGAGGGTTTTTATTAAGAAAGGATGCTGAATTTTGCCAAATGCTTTTTCTGCATTGATTGACAGGATCATATGGTTGTTATCTTTTCTTTTATTAATGTGATGTATCACATTGATTGATTTGCAAATGTTGAACCAGCCATGCATCCCAGGAATGAATCCCACTTGATCACGGTGAATAATTCTTTTTATATGCTGTTGAATTCGATTTGCTAGTATCTTATTGAGAATTTTTGCATCCATATTCATCAGGGATATTGGCCTATAGTTCTCTTTTTTTGCTGGGTGTCTGTCTGGTTTAGGAATCAAAGTAATGCTGGCTTCCTAGAATGAGTCTGGAAGTTTTCCTTCCCTTTCTATTTTTTGGAATAGCTTGAGAAGGATAGGTATTATCTCTGCTTTAAATCCTTGAGAAGGATAGGTATTATCTCTGTTAGAATTCCCCAGGGAAGCCATCTGGTCCTGGCCTCTTATTTGTTGGGAGATTTTTGATAACTGATTCAATTTCTTCGCTGGTTATGAGTCTGTTCTAGTTTTCTATTTCTTCCTGTTTGAGTTTTGGAAGGGTGTGGGTGCTTAGGAATTTGTCCATTTCTTCCAGGTTGTCCAGTTTGTTGGCATATAATTTTTCATAGTATTGCCTGATAATTGCTTGTATTTCTGAGGGATTGGTTGTAATAATTCCATTTTCATTCATGATTTTATCTATTTGGGTCATCTCCCTTTTTTTTTTCAGAAACCTGGCTAGAGGTTTATCAATTTTGTTTATTTTTTCCAAAAACCAACTCTTGGTTTCATTGATCTGCTCTACAGATTTTTTAGATTCTATATTGTTTATTTCTCCTCTGATCTTTATTATTTCTCTTCTTCTGCTGGATTTGGGGTGTCTTTGCTGTTCTGCTTCTGTTTCCTTTAGGTGTGCTGTTAGATTTTGTATTTGGTGTTTTTCTTGTTTCTTGAGCTGGCCTGGATGGCAATTTATTTTCCTCTCAGGACTGCCTTTGCTGCATCCCAAAGCATTTGGATTGTTGTATTTTCATTTTCATTCATTTCCATATATCTTTTAATTTCTTCTCTATTTGCCTGGTTGACCATTCATTCTGTAGTAGGGTGTTCTTTAACCTCCATGCTATTGGAGGTTTTCCAGACTTTTTCTTGTGGTTGATTTCAAGCTTCTTAGTATTGTGGTCTAAAAGTGTGCATGGTATGATATCAATTCTTATATACTTATGAAAGGCTGTTTTGTAACCCAGTAAGTGATCTATCTTGGAGACTGTTCCATGTGCACTCGAGAAGAAAATATATTGTGTTGCGTTGGGATGCAGAGCTCTAAATATATCTGTCAAGTCCATCTGATCCAATGTATCATTCAGGACCCTTGTTTCTTTATTGATCCTGTGTCTAGATGATCTGTCCATTGTTGTAAGTGGATTATTAAAGTCCCCTGAAATTTCCACATTCTTATCAATAAAGTTGCTTATGTTTGTGATCAATTGTTCTATATAATTGGGTGCTGCCGTATTCGGTGCATAGACATTTATAATTATTAGCTCTTCCTGCTGGATAGACCCTATAATTATTATATAATGCCCTTCTTCATCTCTTGTTACAGTCTTTAATTTAGAGTATAGTTTGTCTGATATAAGTATGGCTACTCCCGCTTTCTTTTGACTTCCAGTAGCATGATAGATAGTTCTCCATCCCCTCACTTTCAATCTGAAGGTGTCCTCAGGTCTAAAATGAGTCTCTTGTAGACAGCTAATAGATGGGTCTTGTTTTTTTATCCATTCTGATACCCTATGTCTTTTGGTTGGCGCATTTAGTCCATTTACATTCAGTGTTATTATAGAAAGGTATGGATTTAGAGTCATTGTGATGTCTGTAGGTTGCATGCTTATAGTGATATCTCTGGTACTTTGTGGTCCTTGCAACATTTCATTCACAGGATCCCCCTTAGGATCTCTTGTAGGGCTGTTTTAGTGGTGACGAATTCCTTCAGTTTTTGTTTGTTTGGGAAGACCTTTAGCTCTCTTTCTATTCTGAATGACAGACTTGTTGGATAAAGGATTTTCGGCTGCATATTTTTTTTTCTGTTCATCACATTGAAGATTTCCTCCCATTCCTTTCTGGCCTGCCAAGTTTCAGTAGATAGGTTTGTCACTAGTCTTATCGGTCTCCCTTTATGTGTTAGGGCATGTTTATCCCTAGCTGCTTTCACAATTTTCTCTTTATCCTTGTATTTTGGCAGTTTCACTATATGTCATGCAGAAGATCGATTCAAGTTACGTGTGAAGGGAGTTCTCTGTGCCTCTTGGATTTCAATGCCTTTTTCCTTCCCCAGATCATCTCAGCTATGATTTGTTCAAGTACACCTTCAGTCCCTTTCTCTCTCTCTTCATCTTCTGGAATTCCAATTATAGGGATATTTTTCCATTTGATTGCATCACTTAGTTCTCTAATTTTCCCCTCACACTCCTGGATTTTTTTATCTCTGTTTTTCTCAGCTTCCTCTTTTTCCATAATTTTATCTTCTAATTCACCTATTCTCTCCTCTGCATTTTCAATCCAAGCTGTGGTTGCCTCCATTTTATTTTGTACTTCATTTATAGCATTTTTTAGCTCCTCCTGACTATTTATTAGTCCCTTCATCTCTGTAGCAATAGAGTCTCTGCTGTCCTCTATAGTTTTTTCAAACCCAGCGATTAATTTTATGACTATTATTCTAAGTTCTTGCTCCATTATATTGCTTAAATTGTTTTTGATCAATTTGTTACCTGTCGCTACTTTCTGGAGTTTCTTTTGAGGAGAATTCTTCTGTTTCATCATTTTGTATAGTTCATGGAGTGGCGTGGAACTGCAGGCACCTCCCCTGTGCTGTCTGGAGTAACTTGTGTTGGTGGGCTGGGCAACAGTCAGTCCTGATATTTGTCCCCAGCACATTGCTTGGGGCCATAGTCAGACTGGTGTGTACCTTATCTTCCCCTCTCTCACGGGCAGGACTCAGTGTGGAGTGGTGTGGCCCCTTTGTGGGTTACTTGCACACTGCCAGGCTTGTGGTACTGCTTTGTTGGGATCTGGTGTATTAGTGGGGTGGATCCGGGGCGGGAGGAGCAGGGTTAGCTAGCTTTGCTTTTGGTGGTCCTCTGTGGGAGGGGCCCTGCAGCACCAGGAGGGAGGCTGACCCTTCAGAGTGATGGATCCACAGAAGCACAACGTTGGGTGTTTGCACGGTGCAAGCAAGTTCTGTGGGGGGAACTGGTTCCCTTTGGGATTTTGGCTAAGGGGATGGGTGAGGGAGATGGCGCTGGCCAGTGCCTTTGTTCCCTGCCAAGTTGAGCTCTGTGTCCCAGGGCTCAACAACTCTCCCTCCAAGTGTCCTCTTGCCTTCCCCGCTCTCCAAGAGCAGAGCTGTTGACTTTTAACATTCCAGGTGTTAAGTCCCACTGGCTGTCAGAACTCATGCAGTGAGGCTATCTACTTAGTGTTTAAATCTCCAACACTAGTAAACTTCAGGAATGAATTCTTAAGAAGTGAATGCCCTGTTGTGAAAACTGATGGGGTTCTGAACTCAATTTCCCACGCTTTCTTCGCACTACAATTATAGAAGTCTCTTGTATGTAGCTGTTTTGTTTGTTTGTTTGTTTGTTTGTTTGGGTTTTTTGTTTGTTTTGTTTTGTTTTATTTATGAAGCACAAAAAGAATGTCATTTCTATGTTGGTTTTCCTTCCTCTTAGTGGCAATTCTTGGCCTGGGCACTTTCCCAATCCTTAACTTTTTGCCCATAGTCCAGAATTGACAGATGTCTTGAAAGAAAACAAGAGTTGCAAAATGCCAGCCCATCTCTTTTAGTTGTTTCTCCTTTTTCTTTTTTATTTACTTATTAAAAAAAATTTTTAATGTTTACTTATTTTTGAGGGAGAGAGAGAGAGACAGAGCATGAGCAGGAGAGGGGCAGAGGTAGAGGGAGACACAAAATCAGATGCAGGAGACAGGCTATGAGCTGTCAGCACAGAGCCCGACATGGGGCTCGAACTCTCAAGCTGTGAGATTATGACATGAACAAAAGTCAAGGCTCAACCAACTGAACCACCCAGGTGCCCTGTTTCTCCTATTTCTTGATTTTTGTCTCTGTTAGGCTTGGTTGCCTCACATTCTTTCCAATTTTTTGAAGCTAGAAATTTTGAAATAAAATTTCAGCTTTTACTTGTTCTTTGGTGGAAGTTATGTTATTCTACATCCATCATAAATATAATCATATTGTTTTAATTTTGGTTTTCAGAAAGAAAATTAAGATGATATGACTATATACTTTCAAAAAAGTACTAAGTGATGATTTTATTGCTATAAATTAGTATTTTCTTATACACTTACTAAAAATAAAACTGATATTTAACACTCCACTGTATTGTGACTGAGCTGTACAATAAACACATTAGAATATACATTCTTAAGATAGAATTTTTTTCTTTTATAAACACTACTTTACCTGATTATTGGAGATGAGTAGATTCTTATTATCCTCATTAAATAGTTCATGGTGCTAGGAAATGCCCCAAATTACAAGTAAACATTATTTTGTAATCACAGGTATTTATTTAAAAGCTTATTTGAGTATTATGCACACCCACAAGCACATAAAGTGAGACATTTCCTTTTCAGTGACAAGATACTTTAATTTATTATGAAATTTTGAATTTGAAATACAATTACCTAATGTGAATATTTATGTATGGTGATTATTTTAATTCCCCAGGCATTTTTTTCTATGCAACTCAATTTCTTTTTTGTATCTAAATTTCGAATTCAATAATTCATTGCTTATTTATAGAGAGCCTACTATGTGTGTAGCATCTATTTAAATGACAATATATTTATAGACAAGAGGGTTTTTCTTTTGTTCAAATTTTATTTGGTTATAAATTTTAACCATAAAAAAGACATAAGGCTGAATCTGCAATACCACATCTTATCTGAAGTAATGAAATTCAATGGTTAGCTCTAAAAACTTTCACCACCTTGGATGATGGATGCTAATGGATATAGCATTTTAAACTGGCTGTTCAAATAATGTGATACAATATTTCAAATTTTATTCTGCTGACATTTTAATCATCCCACTTTTTGTTTTGGTGTAGGCTCCAAAGGTATTGAAATTTCTTCCTTTGAGAAAATTAGTGATTATGTTAAAATTATATATGTTTACAATATTTGTACCTGCAGTTAATAACTTTTATATGCTTATATAAGTTATATATATACTTATATGTTATAAATATACATCCAAATATACTTATATAACTTAATACAATAACTAGTTAATAATACAACAACTAATCCTTATATTCTCTTAATTTTTGTACCCCTGGTATATAGATACTATATTATTATTCTGATACTATTATATTATTCTGACTCACACACTATTAAATATTTCTTAAGTGATGGAATAAATGCATTAAATGCATCTATTTATTGATATTATACATGTAGAACTTAGAGATTTTGGTTCTATTTAAAACACACATTTTACTTAAAATATAATGGTAAGAAAAATCCAAGAATAGTTTACTATAGAAAATTTCATGTTCTATATAACTTCTGACTATAAAACTGTGAGCTTAGAGTAACCACAATAGCTAAAAATGAGGAATGAAATGGCCTAAAACTCTAAAAAGAATCTTCTCAGAGGAGTGTGGCCAAACAGAAGGATGCAGTTCTAAGAAGAATAACTACAAATAGATATCATAATGAATTAAGAAAATAAACAAAATGGAAGAAAATACAAGTATGTTTATAAGAAGTCTAATTTTTTCTAATTTAAAAAATCTTATTTGCCTAATAAAGCTATTATAATAATGAAGATATATTAAAAGAACATTGAATCCAGTCTGTAAAAGATCAATGAATATTTATTGTGACCCTACGTATAGGAGACACTGTTCTACATGCTGGAGATCAAATAGCGAGCAAGAAAGTATACTAGTGTCGTTTGACGATAAGGCCAAGAAATCTCCTTTGTTAGACAAACAAATATTAGAGAGATAGGAAATTAAAGAGAAAAGATATATCTAGGGAGACAATAGAGCAAAGTCTTCAAAATCCACTAGGAAAATGGTTTCCTATCTATAATTTATTTCAGTTAAATTTATCAAGAAAAGATGAGGGCAGCTTTTCATATTTGCGAGGACTCAAGGTTTATCTCCAGAAAAATCAAATATTAGCAAATGTTAGCAAAATGAGTAGTTAAAATAAGGAAGGGAAAGTTATTGAATTCAGGTCCAACCTTGGACAAATTAAGGGATGATCTAGATAAAACTAGTTCCAGACAAAGCCTAGACAGTATATAAGACTTAGTCAAAAACTAGAAACTTCATAAAAAGCAAATATAAAAAGGTTGATCCCAATACAGGAAAAATAAACCATAATGTGTTATGATTTGGAGTATTTGTGGAATGTAGGAAAAATAAGTCATTTAAAATTGAAATCATTACCCCTTATTGGCATAATAGCAAAAAAAAAAAAAAAAAAAACAAACCGGAGTCCCCCAAAAAGAAATGCTATTATTCTATATGCAATGGGTTAGCCAAACTGCAAAGTCTGAAGAAACAGTCCTTATAAGATTGCCCTCATTTCAGACACCAGTCACAGGTTTGGGAACCCTAGAACACTTTTACTTCAGACCAGTCACCTAAAACTTTGAGGTTCTTGACAGGCACCTTCAGGAAAGTGCTATACTTATTACTGTTTTCTAGAATAGTGAAAGTATACAATTAAAATCTACCAAGTGAAGGGAGAAAAAATACAAAGTTCAGGCAGTCCAAACATGGAGCTTCTGATTGTCTTTTTCTTGTGACCTTCTCCTGCCACATGAGGACCATACACACAGAGTATTGCCAAACAGAGAAGCTCACTCAATCCTTTGGTGTCCACAGTTTATTAGGACTTGATTGAATACTGCTTGTGTGGCTGAACTTGGGGGTTCAGGTTAATAGCTTTAGTCTTCAGGTTCTTGGGAGATGGGGATTTATATGGTGTGTCCAATGCCTCCATCATATATCACATTGTTAGACTTTGCAGTGGACAAAGCTTCCAGGAAAACCAAGACAGTCCTATCAAGCATGACCTCCCATGATGCTAGAGGTCTTCTCCCTGTGGACAAGGGCAAAGACTAGACCCTTCTTTGGGTAAAGTCAGTTCTTCACTACACAGGGTATTACTTCTTCCTGAAAGTAATTACAATTATGAAAGTTAGATTTTTTTACTGACATTTTACTTACAAATAATAACAACAATAAAACAAAAACCCCAAGAAACAAACAAACAAAAACCACAGACAAATCTTAGAAGATCTAACTTTGAATTAATATATAATAAAAATATTTCTAACTTGGAAATACAAAAATAGATTTACAGCACTGAGACTTGGACATGGGAAATAAAACAGTGGAAAAGAGATGATGAGGGAGAAGATTAATGACATCTACATCTGACAAATTGGGGAGTCAAGATATAATATCTATGAATTTGGAAGAAGGAATGAAAGTTTTGGTACATCATTTGAAAATGCAGATTTGACCAATGGAAAGAGAGTTGAGAATAACTACAACTGAACTGAGAGACATAAAAAAGAAGTGGGGATACAGCAAGGTATCTAGAGCTATCTATTTTAGGTGAAAGAGTGAAAAAATAATGTTTTGATAACAAATCAAAAGCAGATTCAAGTATATTACATACTAAATTAGAACTGATAATTTAAGAAGTAAAAGGAAAAATAACATCTGTCATTAGGGATTGGTAAGATTGATTGTTTTATTATGGCTTCTCTGTACTATTAGGTGCTTTTAAAATCAGATATATAAGTTATTTTGTTAAAAATTTCCAAAGAAGGGGCGCCTGGGTGGCTCAGTCGGTTAAGCGTCCGACTTCGGCTCAGGTCATGATCTCACGGTCCGTGAGTTCAAGCCCCGCATCGGGCTCTGTGCTGACAGCTCAGAGCCTGGAGCCTGTTTCAGATTCTGTGTCTCCCTCTCTCTCTGCCCCTCCCCTGTTCATGCTCTGCCTCTCTGTCTCAAAAATAAATAAACGTTAAAAAAAATTTAAAAAAAAATAATTTCCAAAGAAACTTAAGAAATCAAATTTGTTAAAAACACTACACATGAACAAAATTTTTTTTGACATGAACTGACATAACATAGAATAAAATTATAAAATGTCATATTTAACCACCAGAACTTGATGTTATCAGACAAAACTGGTGAAAATTATTCTTTTATAGCCATTATAGTCAATATTTTGGTGAGCTACTTGTTGCTGAAATGGTCCAAGAGAACTATTCTAGTTCAAAATAAAGGGAAAAATTGAGCAGGGGAAATGGAAAGAGAGTTTAATATAGTGATTTGATATTGTGGTTATTCTATTTAATCCTAATTTAAGAAAGTTAAAGGAAAAACATTCTTGGAATATTAGAATTATATAATTTAAAAAGATAAAAATGATAAAAAATGAACCAAATAGAAGGAAATTTAAGTTCCCAGTTTAGGTAAAGTTAGCTTAACTACAGAATATATGAAGGTTACTAAATTGAAGTGTGTAACAAAATAAAATCTGAGGGGTGCCTGGGTGACTCAGTCGGTTGAGCATCCAGCTTTGACTTAGGTCATAATCTCACCGTTTGTGAATTTGATCCCCGTGTCGGGTTTGTGCTGACATCTCAGGGCCTGGAGCCTGTTTCAGATTCTGTGTCTCCCTCTCTCTCTCTCTCTGCCCTTCCCCTGCTTGTCCCCCATTTCTCTCTTTGTCTCTCTCTCTCTCTGTCTCTCTCTCTCCAAAATAATAAATAAAAACTTAAATCACTTTAAAAAAAGAAAAATGGATAAATAATATTTGAAAAGTATTTCTGACAGATTGGCATTAAGGTTCCACTAAGAGCAGACTGTTATTTGAAATATTGTATTACACTCTTTCTATATTTATGTAATGAAGGCATGAGGTATAGAAATATGAAGTAAAATGTAAATGCCATATCATATAGCACTATTAAAAACATGCATTTACAGGGCGCCTGGGTGGCTCAGTCGGTTGAGCCTCCAACTTTGGCTCAGGTCATGATCTCACGGCTTGTGAGTTCGAGCCCCATGTGCAGCTCTGTGTTGACAGTTCAGAGCCTGGAATCTGCTTTGGATTCTATCTCCCTCTCTCTCTGCCCCTCCCCTGCTCACGCTCTGTCTCTCTCCTTCTCAAAAATAAATAAACATTAAAAAATTAAAAACAAAGAAACAAAAAGATAACATGCATTTTCTTTTCAATGGATTGATTATATCCTGGGTACCCAAAGGTTATCTCTTTAAAAACCTTTGCTATAAAAAGCATTTCAAGCCCTTCAGCCAAAACAGAGTAGTCATTTCTGTTAAAGAGAGTACAGTAAACTATGCATGTATTTGTTCCCAGATTGACTTTAGAATGGTATCAGAGTAATCAAATATTCTTTTCAGAGTTTCATACCCTGGGTAGAAAATAACCCTAATCTTGAGCTTCTGTTTGGAATAGCGGCATAAATCCATAAAAATTGGGAGTGAAGTTGCAGTTAGTTTCCCTAGGCCCTAAAGAAAAATGTACTAACTCTGAAAAATAGCTTGAGTGCCTCCTTGACAATGTTAGATTTTCAAAAATTGATTTTTGAAAATCTAGGAAGCATCATAGAAGGTTGCAGAAACAACTCCTTAGATAAATAAAGAGTATCTGTTTATAAACAGATATGGAATATTGCTGAAGTGGGATATTTTTGCTAAATAGAATTTCTGAATCTGTTATCATATTTTATTACATTTTTACTGAAAAAATTTATTTTACCATATTTTCTATTTATACCTTAAAGATGCTGAACTTGACCTTTAAAAAAAAAAAGAAATTATTTTGTGTTCTATACCATATTCTGTTCTAGGATGGGCTTAAATTTACTGAGATATGTATTGGTTACATGCCACCTCTTTGCATTTTTACAGATACCCAAATTCTGTACTACAATTTAGATGTCAGTAGCCCACCACTCAGTATGCTCTCTTTGAAAGAGGAGAGAGAGACGGGATGAGAGAGAGAGAGAGATGAAGAGGACGTGAGGGAATGGAAGAAAGTGGAGGGAAACATCAGGAAGGAAGAATTAACAACCCAGGGTGCTCTGATGCCACAAAGGCATAGTTTTGAATACTTGATTTAGCAGCCCAGTTTTCCTCCTACCACGGGTAAGTCATTTATTTATTTTTTGTCAAATTATTCAATACTTAAAGACTCCAATGTAGGCAGCAATCACTGTGTTAGAAGATGCTGATATAGAGAATTTGCCGACCATTAGTTCTGCCTGACACTTAAAATATACCGTCAACATATCAACTTTCTGAGCGAGTTTCTTTGACATGAAAAGGATAATAATACAACTTATGTAATTTTTTCTTTAGTTATGACCATGACTCTTTTATTATAATTTTATCTTCATTATGAAAGCAACTCCATGAAATGTGATTTATGATGAGGGCTTTGGGACACACCATATCAGTTAATGAAATGTATATTATCATTCCATTTTACAAGATGATAAAATTGAGTTCTTAAGTACTTAATAACCTCAACTGGAATATAACACTGTTAAGAGAGCCAAAATCATCTGGGTCCTGGCAATTCCAGGACAATTCTAATGTTCTCATACTTTGTCTCTGGTGCTAGGTTCCATTTATTCAACCTTTAGTACAACTGTATGCATGTCACCCAATCCCCTTTCCTACCACTTGAAAGTTCCTCAATTTTCCCTCTCCTACACTTACGTTCAAACCTGTTTTCTGGAATAATTTGATGGTGAATATTTAGATACAAAAACAAATATAGTAGCTAAAATATTTTATTACATGGGGTTGCTTAGCACTTCACACACTTTATGTTTTTTATTATTCATAGCAATTTACTAGGTAAGCTTTACCTGTTTTTTGTTTTTGTTTTTTTTCCCATAAAAACTGAAACCCAGAATGGTTGGCTATGCTGCCAATTCATCAGCTATAATAAGGATATTAGCATTTATTTCCATATATGAAACCATGAAATATTAATTTGTGCATAATTAAAGAATATCAGCTATCAGTGAACATATAATAAAATACCTGGGGATTTGGGGGCCGAAGTACCCTCAAATATTATCATTTCCATATATTTGTAATGTAGTCTTAGAGTGAGTATAAAATTGCCAGTACAGGCATGTCTTTAAGTAGAATAAACAAAATTCTTACTCATCCCATTCTTTACACTAAATGTAATTATTAGATGATTACTTTTTTAGTAATCATATTTATAACTTCTGTGGCAAATAATGGGTGTGGGAAATTAGGCTATAGCTTCTCCAAATCCTCCATGAGCAACTGCCTCACTAGGCTGCATTTGTTTCTATTTTAGTGTCAATGGTGATAGTATATGTCTAAGAAAATAGAACCTTTTATTGCACCAAAGATGCACATTGAGTTATAGCTACACCTTCTCAAAAGTGTAGCTCTGTGAGGGAAGAATCCATATTACGTGTTTACTCATAGACCCATTCTCAGCAAATGACTTTAAATCAAAAAATGTCTGACATTGAAAGACATTATCAGCAAAACACAGTTCTCGTTTTCTCCTTGTCTTTAATGTCTTTCTCTACTTTTTTATTTTACCAAAAGCAAAATATCAATAGCTTTCCCACACATTTCAGATAATAAAGAAAATTGTTACATTTTATGTCCTAGCTGTTCTTTATTTCATGTGCAGTGCTAAAAAAGTTTATTGTCTATCTGTGTATTCTCATTGTGGTTGATGTTAAAAATGTTTTCTCTTTTGGGGCGTCCAGAGCTCGCTTTGGATCCTGTCTCCCTCTCTCTCCGACACTACACTCTTGCATGCTCACTCTCTCTCTCTCTCTCTCTCTCTCTCTCTCAAAAATAAATAAACATTTAGAAAAAATGCTTTTTATATTTACTGTTACTCTGTTTTTTATATTCACTGAATGTCTGCAATGTTCTAAGCATCATCCATGCAATGCTCAGTTGTTGTTTTTCAGAGAGGCAGTAAAAGAACACAATAGTCTAACTATGTGAGTTATGGTACCTAAGCTCCAAGGTCATATTGTTAATTAATATTTCATCCTTTCAGTTAATGTCACATAAATTACTTCATTTATTCATTCATTTAACAAACATAATGTAGTGAGGAAGACAGAAAGATAAAATGCAAGCAATAAATACCATGTCAGGGTATATTTTAGAGTATGGAAAAAGGAAGGGAATCTAACCCAAGTCAGTAATGCTTCATGATAGTTTTATTAAAACATGGGAAGATCTTATCCACAAAAAAGGCCAAAGGTAGTTCCCAGCAGAGGAAAGAACATGTATAAGGGCAATGTGCCTTAACAAACATAATGTCTCTGAAAAAAAGGGAAGTAGGCAGTTTGGGTGAGTTTGAATATATACATGCAGATGGTACTGATGAGAGATAAGAGTTTGGGTTTATCATTTAGATTTTATTTGGAAGGCAATTAAGAATGCATACCTTGAGATTTTCTAAGTGTGAAGTGACCAAATCATAGACTTTAATTAATGCAGTAATTTTTTTTTTCAAATTGTTGCTCTTGGAGTGCCTGGGCAGCTCTGTCAGCTGGGCGTCCGACTTCAGCTCAGGTCATGATCTCACGGCTTGTGATTTTGAGTCCCCGGTCAGGCTCTGTGCTGACAGTTCAGAGCCTGGAGCCTGCTTTGGTTTCTGTGTCCCTCTCTTGCTCTGTCCCTCCCTTCTTCATGCTCTCAAGAATAAATGAACATTAAAAAAATTTCAAATTGTTGCTCTTGAAACAGAAGAGACAGCAGAGTATAAGTGACTCACAGCTAACCTCTACTAATGTAGGAAAAAGGACCTATATTTGAGCCTACAACCTTGATGGCATTTGATTAACTATACAGAAAATAGTGAACTTTCCTAATTAACTCTACATACACCTGGCCCAGGACTTGAAGGATAAAATCAAAGATATCCTGTAGGAAGTGGAGGAGTTTCAAGCCTGAATTCTGCCATGCACAAACAAGCTGGGAGAGCCAATCAGTGACAATGACTCATGCTGCAGAAACATAACAGTTGACACTTTACTTCCACCTTACAAATCTTTTGCTCTTTCACTTGTGTTCTTCCTTGTCTGAACATTACCAACACATGCTGGAACATTTAGTCCCAAATTAGCTAAAGAATGTCACGAAATTACCACCATCAATCTCCTTGTCAACCTAGAATCCATACACAATTTCTTTAACCATATTTACATTACAAAGAAAGATAGTAGTAAACCATGCTTCGTTCCTTTCCCTTGAGTATGGACTGTGCTTCATGACCCACTTCTAATGAATAGAATATAGTAAAAGCAAAGACATGCCACTCCAAGATTAGATTATAAAAAAATATGGCTTCCCATCTTAGAGGTTCTCTCCCTTTCTATAATCTCTAATCTCTCACTATGCAGAATCTATATCATTAGTAGCCCTACTGAGAAGCCCACATAATGAGAGAATGAAACTTCTGTCCATAAACCCCATTAATGAACTTGAAATCAGATCCACAAACCCTTAAATGCGAAGACTGTTACCTGGACTGACAGCTTGACTCCAACTTCATAAGAGACCCTGGAAGAGAACCACCCAACTCAACAGCCTCTCCCAGAATCTTGACCCTTAGAAGATGTGTTAATAAAGGTTTGTTTTAATCTGAAAAAGTGTGGAATAGATTTTAATGCAGCAGTAGGTAACTAGCATCATTTTTTGTATCTGGAAGTAGAGTGCAGCCACAGCTACAACCTAAACTGGGTGAATGGTCTTGAGGAGAGTTTATTGAAAGCTTAGAGTACCTTAAACACACCACTTGTAGAGGTTAGGACTTTGAGCATGCTGTAGAGAAGACTTCTCCAGAAAGTGAAAAAAAAAAACATTATTGGAAACTGGAGAAAAGGAGATCTTTGTTATGTAGTAGCAGAAAGTTTAGGCTTGCCTGGGTAGCTCAGTTGGTTCAGTGTCCAATTCTTGGATTCAACTCAAGTCATGATCTCACAGTTGGTAAAATCAAGCCCTGCATCAGGCTCTGTGCTGACAGTGTGGATCCTGCTTGGGATTCTCTCTCTTTCCCTTTTTCTGCCCCTCTCCCACTTGTGATGTCTCTGTCTCTCTCAAATAAATAAATAAACTTAAAAAATTGAGAAAGTTTAGTAACTGTTGCCTATAGCTATATGGAAAATAGAAAATATAACTAATAAACTGGGTGATATGGATAAGGAGATTAAAAACCAGAGAAGTGCCACCTGTTATTGTAGTGGTTGTTGTTTTTATTCACTCTTTACAGTAAAATGCAAGAGGACAAAGAAAAACTTTTAAGAAAGAACAAGGAAAAAACTGTTAGACAAAAAGGGGTCAAAACGTCATGATTTTGAAGTTTTTCACCCTTTTTAGCAAGCAAATGATACTAAAATTATGACATTATTCTGGATCTGGAGCACCTGGGTGGCTCAATGGGTTAAGCATCCTACTTTGGCTCAGATCATGATCTCGTGGTTCATGAGTTTAACCCTGCATCAGGATTTCTGCTGACAATACAAAGCCTGCTTCAGATCCTTATCCTCCTGTCTCTGCCCATCACTCATTCTCTCTCTCTGCCCCTCTCTCTCTCAAAACAAATGAGTAAACTTAAAAAAATAATTATTTGGGGGCAAAAATTACATCATCTAAGGTATGCCAAGACAAATAGGGTATAAAGATGAAGTTGAGAGTATGATTATAAAATCTTTTTTAAGCTCTCAAAAAAATTAAAAGTACCATCTTAGAGTACCTTTTTATTAAAAAATAATCCCTTCTATAGAAATTAAGCATATACATTATAGATCCTTGCAATCAAACAGTAGTGCTCCTAATAAGCTTAAGGGTATTCTATCTCAACAGTCTCAGCAGTAGCCCAAGGTACAGAAGGGCTTAATCTAGAAGAGATATGTGATTTTACCCTTTGTCAAGTGAACTAAAACCTAAAATTATCTAGAGGACACCCAAAATATTTTTAGAGTTATATTGGAAGTACTGTCATTTTGGACTGAAATGGACAATGAGTACAAAGCGAAGAGTCTATTCCAACACTAAAACTTTATCAGCAGGAAAACTACTCAGATGTGATTGATTGTACCCTTCATGAAAAAGAAGAGATCATGCTGAGGTCAGAACCATGAGAACAGAGCACAGAACGAATGGTGAAATATTTCTATAAAGGAAGCTTCCCCGACCTACTATTTCATGACTCATTATCACTTATATAAGAGACACAGGATGAAGGCCTGACTCTTTCCCTCTACTATATAATTTTTAAAAATAATGAGTTTATTCACAAAATGCATTAATTTATTAATGTTCTTCCTGTGTAGCATCACACGCTTCTAACACTGCAAGGATCTTAAATTCTGCAATTTCTTTCAGTGATACCATTAAAATTGAGTGGTAATGATCTGTTTTAGGGGTGTTTACTGAACCTTGACCTCCCCTTTGAATGTTTTAATATCAAAAAGCAAGTCAGAATCTTCAAATCTACTTCTTGTCACACTTTATCTCCTCTCCTCTCTCTCTGCCTCCCATCATGGGCTTCAGCCACCTCGTTGGAAAGGAAGAACTCTTCCTGCTGGTTGCCAGTTTTGCTAACTCAGATAACTACTGATAATGGTAAAACTTTAAGTTTAAGACTATTAGGTCTAGTTTTCCACTTGACAATGGGAATTTTGGAAATTTTCAAAACCTTTTTTTTTCAATAAAGCTTGAATTTTGAAATATTGGCATTGTTATGATTTAAAGAAAATCAGCTTTAAAATTAAAAAAAAAAAAGCAGTCTTTGTTAATTTGATGGTTGCGATGGTACAGACCAAAATTATTGATAGGGCATGAAAATATTTACAAAATATTTTTTGATATTTTGTTCTTTACACATGTTGAACTAATATATATGCCTAAATCTTCTGGCAATTTAGATGTTCTTCTAAATGGTTTTGATGATAGCTACATAGTAGCATTTGAACAGGAAATCAGTAAGGAATCAGGACACTCTGTGTTAGAAGTGGTTTTGTTACAGCTGTGTAGCTACTATGTTGTATGTACTTACATGTCTTAGGCAAGACACATTAGTACATATAGTCTCATGTGTTTTTCTCTGATGTTATTTTTATACTTGTAACAGTGGACTCTACAATCAACTCTAAAATTCTGACTCTATAGTCATAAGACTATGATTTTGACAATCTAATATGAACTCTAGTATCTGACCCTCTATCCTTCTTGACTTTATATTTAGTTTAAAAAAATTTCTAGTCAGAAACAGAATGTTCCTATAATGCTAAGCTTGCATACATTTTAAAAAGGTAAAGAATTAGGGAACATTGTTGGGAATGCAAGCTGGTGCAGCCACTCTGGAAAACAGTATGGAGGTTCCTCAAAAAATTAAAAATGGAACTACCCTACGACCCAGCAATTGCACTACTAGGCATTTATCCAAGGGATACAGGTGTGCTGTTTCGAAGGGACCATGCACCCCCATGTTTATAGCAGCAATATCAACAATAGCCAAAGTATGGAAAGAGCCCAAATGTCCATCGATGAATGAATGGATACAGAAGATGTGGTACATATACATATACATATACATATACATATACATATATATATACATACATATATAATATCCTCCAGTTCCATCCATGTAGTTGCAAATGGCAAGATTCCATTTTTTTGATTGCCCAGTAATACTCCATTTTATGTGTATACACATATATATGTGTATATATATATATGTATATGTATATATTATATATATTATATATGTACATATATATGTATATATGTACATATATATGTGTACATATACATATACATATACATATATACATATGTATATATGTATATACATATATATACACACATATATATACACACACACACATATATATATATGTGTATACACATACAATGGAGTATTACTGGGCAATCAAAAAAATGGAATCTTGCCATTTGCAACTACATGGATGGAACTGGAGGGTATTATGCTAAGTGACATTAGTCAGTCAAAGAAAGACAAAAATCATATGGCTTCACTCATGTGAGGACTTTAAGAGACAAAACAGATGAACATAAGGTAAGGGAAACAAAAATAATATAAAAACAGGCAGGGGGATAAAACAGAAGAGACTTATAATATGGAGAACAATCTGAGGGTTACTGGAAGGGTTGTGGGAGGGGGGATGGGCTAAATGGGTAAGAGGAAACTAAGGAATCTACTCCTGAAATCATTGTTGCACTATATGCTAATTTGGAGGTAAATTTAAAAAAAATAAAAAAATAAAGTTAAAAAAATAATAAAAACTAAGTATCTTCACAGCCTAAAAAAAAAAAAAAAAAAGAAGTAGTTGCAAGTTTAGTTTTTCCAGAAACTGCCTAACAGGTTTCTGGAGTGTCTATATCATTTGTCATTCTTCTAGCACGTTACAAGTGATTGAGTTTCTCCACATTCTCACCAGCTTTTGGTGTTAATTATTATTTTTTTTTTTAATTTTAGCCATTTTGAAGTGTGTGTAGTGATATTTCACTGTGGTTTTAATTTACATTTCCCCAGAGACTGATAGGTTGGACATCATTTTATGTGCTTATTTTTCATCTATATATCCTCATTTTATAATTAAAAATTTTGGTCATAAAAAGGAATTAGGAAATATTGTGACTACACAATTCCATCATTCTATCAAAACTCATTCAAACACTCTGCTAACTTCTCTACAGACATAGTTCACATACTTTACTTTTTCTTCTGACCAATACTCCAAAACTCTTGCTGATCAAAGCATTACTTTTATGTAATGTTTCTGAAGAAACTCTTCCATCCATAGGATTTTTTAAAAAATAATGCCGATTTTTGAGAGAGACAGAGAGAGAGAGAGAGAGACAGAGTATGAGCTGGGGAAGGGCAGAGAGAGGGGGAGACACAGAATCCGAAGCAGGCTCCATGCTGTGAGCTGTCAGCACAGATCTCAATGCAGGGCTTGAACTCATCGATGGTGAGATCATGACCTGAGCTGAAATCAGAGGCTCAACTGACTAAGCCACCCAGGCACCCCTAGGATTTAGACCATTTAAAACTATTTTTAATATATTATTTTTTCTTCTGAATATCACATTTTATCAAAATTTCCTCATTATATTTTGTGGATTTAGCTATCATTTTTAAGGAATTTGGTTCTTTTTGTTTTTTTGTTTTTCTTTTATTCAAATATCCCTTGATTTTCTCTTTTTCTTGTTTGCTAGTTAAATACACATGGTATTTGTTTTCTTAAGTTTTTAAATATATGGCTGTTAGATAAAACTTGATATTGATCTGAATAACTCTGATACAAAAAATTCCCTAATATTCCAGGACCTCATCTGACTTTTGCAATGTCTTATCTACTGGTAAATATTTTTATTGTAGGTTCAATAATACCTGTGATATTCTCTTTGCTCACTGATAAACTTAGAGATGAGAAAAACAGACATTAAAAAAAGGAATAGGGAATTCTCATTAGTGATATTGAGCAACTTTTCATGTGTCTCTTGGTCATCTATAGGTCTTCTTTGGAGAAATATCTAGTAAAGTTTTTTATCTGTTTTTTTTTTTTTTTAATTCTATGTTTGGGGTGTTTTTGGTGTTTAGAAAGATAAGTTTTTTATATTTTTTGGATATTAACCCTTTATTGAATATGTAATTTTCAAATATCTACTCCCATTCAGTTGGGTGACTTTTTATTTTGTTGATGGTTTCCTTTGCTGTGTAGAAGCTATTTTTTTTTATATAGTCCTAATAGTTTATTTGTTTCCTTGCCTCAGGAGACATATCCAGAAAAAAATGTTACTACAACTGTCAAAAAAAAATTACTGCTTGTGTTCTTTTTTAGAATTTATATGGATTCGGGCCTCACATTTAGGTTTTAACCGACTTTTTGTTTAGTTTTTTGTGTATCATGTAAGAAAGTGGTCCAGTTTCTTTCTTCCACATGTTGCTGTACAGTTTTCCCAACACCATTTGTTGAAGAGACCCTATTTTTTTCCATTGGATATTCTTTCCTGATTTGTCAAATATTAATTGACCATATAAGTGTGGGTTTATTTCTGGGCTTTCTAGTCTGTTCTATCAATCTATGTGTCTATTTTTGTGCCAAAACCATACTATTTTGATTATTATATTTTTGCAGTGTATCTTGAGATCTGGAATTGTGATACCTCCAGTTTTTTTTTTTCCTCAAGTTTCCTTTGGCTATTCAGAGTCTTTTGTGGTTCCATACAAATTTTAGGATTATTTTTTTCCTAGATCTGTAAGATATGCTATTGGATTTTGATAAGCATTGCACTGAATCTATAGATTGCTTGTGTAACATAGACATTTTAACAATATTTGTTCTTCCAATCCATGAGCATGGAATATCTTTCCATTGGTTTGTGCTGTCTTCAATTTCTTTCATCAGTGTTTTATAACTTTCAGACTACAGGTCTTTTACCTCCATGGTTAAGTTTATTTCTAGGTATTTTTTTAGTTTTGGTGATACTGCAAATGGAAATGTTTTCCTAATTTCTCTTTCTGCTACTTTGTTTTTAGTATATAAAAATGTTACCAATTTCTGGGTATTAATTTTGTACCCTGAATTACAAAATTTACTGAATTTATTTATCAGTTCTAGTAGTTTTTTGGTGCAATTTTCAGATTTTTCTATGCAGTTTCATTCAGTTAGTGACAGTTTAACTTCTTCATTACCAACATGAATACCTCATTTCTTTTTCTTGTCTGATGGCTCCGGCTAGGCTTCCAGTAGTAAGTTGAATAAATGTGGTGAGAATGGACATCCTTATCTTGTTCTTGGTTTTAGAAGAAAAGCTGTCAGTTTTTCAACATTGAACATGATGCTAGCTGTGGGTTTTTATTATATGACCTTAACTATGTTGAGGTATGTTCCCTTGAAATCCGTTTGTTGAGAGTTTTTAATCATGAACAGATGCTGAATTTTGTCAAGCATCTATTGAGATGATCATGATTTTTATACTACATTTTGTTAATGTGATAAACACAATGAGATATCGCATTACACATGTTAAAATAGAATAAAAAAGACAAGAACTAACAAGTGTTGGAGAGGATGTGGAGAAAAAGGAATCCTCAAACACTGTTGATGGAAATGTAAATGATATACCAACTGTGGAAAAAATATGAATATGCCTCAGACAATGAGAAACAGAAACATGATATGATCCAATAAAGTCCACTACTGGGTATTACCCAAAGAAAACAAAAACACTAATTCAAAAAGACACATGCACTCTATATTTATTACAGCACTATTTGTAATAGGCAAGATATGGAAGCAACCCAAGTGTTCCCTAATAGACAAGTGAATAAGGAAGACATGGTATATACACACAATTGAATATTATGCAGCCTTAGAAAAGGGTGAGACACTTATGACAACATGGACGACTTGAAAGGCATAATGAAAAGTGTAATATGTCAGACCAAGAAAGAAAAACAACATATATGAATTCATTTATATGTGGAATCTACAAAAATGAATAAATAAACAAACAAAAAGCAGAATCAGGCCTACAAATACAGAGAACAAACTGATGATTGACAGAAAGGAAGGGAGTAGGTGAACAGGCACAATGGTTGAAGGGGAGTGGAAGATACAGGTTTCTCATTATGGAATAAATAAGTCAAACGAATAAAAGCACAGCATAGGGACTATAGTGAGTAGTATTAAAATAGCATTGTATGCCATAGATGGCAACCACACTTGTGATGAGCAGAGCATAACATATAGAGGAGTTGAGTCGCTATGTTTCACATCTGAAGCTAATATAATATTGTGTGTCAACTATATTCAAATAAAAAAGACAAAATTTTAAGACAAATGTTAAGATTTTAAGACAAGAGATTCTGAAAGGGAAATATCATGAAATAATTCTTAAAAATCCAAGAATCCTTAATGTCTCCTGATAACATCCAAATTCAGAGTGCTAGGAAAGAAATCTGCAACCACATTACTGTGGTAGTGAGAGAAGTAGAGGCTAAGACAGCTCGTCTTCAACTAAAGAACATAGCTAATGGGGCAAAAATGAACACCTTAGTGTCGCAATAAATCATATCCTTTAAACCTAAAAGCATTTCTTTGTGGTGCCTGGGTGGCTCAGTCGGTTAAGCGCCGGACTTCGGCTCAGGTCATGATCTCGCTGTCCATGAGTTTGAGCCCTGCGTCGGGCTCTGTGCTGACAGCTCAGAGCCTGGAGCCTGTTTCAGATTCTGTCTCCCTCTCTCTGACCCTCCCCCGTTCATGCTCTGTCTCTCTCTGTCTCAAAAATAAATAAACGTTAAAAAAAAAAGCATTTCTTTAATTCTAAAGACATGATTTTTTAAATCTACATACTTTGGATTTGGGAATGAAATGAACATTCTAAATATGCAATTAAAATTAATAAATATTTGTCCTTCCAGAACATCCAGAGAACACTTGTTGATCCTAAAGATAAACATCACCACACAATTTAGCTCAGGATAAGATAGTTAATCTGCTTTCGAACCTCATGAATTACTTCATGGAATAGGAAGTGACTAAGGCATTATTTGATGAATATTATTTGCTTTCATAAATCCACTTTTGATGTTACATTCTAGAGTATAAGAAACATTATGCTACTCCTAAAAATTCATTCATAACATGTATGTCCAATATTTTAAATATGCATAAAATGCATTCTAATATAATGTTTTCAATATGAATTTTAAATAGCCTTTATTATATGGGCAATAAACCTTCCAGACAGTATGAGCATAGCTTCTTAGCATCTAAATTTTTATTTCATGTTATTTCATTCATTTAACATATTTAGTCAAATGCACATCCTTTTAAAAGTTAATAAGACATAATATTTTCCTTCAGCTACACCAGATAAGCCTTGATTTTGTTTTCTATTCTATGTAA
The DNA here is from genome assembly GCF_024362965.1 of Panthera pardus. Lineage (NCBI taxonomy): Eukaryota > Metazoa > Chordata > Mammalia > Carnivora > Felidae > Panthera > Panthera pardus. The sequence goes on along the minus strand of NW_026526677.1, from coordinate 80,409,348 downwards.
ATAATAAGCAGGAAAGTAGACTTTGGGAAAATATGTGAAGCTGTATCTGTGAGGAAGTCTTATTTTTGTTTATTTGTTTTTAAAGAGAGAGAAACAGAGTAGGAACAAGCAAGGGAGGGGCAGAGGGAGAGGGAGAGAGAATCTCAAGCAGACTACCTGCTGTCAGCACAGAGCCCCATAAGGAGCTCAATTTCATGAAGTGTGAAATCATGACCTGAGCTGAGAGCAAGAGTCAGACACTTAGCCGAATGAGCCACCCAGGCACCCCAGTAAGTCTTCAAAGTATGAAATCAGATTATTTATGGTTTTGACAAATTAAGGTGACGCCCACATGAAGCAATACATTGTCAGAGAGGAATTAATTAGTACATACATTATCAGGCCATAAAAAGCTCAAGTAATCTCTCTCTGAAATAGTCTTTTTTGTCACTATGCTTTGAATGAGAGACCTGTTTTCCTCATTATAATTCTAAACATACTTTTGTCTTGATTCTCCTTTGTATGTGACAAATCAGTTTGGATGAGAAAAGATAACCCCAGGTTCTTCTTGCAGCTCTTCTTTTCAGGGCTGGCTGCTTGGATGGAGGAGTTTCCTGATGACTCACTAAGAGTCAGTGGGGAAAGAAAAAAAGACAGAGAGAGAGAAAGGGAGAGAGAGAGAGAGAGAGAGAGGAAGAGAGGAAAAGGAAGGAAGGAAAGAAGGAAGGAAGGAAGGAAGGAAAGAGGAAAAGGAGGAAAGAGGAAAGGAAGAAAGGGAAGAAAAGAATGAAAACCTTGAGCTAATAAGAACATGCTTCCATGTTTGCAGACTTCGAAAAATCATTCCTTCCACCTAAAGCATCACAAGTCTTTATATTCTGTTTGTCTTCACTAGTTGAGATTATTTAATGGTGTTTTACTTTCACCATTTTGTATTATGGAAACACCATATATTTTTGTTTTCAAAGTAAAAATCATTAAAATATCATGCTTGCTTTTCAAATTACACTGCTTCAGATTAGATGTCTCATCTTTTCCACTTGAAATCATCATGCACTTTGCATCAACATGCAAACCTCTAGTTAGTATTCTTTTTCTTTTTGCTATGCTCTATTATAACACAAACATATATATGCTAAACATATGCAATTGCAACACATCTCTTTTATCTCATGCAGAAAAGTAATAAAAATAATAAGAGAATAAGAAAATAATACAGAAAATACTGTACTATTAATGCTAAACCATGGAGAGGATGCTGAGAACTTTGATTAATAAATAGCACAATGTATTTCTTAAATGTATGTTCAGAAAATACATAAATTATTAGTGTCGTGTTTAATCAAAAACCATATGCCAAAGTTTTATATTAAAAGAGTAGTTGGCTAATGAAGAGAATGTGTGTGCACTGAAATTTCAGGTTGGATTTTTAATTATTCTTTGAAAAAAAGATGCCAGAAAGTCTTCTGGAATCAACACATCTAACCCCTTGGTTTTGTTGATCCCATTGGAATCACATGGGATAAATCCTTAAGGAATTAAATCAGATTTTACCTCCTGGAAATAACTTCTGAGACATAAGTACTGAGATTAGTATTGTTTAGGAGGATAAAGAGATAACTTTATAGCCCAAGAAGGGAGCCCAGAAGGAGAGATTTGCCCATAACCACAAAGAATAGGAAACAGAAATTATTTGGGAGGCTTTGAAATGGCTTATAAATGCTTAATAATTATACTGCTGAATCACATAGGGCACTGCCCCAACAATAAAAGACTAAAACTACCAGTAACTGTATGCTGTCTCAAAGGTTGTCATCAAAGCAACTACCTAACTCACTGGTGGATAAATTAGCCAGAGCTTTGTTCAGTGTGCATACTTCTGATTTGGCTTACACAAACTACCCAAAAGAATATGTTTGGGAGTGCTTCCCTTCACAGTTACTGTAATTTGACACATCCTGCAAGACATCCTTAAATTCTATGAGAATCATAGAAACAAAGAAAAAAAAGGAAGAAAAGAAGGAAGGAGATAAGAGAAGAAGGGAGAGGAAGGGATATTCTGAGTTTTCTTTACTGAAATTAAATGGGGTGAATTAGGATAGAAAGGTGACAAAGTAGTTTTTTTCTAAGAGAGAAGATCTGAATCATACAAATAGAAAATTTTAGCCTTACATATGATCACTTCTTAAATCTAGTGTAAGCAGTAATTAGGGTCCAAGACCATGAGGAATGAAACATGTAGCATAGAGAAGCTCACTTATATGCAGGGATCTTGCAGTTATATTCATTCTGCTTCTAAATCTATTTATTAAATTGGTAGTATTATTATCATTCTAATGAAATAGGAAATATTTTATTTTGTGATGTGTTTGCAGTAAGGAACTGAATTTTAAAACTTTAAGATTTTATTATTAAACAAAGATATACAGTTGTCATTGAGTATTAGTATTATAGGAAGGAAATATGCTCTATAGATTATTTCATTAACATTGGAAAAACTATGATTAATAGACAGGCACTATACATAAAAATGGATCCATTCTCAAGGGATTAATTAAGAAAAGATCATGACACCTACTGTATGTATCCTAAAACATGGAAGTATCCTTTCATCCTATATAATTAAATCTTTAAATAAGGTTACAGGCACCTGAGTGGGTCAATTGGTTAAGCTCCTGACTCCAACTCAGGTCATGAACTCACGGTGCATGAGTTTAAGCCCTCCATGGGGCTCTGTGCTAATGGAGCAGAACCTACTTGGGATTCTCTTTCTCTCTCCCTCTCCCTCTGTCCCTTCCCCACACATGTTCACACTCTCTTTCTCAAAATAAATAAACTTTAAAAATAAATAATTAATTAATAAACAAACAAATAAATAAGGTTAAATCACTTAAATTAAAGGTAATAGACAGGGATTTGGAAATCCATGCTTGAACTACTAGGTTAAATATGACATTTTAAAAGTGTTCTATGTACTTTTGAAAGTAATTATTAATACAGGATATCTGTGCATACATATATTGTAATATCTGTTTCTTAATATCTGTGGACATGATTAGCACAAATAAACCCATCATCAGTAGTAGATTTTAGAATTAAAACTCTAATATTGTCTAATATTGTATTGCTATTAGCTCATTTTTCACTTGCTGAGAGACACAGAATGTTTAATTAAAAATCAACCTTATCCAGGCATAGCTGCATTTCTGTCAGAGCGAAAGCTGGTGGAAAGATTTGGCAGCTGTATAAATAAGATATACTCTAAAAGTTGTGCTTTTTTTCCCCACACAAAATTCCTCCCAGAAATATGTATACCTCATTTTTTTATTAGTGTATAAAAGAAAAAAATCCCTTTGTCTTAGAAAATCCACTGTCACATATATTGGTATTTTTACTACCTTAATAAAACCCAGGGATTTATTTTGAAGAACATCACATTATAGATTTTTCTTTGAAAAAATGCAACAGTGAGCTTTAGTTAAAGAATTATGTCTCTTCATTTCAAATAAATTTAGTTTAAATATAGTATTTGAAATATAAGTTTAGGCAGAATTTTAATTAGCATATAAGCCCGAGGATGTACTTCTCAGTACTGCTGAGCATTTTGAGTCTCTACTTTCAAACAACTCAGTATTAATTTTAGCAGGATAAGCAACCTTGTCTTTCATGCTTTTTTAAAGTCAAAGAGATGAGATTATTGTTTAATCTAGTTATTTTATATTAACTCTCTTTTACCTGGATATTATGAGTTATACAGAAGTTCAGAAAGATCCAGCACTGCATCTGAAAAACTTCCAAGTTAAAAGGGAATTGGAACATGAAGTTGCTAGGAGATAGTTGGTTTCTTGGGCAACACATCTCTGTATCCAGGGAAATAGCTAAGATATTAAACACAGCCTTTGTTTAAATTCATATGGTGTATTACAAAGACATGGTGTTAGTAAAGGACAATAGTATTAGCAGCTCTGTTAATTATGTCATATGCTAAAAACTACAAACGTTTATTAACCTCCATTACATACCTGGTGCTGTGCTAAGTGTATATTTACTTTCTTCTCAAGTATTCACAACAGCCTATGTTTTCTACATTTTATAAAGAGGAAAATGAGACTTCAAATTTTTTTAGCAATGTGCCTAAATACCACTCAGCTTGGGAATGACATAGTGAGGAATCTGATGCAGGCTTATTCATGTCTAGAGTTCAAATATGTACTAAAAGACAGTTATTCTGGTAATTTGATATACAACTATTACTAACCAGTTAACATTTATTAAGCATTTGCCAGGCATGCTTATAAATCTTGTATAAATTCTACTATGCTACAAACTACTATCAATAGTTTATATGATATTTGTCTTATCAAATATACGATCCTGGCAATATGCTTAATAAAAATGTGTATATGTGTGTGTATATATATACAAATATTATATATGTCAATATACGGACACTAAACAGTTGAATAATAGGTGGGTTAGTGGCTTTAAGCCCAGTGCAGTAATAAATTGCATGTGATTTATGGGGTGCGCAGGTGGCTCAGTCAGTTGAACACCTGACTTCAGCTAAGGTCATCAACTTTCAGTCTGTGGGTTTTAGCCCCGCTTCAGGCTCTGTGCTGACAGCTTTGAGCCTGGAGCCTGTTTCAAATTCTGTGTCCCCCTCTCTCCCTGGCCCTTCCCTGTTCATGCTCTGTCTCTCTCTGTCTCAAAAATAAATATTAAAAATTTTAAAAAAGAAAGAAAATTGCATGTAACTTTTGACTCCTCTTAAACTTAACTACTAACAGCCTATTACTGACTGGAAGCCTTCACAACACATATTTTGTAATTATATGTATTATTTACTGTATTTTTACAATAAATTAAGCTAGAGAAAAGGAAATCATAGAGAAGAGAAAATACATTTACACTCTTGTACTGAATTTATCAGAAAAAAATTCATGTGTAAGTGGACCTGTGCAGTTCAAGTTGGTGTTGTCCGCAGATCAACTGTAGACACACACACACACACACACACACACACACACACAAACTGCACACATGAACACACATAAATATGTACTAGAATGTTTATAATACCCCATTTGCAATAGTTCAAAGCTGAAAACTATACAAATAGTTATCAGTGGTTGAATGGATAAATAAATTGTTATATTAAAAGGATGTTAAAATATCGAAAATAAAATGTTGAATAAAAGAGGCAAGACTCAAAATCATATGTTCTAATCCAATTTTTATGAAATATAAAAATAAGCAAACTAATCTATGCTGTTAGAAGTCAAGCAATGTTTACTTTTTCAGGTGGAGAAAGTGGTTAGAATGGAACACAAAGAGGGTTACCTGGGAGGCTTAGTCAGTTGAGTATCTGACTCTTTGTTTAGGCTCAGGTCATGATAGAGTGGTTTCCTGGGTTCAAGTCCCATGTCCAGCTCTGCACTTGCGGGGAAGAACCTGCTTGGGATTCTCTCTCTCCCTCTTTCTCTGCCTGTCTCTATCTCAAAATAAATAAAGAAAACTTAAAAAAAAAAGATTGGGACACAAAGAGAAGGTTCTGGGATGCTAAAGAGCCCTTTTTTTTAGTAGTGGTTTTATGAATATATTCAGCATGTAAGTATTCATTAAACTGCATACTTATTTTAAGTGTGTGTGAGTATGTACACACACACACACACACACACACATATATATATAATGTATATTTAAAACACTTTAATAAAATGTTAGAGTTAAATCATGCTATGACCGCTTTATATTGATTTGACATTAATGGGCTTCTTTTTTCTGGGTTTACTTTTCAATCATGATCTCCTTATAGCCCCCTTATTTGATTCCCTTCTCTCTTTATTCAAGTTGGGCATAAACTTCAGCTTGTCTTTTGTTTCTTAAAAAGATTATGCCTTCTGTTCATGGAATTAACTATAGAATTTGGAAAAACCTTTGTTAACATAAGAGATTTAAAATATTCCAAATATTTTAAAATTTAGATAACATTTCTGTTCATATGTGAATATTATATGTGAGAACATAATGCCTGAACATTGGTGCTTAAGGTACTAAACCAAGCTCCAGAAACATTTTTACCTTTTAGTCACTTTCATCAGTTTGCATTTCAAAATTAAAGTTCATTTATTTACATTCACTCTATCACTTTTAATTTTAATTTTTTTTTTAATTTTTTTAACGTTTATTTATTTTTGAGACAGAGAGAGACAGAGCATGAACGGGGGAGGGTCAGAGAGAGGGAGACACAGAATCTGAAATGGGCTCCAGGCTCTGAGCTGTCAGCACAGAGCCCGACGCGGGGCTCGAACTCACGGACCGCGAGATCATGACCTGAGCCAAAGTCGGCCGCTTAACCAACTGAGCCACCCAGGCGCCCCTAATTTTTAAATGTACCATAAAAATAAAAATTTTATTAGCTTTTAGAAATTTGTAATAAAGAAAACATCAGTATCAAAAGACTTTAAAAAACAAATATGCATGTATATTAAATAATAGAAGTACTATAATGTTGTTTGTAGTCTTGTCATCCTAATAAAATGCTGATGATACCAGTTGGCTTACTGACTGCTATACCTTCAGCATTTTCACCATGATACTTGACTTTTCTCCAGTTTTTGAAAAATGATTATTTCAAAATATTTAATGCATGTTCACTATATATCAGGCCCTCTTCTAGTTAGTGATGATACAGCAGTGAAAACAAAAGGCAAAAGTCATTGCCCTCAAAGATCATACTTGTAAAAGCCAGGCCGGGGGGGGGGGGGGGTACTTGCAATAAAATATGGGGTATTTGAGATTTTGATCAAATATAGTAGGGGATTCAAAGTAATGGGGTGAGGATGAGCTGCTATTTTAAATAGAGTGTTCAAGAAAATGTCTTTTAAAAAGGTATGCTTTTGTCAGGGACCAGAAAGAAGTGAAGATTGAGAAAAACAGATGTCTTTGGAAAGACTGATCCAGAGAGAGGGAAGAAGGGCCATGGCTTCTGGTTGTATGAGTGAGGGTGGGGAAGTGTTAGCATCTCAGTTCCTATACTAAAGTAACCAGATATCCAGATCTTGGATGACCTTTGGGCTATCATAAGGAATTTTATTTTATTTTGGACAACATAGCAAGCCACGAGAGGGTTTTGAGATGTATGGTGAGATTATTTGTGTTATATTTTAAAAGTCTCATTCCAGATTCATTATTCAATATAAATCCTTTGTGTGTGTCTGTGCACACCCATGCATGTGCACACACACATGCACATATGTGTTGGTGGTGATGGGGAAATTAACATTGTAGGGACACAGCATAGAGATAAGGTAAAACACAATTGCCATAAACCAATAGAGAAAAGGTGGTGGTAGTTGGGCCTGTATTTTACCAGTGGAAGAGGAGGGGGCAGATACTAAATATGTTTTAAAAGCACACCTTGCCAAATATATAATTGCATATATACCCAGTAACTTATGGAATATAAACTTGAAATACTTGCTGAATGAATGAAGATCCCATCACATAATCTTTTTATGTTTAGTTGTATTTTCAGGTCACTTTCAATTTTAGAAATTTCCTTGCCAGTACTATGATTTAATTTCCTCTAGTGCATGCCCTCAGCACCCTGTGCATACATGCCTCCATCACAGTTCTCACCAGTACTTTCTGTGCACTGAGCACATAGTTAAAGGACCCAGCACACTGCTGTCCAATAAAAATTCAATGTAAACCATATAGGTAATTTAAATTTTTCTAGAAGTAACATTTTTTTTAAAAAGTAAAAACACATAGTGTGAATAGTTTTGTGATATATTTCATTGATCTTGATTTGTCTCTAAAATATTATCATTTCAACATACAATTGATATAGAAAAAACAGTGGGATATTCTATATGTTTTGCTTTTTGTAATGTATTCCAAATCTAGTGTGCATTTTACATTTACAGCACACCTCAATTCAAATGCTAAATTTTAATGAGAAAAATTTAATTTATATCTAATAAAGTTTATGATTGAAAAAGTAGATTTATATAGGTGAGTTGTTTGAAGCATACTTAAAAGTTTTCAAGTAACTGAATTGAGAAATAGTTTTAAAATTCAAATTCAAGGGGCGCCTTGGGGGCTCAGTTGGTTAAGCGTCCGACTTCGGCTCAGGTCATGATCTCACAGTTCGTGAGTTCGAGCCCCGCGTCGGGCTCTGTGCTGACCGCTCAGAGCCTGGAGTCTGCTTCACATTCTGTGTCTCCCTCTCTCTCTGCCCCTTCCCTGCTCATGCTCTGTCTCTCTCTGTCTCAAAAATAAATAAACATTAAAAAAAATTTAAAATTCAAATTCAAAACAATCAAAACTAAATAAAAATTTTAAATATAGCTCCTTATTTTAATTAAAAATTTTAAATATAGCCATACAGGTACATTTCTAGTGTTCAGTTCCACATATGGCTAGTGACTATTATGTTGGTTAGTTCAGGTCTAGAAAATACATTTCTTTAACTTAATATAGTTTGTGAATTTTTTTTCCAAGCCACATTCAGTTGCACAAGTAAAGGCATGGAGTAGACAGAAAGGTCTTTTTAATTGAGATTGGGGTTTTTCCAGAAGAATGAGAAGAAAAGAGAATATAAGAACTGAATGCAGATGTAGAAGGGAGTTAAGATGGTAGAGAAGCAGGAGGACCTGGATTTTTCTCATCCCTCAAACACAGCAGTATTGAGGTCAGATCACTTTGAACACCCAGGAAATAGATCTGGAGGGCCAGAAGGTTCTCCACAGCTGGAAGGAGATGACTTGGCAGGATCAAGGTTCATGTATGTGTGTTGAAGGAGATAAAACAGTGGAGCTATGGAAGGGAGAGAACCCTTTCTGTGGAGAAACAAAAGGAGAGAAAGGGAGAGGAGTTGTGAAAGTACGGCATTGAGTTAGCACAAGAGGCAAAACTCTCTGGACCACGGATTTTTGCAAACAGCCTTTAGAGCTGAAACTCCAAGGCTTTTGAAGTGCTCAACTTTCTCATAGCAGAGCCCTGGCTTGTACTCCTAGAGACAAGGGAGTTGGCCCAGGAATGTATGGCATGGTGTAGCAATCTCCAGGACGCACTGGGAGAAGACAGTCCCCTTCCTGGAGTACTTTGGGAAGAGTGCGTGTTGCCTCCCCCAGGACAAAAAATCCTGCAAGTGACAGTCACCAGTCACAGGCCTATCATCAGCAGGGTGGAGAGTACTCTACTCTGGGAGTGAATCCATGCAGTGTTGGGTCCTTTAAGACATGTGGTTTTGAATCCCAGCCCAGCACCAATAATAAAGCAGAGGAGAACTGTGGATCAGGGAAAGCTGAATGCCCTTGCAATTCTGTGAGGGCTGCCTGAACAGCATGGGTTGTGATTCCCAGTCTGGGGAGGACAGAGTGGGGTGATGCCATTTTCCCCCCAACACCAACAAGGTGGGACTTAAGAAAGCAACACAGCAGACCCTCAGTGGAGAGGAGCGGACAAGCTTAGACCAAACCCCACCCCTCTGTGCCTGGCAACTGCTTATTTACTGGAGCAAGACTAATTGACCTAATGCAGCCAGCCTCTCCTCCAGACCAGCACAGCCACCAGTCCCACGCACCAACAGACAATGCTTTATTTATTTATTTATTTATTTATTTATTTATTTATTTTTAATTTTGGAATCAGGCTTATAGTTTCTGGTTTGTTTTTTGTCAATTCTTATTTTATACATATATAAATGTATAAAATGTATACACCCACCTCCCCCCACCCCCAGAGTTACTACAACAAACAAATCAAAGCACACCTAGTTAAAGGTCCAAACACTCCACCACTACAAGTGAGGAGGAGCTCTGCAGAGGACTGACCAGTGAGATAGAGCAGCCAAAACACAACAGCAGAGTGCATTCAACCAGAAACACTTCCTGGAGTGCCAGGCACTGGACAGTGTATGACCACTTTTTAATATAGCAGGACACACAACAAGCTTTTAAGACACGTGAAAGACAGAAACTCAGCCAAAATGACAAGATAGAGAATTCTCACCAAAGGGAAGGTCAAGAAGAAATCACAGCCAGAGAATTGCTCAAAACAGATATAAACAATATATCTAAACAAGAATTTAGAATAACAGTCATAAGACTAATAGCTGCGCTTGGAAAAAGCATAGAAGGCACCAGAAAACCCTTGCTGCAGAGATCAAAGACCTAAGAACTAGCCAGGATGAATTTAAAAATGCTATTTTTATGATTTAGATTTCAACTACTCATTTGTACTATTATTTATTAATTTTAATTTTTAATGTGAAGGTCATGATAGTCCAACAGGAAAAATATGAAATGCTATAATTGCAACATCTTTATTTATAAAAAATTTTATATGAAAAATAAAATTAATGTTTATCTATAAAAATCCATTTATTTTAGATTATGCATTTTTACACTTTGTAATATAGATATTGTTTTATTTTCTCCATTTTCTCAGTGTTTATATTGTATCTCCATTTCTATCATATATAATACCCAATCAGAAAGCAATTGGACAAATCGCCTTGGACTTTCCACACTGTTTATACATATAATAGAATATTATTTGAGCATAAACAAAAGTGAAATTCTGATACATGCTACAACATGAATGAATCTGAAAACTTTATGCTAAGTGGTACAAGCCAGACACAAAAGGGCAAATATTGTATATTTTCAATTATATTTATTACCTAGACTATGCAAATTAATAGAGACAGGTAAAATATAGGTTACCAGGGGCTGATGGGAAAGAAAGAATAGGCAATGTTGTTTAATAATGACAGAGTTTCTGTTTGCAATGATGAAAAAATTCTGGAAATAGTGACAATATTTACACAACATTGTGAGTGTATTAATGCTATTGAAATGTATACTTAAAAATGGTTAGAATGGTAAATTTTATGTAATATTGATTTTACCACAATAAAAAAGTACAAATTTTTGTGTGTATACTGTGGACAAGTCAAGCAATACTTTTAGCCTCAATATCCTGGCTTATAAAATAAATGGCAATACTTATTTTTGAAGCCTGTATAAGGATGCAATAGATTATGTTTTAATACATTTAGTCTGTTACAAGGTAACTATTTATTTTATGGCAGTCCTTGTGTTGTATTACATATGGAGAAGAGTAGGGATCATAGAAATGCATTATCACAGCTAACGATTCTTTAATGTAGTGCTTTCTAAGTGTGTCCTCTGAAACACTAATCCCAAGAAAAATGGTTAAGCAACAAAGACCAGTAGGGAAAACGAGGTTAGGAATGGCTGCATCATATTATCCGCATTTATTGGGAATTGATGGTGAACATTATCTTGTTAAAGCTTGTGAAAAGGCCTGCAGTAAATAAACCCGTTTAACCTTTTCCAGAATAGCATGTATTAGAGCATCTGGCCATAGAATCTCATTCTGCAAACATACTTTGGAATGCTTCACCAAGTTGTAATTTCACTTGAAATTTTTTCTCCAACTTGTGGCCAAATTTTAATTATTTTGGACAATTCTACATACAGTAATCATATCCCTTCCTTCAATAAATTATATCCTGATGTGGAGCAAATTGTCACATACTTTCATCTTCTTTCCTTTTTGAAATCTCTTAGGTTGATTTGATGTTACAGGACCCTGCAACAATAAATTTTTGCTTTACTATTGTTAGATCTTTTGACCTGCTTTTACTATTTATAATCACTCTAACAAAATTCCTTGGACATAGAGAACTTGAATTAGAATTTCAGTTTATAAAAATAATAACAATAAGGACACCTAATTGGCTCAGTCAGTTGAGTGTCTGACTCTTAATTTCAGCACAGGTCATGATCCCAGGATCATGGGATTGAGACTTGCATCAAGCCACATTTAGCGTGGAGCCTGTTTAAGATTCTCTCTCTCTCTCTCTCTCTCTCTGTCTCTCATTGCCCCTCTCCCCAACTCACACACACACACACTCTCTCTCTCTCTCTCTAAGAAGAAAGAAAGAAAGAAAGAAAGAAAGAAAGAAAGAAAGAAAGAAGGAAAGAAAGAAAAAAAATGAATAAATGGAACTGAGAGTATATTTTGGGTAGTAAAGTATTCTGTGTAATACTGTAATGGTGACCACATAACACTATATTTTTAAAATTTTCAAATGTTGATTTATTTTTGAGAGAGAGAGAGAGACAAAGTGTGAGAAGAGGAGAGGCACAAAGAGAGAGACATAGAATCCCAAGCAGGCTCCAGGCTCTGAGCCATCAGCACAGAGACCAATGTGGGGCTCAAACTCCCAAACTGCATGATCATGAAATGAGCTGAAGTCAGATGCTTAACCAACTGAGACACCTAGGCACCCCCATAACATTATATATTTGTTGAAATCCACAGAACTGTATAACAGAACACTTCATCCTAATGTAAACTATGTATTTGTATTTCAGTTAGTAATAATGTATTGGTTCATCAATCATGACAAATATACTACATTATTGCGAGATGTTTAATAATAGGAAAAATTGGAGGGAGGAGTCAAGATGGTTGAACAGCATGGATGTTTTTTTTGCATCTCACATCCATGAAATAGAGCCATATCAATAGTAAACCATCTTGCACACCTAGAAAACTGATTTGAGGATTAACACAACAATCTACACAACCTGAACCATGGAACTCAGCAGGTACACAGCAGGGAGAAGTGAACTGGGAGAGAGAGAAGCCGCAGGGGGCAGGAGGCTGTTTTTGCTTGCAGAGAGAGGACAGAGATGGGTGAGAGGGAGAATACGGGAAAAGCAACCCCTGCAAAGCAACTGGAGAGAAAGTAGAAAAGTAGAAGCAGCCTCAGGGACTGAATTAAAAAAGTAGAATGGAGAAAGGAGAGGGTTTAAACTCCATTAAGACTCTGTAAATAGTGGGAGCACAGAGTCTGAAATTCTGCAGCTCAATACCTGGCAGTCCTCTGGTGGGAAGGGTGAATCCCCAGGAGCAGAGTGAAGTCTGGGGGTCTTCAAGGCACATGGAGAGAGAAAATTCTCCTGCTGGGAGGACATCTGGTAGAGTCTGTGTGCCCCCCCCCAAACAGGCAAAGGCCCCAGTGGACCCAGGAGAACAACCACATTCGCTAGTGCTGGAACAAGGTCATTAAGGGTGAAGCCTGGTGCCAAATGTGTGTTGTGATTTTCCATAATACCTAAAATGCTGCTGCTACACAGTCACGTGAACTTTATCTGGGGCAGGCTGGCACCCAGCTGCAGTCTCTGGGCATCGGCAGCAGCACAGTCCCGTGAACATTTCTGGGTGAGGCCAGCACCCAGCCATTGCTCAGTGAGACCCTCCCACAGAGGGACAAAGCCACAGCCTGTCAGAAGTAAGAGGTCTGGAAAAACAGCCGCATCTAAGATAAAACTCAGGAGAGAGGTGCTGCCTGGGGCTTGGTCACAGACAGTGTAAAAGCGGGGAGTGGATGGAAGCCAGAGAAAAAAGGTGAAAGATTGCTGACCATGGAGAACAGAGTTCCAATACTAGAGACTGGGCAGCTGGGTGATTCCATTTTTACCTCTCCAGTGCATGCGAGCATACACACCTACAAGAGCCACAACAATCTACACCAGTAGGCTAGGCAGTGCCATCTAGTGGGGAATGGAGATGTTGCACTAAGCCCCACCCAACTGGGCCAACCTTGCTCTTCAGGAACAAAAGTCTCTCTGCCTGCTTAGTTTACAGACTATAAAGCATTTCATGGTTTGACTTCTAGGGGAAAACAAAGTAATTTCAATCGTGTTTCAGTCTGTTCACTGGTTTGTCTTTTCAATTTTCTTTCTTTTTTTTTTCTCCTTTTCGTTTCTTTTCTTTTTCTTGAATATGGAAAGAGAAAAAAGTATTTTTATTTTCAATTTTTATTAAAAATATTTTATTTAATTTTTCTACTATATTCTCTACGTTTTTGTAAATTTTTCAAATTCTTTTTTACTTCAATCATTTATTTTTATTCTATTTAATTGTATTCATTTATTCCAATTTTCAAATGATTTCCTTTTTTTTGCTTTTTCCCCCCTTTTTTCTCTAGAATCATTTATTTGGGAGCTAGAATTTATAGGAGGTAGAATCATTTATTTGATTTTGTGTGTGTGTGTGTGCATGTGTGTGTTGGTTTTAATTTTTTTAGTTTTAATTTCTTTTAATTTTAATTTAAAAATGTTTTTACCTCATTAATTCCTTTTCTCCCTTCAAAAGGACAAAATGAAGGAACTCACCCCAAAAGAAAGAGCAGGAAGAAATGACAGCCAGGGACTTAACCAACACAGATACAAACAAAATGTCTGAACCAGAATTTAGAATCATGATAATAAGAATATTAGCTGGAGTGTAAAATAAATTTGAATCCCTTTCTGTGGATATAAAGGAAGTAAATATTGATATTATTCATCAGGATGAAATAAAAAATGCTATAACTGAGCTACAATCTCGAATGGATGCCACGGCAGCAAGGATGGATGAGGCAGAGCAGCAAATCAGCGATATAGAGGACAAACTTGTGGAGAATAATGAAGCAGAAAAAAAGAGGGAGAATAAGGTAAAAGAGCACAATTTAAGAATTAGAGAAATCATTGACTCATTAAAAAGGAACATCAGAATCATAGGGGTCCCAGAAGAGGAAGAGAGAGAAAAAGGGGTAGTAATGTTATCTGAGCAAATCATAGTGGAAAACTTTCCTAACCTGGGGAAAAACAGACATCAAAATCCAGGAAGGACAGAGGACTCCCATTAGATTCAACAAAAACTGACCATTGACAAGGCATATCATAGTCAAATTCACAAAATACTCAGAAAAGTAAAGAATCATGACAGCAGCAAGGGAAAAGTGTCCTTAGCAAGGGAAGACAGATCAGGTTCGCAGAAGACCTAGCCACAGAAACTTGACAGGCCAGAAAGGAGCGGCAGGATGTATTCAATGTACTGAATCAGAAAAATATGCAGCCAAGAATTCTTTATCCAGCAAGGCTGTCATTCAAAATAGGAGAGATTAAAAGTTTCCCAGACAAACAAAAATTAAAGGAGTTTGTGACCACTACACCAGCCCTGCAAGAAGTTGTAAGGGGGACTCTCTGAGGGTAGAAAATACAAAATACATACATACATACATACATACATACATACATACATACCAAAAGCAACAAAGACTAGAAAGGACCAGAGAACACCACCAGAAACTCCAACTCTACAGGAAACATAATGGCAATAAATTCATACCTTTCAGTACTCCTCTAAACATCAATGGACTAAATGCTCTAATCAAAAGACGTAGGGTAACAGACTGGATCAGAAAACAAGATCCATCTATATGCTGTTTACAAGAGACCCATTTGAGACCTAAAGACACTTTCAGATTGAAAGTAAGGGGATGGAGAACAATTTACCATACTAATTATTGACAAAAGAAAGCCAGATTAGCCCCACTTATATCAGATAATATAGACTTTAAAATAAAGACTGTAACAAGAGATAAAGAAAGGCTTTATATCATAATTAAGGGGTCTATCCACCAAGAAGACCTAACAATTGTAAACATTTATGCTCCAAATGTGAAGCACCCAAATATATAAATCAATTAATAACAAACATTAAGAAACTCATTGATAATAAGCAGGGGACTTCAACACCACACTCACAGCAATGGACAGATCATCTAATCACAAAATCAACAAGGAAACAATGGTTTTGAATGACACACTGGACCACATGGACTTAACAGATATTTTCAGAACACTTCACCCTAAAGCAGCAGAATATACATTCTTCTCCAGTGCATATGGAACGTTCTCCAGAATAGATCACATACTGGGACACAAATCAGCCCTCAAAAAGTACAAAGGGTTGATCATACAGTGAATATTGTCAGACCACAAAGCTATAAAACTCAAAATCAACCACAAGAAAAATTTTGGAAAAATAACAAATACATGGAGACTAAAGAACGTTCTACTAAAGAATGAATGGGCTAACCAAGAAGTTAAAGAAGAAATTAAAAAGTACATGGAAGCCAATGAAAATGATAATACCACAACCCCAAACCTCTTGGATGCAACACAGGCAGTCATAAGAGGAAAATATATAGCAATCCAGGCCTTCCTCAAAAAGGAAGAAGAAATGTCTGAGATATACAACCTATCCTTACACCTTAAGGAGCTGGAAAAAGAACAGCAATAAAACCCCAAACCAGCAAAATACAGGAAATAATAAAGATTAGAGCAGAAATTAATGCTATCACAACAAACAAACAAACAAACAAACAAACAAAAAAACAGTAGAACAGATCAATGAAACCAGAATCTGGTCCTTTGAAAGAATTAACAAAATTGATAAACCATTAGCCAGTTTGATCAAATAGAAAAAGGAAAGAACCCAAATAAATAAAATCAAGAATTAAAGAGGAGCGATCACAGCAGAAACAAAAACAATAATAAGATAATATTATGAGCAATAATATGCCAATAAAATGGGCAATCTGGAAGAAATGGACAAATTCCTAGAAACATATACACTACCAAAACTGAAACAGGAAGAAATAGAAAAATTGAACAGACCCATAACCAGTAAGGAAATCGAATTAGTAATCAAAAATCTGCCAAAAAATAAGAGTCCAGGGCCAGATGGCTTTCCAAGGGAATTCTACCAAACATTTAAAGACGAGTTAACACCTATTCTCTTGAAGCTGTTCCAAAAAAAAAAAAAAGAAGAAGAAGAAAAGAAAAGAAATGGAAGGAAAACTTCCAAACTCTTTCTATGAAGCCAGCATTACCTTGATTCCAAAACCAGACAAAGATCCCACTAAAAAGGAGAACTAAAGACCAATTTCCCTGATGAACATGGATGCAAAAATCTTCAACAAGCCAACCAGATCTAGCAATACATTAAAAAAAATATTCACGACGACCAAATGGAATTTATACCTGGGCTGCAAGGCTGGTTCAATATCCACAAAACAATGTGATTCATCACATCAATAAAACAAAGGACAAGAACTACCTGATCCTCCAAATAGGTGCAGAGAAAGCATTTGATAAAACACAGTATTGTTTCTTGATAAAAACCCTGAAGAAAGTAGGGATAGAAATATCATACCTTGAGATCATAAAAGCCATATATGAAAGACACAACGCTAATATCATCCTCAATGGGGAAAAACTGAGAGCTTTCCTCCTAGGGTCAGGAACAACACAGGGATGTCCACTCTCACCACTGTTACTCAACATAGTTTTGGAAGTCTTAGCCTTAGCAATGAGACAACACAAAGAAATGAAAGGCATCCAAATTGTCCAGGAGGAGGCCAAACTTTTACTCTTCACAGATGACATGATACTCTATGTGGAAAACCCAAAAGATTCCACCAAAAAGCTGCTAGAAGTGATCCATGAATTCAGCAACGTTGCAGGATATAAAATCAATGCACAGAAATCAGTTGCATTTCCATATACCAACAATGAAGTAACAGAAAGAGAAATCAAGGAATCAATCCCACTTACAATTGCACCAAAACCCATAAAATACCAGGAATAAATCTAACCAAAGAGGTGAAAAATCTATATACTTAAAACTGTAGAAATCTTCTGAAAGAAATTAAAGAAGACACCAAAAAATGGAAAAATATTCCATGCTCCTGGATAGGAAGAAAAATATTGTTAAAATGTCAATACTACCCAAAGCAATCTACATATTTAATGCAATCCCTATCAAAATAACACCAGCATTCTTCACAGAGCTAGAACAAACAATCCATAATTTTTATGGAACCAGAAAAGACCCCGAATAGCCAAAGCAATCTTGAAAAAGAAAACCAAGCAAATCACAATCCTGGACTTCAAGCTGTAATACAAAGTTGTAATAATCAAGAGAGTATGGTACTGGCACAAGAACAGACACTCTGATCAATGGAACGGAATAGAGAACCCCTAAATGGACCCACAAACATGGCCAACTAGTCTTTGAGAAAGTAGGAAAGAATATCCAGTGGAATAAAGACAGTCTTTCCAGCAAGTGGTGCTAGGAAAACTGGACAGTAACATGCAGAAAAATGAACCTGCACCACTTTCTTACACCATACACAAAAATAAATTCAAAATGGATGAAAGACTTAAATGTAAGACAGGAAGCTATCAAAATCCTAGAGGAGAAAATAAGCAGCCACCTCTTTGACCTTGGCTCCAGAAACTTCTTACTTGACATGTCTCTGGAGGCAAGGGAAACAAAAGCAAAAATGACCTATTGGGACCTCAATAAAATAAATTAAAATAAAAAAAAAATTCCTTCTGCACAGTGAAGGAAACAGTCAGAAAAACTAAAAGGCAACCAATGTAATGGGAGAAGATATTTCAAACAACCTATCAGATAAAGGGTTAGTATCAAAAATCTATAAAGAACTTATCAAACTCAACACCCAAACACCAAATAATCCAGTGAAGAAATGGGCAAAAGACATGAATAGACACTTCTCCAAAAACGACATCCAGATGGCCAACCGACACTTAAAAAAAAATGCTCAACATCACTCATCATCAGGGAAATACAAATCAAAACCTAAATGAGATACCACCTCAAACCTGTCAGAATGGCTAACATTAACAATTCAGGTAACAACAGATGTTGGTGAGGATTCGGAGGAAGAAGATCTCTTTTGCACTGCTGATGGGAATGCAAACTAGTGCAGCCACTCTGAAAAATGGTATGGAGGTTCCTCCAAAAATTAAAAATATAACTACCCTACTACCCAGCAACTGCATTGCTAGGTATTTATCCAAGGGATAGAGGTATGCTGTTTCAAAGGGGCACATGCACCCCAATGTTTATAGCAGCACTATCAACAATAGCCAAAGAGTGGAAAGAGCCCAAATGTCCAATGATGGATGAATGGATAAAGAAGATATAGTACACACACACACACACACACACACACACACAATGGAATATTACTCAGCAATCAAACTAATAAAATCTTGCCATTTACAACTACATGGATGGAACTAGAGGGTATTATGCTGAGGGAAATTAATCAGTCAAAGACATACAAATATCATATGACTTCACTCATATGAGGACTTTAATACAGAGAACAGATGAACATAAGGGGAGGGAAGAAAAAATAATATAAAAATAGGTAGGGGGACAAAACATAAGAGACTTAAATATGGAGAACAAACAGAGGGTTACTGGAACGGTTGTGGGAGGGGGGATGGGCTAAATGGGAAATTATTGTTGCACTGTATGCTAACTAACTTGGATGTAAATTAAAAAAATAAGATAAAATAAAAAAAATAAATAATAGGAAAAATTGTATGTGGAGTAAAGGGAGGGGGGAATATATGGGAACTCTCTTTGTTTTCTGAGCAATTTTTAGGTAATAAACCCAAAATTTATTTAAATAATAAGCTCTAATGAAAATTCATGTTAAAAAAAGAAAAAATACACATACCTATGTGTATGTGTAGGTGTGTAAATATGAATTATATATTTCTTCTGAATGCTTGGCGTATTTTTTATCTTGTCACTGAAGTGAGTGAATTCTAAGGAATTTGAATGTATATCATTTAATGCCATTATCCTGGACAAGTTTTGATTACCTGAGCAATCATATATCTATAGTGAAGTTATCATTGAGTCCTATTTTTACTAAGTTTTCTAGGTAATCATAATTCCTGGTTTTTCCAGTTGTTATGATGAATTAAGAGTGAAAATATTGGTTACCTTGAGTTCCTCTGATTGCCAATGAAGCATATTTTTGACATTTTTAGTAAATAAATTTAAAAATTCTATAAATCACAAAACAACGAACTATAGAAGTGAATGAAATACCACTGAATACACACAAATGCACACATTACTCGGTTCTTCACGAAAAGTTTTGAAACAGTAAAATAAGCAAGTTGGCAAGTTTTTAATTACATACAATGACTACTAAAATTCTTCCTTAAATGAAAGAAATTAAAATAATTTGATTTAATGTTTTGTGGAAATTATCATTCTTGCAATGTCAGGGTAACTGAGGCATTTAGTATATTAAATATACTTCATCTTTATACAGTTACAGATATGCCAAGGCTATTAGAAACAGATGGAACAGATGGAACAGACTATTCCATGTAAATCTCATAATCCAAATCTAAGCTGAATGTTTGTGTATTTTTTCAGACTAACCTTAAAGTGATAATAGAGATTTCTTCAGGAGCTGTTTCTGAGACAATGATTCAAGTGCAAACAATTAACTTGGAAGGTGGGAGGTAGAGGATAAGGGAGTGAGGAAGTTAGACAACTGAAATGGAAGGGAGCAATGTTGAGTTTATTATTGAGCCAATTATTACTGTAGGCGATAGGAATGCTTGTGTAGGGTATACTCTTCAGATCTGCACTGTCTGCAAATTGAGAGACTTGGAGTTTGTACACCAATTTTCATCAGTTGGATGAGGCCTGCTCTCAGGTAGCATTGATTCCCCAACTCTCTGGCCTGGAGCATAGAAAGAAAAGAATGTGTCAGTGGCTAGAAAAAGACTGTAGGCAAAGAAATACATGTCTTAGTGGAAGAATTTGGGGCTATGTGAATAAAAGTGATTAAGAGATTTATTGGGCACTACCATCATCTGCTATACTTATTAAGATCTTATCAGCTATAGTATTACCAAATTATTATCATTGTTGTTTTTACTACTGCTACTATTTTAATTTAAATTTTACCATGTTACTAGGGAATGTTTCTTAATTGTCCCTTAAAGAAGGAATCAAAGGTTTAGTCCACCATGCAACTAAGAAATTAATTGAAAAAAAATAGAGTGAAAGTATTCTAATTGCCACAGTTTACCAGCATTTTCATTCAGGCATTGAATGAACTTATTATTCCTGTAAAACATTTTGACTTAATGAACAGCTATTCATTTCATTAGTGAAATTCTAGTTCACATCTAGTTCATATCATGTCTCGTATGTAATGTTAAGGAGTTATGGTGGAGGGTAAGGGGCACAACAGGTATCTCATGGAGATTCCTTTGGTCTCCAAGGTAGCACTGAAAGTAACTTAGAGCTTGAGGGACACCTGTGTGGCTCAGTTCGTTGAGCAACTGACTCTTGATTTTGTCTCAGGTCATGATTTTATGGTTTCTGAGATCAAGCCTCCTGTTAGGCTCTGCACTGAAAGCACAGAACCTTCATGGGATTCTTTCTCCCCTCTTTCTCAGTCCCTCCCCTACTTACACTCATGGACACGCTCTCTCTCAAAATGAGTAAACATTTTAAAAAAGTAACTTAGAGCTTGAAATTAGAGCCAGATTAGATGGATTCAAAACTGTTTTTTTAATTTATTTTTGATTGTGTGACCTATGTTAAATTACCCTCTTGTGTCTCAGTTTCTTTGTATAAAAAATGGAAATATATGAACATATCTAACTTAGAAGTTTATAGCGTGAATTAGATACACGCATGTAACTAATATATATGTGTACATATGTGTGTGTGTGGCCATTTCCGTTAACAAATATGTACCAGTTTCCTTCCAGACTGAGTTTATACAGTTGGGTTCAGGTAACTTGAAAGAGTAGTCTTGAATGCCACGTTTTGAAGAATGTATCTTAAGAGTTTTTTTTGTTTTGTCAGAGGAGAAATAAGAGAACATTTACAGAGCTGTGCAAATAAATATATTTTGTATTTCAAAAGGCATTTAACTTTTCTCCTATTTGATTTATTTCACCTTTAATGTATATTAGCATGAGTACTTATGATAATCACCTTAATTGCCAAACACTGATTTATTAATAACCTGTTCTGTGCCACCACTCTAAGATTTAAGAAAAGTAAGAAGACACCATCAAGGAGATTATAATGTATCTGAAGATCATTTCTCACTTATATTTATTTACCTAGTTTGCTTCTTGAGTGCAATCGGAACTAAGATAATTATTTTCTTTGTTACAAGATTGATCAGTTGTAAAATAAACATTCTGCTCAGAACTTTTACAGTTTGAAAACTTGGATAGCTATGAACATTTAAAATCATTTAGATATACTTAAATTCATTTTTCTGAAGAGAATTTTTTCTGGGTCAGCATATGATATTTTTTTGTAGAGTGCTTAAGTGAATATACTATCATCTTTGATTAAAAAGAAATAAAAAGAGCAAATTGAAAGCTACAACCTAATTCTTAAATGTTTAGTTACTTGAAATTATCCAGCACATTGGGGAAAAAAAACAGTTACAAAAATAGCATTAGTTAGGCTCTATGAATTGAAGAAACTCTCAAAAATATTTGATTACTTTAGAGAACACACATTAGGTATGTAAATCAAGAGTTAATTGTAAGCATACAAGTAAATTTTGATTGTAGAATATGTAATATATTGAAAATTCCATTTCTATTTTAAAAGAAACTTTAGAAATATTTTAAAGTTAAACACTTAAAAGTAAACAATTCTGAAAGAATAAAAATGTACCTATTTTTATAAAAATACTCAGAAAACCAAATAACCTCAACTTTGACAAAAATGGCAAAAAGGCAAACAAGGTTGGTAGATTAGAATGCAGCCAAAGGTCATATATTATAGCCTATAAAACTAGAAAATCAACCTGTGTATATTTTAATCCCATTTCCCACTTTGTGAAAAATTTCTTTGGGAATGCAAAGTTATATACCATAAGGTCTCTGCCTTTTTGAAAAATTGAGATATTAAAATTAACTTAATCATTGGTATATTACATTAAGTTAATTGGCCCTATTTCCTACAATAAAAGGAAAATGATATAAAAGAAATTTAAGTTTTATTGGCAAAACAAATTCTTCCAGGTCACAAGCATATAAGTAAATACAATTTAGTCAGACTTACTCAAATAGCACACTACAGTACAAATGATAGTAAGACCATAACAGTATGATGCCTTTATTCAATTATTTGCCCATATAGATTAAGAACCAATTTTTATGCTGTGCACTGAGCTTGGTACTGGAGATAAAATAGTTACATTACTCAATAGGATAGCCAATGTAACAGTTAGGAGTGAACAAATTAGGATAAGGGATTTTCAAAATAAACTGACTTTTTAAAATTATTTTCCCAGGCCTAGGTGAGCTTCACTTACAGTTACATTTATATTGCTATATTTCTTTCAATTATACAAGTTACTCATAATTAAGCTCTGTGATTCTGTGTATATTCAATATATTTGATGCTTTAAATTGATAGTCTTATTTTAGCACTTATTCCTATTTGCATTTTTAAATATATTTTATTATCATTTATGTGTTTATTTCATATATTTTGTTCTTATAAAAATCATCTGGCCAGCAAAAATTTCTAGCAAATCTTCAGGTATTTATTAATTTTGAATATTATTAAATTTTTTCTTTTATGAATAAAAGTCCTCTTAAAATAGCCACCTGAGTATCTCTACAAAGCTTCATCATAATAAACCTATTTATTACATTAATAAAATAGAAAGGTGATTAAGTATCAGATATTCTCAACACAGAAGTTTGACTTATGGGAAGGTATTTCACTTATGTATTGAATAAATTTACCAGTATTATTAGTGGTGATGATTTAATGTCCTAGAGAACCCATCAATAGTGCAATTGAAGCAGCAGTCATGAGCATAGAACATGAGATGTAATTTTTTTTCTTTGAGGGAAGATACTGAGGATTTGGGTATTAACACACAATTCGGGCATAGAAAATCCTGTTTTCTTATTTTTCTTCTCTTTGGACTTTTTGAAAGGATATTTAGAACCCAAGTTCTAAAGGTTAGTTACAGGAATAAAAACTGAGCAGCAGGATAATTTCTCTAGGAGTATATAATAGAAACAGAAGGTAGATAGATAATATGACATAATCTTTATGATATAGAACCTCATCAATGGGATTTAACAATCCTAGGGCAATACTAGTGTCTTTGTAAATTTAATAAAATACATTAACTTATTCCTCAGAATAGTTCAGAAATATCTAGAGACATGATTTTACAACAAATTTATGAACTGATTAAGAACTCTTGATCTTATCTCTAAGACCCTTTCAATCCTTAATATTTTCTATCTTTATAACCAAGGCATAGAGTTATGCTTCAGATTGTAATCTAATTGCCCACATAACCTGGGCCAAGGAGGGTGAGTAGAGTGTTCCAGTAGGTAAGTTTGAGGTTACCCAAAATAAACATTGTTTATTGAGGGCAGTATGTTTAAGAAGAAAAATAGATTAAAATTTAAAGGTAATTTCAAATATCACCGATATGAAAGTAAATATAATTTATCATTTTCCTAATAAATAAGTATTTTTAAATCTTATTTCCCATTTTTAATGTATTTTCATTAGGATATATCTAAAGTATATTTGATCTCACATTAGGAGGGGCTTAAAAGAGCAATATATTCAGGGTTCTGGTTAGCAGCTCAAAGAAGAGTAGAGCTGGAAATCCTCACAACAACTAAAAATCTGGAGTAACTATAAATTAACAACTTTTCTCGAATTCATTAGAGAACTAAAGTTGCAAGGCAAACTTATAACAAAAATTTGGAAAGAGAAAGGTACCTTCAGGGAGGAAAAATCCCAGAACATTTGATTACCTAAGGCAGATACTATCTGGGCCAAACAAGGCAATAGAGTGATTAAACTAGAAAGTTTTAATGAGTTTCTGAAGACCAGTGTGAGCTAGTGTGAGAGTATGACTCTGAAGATGATAGACACAAGGGTTCTCAACCTCTTGCAAATGTTTTCTCCAGGAACCCACTGGAATCTTACAGAATGGATCAGAGACAATATAGAGAGAGTTCTCCTGATTTACTGACTGATGGAAGGGAACAACAGCCATTGCTGAAATCTGCCCTGGCTTATTTATATTGCTTCTAACATAAAACAAAAGACTCCAGAAAGAAAGTCCTCAAAACCTGTAGTTTGTGGGTACTGGCAAAATCCCATTGCAACTAGGGTGGGGAATGGAACCCAATACCTAAAATTTACCTAGACCTATCTCTCTTAATTAACAGATGCCTTCATCTTCAGGGGATGGACTGCAATACTATTACCCGAGGACATTGGTGGAAACCCTGTACAGTGGAAGAAGGATTTAGATAATAAAAACAATCATCACCCATGGAAAAAGGGCAAAGATACATACTTGGCCCAGTATTGTGATTAAAGGAGGGACAGAAATAGTTTTGAAGTCCACACCTTCTATTCCAGTTTCACAATGCCCACTAAGAGTTTAAGCTTTTAAGCAGATCAAAGAACCTGCCATTCTCTTTCACCTCCCACCAACATGCTAATAGATTAAGTCTTTTGCAAAAATATAACTAAATAACCGATATTAATTTACATACAACCACATTTGGAAGCATTGGTGAGCAATCAATGTACATAGGACTTGAGGGGCTATAGTATTTGACAAAAGGAAACATGATATGTTAATGTTCATTCTCACCTTAATGGTATTTCCAAATCATGGTGTGGGGCAGTGGAGTGCAAGTAAAAACCAAAAGTATTACTGCTGCTGGGAGAGACTGAAGTTTAATTTCATCAGACTGTGATTTCAGAAACATCGGGGCGCCTGGGTGGCTCAGTCGGTTGAGCATCCGACTTCGGCCCAGGTCATGATCTCGCAGTCCATGGGTTCGAGCCCCGCATCGGGCTCTGTGCTGACAGCTCGGAGCCCGGAGCCTGTTTCAGATTCTGTGTCTCCCTCTCTCTCTGACCCTCCTCTGTTCATGCTCTGTCTCTCCCTGTCTCAAAAATAAATAAACATTAAAAAAAAAAAAACATAACGAATAGAGGAAAGAACTGTAGAGAAGGGACACAGAAATCTATATACAAATACCACTCAATTTTTTTGAGTCATGAGCTGTACATTTCAAAAGTACATGGTACAGCTTTAAGTTGCTCAGAAGAACAGAACAGTGGAGGGGATAAAATGCTGACTAGAGATTTCAGAAACTAGAAGGCATGTAATGCCGTATCAATGTGAATGAGCTGTTAGAGTGTGGGCTTTTAGTTGAAAACTCGTAAGGTCACAAACTTTGAGGAAGGGACATAAGTTAAAATTAATTACCCCTACCTAGGAATAGCCATACACCTTAAGAGTAGGAGGAAAAAATGAAATAGACCCACCCATAAAACAATTAGTCAACATCAAGGTGATCAATTACTCCCAATTCCAGAAGAAAGTCAGAATAAATATCCCGCTTTAGAGAACAGATTTATTTACCTTGTACTAAAGGTTTTTAAAAGTCAATGAGTATTATGATTCATTATGTGGTTTTTTACAGTATAAAGAATATACTATTTTCTATGGCTAAATATATTAAAGCATATACTGTTTTCTATTGTTTTTCTAGCCGTGAAATTCCTTCTTTTTTTAAAGTTTATTGTTTTGTGGGGGGAAGAGGAGAGCAGAGGCAGAGAGAAGGGGAGATAGAGAGAGAGAGAGAGAGGGAGAGAATTCCAAAATTCCAATCAGGTTCCACACTGTCAGTGTGGAGCCCAATGAGGGGCTCAAAAACATGAACCTTGAGATCATGACCTGAGCCGAAACTAAGAGTCAGATGCTTAACCGACAGAGCCACCCACGCACTCCAAAATTCCTTCTTTTGACTCAAGTGGCTTAAAAATTTTCCTATATAGACTTTACTGTCTAATTCTTTTTTTATACTTGAATGAATCAGTTATTCCATCCATATTTTACATTAATACTATTTTATATTTATACAATTCATAATTATTTTTCCTACTTTACTAAACTGTGTACTTTGAAGACCTGTTTTTAACTTCCTAATTTTTATTTCTCCTGGACCTAGAATAGCACCTTGTATAGACCCTTAATTCATGTATTCTGTTGAGTGAATAAATGAATGAATGAAAAAGGAACCAAGGAAAAAACAAAGAAAATATCTAAGCATGTCTTTACTGATATTCAAAGGATCTGTAACCTTGCAGGTTACTTTCAGATTGCTTCAACTTTTTCAAACACCAGTATGCAATTTGAATCATCAGACTGTGATCTGTACATCAGATCTGTACATCAGGCTGTACACTTTTCCTTTTTATAGGAGATACGTCCCTTTGGACTGAACTTAAGAATTTTCCATCTTGAAATCACATCCCATATAATCCATTCTGTCACATTTTCAGTGTTCTAGAATCCTTCTCTTCTTAATAATTCCAAAAAGATCCTTGAAATATTTTTTGAATAAAAAGCCACTGGTTCACACATGCTATCTTTTTAAGAATTGCTTTTTGAGAAATTTTGTTTTTGTGTTCTTTTCCTGTGGAATTTTTTTTTAATTCTCCATATCTTGTTTTCTTGCAAGTCTAAAAGTTTGAAGTCAGTTTTGTCTTTAAATATTTTTTTTTAACTGAAGGCTCTAGGTCAAATTGTGTATTCCAGTCTTAGCTAAAGACTCTTTTGTATCTGTCAATTAGCTCCAGAGGTCAATATGTGAATCCTAAACTGAGGATATGGATTCTCAATGTCTTATGTCCATAGGTTTATTTTCATGCTAATGTACCCAGAATCATCCCCTAACCCAATTAAAAAATATATATTTTTTTAGGTGTACTGGGTGACTCAGTCAGTTAAGCCTCTGACTTCAGCTCAGGTCATAATCTCTCATTCATGAGTTCGAGCCCTATGTTGGGCTCTGTGCTGACAGTTCTTTCTTTTCTTTTCTTTCTTTTCTTTTCTTTTCATTTTCTTTTCTTTTCTTTTTTTCTTCTTCTTTTCTTTTTTTTTAATGTTTATTTTTGACAGAGAGAGAGAGACAGAGAGTGAGAGGGGTAGAAGGAGGGAGTACACAGAATCCAAAGTAGGCTCCAGGCACAGAGCTCTCAGCACAGAGCCCAACGTGGGGCTGAACTCATGAACCAAGAGAGATCATGACCTGAGCCCCTCCCCAACCCAATTTTTATGCCAATTCTTCAACAGCTAGAGGGAAGATCTTTATAACCAAAATAGACTTAGCTTGTCTGTTCTCTCCCACTCTATACCTCTTTCTGTCTCTTTTTTCTCTTCTTTTTGCCCATCAATAAAAATAGCTTATTCATTGTGCTCAATGCAGAAGATACAAAAATTAATAAAACGTACATATCTACAATTTCATAGTCTAGTTCTGAATACATGTACACTAAAAGTTAAGTCAGTATCTAGTTTTAGACACTATATCAGGAACATAACAATTCAATGTCTTGGTTACTCCAGGGCTGGAATTAGGATTCAAAACCACGATAGCTGGTGCCAGAAACCACATTCAGTCACTACACTTTTCTGCCTCTCCTAAGGAGTGTAGTGGGCACTGGAAACTGTGCTATTAGAGCTGGATCAGAAGCGTCTTTACATAGTCACTTGGTTGAAAGGATCTTCTTGGTTTCTCCCACGTAGCCCGTCTTGCTTTAAGTACTGTGATTCTTTTCTCTATATCCTTTAATCTTAGGGTTTGAGCCTCTTTATTAGAGAGATCAGCAAAAGAGTTTTGTATTTAACCTCGCCCTTTACTTGTGGGATATATCTTTAATAAAGCATAGTTTCTCCTTCAAATCATTGTCAAACTTTTAAAACATGCTTTAACATAGAAAAACAATTTTTTAAACATTTCTAGCACCATCATAAGCTTTTTTTTGTCAAACTTGACAATGATGCCATATCCACATTAGAATTATTATTGCTCATTAGTCTGAGGTGACAAGATGAGGAGGTTACAAATCTTCATTTTTGAGTTATGAGTATATTTCTATACATGAATCTATCTATCTGTCTGTATGTATACATAATGGGGAAATTAATTACAATTTGAGAGAATAAACAAATAAAATTATCGTGAGATTCATAGCATGCCAAGAAGTAACATAAAATGTTCAAATGTGTAAATGTAAACTAAATTGTAATTTTCTCTTGACTATGTATTTCTATGACTTTAACTTTTAGCTCAAGTCTATTTTGAACTAATTTATATCAGCTTCACAGCAATTTGAGTCTCTTTAACTTTTAAAATTACTATTCGCTGCTCTAATAAATACGTAAGTTTCATCTTGCTTAATCGTGCTTTTTAGGTATTTTTTCTTTTATTAAATCTCGCTTCTACTTTTGTTCTCAAAGCATTGAGAACTCAAAGTATTTTCTTACAAATTTCTCTCCTTTGACTTTAACTCTCTTATAATATTCAGCATCCGCTTTTGAAAATTTATTATAATTTTTGAAGGTCATTTTTATCGTGATACCATAAATAGTTGACTTAATCTAAATGTTTGCATTAACAAAGCAATATGCTAAGAATTTGAAACCTATTTTGGTCCTTTTGAAAACTATTCTGGTCCCTTTGAAAACTATTAATATCTGTGTTTAAAAATGAATGACCTATCAAGAGAGTTGTACTTCAAGTCATGGTACATGACCTGTCCATCCAATCTGACATACATTCAATCACTATTGCAGCAACAATAGATCATTGTCTTGTTTTAAGTCATTGAAAATTCATTTATTTTAGTTTTGCTATCACTGTGATTCTAGAGAATTTTTTTTTGAGAGAGAGAGAGGGAGAATGCAAGTGGGGGAGATGGGCAGAGGGAGAAAGAGAGAATCCTAAGCAGGTTTCACACTCAGCATGGAGCCCCATGCAGAACTCTAACTCATGAACCGTGACATCATGACCTGAGCTGAAATCAAGAGTAGGATAATTAACTGACTGAGCAACCCAGGGGCCCCTTATTCTAGCAGATTTAAAGCTATTTGGGGATTTAAAGCAAAAACAACAGTTATTAGAGCTCCTTGAATTCATGCTAGTTCTTTGTAAGTTCTTCTATGCACTTTTACTCATATATGACATTTGTTTTCTAAATTAATGTAGGAAATTATTAACATCACAAAATAGGAAAATATGACACTAAAATTTAAATTTAATTGATTAAAATGTGTTTTGTGATTAAAATGTATTTGCCAAGTTTTTTTTTTTCCCACATTCTTTACAATCATGAGCCTTTGTGCTTTTTCAATGGCTTTCTAAATATGCTTGTGTATGATCTTGATCTTATAGAGTACAACATGGATTCATACATAATATTATTTAAGCTGCATTGCAGGCCCTGTAAAATAAGAAGTGGGTATTATTAAATCCATAACACCAATAGTTACCTGGAGATCCCAGTTCCTCAGTTTATGTTTTCAGTTTTATTGGAATGAAAATTATTCAAATTCACATAACACATATGGGAAACCCCAGAGCCTCTCTACCTCAATATCTTGAATTTTCAGCAAGTTTATATGTTTCCTAGTTATTTCCCTTCAAATTACAAACACTTGCTAACTGCTCATTATATTATAGCGCATATCTTACATTGGATACTTCTCTGTGTTCCGCAGTAATTCTGAAGAAGAAAATACAGGCTTGGTGTATTTGCCTGTCTTATGGAAACTTGAAGACAATAGATATAAGATGATATTATACAGCAGAAACTTAAAATAGAACATTAGGCAACCTTGCTTTTGCAAGTCCTTTGGTCATTCCTGTTCTGTTCACTGTGAATGTCTCTTTATGCCACGTTGTTCTGGTGGCTTGCTTTTACTTTCTGCTATTCACCTTTTCCTCTCTCATTTATGTCTTCTTTCTTAAGGTAATACCTTTGGGAACTCAATTTCTCATGTTCTTTCTTATAAAGAAAATGTAAGTGTCTATTTTATTCTTGGCTCACAAACTCTCTTTGCATAGCTAATGATTAATATACTCTAGCAAACAGATGTATTTATCTCTTCTGGTTCCAACTGTTCAGGATACATAAGATCTGGCAAAACTTTGGAATTTTGATTTTGCCTCGACCCCACAACACTAACTGGAATGAAGTAATATAGAGATAATTGCTCATTGATCTTAATTATGCTATCTTTGTTAGCAAGTCAAAACAAATGCAGAATCTAAGAAAATAAAAACGAACACTAAAACAAAAATGTAATATTTTTCATTAGCAGTGGTTTTGCACTTGCAACTACATTCTATTTCAGTATGAAGAAACAGAATCCAAAATAATGAAGCTGGCTTAATTAAAAGAAACTTAAAAGAGGTATCAGAAAAAATCTTAGTCTTTTCCACTGTAACTTTCTTTCTGTTTTAAGTCTTAAAATTGATTTCTAGTAATATCAGTGAATTTACAATAGTGCTATGCATATTTATGCATTTGGTGAATATAACATACATGAGTATAATATTAGGTATGTGTGAGAAAGTGCACAATTATGCATAATTGCTTAAAAGTTGTGTAGAAAATATATGAAATTATCTAACAGCAGTATTCATCCATTTAAAAAAGTAATTGCTGTCAACTGCAGTCAGGTTGATAGTGCAAGTGCTTACTTAGAGAAACAGAAGGAAGTAAACAGTTTTCAATATGTGTGAAATTGACTTGTACTGTTGAAAAAGGGTCTAGGGAATCTCTCCTTCATCACCTAAAGCATTATAAATAAAGGAATGTGGGAGATATAACAGGGAGGCCAGGAAGAGATGCATTTCTTGTTTTTTGTTTCAATAAATGTTGAGTAAAAAAAGAGGGTGATGAAATTGTTTTTTGGAAGATGATCTAGTTAGGTAGGTAGGTAGGTAGGTAGGTAGGTAGTTTTTACTGCATTTTGGAAATAGAACACAGTGGAGAAAACTTCAACCTATCCTAATTCATTTATTCTTAGTTAAGAGGCATAGGGATCAGATACAGAATTGTGGGATTTGCAACGAAGCTGGGTCCAGAAGCAACAGGCGAAGAGATCTGGTCTGAACTGTGAACTAGCTCCAGAGGCTGGCTGCAGTGGTCTACACTATAGTGTTTGGGAGCAAGGGATTATGTAATGTTTCTCAAAGAGAAGCCCAAGGCCATCTGTATCAAAGGACTTGGAATATTTTTGAAATGCATATTTATGACTCTGGTATCAGACACCCTGTAGCAGAATCTCTGTTTACAAGACATTTGTGATTTTCATGTGATTCTAGGACACTATAAAAACCATGGTTGTAAGTAAATGTTTCAGTGACTATAATAGAGCAGAACTGGAGAAACAAGGGAACTAATCCTAAATTTACAGAGAAGTGTTAGGACATTAGTAAGTAATTGAGAGCCTTAGATTCTAATATAGTCTTACAGCTAGGAATCAGGTCTAACAGATTAAAACTCTCAGAATTCCTGAGCATGAGACATGCAAAAAATCTTAAATAAAACCTTGTGTGCCTGCAAACTGATTATGTTAAATAAAAACATGTAGTGGGAGTAAAAAAATTAAAGCTAGATAATGAGAAGCAAGTCAAAATTCTTAGGAATTTTATCTTTGCCAACAATCTTGTTTTAAGTTGGTATTGCATTTTCTATACCATTTATGTAGAAAAAAATATGCCTTTGTATATAATCATTCAGTAAAACACTTGCTTTAGTTAGAAAAAAATAATGGATTCATAAAAAGCTAGTCTCTCTGATCTCAATTTTATTTCAAAAATATACTTAATTTTCAGGTCTGTATTATTGACAGCAGCGCCTAGTGGCACTATTACCCCAAATATAAATCCTAAATCATGCAGTGGAATTACAAAAGTTGAAGAGGAGCACGTTTTAGTAATGACAGAACATTTTGGGAATTGCAAACTAAAATCCATATAAAAAACAACTAATATTATATATATTTTACATCAATTTGAGTCTTACAGTAAATTGATTGCTTATTTTTCTGGTTAAATATAAACATAAACATGTTTCCCTTTATGAATAACTGAAAACTGGTAAAACTGTGATTTCATATGACATCACAAACACCTTTATTTATTAACAGGCATAGATATAAACAACAAACATAACCATTGTAAATAAATAATTAGCTTAAAAATGCAAGTATCAACATGCCATCGTGGGTTTGGAGTTAATTGATTTAACTTAGATACTTTTAGTGTGTCACTAAAAGTTCTTGACTCGGTACCAGTTATTTAAACTTTCTAAATCTGGATATCTTTATCTTTCACATATTTTCATAATCCCATTTTTGTAGGGTTATGGTGAGGATAAGAATAGTGTATTGTTCTAGCCAGTAAACAATAACAATGTTATTCTTTCTTGTTGTCTATAGGGACAGTCCATTGTTTTCTCCTTTTGCTTTTATTTTCTATGTTGGGGATATTACATGATTATTTTTTGGGGCAAAATGAATGTATATATAATGTATGAACCGATCCAATAGAGAAGAAAAGTTCTTAAGAAATTCCTTAATCAAAGAATACAAAGTATTACTTCCTTAATGACTTTAGTTTTACCCATTCAGTCATTACATTTTGAAAACATACAGCAGATACAGAAACACCACATATTGGCCTTTTTTCAGCTACTTTTCTGCTTGGGAAGTACCCAAAACAAATAGAGACCTAGGGGGCAACAGTAAAATAGGCAAGAGAATGCTTTATTACTGGCTGATGATTTGTAATAAACTACTTGGGAATCTGGGGAATTAAAAAAAATTCTTGGTAAGCCTAATTAACTTCAGACCAAAGTTGACCATAAAGTTGGATGACCCCCAATTCCTCATCTCTGATTTTACCACTCTGCTACCTAGTGTAAAACATCTGATTTAAAGAATAGTCTTTAGTGGAAAAAAAATAATACAGGTTTGTTCCAATGTCAAAGCTTAAAGCAAAGGTAGACTGGGATTATGTTTTTCAAACTTTTGAAAACAAAACTTAGTAAGAAATATATTTATAGACACAGAGTACAAACACACACACACACACACACACACACACACACACACACACACACACTTAACTGGATAAAAAAGTTTCTGGGGTGCCTGGGTGGCTCAGTTTGTTAAGCGTCCAACTTCAGCTCAGGTCATGATCCCACGGTTTGTGAATTCGAGCCCCGCGTCAGGCTCTGTGCTGACAGCTTGTTTAGAGCCTGGAGCCTTCTCTGGATTCTGTCTCCCTTTCTCTCTACCCCTGCCCCGCTCACACTCTGTCTCTGTCTCTCTCAAAAATAAATAAATATTAAAAACATTAAAAAAAAGTTTCACGAGACATATTTTACTAAGTGTGAAAGAGTTTGCTATATTTTGTTTCATTTTAATTACTTTATGCTGAAGTTACAGTTGAATGTCCATCCCACTCTGTCATCTAAATTCACGAATCAAGTGAGAAGCAAGGGCTTTCTTCTGTTTTTATGACTCACCTTTAATAAATCACATGCGAATCATATCTTGCTCTCCCTTTCTACTAGATCAACTTGAGAAGAGTATTTTTTTTTGTCCTGAATGTACTTTTCAGAATTTAACTCACATCAGGAATTCAGGAAGTCTTTTCAAAAAGGCTACCTTCTTCTTATTTTACCCTCAACCTAGAGCTGGATTAGCTGTTATGATTTTTATGCTTT
This sequence comes from Panthera pardus, assembly GCF_024362965.1. Lineage (NCBI taxonomy): Eukaryota > Metazoa > Chordata > Mammalia > Carnivora > Felidae > Panthera > Panthera pardus. The sequence continues at coordinate 80,375,007 of NW_026526677.1, read as the reverse complement.
CAAAACACGGTGTACATTTCTCTTTGTGCACTTTACCACATGGCATGATGATGATGATGATGATGAAGATGATGATGATGATGTGTGTGTGTTTCTTCACTATTCTATAAGTTCCTGAAAGTAGAAAGTGGTCACTAAGGAAGACAATAAGTATTAATTTTATGGTAAAACAGACAAGATTGAACTTGATTCTAATAACTAAACTAGTCTAAATGAGATTTTTTTTTCTATTTTACACTTATTCTGATATTCTTCTCAATTCTCTAGGATGCTAACAGGCTGCTATATATCTCTTTTCTGTCTCTCAGATAGTGTATATAAAGAGACAGCAAAAAACTAGTCAACAAATCCTGAGAAGATTGTTCATGTATATGGAATATCAGCCAAGCCAGCACAAATGGGTAATTTCTGTTATAAGTACTGTTATCCAATAAAGTGAATACTGATCCACATATATCAATCTTTCCTTTATCACTGGGATTTATTTTTAATTTTATATAAATTTTAAAGTAGCATACTATTTAATATAATAATGATTTTAAGATTTTTAAGGAAATAACATGTACAAGAAAAATGGCACCAGTATTAGTAATCCTAGTTTCTTGTTTAGTAGTAGTTCACACAAAAATTAAATATTCATTAAGAAAAATATACTATCTGCTTTGTTTATTGTCAAAAACATAGCAACTTCTCTGCTACTCAACTATGGCCTTCTCATATGAAAAATTAAGTGTGAAAGACTTTAATTCTGTCTAGTTTCTGATTAACAAAAGAATTAACTCCAGCTAACATTAATTGCTCCAGCTGTGTGTGTGTGTGTGTGTGTGTGTGTGTGTGTGTGTGTGTGTGTGTGTGTCAGGGGAGGTGTTAAGTCAGCCCAGAGTTGATGTGGGTTTGGATATGTCAGTGTACCCTACGTTTCAAATTTCTCTAGTGGTACTCTAAGTTTAGGGTGGTTTATTAGAGGTGTGTCTTTTCCCCACACTTCCTCAGTGTCTGCTCCACTCTGAGCTTTAAGTCTTTCTTTGGTGTTGTTCCTCAGAGAGGATCTTTCTCCATATTCTTGTCCCTTCTCCCAGAAGTAGAGTACTGTCACTCAGTGCTTATTGACTTGGTGGTGGGGAAGGGTAACAGTTGGACAAGGGCTTTGTCTTTCTAAGGCTGAGTCTTAAGTAGGCACTTTGTTCGGGGTGCAGGGGGGGCAGGTGGCTGGTGGAATGGAGGTAGGGAAGTGGAAGAACACTCTTTTTTTTAACTTTTTTTTTTAATGTTTATTTCTGAGGCAGAGAGAGACAGAGCACGAGTGAGGGAGGGGCAGGGAGAGGGAGACACAGAATCAGAAGCAGGCTCCAGGCTCTGAGCTGTCAACACAGAGCCCGATGCGGGGCTCAAACTCACAAACCATGAGATCATGACCTGAGCCGAAGTCGGTCTCTCAACCGACTGAGCCACCCAGGCGCCCCTGGAAGAACACTCTTAACGATCCTCTAATCCCCCTTCCCCCAGTAGGTTAAAACTTTCAATCTATAATAGAGATAGTGAAGATGATTCCGTCAAACTCTGCTGGTCACCCCTCTAGGTTTATATCACAAGCTATGCTTTCTCAGTACTGTTGTTAATATTTTTTCTTGAGCTCCTGCAGAGGTCTTTGAGAATAGCCTATAAGTGGGTGTAAAGTCCCTTTGTGTCTGCATTCTTCTCCCAGGAGTTCTGTATTCTGTAACTAGTTCATATTCCACCTAAAGTAATTTGTTAAGAATTTTAGCTGAATTCTTCTTGCTGGTGTCCAGTGGTATCTGTCTCATGTAAGCAAGTGCTTGACCTTCATTTGTCCTGAAGACAAATATTCCATAAATTTTGGGTTAGTTAGTTGGCCTATGATCTTAGTTTCTTAATGAGGGAGTGTTCAAGAAAAGTTGTGGATTTGCTGACTGTATGGCTTTGTTATGGTGTTTTTCAACAGGTGAGGATGATGTTACTTGTAGTTTTCTGCCTCATAAGTGAAAGTTAAAAAGTCCTGTAATTTTAAAAGTCATGTTTCCAAATCAAACACACTGAGTTGCATAATTGCATTTAAACCTAGTTATGGGGTAGTACTTATTTAGTCCATTAAAGTGTCATCATTTCTACGATGGCATAAAGAGAAAATTGGGGGAGACCTCTAATTCCTTAGCATCAGGTAACACTTGGCTTTTCTTTTAAATGAATAACCATCATATTTGTAATGGATTTCACAGGCTTATTGGCAATATTTAACCACTTTTTACATTTCCTATAGAGTTTCAATCTCTTCAATAAAACATTTGCTAGAGTTTTCAGAAACAATTCTCACAGTTGAAGTAGGGTTACTTCATGATCTTTGTAGCCATGACATTCAAATCTTATTACTATGCAACATATGCAAAAATCGAGTTACAGTATTTAGACCTATCAATACATTTTATAGAAGGGAAACTTTTAATTTTTTATTATTGTGGCAGCTGATTGGTAACATGCGACTTAATATATTTTCTGCTTACATTTCCTCCATGTTTAGTACAACATTTGGATATCAGTGCAATGATTGTCCACGTGCTTAGCCAGATTTAGACATATTTTTTCAATGTTTATTTATTTATTTTGAGAAAGAGAAACAGAGAGAGCAGGAGAGAGAATCCCAAGCAGGCTCTGCACTACCAGCACAGAGCCTGATGTGGGGCTCCATCTCACAAACCAGGAGATCATGACCTGAGCTGAAAACAAGAGTCAGTTGCTTAACTGACTGAACCACCCAGGTGCCCCCTAGACCTATTTTAATGGCTAATATATACACTCTTGTGCAGAAACAAATGGAGTTTCTTAATTGTTAAATTATTTCTGGTAAGTTAAATTTTTAAAACTTGATATCAAATATATGATCTGCAAATCTTGCTCTAAGAATATGACTTTTTCTTTAATTAAAATAAAATATGAACACTTTATTAACTGTTAGAAAATAAAATTATTAGCTCACTATAATCCACACTCACAAAAATCTCAAAAAATTTTTGATACTTTGGAGAGATGATTTGATCCTACTTAGAAATTCTTGGTCAGTGGTTAGAGGGTTAAGTCTGGGAGGTTGACTCTTTAGAACGTTACATCATAATTCTGATTATAAATAGATACTTTTTGAAAGCCTATGTTAAACATTCTTCAAATTTATTTAAATTATATTTCTTTATTGTCATATAATCTGGATTTTTCTAGATTGTGGCACTCAGGACCACTGTATAAATACTGTCAGTGCATATAGATTTAACTATGAACTTCCATTTTTCCAGAGGGGAAACATAAATGCTGTGCATCTATCCTCTGCAAAGTTAAAATTGGAGCAGTTGCTTATTATGTTACTTAATGGCCCTTATATAAAATCTATCTGATCAATAAATGCTAAAATCAATGTCAGGGAAAAGAATATTCTCCCAGAAATAATTGTTATGTTTTGTTGTTTGGACAGTAATGGCAATATGTACTTTTATGCTTTTTTTTTCTACTTTTGTTCACAGGAAACTATAACAAAGTGTTGGTAACTTATATTTATTTGCTTTCATGGTGAATAATTTAATGACTTATTTTTACTTACATTTATTTCAACATTATAAGTCACCAACATTTTATCATTAAAAGTTTATTATTAAATATGTGATAATCAACTGAAACCTTTCTTTTACTTAAGCCTATGTGGTTGATGTGTTTGATACTTTGCTTAATTCTAATTTATGCATGTACTTTGAAGGCATCAGTCATTTAGTTCTTACTGGAGCATCCCGCTTCATCTGCTCTTTTCATGATGCAGAATGTTTAATCTGAGCGTTGGCACAGTGATGCTCTTATTGAATTAAAAGAAAAAGTGATGATCACCACTGATGACTTACATAAAGCAAATGTAATTTTGTTTAGACAGTAAAGTTTAGTGACATAGCAGGAAGCAGGGTCTCTAATAAGAATTTTTATATTTGATCCTAGTGCCAATAATTGTGTGTGTGTGTGTGTGTGTGTGTGTGTGTGTGTGTTGTGTTTACTTAATCTCTTCAAAACTATTGAGCTAATACTGCCAATGCAAAGAATTATTCTCTTCACTGGTATTAATAGTCTGTTTATTTAATGATATTATTGTGATGCCTGTGGATCAGAAATTTAATTTTAAGAAATTTTGGAAAACTAAGTATGAAGAAAATTTTGTGATTATTTTAGGAACTGAGAATTATAACATCTTAAGTTTACTCTTCCCCTTGTGTTTTTAACAAAAGATAGGTTAAACTTCTTGTATCTTATATATTGTCTACTAAAATGTCAAAATTGCCACTGACCTGCCTGACACTAATATTACATAGTCAATCCAACAAATAGTATATCTTTATCTCAGCGTTTTTATTGTATTACTAAAACTCAAGTTCATTTCTTGAATTTAAAAACATATATTGTATAAAAGTCAAGTATAAATGCAGAGATTGTTTTTCCTTACAGTTAACACTGCTATTTGCAAAGCTAAAAACTTATTTTCCAGACCAGAACTTCAAGCTACCATCCATCATTTCTTTAACTAAATCTGCCTTTTAGCATATTTCTCCCTATCAAAGAATGCTACAAGCATTTTACTTTGGGCAGTGCTTACATTTACCTTTTACAGAGGTTGGCTTTATTACAAAACCATCCATTTAGATCAATAAACTTCACATAACAATTGTTTTATAGTCCAACGTCCTCCTTTTAAAATTTTGGAATATAATGCAAGTACTGCATATTTTTACCACCCAGCATTTAATTCCCTCTACAGGGAGAGATCAGACTTGTTAAACGTGATTTCTACCACTTTGTAGACTCTTTCAGTTACTTCAAATTGGTGTTTTGAATATCAGAGTTTATGGGGTTAATTATTTTAAAATAATAATAACTTTTATAGTAAGTTCTCACTATACCCCAAATAGTTCACTCTGAATATCTGAAAATTTTTATATTTATATCTCAAATAAGTGATAAATTTGGCGTACATCTTAAAGTCTTCTGTCTCCTTCACAAACACCGTAACGCATGATGATTCACCACATTCATTGCTCCCTAAATAACTCTGCAATCCTTATCAGGATCTTTCTCTTCATAGCCATTTTTTCCATAGTATACCATCATTCTGTGTCACTTGGACTATTGAAAGAAGAGCCAAGTTAATAATTGTGCTGCAATTCTTATATTAAATCTGCTCTCTATAGTAATATCAAAAAGAGCTTTCTATGAACAAAATATAGATTGGTTCTTCCAAAGGTCCAGTATGACATGAAATATGCTCTATGTTCTAAAACATATATCACTCACTCCACCTTTCACATACCTTGACTGGGTCTTTCATTCTTACTACATAAAATAATAATAGTAATAGTACTAAAAGTAATGGTAAAAGAAGAATCTTAACAATATTTATTTAAGCACTTAATGTATGCTAGGTATGCTAAGGTTTTTCATGAATTTTCTTTTGTAACCACAATAATCTAAAAAAATTTATATTTTAAAGTTCCACTGTACAGTTAAGCAAATTTATGTTTAAGAGATTGAATGGCTTGTCCAAAGTTACAGATTAGAGTCAGTGTTGAACCTAATTCCTGACACAAAAACCAAACTCTTAATGAATGTACTATAAATTCATTTATATTTTTCTACTTTTGCTTCATTCTCTATTATCTTTCATATTTTAGGATTCAGCTTGTGAGTAACTTCTTCGATGAATGAAGCCTTTCCTAAAACATACCTAGGCTAATTTTATTGAATAAATTGGCCATACCTCTTTTTATAATCTCACTATTTAAACTTATTTTGATTTTCCAAAATTCAATTTAAGAGCTGTATTTTATTATGTGCTTGTTTTTGATAGTTCTATGGTGAAATGAGAATGAATAAAATCAATGTGAATATACATAAGGTTACTAAATTGAATATATTTTATCATGGCAAATATCATCCTTTGTTTTGAGGCAATGATATTCCTCCTTTTGAGATAAGAAAATTTTCTTTCCTGTGTGAAATGGCAAAATTTTAAATATCCCTAAAAAATAAAATTAAGTACTATGGGCCTCTCTCCTAATTTATGGATACTATTAAGTTATGAAACATAATAATCTAGAAATGTATGGTTTACTGAAGTTCTTATAGGACGTTTATTTACTTATATATAGGTTCTCTTCTAGAGTGAAACTTTTCCAATATAAAAAGTCATTTCCTATTAATTTTCCACATTCCTGGGGCCAATATCCTTTCTGTTTGCAGTGCATGTTTAATCATGTTGGTTTTGAATATAAAGACATACCTGTGAAGGTTCCTTTCTAAATCTAAATTTCTATAACATGCTGTCAGTCTGATATTTACACCTTATTTCTTGCCATTAAACCTACTGCTATTACAAACCTGCTTTCTTACATTACCATTTAAATGTTTCATGTGTAATATCCCCACTTCTCTCCCCTCATAAACACATGTTGCAGCAGATGGGGCAGGCTTAATTATTTCAATCTAGCAGCAGAAGAAAGTGAAGCTCAGGGAGAGAAAATATTTGGTAACAATTCTTCAACTTCTATGAAGTTATAGAATCAGAATCAGAACCTGATTTCTTTTGTCAGTTTAGTGAACCTCATGCACATGTTACCATATCACATGCAGATTTCTCTTCACAAACTAGTTTATGAGCCCCACATTGCAAGGACTATTTTGAATATTTTTTCACAGCAGTAGTATAAGTGCCCTACATGTGAAGATTTTTTTAACAAATAACAATAAAGGAGGGTTAGCTAAAGCACACTCTAGTTTATTTCTGAAGAAGTCTAAGTCAGGATTCTCTTTCAAACTTGTCAGATAACTGCTACTTTGGTCAACATTATACCAAATAGCAGAAATGACTTGATTTAGAAGTAAAATTTTCTGAAAAAAAATTTTCTGGCCAATTTCTCATAATTATCAGTGCTTAATGCATGGATGTGTTGAGTGCTTTCAGGTTTCATGATTACCTTTTTTTTTAGAACTGATTTAAGATCAATCAGAAGAATAGAAAATGATTGCTAACACTTCATTCTGCTAGAGGAGTCATAGATTCCACTTAAAATTTAAAGGTATTCTCTACATGCTGTTGCAACATAATGCCAACAAAATGAGAGAGGGATATACCTTCATGTAAATTACAGACTAACGACACCAACAATTGTTTAAATATATTTTGCATTTTTAGACAATTATTTTAAAATTAAGACTTTTTTAAATGTTTACTTATTTATTTACATAGAGAGAGAGAAAGCACATGTGGAAGGAGCAGAGAGACAGGGATAGAGAGAATCCCAAGCAGGCTCTGTTCTGACAGTCCAGAGCCTGACATGGGGCTGGATCTCACAAACTATGAGATCATGACTTGAGCTGAAATCACGAGTTGGATGCTTAACCAATTGAGTCATTTTGAAAGGTCAATTATAACAAGTGTACCACTGGAATGGAGGATGCTGTTAATGGAGGAGGCTATATACATGTGTGGGGGCAGGAGTATAATTTTCTCAATTTTTTGTGAACATTAAACTGTTTTAAAAAATAAAGTCTTGGGGTGCCTGGGTTGCTTAATTGGTTAAGAAATGTACAACACTAAAAGTAAACCCAGTCCACGGTTTACATTATGGATTACTTTTAGTGTTGTACATTTCATGAGTTTGAACAAATGCATAATAACGTATATCTACATTAAAATATCATACAGGGTATTTTCAATGTCCTGAAAATTGTCTGTGTTCTTCCTAGTCATCTCTCACTCTCAGTCCCTAACTACCACTTATCTTTTTATTTTCTCTGCAGTTTCACCTTTTCCAAAATGTCATGTAGTTGGAATCATACAGTATGTAGCCTTTTCAGACTGGCTTCTTTCACTTAGTTAAATGCACTTACATATCCTCTATGTCTTGTTATGGCACTGAATAATATTCTGTTATCTGCATGTACCACAGTTTATTTATCAGTTCACCTACTGAAGGATATCATGATTGCTTCCACGTTTTGGTAATGATGAATAAAGCTGCTATAAACATTCATGTGCAGGCTTTTGCATGGACTTATCTTTCAACTCCTTTGGGTAAATACCACATAGCACAATTGCTGGATCATATGATAAGATTATGTCCTCCAACGTGGCTCAACCATTTTTACATCCCCACCAGCAATAAATGAGAAAGAGTTTCTGTTATGCTACATTCTTCACAGAATTTGGTGTTGTCAGTGTTCCAAATATGTAGTGGTGTCTCACTGTTGTTTTAATTTACATTTCCTTGATGACGTATGATGTTGAACATCTTTTCATATGCTTATTTTCCAAATGCCTATTTTCATAATAGAGTGTCTGTTAAGGTCTTGGGCCCATTTTTAAATTGGGGTGTTTGGGATGCCTGGGTGGCTCAGTCTGTTAAGCGTCCAACTCTTGATTTTGGCTTGTGTCATAATCTCACAGTTTAGTGAGTTTGAGCCCCATGTTGGGCTCTGCGCTGACCCTGCAGAGCCTGTTTGGGATTCTCTCTCTCTCTCTCTCTCTCTCTCTCTCTCCCCCTCCCTTGCTCATGCTCTCTTTTCAAAATAAATGAATAAACTTAAAAAATAAAATATATGGGGTTTATTTTTTATGTTTGCGTTTTAAGAGTTCTTTATATATTTTGAATAACAGGCATTTATCGATGTGTCTTTTGCAAGATAAGTCTGTGGTTTCTCCTCTCATTCTCTTGAGACTGTCATTCACAGGGCAGATTAAAAGATACCTTCAAAAATTAAAATCTCCCTATGTCCAAATGACCTTGAACAAGATATAAAATTCCAGCAGTTCTTACAGGTCACCTCCTTTGAGTTTTAGAAATTAAGCTATTTAGAGTAGAGCTGACCTTAAGCACAAAATTAAGAGTAGACTTAAGATGAAATACCAAGAAAGATGGCATCTCTTTAACAATTATATATCATTCACCCTAAATGCTTCTCCTGAGGTCCAATCTTACTCTTTCTCACTTCACCAGCATTTGACTTTTAAGCAATAAAAACTCCAGTTTGTCTTATATATATGAATTATGTCACAAAGGGTTATAGGAATGAGAAACTGAACAATGATCACAAAGGCAGATGATTTTTTTTAAAAAAATCACAAGTTTATAAGCAATAATTTCAGAGTAACACTAAGGTTAGAGGCTTTAAAAGAAGACTTAAAAACTAGATTTATATATATATATATATATATATGTGTGTGTGTATATATACATATTTACACATATAGGTATATATATATACAGAGAGAGAGGGGTGGGGAGACATATTATGACTTTTGCAGACTCTAGGGACTCTTGCCTTTGTAGGGTTCTTTCTCTATAAAATATATTTCAAAAACATGATTACATTATAATAAGGATAAATATAACACAGACTTCATTGATTATGGTACATTCACTATTATTAGATATTTTTCCTTCTGATTTTAAAAGAAATAAAAGTTTTGCGTGTCCCTAAAAGTATCATGGGCCCTAGGCACTGTGCCTCCTGGAAAAGTCACTCCATTGCATAATAATATATTTTATTCAATAGTTTAGTGATTTTTATTCTTTTTTAAACTTTAAAAAAAATTTTTTTATGTTATATGTATATGTTTTTAAGAAACAGAGAGGGACAGAGCACGAGCAGAAGAGGGGCAGAGAGAGAGGGAGACACAGAATCCGAAGCAGGCTCCAGGCTCGGAGCTGTCAGCACAGAGCCCCACGTGGGGCTTGAACTCATGAACTGTGAGATCATGACCTGAGCTGATGTCGGACGCTCAACCAGCTGAGCCACCCAGGCGCCCCTATGATTTTTATTCTTTTAAACTTTATGCTCAAAATTCACCACTTTCCATTCTATTAGGAAGCTGAAATTTACCAGTATATCAATAATTTTTTAAAGACAAGTATTTATTCTGTACAATACTTACTCAGGCATTGTTCTAAGTACTTTTATACACATTAGGTCATTTAATTTATATAACAAGCATAAAAGGAATATTGTTTTTATTACTTCCCTTCTGGTTTCTGCTGTTGTATACAAAATTTCTCCAAAACTTAATGTTGTAAAGCAACAATTGTTTTATTTTGTTCATAATTTTTTTGGATTGGTAATTAGTAAGTGTTGGGTAATTCTTACTTAGGGTCTTTCATGAAGCTATAGTGGGATAACAGCTAGGGCTACAGTTTTCTGATTCCTGAACTGACAAGGTTTCCAACACAGCTCACAAAATTAGTGATGGTTGTTGGCTGGGAGATCAGCAGGGGCTGTTGACTGAAATGAATACATGTAGATCTCAGAATAGTTGGACTTTGTACAGGCAGCCTGGCTCCTGTCAGAATAAACAGAGAAACCAGGTAGATACTCAATGGTTTTCTGACTCAGCCTAGGCAAAGGATCATGTCTGCTACATTTTGTTGGTTACAAGTGAATTATGAAGGGCAGTTTAGAGTCAAGAGGAAGAGATACAGACCACACTTCTCAGTGGAAAAAGTGTCACAGAACTTACAGACTTGCTCTAAATTGCCACCATTCCCAACTGATGACTGAGAAAACTGTGTAGAGAGAGGTAAAGTACCTCTCAAATTCTAATGATTACCCAAGTCATAAATGGGAGATCTAGGATTTAAAGCCAGGCAGTTATGACTCCAGGGACCTTACTTTTAACCACTCTTCCTGGGAACCACATCTTAGACTGCATTAACATAATTTGTATATCCACTCTGTATTGCAATATGTTAAAATTGATTTATTTAAATCAAGTCCATTAATCATATTTCTCTTTGAGAGAAGAATATAGACTGTAAAATGGAATGTTAAAATTCATTTAGCCCAACTGCATCTTTTAAAGCAGGGGTAGGCAAATGATGGCCTCTGGGCCATATCTGGTCCATAATCCATTTTTGTAAATTATTAGAACAACACCCCACTCATTTGTTTTCATATTGTCTATGGCTGGTTTTGTGATTCAATGGCAGAGTCCAGTGGCTGCAACAAGGATCATCTGCCCCTGAAAGCCTACAATATTTATTATCTGGCCTTTATGAAATGATTTTCCAACTCCTACATAAAGGATTAGGTGTTAAGGAAGAGAGAAAACAGACATGATAAAAGAGGTTAAATAAGTAGTCCAATGTTACTAAATTGGTTAGCATATGGATTGGTACTAGTACACAGGCAGCATCTCTAAAGTAAACATTCATTTTGATTTTATAATATCTGCATTCCTTTATTCTAGTGATTATATACACTCTATTATATAATAAGAGTCACAGTACTGAATACATAAAATGCCAGAAGCATCATGTTGTAGTGGAAAGAACAAAAGTTCGATATTAAAAACAAAATGAGAATGGTTCCGGAAGATGGCGGCGTAGGAGGACGCGGGGCTCACAGCGCGTCCTGCCGATCACTTAGATTCCACCTACACCTGCCTAAAGAACCCAGAAAACCGCCAGAGGATTAGCAGAACGGAGTCTCCGGAGTCAAGCGCAGACTAGAGGCCCATGGAAGAGGGTAGGAAGGGCGGCGAGGCGGTGCGCGCTCCACGGACTGGCGGGAGGGAGCCGGGGCGGAGGGGCGGCTCGCCTGCCAAGCAGAGCCCCCGAGTCTGGCTGGCAAAAGCGGAGGGGCCGGACGGACTGTGTTCCGACAGCAAGCGCGACTTAGCATCTGGGAGGTCATAAGTTAACAGCTCTGCTCGGAAAGCGGGAAGGCTGGAGGACAAAGGGAGGGAGAGCTGCTGAGCCCCCGGACGGCAGAGCTCAGCTTGGCGGGGAACAAAGGCGCTCTCCAGCGCCATCTCCCCCGCCCATCTCCCAGCCAAAATCCCAAAGGGAACCAGTTCCTGCCAGAGAACTTGCTCGCTCCGCGCAAACACCCAACACTGTGCTTCTGCGGAGCCAAACCTCCGGCAGCGGATCTGACTCCCTCCCACTGCCACAGGGCTCCTCCTGAAGTGGATCACCTAAGGAGAAGCGAGCTAAGCCTGCCCCTCCAGCCCCCGTGCACCTTGCCTACCCACCCCAGCTAATAAGCCAGATCCCCAGCAACACAAGCCTGGCAGTGCGCAAGTAGCCCAGACGGGACACGCCACCCCACAGTGAATCCCGCCGCTAGGAGAGGGGAAGAGAAGGCACACACCAGTCTGACTGTGGCCCCAGCAGTGGGCTGGGGGCAGACATCGGGTCGGACTGCGGCCCCGCCCACTAACTCCAGTTATACACCACAGCACAGGGGAAGTGCACTGCAGGTCCTCACCACGCCAGGGACTCTCCAAAATGACCAAACGGAAGAATTCCCCTCAGAAGAATCTCCAGGAAATAACAACAGCTAATGAACTGATCAAAAAGGATTTAAATAATATAACAGAAAGTGAATTTAGAATAATAGTCATAAAATTAATCGCTGGGCTTGAAAACAGTATACAGGACAGCAGAGAATCTCTTGCCACAAAGATCGAGGGACTAAGGAACAGTCACGAGGAGTTGAAAAACGCTTTAAACGAATTGCAAAACAAAATGGAATCCACGATGGCTCGGCTTGAAGAGGCAGAGGAGAGAATAGGTGAACTAGAAGATAAAGTTATGGAGAAAGAGGAAGCTGAAAGAAAGAGAGATAAAAAAATCCAGGAGTATGAGGGGAAAATTAGAGAACTAAGTGATACACTAAAAAAAAATAATATACGCATAATTGGTATCCCAGAGGAGGAAGAGAGAGGGAAGGGTGCTGAAGGGGTACTTGAACAAATTATAGCTGAGAACTTCCCTGAACTGGGGAAGGAAAAAGGCATTGAAATCCAAGAGGCACAGAGAACTCCCTTCAGACGTAACTTGAATCGATCTTCTGCACGACATATCATAGTGCAACTGGCAAAATACAAGGATAAAGAGAAAATTCTGAAAGCAGCAAGGGATAAACGTGCCCTCACATATAAAGGGAGACCTATAAGACTCGTGACTGATCTCTCCTTTGAAACTTGGCAGGCCAGAAAGGCTTGTCACGATATCTACAGTGTGCTAAACAGAAAAAATATGCAGCCGAGAATCCTTTATCCAGCAAGTCTGTCATTTAGAATAGAAGGAGAGATAAAGGTCTTCCCAAACAAACAAAAACTGAAGGAATTTGTCACCACGAAACCAGCCCTACAAGAGATCCTAAGGGGGATCCTGTGAGACAAAGTACCAGAGACATCACTACAAGCATAAAACATACAGACATCACAATGACTCTAAACCCATATCTTTCTATAATAACACTGAATGTAAATGGATTAAATGCGCCAACCAAAAGACATAGGGTATCAGAATGGATAAAAAAACAAGACCCATCTATTTGCTATCTACAAGAGACTCATTTTAGATCTGAGGACACCTTTAGATTGAGAGTGAGGGGATGGAGAACTATTTATCATGCTCCTGGAAGCCAAAAGAAAGCTGGAGTAGCCATACTTATATCAGACAAACTAGACTTTAAATTAAAGGCTGTAACAAGAGATGAAGAAGGGCATTATATAATAATCACAGGGTCTATCCACCAGGAAGAGCTAACTATTATAAATGTCTATGCGCCAAATACCCGAGCCCCCAGATATATAAAACAATTACTCATAAACATAAGCAACCTTATTGATAAGAATGTGGTCATTGCAGGGGACTTTAACACCCCACTTACAGAAATGGATAGATCATCTAGACACACAGTCAATAAAGAAACAAGGGCCCTGAATGATACATTGGATCAGATGGACTTGACAGATCTATTTAGAACTCTGCATCCCAAAGCAACAGAATATACTTTCTTCTCGAGTGCACATGGAACATTCTCCAAGATAGATCATATACTGGGTCACAAAACAGCCCTTCATAAGTTTACAAGAATTGAAATTATACCATGCATACTTTCAGACCACAATGCTATGAAGCTTGAAATCAACCACAGGAAAAAGTCTGGAAAACCTCCAAAAGCATGGAGGTTAAAGAACACCCTACTAACGAATGAGTGGGTCAACCAGGCAATTAGAGAAGAAATTAAAACATATATGGAAACAAACGAAAATGAAAATACAACAATCCAAACGCTTTGGGATGCAGCGAAGGCAGTCCTGAGAGGAAAATACATTGCAATTCAGGCCTATCTCAAGAAACAAGAAAAATCCCAAGTACAAAATCTAACAGCACACCTAAAGGAAATAGAAGCAGAACAGCAAAGGCAGCCTAAACCCAGCAGAAGAAGAGAAATAATAAAGATCAGAGCAGAAATAAACAATATAGAATCTAAAAAAACTGTAGAGCAGATCAACGACACCAAGAGTTGGTTTTTTGAAAAAATAAACAAAATTGACAAACCTCTAGCCAGGCTTCTCAAAAAGAAAAGGGAGATGACCCAAATAGATAAAATCATGAATGAAAATGGAATGATTACAACCAATCCCTCAGAGATACAAACAATTATCAGGGAATACTATGAAAAATTATATGCCAGCAAATTGGACAACCTGGAAGAAATGGACAAATTCCTAAACACCCACACTCTTCCAAAACTCAATCAGGAGGAAATGGAAAGCTTGAACAGACCCATAACCAGCGAAGAAATTGAATCGGTTATCAAAAATCTCCCAACAAATAAGAGTCCAGGACCAGATGGCTTCCCAGGGGAGTTCTACCAGACATTTAAAGCAGAGATAATACCTATCCTTCTCAAGCTATTCCAAGAAATAGAAAGGGAAGGAAAACTTCCAGACTCATTCTATGAAGCCAGTATTACTTTGATTTCTAAACCAGACAGAGACCCAGTAAAAAAAGAGAACTACAGGCCAATATCCCTGATGAATATGGATGCAAAAATTCTTAATAAGATACTACCAAATCGAATTCAACAGCATATAAAAAGAATTATTCACCATGATCAAGTGGGATTCATTCCTGGGATGCAGGGCTGGTTCAACATTCGCAAATCGATCAACGTGATACATCACATTAACAAAAAAAAAGAGAAGAACCATATGATCCTGTCAATCGATGCAGAAAAGGCCTTTGACAAAATCCAGCATCCTTTCTTAATAAAAACCCTTGAGAAAGTCGGGATAGAAGGAACATACTTAAAGATCATAAAGGCCATTTATGAAAAGCCCACAGCTAACATCATCCTCAACGGGGAAAAACTGAGAGCTTTTTCCCTGAGATCAGGAACACGACAGGGATGCCCACTCTCACCGCTGCTGTTTAATATAGTGCTGGAAGTTCTAGCATCAGCAATCAGACAACAAAAGGAAATCAAAGGCATCAAAATTGGCAAAGATGAAGTCAAGCTTTCGCTTTTTGCAGATGACATGATATTATACATGGAAAATCCGATAGACTCCACCAAAAGTCTGCTAGAACTGATACATGAATTCAGCAAAGTTGCAGGATACAAAATCAGTGTGCAGAAATCAGTTGCATTCTTATACACTAACAATGAAGCAACAGAAAGACAAATGAAGAAACTGATCCCATTCACAATTGCACCAAGAAGCATAAAATACCTAGGAATAAATCTAACCAAAGATGTAAAAGATCTGTATGCTGAAAACTATAGAAAGCTTATGCAGGTAATTGAAGAAGATATAAAGAAATGGAAAGACATTCCCTGCTCATGGATTGGAAGAATAAATATTGTCAAAATGTCAATACTACCCAAAGCTATCTACACATTCAATGCAATCCCAATCAAAATTGCACCAGCATTCTTCTCGAAACTAGAACAAGCAATCCTACAATTCATATGGAACCACAAAAGGCCCCGAATAGCCAAAGTAATTTTGAAGAAGAAGACCAAAGCAGGAGGCATCACAATCCCAGACTTTAGCCTCTACTACAAAGCTGTCATCATCAAGACAGCATGGTATTGGCATAAAAACAGACACATAGACCAATGGAATAGAATAGAAACCCCAAAACTAGACCCACAAACGTATGGCCAACTCATCTTTGACAAAGCAGGAAAGAACATCCAATGGAAAAAAGACAGTCTCTTTAACAAATGGTGCTGGGAGAACTGGACAGCAACATGCAGAAGGTTGAAACTAGACCACTTTCTCACACCATTCACAAAAATAAACTCAAAATGGATAAAGGACCTGAATGTGAGACAGGAAACCATCAAAACCTTAGAGGAGAAAGCAGGAAAAGACCTCTCTGACCTCAGCCGTAGCAATCTCTTACTTGGCACATCCCCAAAGGCAAGGGAATTAAAAGCAAAAGTGAATTACTGGGACCTTATGAAGATAAAAAGCTTCTGCACAGCAAAGGAAACAACCAACAAAACTAAAAGGCAACCAACGGAATGGGAAAAGATATTTGCAAATGACACATCGGACAAAGGGCTAGTATCCAAAATCTATAAAGAGCTCATCAAACTCCACACCCGAAAAACAAATAACCCAGTGAAGAGATGGGCAGAAAACATGAATAGACACTTCTCTAAAGAAGACATCCGGATGGCCAACAGGCACATGAAAAGATGTTCAACGTCGCTCCTTATCAGGGAAATACAAATCAAAACCACACTCAGATACCACCTCACGCCAGTCAGAGTGGCCAAAATGAAGAAATCAGGAGACTATAGATGCTGGAGAGGATGTGGAGAAACAGGAACCCTCTTGCACTGTTGGTGGGAATGCAAATTGGTGCAGCCGCTCTGGAAAGCAGTGTGGAGGTTCCTCAGAAAATTAAAAATAGACCTACCCTATGACCCAGCAATAGCACTGCTAGGAATTTATCCAAGGGATACAGGAGTACTGATGCATAGGGGCACCTGTACCCCAATGTTTATAGCGGCACTCTCAACAATAGCCAAATTATGGAAAGAGCCTAAATGTCCATCAACTGATGAATGGATAAAGAAATTGTGGTTTATATACACAATGGAATACTACGTGGCAATGAGAAAAAATGAAATATGGCCTTTTGTAGCAACATGGATGGAACTGGAGAGTGTGATGCTAAGTGAAATAAGCCATACAGAGAAAGACAGATACCATATCGTTTCACTCTTATGTGGATCCTGAGAAACATAACAGAAACCCATGGGGGAGGGGAAGGAAAAAAAAAAAAAAAAAAAGAGGTTAGAGTGGGAGAGAGCCAAAGCATTAGAGACTGTTAAAAACTGAGAACAAACTGAGGGTTGATGGGGGGTGGGAGGGAGGGCAGGGTGGGTGATGGGTATTGAGGAGGGCACCTTTTGGGATGAGCACTGGGTGTTGTATGGAAACCAATTTGACAGTAAATTTCATATATTAAAAAATAAAAAAAATAAAAAAAAAAACAACAAACAAACAAAATGAAATTCTTCCATTTGCACTTATCAAAAGTTTCTACTGAGCCTCAGATCCTGGATTTGTTATACCAGTTTTTGATTCTTAATTGCTGTCTATAAAATATACTGTATCTCAATAAATGTCAGACATAAGTTTGTTATGAAAACAACCCACAACCACTGAAATACTGATAAGTTATGGGTATTTGAGGAAGAAACCAGGGTAAGTCTAGGAGAAAACCTAGCCCTGTAGCCCCCAGGATTGAAAGTTAGTTCTGTGTCTCAGGAGAGAATACTGCTTGGAGAAACTTAGGTAATAATTCTAACAATTTATCAAAAGGCATGCAATAAAGTTGCATTTAGAAACCTATTATTACAGGTGGCAGAGAAATGAACAATAACTAGATGAAAGAGATCAACTCATATTAATCTGAAAATTCCTGAGGCTGTTTTTAGTGAGGTTCTTCAGTAGATATTTGTACTAAACTTGCAGCACAAGGAACATCTGAACGTGGACATATTTATCTTGTTTCATTCTTACTATAATCCTTTGACATTAACATAATTCTTCTTGTGTCTCACTGAGAAACTGAGGCTGAGAAAATTCAAATAGGATGTCCAAGATCCCAGAATAGCAAGCAGCAGAGTCAGAATTTGAATTCAGCTCTTTGTGACTCAAAACCTATGTACTATCCATTCTACCATTATCAAAATAATTTCTGTCTCAGAAAGCAGAAATTTGGTAATTTGGATTACAGATTCTCAGAAATAATATTATGTCTTCATACATTAGTCTTATGCTAACATAAAGCAAACAGATAAAAATAATAATACATAAACCTGTATCCCCAACTATAGCTGCTAACCTTCAAATGTAATAATGTTATTAAGCTCTTTTTCCTAACCAATCCTGCCAACTACTTCTAAACCAATCCGGAACTCTGATTTGGACCTCCACAAAAGGCAATATAATATAATTATTAAGAGAAGTGTATTACTTTACTTCCTTCCTGTTAAGGATATTAATTAAGTTGGAATTCTAAAATATATTTATCTCATACTGGTGTTGGGAGAGTTAAGTTAGACAATAAACATAAACTGCTTAGCATAGAATTATCACATAGAAAGCTCTTAGGGAATCTGAGCTGTTGTTGTTGTTGTTGTTGTTGTTGTTGTTGTTGTTGTTGTTGGTATTGCTCCCTGGCACCTCAGGGAAGAAGTAGAGTCAATTTGGGCACCTTCAAACAGAGAAGGTGTTAGCAGCAGAAATGAGAAAAGATCAAGACTATGTCTCTGGTTCCTAAGTTCAGGTTTTCCAAGATCTCAAATGATTGCTGGTGAAGATTTCGGTGGCAAAGTGAAAATACAAAGAAATGCTCACACATTTGAGGAGTGATGCCCCAGCTGTAATTGGTATAATTTGTGGAATGTTTTATAATTTGTTTTTACAAAGGGGATAACTACCTAGTTCAAAGACAAATGCCTAACTGAAAGCTTCCTAGTTTGTATATTTTCTTTTGGTGAGATGTAGTTGAGTTCATGGACTGCTTATTTGATTCTCATAAAATATCTATTCAAATGCAGTGTTCAATTTTATTCAGTTGGTAATTTCTTTCATTTTTCCTTGAACCATGGAGCTGACCCAAAAGATGAAAAAAAAACCTTTCATATAGAAAAAAAATATCTTCTGATTAGACACATTTGTTTACAAAAAAGATAAAAAGCTTTTCAACTATCAGTGGGATAAGAAATAGAGTATGAGCCCGGGATATCTTAAAATTAAGGAAAATGCTAAGGAAAAAAAGAAAAAAAGAACAATGATGGAGATCTAAAGGACACAGGAACCAAGTACAACTACAAAAGCTCCCAATAGCTAACTACAACAATCAGAGCAACAAAATAAACAATGTAGTGTTGAATTATAATACAAAATAGAAAATAAATATCCATACATCCATACTAACATAAATCAATGATTATATGAATAAATAAATGGGGAAAAAAGACAAATCTGGAATGTAGAAGAATTTCAAATAGTGAATTTAGATACTCTACCTTCAAAGATGGGAAGTATATGGGCGCCTGGTGGCTCAGTCGGTTGAGCATCCACCTCTTGATTTCACCTTAGGTCATGATCTCACAGTTAGTGAGATCAAACCCCCACTGTAGCAGGGAGTTTGCTTGGGATTCTCTCTCTCCTCTCTCTCTCTCTCTGCCCCTCCCTCCCTCTGTCTCTCTCTCTCTCTCTCTGCATCTTTCTCTCTCAAAATAAACTTTTTTTTTAAAGATGGAAAGTATAACACCCTACTACCTAAGTATGAGCTGTATATAGTGACTTCCAATCATAGCATGGAAAGGGGTAAAAAAACAACTTTACAGTGGAGAATCCTGACAAACACTACCTCAGATCAAGATTAACATCAACTTTAATAAGTCACATTGATATTTTGTACCCTTGGTAGATGTGATGAAAATGGCACTTTGATTCTGTAGTCTTTCTCACCAAAACACAGAAAGTACACCTGCCTAATCATGAGAGAACATCAGATACATGCCAGTAGACTGACATCATACAAAATACCAGAACAATATATATTTTGTCAAAACTGTCAAATCGCCAAAACCAAGGAAAGTCTGGGAAACTGTCACAGCTAAGTGCCTAAAGAGATACAATGAATAAATGTAATATGGTGTCCTGGAAGGAATCCTGGAACAGAATAAGGACATTAGGCAAAAACTAAGGGAATATGAATACAGTACGGATGTTAATAATAATAATGCTTAATTAATTGTAGCAAATATACCATACAGTTATATAATGTAAGATGTTAACCATAAGGGAAACAGATACAAAATATATGGAAACTCTCTGTAGTACTTTTCCAATTTTCTCCATTTCTAAAACTGTTCTAAAAATAATGTTTATTTGAAAGAAAACATTGGTTGTCAATTGGATTTTTTCACAAAAAATCCAGAGTCACATCATTGGTTTTCCTGAACTTTACTTACATTGAAGATATAATATGCTTGTAGTTCTGAGGCTATTTATAATAAGAAATATTTAAAGTTATATTTTGTAAACACTGAAGCATAACAGTGTCTTAAGAGGAAACTTGCTACATAAATCAAATTATAATAAGCCAACAGAGTGAGCCACTTGACCAAACTTTTAAGACATACAAAAATACACACTTAGATAGACTTTTATCCATAGAAAATTACCTCCTTCTGTTTAATTCATCTTAGAATATAGATGATACATTATTAATTCATTGCATATAATATTCAGATAGAATAGAGTCTACTAGTGATTGCATGTCATTTATTATTTGTAATGCTTCATATTAAAGTGCTGCGATGCTTGGTTTTCTTTTTTGAAGTGCCATAGGGAAGAATATTATAATGAAAACATTCTTCATTTTGCAAAATATATTTCTGATTTTACTCCTATTTTGCAATTGATCTAAGTTATGAAAGGCAATTTGAATTGTCAATCACTGTCTGGTCATGGTTTAAGTGATGGATTTTGTTTAGAATAGTATGAACTAAACAAGTTGAGAAGAGTTCTCTCCTTCAAGTCTTACAAATATTAAAACTTTACAAGAGGAATTTCAGTTATCACAGAAAAATATGACAGTATTCTTTCAATTACAAAAATATATATGCCTTTGGAAGACACTGGTTATTTTCACTGGAGTGGAAATAACATTTCATTACTTTCTTATAGTAAAAGCAATTTGAGTCATTGCTTTCCACTGCGAGAATGAACCAAAAATGAGCCTTTTAAAAATCCGTCTTGATAATTAAGCAAGCAAACAGGCATGCATAATTATTTAACAAGCCATTTCATGTGCCAGAAAGTAGAATATTTCAAAACTAAATAAGGGGAATTTTTGAAAAGATTAATACCTACAGGACATGTATATACATGTATGCATTATTACAAAATAATGAAAATTTAATTATCCTCATTATCCTGGAACATTATATAGGTTCAGATTTTGCCTTCTTTTCCCCCTGTTTACATTTACAATGCTATTACTTCTGAAATTAAAGTTTTTATTGTTACTTTTAATTGTTTTTTCTCTCCCAATTTAGGTATCAGAAAGGACTTATGTAGGGGAAGATCCGCTTTAGCTTATCAATCAATACAGTTTACACTTTGTGGTTAGTTGAGAACCCTAAGACCAACTGCCCAGACTTTACCTTTTCTTCTAGGAACTACCTCTCTCTGCCCATATTGTAATCACCCTGGAGGTAGTTGGCATATTCTCACAAACCATCCCCACCCCTTGACCTCCAGTTGCAGAAAGTGAGTTAAATATTGTCACTTTAAAAATAAGGTCAATGAATCCTTTCCTGGGATTTCTGATCTTGAGACTAAGAGAGTTTTTCTCTCTCTATAAGCTGAACCTGCAATATATAAAATATAGGAGTAATGTCTGCCAGGTTATAGAAAAGTGTTCTACAGGTAGAGAGTAAGGAATCTAGTGCAAAGAGTGGAAATGGGAGACATGGTCAAAACATTCAATCAGTGAGTCCCAGCAATTCCTAAGGCTCAGCTGTACATGTCTTTCTAGCATGGGTTCTACTGGTTCCCACCAAGATCCCCTCAATCCTTTTTTACCAGTTCTGGGTGCTCATCTCTCAGATTCTTATGCTTTGCTGCTAATTGCTCATATCTGCAGTCTTTTTCAGAGAATTGTCTTTGGCCTCAGGCGCCTCCTGACCACTCAGATAGCTTGAGGAAAACACAGCTAAAGCTGATGATGCCTGCTATACTCAATGCTTGACTGATGTGATACAAACCTCACTTTTTTGCATAGATGAGCAACAAATGCTGAAGTAGAATGTACACTTCAGAGCTCCCTGGAGGACCAACATGAGTCTGAGCCTCACCTGAAATCATACTTTTGATGAACTTCCTCCCTGTCCTCTTTTACCCACTTCCTATTAGTTTTCACTGGAAACTATTTTTCATATATTACTTGCCTCCAAATCCCTGGCTCATGGTCTGCACCTGAAAGAATAAGGACTTAATAAGACACAGCTTTTCCATCTGTCTGTCTGCTCTCACTTTGTTCATGATCTTTCAGTAGATCCCTCTTTCACTTCAATTAATTTATATTGAGTTACTATCACTTGCTTCAAAGGAAATTTTAAGAACAGAAAATTCCACTAAAATAGTATAAACAGAGTTTAAAACAATCAACATGAAAAATGTGGGAGTAGCATTATTATGCAATTGATTAAATTATCTGCATCAACCTGCTGCAGGCTACAGCTAATGACAAAATACTAGTATCCAAATTTGGGCTATTTCAAATGTGCTATAATGGATTTTCACTTTAATATTGACATTGAACACCCTCTATTTATATCACAATATGTGGAAAGACATTCTGGCATATTTCATTTCCACAGAGAAGCATACCTTTGAAATTCAGATGATGTGTAAAATTTCATATATATGGAGTCACCATAAGATTGTATATAGAATATGCATAAGGTTGGGTGTGCTGGTATCCCTGCTTTATCCATTAATCAGAGAGTTGTGAAGAGTAAAACGGAGAATGCATGTGAATAACTAGTACATAGTGTGTGGTTAATAAATGTTCATTCTTCTATTCTTTTTCTCCTTTTATGATCATTTATTAAAATTATCTTTATATATGTATACATGTGTATATATATATATATATATACATATATGTGTGTGTGTATATATATACACATATATGTATATATGTGTGTATATATATATATGTATATACACATATATATACATATATATATGTATATACATATATATATATATACACACATATAACATATATATACTTGTTATCATCTTTAAAAAAGCAGGATATTTTTTCTTAACACAAATACGACCTGAAGTATGCAATTTCTATTCTTTTCCAGTTTTATTTTTCCCTCAATCATTAATACTTTCCACTTTCTTGTAAAAATTGGGGAAGTCATCTAAATATGCCAACATACTTGTTTGCCTTTCTCTTTAATTTCAACCAATCATTCTCAAACTTTAGCATACTTCAGAATCATCTGGAGGACTGATTGAAACTCAGATTGCTGGACCCTAACTCCAGAGTTTCTCCTTCTCTTCCTCCTTTTCTACCTACTCCTTTTTTTCCTTCCTTCTCTAAGTAAGAGTAGAATGTCTCCATTTTTTACTAAAGATATTAACATATTTATAGAACTGCTTATATAAAGGCTTTTGACTCATTAAATTATAATTACTGTAAAAATTACTACTTATACCATTCTGTCAATAATCATTTGCCGAGTGAGTGAATAAGCCAATTTCTTAACATCTTTGAAGCCATATATATACATATTTCTGCTTTTGGCTGCTTCACTAACATTGTAAGACATATGAAAAAACATTTGTTTTTATTTTTCTTCTTTCTGTATGAACTCTTCCATCATTTTTACAAAATTATTAGTGTAGTCAAGTTTTTCACAGGTGTTTCTGATACTCTGTCTTTCACATTGCCTTTCCTTAAACTCCTTAATATTTTCATGAATTTGAAAATATTTTGAATCAAATTTATTTTTATACTATTGAGTTTAGTTATAACCATTAAAGCTTTTTTAAGGTGGGTTAGAGAAAATAATTTTTAAAAGTAAAAATGTATCCCAAATCAGTCTTAACATGTTGTGTATTCCTTTTTTTTTTTTTTTTTTGCTTTTGATTTATTTTGAACATGTGTCTCTTTTTAGTTTAACAGAAAACAAATCCTGTAAGAAAATACAGGTAATAGGATTTGAGGCTGCAGTAAACTAGATGGAAGTATTTTGTGCTTGTAGGCTGCTAAAATAAACCTACACAGTCTTTAGCTCTACCCCTTTGTCCTGATTCAATTTGACAGCTATTTTTGGTATTAACTTTTATTCAGGAGCTTCCAGCTGGTAGCGGATACTCTCACCACATTCATGTCAAAACCATTTTTGAAGGATCTATCTCTAGGCTTTCACATCTGTGGATCCAGATAGTATTTTGGTTCTTGCAGTTTTGCTTCCTCTTCATCCAAATTTTTATAGCTTATATCAACAGATGTTAAAAACATTTTAATTATTTAATTGCATCCTAGAAATGGAAACAGATTGGAAATTATACACAGGTAGATGTGAGTTTGAATTTCAACTTCAGAGTTTATTAATTACATGACCTGGGTCAAATAACTCAAGCTCCCTGAAACTCTATCAATACAATAGATACATGACTCATTATATTGCTCTTGGGATTAAGCAAGTTGTAGTATATAAAATATTGAGCATAATACCTAGCCAAGTCATAAAGGATATTCCTCACCACAACCTGGACAGTCATAAGTGACTATCCTCTTCCTCTGCCTCATTTTCTTTAGGTTCTCATCTTCAATCTTGTTGTATATTCATCTGTATCCATGCAGTCTCATAATCAACATCAATTGTTGCTATGACTCCTTAATGTGCCCCTTACACCATTATGTTGACATAGCTCTTATAAATTCTTTTTGGCAAATTTTGTTATCATTGTGGTGGGTTTTTATTTCTCTGTATTTTATTTTATTTCTCTGTATAAGCTAAACAATAGGCATTCTATAATTAGGGGTCTTTACAAAAGATATGACATGAAAAAGAATATTTATTTGTAAAATTCCCATTTCAGAAATACCTGAGTAAAATATATGCCATTTGATTTAAAACAAAACAAATAAAAAATGTCAAATCAGCATGAAATTTTATCCAAACTGTTAAGAATAGAAAATATTTTTCTCACAGGCTTTACATAAAAATAAAACAAAGAAGAACAATGACAATCATTGTAATAGACTGTTGGCTGTTTATGTGAGTTTAGTTTGCTCTTATTCAAACTTTTGAATTAAATACTTATAGATCATTGATTTTCAGGTGCTCTTATTTACTAATGTAAGCACTTAAGACTATAAACTTCTGGACACCCATGGTTTTAGCCACATTCAACATACAATTTAATGCCATATATTCATTATCACACAGAGCAGAAGCTAGTACTAGGGTAGGAAAACTGTAAATGACGAATTGCTGGAGGCTTTGATCTGTGGGTTAAAAATTCTAAGAGGGCAGAATAATATGATGTGCCCCATGATTTTATGATTTCTACCTCCAGGAGCTCTACCAGGTTCCTACAGGGAATATTGAAGAAAAATCCCCTCATGTTTCCAACAAGGAGCAAGGTAAAAGTAACCATTTTGAAATGTGCCCGAGGATTTTGTTCTTCTTAACAAGGCCTGCCCTCAGGAGAAATTATAAGGCCCGCCCTCAGGACCTAACCTGTGTGGGGATAGGGAAATACCCAATTCTAGCCCCCTCTAGCCATTCTATCCCACCTAAGACTGAGAGTTTATCATAGGATTATAAAATGTTATCCCTTCTCATATATATCACCACTACATTATTACAGACTAATTTACTACAGTTTATTTTAATCATAACATCACATTCATCTTTCAAATATAATTACAAAGCCTACTAAAAGGTAGAAAAAATAGTTTGAAGAGACTGTACAAGCATGAGAACTAGACGCAGATATGGATGTTGGAATTATCAGATCAGAATTAAAGAAAAACTGAATACTATGCTGAAGGCTTTAATTTAAAAATTAGACAACATTCAAGGACGGATAGAAAATGAAAGCATAGGGATGGATGGAGTGCTTGGGTAGCTCAATCGGTTAAACGTTTGACCTTATCAGGTCATGATCTTGTGGTCCCTGAGTTCGAGCCCTGCGTCGGGCTCTGTGTTGACAGCTCAGAACCTGGAGCTACTTTGGATTTTGTGTCTCCTTCCCTCTCTGCCCCTCCCCTGCTTATTCTCTCTTCTTTCTCTCTCTCTCTCTCTCTCTCTCTCTCTCTCTCTCTCTCTGTCTCTTTCTCTCAAAAATAAATAGACATTAGAAATTTTTTAAAAAAGCATAGAAATGGAAATTCTAGGAAAGAATCAAAAATAAATTCTAGATATCATAAGCCCTGCCAACAGAAATGAAGAATGCCTTTGATGGTCTCATTAGTATGCTGAACATGGCTGAAGAAAGAATCTTTGAGCTTGAGGATGTAACAATAGAAATTTCTGAAACTGAAAAACAGGAAAAAAAAAAAAACTGAACAAAAAACCAAGCAGCAACAACAAAACCCAGAACAGAATATCTAAGAACAGGGAGACACCTACAAATGGTTTAACATTAATCGAGTGGAAAAATTAGAAGTAAAGAAAGAGAGAAGCAATACGTGAAGCAATAATGACTGGGATTTTCTTGAATTAATGTCAAATATCAAATCATAGATCCAGGCAGCACAGAGAACACCAACCAAGATAAATGTCCAAAAAAGAAATAATTAGGCATATTATATTCAAACTTCAGAAAATTAAAGATACAGAAAGAAATCTTGAAAAAAAAAAGCCAGAGGGATGAGGAAAACCAATCATTATAGAACAGTGAAGATAAGCATTATATCTAAATTCTCAGAAACCATGCAAATAAGAGTGGAGTGAAGTATTTAAAGTGTTGAGCTAAAACCCCGAAAACCTAGCATTTTGTACACTATGAAATAATCTTTTAAGTGAAAAGTAAAGGACTTCTGGGGATGATGGTAGAGTAGGAGGATCAAAGGCTCACCTCATCCCAAGCATACAACTAAATGACACCCACGGTCAATATAAATAACCCAGAAAATGACCCTCACCTGGCAGAACAGACTCTCCACATCTGAATGTACAAAAGAGGTCACATCAAAGAGGATGGAAGGGCAGAGATGCAGTCCTAAGCTAAATGGACCTGTAGGACTGTCTGCAGGAGGGTGGGATGCCATGGGGGCAGAAAGGGGTAAAACAGAGCCTCATAGCAGTCACCCCAGGCACATGGAAACTGCATTAGGGAAGACAAATCCCCATAACATTTGACTTTGAAAACTAGAATGGTTTGAATTTCTTGTGTTTTTACAATACATGGGGCTTAACACCTGGAACTTTTAAAAAGAGTAGGCTGGTTCTGGGAGAGTTGGGATTGCAAGAGAAAAGTGAATCCCTGCCCTTAAAGAAACAGCACAACAAACAGCCCTGCTGAGACACAGCATAGAAGCAGCAGTTTAAAGAAAAGTTTGGGATATAAAGAGAGAAGAGAGGGAGAAATGAAGCTTTCAAAAAAATGCCTGGAATATACTGGAGGGAGATTTGTTTACTAATCTCAGAGCATGTGGTGGAGGGGCAAGTATCCTTGGGAGACTTTTCCAAGAAGACCTACCAGGCACCATTCCCCCAACCCCCACTTCCCAAGCCTAGACACACAAACACCTGCAGGAATGGGCATAGTGCCAACACTCCCTCCCTAACTGCTAACGGTGCATCCTGCCCCCATGTTCTCCTGCAGTCACACTTCATCCAGCCAGGCCTCAGTTCCAAATCCCCTCCCAAAGCAGACCTTTGCAAACCTTACTAAAACCACATGGCCCACCCCAGGTGCTTCTGCAGATCTGCCTCTTCCAACCCAGCCTGGCATGGTCCTGGGCAGCTGCAGGTCCCCTCTTACAGCATGGACCTTGCTGGCATCACAAGCCTCCTCCCATGTGCTCTCCTGCAGACTTGCCTTCTCCAATATGCTCTTAGCCAGATCCCACCCAAAGTGGTGCCACAAGCCTGATAGTGTGCAAGTAGCTCCAACAGGGGCACGCTCCACTCCAAAGTGGCTTCTGCCCCAGAGAGAGGGGAAGATAACCACACACACCAGTCAGACAGCTGCCCAAGCAGTGAGCTCAGGACAGACATCTGGTCTGACTGCGGGTCCTGTCCACCAATGAAAGCTCCTTAGAGGACAACACAGGGAAAGTGTCCTGCAGTTTGGTTCTACTGCGTCTCTGGCAAATGCCTGTTCTGACAGAACATATGCACAAGGTAGCCCCAGACTGACCCACTAACAACATAAGAACAAATTCTGTACACAACAGGCAAAGAGCCATCACAGATGACTGGACTGAAGGTAAAAATGGCTCAGCCATAACAGTAGGGTGCACACAACACACAGGAGACATCCCTGAAGTGCCAGGTTCTGGTAAATAGGGGCTGTTGCACTGTAGGGAACTAAAGGATCTCTGCTTTATAAGGCCAGTATTTTCAAAATGAAGTGACACAGCTGATTTGCTAACACACACAGATAGACAAGTTAGACAAAATGAGGAGACAGAAGAATATGTCCCAAATGAAAGAACAGAACAAAGTCAAAGCAAGACACCTAAATGAGATGGAGATAAGTAATATGTCTGATAGAGAATTTAAAGTAAGGGTCATAAAGACACTGGACTTGAGAAAAGAGTGTATGAACTCAGTGAGATCCTTAACAAAAAGATATAAAACATAAAACATAAGAAAGAACCAATCAGAGATGAAGAAGTCAATAATTGAAAGTAAAAATACGTTAGAATAGATAGAGGACTAGATGAAGGAGAACAGATTAGTGATCTGGAGGATAGAGTAGTAGAAGCCATCAAGCTGAACAATGATCTGAACTACAGAGAACAGACTGAGGGTCGCTAGAAGGGTGGAGGGTGGGGAAATAGGCTAGATGGGGGATGGGTACTAAGAAGGGCACTTGTTAGAAGGGTACTAAGGAGGGTACTTACATATAATGCTGTGTGTTATATGTAAGTGATGAATCACTAAATTCTACATCTGAAACCAATTTTACCATATCTGTTAACTAACTAGAATTTAAATAAAAAGTTAAAAAAAGAAACACTCGTCTACTTTGCCCAGTGTGTTAGAAGATTTACCTATATAATCATAATATTATGTTCTAATTTTAATGTCTGTGTATTAATAAGGGTATTTACTAATAAAAATATAAAGGAATGGAGAAAGATAGAGCATGCTGATGTTAACAATAATACTATTTCTAAAATATGCAAATTATAATAACAAAAATGTGACTAAGTGAGGGTTTAGTATTTAGCATACAGTTATAGGCTTAATTGTGTTCCTCCTCAAACTCCATGCCCACCAAATTCATATGCTGAAGTCCTAACCTCACTGCAGAATGTGACCTTTATTGGAGGTAAGGCCTTACAGTGGTAATTATAGTAAAATGGAGTAAATATGACTTTATTCAATAAGACTGATGGTATTTACAAGAAGAGATTTGGACACAGACAGATACAGAGGGAAAAGGATGGGAAGACATTGGTGGAA
This sequence comes from Panthera pardus, assembly GCF_024362965.1. NCBI lineage: Eukaryota > Metazoa > Chordata > Mammalia > Carnivora > Felidae > Panthera > Panthera pardus. Next base: position 80,345,451 of record NW_026526677.1, on the reverse strand, counting down.
GACACCCATCTACAAGCCCAAGAAAGTCCAGGAACAGTTTTTTCCCCCTCATGATTCTTAGAAGGAAACAACTCTGTCATCACCTTGATTTCATATTTTTAGCCTACAAAATTGTAAGAAAATAAATTTCTGTGTTTAAGCCATGCAGTCTGTGGTGTTTGGCTACAGCAATGCTAGCAAACTAATAGACATACAAAGTGCATTTCAATAGTAGTTTAATTTCCTGGCTTATATTATATTTTAAAATATATATACAATTTAGGGGCAACTGGGTGGCTCAGTTTGTTGACTATCCAACTCTTGATTCCAGTTCAGATCATGATTCCAGGGTCATAGGACTGAGCCCTGTGTCAGGAACTGCACTGAGTGCACTGAGTGTGGAGCCTCCTTGGGATTCTTTCTCTCCTTCTCTCTCTTTCTCCCTCTTGTCCCCCCCACTCATGCTCTCTCTCTCTCTCGAAAATAAATTTTAAAGGATGTATACCATTTAATATTTTAAATATTCAACCAGTAATCACACACACACACATACACGCTCTATAATGATAATGATAGAGATGATGATAGTGATGGTAATGGTAATGATGACTGCTTATAGTATCACAGGCAGTGTTCTAAAGGCATACATTCACTAATTTATTTAATCTTCAAAATTAATATCATTTTAATTTTGCTTTATGTCAAATTTTGCAGTTCATATTACAGAAGAAAATATGAGACACAGAAAGATGATGAAACTTTTCTAAAGTCCCAAAAGTAGTGTTCGAATCAAGGAAGCCAAGATTTCACAGCCCACATAGTCTATGTATGTGCATCTATATTTTAAGATTGATATGTATTAACATATATGTTATATGTATTGCATATATTTATGTAATATGTAATATATACTACATGTAAATCATAAAATATAGATGCACATACATTTAAATATAGACAAATGTCATTATATTATACAGAATTATATTGCATCGTTTTGTTTTTACCATGTTATAAAGATATTTCCCTATCAACACATTAAATTTTGCCTTATTTCTAAAATGTTGCTTAGGGGGAGTTCCGGAAGATGGCGGCATAGGAGGACACTGGGCTCACCGCGCGTCCTGCTGATCACTTAGATTCCACCTACACCTGCCTAAATAACCCAGAAAACCGCCAGAGGATTAGCAGAACGGAGTCTCCGGAGCCAAACGCAGACGATAGGCCCACGGAAGAGGGTAGGAAGGGCAGCAAGGCGGTGCGCGCTCCACGGACTGGCGGGAGGGAGCAGGGGCAGAGGGGCGGCTCGCCGGCCAAGCAGAGCCCCCGAGTCTGGCTGGCAACAGCGGAGGGGCCGGACGAACTGTGTTCCCACAGCAAGCGCGACTTAGCGTCTGGGAGGTCATAAGTTAACAGCTCTGCTCAGAAAGCTGGAAGGCTGGAGGACAAAGGGAGGGAGAGCTGCTGAGCCCCCGGACGGCAGAGCTCAGCTTGGTGGGGAATAAAGGCGCTCACCAGCGCCATCTCCCCCACCCATTCCCCAGCCAAAATCCCAAAGAGAACCAGTGCCTGCCAGGGAACTTGCTCGCTCCGCGCAAACACCCAACTCTGTGCTTCTGTGGAGCCAAACCTCCGGCAGCGGATCTGATTCCCTCTCGCTGCCACAGGGCCCCTCCTGAAGTGGATCACCTAAGGAGAAGCGAGCTAAGCCTGCCCCTCCTGCCCCTGTGCACCTTGCCTACCCACCCTAGCTAATAAGCCAGATCCCCAGCACCACAAGCCTGGCAGTGGGCAAGTAGCCCAGATGGGCCATGCCACCCCACAGTGAATCCCGCCCCTAGGAGAGGGGAAGAGAAGGCACACACCAGTCTGACTGTGGCCCCAGCGGTGGGCTGGGGGCAGACATCAGGTCGGTCTGCGGCCCCACCCACCAACTCCAGTTATACAAAACAGCACAGGGGAAGTGCCCTGCAGGTCCTCACCACTCCAGGGACTATCCAAAATGACCAAACGGAAGAATTCCCCTCAGAAGAATCTCCAGGAAATAACAACAGCTAATGAACTGATCAAAAAGGATTTAAATAATATAACAGAAAGTGAATTTAGAATAATAGTCATCAAATTAATCTCTGGGCTTGAAAACAGCATACAGGACAGCAGAGAATCTATTGCCACAGAGATCAAGGGACTAAGGAACAGTCACGAGGAGCTGAAAAACGCTTTAAACGAAATGCAAAACAAAATGGAAACCACTACGGCTCGGATTGAAGAGACAGAGGAGAGAATAGGTGAACTAGAAGATAAAGTTATGGAGAAAGAGGAAGCTGAAAGAAAGAGAGATAAAAAAATCCAGGAGTATGAGGGGAAAATTAGAGAACTAAGTGATACACTAAAAAGAAATAATATACGCATAATTGGTATCCCAGAGGAGGAAGAGAGAGGGAAAGGTGCTGAACGGGTACTTGAAGAAATTATAGCTGAGAACTTCCCTGAACTGGGGAAGGAAAAAGGCATTGAAATTACAAGAGGCACAGAGAACTCCCTTCAGACGTAACTTGAATCGATTTTCTGCACGACATATCATAGTGAAACTGGCAAAATACAAGGATAAAGAGAAAATTCTGAAAGCAGCAAGGGATAAACATGCCCTCACATATAAAGGGAGACCTATAAGACTCGTGACCTATCTCTCTACTGAAACTTGGCAGGCCAGAAAGGCTTGTCACGATATCTACAGTGTGCTAAACAGAAAAAATATGCAGCCGAGAATCCTTTATCCAGCAAGTCTGTCATTTAGAATAGAAGGAGAGATAAAGGTCTTCCCAAACAAACAAAAACTGAAGGAATTTGTCACCACGAAACCAGCCCTACAAGAGATCCTAAGGGGGATCCTGTGAGACAAAGTACCAGAGACATCACTACAAGCATAAAACATACAGACATCACAATGACTCTAAACCCGTATCTTTCTATAATAACACTGAATGTAAATGGATTAAATGCGCCAACCAAAAGACATAGGGTATCAGAATGGATAAAAAAACAAGACCCATCTATTTGCTGTCTACAAGAGACTCATTTTAGATCTGAGGACACCTTTAGATTGAGAGTGAGGGGATGGAGAACTATTTATCATGCTACTGGAAGCCAAAAGAAAGCTGGAGTAGCCATATTTATATCAGACAAACTAGACTTTAAATTAAAAGCTGTAACAAGAGATGAAGAAGGGCATTATATGATAATTACACGGTCTATCCATCAGGAAGAGCTAACAATTATAAATGTCTATGCGCCAAATACCGGAGCCCCCAGATATATAAAACAATTACTCATAAACATAAGCAACCTTATTGATAAGAATGTGGTCATTGCAGGGGACTTTAACACCCCACTTACAGAAATGGATAGATCATCTAGACACACAGTCAATAAAGAAACAAGGGCCCTGAATGATACATTGGATCAGATGGACTTGACAGATCTATTTAGAACTCTGCATCCCAAAGCAACAGAATATACTTTCTTCTCAAGTGCACATGGAACATTCTCCAAGATAGATCATATACTGGGTCACAAAACAGCCCTTCATAAGTTTACAAGAATTGAAATTATACCATGCATACTTTCAGACCACAATGCTATGAAGCTTGAAATCAACCACAGGAAAAAGTCTGGAAAACCTCCAAAAGCATGGAGGTTAAAGAACACCCTACTAACGAATGAGTGGGTCAACCAGGCAATTAGAGAAGAAATTAAAACATATATGGAAACAAACGAAAATGAAAATACAACAATCCAAACGCTTTGGGACGCAGCGAAGGCAGTCCTGAGAGGAAAATACATTGCAATCCAGGCCTATCTCAAGAAACAAGAAAAATCCCAAATACAAAATCTAACAGCACACCTAAAGGAAATAGAAGCAGAACAGCAAAGGCAGCCTAAACCCAGCAGAAGAAGAGAAATCATAAAGATCAGAGCAGAAATAAACAATATAGAATCTAAAAAAACTGTAGAGCAGATCAATGAAACCAAGAGTTGGTGTTTTGAAAAAATAAACAAAATTGACAAACCTCTAGCCAGGTTTCTCAAAAAGAAAAGGCAGATGACCCAAATAGACAAAATCATGAATGAAAATGGAATGATTACAACCAATCCCTCAGAGATACAAACAATTATCAGGGAATACTATGAAAAATTATATGCCAACAAATTGGACAACCTGGAAGAAATGGACAAATTCCTAAACACCCACACTCTTCCAAAACTCAATCAGGAGGAAATAGAAAGCTTAAACAGACCCATAACCAGCTAAGAAATTGAATCGTTTATCAAAAATCTCCCAACAAATAAGAGTCCAGGACCAGATGGCTTCCCAGGGGAGTTCTACCAGACGTTTAAAGCAGAGATAATGCCTATCCTTCTCAAGCTATTCCAAGAAATAGAAAGGGAAGGAAAACTTCCAGACTCATTCTATGAAGCCAGTATTACTTTGATTCCTAAACCAGACAGAGACCCAGTAAAAAAAGAGAACTACAGGCCAATATCTCTGTTGAATATGGATGCAAAAATTCTCAATAAGATACTAGCAAATCGAATTCAACAGCATATAAAAAGAATTATTCACCATGATCAAGTGGGATTCATTCCTGGGATGCAGGGCTGGTTCAACATTCGCAAATCGATCAACGTGATACATCACGTTAACAAAAAAAAAAAAGAGAAGAACCATATGATCCTGTCAATCGATGCAGAAAAGGCCTTTGACAAAATCCAGCACCGTTTCTTAATAAAAACCCTCGAGAAAGTCGGGATAGAAGGAACATACTTAAAGATCATAAAAGCCATTTATGAAAAGCCCACAGCTAACATCATCCTCAATGGGGAAAAACTGAGAGCTTTTTCCCTGAGATCAGGAACACGACAGGGATGCCCACTCTCACCGCTGTTGTTTAATATAGTGCTGGAAGTTCTAGCATCAGCAATCAGACAACAAAAGGAAATCAAAGGCATCAAAATTACCAAAGATGAAGTCAAGCTTTCGCTTTTTGCAGATGACATGATATTATACGTGGAAAATCCGATAGACTCCACCAAAAGTCTGCTAGAACTGATACATGAATTCAGCAAAGTTGCAGGATACAAAATCAATGTACAGAAATCAGTTGCATTCTTATACACTAACAATGAAGCAACAGAAAGGCAAATAAAGAAACTGATCCCATTCACAATTGCACCAAGAAGCATAAAATACCTAGGAATAAATCTAACCAAAGATGTAAAAGATCTGTATGCTGAAAACTATAGAAAGCTTATGCAGGTAATTGAAGAAGATATAAAGAAATGGAAAGACATTCCCTGCTCATGGATTGGAAGAATAAATATTGTCAAAATGTCAATACTACCCAAAGCTATCTACACATTCAATGCAATCCCAATCAAAATTGCACCAGCATTCTTCTCGAAACTAGAACAAGCAATCCTAAAATTCATATGGAACCACAAAAGGCCCCGAATAGCCAAAGTAATTTTGAAGAAGAAGACCAAAGCAGGAGGCATCACAATCCCAGACTTTAGCCTCTACTACAAAGCTGTCATCATCAAGACAGCATGGTATTGGCATAAAAACAGACACATAGACCAATGGAATAGATTAGAAACCCCAGAACTAGACCCACAAACATATGGCCAACTCATCTTTGACAAAGCAGGAAAGAACATCCAATGGAAAAAAGACAGTCTCTTTAACAAATGGTGCTGGGAGAACTGGACAGCAACATGCAGAAGGTTGAAACTAGACCACTTTCTCACACCATTCACAAAAATAAACTCAAAATGGATAAAGGACCTGAATGTGAGACAGGAAACCATCAAAACCTTAGAGGAGAAAGCAGGAAAAGACCTCACTGACCTCAGCCGTAGCAATCTCTTACTCGGCACATCCCCAAAGGCAAGGGAATTAAAAGCAAAAGTGAATTACTGGGACCTTATGAAGATAAAAAGCTTCTGCACAGCAAAGGAAACAACCAACAAAACTAAAAGGCAACCAACGGAATGGGAAAAGATATTTGCAAATGACACATCGGACAAAGGGCTAGTATCCAAAATCTATAAAGAACTCATCAAACTCCACACCCGAAAAACAAATAACCCAGTGAAGAGATGGGCAGAAAACATGAATAGACACTTCTCTAAAGAAGACATCCGGATGGCCAACAGGCACATGAAAAGATGTTCAACGTCGCTCCTTATCAGGGAAATACAAATCAAAACCACACTCAGATACCACCTCATGCCAGTCAGAGTGGCCAAAATGAAGAAATCAGGAGACTATAGATGCTGGAGAGGATGTGGAGAAACAGGAACCCTCTTGCCCTGTTGGTGGGAATGCAAATTGGTGTAGCCACTCTGGAAAGCAGTGTGGAGGTTCCTCAGAAAATTAAAAATAGACCTACCCTATGACCCAGCAATAGCACTGCTAGGAATTTACCCAAGGGATACAGGAGTACTGATGCATAGGGGCACTTGTACCCTAATGTTTATAATAGCACTCTCAACAATAGCCAAATTATGGAAAGAGCCTAAATGTCCATCAACTGATGAATGGATAAAGAAATTGTGGTTTATATACACAATGGAATACTACGTGGCAATGAGAAAGAATGAAATATGGCCTTTTGTAGCAACGTGGATGGAACTGGAGAGTGTGATGCTAAGTGAAATAAGCCATACAGAGAAAGACAGATACCATATGGTTTCACTCTTATGTGGATCCTGAGAAACATAACAGAAACCCATGGGGGAGGGGAAGGAAAAAAAAAAAAAAGAGGTTAGAGTGGGAGAGAGCCAAAGCATAAGAGACTGTTGAAAACTGAGAACAAACTGAGGGTTGATGGGGGGTGGGAGGGAGGGCAGGGTGGGTGATGGTATTGAGGAGGACACCTTTTGTGATGAGCACTGGGTGTTGTATGGAAACCAATTTGACAGTAAATTTCATATATTAAAAAATAAAAAAAAAATTAAAAAAATAATTAAAAAAAATAAAAAATAAAATAAAATGTTGCTTAGTATTTTATCATTTATATGTATCATATTTCATTTAAACCTTCTCCAAACTAAGGGTCATTTATGTTGATTTCAGCTTTTTTTTGTATCCTATTACAATAAATTTTGTAATGATCAACATGGAATGTATCACCTTTCCTCCCTGCTTTATTGAGTTTCTCTGTGGAAAATATTAATAGCAGTGCAATTGCCGGGTGAAGGGTATGTGCGTAAAAGATTTGGATAGGTACTGCCAAATCTCTGTTTAAAATCTTGAAGCAATTTAAAATTCTTCCACAGCACAAGACAGTGTCTTTTCCCAAGGTGAAGACTTTCAAATATTAAGTTAAGATGATTTTTTCCTACAAAAAACAGATTTAAGTAGTTATTTGGATTACATAAAACCTGTTTTTGAGAAGCACACTAAAATAAACAACTTCAGGTTCTTGTTGATTGCTTACAGTAACCTTATTATCAGAAGATTGTGTTATAATTATTGTTATGTTAAATGCTTTTCTCCCTTTCTTGATTATGGTAAGAAAAATATAGCCCTCATCCCCTTTCTTCATATGGCAAGTTAGCTCCAATATAACCTATAACTAAATCAAATTCATAATCATGTCTCCTTTCTAGTGTTATTATATCCCTTTGTAAGGGTAATTTTAATATGGATACAGATCTTCATTTTCTCCAGGAAATGTATTTTGGCAGCATATTCTAATATCTTGACCCATCATACATTTACACATTGATTTAATCTTTTTTGTATTCATAACCTTGATCCCAATTACTTCTTTCAGGATTCCTTATTATTGCCAAGGCACACATTGAATTCTGTTGGCCTCATTAGCATAATATTCCTTCCCTTTGGAATCCCAAGTCTCATTTTGTTTGGATGTGCATATTTGCATATGTGTGCCTGATGGTGTTTTCTTAGGAACTGTAGAATTTTCATGAAAATGTAACAAACTCAGCTATAAATGCAAGTCTGTAAGACTGACAAACTGCATTTGAATTGTATTCAAGTTAGTGGATGAAAACATAAGTAGCGACATTTTTGAAGCAATGGTCTATATTCAAAACTATTGTTTAACAATCCATGTGATAAAAAGTAGGAATAATCCACAGCTTCATGTGATCACTTTGTATCATTTCTAGTTGACTGAAGGTTATAGATAGTAGAGCTGCCAATAATAGACTAGCTTAGACCCTACTTATTTCCGTGAGGATTTATTACATACTTATTTTGTGGAAGGTCTCTGAAAAAATTTGAGTAAATTTAAACCAGGAGCCAGAGTGTTCCTGTCTTTCTTCCATCAGGGCTCTTACTACCAGATTATATGCACAGGGAATAAGTCTGTTATAGATGCTAAACTTGAAATATATCCATCAAATTCACACACAATGAAGGGAGACATCAAATAATAAGTCTATATTATACACTTATTTTTGATCCAATTCAGTCTGTACTAAGAAAGAAAAGGAACAGTCCAGCAATCTATTGTATGCATATTTATTGAAATCTTCCTCAGTAAATGGGCAGCAGGCACTATTCTTGATGCTAGGAATTCAGTGGTAAAAAAATTTTGGGCTTACATGATGATATGGGGAAGACAAACAAAAAATTAAAAATAAAATGTTGGGCTGCCTGAGTGACTCAGTCGGTTAAGTGTCTGACTTTGGCTCAGGTCATGATCTCACAGTCGTGTGTTCAAGTCCTTTGTTGAGCTCTGTGCTGACAGCTCAGAGCCTGGAGCCTGCTTCGAATTCTGTGTGTCTCTATCTGCCCCTACCTGCTCATGCTTTGGCGGTCTGTCTGTCTCTCTCTCTCTCTCTCAAAAAAATAAATAAATAAATAAATAAATAAATAAATAAATAAATAAATCATTAAAAAATAAAAATAAATAAATAAAATGTCAAGTGGAGACATATTCTGTGGAGAAAAGTATTGCAGGGATACAGAGTGAGGAGTATGGGGCTTGCTGCATTTTATAGGGTGGTCAGGTATGTCCTTCTTGATGAGCTTATATTTGAGGATGGATGGAAAGGCAGTACAGGTACCTATCACATGCATTTCTTTCCTCAGAAAGACCTGTTTCACCAGGGAAAAGCATGCACATGGAGTCTTTAAAATTTTTTTTTAACATTTATTTATTATTGAGAGACAGAGACAGACAGAGCATAAGCATGGGATGGGCAAAGAGAGGGGGAGACACAGAATCTGAAGCAGGCTCCAGGCTCCGAGCTGTCAGCATAGAGCCCAGTGCAGGGCCTGAACTCACAAACCGTGAGATCATGACCTGAGCCGAAGTCGGACGCTTCACCAACTGAGCCACCCAGGCACCCTGAGCATGGAGACTTTAGAATAATAGTATGCTTTGAGAGTTAAGGAGCAGCAAAAAGTCTGAACTGTACTCCAGTACAGCAGGCAAGAGAGAGAGTAGTACATGAAGAAGTTGGAGAAGCAGTGAGTGGGATCATGTAGGGCCTTGTCGTGGACAGATACTATAGTGGTCTCCATATTTGTTTCCTGTATAATCCCCTCCCTTGAGTGTGAGCAGGACCTGTCTTTGCTTCTCTCTATGGCAAAAGCTGCAAAAGAAGATGGCAAAGATCGGATGTCACTCTCCTTACAACAGTGCCATTTTATGTTTATATACACACTAGACAAACACATTGGAGGTTCTCCTCCACTGTTAACTTTGAAGAAATAAGCCTGTCATATTCTAAGAGGGTCTCCAGACAGGCTCACATGGCAAGGGATTGTGAGTGACCTCTACAGGAACACAAAGTAATCTGCTTCTGACAAGAAGGAAGAAAACAAAGGCCTTTGTCTCCAACCACCAACAAACTAAGGTAAATTCTGTCAACAACCTGAGGGAGTATGGAAGCAGAAATTTCCCCAAACCACTGATAAGACTGTTTCTGCTCAGTACCATGGTTTCAGGCAGGTGAGATCTGAAACAGAGAACCCAGATAAGCTATGTCCAGATGCATGGTCTATGGAAATTGTGAGATAGTAAATGTGTGTGGTTTTAAGCTTCCTAAATTGACACAGCAATAGAAAATTGATACAGGTACAGGCCTTGTGGGGCATTATAACGAATTTGTGTGTCACTGCTTTACTCAGAGTATGATGGAAATATTGGAAGTTTCGGAGCACTGATGTGTCATGATCTGACCTGCATGTTGAAAGGATTACCCTGGCTGTTGTGTTGGAAAAAGACGGTAGAGGAAGGGGCAAGGGTAGAGATGGAACAATTTAGAAGATATTGCAATAATCTAAGCATGAGATTCTGTTGGTTTAGGCTTGAGTGGTAGCATTGGAGGTGATGTAAAGTGTTTTGATTATAAATTGGTTTTTGAAAGTAGAGCTGTTGGTTTCAGATACATGATTATGAAAGAAGAATCAGGAATGCTTCCAAGGTTTTTGACCTGAACAATTACAGGTTTCAATTACCATTGGATATGATAGATAATCTTAAAAATTATATTAATAATCTATTCCCTAAAAGTGAGTAGTATGAAATCCATAAATAAACAGGTAATATCTCTCCTTTCCAATGTTCCAGTTCTTTCATAAGAGAAAATATTGTGGGAATAAGATTGAAAATAGTCCAAGAGGTTATTGAAGTACTCCAGTTCTCAGTTAGCCTCATTTGTTACTGTTTACCTAACACTCAGTATCTGTAGGTTGCATCAGGAGCCTAAATATCCAAGGCTCCTTACCTATGTTACCTAGTCTTGCACACTGCTAAGTAAAACTGGTAGATTGTAATACAAATCAAGAAATGTCATAGCTGTTACTCAATTTTTATCAAGTGATTATTTTATGTTTGATATAAACCTCCCTGCTTCAGTCTCTCCAAAAAAACAAACAAAAAGAAACTTATATCAAAAAGTTAATGTGCATTCTTACAATTTATTAAAACAATTAGATGTTTATCAAGGGTTTTAATAATCAAAACAATACAATAAAATTTCTGCAGACAGGAAAGTCTTGATATTAGGTATTCTGCAGACTCTTATAATAGAACATAAACAGTAACAAGAATTCAAATCACTATACCTATTTCTAACATGAAAAATTATAATTTTTGCCACTGAAAACATAAAATTATTGTATGAATTCAGATACTTTCGCAAGAATACCTGAAAGACATTGAATTAGTGTAGTTTTTACATCTGTGTATAAATACCACCACTTAATGACATCCATGACAATGATGGATTTTATTCAGACAAGATTCAAATTTAAGAGAAACAATGAAGAAAACTGCTTTCAAACTTTGCAAGAAAAATGGCTAATTACAAACAACAAGAATTATATCTGATAAATCAAGGACATTCTCTTATCAAGGGAGTAAAAATTGCCATAATCATTTTAATGTGTTATTTATTCTACTTACCAAACACCAAATTCCTCACTCAAAGTAGTATCTTTTAAAAATTCTGACATTTTTCCTTGGATTGTAGGTAATTTTTTAAGCATAATAAAATATTTTGTGGAAAGTTTCACTATGAAAAATAAATATAAAGTCTTTTTTTTAACAAATACATTCATTGTAGATATACTCAAAATATAAATTATGGGTGACACTAAATAAAGAGAAGCTATATTTTTATTGGTTTACATTAATGCAAATCCATTATTACTTTATAAAATTCTAAGCTTAAAGCTGATATAACCATTGGGTCAGATCTTCATGTATGGGAATAGCATTTTGTTACTAGTTTTTACTGAAACAATTCTCCAAACAACTTTGTATATAATTAGAGATCCCTGAAACAAGTATGATATTTGATTTCAGGGAATTTCCTCAACATGACAGATTCTCCATATTCCCTATAATTTTCAAGATGGAAATGCAGATTTTATTGTTACAGCTGCTTCTGCTGCAGCTGCAGCCAGTTTTGTATATATTGTAGAGAAATAGAAGAATACTCTCCAGTCATAGTTCAAAAAGGAGCTCCTATAGTGCTAGGGGGAAAAAAAAGAAAGAAAAGAAAAAAAGATGGGATACACTGTCTTCCTGTAAAAGCTCTCATTTATCCATTGAAGAAATGGACACCAACAGTATGATGAATCTGCTAATGAATATACCTATACAATATGTTTTGGGTGACATAATGAGGGTGATTACATCTGGAAGGTTGAATTAAAAGAGAGGTGAGTTAGAAAACTAATTCATCCTGAAGAGCTCAGGATGACTCTTGAGTATGTGAGGTCTGGGCTTAGTAGTGAAGGATAAGTAAGTATGAGCTATTTGATTAGCTATCTAGGAAGGAGGGAAAGAAAGAATAATGGAATGGAGATCAGAAACAACCCAGAGTTTGTGGTGATATATAAGCAATTCTTTGTGTTAGCAAATATAATGTAAAGTACAACATGTGGAAGCGAGAGAAGACTGAAGAAGTAAAACAATGGTCCTATAATAAAGAATCTTACTTGCCATTATAAGAACTTGAATTTCAGAAAGAAATAAGAGACTGAAACATTTTAAGCAAGAATGAGATGCTTTTATTTTAGTTAGAAGACAGCTTTTAAAGGGTTAAATCTTTTTTTAGGTATTATATTCTTTTTTTTAATGTTTCAAGTTTTTATTTACATTCTAGTTAGTTAACATGGTGTAATATTAGTTTCAGGAGTAGAATTTAATTATTCATCACTTACATATCACACCCAGTGCTCATCACAACTGGTGCCCTCCTTAACCCATCACCCATTTAGCCCATCCCCAACCCACCACACCTCCAGCAACCCTCAGTTTGTTTTCTGTAGTTCAGAGTCTCTTTTATGGCTTACCTCCCTCTTTCTCTTTTTTTTTTCTTCATCTTGTGTTTATCTGTTTTGTTTCTTAAATTCTACATATGCATGGAATCATATGACATTTGTCTTTCTCTGACTGACTTATTTCACTTAGCCTAATACAATCTAGCTCCATCAATGTCCTTGCAGATAGCAAGCTTTCATTCTTTTTGATGGCCGAGTAATAGTCCATTGTATATATCTACCACATTTTCTTTATCCATTCATGGAATGCATAGACATTGGGGCTCTTTCCATAGTTTGGCTATTGTTGATAATGCCACTATAAACATTGGAGTGCATGTTCCCCATTTGAATCTGTATTTTTGTATCCTTTGGGTAAATACCCAGTGGCAAATTGCTAGGTCATAGGGTAATTCTTTTTCTTTTAACTTTTGAGGAATCTCCATAGTGTTTTTCAGAGTGGCTGCCCCAGTTTGCATTTCCACCAACAGTGTAAGAGAAGGTTCCCCTTTCTCTGCATCCTCCTCAACATGAGTTGTTTCCTGTATTGTTAATTTTAGACATTCTGACAGGGGTGAGGTGGTATCTCATTGTGGTTTTGGTTTGTATTACCCAGAAGATGAGTGATTTGAGCATGTTTTCATGTATGTGTTGGCTATCTGTATGTCTTCTTTGGAAAAATTTCATTCATGTCTTCTACCCATTTCTTAAGTAGATTATTTAATTTTGAGGTGTTGAGCTTTAGAAGTTCTTTATAGATTTTAGATACTAGCTCTTTATCTCAGATGTCATTTCAAATATCTTCTCCCATTCCAAAGGTTGCCTTTTAGTTTTGTTATTTCTTTCATTGTGCAGAAGTTTCTTATCTTGATGAAATCCCAATAGTTCATGTTTGCTTTTGTTTCCCTTGTCTCTCAAGACATATTTAGTAAAATGTTGCTATGGCCAAGGTCAAAGATTGTATTCTCCTCTAGGATTTTGATGGTTTCCTGTCTCACATTTAGGTCTTTCATCCATTTTGAATTTATTTTTTTATATGCTGTAAAAAAGTGGTCCAGTTTCATTCTTCTGCATGTTGCTGTCCAGTTTTCTCAATGCCAGTTTTTGGAGACTGTCTTTTTTTCCATTGGATATTCTCTCCTGCTTTGTCAAAGATTAGTTTGCCATATAGTAGTGCATCTATTCTGTTTCACTGATCTATGTTTCTGTTTTTGTGCCAGTACCGTAATGTCTTCATTACCACAGCTTTGTAATACAGCTTGAAGTCTGGAATTGTGATGCCTCCAGGCTTGCTTTTCCTTTTCAAGATTGCTTTGGCTATTCTGGGTCTTTTATGATTCCATACACATTTTAGGATTATTTGTTCTAGCTATATGAAAACTGCTCGTGTTATTTTTATAGGGATTGCATTAAATGTGTAGATTGCCTTGGGGAGTATGAACATTTTAACAATATTTGTTCCAATCCATGAGCATGAAATGTGTTCCATTTCTTTGTGTCATCTTCAATTTCTTTCATACGTGTTGTATAGTTTTCAGAGTACAGATCTTCCACCTCTTTGGGTAGGTAGATTTATTCCTAGGTATCTTACAATTTTTTGTGCAATTGTAAATTAGATCATTTCCTTGATTTTTATTTCTTTCATTTTTTTCAGTTTATTTATTATTGTGAGTGAGTGTGTGTGTGTGTGTGTGTGTGTGTGTGTGTGAACAGGAGAACGGTGGAGAGAGAGAGGGAGAGAGAGTATCACAAGCAGGCTCTGCACTGTCAGAGCGGAGCCTGTTGCAGGGCTGCATCCCACAAACCACAAGATCATGACCTGAGCAGAGATCAAGAGTTGGATGCTTAACTGCCTGAGCCAGTCCGGCGTTCCTTGGATTTCTCTTTCTGCCGCTTCATTACAGGTTTATAGAAATGCAACAGATTTCTGTATGTTGATTTTATGTCCTATGACTTTAATGAATTCATGTATCAGTTGTAGCATTTTTTTTTTAGTGTAGTCTTTTGGATTTTCTACATAGAGTATCACGTTATTTGTGAAAAGAGAAAGTGTGGATTCTTCCTTGCTTATTTGAATGGCTTTTATTTTTTTGTTGTCTGATTGCTGAAGCCCAGACTTCCAGTACTATGTTAAATAGCAATGGTGAGAGTGGACATCCCTGTCTTGTTTCTGACTGTAGAGGAAAAGCTCTCCATTTTTCCCCACTGAGGATGATATTAGTTTGTGGGCCTTTTGTATATTACATTTATGTATTTAGGTATGTTCCCTCTATCCCTACTTCATTGATGGCTTTTATGAAGAAAGGACTTTGTCAAATGCTTTTTCTGCATTTAGTGAAGGGATCATATGACTTTTATCCTTTTTTTAAAAAAAATTAATGTGGTATAATATGTTGATTGATTTATGAGTGTTAAAACACCATTGCAGTCCAGGAATAAATCTTAAAAGGTTACATCTAAAGAAAAGAAGATTAGTGATAAAAATGGATTAGTAACCAGGACAGTAATATTCCAGTCAAGGGGCACAATAGATATGAAAAATAGTTCTATAAAATTTATATAGAGGAGGAGTGGTAGAGCAGGGAGATATGTTGGAGATATTAGTTTGGGAATCATCTCCATTTACATAAGTGGGATGAGAAATGTCATAGAATAACCTTAGGAAAATATACACAAGAGCAATAGGGCAATAAAAAAAATCTTGGGCAATATTAGTATTTAAAAGACAGGGAGAAGAAGTAGTATGAGCAAGGGAGAAGTAGAACAAGTAGACAGAGAAAAAGAATGAAGATAATGTGAAATTATGGACTCCAAGAGATCATTGGCTTATGAAGGAGTGAAGGGTACAGTGTCAAATGGAAGAGGAATCCAGTAAAATAAAGGCTGACGTTACTTGTCATTGGAAAATATGAATCTTTGTAATTTTGGTGAGCAAAATTTCATGTTAATGAGGAAAAGATTCTAACGTTAGTGTTTTATGGAATATGTTGAATTATTAGGGTGAGAATAACATTTATCATCTAAATCAGAACATTTTAAAAGTGATACAAGGGCTGGCAACAACTTCAGCAGGCAAACAGATATAATTACAACTATCTTAGCCAACCCAAAGCATTTGGTCACCCTAGAGATGAGAAAGTGTGGTCTACCCTGTTGAAAGGGTAGATAATGTAGAAAGGAGAGAGAATAGATAGTAGGAATACAGAGTCTGGAAAGGATTTTATATGATGAAAATAACTGGAACATGAAATAATATTTAGATTAAACATTAAAATATTAAAAAAGAAGAAATTCCCAATACTAGAGTTAAGTGATGTGTAGTCACATAAATGTCTGAAGAAAGAAATGTGTGAAAATTCAGTCTGGCGGACAATAAGTAGAAATTAGAATATATTAGTAACAAATAACAGGGTTAATTTCTATTAACATCAAAGACAGGCAGGACTGTGGAATTCAAGAGCTGAGTGAAGTGAGAATCTACATAGGTAGATAACTTACTATTAACAAAAGTAAATTCTATGCCAACATTATGCTGGATACTATCGAGTTTTATTGATTTAAACGTTTTCTACATTGAGAAAAGGCAAGCTTATCAAATCAGAGTCTCTGGTAGTAGAGAACATGCATAAATTCAGTTACCAAAAGTTGTATGAGGGCCCAGGACACAGAAAAAGGTAAAAACAAAGTTAATGGAATGACGGAATATTACAACAGTGCAAATCACAAGATAGGTTTTGTTGCAGACTCATGGATATGTGTCACATGTATACATCATGACATTTTGCATTTTATATTTTCAGCTCACATAGTGCTCTACATAATTATCATTTATTATTAGAATATATCAGTATCCAGAGATTCCAATGATTTCTTTCTTCTTTCTTTCTTTCTTTCTTTCTTTCTTTCTTTCTTTCTTTCTTTCTGTTTATTTTTAAGAGAGAGAGTGAGAGTATGAGTGGGGGAAGGGCAGAGAGAGAGGGAGACAGAATACAAAGCAGGATCCAGGCTCTGAGCTACCAGCTCAGAGCCTGATGCGGGGCTCGAACCTATGAACTGTGAGATCCTGACCTGAGCTTAAGTTGGACGCTTAACTGACTGATCCACTCAGGCACCCCCAGAGATTCCAACTATTTAATATTTCCTATGTTTTATCAGAATAGCATGGAGCTGTAGAATTTGATTTTACAGATGCATATTTTTAGCGATTTCTAGGGAAAAAATATTTATTTGCTTAGTCACTTTTTGACTCATCTTTTGACATAAGCAAATACAAACACATGAAGGAATGCTGACAATCATAAGCTTGTTTACTACTCTGAGGTAGTGTGTGTATGGTGTATATGTTTGTGTGTCATGCTGTGCAATTCCTCTATAATTATATAAAAACCATTCTTTATCTCTATGATATATTCTTATGTACAAAATCACTCTGCAATATCTTATTTAGATTATTTTTAAAAATAAACTTTTTAATTTATAACATTCAAACATAATTACTTTAACTAACACTTCAATGCTTTAAGAGTGGAATGAAAACATATTGTTTTAATGACTGCAAGGCATCTGAGACTTTACAATGTTTCTATATGAGAGGAAAAGAAAATCTTGGCAGAATAATATATTTTAGTGATTATCATTTTGTAATACAAGAGAATGATACTTTATAATTCATTTACCCTTAGATACCACTAGATATTTTATTATATGGAAGTTCTTCTTCAGCAGACATAAATATCCTTTGGATAAAATGTCTTAAAAGTGTAGCAAAAGTATTAAATAATGACTAATGGTATTCATACCTATGAGTTTATTTTCAATAGTAATAATAATCATAATAATAATAGTAAAAATAGCAACTGATACGTTTTATTGTCTAACATATGCCATACATTGGACTCAGAAATTTATGTCTTATGTTATCAACCACTTCAAAATACTGATGTGTAATTCATTTCATTTACTAGTGAAGAAATAGAAGTTAACAAGATTGAGTAAATTGCTCAAGGTCATAAGTAATGGCAGTCAGATGGGGTTTCACCTTCTATCTGATATCAAAGTCTGAGCCTCAAGCATTGTTGTATACTACCAGCTTTTTTCCCTAAAACATAATTTGTGTTGTTTGAGTCTTTATGTTTTTCATTTTGTCTTCATCTCAACTGCCTTGTCTGTGTCCATAGTTCTGATTCAAACCACCTTGTGCTCTTACATTGCCTAACTGTAAATTTTAACACTGCTGAAATGCCTTTTGCATCATTGCAGAGTGGCTGGCTATCTTTAAATGGTAGCTAGTCTTATAGCTAGAATGACTTTTCCCCCACAAACACAAACTCTTTATAAAAAGAAGCAAAAAAAAATTAAGAAAAAAAAAAAGAAAAAAGAAAAGAAAAAGATTCTTTACTTAGGTATCTAAGTGAAAGAGAAAAATTTGTGTGAACTGTCAGAAAAGTTATTTGGTTGTTTTTGTTTTTGTTTCCTATGGGGCCTGCTCCACAAACCATGTACTTTTTCTTTGAAAAAGAGTGTAAAAAGTCCCTTTTCTTTTCAGAAAACTTTTTAAATTGGCAAACAGCTGTTTGGAATGCCAGGCACATTCTGGACATTCTGCATTGACATGAGTTTGGTGTCTGTTTAGTGAAGAAACAATAATTTATGTTTTCTGTCTTTTTTTTAATGTTTATTTATTTTTGAGGAAGAGAGGGAGAGGCAGTACGAGCGAGGGAAGGGCAGAGAGAGAGGAAGACACAGAATCGGAAGCAGACTCCAGGCTCTGAGCTGTCAGCACAGAGCCAGATGCGGGGCTTGAACCCACAAACTGTGAGGTCATGACCCGAGCTGAAGTTGGATGCTTATCCAACTGAGCCACTCAGGCGCCCCAATAATTTATGTCTTCTATCAAACCACAGAAACTACACTCTTTTCCAAAAAAGTCTATCTTTGTTGCCAAATAGTTAACCGTGAAATCCCCAGCTTAACTCAAACTCCCAGAATTATGAACATACAATATTAATGTTGGACAATTGTTTAAATTATGTCTTTTTGGTTGAGATAGAAAGATAAGTAGACAGAGGGGCACCTGGGTGGCTCAGTTGTACAAGTGTCGGACTTCGGCTCAGGTCATGATGTCATGGTTCGTGTGTTCAAGCCCTGAGTCGGGCTCTGTGCTGACAGCTCAGAGCCTGGAACCTGCTTTGGATTCTGTGTCTCCCTCCCTCTCTGCCCCCATTCACACTCTGTCTGTCTCTTTCAAAAATCAACATTAAAAAAAAAACAAAAACACTTTGTAAAAAAAATCAGCCCACAAAGAGAAATCACAAAGTTAAAAAGTAAATGAATGTCTGGAAGAACTATTTGAAAAAGATATAAAACAAAATATTTTAAAATCCAAAAAGAAAAGAATAAGTGAAAAAAAATTGTCAAAATTTATTAACATCCAATTAATATGAAAAAGCTATAAATGCACAAGTGTATGAAAATATATTCATCTACATTAGTTATAAGAGAAGGTTAATTGTGGTGAATATATGTCACTACAATATGGGATGTATGACAGTGATATATGATATATGATAATATAATATGTGATAATATGACAAATAAATGTTTGATATTAATAAGTATATTTTTAAATTTTTGATATATATGCATATAATATTTTATATAAAATGCATAATATACTTTTAAAACATTTTGATAGTAGGTGCATATTAAATATATATTTTGTAAAACAATTTGATAACATATATACATTATATGTACACATAAAATATGTATTTTGAGGCAATCTTATAATAAATGGATATATATAGAGGGAATCATTTGATATAGATATTCCATTCCTTAATATAATCTATAGAAAATAAATAAATGCATGGAAAGCATTTATGAATTGAAGTATTTGAAGTTGGGGAAATTAGAACTGTTAAGTTGTCTGTTTTCTTGGTGATTAACAATCTATGTATATGTTTATATGGCACTGTATCAAACATATAAAAGACTTTCAAGGCTATGGCCTTAGTACATATAAAAGGCATTTACATGAGCTTTGGAATTTTTTCATAATACTTTAACAACTATGTAGTGTGAGTGTGTGTTTGCCAAGACTAAAACCAACAACACAAAAATCAACAGGGATTGGGGAGGATGTGGAGAAAAGGGAACTCCCTTGCACTATTGGTGGGAATGCAAACTGGTGCAGCCAATCTGGAATACAGTATGGTGGTTCTTCAAAAAGTTAAAAATAGAACTACCCTACAACCCAGAAATTGTGCTATTAGGTATTTACCCAAAAGATACAAAAATGCTGATTGAAAGAGGCACGTGCACCTCGATGTTTATAGCAGCATTACTTACAATAGCCAAATTATGGAAAACAGCCCAAGTGTCCAGCCACTGATGAATGGATAGACACTTAACCGACTGAGTCACCCAGGTGTCCCAAATTTTTTATTTATGTAACACAAGTATTTAATTTTAAGAGTGTTTCTTGGCTTGCCTCTTAACTATGGAGAATGATGGTTACCAGAGGGGAGGGGGGTGGGGGGATGGGTTGAATAAGTGATGGGGATTAAGGAGTGCACTTGTGATGAGCACTGGGAGTTGTACGGAAGTGTTGAATCACAGAAACTAATATTATACTGTATGTTAACTAACTAGAATTTAAATAAAAATCAACAAAAAAAGAAATGTATTTAATTTTATTCAGGTTGTGAAAAGGTGTTAACATTTACTTTGTTCTAAATGTATACGACTTGTCTCAACATTTGTTGAAGTGTCTATGTTTTCTCTTATGGGTGAGAGGTTATATTAATATAAACTTAATGTTAATATATTATTCGGTCTCTGGGGATTATTTACTCTGTTCCATTGATTTTGTTCTTTATTTCTGTTGTAATGTCAAAGTCTTTTAATTCTATGATTTGACAAACTTTTAATTATTATTTCTTTATATTATGTTTTAACATATGGAAATGTCAACTACCCTTATGATTTTTGTTTTAACATTTTCTTGTCTGTTTTTATACCTTTACAGATCTTTGCTCCATGTATCCTCTAAACTTGATATTAGAGGTCATACTGGTCCAAGGTGCGTTGCTTTTATTATGTTTTGATCTTCTGGGAATCTATTTGCAAAATGTGGTCCAAAAATTTTAATAAGTATAATACTTAAATAATTCAAAGAAATTGAATTTTAGTTCAATGGAAATTAACTATCTGCTAACCAGTTAGATCTTTTAGACTGAATTGTTTTTATCCAAAATTCTTATGTAGAAATCCTAACCCTTAGTACCTCAGAATGTGGCTGTATTTGCAAACAGGGTCTTTAAAAAGGCAAGAGAGTGGAGCCCTCAAGGGGCTCAGTCAGTTAAGCGTTGGACTCTTGATTTCGGCTCAGGTTGTGGGACCTAATTGTGGGATCAGACCCTGTGTTAGATTCTATGCTGACAGTGAGGACTCTGCTTGGGATTCTTTCTTTCTCACTCTCTCTCTCTCTGTCTCTCTCTGTGCCTCTCCCTCGTGCCTGTGAATGCATATGTGCACTAGTGCTCTCTCTCTCTCACTATCTTTCTCTCTCAAAATAAATAAATAAGCATTAAAAAGAAAAGGCAAGAAAGTTAAACTGAAGATATATGTACTAATCTGATGTGTACTTATATGAAAAAGAGATTAGGGCATGAACATAAACAAATGGAAGACCACGAAAAAACACAGGGAGAAGATAGCCATCTATAAGCCAAGGAGAAAGACCTCAGAAGAAACCAGCCCTATCCACACCTTGATTTCAGACTTCTAGTCTACAGAATTGTGGCAAACTACACTTCTGTTGTTTAAGCCATCCAGTCTGCAGTGCTTTATTATGGTAGCCTTAGTGAACTAATATACTAGGAATTCTTTCCTCACATCATATTAGATTTCTTAGGTCTTCATCTGTAAAATAAGAAAACTAGGCTGCAGAGGTTCTATTTTTTTCCAATGTCAGCATATTATTTTATATTCTATTTAAATTTTCTTTATCATTGGTAGTAAAATAAATATCCATTTAATAAATCTCAAACTTTATTATCTTAATCACTATGCTATTTAAAGGGCCCATATTGAATGTTTGCTGTGTGTCATTAAAAAAAAAAATACCAAAACTACTCAGAAGGGTATGATATACCATCTGACCCTAATAAACTCAAGTAAATGTGAGTGGGAGGGGGGACCAGAGATGTAAAGGGACGATTACTCTACAAAGCAATTTTGGTAGAAATGGATAAACAAATAGATAAGAGTAAATAGACAAGAGAAAAGGATTATTAGAGAACAAGCAGGACAGTGAGTGTCTTATGCTTTGGAACTGGAGAAGCAATTGATATTGCTTCATGAAGTGCATGAAAATATAACATATTTGGTGAGAAAATTCAAGAAGCTGTAGGTATAGTATGTTGAAGGTGTTAGAAAAAAAATGAGTAGCTGAAATAAAGAACATCCTCAGCCTTACTTAGTATATTATATGAAATTCTTTCAGTGGTCATGTCCTTTGCAAAATATAAGAATGTTTAATTCACTAAAAATTAATTTGAAGTTATTTACAATTTACTCATTGTTTGCTTTATCCTGACTGAAGGGTATTAACATCATCCTTTCAAACAAGTTTTACCTGCAGTTGCTTTATTTGATTAGTATATTGTTGCCAATGACTATTACTATCAAAATTTGAGACCATCTTTCACATTCTGAGCTGATTTTAATGTTTTATTTTATGTAACACTACTCTATGGCAAATGTTTTACAAATATATTATTTTCAGTATGTAACCCAATCATGAGAAGTCAATGTTAATAATGTGATCAAGTTCACAGAAGTAGCTCCCCTAAAGTTATACACCATCCAAGTATCTCAACTGGGCTTTGAACACAAACTGTACTTTTTCTACTGTATCATTGTGTTTTACTTTTTTTTGCAATATGGTGAGGAAAGGCAGAGTCTTTTATTATTTCAATTAGCCCCCTGAATGAAGACCTATCTACATGTTTCCTTTAGGTGTGTACTCTACCCCAATACACTGTCAAAATAAAATTTATATTTAAATTGATATTTCTATAAATAAATATGATTTTAGAATGTAGCGATCCCCTGGAAACTTTGTTATAGCTAACTGAATAACAGAAAATACTGAAAAACAGACTAAATAATTATCTAAATAAATAATAGGAAACAATTGTGTAAATAGAATTTTATATTTTATTTGATTTTTAAATTTATTATTGGAGTATAATTAGAATTTGATTTTGATTGTATTCCTCTAGACATTTAACGCTTTATACAGTGAAGGATTTTAGTCATAAAGAAGTAGACAAAATGATAGAACAGGAATAAACATTAGAAATCATCCAGGTAGGGGAACCTGGGTGGTTCTGTCAGTTAAGTGTCCAATTCTTTATTTCAGCTCAGGTCATGATCTTACAGTTTGCCCCACATCGGGCTGTGTACTGACAGGGTGGAGCCTGCTTGGGATTCTTTCTCTCCCTCACTCTCTCTGCCTCTCCACTGCTCAGACTCTCTCTCTCTCTCAAAATAAATAAATAAACCTTGGAAAAAAGAAATCATCCAGTTTGGTCTCTTTAATTTATAAATGAAAAAAAAAACATTAAAAAGGAGGTCAAAAGTTAAATTATTTACATAGCTCAAAAAGTCTATTAAAATACATGGCTAATTATTTCCTAGAAATTCTGTCTTCTGTCTCCTATTCTAGAGCTCTTCTCATCACATACTACTGATGGTAGTTTCAAAAAAAAACAACTAGAAAATTTGGAATGCCAAATACAAGATTTTGTTTAAATAGAAAAAAGAGAAATAAGATCAAACATAGAAGAAAATTAAAATCTGTCACTAACATACATCAAAACATGATTATTTGGAGTAGGCAGACTACCATATGGCAGATTTTTAATAAATGTTTAATCAGAGAAAGAATTGTAACAATAAGAGAAACAAATAACAACAATGAAAGCAGTCTGCTACTGACTGCTTGATTCATCTACCCTAAAATTAAAATTAAGGGGAGTCCACTTTTGGTAAATGGTTATTAAAATACTTTATTCCAATATATCATTGCAGCTTCCTAAAATATATATATTCTGAGGGGCACCTGGATGGCTCAGTCAGTTAAGCGTCCAACTTTGGCTCAGGTCGTGATCTCATGAGTTCAAGCCCTGAATCGGCTCTCTGATGTCAACACAGAGCCTGCTTCAGATCCTCTGCACCAGCCCCTGCCATTCCCCCACTTGCACTCTCTCTCACAAAAATAAAATCAACATTAACAAAATTAAAAAATATATTTGATTTGAAAATCATCTCCTTATAGAATGGCAAATGCCTACACCACTTTGGTTTTTCTTCTTTGTCTCAGTTTTCCTCATGGGGAATGTATGGATTTAACATTGCTGACCCATCTCCCATGGATATTTGTGTTGGAGGCAGTTGGGAGGAAGGTGCAGTTAGTACAGCACATGTCACAACAGAAAAACAACATCACTTGGAAATTAAACAGCTGTTAGCGCTGAAAGGACACGGCACCAAGACTGAAGCCATAGACAAAATAAAGAGTGAAGGGATAAGGGAGTGAGGTGGATGAGGTGTGGTGGGACAGCGCATAGGACCCTGGATGATAAAAAGAAATAAACACTGAAAGTCATAGGGTGTGGTATAGACATAGATTCTAATGGCTAATTTTTCTACCTGAATGGCCCATTTTTTTCCAAAGCAAAATTCAAAGAATTTTAGAATGAATACTCATTTACTCACTATAGAGATTGTATTCTTAATACTTTGCTGAAATTGGTTTCCTCATATAGATCCAACTGTTTATCTTACTATCCATCCATCCACCCCTTTCATTTTTGATATGTCACTTAAGTAACTTGTGGATATCAGTACACTTCACCTTAAATAGCTGCATTCTTTTTTTGAAAAGCCAGGTTTGCATTCCTGTGGTGAAATCTTTGCTACATTTAAATGTAAAGTTCTTTGACTATTTGAGTTTCTGACATTTTACAGAAATATAGGACAAAATACTTAGCTATGAGATATATGTTTCTTGAAGAATTTCATGAGCATACTGAAAAACTATTATTTTTAGCTAGTGTCAACTATTTGGGCATCTTAGCAATTAAAAGTATGCATAGTGCTGAAAGTTTAATAAAAATCACTTTATTAACATCAAAAATGAGGTGCAATAATAATTTTATCAACCTATTAAGTTTCTAAGTGATTTTGCATCAATTTGCCTATTCCCCCCCAAATCTCTATGAAAACAGTTTGGCAGAAAACTCAATTCAGTTTTACATATGAGAAAATTAAGACAGAGAGAGGTGTCATATAATTATATTCCTCAATAGTTACAGAATCCAAGACATTGGACTAGAACCTAAGTTTTATAGAGTTGAAACTTGGAAATTATTCACTACATGTAAGGCAGACAGAATAAATTGTGAATATAAAAACATATACAGTAATAAACATCTAACCATAATAAAGCATTGCTCTTATAGAAACCAAATAATCCTTAGAAGACAGGTTTCAAAACATTTTAAAACTTTTCTATGAGAAAATGCTATAAGCATTACACACATTCTTTTCTGAGTGTTAGTTATATGAATACAAGTTATATTTTTTTTCATTAGACTATATATTTCCCCAAAGTGAGGGAAATGAAGGGAACTACTTAATTGTTATGGGTGACTGGCTTTTAATAAATGGCTAGTATATATTACATTAATTGCAACTAAACTGAAAACAAGTATAATTATTTATATACTCTCATATATGTAGTCTGTCTTTCAAAGAGGTTACATAATATGGCCAAAATTATGTATGTACTAAAATATGAAGTTATAATTTATATAGATTGTTGTCTAACCCCATAGTACCAAAATTTGTTATGTCTTGATATTTTTCCTATGATTTCTTCAGTCTAGGTCCATGTATTTTTTTGTTTTGTACTGCTTTAATTTTCCTATGCATCTTAGTGCCTCTAAGACTTCTTGTAATTAAATTTTGATTCTTCTGCTTGATAGTTCTGGGATTTTAAACATAATTACTTGAATTTCCTCATCCTCAGTTCAATATCTGAAAAAAACAGGGATGATTATATGCATGTCAAATGATTATGGTAGGAATTCAATGAGATAATTATGTCCAAGTTCTGATGCTCATCTTGCTTTTACTGCAGCTCACATATCTATTGAAGAACCTCATTAAGACATATTCAGAAACTTTCTATGGATATTTCATGTTTGATCTACTATTTTCATGTGTTTCATCACTGACATTTTCCTAAAGTGGGAGTCTTAAAAACAGCTCTGTACACTTAAAAGATTATTTGCATTATTACTAATTTATTAATATTAAAGAATACAATGGCAATATTTATGGATTAGTAATGTCAATCTTTATTTATTCAGCCATGCAGCTATGATGTAATTATCAGCAGCAACACTCTGTTTATGTGTGTTATTGTGCATCTTAGGAGGATTATGAGGGTGCTTCCATACAATGCTCTTACTCTTTACTGAGCCCATCTATAAACTTTAGTAACCTAGTATTTAAAATAATATTTCAAACTCCTAAATGTTTAAATTCTATTGCTATGCTAACTAGAATAGCATGTTGTCAAATATTCCTTCTTTGATATGATATTCTTTTATAATAACATCATATTCCAATTTTGGATCATACCCCCCCAACTCATTATATCTAGTATATGTTTTTATGTTTCTGGAGTAAAATAACAAACAGCTATCAATATAAAGTTAAATTAACACCTTTATATAAAGTAGCTATTTATTCCAAATACATAGCAAGTGGCCTACATAGTAGAATGATAGAATGAAAGCTTCTCTCTTTATTATATATAAAAAATTATAATATCAACTTTCCATGGAATTCCTTAAACTAGTTTCCACATAAAATTCCTTAAATTATTCACTTCTTTGTATAAATAACTTAATCTATACTACATGTAGATGAGAAAAGTAATACATTAATTCATAAATAGTTATCAACATTTTACCTTAAAAATAAGATTAACACTTTAAAAGAGAAACATTATTTACATTGCTATAATACTGTATGTATGCATCCCTCCATTTTTCCAATCACCATTTTACAAAGAAAATATTTATGAATATACATGTATATTCAAATGATTATGTGGAAACTTAAGAACAGGAGCCATGAGTAGAGCAATTTTTGAAAAAATTTATTATTGATGTGTAGTTTACCTATACTGTTACATTAGTTCCAGGTACACAACATAGTGATTTGACAATTTTATACATTATGCAAAGCTCACCATGATAAGTGTAAGTACCATGCGTCACTGTGCTTTTCATCTCCACGACTCATTGATTGATTGATTTTATGTAGGGTCCACACCCAACATGGAGCTTGAACTCACCCTGAGATCAAGGTGTATGCTTTACAGGCTGAGCCACCTAGGCACCACTCCATTTCTTATTTCTTTTATAATTGGAAGTTTGGACCTCTTAATCCCCTTCACCTATTTTACCCCTCTGTCATCCCTGCTTCCTCTGACAACCATCAGTTTTTTCTCTGTATTTATGAGTTTCCTTCTGCTTTGTTTGCTCATTTGTTTTTGTTTTGTTTTGTTTTTAGCTTCCACGTATAAGTGATATGGTATTCGCTTTTTTCTCTCTGACTTATTTTACTTAGCACAATATCCTATAGGTCAATCCATGTGGTCACAAAGAGCTGGCCATTTTTGAATATTCAGTGCCTAGCATTTTGTCTCAGACATAATGAAACCTCACTCAATAACTGATGACATGAATGGGAATGAGAAGGTGGGAAACAAAATAGGTTGCTCTTGTACTGAAGATGGAGACAAAGGGGAACCCCAGATAGGGTAATGAGATCAAAGTAGGTAATCCTATGTAAGCATTAAGGAGTATGGAGTTTGGAATGAGGCATGACATTTCTCAACTTTTCCTTGCTCTTACACATACACAGTTAGCAACAGAATTTATAGCCGTAAAAAGGGACAATGCATTCTGTCATCTCCTTGAATGCCATTGTATTTTAGTGAAAAAAGCTGTCAACAATTTAAAAATCCCTGTAAACTCAAGCAAAAGTTATTCAATACCATTTCAGCCTGAGCTTAATCATTTGTAAAAAGCTTGATGTTCATAATAACACCTATAAAATGAAAGCGTGTATTTTAGAGGAGACTTTAGGTTTCAATATGTTTGTTTATCTCCCTATCTCCATGATGTAAACACAACCTGTTTTTAAGATGTCAAAAACCTATAATGATCAACAGCACTATGTGCATTAAAACACTTAGTTTCTACAGATCTTAAATAATATATTGCTACAAGGCAGAGTGTTCGTGCTATAGAATTTCATTAGCTGTATTACATTTATCTAATATATGTCTTTACAAATACATTTTAACATTGATTTAACCATGTAATAAATTTCCCTTTGCTTTCAACACAAGGATATTTTTATATGAAGCAATTTTAAGTAAATATGTTATTCTTGTGAGTGTGATTGTCTATGCAAGTATAATTCCAATGTAAATTTTGCTCTTTTTTTTGGTTTTAGGATACTGAATACTTATAAATATTTTGATAGATATTACTAAAATCATAAGACCATAAAATTGGGTTGAACCTATGAAGAAATGTCATTGTGGGGAAAATACTTGTGGCAGAGAGTCTTATATCCCTTTGCTAAATGTTTTAGGCATTTAATTTTCATCTGAAATATACTAGTGGTACCCAAATAGCTTGGGAACAATTTAGTCTGCATTCTGGGAACATTAGAGAGAGTAAAACTCTTAACTTTCTACAAACTCTCTTTACTAGCTGCATATATATTGGGGGGGGGGGGGAAACTAGCTGAGAAATAA
This sequence comes from Panthera pardus, assembly GCF_024362965.1. NCBI lineage: Eukaryota > Metazoa > Chordata > Mammalia > Carnivora > Felidae > Panthera > Panthera pardus. Next base: position 80,316,742 of record NW_026526677.1, on the reverse strand, counting down.
GTTCACCAAGTCAAGAAAGGGAAAAAAGCAAGTCTCAGTCTATCTTCCCCTCTAAGCAGCAACAGTGACTCAGTCTCCCCAATAGCAACTGAAGGTCTACCTTAAAGCAAGATCACTGGGATTGGCTAATGTCAATTGGTCAAGCAAGGACATAGACAGTACAAATATACATGCACATAACAGGCAAAATACATTTGCATTTTACATGTATGTATATTTATATGTATATACATATATACATATACCCATATATATTACTGTATATATGTACTGTGTATACAGTTCAGTTGAATTTAGTTGTTCAACCAAAAAAATTAATATATTCATTAAAGAATTAATAAATTGTGGAGGATAAGCTTAGGAATCCCCAGGCTTACACCAATGGGTTAACAAGGCATAAAGGAATACAAAGTCATAAAATGCTCGCACTCGAGTTTGGGTAAATCAGATTGGCACTCCAAGAATACAGGGGTGCAAAGACAACCTGAGAATAGGGAGGCACAAAGGTGCCAGGAATAGGGAGGTGCAAAGGGTACCCCAAAATAGGGAGGGGGTGCAGATCCTCCAAAAATAGAGAGAGGCAAAGGCCTGAAATAGAATTGGCGCAAAGATGCCCAATACATAGGAAAAACAAGATTAGATATTCAGGGTGAAAGCATCCCAAGTTTAGTACTATAGCAGAAAGCTGCTTTCATAGGAGAATAGGGCCAGGTTAGGTAAATTAGTGAATTGGACTTTGGACCACTGTGCTGAAGGCAAAGCAGCCCAGAGGGAGATGGTTAACAAAAGAAAAGGTGCCTTGTTAACCCTGAGGTTATTCCCCCTGTCTGTCTCATCTCCTAGGCTGGCAAAGATAAACAGGCATGGTGCCTCCTGTCTCTTGTTAACAACTATCTACCCATCTGCCAGGCACCTGGAATTTGCTTTATATTGACCTAAACCCCAAACACTGTTATATCTTCAAAACCCCTTTTTCCCCCTCACGTTCTCAAGTTAATATTCACAGTTTCTTTTTCTCTTTGTAAACACCCATCACGTTTGCAAGCCTTCTGATCTGAATAAATATGGCGCAAAGACCCTTATTTGGGGCTACTGTCATTTTCCCGGACATTAGCCATCTCTCATTTTAATCTTGGGTCTGCTCTTTTGCTGGCCAAAAGAGAACTTTAGACTTAGAGTCTACGACAATAAATTGACTAAGAAAATGCATGTTACTGAATATATGAATTCAGGTGCTTTTATGAGAAAACAGCAGACAATATCTAATGTGTGAAAGACAATGGGTATATTGAAACTACGTAAGTGCAGTTATAATGAAAAAATAAAAATCCCCAATCTTGCCCCACACTATTACCAACCAACCACCAACAGTAGCAACAATGATATTGTCACTGCTTGTCTCAATTATTTTTTCTTCTACTTAAAAATTTCAATTGACTTCCTGTTAAAATTGGAATATAATCCATATTTCTTCCATAGCTACTGCTCCCCTACTTGACCTGGTCTTTTTCAGTATCCCTGATTGCATCCTTTCTCCATGACCATACAGTTCCATCAATACTTACATTCTTTTGATTCCTAGAAAATCCTTTTCTCATTCTCATGCCAGTTCTTTGTAAATTTTGTTTCATTTTCCTGAAATACATTTCTTATAGAAAGGTCTTCAAACAACTGCCTCTTTCTCAATATCATATATCAACGCAAGTATCATCTCCCAGAGAAACCTTTTCTGCCCTCCCAACCAGATAATATTCCATCCCTTGTCACTTATTACTTCATTAATTAGTTTATTTTCTTTCTTACTCGTATTGATTTCTTATATTCTAGGTGTATTTTTACCTTTCTTCAATAGACTGTAAGCTTTATGGATGCATAAACTTTCTTTAGCTTTTTCGTGTTTGAATTATCAAAACTTACACTAACATACCTAATGGGTACTCAATAAATCTATGTTTATCCATTCATTCAACACATATTTCTTTTTTTTTATTGAAGTATAATTAACATATAGTGTTATATTGGTTTCAGGTGTACAATATAATGATACAACAATTCTATACACTACTCAGTACTCATCACAGTAAGTGTACTCTTAATTCCCTTTATCTCTTTTACCCATCTGCCCATGTACTTCCTTTCCAGCAGTCACCAGTTTGTTCTATGAAGTGTTCTTTTCTCTCTCTCTCATTTATTTTTCACAGTTCTGGGGGCTGGGAGTTTCAAGATCAAGACATTGATCAGTTTAACGTCTGGTGAGGACTCACTTCCTAGTTTATAGATGGCCATCTTCTGACTGTGTCTTCACATGGTACAAAGGGTAAGGGAGCTCTCTGGAGTCTCTTTCAAAAGGGTACTAATTCCAATTTTTTCTAAAAGGCTCCACCTTCTACTACCATCACACTGGGGACTGGGTTTCAACAATGAATTTTCAAGGGACACAAACATTCAATCTGTAGCATTGTTTTACATTTTAGCTTCTGGTTTTTAAAATTACTATAAATATTCTTGGAGTTTATTCTGGGATGTAATGAAATTACTTTGAAACAATTTAGTATATTTGTATCCTACTTTTCTGGTTACTTAAGCAGGATGTTTGTCTTTTCTTTCCTTTGTTCCTTTCTTTTGTTCCTTGAATTTCACATATGAGTGAAATCATATAGGATTTGTCCTTCTCTGTCTGATTTATATTACTTAGCATTAGAATCTCTAGGTCCATCCATATTGTTGCAAGTGGAAATATATCTTTCTTTTTATGACTAATAGTTCATTGTACATATATATCATTCTTTACTCATTCACCTATCAGTAGATACTTAGGTTGCTTTTATATCTTGACTATGGGGTACATATACAATAGTGGAATTATTGGATCATATGGTAATTCTATTTTTAACTTTCTGAAGAAATTCCATACTGTTTTCCACACTGTTTTGTGTGAGGGTTCTTTTTTCTCCACTCCTCTCCAACATTTGTTATTTCTTGTCTTTTTTATTCTAGCCATTCTGAGAGATGTAAGGTGATATCTTACTGTGGTTTGGATTTGCATTTCCCTTATGATGGGTGATGTTGAACATCTTTACATGTGTCTGTAGGCCTTTTGAAAGTCTTTGGAGAAATATCAATCCAGGTCCTCTGCCCATTTTCTAATTGGATTATTTGGGGATTTTTGGTATTGAATTGTATAAGTTCCTTATATATTTTGGATATTAACCCCTTATCAAATACATCATTGGCAAATATATTTGCCAATTAGTAGGTTGCCTTGTACTTTTATTGAAGGTTTCCATTGCTGTGCAAAAGCTTTTTATTTTAGTGTAGTCCCAATAGTTTAATTTTGCTTTTGTTTCTCTTACTTTAGGAGGCATACTGACAAAAATGTTTCTACAGCTAATGTCAAAGAAATTACTGCTTATGTTTTCTTCTAGAAGTTTTATGGTTTCAGGTCTCACAAGTGAATCTCTAAATTCATTTTGAGTTTATTTTTGTGTATGGTTAAGGAAGTGGTTTAGTTTCATTCATTTCTACGTAGGTGTTCAGTTTCTCCAGCACCATTTGTTGAAGAGAGTGTCTTTTTCCCTTTGTACATTCTTACCTCCTTTGTCATAGATTAATTGACCATAAACGTGTAAATTTAATTCTGGGCTCTCTGTGTCTATTTTTTTTGTTCCAGTACCATACCGTTTTGATTACTACAGCTTTGAAGTATATCTTGAAATCTAGGATTTTGATACCTCCAGCTTTGTGTTTTCTCAGGATTGCTTTGGCTATTTGAGGTCTTATGTAGTTCCCTAAAAATTTAGGGTTATGTTCTAGTTCTGTGTCAACACATATTTCTTAAAAGCCTACTATGTTCTAGGTACTTTTTTAAGTGCAGAAGATATAGTAGCTTAAAAACAGAAACTTAAATAGTTTTAATAAAAAATTTGTTGAATCAGTGACTCTAGAAGGCATCAACAGGGTAAGACTAACAGTTTTGAGGCTGTGTAAATCATTAATTTTTAACTCTTGTAAGAGACAATATGATAGCCTTAGCTTTAGTAGTCCCTAAATTAGGATCAAACAGTCACAACCCAGGCAAAGACTTGGAAGACATCCTAATTTTTATCTACTATATTTTCCTTCTCATCAGGCACATATGAACATACATATATTCTTTTTGTATACAGCCAAAGATATTCCTAAGATAACAACTATTCTAAAAAACAACAGCAAGTTTCTAGAATTTATTCATCTAGCATAATTGAAAATTTATACCCATTGAACAGTAATTCTATATCCCTGACCTCCAGTCCCTGGTATTCACTATTATATTCTCTGTTTCTGTGAATTTAACTATTTTAGACACCTCGCATAAATTGAATCATGCATTGTTTGTTCTTCTGTGACTGGTTTATTATATTGAGGCTAATGTCTTTCAGGTTCATCTATGTGGTCACAGATGGCAAGATTTACTTTTTTTTTAAGTCTGAATAATGTTTCATTGTATTCTATCTGTATGCATATATCTGTAGCTGTATTTTCTTTATCATCTTTCAGTGGACACTTGAATTATTTCCATATCTTGGCCACTGTGAATTATGTTGTAATGAACTTGAAAGTATAGATGTCTTTTTTAGATTTTCATTTCATTTCCATTGTTGTATGTCCAGAATGGAGTTGCTAAATCATAATGTTGTACAACATAGTGCCTATTGTTAACAGGACAGTATAGTGCACTTCAAAATTTGTTAAGGGTGTAGATCTCATATTAACTGTTTTTACCACAAAACAAAATAAATAAAAATAAAACAAAATTTAAAGAGACACAAGGAAATTTAAATATATAAAATATAAATATAAATAAATATAATTAATATTAATATATATAAATATTTAAAATATACATATATTTATATATATATTTACATATATTTCAATTACTTGGTGATGGTGATGATATCACAGGTATTTGTAGATGTCCAAACTCATCAAATTATACACGTTAAATATTTGAATTTATTTGTCTATTAATTATACCTCAATAATACTGTTTAAAGAGCAGACAAAAATAAACGAAAACAATGCAATAGCAAGCAGAATCACCGGATCTCCAATTGGAGGTATATCAAATTACCTCAAGTCATTGCATCCAGATGTGTTAGGGTTATTGTTGATAGTCCAGTATCCATGAATTTTGCCTATTTCCCTTTCATCTTGGCCTACTTATTCTGTGACATGGTTAGTCTTTAAGCTATAGTCACAGTTGTGAATTTAATATTACCATTTCATCTCATATATAATTTTCCAAGAGAGAGAGTCATAATTCAAAGTGAACATGAAGAAAAGTATATGGTCAAATGTCTTGAAGTTCAAACATATATTGTTAATTATAAGATGACTTAAAGTGTCAATGGGGAGTGAGGATGAAATCAACATCTTTTATTAGACAGCATCCCAACATCAAGTGCTATCATGTGCTGGCTAAAGAGCTCAACTTTCTTTTTTAAGATGATTTCACATAACAAACTATCTTGAACTCACTGAAAAATTATAGAAAATAATATATAAATATAATATATACAAATATATAAATAAATATAAATATATAAAGGTCACCTATATATCCTCCATAGAATTCAAACACATGTAAACTTGTGTGTGTGTTTGGCCATGTTTATTTCAGAGATTATCTTTTTCTTTAACAAATGCATCATAAATGTATCACTAAATTGTGACCCCATAACTTTCACCCCGATTCTACCTCAGTAGCAGCCATTAGCTTGAATTTTCTGTGTAGCATTTTTATGCATACATTTGTATTTTTACATTAAATGTATTCATCTATAAACAACATAAAGTACCATTTTGCATATTTAGATATATAAAAGTGGGATATCTTATTTTACTGCTATATCTTATTTTACTATCTTTTTTTTATTTTTACTTTTTTGTTGTATCATGATTAGGTTTGAGATTTGTCTGTGTTAATGCAAATATATCTACTCTATTCAATTCAATTGATAATAATTATTCTGGTTGGGGAATTCTATGATTTTTACATCTTGGTATTATAAATAATACTACTGTAATAAAATTTCCTTGAGTATGACTTCTTGTTTTCAATGGCAAATATTTCTCTAGAATATATGTCTGAAAGTGGAATTCCTGTGTAAAAAAGAATTATTCTCTTACTATCCTTGAATTTTCCAGATATTGCATAACTTTATACTCTCATCAATAATGAATAAGAACACTAATTAGTCAACTTTATCTCTAAAATTCCGTACTGTCAGACTTATGAATTCTTGCACTTTGGTTAGGGTGTTTATGAGTTTAATTTGCATTTACCTGATGTGTATCAATAAACACTTCAGGATAGATGTATTAGTTTTCTAGGACTACCATCACAAAATCCCACAGACAGGGTGGCTTAAACCATAGAAATTTATTTTTTTTAACACTTATAGAAGCTAGAAGCCCAAGATCAAGTTGTTTCTGATCTGCGATCAGATCAAGTTGTTGTTTTTTTGTGAGGTTTCTTCCTTTGTCTTGTAGATGGCCACTTTCTCACTGTGTTTATATTTTCTAAGAATAGGGGAAGGAGGAAACACTGAAAGACTTCGAATTTAAACTGAAAAAGACTATTTCAAATAATATTATCTGAATTATTTAAGTGCCCTCAATTTACGTAATAAAATGAAATTAAACACAACTTTTAGAGGTTAAAATAATCATAGTTGGAAACCATGTACTAGTGAAATAACTACAATATTTACTTAAAATTGTTTCTCAAGTTTTATCAGCAATAATTTCTTTATATTTTCATTAAATAGTATGTTTACTAAATATGTCTAAAGATCTGAAAGGTGTCAGTAAATGAATATGTATTTTTTTTATTTCTATGTAAATGAACTGATTCTAAGTGGCATAACTTCTTGATTATTCAAATAAGCCTCAAGTTTCCAGAGATTTAAAAACAATTTTTTTAGGCTGCTTTGTTTGTTTGTTTGTTTGTTTTTTGGGGTGTTCTGTTTTTAATGTGTGTTATTAACTGGATGAAGTAGCTCCAGTTGAAATTCCAGGAAGAGAAAGAATAGGAAAATGGAAGTAGCGTATATATCTGCTTGATTATCATTCCCTGATGCATGTGCTTTTCATCATCCATGTGATAGAGTTTTCTTTCAACTCAATGAGTGTTCTTTGCAGTACAGTGGAATACAGTACAGATGTGATGATAGTTCAGAGCATGGAGTGAAGACCATGAGTATTTTGTCTTCAAAAGAAGTCAGTCTTCAAAGTGGTATCTGCCTTTAATAACATACTTAAGACCAAAGGGCAGAATACTGAAGAAAAGACCAATGAAGTAATTGAGCAACTGAAATTCTCACATTACAAATGTAAAAAAAAAAAAAAAAAAAAAAAAAAATCGCATTTAAGCAACAGAAAGCCTATAATTCTCCAATGTTTCAAGGCAACACAGTTAGATTTAGTTTCAGAACTCAGGAAAACACAACTTTCAGGTTGTCACTAGAGTTAACAAACTCAGATATTTTTCCTGTAAGATTCATAATTTAGACCTTGATATCAAAATGCATTATTCAAATGGGTCTGTGGGTAGCAAGGTTCAATTTCTCTGGGACTTCCTGAATATATAAAGAGTGTCTTTAAGAATTGTCTAACTAGGGACACCTGGGTGGCTCAGTCGGTTAAAGGTCTGACTTAAGTTCAGCTCATGATCTCACGGTTTGTGAGTTCAAGCCCTGCAACAGGCTCTCTGCAGTCAGCACAGAGCCTACTTCAGACCCGCTGTCCCCTCTCTCTCTGCCACTCTCGCTTCACTCTCAGTAATAAATAAACATTAAAAAAATAGTAGTCTGACTAACCGGAGATGGAAATATTTATCCATTATCAGAATCTTGATACTCGGGGTGCCATTACCTCTACAAGTTGTGTGTGCAAGCTCTGCCACTATCTGTAGGGTCTGTAAAGCCTGAGAATGGGAGGCAGAGATGTAGTGCTCACACTCGAGACAAAATACTGTAAAGTCAAAGTGAGTTCAAGCATGCAAGGAAACAATTTATCCAAAAATTCCTGAAATCAGAGGTGGGACTAAAAGGATGCAGTTTTAGACATCAAAAATTCCTGAAGCGGTTCATTACTTGTATCATGCTGATATGTTCGTATTTCATATATATGTATGTATTCCTGTGCCAATGAGTGTAAGGAATGCAATTTCTATGAAATATTTAATACACAAGAATTAAAAAGACATTCTGTAGATCTCACTGCCACAACTGTCCTTGATAGTCATTATGTTCCTTCTCTAAAATCTCTCCTAGTTTCTCATCACTCTCAACAAGCTATGCAGCTGAAGAAATTTGTTTTCCTGGTTATGTATTATAAATTTTCATGCTTGTGTGATCTGAGTCTTTGCTTATATTCCCAGTTTCCAGTAATTGTTCATTCACCATTTTTACTAAGAGTGGAAGTAATAAGAAATGGCATATCGAATACTTCAAGTTCACAACACATCCATTGTGTACTAGCAATTCCAGCTCCCCGTGATAATCACAACTGATACTGTCTGCTGGTCGAAAAATTTCTTTACTTGTCTTTTGGTCCATTGATCTGAGAAACACAAAATAACCATGTGGTAGTAAAATCTTCAGATTTAGGTACCTTTCATAGCTTTCTTTATCAGTCAGATGTCCCTTCAAAACTAAAAACAACAACAACAACAACAACAACAACAAAAAGAAAATTCTAAACTTCAGGAAGTTCAACTTGGAGACTTGCCCTTGGTTGTAAAGACAATCATCTTTTGAAAGGTTGAGTTTCCTTTTTTGGAAAGCATACATTTAAGACTGGTCAATCTTTTTACCCCAAATTGTGGCAATTCTGAAGGCAACCCCAATTTTAAAGCACTGCATGGAATATAATAAAGTAATACATGAGTTTGTTTGCCAGATTCTCCTGATCCTAAGATTTGTATTAGTCAAATTTATCCAGAGAAACATAATACATAAATATTAAATATATATTATTAAAGATTCAGGGTGCCTGGGTAGCTCAGTTAGTTAAGAGTCCAACTCTTGATCTAGGTTCAGGTCATTATCTCACAGTTTGTGAGATGAAGCCTCCTGTCAACCTCTGTACTGACAGAGTGGAGCCTGCTTGGAATTCTCTCTCCTCTCTCTGCCCCTCCCCTGCTTGTATGCACTTGCTCTCTCTCTCTCTCTCTCTCTCTTTCTTTCTCTCTCAAAATAAATAAATAAACTTTTAAAGATTTACTATAAAATTTAAAGTATAAAGTATTAGTGTATGCAATTATTGAGGCTGAAAAGTTTAATAATCTGCTGTCTATAAGCTGGAGATCCAGGAAACCAATAATGTAGTTCAGAAGTCTGAGAACAAGAGAGCTGATGGAGATGATTTCAGTCTGACCACATGAGAACCACAGATGCCTTTGTCAAGAGAACACTGATTTTCCAGCTCAACCATTAGAAAGGGAATCTGACCTTCTTCTGCCTTTTTCTATTCAAGCCCTCAGTGGATTGGATCATACTCACACACTTTGGGAAGGGCAACCAGCTTAATTCAGTTCAAATGCTAATCTCTTCTGGAAATTCCCTCCTGGACACAACCCAAAATAATGTTTAACCAGATATCTGGGTCCTCTATGTCCCAGTGAAGTTGACACATAAAATTAACCATCACAAGTCCACCCCTAGTCAACTTGACACCCACATGCCATACTTAATATCCAAATATAAAAAAACACAATCAAAATTCTACCTCACATGATACAACTGTCCTGTGTACAGGAATGCACTAAATGCACTAAATGCACTAAACCTTCCTGACAAGAGGAAATAAAAGTCCTGAGTGATGTTTCCTCTGCTTGATACTCTATAGCTTACACACTATGATGTAAAAATAATAGTTCTTAAATACTATAATATAATGTCAATATATCTATGTTACATGATAAAGGAATAAGAGAAGAAAGAAAAGATATACATATACATACAGAAAAATTTGCATATATGCCTAATATACACACATACACAAATCTATTCATAACAAACTAAGGAGGAAATACTCATGATAATTATAGACTTTGTTTCTATAACTGGTCAGTGGTCATAGCTGTTTTTCATAATTACCTTCTTCCACTATCCATTACATACTCCTTATATTTTATTTTGTTTTGTTTTGTTTTATTTTATTTTATTTATTGTATTTTATTTAAACACTTAACATATTCTTTATGGTTTCAGAGAGCACCTCAAGGTCATGATTCTTTACCTGGTGGGATGACCCAAATCTTTATTCCTGAAGGATCTGGGCCATTAATAACCCTGCCTGGATTGTGTTGTTGTAGTTTTCCATTGGCTTTAATTATAGGGCATGGCAATACTAGGAGATGCCCTTAGGGAATCTCTTGTGTTCTACACATGCTTTTGCTTAGTTCCATTGTGGAGTAGTGACACAATTTCCCCCTTGTTAGTCAAGACAATCTCCTAGCCTGCATATTAGCCCCTTTCTTTGCCTGTTTATGCAGAAGTATGAGGAGACCAAAGAGGCAGGACAGCAGTCTTAACTTCCAATTCAATAGAATCATTGCTGGGTTTTCTGGTGGAAGCATTCTTTTCTTTAGAACTAAGATTCTTAGGTCAACAGAACATAAAGTCATGGGAAGAGATAGCAAGACTTTTGCTAATGGATTACTAGAGGTAATAGTGGGAGGTGACACTCAATTTTCCACCTCTAAATTCCTGAACCTGTGAATCCTGGCTATGGTAGAACAGCACCACTTATTGGAGGCTGAGGACATATAGTCTTCAGAAGAACCTTATCTCAGACCTGCAAGGTGTTGCCACATAGCTAGCACTATAACTGAGTGTTCGGAATACCAGCTACTTCAGGATGGTGGGAAAGATGGTAAGATTAGTACATTCCACAAGCACAGGCCCATTGATGGACTTCATTTGCTGTGAAGTGAGTTATTTGATCAGAAACAATTCTGTATGCAATATCATGACAGTGGATAAAGTATTATGTAAGTCCTTGGATGGTAGTTTTAGAAGAAGCATTGCATTCATAGAAGACAAATCCATATCCAAAGTGAATGTCTATTCCAGTAGGGACAAAAGGCTGCCATTCCATGACGAGCATGTCCAATGCAGTCAACACTATCTCTAGGTAGCTGGTTAATCACTCTGGGTAAGAGTGTTATATCTGGGACTTAGTGTTGTTTTCTGCTACTGATAGATTGTGCACTCAGCAGTGGCCACAGCCTGGTCAGCCTTGGTGAGTGGAAGGCCATGTTGCTGAGCCCATGCTTAACTCATTCCTGTAACCATGATTAACTTATTTACAACTTTGTTGTGATAACAAGGATAATAACAAGGATGGCTGGAGAAAGAAGCTTATTGTCATTCAAAGAATAGATTACACTATTCACTTGATTTTTAAATTCTCTTCTGAGGTCACCCTTTGATGAGCTCTTACATGGACACTAGTAAGGTCATGCTTTTTCCCATTCTGTAAAGTCCATCCACATAACCTCTTCTCCAAATTTCCTTGTCACCAGTTTTTCAACCATATACCTTCAAAGTCCCTGATCATCCAGCCAAGTAATTTGAACCAGCCATAAATTGGTAATTGCATATCTAACCATTTCTCCTTCCAAACAAATGAACAGCCATGTATACTCCTTAAGTTCTGACCACTTAGAGCATTTCCTTTAACCACTGTTCTTCAGGAATGTTCCAGAAAGGAAGCATAATGATGCAGCTGTCCACTTTGAGGTAATACCAGCATATTTTGCAGAACCAAATGTGAATCAAGCCCCAATCTTTTCTTCTTCTATCAATTGATGATAGGGAGTTCCCTATGAGACCATAGATGCAGGCTCAGAGAGAGAAGCAGTATAGTATCTGTGGGGACCATGGGCTACTTCTTTATGAAACTTGTGCCTTCGAGTCCTGTTTGAGTCTCATCATGGATATACCACCTCCTTTTGATGAGGGAGTGCTGTTGTGCATGCCCAACTTTATATTGGTGGGTCAGATAATACCCAATTAATGATGAGTAGCTCAGGTTGCATAGTAACTTGGTGGCTTGTGGTTAAGTATTCAGTCTGCACTAAGGTCCAGTAGTAGGCCAAGAGTTATGTCTCAAATGAAGAGTAATTATATGTAGAGGATGTTAAGGCTTTGCTCCAAAATCCTGAGGGCTTATGCATCGATTCACCTATAAAAGCTTGCCAAAAGATCCAAACATAATCCCTTGAACAGGCAGGGGTACATATTTATAGGGCCTGAGTTAGCATCACTCTTTAAGAATTTAAGATCACTGGATCCACTGTCATGGAATTTGACTTAACAGTGCATCAGAGCCAGGGACTTCCTTTACAGAAAAGTAAGTATGGGGATGGATTTACAATCGTACAATGCACTGGTTTTACCACAAGTGACAATACACAGAGAATATGTTGACCTAAAAGAAACTTACTGAAAGAATATCCGCGGTGCTACCTTGGAGGTAACAACCTAAAATTATACGACATCATCTTCCAAGACAAAGTATACATGCTAAATCACTAAATATTATATAGCCCTATTCCCAAGTTGGTAAAATACTTGAGTCCAGAAACTAATAGGTGGAAGTATAGGCTCCCTCTCTCCATACCATTAATCACAGTGATGTCGGGAATTTGTGCTTCCTGTCTACACAATTCTGGCTCTGCATATTTACAGATAATAGTTTTAAGAAAAGAAATCCATTATTGAAACTTATTTGTCATTTACCCAATCCACTGGTGTTATACAGTATCTTGTGTTAGTAAATTAATCTAGTAAATTAGACAATCAACTAACCCTTCAATGGAGGTGCTGGCAGAAACACTAAGGTTCTTAAAAGATAAACTCTTATCATAGGGCACCTGATGGGCTCAGTCAGTAGAGTATGTGATGCTTGATCTCAGGGATAATGAGTTTGAGCACCAGGTTGGATGTAGAGTTTAACTGAAAAAAAAATAAAAAAAGGTAAACTGATATCTAGAGTAGTTGTTAATTCTGATAAGAACAAATGCCCCTTCCAGTTTAGAAAAGGTGTGATGAAATCATTTATATATCTATCAAATACCTAGCTAGGCTTTTTAAGGGATGAAACCATACAGACGGATTGGCTGCTTACAGGGTAAGTATTGAGTGTAATGTGTATAACTAGAGCAGTCTTAGGAAGGAGACCTGGCACCACAAGCACTCCATTTTGGGCTTATTGGTCGGCACTAGAGTGGCAGAGAAAAAGGGATATTTCATATCCACAGAAAGAGACATACTGTCACCTGATTTTTGAGTATCTCTTTTGTGGATGTTGCTTTTTGGTGCTCAATAATATGAGCTATTACTGTCTCTCCACTTCACATACCTATTGCCATATGTATACTCACTTGCTTTTTTCCTATACTTCCTTATCTCTGATCTTCTAATCTTCCTGTCACCAGGCAACTGATTAACAAGGGAAGTCATTTTCCCTGGTCATAATTCTGTATATATGTATACCTCAAACTATTTTCTCTCCGTATAAAATAAATGACTAAATGGAATACTTGGAGTCTGCTTACATGGAAGATTTTCCTTCAACTCTTTCCTTTAGGGCCATCTCTGAGTGCTGGAGTCATCTGCTGAGTGGAGAAATAGTTATACCACCTGTATGTTTTAATACAAACAAACAACCAATCATAAATCAGGCAAACATTCATTTTATACTCCATAAATGGACCACAGACAACCTCCTGCAAGTCAGTAGATGTGCACCGAAAGATAAGTATTGCTACAACAGAATTTGGGTGATATAGGAATCTGGGCCACCTGCTCAGGAAAATTATTTGTATCATTCCCATCATGCAATGGGTTGCTGCTATGCCAAGTCAGTCTATAGCTCAGAGAATTGACAATTCTAAGTCCATAATGAGCATCCCTGAGCACATCTTCATTTGATGATCAATAGCGAGGTACTCAGTCTTTACAAAGGCCTAATACTATGTCAAGAGTTTTTGCTTTTTTGGTTTTTTTTCAAATGGAAGTTATTTCAGAAATGTTTAAATCATGACTTTTCTCCAGCATGTTAGGGAGTCTTTGATTTATGTTTTCTCTATGTTTCACTCTCTGGCACATGTGTGTTAAAATAGCAACAAAAGTAATTATCCAGTTATATTACCATGTTCACTTTCATTTAATCACTGCAGTAGGTCAGTGCTGCACAAAATGTTTAAATGACCAAGATCCTTGAGGTTCCTGAGGCAAGAGAATGTTTATCATTATTTTTCCCATGTACTAGGGATATGTTTTGGTGTTTTCTTTCTATGAGGATTGAAAAGAAGGTGTTTGTCATGACAGTAGACACAAACTAAGGATTTATTGATTGATTTCTGTAAAGATGGCACATTAAGCAAAATATTCAGACTCCATGATTTAAGGGAAGAAATAAGGAATTGAATGGAGATGTTATGGGGCCATCCACTTTGCCTCCTGTGGTGTTGGAGGGTGGTGGTAACCTCTGAAATTCCTTCTGGGATGTAATGTTGCTTCTGATATACAATATTGGTTGGGCTTTGAAGAGAGATATGTCAGTTTCTTCTATTGGCTCTGTCAACAATGTCTTCATAGATCAGGGAACAAGTATTAGCTTTCTGTAAGTTTTTAAGTACAGTAAAATCTTGGTTTGTTGTCATAGACTCTGGGTCTAAAGTTCTCTCTTGTCCACCAAGAACGGATATAGGATTAAAAAGCAAGAGATGGCTAATGTTTGAGTCCTGAATAAGGGTCCTTCCTCCTTCTGATCTTTATTAAAATCTTTATTAAGATCAGAAGGTTTACAAACATGATGGGCGTGCGCTGAGAGACAATGAATCTGTGAACATTAACTTATGCGCATGAGGGAAGGGGGTTTAGAAGATATATGGTTAGGGGTTTGGGTCAATATAAACCAAAATCCTGGCACTGGGCAGATGGATGTTAATAACAGACCCTAGACACCAAGATCTCTTTATTTTAGACAGCCTAGGGGATAAGACAGATACAACATTTTGCCTCAGGGTTAACAAGGCACCTTTCTTTTGCTAATTAGCTCTGCTCTGGGCAGCTTCACCCACAGGGATCTATAGGCCTATTTGCCTGTTTACCTAAGGTGGTTCTTCCCTCCTGTGAAAGCAGCTTTCTGCTAGAGTACTAAATTGGAGGGCCGGTTTTTTGTTCTGAATACCTAATCTTGTTCACCTCATATACCTTTGTATTGGGGTCTTTGCCCCACCCTCTCTATCCTTATTAGCTTAATTTTGTTTACCCAGACTTGGGGGTGTGAGCATCCTATGGCTTTGTAATTCTTTATGCCTTGTTAACCCATCAGTGCAAGCCCAGGGAATTCCTAAGTTTATTCCCCACAGTTTGTGAGCATAATTCATTCTGGAAACATGCTTATAATCCAAAGCACTTGTATATCAAAGCAAATTTCCCCATATGAAATAATGGAAACTCAGATAATTCATTCCAAAACCCAAAAATATTCATATAAAAATTATTATAGTACTATAATATAATACAAAATAATAAAGAAAATATACATATACAAAATATAAAGAAAAAGAAACAAATTAACCTGCCCTTACCTTTGAAAACCTTCATCATGGCTGGTGTGAGGGAGACATGAGAGGAGGGTTATTGTGTAGGACAACTTTCACTACCACTAATGGAATCACTGCTATCTATTGGCTCCATGGAATCTTTTTCTGCATGGGGCCATTGTATATGCTCACACATATACTGACTACAACACAGTATTAGTAAACTCTTGTCACATACTGTATTTAATGTAACTGGCAATAAGGCAGCAAAGAGTCTATATTGCAGATGTAGAAATGAAGAAAAGCGTTCCTAAGCTTACTCTAGTATGGAAAAGCAAAGAACTCTCCATAGGTGCTTTGAAGTGACAAAAAATACACTAGTTGAGGACATTTTCCAATGTTGTGGAAAATCACTGATTTCTGCCAAACACTATGGCCTGAGGCCAAACATCCGAGCACGGGAGATGACCACCCACAATCCTGCAGCTAGAGAGAGAAGAGCCATTGGCTCAGTTGTGATCATGTGACGTTTGGCATCACATACTACTTGTATTAAAAGACATCCCTCGTTTATCAAGTTAAAATTTATTAGAAATGTTTGCTTGTCTTGTGGAACACTCGCAGAACAAGTTACTCACAATCCAATGAATTTGTATTTCCTAATTAATTATTCACATACTGACTGAGGAAATAACCAGGAAAAGGGCATCACTGTAGAGTGGACTTTGCACAGGATTCCAGTTATCACCTGTTTTTCACAATTTCCCATTCTGAAATTGGAGGACATTATACTTTAAATTTTACACTACAAAATAAAATTTTAGTTTACCTGATATTAGTGTCATCTCAGAACTTTTTCTAATAAGCAACTTTTGAATATATTGGATATTACTCTTTACCTGATAGAATCATTATAAAACTATTAGAGTGTGGAGGAAATAACTTGACTTTTCAGTTCATAGTTGTCTGCATCAAAACGTGCCATATCTGAAGACTACATCCAGGTCTAATGTAGAAAATGACATGATGATTCACTGAGACTACTGTCATAATTGAAAGTTACCTTTGATCCTGAGATGGATCTGAGCATATTTAGTGAAATATTCATGAATAATTGGGACCAGACATTGGATTTGATATTTGCAAAAATGGTCTCAGTCCCTCCACCCAAAACTGCTTCCATATTTACATGTATTGCAATATAATTTTGTAGCTCTTCCCATCAAAATGTGTAGTCTACTTCCCTAAGACTTAAGTCTAGGAGTGCATTCTCACCGATTTTGGCCAGTGAAATGCAGCAAAAGTGATTGGTGCTCTCACAAGCTTACAAGATTAGAGAAAGCCATCAGGCAAACAATCATAGATGTTTTTCAAGGACACCATGATTGCATACTGAAAAAAACTAGTACCAGGAAATATGTGCAAGGAACTGAAAATGTCTGTAGTGTTTCCAACGTATGACCTTTTCTGCTTTGTTGTCCTATTTCTTTTTAAAATTTAAACATTCCTATACCATTTTTCCAGACTAACTTCCTCATTTCATAAAATATATTCAAGCTTTGAATTCAAATCTAAGAAATAGCCTTCTTTACTCTGATTCTGTTGACATTTTGATTGCTGTAGTTTGTGATTTATACTCTTCAAAAATCTGTAAATTTATTAGTTTGTCTTTCTCTCCCTTTTTTAACTTTGCAACATTATTACACCATACATGTGCTTGTACATTCCATAAGGCTCTAGCACACTGCTGACATATTCATTATGATCAGCAATAAGAAAATAAATATGGATACCCAAAAAAATCTTCAAGATATTCCCAGATGTTTCTAACATATGCAATATTAGAAAAGATAAGCTAGCGATAAAGATATATGCATCAAATTGTTTTTCTAATATCACATAATGAGACTTTTTTCTAACAATTGTAATTTAGGAAACTTACTCCTTGCATAATCTCTGAAGCTAACTGCCAGAGCAAAGATATTTAGAGAAATATGCAGAAGCAATATGCTCTTTGTATTAGTTTGTTCTCCTAAAGTCATCGACAGTATAAGAGACTAACCAGGGTGATTTTTCCTTATAAGAACTAATTTTCCCTGTGTAAATTTGTTTAAATAAAACCAATAAAATTTTGGCATGCACTGGATTTTTCTGCTTTACTTTACCACAATTAAGAACATTGACTGTCATGACATTTTCTCTTGCAGAAGACTGATGAAGAATTTACATATTATGCACTAAGGGAAAGGTAGAAGATATTATTTAATATTGGCTCAATGAAATATTACCTGAAATTTAGTGTCTTACTTTAATAAATTGAATAAATTGATTTGTTACTTTCCATGAAGATACAATGACATATTTAAACTGATAGTTTAAAAAGGGGTTAACTTAGTTTTTATGAAAATAGAAAATGAATGTATGCATTTTAAAATCTTTCAATAGATCTCAACATACAGAATATTAATAAAATACTGGTTAAATCAGTAGTTCTCTATCTATATTCCTATTAAGAGCTACTACTACATATAGAAATTACAAAAGGCCATATAATAAGATATGTTAGCTGAGGGATTGTTGTCTGAAGGAAAATTTTAAAATAATTCTAAAAGTTCATGCATGTACTTAAATAACGTGTACTATTTTTCTAGACTCAATCAATATAGTATGAATTTATTCAGATAATACAAATATTCTGTCATTTTTATATTAAGATTGGTGAATGGAGAAATTGGAGCAAAAGGAGAGAAAGAAAAGAATTTTTTATGTTTATTTATTTATTTTGTGAGAGACAGCACAAGTGGGAGTGAGGCAGAGAGAGAGGGAGAGAGAATATCCCAAGTGGGCTCTGCACTGAGCCCAACACAGGCCTCCACCTCATGACAGTGAGCCGAAATTAATTTCTCCTGAGCTGAAATCAAGAGTTAGATGCTTATCTAACTGAGCCATTCAGGTAATCCAAAAGACAGAAAATTAAGAATATATTTCAAAAAAATAGAGGAAATGAAATTGAGGCCTATAAAAAAAGAGATACAAAAAGAAGAAAATCTACAAGTACAAATAATATTGAACACATTGTTTACATGTACAAATACTTGCTTGATAGTGATGTCAAAAAATAAACAGACCTTTAAAGATGTTTTACACTTTCAGTTTAAGCTTTAGATGATGTCGCCAATTCTCGATGTTGAACCAGTGAATACAAGGCATGAACCTGTAAAGAGTAATTCAAAATTTTTTTCTTAATCAAACTTATTGAAACAAATCATACAATATAAGAGAACAGGCAATAAATATACCCATATAACCATTATCTCAAGAAAAGTATACAATATTTTTATTCTGCAAAACATCATTGAATTTCTTTTCATTCAGTTTTTTTTTCCTTTTTGAAGTAGAGTTAACATGAATGTTATATTAGTTACTAACACCTCAGGCAACCATTGATCTTGATCTGCTTTCTGTTACCATAGATTATTTGCTTGTCCCAGAATTTCACAGAAATAAAACCATGCAGCACATATACTTTTGTTCTGGCTTCTTGTCTCAGTAAAATGTTTTAGGGTTTCACCAGTGTTGATGTGTGACTCAGAAATTATTTATTTTTGATTGCTGAGTAGAATTTTACTATATGAGTATACCATTATTTTTCTATTCACTCTCTTGTTGGTGAATATGAATTATTTCTAGTTTTTGGCTACAACATTTCAGACATCATATTATTACATATATATGTATATATGTATATGTTTATTATATGTATATGTTAATTATATATGTTATATATGTAAAACATATTTTATAAATATATATGTAATGCTTTATACACACACATATGTAAAATTTTAGTAGTGGGATTGGTGGGTAATATAATCAATGTATGATAATTATTAAAAGAAACTGCACAATTCTTTTCCAATGTGGTTTTATTATTTTATATTCCCGACAGCAATTCATGATAGTTCAAGCTGTTCCATATCCTCACTAACATAATGCATTACCATATTTTTAATTTTAGCCAATCTAGTGAGTTTGACTTTGTATTAATTTGAATTAATGAAACTGTGTTAATGATCTTTTCAAATACATTTGGGCAATCTTATAGCGTATTTTGAATAATGTCTCTTCAATAATTTTTACTCCCCTTTTATTTGATTGTCTATTTTGAACTTGTAAGAGTTCTTCACATATTCTGAAAACAAGAATATTATTCTCATATATATGTATATATATATATACATGTATGTATATATATATATACATGTATGTATATATATACACATATATACATATATGTGTACATATATAAACATATATACACATATATGTGTACATATACATATATACATATATGTGTATATATACATATATGTGTACATATATATACACTATATGTATATATATATATATATAATTTTTCTCCAGCTGTGGTTTGCCTTTTAATTTCCTTAATACTGTCTTTTGAAGAATATAATTATTATTTCTTATTAAGTTTTATTTATACGTATTTTGTTTCTGCTGAGTTTTTTTTTAATATATGAAATTTATTGTCAAATTGGTTTCCATACAACACCCAGTGTTCATCGCAAAAGATGCCCTATTCAATAACCATCAGCTCCCCTCCCCTCCCTCCCACCCCCCATCAACCCTCAGTTTGTTCTCAGTGTTTAAGAGTCTCTTATACTTTGGCTCTCTCCCATCTAACCTCACATTTTTTCCTTCCCCGCCCCTATGGGTTTCTGTTAAGTTTCTCAGGATCCACATAAGAGTGAAACTATATGGTATCTGTCTTTCTCTGTATGGCTTATTTCACTTAGCATCACACTCTCCAGTCCCATCCACGTTGCTACAAAGGGCCATATTTCATTCTTTCTCGTTGCCACGTAGTACTCCATTGTGTATATAAACCACAATTTCTTTATCCATTCATCAGTTGATGGACATTTAGGCTCTTTCCATAATTTGGCTATTGTTGAGAGTGCTGCTATAAACATTGGGGTACAAGTGCCCCTATGCATCAGTACTCCTGTATCCCTTGGGTAAATTCCTAGCAGTGCTATTGCTGGGTCATAGGGTAGGTCTATTTTTAATTTTCTGAGGAACCTCCACACTGCTTTCCAGAGCGGCTGCACCAATTTGCATTCCCACCAACAGTGCAAGAGGGTTCCCGTTTCTCCACATCCTCTCCAGCATCTATACTCTCCTGATTTGTTCATTCTGGCCACTCTGACTGGCGTGAGGTGATATCTGAGTGTGGTTTTGATTTGTATTTCCCTGATAAGGAGTGACGTTAAACATCTTTTCATGTGCCTGTTGGCCATCCGGATGTCTTCTTTAGAGAAGTGTCTATTCATGTTTTCTGCCCATTTCTTCACTGGGTTATTTGTTTTTCGGGTGTGGAGTTTGGTGAGCTCTTTATAGATTTTGGATACTAGCCCTTTGTCCGATGTGTCATTTGCAAATATCTTTTCCCATTCCGTTGGTTGCCTTTTAGTTTTGTTGGTTGTTTCCTTTGCTGTGCAGAAGCTTTTTATCTTCATAAGGTCCCAGTAATTCATTTTTGCTTTTAATTCCCTTGCCTTTGGGGATGTGTCGAGTAAGAGATTGCTACGGCTGAGGTCAGAGAGGTCTTTTCCTGCTTTCTCCTCTAAGGTTTTGATGGTTTCCTGTCTCACATTCATGTCCTTTATCCATTTTGAGTTTATTTTTGTGAATGGTGTGAGAAAGTGGTCTAGTTGCAACCTTCTGCATGTTGCTGTCCAGTTCTCCCAGCACCATTGGTTAAAGAGACTGTCTTTTTTCCATTGGATGTTCTTTCCTGCTTTGTCAAAGATTAGTTGGTCATACTTTTGTGGGTCTAGTTCTGGGGTTTCTATTCTATTCCATTGGTCTATGTGTCTGTTTTTGTGCCAAAACCATGCTGTCCTGATGATGACAGCTTTGTAGTAGAGGCTGAAGTCTGGGATTATGACGCCTCCTGCTTTGGTCCTCTTCTTCAAAATTCCTTTGGCTCTTCGGGGCCTTTTGTGGTTCCATATGAATTTAGGATTGCTTGTTCTAGCTTCGAGAAGAATGCTGGTGCAATTTTGATTGGAATTGCTTTGAATGTGTAGATAGCTTTGGGTAGTATTGACATTTTAACAATATTTATTCTTCCAATCCATGAGCACAAAATGTTTTTCCATTTCTTTCTATCTTCTTCAATTTCCTTCATAAGCTTTGTATAGTTTTCAGCATACATATCTTTTACATCTTTGGTTAGATTTATTCCTAGGTATTTTATGCTTCTTGGTGCAATTGTGAATGGGATCAGTTTCTTTATTTGCCTTTCTGTTGCTTCATTGTTAGTGTATAAGAATGCAACTGATTTCTGTACATTGATTTTGTATCCTGCAACTTTGCTGAGTTCATGTATCAGTTCTAGCAGACTTTTGGTGGAGTCTATTGGATTTTCCATGTATAGTATCATGTCATCTGCAAAAAGTGAAAGCTTGCTTCATTTTTGCCAATTTTGATGCCTTTGATTTCCTTTTCTTGTCTGCTGATGCTAGCACTTCCAACACTATGTTAAACAGCAGCGGTGACAGTGGACATCCCTGTCGTGTTCCTAATCTCAGGGGGAAGGCTCTCATTTTTTACCGATTGATGATGATATTAGTTGTGGGCTTTTCATAAATGGCTTTTATGATGTTGAAATATGTTCCTTCGATCCCGACTTTCTCAAGGGTTTTTATTAAGAAAGGGTGCTGAATTTTGTCAAAGGCCTTTTCTGCATCGATTGACAGGATCATATGGTTCTTATCTTTTCTTTCATTAATGTGATGTGTCATGTTGATTCATTTGCGAATGTTGAACCAGCCCTGCATCCCAGGAATGAATCCCACTTGAGCATGGTGAATAATTCTTTTTATATGCTGTTGAATTCGATTTGCTAGTATCTTCTTGAGAATTTTTGCATCCATATTCATCACGGATATTGGCCTGTAGTTCTCTTTTTTTACTGGGTCTCTGTCTGGTTTAGGAATTAAAGTAATACTGGTTTCATAGAATGAGTCTGGAAGTTTTCCTTCCCTTTCTATTTTTTGGAATAGCTTGAGAAGGGTAGGTATTATCTCTGCTTTAAATGTCTGATAGAATTCCCCAGGGAAGCCATCTGGTCCTGGTCTCTTATTTGTTGGGGGATTTTTGATAACTGATTCAATTTCTTTGCTGGTTTTGGGTCTGTTCAAGCTTCCTATTTCTTCCTGTTTGAGTTTTGGAAGAGTGTGGGTGTTTAGGAATTTGTCCATTTCTTCCAGGTTGTCCAGTTTGTGGGCCTATAATTTTTCATAGTATTGCCTGATAATTGCTTGTATTTCTGAGGGATTGGTTGTAATAATTCCATTTTCATTCATGATTTTATCTATTTGGGTCATCTCCCTTTTCTTTTTGAGAAGCCTGGCTAGTGGTTTATCAATTTTGTTTATTTTTTCAAAACACCAACTCTTGGTTTCATTGATCTGCTCTACAGATTTTTTAGATTCTATATTGTTTATTTCTGCTCTGATCTTTATGATTTCTCTTCTTCTGCTGGGTTTAGGCTGCCTTTGCTGTTCTGCTTCTATTTCCTTTAGGTGTGCTGTTAGATTTTGTATTTGGGATTTTTCTTGTTTCTTGAGATAGGCCTGGATTGCAATGTATTTTCCTCTCAGGACTGCCTTCCCTGCATCCCAAAGCGTTTGGATTGTTGTATTTTCATTTTCGTTTGTTTCCATATATTTTTTAATTTCTTCTTTAATTACCTGGTTGACCCATTCATTCTTTAGTAGGGTGTTCTTTAACCTCCACGCTTTCGGAGGTTTTCCAGACTTTTTCCTGTGGTTGATTTCAAGCTTCATAGCATTGTGGTCTGAGAGTATGCATGGTATGATCTCAATTCTTGTATACTTATGAATGGCTGTTTTGTGACCGAGTATATGATCTATCTTGGAGAATGTTCCATATGCACTCAAGAAGAAAGTATATTCTGTTGCTTTGGGATGCAGAGTTCTAAATATATCTGTCAAGTCCATCTGATCCAATGTATCATTCAGGACCCTTGTTTCTTTATTGACCGTGTGTCTAGATGATATATCCATTGTTTTAAGTGGAGTATTAAAGTCCCCTGAAATTACCACATTCTTGTCAATAAAGTTGCTTATGTTTATGAATAATTGTTTTATATATTTGGGGGCTCCCGTATTCGGTGCATAGACATTTATAATTGTTAGCTCTTCCTGATGGATAGACCCTGTAATTGTTATATAATGCCCTTCTTCATCTCTTGTTACAACCTTTAATTTAAAGTCTAGTTTGTCTGATATAAGTATGGCTACTCCAGCTTTCTTTTGACTTCCAGTAGCATGATAGATAGTTCTCCATCCCCTCACTTTCAATCTGAAGGTGTCCTCAGGTCTAAAATGAGTTTCTTTTAGACAGCAAATAGATGGGTCTTGTTTTTTTATCCATTCTGATACCCTATGTTTTTGGTTGGCACATTTAGTCCATTTACGTTCAGTGTTATTATAGAAAGATATGGGTTTAGAGTCTTTGTGATGTCTGTAGGTTTCATGCTTATAGCGATGTCTCTGGTACTTTGTCTCACAGGATTCCCCTTAGGATCTCTTGTAAGGCTGGTTTAGTGGTGATGAATTCCTTCAGTTTTTGTTTGTTTGGGAAGACCTTTATCTCTCCTTCTATTCTAAATGACAGATTTGCTGGATAGAGGATTCTTGGCTGCATATTTTTTTCTGTTCAACAAATTGAAGTTTTCCTGCCTTTCCTTTCTGGCCTGCCAAGTTTCAGTAGAGAGATCCATCACTAGTCTTATCAATCTCCCTTTATATGTTAGAGCACGTTTATCCCTAGCTGCTTTCAGAATTTTCTCTTTATCCTTGTATTTTGCCAGTTTCACTATGATATGTCGTGCAGAAGATCGATTCAAGTTACGTCTGAAGGGAGTTCTCTGTGCCTCTTGGATTTCAATGCCTTTTTTCCTTCCCCAGATCTGGGAAGTTCTCAGCTATTATTTCTTCAAGTACACCTTCAGCACCTTTCCCTCTCTCTTCCTCTTCTGGAATACCAATTATGCATCGATTATTTCTCTTTAGTGCATCACTCAGTTCTCTAATTTTCCCCTCATACTTCTGGATTTTTTTTATCTTTCTTTTTTTCTCTGCTGAGTTTTTTGTTGTTGTTTTGGGGACAGTTTACCCACTCCAGGAGAACAGAGATATTCTACTATGTTATTTCTGAAAGATTTATTATTTTAGCTTTCATATTGATGTCTATTATCCATCTCAAATTCAATATGGATTTAGAAAACGTTTAAATTTTTTATAGAGATGTCCAGTTATTGCAGCACCAAATTTTAAAAGATGCTCCTTTCCCCCATTGTTATCTAGGTGTGTTTTTCTAAAATTAGCCTAATATACATGCTTGCCTCAATATTTTGCCTTTATGTAATGTTTCAATTATTCATTTGACTATGTGTATAATACAATGTTTTCATTTTTGTGACTTTGTATTAAATTTGAAATAAAGAATTGGGAATTCTTCAAATTATCTTTTTTTTCCCCTCAAAATTGTTTAGGTTTTTAGTTTGCACTACAAATTTTAGAGTTTGTCAGCTATAAAAATGTTGAGTTTATTATTAAATTTCTAGATCAACTTAGGGGAACTAGTATCTTGAGCACTGAGTCTTTCAAATAATGAACAATATCTAATTTTGTATTTTTTAATTATATTAATTTTCTTTTAAATTTATGAAGTTTTTATAGAGATTTTGCACATTCTTTATTAAATTTATTCTAAATCTTTTACATATTTTGATTTTATTTTAAATGGTACTTTAAAATTTGATTTTCCAGCGTCACCTGGGTGACTCAGTTGGTTAAGCGTCTGACTTTGGCTCAGGTCATAATCTCACGGTTTATGGGTTCAAGCCCCATGATGGACTCTGTGGTGACAAGTCAGAGCCTGGAGCCTACTTCGGATTCTGTGTCTCTCTCTCTCTCTACCTCTCCCCTGGTCATGCTCTATCTCTCAAAAATAAACGTTAAAAAAATTTTAATTTGATTTTCCATTTTTATGCTAGTATACAGAAATCAACCATTTTATGCTAGTATAGAGAAATAAACTGAATACATACCTTTCATTCTATAAAACTTTTGTAGAATTATTAGCGTTATTGTTTTTCCCTTCTGATGTTTATACCATTCTTTCCTTTTATTGCCTCATTGAACTGGCTTGGCTTTCAGTCCAAAAGTGTTGAAAGAAAGCGAAAGAAAGAGAGAAAGAAAGAAAGAAAGAAAGAAGAAAGAAAGAAAGAATGAAAGAGGAGAAGGAGAAGGAGAGGAAAGAGAAGAAGAAGGGGAAAGGGAAGGGGGAGAGGGAGGGAAAGGGGAAGGAAAAGGGGAAGAGATAGTTATTCTTGCTCTAGAATTTAGTAGAAAAGTACTCATTCTTTCATTTCTAAGTATAATGCTAGCTGTGGGTTTTATTTGGATGCTCTTAATCATACTTGGTTTCTTTCTATTCCTAGTTTATTAATAATTTTCATGATGTAAGTGTGTTGAATATTGTCAAATATGTACTTGAGGTGTTTCCTATGTTGTTGAATTGTTTCTTTGTTTTGTTGGATCATGGACTGAGCTGAAATCAAGAGTCCAAACCTTAACTAACTGAGCCACTCAGGCACCCCCCCCTTTTTTTTTAATCCTTCTTTCTATGAATATGGTGAACTCAACTTACATTCCTAGGTTACAATCTACTTGTTCAGTATCCATTATCTTTGTTATGTATTTATGTATTAAATTACTATGTATTAAGTTGTTATGTATTAAATTTGTTATTATTTCCTTAAGTTGTTTTGTTGTTGTTAAGATTTGGCTCTCAGGAAATATTAACCTTATAAGATAAGGTAGTAATTGTTGCCTTTTCCCTTATTTAATGAAAGAAGTTTCATAAATTTGATATTTTTTTAAATGTTTGATGGATTTCACTAGTGAAGTTTATCTGAACCTGAAGTTTTCTTCAAGAGAAGATTCTAATTACACATTCAATTAATTTAGTATATATGTCTATTTAGATATTAGCTTTTTATGTCAGTTTTATTTATTTTTTCAATAAATTTGATGGTTGCATGTAAGTTGTAATGATCTCTCTAGTAATGTGCCTTCTTTCTTTTCCAATACTCTTAATTTGGGTATTGTTTGTTTGTTTGTTTGTTTGTTTTTCTGTGGTTAATCAATCCAGCTTGAGGGTTATCAAATTGATTTTTTTTTTCTCAAATAACTCTCTTTTGGTATGTTTGAAATTTGTTTTCTTTGTCCATTTTCTATTTTATTGATTTCTGCCCTTATTTTTGTTATTTACTTATTTCTTACATTGAGTTTAATTGTCCTTCCTTTTCTGGCTACTTAAGGTGGAAACTCAGGTAATTGACTTAAACTTTACTTTTTCTCTAATATAAAAGTTAAAAACTATCAATTTTCCTCAAAACACTACCCCAGATACGTAGTACAATTTTGATATGTTGTGTTTTAATTATCCCTTAGTTTATAGTTTTTTCTAATTTCTCTTGTGATTTTTAAACTGATTTCCAACTTGTTTTGGTAAAAGAACATTCTGCATATGATTTAAATTCTTTAAAATTTATCTAAATTTTACTGCATCCGATATAAATATAGCTTTGTTATAATTACTATTTACATTTAATATCTTTTTCCACCCTTTCAGTTTTAGCTAGCTACATCTTTTATTAAAGTGTACTAGTTGTAAAAAGTATACAGTTGGATCTTCTGTTTCTTCTCTGATGTTTGCCTTTTTATTGTGTTGTTGAAACTAGTTTCATAATTTTATTTACATTAGAATTCTACCATTTGCTATTTTTTTTCCTTTATGTCTCACATTTTTTCTTATCCTATTGTCCTTATCTGCATGCTGTCTTTTGGACTGAATACTATTTAATATCACATTTTAAATCTTTAATGGATTAGTTGCTAGGTTTCTTTTTTAGTTGTTGTAAAGCTTACAATAGACATTGTTAAGTTGACCATTAAAATAATCTACCTTATAATATTATTATTTTTATTGTTATTATATCATTTCATATATAGTATGAGAAACTTTCAACAATGTACTTTTATTTCAACATGTAACATGTAACAATGTACTTTGTGCTTCCGTTGCCATATATAATATTGGTAATTATAATTTAAACCTCACAATACATTGTTCATACTAGAGGTCATCCCTAAGGCTTATAATAAATATAATAGATGAATGACTAAAAATATAGATTGCCATTTTCTTCTACCTTTTTTACTACTATGTGTTTCAAGTACAAATAGCATTGGTATTACCTGAGAATCTTATAAATGCACCATCTCCATCCCCATGCATATTTACTGAATCAAAAGCTATAGTTTTAATATTGACACCTTATGATTTGTATGCATATTAAAGATTTGTAATCATTGTTCTATTATGCTTTGAATGGAACTTTCTGAGAAAGCTAATAATCAGTAAACCCTTACCAAATGAGTTCTTTGATTTAACAAAAGGTATGGCATTTCTGGGGGAAGATTCCTAGTTATTCTAGGGGGTTTATAATTCTTTCACATTATTTTATTTTTATTTTTTTAATGTTTATTTATTTTTGAGAGAGAAAGCAGGGGAGAAGCAGAGGGAGAAAGAGAGAATATCAGTCAGGCTCTGCATTGACAGTGTAGAGTCAGATGTGGGGCTCAAACCCATGAACCGTGAACTCCTGAGCTAAGCAAAAATCAAGAGTCAGATGTTTAACTGACTGAGCCACCCAGGTGCTCCTGTAATTCCTTCTCTTTAATGGTAGTCTTCTTTTCCAGATTTTTAAGGGGAATTTTTAAGTACTGGATCTTATATTATCTTCCTTCTTATAATAAACATAGAAAGATTAATGATTATATACAAATAACTCTAGTTTCTTTATCAATGTTGTCTATATTTGCATCATTCTCTTAAATTTGTGTCTCTTTTTCAAAATTATTTTGGCTATTTGGAATGATTTGAGATTCCCTATGGATTTTAAAATAGATTTTTCTATTTATGCAAGAAATATGAAAATTTTGATAAATATTGAATTTAATCTGTAGAGAGTTGACTAGTATTGACATCTTGGCAATGTTAAGTTTTCCATTCTATAAAGATTGGATGGGGGTGCCTGGGTGGCTCAGTCGGTTAAGCATCCGACTTCAGCTCAGGTCATGATCTCACGGTCTGTGGGTTCAAGCCCCACGTCAGGCTCTGTGCTGACAGCTCAGAGCCTGGAGCCTGTTTCAGATTCTATGTCTCCCTCTTCCTCTGACCCTCCCCCGTTCATGCTCTCTCTCTCTCTGTCTCAAAAATAAATGTTAAAAAAAATTTTAAAGATTGGATGTCTTTCCATTTATTTATGTCTCTAATTTATTTCAGTAATGTTATATTATTTTCAGTGTAAAAGTCTTTCATTTCCTTTGTTAATTTAAATGGTAGGTATTCTATTCTTTTTGTTGGTATGACAATGGAATTGTTTTCTTAATTTTCATTTTAGATAATTCATTGATAGCATAAAGAACACAATAGGTTTTGGGTCAATTTTGTGTCCTGAAACTTTGCTGAATTTTTTAAGTAGTCTAATATGTTTTTTTGTTTTGTTTTGTTTTCGGTACCATCTTTAGGATTTTCTAAATATAAAATCTTTTCATTTTATATGAAACAATTTTACTTCTTCCTTTAAAGAGTGGATTCCTTTTATATCTATTCTTACCTAATTGTTATGGTTAGAAATACCAATGCTAAGCTGAATAGAAATAGTAAAGTGAGCATCTTTGTCTTGTTTTTTTTTTTTTTTATGTTTATTTATTTTGAGAGAGAGAGAGTGAGAGACAATGTGAGTGGGGGAGGGGCAGAGAGAGAGGGAGAGAAAGAGAATCTCAAGCAGGTTTTGCGCTCCCAGCACAGATCCCAGTTCAGGGCTTGAACTCATGAACCATTAGATCATGATCTGAGTTGAAATCAAGAGTTGGACATTTAACTGACTGAGCCACCCATGTGCCCATGTCTTGTTCTTGAAGATTAAAAAAAAGAAAGAAAGAAAAGCTTTGTCTTTCACAATTAACAAGTTAGTGATAGGTTTTTCATAAATGTTTTTTATTATGTTGAGGTTGGTTTCTTTCCATTTCTATTTTATTGTTTTAATCAAGAAATAATGTGGAGTTCTTTCACATGCTATTTTTCTGCATCAATTGAGATTATTATGTCATTTCTTTCTTCATTCTGTTAATGTGACTTTGATTGATTTTTATATATTGAGTCTTCCTTGCATTTTAGGGATAAATTCCAGTTGGCTGTAGTGTATATCCTTCTAAAATACTGCTCAATCTGATTTGCTAGTATTTTGTTGAGGCTTTTTGCATTAATATCTATCAATCAAAGATATCGGTCTGTAGTTTTCTTTTCTGGCAATGTCTTCATCTGCCTTTGGCAATAGAGTAATGCTGGCCTCATAGAATAGGGAAGTCTTCTTCCTCTTAAATACTTTGGAAGAGTTTGAGAAGCAAGTTTTTAGTTATTTTTTTATTGTGATAAGAATATTTAACAGGATATCTACCCTCTTCCATTTTTAAGTGTACAATACACTATCACTAGCTATAGGCACTATGTTGAATAGCAGATCTCTAGAACTTATTCATCTTTTGAAAATAAAACTTTACACTAATTGAACAACTCCCCATTTCCCCCACTTGCAACCCCTGGCAAGCACTATTCTCCTCTCTGCTTCTTTGAGTTTGACAATTTTAGATACTCCATATGCATTATTTGTCCTTTTGTTACTGACTTATTTCACTCTAGCATAATATCCTCTAAGTTCACTTATGTTGTAAAATATGACAGGATTTTCTCTTTTTTCAGGCTAAATAATATTTCATTGTATGTACACAGTACATTTTATTTATTCATTCATCTGTTGATGGTCACTTCAATTGTTTCCACATCTTGGCTATTTTTAGTATTTAATGCAGCAATTCTATTTTAAAAATTTTAGGAACCTCCATGTTATTTCTAATAGTAGCAACATCCTTTTACATTCCCACTAATAATATACAAAGTTTCCAATTTCTTCACATCCTTGTCCATCCTCACCATCTTTTATTTTTCCATATAACTATCCTGAATATCAAATGATACCTCATTGAGATTTTAGTTTTCATTTCCCTGATGATTAATGATGTTGAATACTTTTTCACATACCTGTGGGCCATTTGTGTGTTAGAAGTTCCTTTTCACTCACAGCATTTCTGACACCAAATATGTGTGTGTTTTTTTCCTATACCAACTGTTTCTTCAATTCTCCAGACACCAACAGGTGTCCCTCAATTCAATTCAATTATCTCATTAATTATCATAGGATTAGAAAAGAACCCAAAGGTTAAGGACTCTATAAGACTCTTCCCATATCCAATGCCAACTGCAAGTCATGGGCCTTTTTGTACTTCTGACTAGCTATAAATCATGAGTTCTCAAGATCTTCTCAAGTTTAACAATTTGCTATAATGGCTCACAGAACTCAAGAAAAGAGGTTGCTTGCTATTACCCATTTATTATAAAGGATCCAAGTCAAAGAAGTGCCAAATGGAAAAGATGCATACAGCAAGTTATGAGTGGAACACATTGATTCTCCAGGTGCACCATCCTCATAGCAGCTCAGTGTGTTCATTTATTCGTAGGCTCCCAGAAACTCGTGGTTTTGAAAGTTTCACTATGTAGGTAAGGTTCATTGAAATATTAGCCATTGATATTTAAGTTAACCTCCAGCCCCACTTTCCCCCTCCTTGGAGGTCAGGGGGTGTGGCTGAAATTCCAACTATCTAATCATGACTTGGTCTTCTTCCCTTTTTCTTTTTTCTTTTTTTTATGTCTGGGTCTTTCCAGTGAAAAACTCCCATTCAGAAGCTATCTATGAACCCCCAGACACCAGTTATCTCATTAGCATATGAAAGGACACTCACCACTCTAAAAGTTCCAAAGGTCTTAGAAGCTCTTATGTTAGGAACTGGGGACAAGTAGTGTGTAACAAGAAATATTCATCTAAATCAATTGGGGTATTTTTCAAAATACTCATGACTAAGTCCCACTGTAGATGCCTAAAACCCAGAATGATTATATAATTTACTGACACCAGTACAAAATGAGAACTAGATCTCCTTGTTAAAAAAAAAAAAAACAGAAATTATTAAGAATTGCAAGATGGCAACCACACGACATTAAACCATGTGTAAGGTCCTCTTAAGTATGGAGCCTTATGTAACTACACAGGTCATCCTCTGAAAAAAGCCAGCCCTGACTGAAATACAGCCATGTGCTCAGAAGATTATGATGCTTTCACTATTTAATAAGAGAATATTGTGAGGGAACTATAACTGCAGAAATAGAGTTGTAAAAACCATATACACCGAATTTATGTTTCAAAGCTGTACGTTGCTTCTGCTTTTGAGATTATGCATCCAAGCCCAAGAATTATAAATAAATATATTTTTAAATTTCCACATCTAAATGGGCCAATTAAGTAACAGCTCTTAAAAAAAGTATAGTATATGTCAAAATTAGATTTAAGTTTATATAACAAAAATATTTGAAACCTTTAAAATACTTTTTTTCTATCACCATCAGCAGTAAAAACAAGTGAACAAACTTTTAAAAGTGCAGGTTTTCCTATGGCATTACTGGGCTGTACATGTAAGTAGTATGAGAATTTTGTTTTCTTAGTATTTGCATAGGAAGAACTCCTTCAGTTAGTAAAGCACAGGAAACATAAATATTACATTGGAGAGGCAAATATCTGCATGATTTGCACAGTCATTCCTAGTATTAAACATTAAACAGCAAAGTTGGAAGTCCATTCTTTCATTACATGAAATAAGCAAGTAATTGTTTCCAAAAGAATGGTAAGATAAAAACAATATTAAAATCTCTACTATGTGCAAATGTCATGCAATAAAACACTTATGAAAACAATAGATTCTCTGGCCCTAGAATGAGAAAAAAAATCAATAAAGAATTATTGCGATTGCTTTCCTGTTAAATCTCAAATATTGACTATTTTGACACTTAACCATTACAGAATGAAATATATATTATTTATTTGTGGTTTTGAATGAGTATCGGGCTACTTACTGTGGTGGTAAAGTTGATAGAATTGAATGGCACAATCCCAGCCCTATGGTTTCAGCTGATTCCTTCTCCAGCTTTGCTTAGGTTAGTCATTCATGCCCATATTCATACTCAGCCAACTCCTAATGACTAAATTCACAGATCCAAATACATGAGTGGGCTTTGAGATTATTCTTGTCATAGACCTGTATTTGGTGCACCTGCATCTTGAGCAACTCTGTGCTTGTGATGTAAACTCATTCCTGCTATGTTGCTCATTCCATAGGATAGAATTTCGGCTCTAAATTTCTTTTTAGCATTCTAAATTTTTTTAATGTATCTGGATTCCTGCCTGAACTCCAAGTCGCTTGGTTGAACTCTGGTGTATGTCTGCTTTTATTTCCCTTAGGACTCCGTGTCTCAGTCCCCTGACATTTTTTGGCTGTGATGGGCTTCTAAATATATACCTGCATTATTAAAAGTAAAGATTATAAGCCTCTACTTAGTATATCCTGAAGCCTGTTCCCAGGCACTAAATTAGAGCTCTGGATATTGATGCAAACCAGAGCCACTTCACTTTACATGCTTCACATGTTACCCAAGTTGTCTGTCTCTGTCTGAAGCTGATATACAAACTGGTCAGTTTTTAATTTCTAAAGGCAAAAGTAGTTTTAATATAAATCTCAGTTTAGGAACCTATGGGATTTTAAAATATTAAGAAGGCAAATATTATGATAAGAAATAGAACCAAACATTTATCAGAAGCATAACACCTCTAGATTTTTGTTAAACAAGTTAGAATAAACCCTAGTAAAACATTATTTGTAATTTGAAGCAATGTGCAATAATAAAAATATTATCAAGGTGTGCCTGAATGTTTCAAATGGTTAAGCATCCAATTCTTGATTTTGGCTCAGGTCATCATGGTGCCATTACTGTGAGATTGAGCCCCAGGTCACGCTCCTCACTAGGTGTGGAGTCTGCTTAAGATTCTCTGTCCCCATCTCTCCCTGCACATCCCCAACTCATGTGCTCTCCCTCTCTCTCTCTCAAAAAAAAAAAAAAAAAAAAAAATCAAGGCATAGTGCAAAAACAAAAACAAAAACAAAAACAAAAACACACACACAAAAAACAAAAAGCAGACAGTAAGGAGCAATTTGCCAGAAAAACAATGATGTAAATTTATCAGCTAACTACAAAGAAAAAGAGAAGAGCAGGGATGTGACCATGAGGACAGTGTGACTCCACCCACTAATGAATGCAAACCAGTGTTCTGGAACTTAGCCAATCACATTCTAATCTTTTTCTCCAGTTAAAAGAGCTTGATCTACAACTCCTTTTCCATAATAGGCTCTATGTTCTAGGATTACTTTTGAATATTAACTTAGAATTTTTCTCAAAGTATTTTTGGAAAATAATTCTAGGTTTCAGAATTCTGGGAAATGAGAGTTAGTGTATAAAAAATTAAAACTTCTCTTAAGAATCAGCAGAAAGAATCCTGATGAATTTACTTAACCTGTAATACCCTTCAAAACAAATTTGTACTTGTTTTTCTGCCCAATTTTTATTTGAATTCCAGTAAGTAATATTTAAAATGAGATATAATTCATTGTTTAAAGGTAACATTTTCTGAGTTCTTCATATAAGCTATGAGATAAGCATCCTATATATGATACATAAATTTAATCACATATATAATTTAATTTTAATAGAAATTATTAACAGTAAATATTAACATGCCAATTTTACAGGTGAGGAAACTAAAGACAGTAAGGTTAAACAAAATCACTAGACCTTTCTTTGAGCAATGCTTTGACAAATTGGATTTTTAAAGTTTTGATCAAATATTATTAATTTTTGTTCAAGGACGTTAGATTTTATTCAGGGAAAAAGCAACTGCATTGAAAGAAATAGCAAGTTATGAATGAAGAAAATAAATGATATAAAAAACATTCAGGACTAATAAATATGAAATTCTTATCAGATAGATATTTTAAAATTTGCTTCAAATAAGATTACTTTTGAAAACATACATATCTCTAGTTATACAGAGTGCCTTGAGGCTAGAAATAAATTTAATCCTCCTTTGAATTTATGAGAACATAATAATGGGTAGTATTAGGAACCTGGGATTCTGGATTTACTTACATTTCATAGAAAATTTTTGAAAAATGTTGGACAATTGAAGTTAATGATTGTAAGAGCATTTATCAATGCAAATACCATGGGACTATATTAGTAAGTGAAGATATTCAAAGCTTATACGGATTTATAACACACATAAAACTTTTTAAATTTTCTAAAAAGTTGAATTAAAGTAACCCAGTTGAAGTCAGCATATATTTTGAAATGAATTATGATACATCAGTCTCTAAAGTATTAGAACTAATTACAAATATAAATACTTTAAAAGTCTTATGCAAATATTAAGACTGTGATTGTGCTATTGTCATAAATTTGAGGGTTTTGTTGTTCTTCCTAAAGATAATACACAGTGTCTTAATAGGGGAACTGTCCAGCTAACAGCATCTTGTATTTTGGTTAACTTGTAACCTCTTAAAATGGTAGTAGATACGTATTTCTTAACATGAGTAATTGTTTATTTTATATTATCATTAAATAATACTTCACAGATGTTAAATTGCAGTTCTATGAAGAGAAAGTACATATAATGCCCTCATATGTGTCAAATAAATTCTTTATGGATCAGCCATATTATAACAAATAGCAAACAATTTTGTGATAATTGCTGCTACTACAATGAATGCCAAAGGAATTCATGATAATTACAATTGGCACATGAATAAGAATGAGTTCAAATTAAGAGATTCTGGAAGAAATTTTACAATATATATGTATATTTTAACTTTGAATGATTTAAAAAGGAACTTGGAGCCGGTTATTGAAATAATTTTCTCAATTTGTATACTCAAATGGTATTTATTCATATTAATCTTCTAAATTTTCTGTGTCTGAGTTTATCAGCTAAAATATAGCTGATGTTTAAGTCAACATCATGTCTTTTAGCCAGTGGGTTTGGTCCATTTTGAATTTTTTTTATCGTGACCTTTGTATGTATTTTCTTTTTCTTATTTGCTTTATTTAGGATTAATCACATACTTGTATGACATTGCTTACACCTCTACTGTGTTGGAAATTGTAAATCAATTTTTTATTAAGTTTAATTTTTTATTTTTAATACTGCATATTTAGACATTCTAAACATTATCAATATATTCATGTTCTTAAAGAAACATAAAATATAGAATAATTAACTCAAATATCCCCACTCATCCTTCATCACTATTTTCTACATTTTAGTTCTAATATTGCAATTAGATTTTTTTTTACTTATAACTCATATATAATTCATATATCAATGCATTAGACATTAAAAAATATGTTCTTATTTCTCTGTGTGTATAGGTTTTTTTTTCTTTAAATTTTTTTTTTTAATGTTTATTTATTTTTGAGAGAGAGACAGAGATAGAGCAAAAGCAGGAGAGGGACAGAGAGAGCAGGAGACACAGAATCCAAAATAGGCTCCAGGATCTGAGCTGTCAGCACAGAGCCCGATGCAGGGCCTGAACCCACAAACATTGAGATCATGACCTGAGCCGAAGTCGACGCTTAACCAACTGAGCCATTCAGGTGCCCCACAGGTTTTCTTTTTTAAATTAACATTTCCATATGTAAATCTTTCCAAAACCTGCTTTGTCTTTGTTAATATTTTCTGATATTTATTAAATTCTCTTTATTTTTTCCATTTTCTTCCTTGTAACTTTTTTCTTTCTAATATATCCACTGAAAGC
The DNA here is from genome assembly GCF_024362965.1 of Panthera pardus. Lineage (NCBI taxonomy): Eukaryota > Metazoa > Chordata > Mammalia > Carnivora > Felidae > Panthera > Panthera pardus. Next base: position 80,280,130 of record NW_026526677.1, on the reverse strand, counting down.
TATAATGTACTTTTAAGTACTGCTTTAGCTGTATCCCATAAGTTTTGATGTTATATTTTATTATTTAATTCAAAATATACTCTGGGGCACCTGGGTGGCTCAGTCGGTTGAGCGTCCAACTCCAGCTCAGGTCATGATCTCAGGGTCTGTGAGTTTGAGCCCTGTGTAGGGCTCTGTGGTGACAGCTCAGAGCCTGGAGCCTGCTTCAGATTCTGTGTCTCCTTCTCTCTCTGCCCCTTCCCAGCTCATGCTCTGTCTCTCTCTCTCAAAAATAAACATTAATTAAAAAGAAATATATATATATATATATATGTATATGTATACATATGTATATGTATACATATACATATATATATATACATATATATGTATATATATAGTAAAATATGGCCTCATGGTTTATTTAGAAGTCTATGACTTAAACTTTAAATATTTGGGAAATGTTCTAACTTTCATTAATTATTTTCTTATTTTAAATCATATTTAAATCTGACATAGGAGTGTAAGAACCCACACTGAATTATTTAAGTTTTTGAAATTCTTAGTTAATTGCCTTATGGTATTGTATATTGTCCATTTTATTAAATGATCCAACTGCCCCTTAAAATATACATAGGCTAAAGTTATTGGGTGTAGTACACTTTTTTAAAAAAGTAAATTAATTTGAATAATCTTATTTTTCAAATCTTGTACATTATTAATGACTTTATTTTTGTCTGCTTTTATTTGCCAGTTATTTAGAGGTGAGATGAAATCTCCAATTAGGATTCCAATTGTTTTTTGTTATTTAATGTCCTTATAAGATATCAATATTCAAATTACTTGTAAAAATGTGTTATTTATTGACAATTTTTGTCCTTCAAGAAATTCTAAACTTTCCCTGGATGTTAAATATTGTGGATTAAAAGAGAGAGAGAGACATAGAGACATTAGACAGAGAGATATTAAAATTTAGATTTAGCCTTTATTTTGCTCCTAGCTCTAGGATACAGTCCTTACTTCTAGGGCCTGGCCAATATTTCTAGGGATCATTCTTGTGGAGTCTCAAATGAAAGTCAAGTGTACTTTCCAGGTCCCTGTCACTTTGTTAGAATGTCAACATTTTTCTCCCCCTAAAATGCTGAAATTATCACCCCATTCTTTTAGTTTTCCAGCTGGATTTTCTGCTATGCTTTATGGAGACTTGCTATGCACATGCTGAGTTTATGCCGCATTTATGGAACTTATCTGCATTTCAGTCTTCTCCAGGATTTTAGCCACTTTATAATCCCCAAGCTCTGATTTTTATTTTTTTTAGCCCAGTATGACTGCTTCTTTCCATTTTAATTACCATTCTCTTTCTGTTGAGATTTGGGGGAGAAAAGTGTTACCAGAGAAAAAAAAATATATGTGAAAGTGGAGCTCATTCCTTGCATCACCCTTCTTTTATTGACTACAACCCTCAAGTCTTTCATCCTTTATTTTCTCTAATGTCTTCATTGTATTATACATTTCTATCATGTGCATTTGCCCAAATATTACTGTTCTTTTGTGAGCAGTCAGTCTGGTGCTGGTATGAGATACTTTTTTTTCCCCCAGTGTCAAAAATGTCTTAGAGTCTGTGACTCTAAAAATTTCACATGACTGTAACTGATTTTTATGAATGACTTTATGTAAGGGATTTAAATTAATTTTTCTTCATCTTGATTATTAATTTCCTCAACACTTTTTCTCCTGTAATCAATACACAGATTTTGAATTAATCTATAATTCCTTTGCTATATACCACTTTTTCTAATATGCTTAGTTGAGCTTGAATCAGGACTTTGGTCCTACACCTTTGCTTTAGTTGTCTTCATTAGACCATGTTCAAAAGGGGAAGTTCATTTGGATGAGCGTCCGACTTCAGCTCAGGTCATGATCTCGCAGTTAGTGAGCTCCAGCCCCATGTAAGGCTCTGAGCCTGCCTCAGGTTCTGTGTCTCCCTCTCTCTCTGGCAATCCCCCTGCTCATTCTCTGTCTCTTTCTCTCTCTTTCAAAAATAAATAAAACATTAAAAATGTTTTTTTAAAAAACAAAATGTTCGTAAGGTTGGAGTGCTTGGGTGGCTCAGTCAGGTGAACCTCTGATTTTGGCTCAGGTCATGATCTCATGGTTTGTGAGTTTGAGCCCCACGTCAGGGGCTCTGCGATAACAGCAAGGAGCCTGCTTTAGAATCTCTGTCTCCCTCTCTCTCTCTCTGCCCTTCCTCAAAAATATTTTTTTTTAAAAGAAAATATTTATAAGGTTAGATATATGGTAGGGGACATTTATTTTCCTACCCAGTAGTTAACCATGAGGAAGGTACAACTTTATTTTTTTATTTTTATTTTTTTAATTTTTTTTTTTTTCAACGTTTATTTATTTTTGGGACAGAGAGAGACAGAGCATGAACGGGGGAGGGGCAGAGAGAGAGGGAGACACAGAATCGGAAACAGGCTCCAGGCTCTGAGCCATCAGCCCAGAGCCTGACGCCGGGCTCGAACTCACGGACCGCGAGATCGTGACCTGGCTGAAGTCGGACGCCCAACCGACTGCGCCACCCAGGCGCCCCGAGGAAGGTACAACTTTAAATTGACTTATATTTAAAAAAATTTTTTTAACGTTTATTTATTTTTTGAGAGACAGAGACAGAGCATGAACTGGGGAGGGGACAGATAGAGAAGGGGAGTCATAGATTCCGAAGTAGGCTCCAGGCTCTGAGCTGTCAGCACAGAGCCTGATGCGGGGCCCGAACTCACAAACCATGAGATCATGACCTGAGCTGAAGTCGGATGCTTAACTGACTGAGCCACCCAGGGGCCCCAGAATTGAATTATTTTTTTAAATGTTGTTTGTTTATTTATTTATTTATTTATTTTGATAAAGGGAGAGAGAGAGTGCACACACACATGCATGCATGAGCCAGGGGAGGGGCAGAAAGAGAGAGAGAGGTAGAGAATCCCAGGTAGGCTCCATGCTTTCAGTGCAGAGCCTGATGCAGGGCTCCATCCAAGATCCCACAGACTGTGAGATCATGACCTGAGCTGAAATCAAAAGTGAAGCACTCAAATGACTGAGCCACCCAGGTGCCCCTAAATTGAATTATTTTATGTATGTTTGATTTTGTAAGCCAGATAGTATTTGCATGGGTGTTGGTTTTATTGTATACATTAGTGAGTCTGAAATATTCATTATTAAACTCTTTATTATATACTTAATATATTTATGTGTAAATGTGTATCTATGTGTGTATACAACATATATTACTTGATTATACGTATTATATAAACATATAACATATATAATCTAGTATAAGCTACTTCACTTTGTCCAGTGCCAAATGTTTTTTAAAGGTCTTAATCCACTGTATTTCAATCTAAATGTTTCATTTGACTGTAGCTGATTTTTGTAAATGGCTTGAGATGAAGCATTTGAATTCATTTTTATGTATTTTTCTAATCAATTTTTCCAGCATTGTGTCTTATGTGATTCATGCATAGATATATATTTTCCTTTTTCTTTTGGAAATTGTCTTTTGGAAATTTCATTTTGGAAATTATCTATATCACCTCTATTCTTTAAAACTGTTAATGATGTTCAAATATGCAATGGTATGGGTATGTAATATATTTACCAATATCCTATTTTTAAGATATCATGTGATTTTACATTCTTCTTCATTCTTAATAAGAATGTTCAGGGAGTATAATTTTTCATATAAGTATTTTTGGGGTAAATTATTAAATGTTATCATGTTATCAAATTCTTTGACATATTTATGTGTATTGCTAAAATTACCAAAGAAGAAATAATCAACTAGTAGTGTATGAAAGTTGCCTACTTCCTGGGCATTATCTTTTTCTTTGACTCTTCAGCAATCTGATTGTCAACAAACAATATTACAGTTGGATTTAAATTTTTTTATTATTTTTTTAAATGTTTATTTTTGAGAGAGAGAGAGAGTGCAAGCAAGGGAGGGCCAGAGAGAGAGAGACACACAGAATCTGAAGCAGGCTGCAAGCTCTGAGTTGTCAGTACAGAACCCAATGTGGCTTGAAACCACAAACTGTGAGATCATGACCTAAGCTGAAGTTGGATGCTCAACCAACTGAGCCCCCAAAACACACCATGATTTACATTTTTATTAATATTCACCTCAATATATTTTCTTTTTTTGGTAAAGATTGTTAATTTATTTTGAAAGAGAGAGAGAGAGCAAGAATGGGGGAGAGGCAAAGAGATTGGGAGAGAGAGAATCCCAAGCAGGCTCCGTGCTGTCAATGCGTTGTTGGATGTGGGGCTCAAACTCATGAACAGTGAAATTATGACCTGAGCCAAATGCAAGAGTTAGATGCTTAACCAACTGAGCCACCCAGGCACCTCTGGCTCAATATATTTTCAAATGTTTTGGGATCACATATTATTTGAAGTGTAATTCATGAAGTTATAGAAAATTAATACAAGATAAAGAAACAAATACATATAAATACACTATCTCTGTATATACACTTGACCCACTGTACTTGCAGAAACACATATAATTAAATAATTTCATTTATGTGATAAGTCTACACAGCATATTGGACTATCTTACTGTCAGGGCTGTTTCTGCTGCCAATTTCTTTCGTTCATGTTCTGTTGTCCTTGGATTCAGGCTATCAGGATCTATAGAACCATTCTGACTCAAATGATTTCCTCATTAACTACTGCTGTTAGTGTTGTATGCAAGGAATCTTAATCAGTTTGCTCAATCTTAGCTCATACCCCAAACCTCAAATTTGGTGTAATCACTCTATCATTTCATGTCTACTGATTAGATAGAAGTGTTGGTATACAATTTCTTTATAATTATAAAACATTCTACTGAGTAAAGGGCATATATTTTTGGAAGCCTGTTTGTGACAATGCTGTAACTCACTTTAATAATTTAACCTGCTATATCATTGAAATTTATAATTTGTTATAGTACAGTTGGTCAGATCCACAATCACTGATTTGCATTTAAAAATGCAAAAAAAAATTAAAAACAAATTTAAAAACTTATTTATAATTTCTTTCTGAAATCATTTGATGACAAAATTACTATTAAAACATGGGAATTGTATTCTTTATTTTGCCATTGAATAGTAATATTCATATTTTGCTATAGAACTGATGATGTATTTAATTATAAGGTACTATCTCATATTCCAGTAGAGTTGCAGATTCATGGCATATGCATCTTTTAAAAATAATGAAAATTCAGAATATGAAACATATTTGGCATCAAGTATTTCTAAAACAGTAATAATTATATTAATTATATAATTAATTGTCAATGTGACAATTGTACCATTTTCTATGAAAATTAGTTACTTAATTCTGACATTATTACTAAAGGTAATAATCTATAAAATTAGAATACAACACTTCTTATATCAGAGGATTGTGGTGAGGAAAAAGAAATAATGGATATAGATTTTAAACAATTCATGAACTAAGCCTGGGTGGCTCAGTCAAATGTCTGACTCTTGGTTTCAGATCATGAGTTTGAGCCCCATGTTGGGAATCCTCTGAGTGTGGAGTGTGGAGCCTGAGTGTGGAGCCTGTTTGAGATTTTCTCTTTCCCTCTGCTCATGTTTCTCTGCCACTCCCTGCTCATGTTCTGTCTCTCAAAATAAACAAATAAACCTTAATAAATTAGTAGATAATTCATGGTACATAAAAATGTTTAAATCACTCTAACCTCTTTTTTTTTTTTTTTTTTTTTTTTTTTTTTTTAGAGTGGGAGAGAGCCAAAGCATAAGAGACTGTTAAAAACTGAGAACAAACTGAGGGTTGATGGGGGGTGGGAGGGAGGGGAGGGTGGGGGATGGGTATTGAGGAGAGGAGGGCACCTTTTGGGATGAGCACTGGGTGTTGTATGGAAACCAATTTGACAATAAATTTCATATATTGGAAAAAAAAAGTTTAAATCACATTTTTATTATTATAATGTTCTTTCTTTTCCTTCCAGTCTTTCTTCTCACTATTCTATTTCAAATTTTATAAATAAAAAACTGTTTGATCAAGGATTTTTTAAATTTCTTTATATATGAGGTCTAAACTAAATTATTACTATCTTAAGTTCTAATGTGCTTATTTATGCTTGCAGAATGACAATATAAACTATAGCTTTTCCCATTAGTAAATTTTATAATTTCCAACTAATCAAGGCATATTTGACCAAATAATTTAAAAAATGGGAGGAATGGGAAGGATTATGTGATGATTGCATCATTTAGTTAATTTTTTCCAAATGTAGATTTTAATAGATTTTTTAGTACATTCAATGTTTTTATAGTCACACTTAACTTTGTTATTTTTGTTGAATTTTTCTTGTTATTATATAAACAAAAGAATGATAATGACACTTAAGTAATTAAAAAGTTCCCCAACTAATTTTATATTAAATCTAATAAAGGACGCTTGTTAATAATATATATCTATATCTATATATCTATATATAGATATATAGATATATAAGCTTGGTTTTGTATCAGAGACCTCCTGTGGTAGCTAAGCATATATTGAGAAATTCTGATGACTAAAGATGCCATAAGGTAAAAGCCCACATGGGAAAAATACTTATATTAACACATGAATCAATAACCTTGATAGAGATGTTAAAATGTGAAAGTAAAAAATGCTTTCCAATTGTCCCAGGGAATATTTAACTTCCATTGATAGAATTTTACAGAGGTACATAATTACTAAATTTGAAAAAATTGTTGGGGCTCCTGGGTGGCTCAGTCAGTTAAGCGTCCGACTTCGGCTCAGGTCACGATCTCACGGTATGTGAGTTCGAGCTCCGCATTGGGCTCTGTGCTGACAGCTCATAGCCTGGAGCCTGTTTCAGATTCTGTGTCTCCCTCTCTCTCTGACCCTCCCCCGTTCATGCTCTGTCTCTCTCTGTCTCAAAAATAAATAAACTTAAAATAAATAAATAAATAAATAAATAAAAAAGAAAGAAAAAAATTGTTAATGCTGTCAATAATCATAAAGGTTAACAAGAAAATGTTATCAGAAAGCTATTTCAGATAAAGACCCAGGTTATTCCAGTAGACACAGAAAGAAGAAGAAAGACAATTCAAGAGGATAAAAAACAGAATAAAAACTTCTTCTAGCTAGTTATTGCTGATTTAAAAGAAGTTGCTTTAAACAATAAGAGACAGAGACAGAGAGAGAATGCTATTTGGACTCTTATTGGGCTAAATGTCTTTGAGCTTTCTCTTTTCCTGAATGCAGACTTCTCTCTCAAAGAACTATTCTTCTTTTGCATGTTAAATAATCTAAAAATAAAAATAGGATAAAATAAAAAATAAAATAAAAATAAAACAAAATAAAAAATCAAATCAAATCATCATATTTATAGGCCAACCACTTTGGAATTTATGCTTCTCATTTCCATTTGCCAGAAACTTGAACTGAGTCCTTTTCAAACACTTTTCACATAAAAATTACATGTCATCTATATGTAGTACATTGTTAGATTTAATTGCTGGTTGAAGTGCAAAGTCACCAGACACATGCTGGGGATTAGACAAAGTACCTAGTTTGCAGAACCCAATGCAAAATAAAAATTCGGAGCATCTGATTTTGATTTTGGGTTTCAGAACAGTGACAGCTGGGCCCTGAACTAAGTAGAGATGCTTTTTTAATTATTATTTTTTAGAGTAAGAGAGAGAGCGAGTGGGGGAGAGGGACAGAGGGAGAGAGAGAGAGAGAGAGAGAGAGAGAGAGAATCTGAAGCCGACTTCATGTTCAGCACACAGTCAAGCAAGAAGGTCAATCTCATGACCCTGGGATCATGACATTAGTGAAAATGAAGAGTTGGATGCTCAACTGACTGAGAAACCAGGTGCCCAAGTACAGATTGAACATTCTTGAACAATGCTTGTGAGGCAGATCCCATCCAGAAGACTTCTCTCAGACTTCAGGGGTATGATTCAAACACCTGTAGTAGTTCCATTCAATATGGAAGCTACAAACCACTTGTGTACCAAGCCACTAAGCACCTGAAATGAGAGTAGTGCAATTGAAACTTAAAATACTTAATTTAATTTTAATTTATAAAGCAAAGAAATACACATTTTTTATGATAAACACAACTTTATTATTTTGGTAGGATTATATTTCATTTTAATCATTGAAAATTTAATGTATGAATTTAGATATGAGGTTAAGTATAAAAACACACCATATTTCAAATAACTCTTTTTAAATTAATTCCATGTTAGAATGACAAAATTTTGTATATATTGAGTTAACAATATGTATTTTTAAAAGTAATTTAAAATTTAATTTTACTTCTTAAATATTATTACTAGAAAATTTTAAATTATGTATGTGTAATGAAATATATTTTTATTGGGTGTTGTTGACCTACATACAGATATAAAGACCTCAGAAAAATTATCTTTTGGTCTGTAAATATTAAACTCAATATTCCCTTAAAATTTCACATTTCTAAGTAATCTCACATCTGAGAGGACAGTTACCAGATTTTAATGTATACTGAACCTCACCAAACATGAAATCCAGAGGACTTTGTGTTCCAGATAGCTGATCAGTGAGAATGCCACTACACATCTCAGCATTTGACTTAAAAGTAAATTCGTCAGAATAAAATTAAACAGCTTTATACTTTATTAACTCTTATTATAGGTATCAGAAAGCTGATATTATACCTACAGAGAGTTGAGATCTATATAATTAAATAAGAATATCTGCATGGAGAAAAAGAATGAAGAGAAAGAGAATTCAGAGAGTGTAGACATGAAAGGAACTTAGGAGAGGATAGGGAATAAAGAAGAGAATTGGAACATTTTGGAACAGTTTATTTATTTGAAGTTGGTGAGCATACAGGAAAAGCGTGGTTAGTGAAAAAAAATTCACACAGGATTTAAATTTCCTTTTGTTTATTCACTCAGGCGGGCAGAGCACTAACCTAGACTTTTGAGAGAGCAGGTGCATAATTCAATGAAAATAATGACTTCTGTATTATTCAGTTGAATGTGATGTAATTACTGGGAAGACAGGCTGCATCTGATACGTAAAAAGCACTTTCAGAACTGGAGTCTGGCGTGACCTGAAATGCAAGGGTTTGGCCAGACAGACTATATATTACCTCTTTAGCAATCAATAACAACCTTGAAAATAAGCATCAGCATTCTCCTTGGAAAAACGACTGGACACTGGGGAGGAGCACAATCCTTCCCAGCACCACCCTGATGGTTCACAAAGGAAGATATTCCCAATGAGAGTGCAAACTGATATTTTCAAAAGAACCTGTTTTGAGACTTGCTGTCTTGAATCCTCTGGGAGAATTTTGTCTTGTAAATTTAATTATCCATGTAAGCAGTGCTCAATCAATCCTAGCCGTATGAACTGTGACCTGTAAAATGAGAACATATTTTAAAATATTTTTAAATAGTTCCATCTAGGGGCGCCTGGGTGGCTCAGTCGGTTGGGCATCCAACTTCGGCTCAGGTCATGATCTCACAGTCCGTGAGTTTGAGCCCCGCATCGGGCTCTGTGCTCAGAGCCTGGAGCCTGTTTCAGGTTCTGTGTCTCCCTCTCTCTCTCTCCCTCCCCGTTCACGCTCTCTCTCTGTCCCAAAAATAAATAAACGTAAAAATTTTTTTTAAATAGTTCCATATAGTTTATATTGTTTTTATTGTTATTTTATCATCATTATCAACATTGTCATCATCACCAATATTATCATTTTCTGAGCTTTCAATGGCCAAATAATGATGTTGGTATTAATAGTTGATAACCACAAATGTATGATTAGTGTTTGATGTTTATTTGGAGATAATACCTTTTACTTTTCCCTCTGGCAGCATATTACTTTAACTTTCTTCTTTAATTTTTCTTGGCATAGCATCAGGGCACATGATTTTACATTAAGAGTAACAATAGTAATGTGAAATGAATAAACATGTATTTTTAAACATATGGAACTACTTTTATCCTCTTCCAGATATTGCAGAAATCTTTAGCATTGATTTAATTTGGAAAAAATCTCATTTAATGGTGGCTGGCTGGGTCAGCAGAGCATGTGACTCTTGATCTTGCCCCACGTTGGGTGTAGAGATTACTAAGAAAAGAAAAAAGAACAGTATCTCATTCGAAATAATTCTTTCTTTCTTCTTTATTTTTTTTTTGTGTGTTTCTGTGTAAACAAAATAGGAAAAAAGGGAAATAAAACAAAAATAAATTATTTTTTCTTATATCTGTTACTTCTGTAAAAAATAAATAAATTGAGAAGAAGAGTAAAATCTTGGTTAAAACTATTATACTTCTGAATACTTCCACACTTATTAATAATTGCCTGACCACACATAGGATATTAAGAGCATCTTATGAATCCTCATGCCATAAACCTAGAGGTAAAATAAATGTCTATACACTGCTGTTCTACCTCATCCAGCCTCTACATAAATGATAGTAAACACCTCAGAAGGAATTGTTGAAATCAAGGACAGACTCGGACAAGACTTGAAGTTTTGCCGATCAGACAGAACTGCTCAGGTCATGCAGGCAAAGCTTAATTCAGCTTATTTTGCAAGGCTAACTTGACCTAGATCATGTCTTACTTGTGCCTCTGGAAATGATAGGCAAAACTTGAATGATTTCTTAAGATTGATAGAGATAATCTTTGAAAATTGTAATATTGTTACCAACCAGTATAAAGAAAAACAGGCACTGCTTTATCATTATATAAGCTGCTTTATAACAATATAAGTAAATAACATATATTATTACATTATAACAATATAAGTAAATAAGTAAATAACAAAATAATGCCTGAGCCTCATTCCCTGTTCTGGTTTGAGGGCTCCCAGTTTGTAAACTGTCTTTTTTAGTGTGTGCACAATAACTTTTAAAATTACTACTTCAATGGTACATTTGTTTTACTTTGGCTATTTTGAACCTGTGGACAGAAGTAGCATTGTGATTTGTATGATTCCATTCTATTGTACAAAGTGAGGACGCCTATAAATTAAAGAGTTGAAATTCCTAATCGACCAATTTGAAATAACTGATATTTATAAATTAATTCACCTCAAAGCAGCATTTTCAGTTTAAGTTCACACACAAAAAATTATTAAGATAGAATGTATTTTGGGCAACACGACACTCAATGTGTTTAAAGGAATTCAATTCATACAAAGTATATGTTCTGATCACAATGGAATTAAGTTCAAAGTTCACTACAGATTAATTCTGGAAATATTTTAATATGAGAAAAGTAAATAGCATGCTTCTAAATAACCTGTGGGTCGAAAAAGAAATAAAAGAAGAAACTACAAAGTACGTTGACATTATAGAGGGATGGAAAGGCTTGCAGACTCCTGGTGGGAATGGAAACTGGTAAAACCACTTTGGAAAAGGATTGGCAGTTTCTTCAAGGGTTACACCTTTGAAGGTGTACCCTTCATACCCTTCATAGGTCTACCACCATAAAATCCAACCGTTTCATCCCTATGTACTTGCCCAAGATTCACACATACCCATGCAAAGATTTGTACACATATATTTATAGCTGCTTTATTTTAGTAGCCCCAAACTGGAAACAACCTAAATGTCCATCAGCAATTGAATGGATAAACTAGTTGTGGCCTCACCATGTAAAAGAACACTGTTGAAGCATTAAAGGGAATGAACTATTGGTACAGAAAACTCTACCAGTGACTCTCAAAATAATTGTCCTAAATGAAAGAAGCAAAAGAAAAAGAGAGAACATACCCTGTGTTCTATTTATATAAAACTCTTGAAATGGCAAATTAACATATAGAAATAGAGAGCAGATTGAGTTTTGTTTGGACATGATAGAAGGTAGGCAGGATGAGCAGCAGGGTATTATTACCAAAGGGCATAGGGACATTTTTGAGGATGATATATATGCTTATTATCTTGACTGTGGAAATGGTTTTATGAGTGTGTGTGTCTAAAAACATATGTTACACACCTTAAATAAGTGTAGCTTATTGTATTTAATTACACCTCAATAGAATTGTTTTTAAAAAGGAAAATAAATATACATATATATATATATTTTTTGTTTTCTAATTGCTATATCTGCAACATTAGAGGAATAGGCATGATGCTAGCTGATACCCAAAGAAGCCATACTTAATTCCATGGGTTTTTACAGAGAAATTTCACAGGGGAAAAAAAAAAGACGAAGCTGATTTTTGGAAGACTAGGCAAAGTGTGTGTTATAGAAAATATATTCTATAGAAAATATATATAGAAAATAGAAAAATATGGAGCTGCCTAGAAGTGAAGGAAACTAGGGTTACTTAATAAACGTTCAAAAATGATATGGACACAAGAAATGTAAAAATAATTCTTATTACAAAGGCTCTAAGTAAAGGGGGAGGCAAGAGTTACACTGGCTCGCATGAAAAAAATAAATCAAAGTAGTCATCAATAGGTGGAAACAAATTGAAAAACGTTGTAGATACAATCACACACACAAGAAGGACTATCATTTTCTTTGATATTTTCCCTTCATTACAAGACTTTGGACAGAGTTTTTAAAAATGATCAAGGGAGACAGCTGGGTGGTTCAGACAGTTAAGCATTGGACTCTTGATCTCCACTCAGGTCGTTATCTGATTGAGTCCCATGTCTGGCTCAGTGCTGACAGATGGGAGCCTGCTTGGTACTCTCTCTCTTCCTCTCTCTGCACCCCTCCTCTCTTTCTAAATAAACAAACGAACAAACTTAAAATTAAATACGTAAAAATGATAAAAGGAAGCACTTTACTGTTAATGGTTTGCCACAGGGTATGGAGATATTTGTGGCTCCCAGAAAGACTGAAAGTAAAATGGCCACTACTAAGATGTTGGTGATATCATCAAGAAGATATGCATACCTTAAGCTGAAGGAAGTGTATTTACAGAAAGATTTTTAAAAATTGTTTGAGTCCCATACTAAACTATCTAAATATTTATTGCTGTCAATTCTTAATTCTCTCTAGTAAGATCACTTCTCCAGTGTTTTTAGGAATACTGGAATAGAAATATTTGCTAGTATTATCATGAACACCAGGATGCAAATACTTGGATAACATATTAAAATTTCATATCACCACATTCATTTCCATACAAATATAGTATATGTAATCTAAAATAAGCATTATAATTTACAAATGCTAAATCTATTCCAATACATACATGTGGATTATTATACAATAAATATATTTTAATATACAAGCTCATATATGTGTGCACATATATTTACAACTTACTGTGAATATTCATCCAGACATAAGTAAAATAAAATAAGGTATCATAACTATGAAATTTTGAGCAGGAACTATAGCAATAAAACAAGCACATTATAATCACGATTGTAGTCTAAGGATAGAATAGGGAATCATTAGCAGATGATTCTAGTCATTCAAAGTGGTTTTTTTTTTTGTATCTATTTTGAATTCTCATTTGCGTGCATTTAATTAAAATGTAATATTTTTGTATTCATTATCAGAACCCTGAGGAAGAATATCGACATATTGGTGAGCTCTAAGGAAAACAGGAAAATAAATGTAAAACAAACTATCAAGCAAAAATAAATAAATAAAAATAACATTTTACTTCAATCTTCTACTCCCTGTCATATCTTTTTCTTGGCAGACCAGCAGTTTCTGAGAGCACTAGGAATGTATTATCTAGAGTTACTGTCTCAACAAAGACAAGAGACTCAATCCAGGTAGACTAGATTTGTTAGACTAGGGAAAGGGTTAGAGGTGATAGTTTAGACCAATAATGAGGGAGGTGGGAAACTAAGCAGACCAGTTGTATAGAACCATAGACATCTAAGATAACTCCTGAGTATTTGTGAGCAAACCTGCATATACACGGCTCTGGTTAAATGAACATGTATTACCTTTCTAATAAATGCCACTAAAAATAAGTCTACCCCTTTTCTTAGAACTAATTTTCTTTTTAATTTGATGTGCTCTCTTACCAGAATTTTTAGAAATATCATGTCCATTGAGAAAGGCCACCATAAAAAATATTTTTACCTTTAACAAAGTAAGAGTGTTTTACTCTTGCATTATATTTGACTCAGTGCTTTTGTTTAATTCTAATTACAAAACCTGATATCACTAAATAAATTTTTAAGCCCTTACTTATCACTATTGGACTATAAAAATGGGATTCCATTTAATATCTGCACTAGTATAAACTTGTTAAGTTTGAAGATTATTTATTCAAATATAATAAGTGAGGAATCCGACTGGAATCCTACCAGATGTCTTAAACTTCACTTACTTAAAAAAAAAATAATGTTTATTTATTTATTTATTTATTTTTTTGAGAGAGAGAGAGAGAGAGAAAGGGGGAACGGCAGAGAGAGAGAGAGGAGACACAGAATTGGAAGCAGGCTCCAGACTCCCAGCTGTCAAAACAGAGACTGACGTGGAACTCGAACTCACAAACTATGAGTTCATGATCTGAGCTGAAGTCAGACGCTCAACCGACTGAGCCACCCAGGTGCCCCAAAGTTCACTTATTTAAAATAATGACTTGTTTTTCATATGACAAATTGTGTTTATATCCTCTCAGAGATGGATTAAATGAGCAAGTATGAATGAAAAGATTCGACCTGTTGTGATTTAACTGTTTGTAAAACAACACTGCTTCATTGAATTAACTCTGGAATGTTTTTTTGAATGTTTTTGAATATTTATACCACATTAGTGAATGAAAATGCTGACATCTTATTTACTGGGTTGTTTTTGTTGCCTGTCATTCTATCCCAACAAAATGAAGTGTTATTCATTATGTCCTCCTATTTTTTAATGTGATATGCCCATTCATGTATTCCCATAATTTGCTCATGCTTTTTCCTCTGTGAGGAATTATCTTATCTCCTTTGATAGTTACAAGTCCATTCATATTTCAAAGCCCAGCACAAATATGATCTCCATTGTGAAGGCTTCAAAATTCTACCAGTATACATGTGATTCCTTCCTTGACTATATTTTTATAGACATTACATTTGTTTATATCTGTCATAATGTCCTTTATACTTTGATTTTATCTACAATAATAGTTACAAGTTAGCCTTAGAGATAAAATAACTTTAAACTTTTACTAAATGAGAATTAAGCTTTTTTTTCTTTGATTTTTGTTGATGTTGTTATATCATTGTGTCAAATAAACATTAGATTTGTTGTTTTTGTTTGTTTGTGTTTGTTTTTAAAATCCAGAGTTTAGATTACTAGATCTTAAGGTAAGAGAAAAATGCAAAGAAAAATTTCTGGCTTGAAATATTTTGATTCAACCAGACTTTATAACTTTATTGAATACATATGTCAGCCACTTTCACACATTTTTTTTTTAATTTTCTCAAATCAGTTAAGCTCTGTGATCACTAGTTTCCAGATAATGTGATTGACGTACACAGTGTTAAGAAATTTAGCCAAAGTCACTCATATATGAGTGACAAAGGCAAGATCAAATAGGTCTCAAATCACAATTGAAGTAAAAATAGTCACAATAGAATCAGAGTTTTGCCATTGCTATAGTACTGTGTGGAGCCATCGCGTCATCTCCGTATGTATTAAAGCTGAAGTTTTGGGGCACCTGGGTGACTCAGTCAGTTGAGTATCTGATTTGGTTTCAGCTCAGGTCATGATCCAAGGTCATGGGATTGAGCCCCATGTCAAGCTCCTTGCTGAGGGTGGAGCCTGCTTGAGATTCTCCCTGTCTCTCCCTCAGTCCACCTCCCCTGACTCACATCTCTCTCTTTCTCTCCAAAATTAAAAAAAAAAAAAAAAAAAAAAAAAAGCTGAAGTTTTTATTTTTTGAACTTTACCTCAAAGTTAGTATTTGCTGAGGGAAAAAAAGAAACAAACGTCTTGACCTTCTCTAGTAATACATTCTCCACACCTAAATATTTAAATAAACTCTAATAGTTCAAAATATGCCCCAAGAGTATATATCTATAACCCATTTCCTGTGTTTCTTAGAATGGACATCATAGATATCATGCTCTGACAGTACATAAATAGTTAATGCATGATCTGCTATCACAATCCATTCAAGTTATAATTTTTATAAAAAAGAATTTCATATCATATTTATCATCCAATTGGAAATCATTTAGTGATTTTAAAGTGATGTTGGTTTTAGATATTTCTCCAAGGAGTAATGAGCATCAACATCTAATAATTACTAATAACTTTTTAAAGAAATTCAAAATATCATTCAAAAGAACATATAGTGGTAACTCTGTATATATTTTCTTTATAAAAAATTGTTAATCTTGGCACTATATTCCAAGTAATACCTTACTACAAAATAAAAGCATAATTGTTTACTATCATCTCTGACAATTTACTTAAATTTGAGCTAAAGAAAACATGACTGTAAAAGCCAGAATTAGTTTTAAATTACATGATCACTTGCACAATAAAATTTAAGAGTAACTTCAATGAGATGTGAATTCTCCCTGGAGCATCAATCTCTGAGTGCAGACACCATAAAGACAATTCATATGATGGGGTGATGGGGTGATTGTTCCTTCCAGCACTAGCAAGGAAGCTACAAAGTCTATAGTCTGTTTTTGAGCACACACCTTTAAAAATTGGGTATAGTTTTGAAAACTATTCTTAGGTTATAACTATCTTTCTCTGGAAATGAGATTTAAAATCAGTTTGGTCTAAATTTTTAGCCTCATGAAACAGTTAAGCCATCACAAATCTTTCCATTAAGTTGGAAATTAGTTTATCCCCTGATGGGGCAAGCTTAGGAATTTTATAACTGCAAATTGCACTCTGAACACAGAACAGCTTGGAAGTAGATAAGCGTCTTTGGGAAACTCAAAATCCTTCATTAAGTTTATGTTTTGGGGCAGGAAGTGGCTCAGTAATCAAAGAGATAAAACAAGATTTAAAATTTTCATTTTAAAAGTGGAGAGAAATCACAGGATAAGTAAAATTTCCCAATAACCTAAAAATACTAACTTTAAATATTTGGATAAATCCCTCTTCAAGAACATTATTTTGGAGCCTATATAAATACAGCAGCCAAAGTATGGTATGTTTCTAAATTAGGTCAAACACCAGCTCATCCACATATTAAAAATTATAGGTTTATGTGCTTCAAGTGTAGGATCCATGCAATTCATGTTTCTAGAATTAAATGATTTTTGGTGATTCGGTGACTGATGTTTATTGGGCAGCTAAGTGAAGATTTTTTTTTTCCTCAGTAGTCATAAATGCAAATACATGGAGCTAAAATGCGATTTATTTATCAACACAACCAATTGTATGTGAAAGCACTTCCTATTTAACACAACTATTGAGATCTAATTATTTCACCCCCATAATTCTAGATCTCATTTTATTTTATTATCCTGTGAAATAGTCTTCCATTTGCTTCAGTTTTCATAACAAAGTTTCCTAAAGATACCATCGTCTCTTTTCATGATGAAATTTAAAAAGGATTTGGCAAAATGTAATGACTTAGCCTAACTCCTCTTTTTTTTTTTTTAACCAAAGTAGAATGAGTATTCAAAAATGTAACTACTATTGCTAAATGTCACCCAGTTTCAGAAAATCTCTGAATATTTGGCAGCTGACATGAAATTCATATTGGTCCTCAGAAATTTAAAATAAAAGAAGAAAATTAGATGCGAAAGTTAAAAAGGGAAGCATTTATACTTCCATATTTTGGTAAGGAAAAAAACAGATGGCTTGTGGAACACTCTGGAAATGTGAAAAAGTTGTGTCATTTAATAGTTCAGCAAGAAGAGAAAGTAAAGTGGGTAACAGTGTGAGAAACCGCCTCCGATAAAGAAACTCATTAAATCATTTGTATCCCCTAGTTTTTTTTAACTCACAAAATAAAGATTTATTTATCATCTTTTGGTCCCATTTATGTATATACATATTTTGTACTTATTAACACACTTCATTTTTGGTCCTAAAATTTTCAGTTTCATTCAGGTATTTTCTGATTGATGCGTATCTTTGCAATTATGTTTAGAATGCACAAAATATAGAAACTGACTAAATGACTAATAGTGATATATGATTAAGGAAAAATGGTATTCCATTTGTATTTGTATTCAAATGTATTTGTATTTGTATTTGTATTCAAATTTGTATTCAAATTCCATTTGGATTCAAATGGAATCCATTTGTATTCAAGATACTGTTTCTCGATTTTGTCAAGACAAATGCAAGTAGACTTAATATTTCAGCAACCATTCCTACTGCATGCTTACACACAGGTACACATCTATTGAAGTTGGTTTATCTCATGTATTACTTGTTTCCAAATTGTGCATTCAGGATTGCCATGACCACTTTATAATCCTACATCTTTATGTTACAATTTTAAGTAGTAGGTCATTAGGCAAAGCCCACATTATTTGCTCAGTCATGTGTCTTCCCTGTATGAGTTTTCTGATGTGGACTCCATCTGATAGCTTTGTCATATGCCTTAAATATTGGTGTGCCCACAGTGTGATATGACTAATGTTGACTGAAGAATGAGTGATCACTGAAGACTGTCTTCCACTCATAACACTGAGAATGTTTTATGTAGTGAAGAACCCCATATGTCCTACAAATGTCACTGTAAAAGTAATAGATTTCCAATATGTAATTGAACTACTTCACCATTATGAATTATTTGTGTAACTCAAGAATTTCTTCCTCCAAATAAATACTTTTTTCTTGTTTTAGGGATTATTTCTATTTAGAGTTTTCTTTAGCACACCAGGGCTGGAGCTTGATTGGGGACTCATCCACAGTGATCACAGACCTGTGGTGACTAGACAATGAGAATTTGTTCTTGTTATAGGGATAAATTATCAATGACAGATTTTTCATGTTGATTGCAAAGATAGAGTTTCTCTATTGTGTGAGTTCTTTGGTACAAATAAAGGTTAACTCTCTGGGTGCAACTTTTCCTATATTAATTAGATATTTATAGTTTCTCTACTACGGGTTGGATTTGGATATTTCTCTTCTCCCAAGTGAATCATGTTCTGTTAAAACTCTAGTTGCTTAGGGTCTGGTAAAATAGTTTCTCTTGAGGGCATAACAGAATGCTCTGGGCCTATTTTAACACAATCATTTTCTCCTCCCACTGCAAGAAGTGCATTTTCTCCAGTTTTCATTTGAGAACCTGGTAGAGATCCTAGAGGTATAACTCACAAAAGTGTAGGGTCCTCGGACTAGTGGAGCATCAAGTCCTAGGACTGGGTTGACCTGGATTTTTAATCCTTAGTCTTGTTCACACTCAGCTTCCAACAATTTGTCAATTTTAGCTTAGGTTGTCCTATGCAGGTTTTAACAGAGGTTTTTGTTTGAGGGATACTGTTCTGGTAAATTGTGATTCTCCATATCCAACTGTCTGTATCTCCAATTTGGGGGCAGCTGTTTGTCCTGTGACCTCAATTCTCTGATGGATCTAAGAAGAGTTATTGATTTTCAGTTTGTTCAAAAAGTCTGCATGTGTTTTCTATTTGTTTATTTCTCATGAAAGTTGTACTTTTTTGACTGTTTCAATTAATCTTTTTTTCCATTTCATTTCTAATGCCTCATTATTTTTTTTAATTTTATTAACATTTGCTTTATCTAATGATTTGAACTTTCTAATTTTCTTGGGTTTGTTTTTCCCTTCGTTCAGCTTAAATTGAATACTCAATTTATTTTAAACCCCCCCTTTTTTTCTTTACAAAGTGGTTAAAACCCACTATTTTGTTCACATATAATTTCTCTACTTTCATTCTTTTTGATGATAATGACTTCATGATTGGTAATGTCATTTTATTTTTAGTTTACTATAATTGTTACATAGCTATATAAAGTTTTACTTTAATTATATTCTAAGTGACTAAAATGTATTTTTATTATTTAGTTTTATTTTCACTACCTGATTATTGTTTTTTTTTTATTTTTTTAATGTTTTTAATTTATTTTTGAGAGAGAGAGAGACAGAGCAAGCAGGGGAGGAGCAGAGAGAGAGGAGCAGAGAGAGAGGGAGACATGGAATCTGAAGCAGGCTCCAGGTTCTGAGCTGTCAGCACAGAACCCAACATGGAGCTCAAACTCACAAGCCGTAAGATCATGACCTGAGCCGAAGTCGGATCCTCAATTGACTGAGCCACCAAGGAGACCCTAATTATGGTTTATTTTTATCTTGTTTCTATGATGGTAGGGATCTTTGAATTACTTGATAAATAAATTTTGCAACTAGCTGGGATTTTTCTGTAGCCAACTACAAACTCATATTTGAAAGATGTTATATGAGTGTATTGAAATGTAAGAACAAGTCTTTGCCTTAAGAACTTTCTGTGACAGAGGTGATAAAACTATACATGATTTGTAGTGTCTGAGACCACAAAACAAAAATGCCAAAAGTTTACAACATAAAAAGATTTATTATTTTCATCCAATTATTCCGCTCTGTGTGGTTGATCCTCTAGGAGTTCTGACTACCACTAGTAACTCAGGCATGCATGTGCTCTCATCCCATTAATTAGGTTTATGTAATTGTGATTGCAAAGGAACAGAAGCAAGATGGTCATACATGGGCCCTTACACAACTGGTCTAGAAGTGAAATATCAATTCTTCTCTTATCCAATTAGGTAAAATTAGTCATATGGATTTGTCTGACAAAACAGACCTGGGATATGAGGGATACACATGATTATATACAGTGGAACTATAAAAAGTCCAAGAACAGGAGCACCAGGTGGCTCAGTCAGTTGGGTGTCCAACTTCGACTCAGGTCATGGTTTCTTGGTCCATGGGCTCAGATTCTGTGTCTTCCCCTCTCTCCCCTTCCCTTGACCATGTTCACTTGCTCTCCCTCTCTCTCTCTCTCTCTCTCTCTCTCTCAAAAACAAATAAAACAATTAAAAAAAAATTAAAAAAATAAAAAAAAATTTAAGTCCAAGAACAATCATTATTCTAATATAGAGTGATCTCCACTATAATTGGAGAATATTATAAAGCCTGCTCTTTGGTGTAAAAATTGAAAATAAAACTGAAAAGAATGCAAAGGTTTTCTTTGCATAGAAAGGAAGGCATAGAAAGGAAAAGGCAGATTTGCAGTAGAGTTACTCTAAGTATATATTTTAATATAATTTTGACTATTGACACTCATAGTGTATTTATATATGCATAATAAAATAAAAATATAAAATAAAATAATATAAATATATAAAATATAAAAATATAAAAGTACAATATATAATATTTTAAATTAAAATAAATAAAATATTAATATATATAAAATAAAAATATATATAACATAAAAATAAAAATATAAAAATAAAAAATATAAAATAAAATAAAACATAAAAACTGGGAAACTGTGAAGATGGCAGAGCAGGAGAATCCTAAGCTCATTCTGTCCCATGGACACACCTAGATAACAGCAACATTAATGCATCCAACCCAGAAAATGACCTAAAGCCTGGGAGGACAGATCTTCCATAGTTAAATGTAGAGAGGAGGACACATCAAAAAGCATATGAAGAGCAGAGATCCAGTCAGGAACCAAACTTTTGGCAAAACTAACCACAAATGCGAAGGACACCAAAGCACAGAGAAAGTAGAGAAGTCGTCCCCATACCAGGTGCCCCAGACACAGGGGACCTACACTGGAAAGACAAGTCTTCATAACCTTGGCTTTGAAAAACAGTAAGGCTTAACATTATGATTTTTTATAATCAACAGGGCTCAACTCTGAGTACCTTAAAAATCAGCAAGCTTGGTTCTGGAAGAGCTGGAGAGTGATGGGAAAATGAATCCCTGCCCTTAAAGAGACAAGATATCAAATAGTCCCCAAAGATATAGCATAGAAGCAGCAGTCTGAAAAACACCTAGGGTATATATGAAGATTTGTTTACTAATCCCAGAACATATGCTCAAGGAACAGACATCTTTAACAGACCTCTCCAAGAGCAAAAGAGCATGTGGGTACCACTTCTTCCCCATTCTACAACCTGGATGGCTGGACACCTGTGGGAAACACCACAAACACTTTCCACCTAACTTGCTAACAGCATGAGTCCTACCCCCACATTCCTCTATGGATCTGCCCCATCTAATCCATTTTACTCAGCAGGAGCTCCTCCAAAAGACCTCCTGTCATGTCTGTCTCATCCTGCAAAAAGCCCTAGCAGGAACCTGCACTACTCCAAAGTATTTCCTGGCCTGGGGAGAGGGGAAGAAAACCACACACATCAGTATACTCTCAGTCCCAAGAGCCAAACTGTATAACTGGCAATGCAGAGGGAGTTCTCTGCCATTCAGTGCATCTGCAGCGCTGCAAGTATGTGGCCTATCTACCCTCTCCACTCACCAACAAAAGTCTCCCAAGGTACAATGCAGGAAAATCATCCTATAGGGCTATGCTACTGCAACCTCAACAGAAGTACTGGGGGCAACAAAACTCAGGGGACAACACTGGGAAAGCACCTTACATTTCAGTGTTACCACCACCTTGGCAAATGGGCTAAAGGAAGGCATCTTGTCTGTCTGCTGATATTGAACAAATACAAGCCCATGACTGCTCCACACAGGCCTCTTAACAGTAAAGGGGAAAAACCCATCCCACAACAGGCAAAGTGGGCCATTGCAGCTAACTGAACCGAAGGCAAACAAGAGTCAGCTACAACAGTAGTGTGCACACAACCTACATAGGAGACGCCACTGACGCACCTGGTTCTGGTAAACAGGGGACATTGTATCATAGGACCATAGGACCTCTTCTTCATAGAGCCATTACTTTCAATAGCAGGAGATGTAATTGATTTTCCTGATACAAACAAACACAGAGAGACAAAATGAGGAGATAGAGGAATATACCCATGGCAAAACCACAACAGAAAGATTAATGAAACAGAGGTAAGCAATATGCCAGATAATAATTCATGTATGGTCATAAAAGTACTTACCAGACTTGAGAAAACAGTGGGGGATCTCAGCGAGTCCTTCAACAAAAAGATAGAAAACTTAAAAAAATCAGAAATGAAGAGCTAATAACTGAAATTTAAAAATACACTAGAGAGAATCAATAGTAGATTAGAAGGGACAGAAGAATGGATCAGGTAGCTGAAAGACAGAGTAATGGAAAACAACTGAAATGAACAGCCTAAAGAAAACAAAATAATAATTAAAAAAATGAGAATAAGTTAAGGGAACTCAGTGACATCATCAGTTATAACAAAATCATAGGGATTCCAGAAGGAGAAGAAAGAAGAAAGGAGACAGAAAGTTGATTTGAAGAAATAATAGCTGAAAACTTCCTGGATCTAAGGAAAGGAGTAGACATCCAGATGAATGAGGCATAGAGAGCCTGCAACAAAATCAATCCAAGGAGGCCATACTGACACACATAGTAATCAAAATGGCAAATGTAGTGATAAAGAGAGAATTTTTAACACAGCAAGATACAAAGGAAACCAGATAAGGCTATCAGCTGATTTTTCAGCACAAACTTTGAAGACCAGAAGGGAGTGTTATGATATATTCAAAGTGCTGAGAGAATGAAACTTGTAAGACTATAATTCAGAATAGAAATAAAAATAGTTTTCCAGACCCAAAACAAAAACAACAACAACAAAATAAAAGACAAAAAACAGTTAAATGAGTTCATCACCAATAAACCATCCTTAAAAGAAACATTAAAGGGAATTCTTTGAGAGAAAATAAAAGGCCATACTCAGGAGTGAGAAATTAGGAAAGGAAAAAAAAGATGTTTACAGGTATATGTAAACACAAAAAAGTAGTAGATTAATCACTTATAAAATCCTTATGTAGGCTAAACATAAAAGTTGTAAAATCAATTATATGTATAAAAACTCAGTCAATGGATTCACAAAATAAAAGGATATAAAGGATTTCATATACATAAAACATAAAGAGAGGGGAATAAAAATTCAGTGCTTTAAAAATGGGTTCAAACTTAAGTGATCATCAACTTAATTTAGACTATTATATTCATATTATATATGAATCAATTGTAACCACAAATAAAAAACCTGTAATAGATATACAAAAAATAAAGAAAAAGGAACACAACCATATCACTAAAGAAAGCCAGCAAACTGCAAAGGAAGAAAGCAAGACAAGAAAGGAATAGGGAAGAATTACAAAAACAACCATAAAACAAGTAACAAAATGGCAATAAGTATATACCTATCAATAATTAATTTGAATGTAAATGGACTCAAGCCTCAATCAAAAGCTGTAGTATGTCTGAATGGACAAAAAAGCAAGATCCATCTACATGGTGCCTACAAGAGACTCCCTTATGACCTAAAGACATATGCAGATTGAAAATGAAAGGATGGAAAAACATTTATCATGCAAAGAAAATGAAAAAAAACTAAGGTAGGAATACTTATAACTGACAAAATGGGGTTTAAAACAGACTGTAATGAAAAACAAAAAAAGGACACTACGTAATGAAAGAAGAAACAACCCAATAAAAGGCTATAATAATAATAAATATTTCCATACTCAACATGGAAGCACCTGAATACATAAAGCAACTATTGACAGATATAAAGGAAGAAATTGTCAGTAATACAATAATAGTAGGCAACTCTAATACCCTACTTACATCAGTAGATTATCTAAACAGAAAATCTACAAGGAAATTGTGGCTTTAAATGACACATTGGACTAGATGCATATAACAGATACATTCAGAACATTGCAACTCAAAATAGCAGAATAAAAACTTTTCCCAAGGGCAGATGGAACATTCTTCAGAATAGATCACATGTTAGGTCACAAAACAAGTCTTAACAAATTCAGAAAGATTGAAATCATATCGTACATTTTTTCCAACCCCAATTGTATAAATTAGAACTCAATCACAAGAAAAATTTTGGAAAGAACACAGATTCATGGAAGTTAAATAAAATGCTGCTCAACAATGAATGGGTCAACCAAGAAATCAAAGAGAAAATTAAAAAAAAATACATGGAGAAAAATGAAAATAAAAATACAGCAGTCCAAAATCTTTGAGATGCAGCAAAAACTATTTTTTCTAATATGGAAGATTATGGCAATACAGGTCTACCTCGGGAAACAAGAAAAATCTCAAATAAACAAGCTACTCTTACACATAGAAACAAAGAACAGCACAGCTTAAAGCTAGTAGAAGGAAGAAAATAATAAAGATTAGAGCAAAAAATAAAAAATAAAATGGTGACTCTCTCAAATTGAGACTCTCTCAAAAAAAATAATAATAAAACGTTAAAAACAATCAAAAAATCATTCACCATAATCAAGTGGGGTTTATTTCTGGGATATCGTTCAATATTCACAAGTCAATCAGCATGATAGAACACATTAAAAAGAGAAAGGATAAAAGCCATATGATCATCTCAATAGAGGCAGAAAAAGCATTTGACAAAGTACAACATGCATTCATGATAAAAACTCAGGAAAGTAGGTTTAGAAGGGACATACCTTAATGTAATAAAGGGCCAATTGAAAAACCCATAGCTAACATCATACTTAATGCTAGAAAACTGAGAGCTTTCCCCCTAATATTAGGAACCACACAGCACTTTTATTCAACATAATACTGGAATACTTAGCCATAGCAGTCAGACAACAACTAGAAAAGGCACCCAAATTGGTAAGGAAAAGTCAAATTTTCACTAGTTTCAGGTGATATAGTACTATATACAGAAAACCCTAAAAACTCCACTAAAAACTACAAGAACTGATAAATGAATTCAGTAAAATCACAGGATACAATGTTAATATACAGAAATCTTTTGTCTTTCTATTCACTAATAATGAAGTAGTAGAAAGAGAAATTAATAAAACAATCCCATTTATAATTGTACCAGAAAGAATAAGATACCTAGGAGCAAACTTAATCAAGGAAGTAAAAAATCATCTATTCCAAAAACTATAAAACACTGATGAAAGAAATTGAAGATGACACAAACAAATGGAAAGATAGCACATGCTCATGTACTAGAAGAAACAATATTGTTAAAATGTCTGTAATACCCAAAGCAATCTACAGATTTAATGTAGCCTTATCAAAATGTCAACAGCATTTTTCACAGAACCAGAACAAATAACACTAAAACTTGTATGGAACAACAAAAGACCTGAAATAGCCAAAGCAATCTTGAAAAAGAACAAATCTTGAGGTATCACAAACCCAGATTTCAAGATACACTACAAAGCTATACTAAACAAAACATTATGGTACTGGTACAAAAGAATAGACACACAGATAAATAGAACAGAACAGAGAATCCAGAAACATACTCACACATTTTTGGTTGATTGATCTACGACAAAAGAAGCAGGAATTTAAAGTAAGAAAAAGACAATTTCTTCAACAAATGGTATTGGGAAGACTGAACAGTTACATGCAAAAGAATGAAACTGGACCACTTTCTTACACCATACACAGAAGATAAACTCAAAATTGATTGAAGACGTACATGTGAGACACAAAACTATAAAATCTCTAGAAGAAAACATAGACAGTAATTTCTTTGGCATCAACTATAGTAACTTTTTTCTAGATACATCCTTTCTGGCAAAGGAAGCAAAAACAAAATTAAACTATTGGTACTATAAAAAATAAAAAGCTTTTCTCAAAGGAAGATATCAAAAACACAGGAAGACAACCTACTAAATCAGAGAAGATATTTTCAAATGATATATCTGATGAGGGACTGATATCCAAAATATAAAAAGAACTTATACAACTCAATAACAAAAAGCCAGATAATCCCATTTAAAAAATGGACGAAAGAACTGACTAGACATTTTTCCAAAGAAGACATACAGATGGTCAACAGACAAATGGAGAGATGTTCACTATCACTAATCATCATGCAAATGTAAATTATAGCAACAATGAGATATCACCTCACATCTGTCAGAATGGCTAAAATCAAAAGCACAAGAAACAACAGGTATTGGTAAGAATGTGGAGAAAAAGGAAAACCTGTGCACTTCTGGTGGGAATGCAAATTGGGGTAGCCACTCTGAAAAATAGTGTGCAAATTCTTTAAAAAATTAAAAATAGAGTTACCATATGATCCAGTAGTTCCACTACTGGTTATTTCCGCAAAGAAAATGAAAACACTAATTTGAAAAGGTATATTTGTCCTGATGTTTACTGCAGGCCAAGATATAGAAACAACCCAAGTGTCCATCAATATATAAATAGATAAGAAGTGGTGGTGGTGGTGGTGTGTGTGTGTGTGTGTGTGTATGTATATATATATACACACACACACACACACACACACACACACATATATATATATATACACATATATGTAATGAAATAAGTCAGAAGTAGAGAAATAGCATATAATTTCATTCCCATGCGGAATTTAAGAAGCCTAACAAAGAAGAAAAAAAGAACCCTTAAATTTTAGAACAAACGGCTGGATGCCAGAGGGGAGGTGCAGGGGAATGAGTGAAGCAGATAAAGAGGGTTAAGAGTACATTTATCTTTTAAAAAAATTTTTTTTAATGTTGATTTATTTTTGACAGGGAGAGAGAGAGTCAGAGCACGAGCAGGGGAGGAGCAGAGTGAGAGAGGGAAACAGAATCCAAAGTGGGCTCCAGGTTCTGAGCCGCCGTCAGCACAAAGCCCGATGGGGGCTTGAACTCACAGACGTGAGATCATGACCTGAGCCGAAGTCGGAGGCTCAACTAACTGAGCCACCCAGGTGCCCCAAGAGTACACTTATCTTAATGATCACTGAATAATGTATACAATTGTTGAACCATTATATTGTAAACCTGAAACTAAAAGAACACCATATATTAATTACACTTGAATTTAAAAAAAATAGAAAAAAAACAGTGACCTGGCTTATGCAAATATAATATAAAATGAACAATTTCAAGTGGCTTTCAGCAAATGTGACATTATTTTTAAATAATTATTAAATTATAATTAAATTAGGCTTAAGCATGTATCAATGATGGAACTTATTCAAAAGCAATATGGAGATGCTGCTTAAATCCAGCTGCTTTTCTGGAAAAGTTTTTCAGTTATCCTAATTACTAAAGTCATTGGGTTATTAGAGTAATAGTTTAATTATTAAAATGCCATTGGATATTTTACAAGCACAACTTTCTCATAGCACTACCTCTTAACAGCAGGATGGCATAGAGTAAAGAATGCCTCAAAGTGATCCCCACTTTTTCCTTACTTTGTAATAGAATCTGAATATTTATATTAAAGCCCTGAGAATTATTTTAGTTTTATAGTTTTGGTTAGAGCCCTAAGGAAATAAATCTTTAAATTAGAAAACATTAAAAATTGTATGATTACTAGTTATACTCTTTTACTTGGAGCAACTTTAGCATGGGATACTTTAAATATTAGACTCTCTAGATAAAGAACAATCTTTATATAATCTTTGATAAAATCTGTCTCTTCCAATAAATGCCCTGGTTCACCAGGCATAAAAGCAAATGAATTTTTTTTGTTGTCATCCTAATTTTGAGCCATCCCTGTGTGCACTAAACACAATTGCTTCATAAGGTAATTTTCTGTAGCACCGTACTGATATACATGTATCTGTATTTTATTTAGTATCTCTAAAGCTTTATTCAGAACTTATACTGGCCTACAGAAAATATTTATACATAAATAGAAAATTGTCACAAACAAAGCAATTCCACACTGGGCTGCATCGGCAGTCATTGAGGAAGCACTAATATTCCAAATATTTTTTATAATTCATTCAATGTTTCCAGATTAAGACTAAATTCTTTTAACTGCCTTATTTACTACAAACTATCTGTTAAGGAGGCAAAACTTTTATTACTGTTAGTCTCTCCCTTTCAATTGGTTCATGTTTATTTTGTCAGCAAATGAGTGAAACTTTCAGAGAAGACTCAATCCAGAACATTGATTTTGCAAAAATTTAATTGCTTCTATTCAGTTTGCTCTTATACAAACTTCTATTTAGATGTAGTGTCATCTCCAGGAAGCTTGACCTGCTTTTCAAATTAAACAAACAACAAAACTATCATAGAATCTAAAAACCTGACAACCCCATGCAAAACAAAACATGAAATTTTGTGTATTTAGCAGTGCTAACTACTTTGTCCTCGTTGATTTATATTCTGATACTATTAAACACAATTAGGGGCACTTCATTTCATAATTCCTAGTCTATTTGTCTATAAAGATTTATTTTCTCCTGTTCCATGTAATAATGACAGATACCCTGTTAAACATTTTATGTTTTCTCTTCACTTATAGCACAATACAATGCTACTGGTCATTTTTCAAGTAAACATTCTTCAATACAAATGAACAGGTAATGAATATATATAAATTAACTTGAAACCTCTGTAGCACAAAGATGTGTTCTGATAAAAATAGGCAATCTGGAAAAGATACCACCAGTACTTTTAGCTAACTCTAGTACGCTCTCTTAGGTGGTTACAGCAATAGCACCTTTTAATTCCTTCACATGATGGACTAAAAAGCTATTAGATTGGGGCAATTTTTATGATATTATGCATAGTCACCAAGAAATTAGCATTTTTGATGGCTATAAGAAGGAGATTTTAAAATTTTGCAACATATCACACTTCCTGGCCTGAGATTATCCAGGGCCCTTCCTCCTTTGGTAAAGTTTTTTGGAATATCGAACTGTGTTCTCACTAGGGAAGAGGAACAAAGCATGGTCCAGTTCGTTCTGAATTAAATATCCTTTGCTTTCAGTGAAGCACGTTGCAACAGTTGTGGAAACTTCATTGTGGATTTGGTCATAGAAACAGCAACACAGAGTAGTAGTTTTGCTGCTGAGAAGATGGAAACTTGAATAACTGAAAGTTTTTACCCTTTGACCTACATTTCCCTGGCAACCACCACTCTATTCTTGCCTTCTATGACCTTGATTACTTTTGATTCCACATGTAGGTGAGATGATGCAGTATTTGTTTTCTGAGTCTGAATAATTTCACTTAATGTAATGTCATCTAGGTTTATTGCATTGACTCTGGTTTGACTATATTGACAATCTCTGTTTCCTCAGATTTATTTTTTAACACGTACATATTCTCCATCATTTTCCAGGTTTTTCTCCCTCAAGCAGTGACTAAATCTGCCAATTTATATATTTCCAAAATGGGAGGCTTTGGAAGTTAAATTTACACTATGCTTTAACCTTCCATACAAGTTTAAATAATGTCATCAAGGCCAAATTATGGTAAAGAAGTGATTCAACTTCTCATTTTTCACTAACAGCATTATTTCAGAAAGTTAATTGAAATAAATTCTCTCACCTGTATGTTAGTCACTCTCAGCCACATTTCTTTAGTGTAAGATTTACTTGCCCTACTGAGTCCTTATGAAGAGAATTATAAAATAAAATTATAACATTTTCATGATTTGAATTTAGATCTAACTCAAATTTAGTTTTTGTTACTATCTAGATTTTATCTCTTTACTAAAGCTTATATTCATTAAGTCCTTCTCATTCACCTTAAATTAGCAGGAACAAGTTGTAGTTTTCCAACTTACTTTGTCTTACCAAAATTTTCGCAAAGCTTTATTACGTTGTGATAAAGTCATGGCAAGACTTAGGCAAGACTTTCAGTACTGGAACAGATATAAGAGATGATTTAACACTTTCAGATTTTTAGCAGGCAGGAAAATGGACCAAAATATATAAGAATGTTGGTGTGATTACCAGTCTATGTCAGAATGTTGAAAAGGAAAGCTAAGAACTTGTAAATAATTTCATGCCTGAGGCAATAAACTGTCAAACCATAAAATGACACAACAAGAAATAAAAATCCAAATCAGGAAGGGGACTATGTCCCTTGGGACCACTCATGAGTGTAGCCTCCACACCCTGAGTGAATGGGATGTACTAATTTTGTTCTCTCAAAAAATGGAAATCTCTCAATGCATTTTGTTTCCTTTCTAAAATATAATAGACATATTAAAATGTTCAGTTTTCATCACATTTAATTTTTCTATAGGTGCACTTTTAGAAAATAACCACTAGCTACAACACAACTGTAGTGGCATAGGTTTTATTTCATTAAAATTTTAACAGGACTAATGATAATCACATTCTTCTTGGGCACATTTCTAGTTTCTATAGAAGGAAATTAACAAGCTGTTGTTTATATCCTTGGTGCAAAAAATATCAACTCTGAAACCATTTCTTTTCAAGCAGGTGTTTCAGCATATAAAAAGTAGAATTACATCTAATAGCCATATCCCAATATAACTTTTTTGTTGTTGTTAGGTAGTTCTCTCTAAGGATAATAACACCAAGCAAAGACAGCTGCTAAGCTTTATTTATTTTATTTTTTTTAAAGCTAATCCACTTCTGGTTTACATCACTAACTCAGTTTGTTGCTTGCGACATTTACAGATAAATACACATGCATTAAGATGACTTTCTTAAGACTGCTGCCCTACTACTGTCTACTGAAGTCCTATGGGCCTGTACATAAAAATAACATAGGTTCCACTGACCTCTATATCTGTATCTCATTAACCTCTGAACTCTCTGCACTAATTTAATAAATTATATCATATTTTATAAAACATTCAATTAAGTATTTGTGTTTCTATGTTAATGTCAAGTCTTCAACAAACTGGGCTCCATAAGAACAGGCATACCATAGTTTTCTTATTCACTACATTATTTCCTGACTTTTTAGTGGGTCTGATGCATAGCAGAATTTAAAAGAAAAATGCTATCTGAATAACACACACATGCATAAGGGAAATTCTTTGCCTTGGGTAATTATAAAAATGTCAAAAAGATTTGTTGAGAATGACTATATTCTACCTACTGAAATAAAACCTATATTTATTTCATTATATATATTTATAAACAATATACCACTAAGAATAGAAAGTTTAGTTCTGACATCAGTGGCTAGGTAGTTCTCACTAAAGAACTGGCGAACTATTAGCTTCTCCAATAGTTCTTTATGGATCTCTTTTTGCATGTCCTCCATAGTCCCTGTGTCCCACAGTTGTGGAGTCTTCATTTATCACAGTGTCCTTATTACTAGTCACAGAGAACACTTGGACTTTGCTGATATGTTCAGTAAATTATACAGGCTTCAAATACTGTGAATTTTATCTTGTTTGGTCCTGGATAATTTTCAACTCCTGTAGAATGTTCTTGAGCTCCTTTCTGGGATGCAGATAAGTCATTTGGAAACATTTTAATCCTTTCAGATCTTGTTTTTAAAATGTGTTAGATAGAACTAGATGCTGTTCTTAGATGGTCTTAGATGTTGCTAATTGTTCCCTACAACCAAGATGAAACTCTTCCTAATGACATATAAATCATAAGGTTTTCCCGTCTGTCTGGTGGGAACCAGCACTGTTCCCAGTCCTATAGGAAAGATAAGAACTATTTCTTCTGATCCTTGTAGGTGATTCTGTTCCCAGCCTTGAGTAGTTTTCTCTCATGAATGTGATCAGAAATGTTCTGCAATGTTCTGCTGAATAGTCAAAAGAGACCTTGCATATAGCTCTCTCCCCTCTAATTGGGTCCTACAAATTCTAGGCTCCCTGGCCTTCTCATCTTTCAGCAGTTATTATTCAACTCATAGAGTCCTCTGGGCTCCACTTTGGGTTCTCTCCCAATGGCCTGAAAATTGCCTCAGCGCAGTAAACTGAGACTATCATTAAACCAGAATGCACCTAGTTTGTTTTCCATCTCTAAGGAATCCCCCTCCTTCAATACATGATACCCTATGTCTTCAAAATTGTTGTCATATATTTTGTTGTCATAGTTGTTTGTATTTTTTAAACAGATCTTTTAAAGAGAAGTTTTAGTTCACAGCAAAACTAAGCAGAACATACAAAGAATTCTCACATACCCTGTTACTAGTAGGAGATTCTGTATTGCCTGAATGGAAGTCTTAGCTCTTGGATTGCCCACGAAAGATTTACATGAGGATCCATACCTGAATAAAGACAGCCAGAAGGAAAGTAACAAGAATAAAGAAGATTATTAAGGTCAGTACACTCTCAAGACAACACCACAGGTGACAACTGCACCAAGGTTAAGGGTATCTTTTCTTATGTTTGTGTAGGTTTTGGGTCACAGCTAGAGCAGTCTCTGACTGAAGTTGTTTCCAAGTATCAAAAGCACTCCTCCTATTAGTTGGGAGGGTTAATTTTTGGCCTTACAAGGTTCTTGCTGGAGCTGTCATGGCCCTCTTCCCCAGGGGTGTTGCGGGGGGTGGGGGGTGTCAAAACTGAAGTATGAATATATCATAAGGATGCTATAGGTTATTGTAGAACACAGCCTGGAAAGGACAATGCATGCTATGCACATGCTGTTCTTGGTTTAATAGCTCCAAGAAGTGAGAAACCACTTGCCTCCAGCTCGTATCTTAACTAGATTTTAACTACCTACTTTATCAACCTCCTATTTCATCTCACACATAGTCTCCCCAGCTAACAATATTCTGCACCACAGTGGTACTTTTGTTATGACTAGGACCCCATATTGACACATCATTATTACCCAAAGCCCATGGTTTACCTCAGGATTCTCTCTTGGTGTTGTACATTCTATGGGTTTCACAATGCATATAATGGCATGAATCCAGAATTATTGTATGATACAGAATACTTTCAATGTCCTAATTGTTTGTGCTCTGCCTATTCATCTCTTCTCCCTAACCATGGCAACCACTGATCTTTTTACTGTCTCCGTTGTTTTGTTTCTTCCAGAATGTTTTGACATTCTATAGGGTCATATACTTAGCATCATGCAGTATGCAGCCTTTTCATATTTGCTCCTTTCACATGCATTTAAGATTCCTCCATGTCTTTTCATAGCTTGATAGATCATTTGTTTTTAGTGCTTAATAATATGCCTTGTCTACATGTATCACAGTTTAATTATCCACTTATCCACTGAAGGATATATTGGTTGCTGTTAAATTTTGACATTTATGAATAAAGTTTCTATAAACATCCATGTGGAGGCTTCATGTATACATCAGTCTCAACTCCTTTGGGTAAATAACAAGTAAATTAAGTGTTGCTATTGAGTTATTTTGTGGTAAGAGTATGTTTAGTTTTATAAGAAATTGCCAAACTGTCTTCCAAAGTGACCATTTTGCATTATCATTAGCAATGAATGAGAGTTCCAATTGCTCCACATCCTTGTCACCATCTGATGTTGTCAGTGTTAGATTTTGGTCACCCTGATATGTATGTGGTGGTATCCATTGTTACTTTTAATTTGAAATTCCTTAATGACATGTGGAGCAGTTTTTCATATGCTTATTTGCCAACTGTGTATCTTTCTTGGTGAAATCAGGACTTTGAACAATTTTTTAACCAGATTATTTGTTTTCTTCACTTTGAGTTTTAAGAGTTCTTTGTATATTTTGGATAACATTTTTTTAATAGATGAAATTTTTACAAATATTTTCTCCCAGTCTGTGGCTTGTCTTCTCATCCTTGACATTGTCTTTCACAGAAGTTTTTAATTTTAATGAAGACCAGCTTGTCAATTATTTCTTTCATGATCACGTTTTTAGTGTTGTACCTCACATGTTTTCAAGTTTTTGCTTGTTTCCCATGGCAAGGTAATTTTAACACCTGTAACTCTATTTTGGCTGTATAAGGAAGATCACTTGTTTAACTTAGAAATTTGCTTACCATTCCTTTGAATTTAAAAATTACATAATCTTTACATTACACATCTTTGACAAATGGCCTTTTGTTTCTTCCTTTTCAAACATTATTTCTTTCTTTTAACTTTCCTTTTCTGTCTTGTCTCATTGCACTGGCAAGGTTATATAATACAACATGAAGTAGAACTGCTATTCAAGGACATCATTGTCTTATCACAATTTTGAGGCAAAAACTTTAAAATACTATGATGTGGACTGGCTATAGATATTTTATAAGTACTATTATCAGATTAAGTGAATATCTTACTCTTCATTTGGCATAATTTTACAATAAATTAGTGTTAAATATTATAAAACTAGTTTTCTTTCCCCAGTTTGTCTCTCCTTTATCTTGATTAATGTTGATCTGATAACTTTTTTTAAGCTTATTTATTTTGAAAGAGAGGCAGAGCAGAGGAAGGGCAGAGAGAGAGAGAGAGAGGGAGTGAGAGAGAGAGAATTCTAAGAAGGCTACATGCTGTCAATGCTGAGCCCAACCTCATGAACTGTGAGATCATGACCTGAGCCAATGCCAAGAGTTGGACGTTTAACTGACTGAGCCACCCAGGTGCCCAGATAGATCTCACCTAGAGATGTTAAAATGTAGCGGGATTCTTGCACAGAGAGAAGTGGCACCAAGACTTTTCTTTCCAGGAAGCAATTTTATTCATGCCAGCACAGGCTTAGCTGAGTTCACACCCAAAAAAACTCAGCCCAAAATGCTGCATGGCGTAGCCTTGTATGCATTTTCAACTTCTTTGTCTCCATATATGGGTAATGTATAGACATACAGTCTGATTGGGTGGTCTCATGCTACAGGATCAAGAGGGATGTCACATAAGCACATAGCCAGGTTGCCTTCCTTATCTTGTGTTTTTCTTCTGACCACATTCCTTAGGGAAGGTCCCTACCACATTCCCCCCTTTGATGCTTGGACCCCCCTTATCTTGGCTCAAAGAGCATCATATTGGTTTAGAGGTTTATGTTTCCACAGCATCATTACATACATGGCTGTTTTACTTTCAACCATTGCCTCAGTGAGGCTGGAGACAGACCATATAACCAGGGGAGCTAGACAAGGTAGGATTAAGCAAG
The DNA here is from genome assembly GCF_024362965.1 of Panthera pardus. Classification (NCBI taxonomy): domain Eukaryota; kingdom Metazoa; phylum Chordata; class Mammalia; order Carnivora; family Felidae; genus Panthera; species Panthera pardus. The sequence goes on along the minus strand of NW_026526677.1, from coordinate 80,244,320 downwards.
CTCCCAAAATCAGGGGGATAATTCCCATGAGGGTTTTGAATACCCTGAGAGTTGGAAACCATACTCCAAATAACTCCTCAGGGTCCCAACTTTTCCAGGTCTGGACTGTGACATTTTCATTTGATCTGTGATCTCTTCTATGACTTTTCTTTTATTATCTATCTGCAGGTAGCAGTTGCTCAGGTTAAACTTTCCATAAACTCCTTCCTCAGAAGCAAACAAGTAATGTAAGGCCAAGCGATTTTGATAGATAACATTTTGTGTTTTGGTCTGCTGCTTGGCTAGTAAGTTAAGAGCTGGGTAGTTTCATTGGTTATAATCTCTACAACTGCTTGCAGCCTGGTTATGTGGTTTAGCATGTAAATATGAGTGTGGTAGCCCCAGGACCCATCCTCTTCCCAGGTGACAAGGCCATAATATTGGATTATACTCTTTGGAGGCCACTCATCATCTTTTCAATTGCCAGTCTGTAGGGCACACCATTTCCTTTGAGTTTCCTGTCCCCACAAACTTGGATTCCCAAATGTTCCCCTGTGGCAAGTGGGAGCAGGAAGAAAGATGGATGAATAGTTCCCAGCACACATAACCAGACCAGCCTGGGGGAAGTACTGTATAGGCTGTCCTTCCACATATCCAGTATAGTCCATTTGAGGTCTGCCATTCAGTGGCTGCATTGACATTTTCCCAGGCCTCTTGGAGATGAAAGAAGTTAGAAAAGGGATAGGGATCTGGCTCAAGGTGCTCCAGGGACCCCTACCATTGGGTTTCCCGGGTGATTGAATTATAAAATCTTTGGCCTAGGCATGTTAAGTTTCCAACAGAGATGGTATATTTTCTCCCCCATTGGGCAAGGAAGCTTTTCCCAATAGTTGAGCGTTTCAGGAGTCAAACCCTGGTGGTAGGACTGGGGTATTCTGTTCCACTACAAGGTTTGTGGGGATCTAATTCTCTAGCCTCCCATGGCCTTTGATTCTCCATGTTGGTATGAATGAAGCATCCCATCCGCAAAAGGAAAGTGAGTGCTAACAGAAACCACTCACTATACTTGCAGCCAGCTGGGGTGGCCTCTGCCAATCCTATGGTGACAAGTAGAGAAAGAATCACAATAACAGTAAGAAACAAGGGGTGACAGTGCATCACAGTAAGGAAACAGATATAGAAAATAAGGACAGCCAATTTATCTCACTGAACCGTTGATTTCTCAAGCTTCTACTTTGTGTAGATTAGTCAGCTTCCGGAGTTACTAAAGCAGGACTGCAGTCTCTCCCAGAGCCTCTGGAGCTGCAGATTGCTTCCTCTCTATAATCATTGTGCATGGCCTTGATGGATCAGGAATGCACTCCCAGTTTAGAGATGCCAGCTTCACTCTGCTGTGAAGCCCACCTCAGCCACCTTTACTGCAATAAGGGTGGACAAAATGACAGTTAATGGGCCCCCTCCATAGGGGTTTTAGAGGTTGGACATCCTTTCACCCATACAACATCTCTTGGTTTAAAGAGGTGACCCTCTGTGGTCAGACTCACAGGTAACCGCTCTCTGACTCAGTGGTGTAAGGTGATTAGGGTAGAACCAAGGGCTGGAATCTGTTGCCTTAGGGTTAGATCCCCATTTACGCCATTGATAATGGGGGAAGCACCCATAAAGGATTTAATAAGGGGAGAACCCTGTCTTCTTCTTCAGCCTCCCATTTGTAGCTGCAGTCTGCCTGCCTGAAGGTCCCTTATGTCTCCCTGCCTAATGTTAACCCTTTCCATATTTATCTCCCCCCCCCTCGGAATAGAGCCCCTAATTTCCATTAGGGAACAGGGACTATGACCTTTCTGGCTTCTTCAGGCTGATAAGGGACGGTGTGGGAATACAGCAGTTAGAGTCTACCCAAGGGTCGGTAGAGTGTCTCACGTTATGCTTCTATAGGAAGAATGGCAGGCATGAGGTGGCATAAACATTGGCAGGCACAAAAAGAAAAACACAAAGTAAAGATTACACTGACCAATAAGATGGCATCTCAAGATAACGTCCCCAGTTACCAAACCAAACAATCCAGCGGAGACCCTGACGTTGTCCAATTATGCCCAAGTGTCGTCTATCAGTTATAAGACTGTGAGAATTACTGGTTATATTGAAACAACATATGTAAGGGAATCTCTTATAACCCAGGTCATGGAGGAGCAGTAAATAACCAATGGTGGTTCTGTTCTCCAAAAGTCCGACCCTAACTTTATTTAATTTCTTTTTAATTTAAAGTATCTAATGCTTGTGGGGTGCTAGAGTTTTGCTGAGTATAAGGATACAGTTTGCTTTATTTAAAGGTGTAAAAATTTTTTAAGAGCTTGGAATCCTACCAGAGAAAATGTCAAGACAGACATTTAACATTATTAATTGGCAAATTATTAGGTAAGTTGAACCAGGGTATTATTTTATAAAGCAGAGCTTTTATTACTTCTTGTGCCCTTTTTTTTTTTTTTTTTTTTTTTTTTGGTTGGGGGAGGCCTCTACCCAATTAGTATCAACCCATACCGACAGATGTTGGAGATGTTGAAACTTCTTTGACCTTGGCATATAAGTGAAACCTAATTGTCAATCTTCCCTGGTTAGCCTCCAGTTCCTTGATTGCCTGTGAGGGCAAGTTTGTGGTTGAGAGGATTGTTTCTAAGAAATACTTAACAGGCTGATACTACTTGCTGAACTGTCCTTGACAAAGTTTTCCCAGTAAACATCCTTTGAAGCATTTAAGTTCTATTGCTCCCTAAACAAAAGGCCTGATGCAGTGCTTTAATGATCTTTTAGCTCTGTGGGCTAGGTAATAGTTATCACCCCTGCTCTGTTTGTAATCATCCCAAGGGCTGAGACAGTGCCCCTGAGTCAGCCCCCAGTTTATTTCCTTTGGAGAATAGGTGGGATTGAGTCTCCTTTCATAATTAATATGGCTGGTGAGCTATTTTCCTGAATCCTGGTATCTACAGCCTACAATATTCAATCATTCCCAAAAACTCACACAATTCTTTATCTGTCCTGTAGTTAGTAGCACTATAGTCTCTAATTTAGTTCTAATGCCCCTTTCTAACAAGGGAGTAAGGCTTTATGGTATTTTCAAGAAATAATGAGAAAAAATTAGTTTTCCCCATATGCATCCCAGAGAGAAAAATTTAGCTATAAATTTTCCAGAAACACCTCTAATCTTTATGCTGCATTTGGATACTTGGCCTAGAGTGGAAAGAAGAACAGAAAAGGTGGCTCCAGTATCAGGAAGGAAGTGAACCAGCCTTTTATTTACCTAAGTTTTCCAGAGTTACCTAAGACTCTGGGCTTCCAAGAGACAGTTGTTTCCCAGGAGCCACCCTGAAGACCCTAAGTCCCCATCAGTTCCTTCCAGGGACACTGGTCATCTCAGCCTTCTCAGATAGAGGTCCCTGAGGACATTCAGACTTCCAGTGATTGTCTCCACACAAGGGGCATGGCTTACAGGGCTTTGACTTCTGTTATCTCTTCTGAGGGCAGTCTCATTTCCAGTGCCCTGACTGGCCATATAAGTGGCATATGGTGCCAGGACCTTGGGAAGTCTGGTCTGACATAATGCATAAGGCCATGACTAAGGCCTTAGATTTTTCTTAAGCCTCTTTCATTTTTTTTTTTTTTTTTTTTTAAGTCTTGGTTGTAATAGTCCCAAATGGCAGGTCATAAGATCTCCTCCAGGATCCCTTGTGGGCCAATAGCCAATTTTTGCATTTCCTCTGTATATGTTGGGCTGATTGAGTGGCAAATTTTTCTTCAAAATCATCTCAGCCTTAGGGGTGCCAGGGGATATAGCCATATTTTTAATGAGAGCCTCCCTCAATCTCTCCAGGAAGGCCATCAACCTCTCATTCTGTGTTTGTAAAATAGTGGTTGATTTAGCATAATTTAAGGGCTTAACCTTAGACTTCCTTAATTTCCCTAAAGCACCAGCTTGGAAATGATGGCAATAACATTTATCGATGGGATGGTCATAGTCCCAATTAGGATCTTGAAATGGAAATACCTGGGCCCCAGTAGGAAACTTGAAGTTCCCTATAGGACCTCCAACATCATGATAATTAATGAGTTTCTTTTTCTTCAGAGTTTATAGATCAAAATCATCCCAAATTTTCAGAATGTATCCCAAAGGAGTATTGGCCTTGAACCTGCTCATGACCCTGATAGTTGGCCAGGTGCAGCCTCATCTCCTGGCCCTGCATTTTGGCTGGCTATTTGATTGGCAGTGAAGGCCTTTGTCAGTGTCATGAGACACTATGAGCAGACACTCTTATCCAGGCTTGACCCTACCTCTGAAAACTGACTTTGTCTTTCCTGGTATCTCCTATTCCTCCATTTTCTGCCTGAAGGACTTTGGGGTGTCAACTGTGACCAAGCAAGACTTTCCTGGTTGTAAAAGGATGCACTAATTTTATTGGCCCAACAGTAATCCTCTTTACAAATATATTTTAAAAGACTTGCAAAAACCATTTTTTGCAAGGATAAAATTGTCCATCAAGGGTGCTAAAAGGGCCAAAGTCAAGGTCTATTCCCTTTCCTTTTTCAGCAATGCCTGCATAAATATGTTCCAGCCATGTGGATATCCATTTTCAGCATACAATGGGATAAGTTTAGCAAAATGGCTCCCATGTATCCCAGTAAAAGCCCTTCATATATCATCCATCCCTCATATAGTGCAGGCATCCATTCCTCTGCAAAACAGGAGCAAAAAAATGTGGAGGATTTGAAGGCTGCCACCAAGGGTATCACCACCATTTTCCCTCTGGATCAAAGGAGGAGGAATTTTAATCTTAAATCAATGTGCTTTTAAAATGGATTCATTTTAATCTTAGTCCATCCTGACCACACATAAAATTCCTTTCCAAAGATTTCCCTTCTACTACTTTCCTTTGCATTCAGATTTTGTCCTAAGGCATTTCTCTCCAAATAACCAGTGTCATTTAGGACAAAATTACTTTCTTTTACCTTCAACAAAAATGTATTTCTATTCCTTATACATTTCTTACATATCTCCTACTTTTTTTTTACAGAGTTACTTTCCTTATTTTTATCAGTCTTAATTATATTTAGCAGAATTTTAACTCTTAGAAACCTTAGTCTCCAGTGAAAACTAAGTAGTAACCAATTGTGAACTATCTGTTATGTCAGACTTTTTTTTAGATGGTAAATTTATCAATTAAGCACAAAGCAGGTTTTCCATAAAGCATGAAGCACATTTGTAAGACCCAAATAGTCGTTTTTTTACAATAAGTCAAAAGCACAGACCTATATCTAGTAATTACTACTTTAGTCTTTTATCTCAGTATCTCAGTTGATATCCAATGAATTCAACCACAATTTATCATGCAAGCAAATCTGTAAGGTTAGGTTCCCAAAACTTTGAAAGCTATCTTAACAATTACCTATGAGATAGGGTTAACCATTTTAAGCCATCCTTTTGCTAACAAATTGGAACAGAGATAACATGAGTTTATTTGACTTTCAGCAAACCTAAGATAGAATAAAGGTTTATTTTATTTATTTTATTTTTTATTTAATGTTGATAAACAGGTCTATCTCAAACCAACAAACTTAAATTAGCTTAAACCCTGAATACGTTTTTCTTGGGTCCACTTAAAACAATTTGTTCCCTATGTTAATTTTTACCCTTAACACTGGTGGGGAAATTTGAAGTGGGTGGCCTTTACACCTTGACATCTAGGGTGGGAGGAGGAGCTAATGGTGCCTGAGGCATTGAGGAGGCAGGTGGTGCATAAACAGGAGGAGGGGGAAGGGAAGGCAGAAGAGGTGAGGTGCTAGCAGAAGGCAGAGGAAGACAATTCCCAGTTTTAAATCTTGTCAGCTCAGAAGGGGAGGAGACTCTGGGTTTTTTGTTTTGTTTTCTTTTTTCCACTAATGGAATTAGGCAGTCCATGTCAGTCCAGGGAAGGCAGGGAATTTCTCCAAAACAAAAGGAGTTTTGACAGCTGCTTGGGAATATTCCTTAAAGTCACCGTTCTGAGGTAGACTAACCAGAGACAGTTGGCTCTAATTATCATAGCTATTGACTCAGGAAATGAATAAGAGAGAAGTCCCCACACAGTCACACAGTGACTCTGACCTGTCACCTAGTGCCCAGAGGCTTAGAGTTGCAGTTTCATTCCTTATTACTTATGGAACTACTAGGAAAACTCTGGGAGGTGATCAGTCTCTCCTTCTGCCTCTTAGGGACAGGTCTACCAAAACAAACCCAGATTCTTAGCAGTCTGACCTGCAGCACTCCCTGAGATAGTTCCTGGTCCTCAAGTGTTCTTTTGGAGCACACAGGATCCTTGCCCCAACGGGCTGGGAGGGGCTAGTTTCTTGCGGATAAGGTGGCCTGCAGGCACCTGGAGAGTTTGCCCCTCCCAGCGATCCAAAGTTCTTATCCCTGGCAGCAAAAGAGGTGAAAATGCACCATCTCTGAATCCCAGACACGAGCCCCCAAGAAATGTAAAAGGATTCTTGCACAGAGAGTTAGGACACCGAGGTCTTTTTTTCCAGCAAGCAACTTTACTCATGCCAGCACAGACTCAGTTGGGTTCATACCTGAAAAATTGAGCCTCGTACACCACATGGTGTATAGCCTTTTATACATTTTCTACTTCTTTGTCTCCCATATATGGGTAATGTATATACATACAATCTGATTGGGTAGTCTTATGTTACAGGGTCATGAGGGATGTCACATAAGCACATAGCCAGCTTGCCTTCCCTTATCTTGAGTTTTTTTTTTTTTTCCTCACCACATTCCTTAAGGAGGGGACCCTACCACAAAAACAATAAATGTTTCTTCTTATTAATTTCTTTGGTTTTTAATTTTTTTCTTTATAATATTCTTTGTATAGAAGCTTAGGTTTTCAGATTTTTATGCTTTTTAATATACTAATTTATGGTTATATATTTCTTTCTAAGTACTGTTTTAGTCTTGATGCTGAAGTTTTACATATCAAATTTCATTTTATTTCAGTTCAACGTATTTTCAAACTTTCAGGTTGATTTCTTCTTTTGTATTTAGAAGTATATTGAACAATTTACAATAAGCTGGGTAATTTTCTATATACTTATTCATTAGAGATATCTTTTAAAAATATACTAGATTTCACTTTTTAAAGTAGAAAAATTGGGTGGAAAGTACAGTTAGTTCCTGTATAAATCCTTAAGCACCCTTAAATCCTAACATAGCTTCCTTATTATTAACATCTTATGTAGTGTACTACATTTTCACAATTAAAAAGCCGATATTGATACATTATTATTGATTAAAGTCCATAACTTACACTAGAGTTAAGTCTTTATGTTGTATATTTTATCAGTTTTGCCAAGATTTTCTCCATTATGTGGCTTATTCTTTCATTCTTTTATTATTGTCTTTCACAGAAGCTTTCAATTTTATTTCGTTAAAAATCTAAATTATCAAAAATTTTTATGCTTTTCTCTGTTGGTATTATATCTAGAAAGTCATCATTAAACTGTAGATCACCTAGATTTTTCTCCTACATTTCCTCTAAGAGTGTTAGTTTTGTGGTTTACATTTAGATCTATTATTTTTTTTGAGTTAATTTTTTGTAAAAGATGTAATGTCCCAGGGAACCTGGGTGGCTCAGTCAGTTGAGCATCTCACTTTAGCTCGGGTCATGATCTCATGGTTTGTGAGTTCCAGCCCTACATCAGGCTTGCTGCTGTCAGCATGGAGCCTGCTTCCCATTCTCTGCTCCCCCACTCTCAGCCCCTCCCTTGTCAGTGCTCTCGCTCTCTCTCAAAAATAAATAAACCTTAAAGAAAAAGATGTAAAGTCCTGTCTAGACTCATTTTTTTTTGCTTATGTATGTCCAGTTTTTCCAGCACCATTTGTTGAAAATACTGTCCATTCCTCCTTGAATTGCCTTTGTTTTTTTTTCAAAGATGAATTGACTATATTTTTGTGGGTCTATTTCTGAGCTCTCTATTCTGTTTCATTGATCTATTTGTCTATTTTTTTTCACTGATACCACACTGTCTTGATTATCGTAGCTTTAAAGTAAGACTTAGAAGAGGTTATTTTAACTCTCCCTACTTTGTTCTTCTTCAATATTGTTTTGACTTTGCTGAGTTATTTAGATTTTTTTAAAATTTTGTTATTAAGTACAATTATTTCATACTCAAGACTATTGCTTCATCTATTACTCCAACTTCCATTTCTTTCACTTCTTCACATCTCGCTAGCTATTTTTGCCTCAAGAAAAATAAGATATATACATAAGCATATACATAAACATTGAGTACGTTGTTGTTATTATTATTTTGAACAAACTTCTCTATTCAATCATTTAAGAATAAGAAAAATAAGTGTTTTTATTTTTAGAGTCATCCACACTGAACTTCCAAAAATTTGTCAGTTAGAGTTCAGGTTTCTCTACTCTGGCACTGGGTCCCATGGCTCATGAGTCACTATTCTGATAAGATGTGACTCTTGTATTTATCTGTCTGAGTTTCTAATTCTTGTAGCAACAATTTTCCCTGTGTTCTCCCTGTTCTTAGGGAGACAAGAAATTGATTTCTCTGTACATTCAGCTTTATTATTATTGTTATGACAAAGTCATTATGTTAAATCTACTTATACATGGAACTGACATCCAGGAGTCCAAAATTTCTTATACCTATAAAATGGATAGAGGGATAACAAAGAGGGGGAGAAAACCTTTCTCAATCCATTTCCTTTTATTATTTATTATTTTTATCACCTTATGTTTTAATAGTTACAATTTCTGAGAAAGCAGTTTTACTTTTTTTTTTTTCCAATTTATTTATTTTCTGATCTCCAGACCATACATCATACATGAATTCATTACCCCTGAGTATGAGTGTGTGTCATTTTTCACCACTAGAGATAAAGTCTATTTCTTCCTTCCTTTAAATGTGGGTTTACCTTAAGGATCAAAAGAAAGTACTGGAAAGGATATTTTGCCATTTTCAAAGCTAGTTTATAGAAACTTTTCAGCCTCTGCCTAGATATGTGGAAACATTCCTTCTGGGGGAGCTAGCTGTCATGATTGAAATCACACTACTCTTAGACTTCCATGAAATGAGAACCCAAGCCGTTTAGAAAGTCCCTAAAGAATGACACTCCGCCAATAGAAAGGCCAGAGAAGTCCATCATGTGAGTGATATAGCCACCTCAAGATCCTCCACTTGCTTTCCTCTACATAAATAAAATACATCATGCCCAAAGAAGCCCTCTTCAAATTCTGATTCATTAACTCATAAACCATTGTCTTAAGCGTGCCAGGTAATTTACTTAAGCACCTTTGATTAAATTAATTTAAATACAAATCCAAATTTATCTTTCTCCCAAACTGCTCCTAAGTGGAAACAAGCAAATATAAAGAAATCTGTCATTCCACCCTTGTCTATGAATAGCTAGTTAAGGTCACAGGGACATTTTTTAAACTAAAAAAAGCACTCTTGTGGTTGAAAAAAATTAAGGTAACAATTATAAATAAGGTCTGGTTCAGAGAGTGTGAACAACTTAGAATAAAACATTAACAAATATGAAGTCAAAATAATTAACCAAAAACCTGATAGATACAAACCAAGAGAAAATCTAATAGTGTGGTCAAAATGTATGTAAACATGCTGGAATCAAGTCCTTTTTATGAAGTGTGAGATTATGTGGAATCCATCAGTAAGAATAAAAGACCTGTAACTAAGGCCAAGTGTTTTTACCGATTGTTTTCTTCTTGGAAGACAAATGGTCAATATCCAGAAATGATCTGATTGAAGTTTAGAGCTGGAGATAATTTTAAGAACATCTGGTTGCAATAAAAAATAAGAGGAGGGCGCCTGGGTGGCTCTGTTGGTTAAGCGTCCGACTTCAGCTCAGGTCATGATCTCACGGCTTGTGGGTTCAAGCCCCTCCATCGGGCACTGTGCTGAAAGCTCAGAGCCTGGAGCCTGCTTTAGATTCTGTGTCTCCCTCTCTCTCTGTCCCTCCCCCACTCGTGCTCTGTCTGTCTCTCTCTCTCTCTCTCAAAAATAAACAAAAAAAAAAAAAAAATGAGAGGACAGACAGGGAATGTACTTCCTGACACCTGCATTTTAGTTCTGTGGACAAGTATCTATTTTAAACTTTTTATATAACTACCAAGGATGCAAAGAACATGGTGAGTATCCATGTTTTAGCACATCTCACTTATATCTTTAAAATAAATAATTTTCAGAGTAAATCTATTTCTTTGTTATACAATATTTTCAAAATTTTATGACTGTGTTTTAAAATTGAGTACTCTGACAATTTTGCTCAATTTTGTAGTTTAAGAATATTTTGAGATATCTGCTCATAGAAAAACACCTGGAGTTGCAAATCGCTAGCATGTTATAAAATTGGTCTGTTTTATCACAGCTCCGTTTTTGCTAATTGTCTACCAAAGACTGGTAGAAGTTTTGGTAACTTTTCTGCAAGTCAGCAGTTAAGGCAACATTTCCCATAGGTTACTACAATAAGAAGTCCCTGCCTTCTACACCAAAATCCATATTGACAACTTGCCATAGGCCTGAGGGCAAAACCTAATTAGCAGAACTTCATTTCCCAAAATAAATTAATTCAATCGAAACTTGGCTTAAAATGACTGAACTCTTACAGAACACTTAAAAAATTATTACAAATGAGTGACTTTAATTATATACTCTTGTCAGGTTTTCTTGTACTTAGGAACTATCCAAAAGCAAGACACTCTGTTGAAATACTTCTAATCTAATTTTCCTTCACAGGACATGCAATGTCCTTCATATTCTGACCCTTACCTCACTGTCCAAGTTAATCTCCCACTTTTCCACACAGGACAAAACCGAACTACCTATATGTCTTGAAAGTGTATAAGTGATATATGTGTATTTGTATACCTAATTACATACTGTCTCCTCTGAAATCTTCTCTCCTTTCTAGTACTTGGAAATATTATAATTGTCACTTGAATCTCTGTTCTGAATAGGCATCCTCTGAAAATATCACTTGCTCCTCCAACAGAGTTTGAAGTTTCTGCCCTCTTATATAACCTTTTATTATAGCAATTATTTTGACATCAGCGTTATTGTTTTATGGTTGTCTACTATTAGAATTCAAGTTCCTAAAAGTCAAGATATTGTTAGATTCCCCTTTATTTCCAAGGGGCTTTATTTATTTATTTATTTATTAACGTTTATTTATTTTTGAGACAGGGAGAGACAGAGCATGAACGGGGGAGGGTCAGAGAGACAGGGAGACACAGAATCTCAAACAGGCTCCAGGCTCTGAGCTGTCATCACAGAGCCCGACGCGGGGCTCAAACTCACCAACTGCGAGATCATGACCTGAGCCGAAGTCGGACGCTTAACTGACTGAGCCACCCAGGCGCCCCAGAGATTTATTTATTAAACAAAAGTTCAAGAAGTATTTGCAGAATGAGTAAATGGAATGAGGTCAAAACTTTCAGTACATTGCAAGTAAGTGAGATCTGCACTAGTATAGGCACTGTGCCTCAAGGCATATGATGTCACCCTGAGGGTGGACAGAAATAAAATCTAGTGGACAACATCAGATTAAGTCCTAATTATAACGTAACTGATACCTATAGTGATATAGATCTATCATGCTAATTTAGCTTCAATATTCCTCATTTAGGTGCTCTCCCAAAACAGATGTTTCTTCTATTTAGAACTGTTTTCAGGTTACAAGAGATTTTTTTCAAATACTATATCGTTGTGGGAAATTTAATACTCAGTATGAGTAGTCTCTGCAAAGTCCCTCCAGCATTCTGTCCCCCAAGATAGCCACTGAAGAGGGCAAATAAAATGTTATTTAAATTATTCTAAATAAAATAGAAGTAAAGCTTTACCAGTACTTATGTTATGGATTTACTCTGATGCTTTCATATAGCCTCTATGTCAGATGATTCAGTATCTCTTAAGCATAATGTCTAGCACAAAGTATGTGTTCAATAATGTTGCTTAGTATAAATTCAGATGTAATAAATTATAGCTCTTATTACTATCTTTGAAAAATATGTTTTATTTATTATTATCTTTGGAATAATATTTTATAGTGCTTTGTCTTATAATAGTGAATGAACATTTTTTTAACTTAAAATGAAATAGGCATCGTTTGGGACAAAATGTTTGTACCCCCATCCCCTAAATTCATATGTTGAAATCCTAACCCCCAATGTGATGGTCTTAGGAGATGGAACCCTCAGGAGATGAGAGGTCATGAGAGTGGAGCCCTCATAAATATGATTGGTGCCTTTATAAAAGAGACCCAAGAGTTCTCTCTGCTCTCAGCCATGTGAACATATAAAGAGAAAACAGCTATGTGCAGCCTGGGAAGAGAGCCCTCAACAATAACTCATCCATGATGGTCCTCTACTCTCTCAAACGTGTTACCACCAGAACCATAAGAAATAAGTTCGTAGTTAACAGTCCTCTCAGTTTATAGTATTTTGTTATAGCAGTTTTAACTGGCTGAGGCAATAATCTTGCTTCACATATTTTTCCACCTCTTTTATTCAAAATACTCATTCACAAATCATTTCTTGAGAACTTAGCATGAGTTGGACACTTCCAAACAAAACAACCAAAATCTCTTTACTTAAGGAAGTTACATTCTAACAGGGAAGAGTAAGTAATAAACAAAAATAATCTTAACAGCTTAGTTGTATATTTGTGTAAGTCTATAGAGAAAACAACTGTTTTTATCTTTTGTTGAGATCCTTATTTAAGAGAATATGTTTGCTGAATTGACCAAATCAACTAGTCCTTTTGAAATGGTGTTAAAACCTTATATTGCATGGTCAACTTTGTGAGAGGATGTATAAGGAGAGCCAGTTTAAGTTCTACATTAAGAAAAGAAGCCCCACTATTTTAATAGTTTTATAATAATAAGCAGAAATGACTGATTAGAGACTACTTATTCCATGTGAGGATGTTATCCACTTTCAATAGTTTAATCTCAGCTCTTCAGAACCACCATGAGGTAATTACCATGAGGTAATTATTTCATAATTCTTCTGCAGTTGAAGAAATCAGGGATCAGAAGACTTGAGGAAGTATCCAGAGTTATGCTTAGATCAATCATGTAACACAACTAGAACATGAATCTGGCCTATCTGACTCCAAAGTTAATGGCTTTTTCACTATAGCTTCAAATATTCTTTATCTTTTTCTACAATCTTCCTTTAATGCTAATAGCAACTGAACTGGATATAAACAGAACGGAAGCACAATTTTGATACTGTATATCTGTACTATTCTCATTTTCACACTTTAGGCTCTTATGTAGGACAAAGATAAAAATTCAATTTTCCTTGAATTTTTACAACAGTTGAATCATTTTTATATGTGAAGAGCTTTATTAAAATAGGGAACAAGTGCCCATTTCTTTCATTATTCTTTTGTGGTGTGCTAATTCGCTCTCCCAACTTCTATGGAATTTTCTTCTGACTTGGGACACAGTGACTCACACATGAAAATCAATTATTGAAATGATGGTGCACAATGAGGATGAACAGTGATGAAATTCAATAGTTTTATTTTCAAAACAGGTAAATAATATAATCCTAGCTGCATTAATTCTCCAGTGCTATTATCTTTAGAATAAATCACCTGTCATGGCCCATATGTTAAAATTGGCTCTTTCACTGAAAGCTACATTCATCTAAAATTGATGTTACTAAATGTGGGGTAGAAAGATCAAAACTTATACAATACCATTAATTACATGCCTTGTTGGCAACAACAAAAATAATAATAGAAACTGCTATTAATCAGGCATTTCTATATGCCAGGTATTGTGTGTATGAGTGCATTTGTGCATGGTCTCATTTTATTCTTACACTATTCTTAAAAAATCAGTTTCAGCAATGAGGGCAAAGCAAGAAAGATTGAATTATTTTTCTAAAGACATGGGGCTACTAAATCACATGGCTAGAATTCAAATCTATATTTTTCTGACTATAAATATATGGTCTAGTATACTGTTTCCTTTCTGGAAGTAGTATAAGCAGTTTGTCAGCATTTGGTTCAAGTGCAGATTTCTTCTATGTATTTATTATCAAAGAAGGTAATTTACATGGTTACACTAGACCAGTGGTTTTCAAAGTATGGTCCACACACCACTAGGAATCTCACACTTCAGGGGGACTGTAACGAACAGAACAATTTTCATAATAATACATTATTTGCTTTTTTCACTGTGCTGGCTTTTGCACTAATGGTACAAAAACAGTGGTGGTAAAACTATTGATGCCTTAGCATGAATCAAGGCAGTGGAATCAAGCTATCTATCACTGCATTCCTCACATCCACACACTCACAGAAACACAATAAACAGTAAATAAATAACTGCTCAAAGAAATAAACAAGCACAAAATAGTATTGCTGCAGAATGTCCTTGACAGAGCAGGAGAAATGTATTAATTATATCAGATGTTGAACTTGAACATGTCTTTTTAACTTTCTGTATGAAAAATGAGATGTGCACAGAAAACACTTCTGCTCTATACTAAGGTACAATGTTACATCCAAGTAAAGCATTGGCATGACTTTCAGTTGTGAGCTGAATTAGTTGCTTTTTTCACACAACATAATTTTTATTTAAAACAATGGCTGACAGATAAACCATAGTAATTCACACTTTGGTATTTAGCTGAAATGTTCTTGAAAGGAAATGAAGTGAACTTGTTATTTCAAGAAAAACAATGACAGTAATAATGGCCAAGAATAAAATTCAAGCTCTTGGGAGAAAGTTATAATTTTGGAGAATTATTTTTGTCATAATAAATTTGACAGCTTACCAAGATAGAACAATGTATTTTAATGTAATAGAGTTAAAAGAATTCATTAATATGGTTTCAGAATCCATATTTCAGCTTAACTTTTAAGAAACCATTAAAAAATTGCTTAATTTTAGATATTATCAAAGAAAAATGTCCATCATATTCTGAAAAAGTTTATCAAAATATTCCTTCGTTTTCCAACTGCATATCTGTATGGTTGCATTTTCTTCATATAGCTCAACTAAAACAGCATGATTGAACAGATTGAATGTAGAAGTAGATATGAGAGTCCAGCTGTCCTCTGTTAAACCAAACATTGGAAAGTTTTATAAAAATGTAAAACTTATTGCTACTCTTCTTTTTAATTTGTTTTAAAAATAATTATTTTGGGGCGCCTGGGTGGCTCGGTCGGTTAAGCGTCCGACTTCGGCTCAGGTCATGATCTCACGGTCCGTGGGTTCGAGCCCCGCGTCGGGCTCTGTGCTGACAGCTCAGAGCCTGGAGCCTGTTTCAGATTCTGTGTCTCCCTCTCTCTGTGACCCTCCCCCGTTCATGCTCTGTCTCTCCCTGTCTCAAAAATAAATAAACGTTAAAAAAAAAAAAATCACACAAAAAAAATAATAATTATTTTACCATATATGTTATATAAATTAATATATTTTTATTTTTAAAACATCGAATAGATATTTTTAAAGTTTCTCAGTTTTAATTTCTAACATTTTAACTATTAGTAGACACAACCTACATAAAAAAATCTTTCGGTTCTCAATATTTTTTAGGGCATGAAGAGGTTCTGAGATCTAAAACTTTGAAAATTTTGCAGTAGATGGCAGACCTTTTTTTGTTTATTTTTGAGACAGAAAGAGATAGAGAGTGAGTGGAGAGAAACAGCAGGAGAGGCAGACACAGAATCTGAAGAAGGCTTCAGGCTCTGAGCTGTCAGCACAGAGTCCGATGCGGGGCTCAAACCCATGAACTGTGAGATTCTGACCTGAACTCAAGTCAGACACTTAACCAACTGAGCCAGCTAGGCACCCTGTAGACATGAGATTTTTTAAAGAAGGTATCATTTATTCCCTTTCTTCTTTTTTTTTTTTTCTTGATACATCTATTAGAGCATTGGAAAATTGCAGAGGTCAATATTGAATAGAAAAATGAAAATTACACCTATTTTAAGTGTAGTTTCAAGGATACACATCGTTTTTCTGCATAGGATTAATTGCTCCATTTCCTTAACAAGTATGGTTTCTGGAAAAGGTCCAGTCTGTGTTGATTTGATCTAAAGGTAGTAAATATAGATTTAATAGAGAAATGTACTTGTAACATTATATGTGCTTGTGTGTGCCCCATGTGTGCCGATAGGTAGATGTGCTAAATGTAGGAGCCAAAGAAAAAGGAAAGCAGTTAATAACAACCATGTATATTATTATTATTTAAATACATATATCAAGAGGATATTAAGTAACTAAATGTATAGGGAACATAAGACTTCATAAAGAAGAAATGCTTCCTGTCATATGTGACAACATGGATGAACCTAGAAGGGATTAAAATAAGTGAAACAAGCCAGTCACAGAAGGACAAATACTGAATGATCCTACTTACATGAGATATCTAAAATACTCAAACTCATAAAAACAGAGTAGAATGGTGGTTACAAGAGCAGGGGAGGCAGAAATGAGAATTACTGTTCAATGCATATAAAGTTTTATATCCAACTAATGCCAAAAGAATGGTTTTGCAAGACAATTATAGATGAATCTAAAAACGTGAGTTGTGAGCTGAATTATATATAATGATATAGAAAAAAAAAGAAAATATGCTTCAAGTCTTAAGATTATGTTACTCATAATTTTCCTTATTAAAAAATACTGCATCACATCCTCTGGAATATGGTAGATACTAGATAAATGTTAATTGTAGCTACCTGGGTAAAACTCCCTGAAACTGTACGAACGAAATTAGTCTTTTCCTACACTATACTTCTATACTTAATCTACATTGAGTTTATGATTGATGTTTTTTTTTTTTTTTTTTTTTTTTTTGGTCTGCTCTCCAAGTTACTTGTTATGTATCTTTTTCATTATTATCTTGGGAATGTCTGTGACTGGGGACTGGAAATCCTTCATCGTTGTATTCTTCATGTAACCCAACAGAGTGCTTCACACTTTGGTTGCTCCTTAGTTTTTAACTTGCTTGACATATAAGTCCCAAGAGATCAAGTTTGAAATATCAAAAATTAAGAATACTGATAAATGGGCAGGATGTGAGGCTGACCTTCTAGAACATTTAATTTCTCTCCAGGATTGTCTTTTATTTCAATAGCTCTGTGTCCTAAAGTCAGACATTTCTGAATAGTAGCAGGGTGCCAAAAATATAGCAAAGGAGGTGGAAGACTGATTATATCTTCTCAGGCTACTCCAGGAAGTGCTGTAACATCAAAATCAATATTGCAGAATGAAATTCCAAGAATCATTTGTGGCAAAACAAAACAAAACAAAACACCTTGTTTTAAATATAGTATTGTTGATTTCTGTTGCTATTGTAATTTTTACCTACAGTATGGTGTTACATGGTATGAATCAATAATTGTATATTCAACATCCTTTTAATTGTCTTCATTTTCTTTTTTTTTATTGCTATTACAAACAATCTGCAATGAGCGGTTCTGTATGTGCTCTCCTGTACATGAGGATAATTTTTCTTAGGATACTTAGAAGTATAATTGACAGGACATAAGATATATACATACTAACTTCAGGCTATTCACAATTTTTGTCCAAGGTCGTTGTACAAACTTGTCCATCCATAAGTAGGACACAAAAGTTAACTATTTATTTTTCAATGTTACCAACATCTGATTACGTAAATTTCAGAATAATTGAGTATCAATATGTCATATTATTCACCTTAACTTGCATTCTTATGATTACCTATTAGGCTGAAGCTCATGACAAGAGTTTGTTGATATTGCACTTTATTTATATCTTCCTTCTTATGTAAAATCTCTCTATGCATGTTTTTGCAAATTTTCCTATTGAATTGTTGGGATTTTACCTATTGATTTGTAGGATTTTTTTTAATTTTTTTTTTTTCAACGTTTTTTATTTATTTTTTTTGGGACGGAGAGAGACAGCATGAACGGGGGAGGGGCAGAGAGAGAGGGAGACACAGAATCAGAAACAGGCTCCAGGCTCCGAGCCACCAGCCCAGAGCCTGACGCGGGGCTCGAACTCACGGACCGCGAGATCGTGACCTGGCTGAAGTCGGACGCTTAACCGACTGCGCCACCCAGGCGCCCCTGTAGGATTTTTTAATATGCTCTGTATATAAACTTATTGTGAATGTGTGTTATGAAGCTCTTTTAATATTTTTTCACTTGAGTTACAATTTCCATACCATATAATTCATCCTTCTAGAGTGTCCAATTCAGTGATTTTTTTGTGTGTGTATTCCCAAGGATGTACAGCCATATTTTGATTGCTTACTCTTTACCCCATTGGTGAGAGAGAGAATCCTACTTTCGGTTATGAGGATGACCAACGACTTGACACCTGATACTGGCCAGATGATATTGACATCAGGTTAGTAACCACTTATACTCCAATCTTAGAGGGAGCACACAGCATGCTACACAGGGTCACATAGGAGCTGCACTCAGAGTAAACAGTGACTATAAAAGGTAGGCTTCATAATATCAGGAGGGTGGAGTGATCTTTTATTCCCACAAGAGGATGTGAGTGGCTTGTTCAAATAATTCCACTGACTTACAGGGAACTGAAACCTGCTACTCAGGGGTAAGCAGGAGTTTTGCCTAAAACTCCTCTCCCTGTGATGAAGAGGGTTTTTCAGTGATGTGATCTTATCATCAGTGTATTGGAATGACTGGCTTCCAGTTGGGCCATCAGAGCTACTCTCTCCCTCACTTCAGATATGTAGGCAGCACATACTGAAACTTCATAATATCAAACCACAACAATCACCATTTTCAATTTCTAGGACATTTTTATCACCCTAAAGGGAATCCTCATACCATTAAGAGTCACTCTACATGGGCTTCTAGGTGGCTCAGTTGGTTGAGCATCCAACTTTGGCTCAGGTTATGATTTCACAGTTCATGGGTTTGAGCCCTGCATCAGGTTCTGTGCTGACAGCTCAGTGCCTGAAGCCTGCTTCAGATTCTGTGTCTCCCTCTTTTTCTGCCCCTCCTCCACTCACACTCTCTCTGTCTCCAAAATAAATAAACATTAAAAAATAAAAAAAAAATGTCACTCTACATTTCTCCTTTCCCATGACTTTCTATCCCTGTGGAAATCCCTATTCTGAGTATCTCATATAAATGGGTAATACAATATTTTCTCTTAGTGTGTGGCTTTTTTAATTTAGCATCTTTTCAAGTTAATGTATATTGTAGCATATATGAGTATTTCACTACTTTTTATGACTGAATAGTATCCCATTGTAAGGATTTACCATATTTTGTTTGGCCATTCAATAGTTGATAGACCATGATGTTGTTTGCACTTTTTGGTTACTTTAAATAATACTTATGTAAGTATTCATTTATAAGATTTTATGTGGACATGTATTTCGATTCACTAAGGTATATCTAAAGAAAGGATTTGTGTCATATTTTAAGTCTATGTTTGAACTTTTGAGGAACCACCAGACTATTTTCCAAAGGAGCTACACCGTTTTATGTATTACTTTAAGGCACTTGCAAAGTTCCATGTGAAATTGATTTATTTGTGTGGTGTGATGTAAAGATAAACATCTATTTTTCCCAATACTGGTAACTAAAATTGTCCTAGAAACTAAAATCGTCCTACCTAATAGCCTCTTTTAGGAATCTGGAATCACACCTTGGTTATGAATTAAATGTTTATGTTTATTTTATTATATTTTTCAGTATGTTTATGCTTCATTTTCATGTAATGATTTTGAACAAGTTCTTGACACCTGGTAGAAGATCTCCCACTTTCTATTCTTTGGGAATGATCTGTTTCTTGACATTTTGTCTATCATATAAACTTTAAAATTAACTTACCATATTCCACTTAGAACTCTCCTAAGATTTTCTTTGGAATTGCATTGAATTGACAAATCAGCTCAAGGAGTATTAACATCTTCATGTTTGTGAGTCTTGCCTATTATGTGTATGACAGATTGCTTCATTATTAAAATGCCCACATACAGGTATCAGATTTTATTTATCTGGAAGTTACATGACAAGTAAATTGAAGTTTTTATATTAGTTTATTATAATTCCAATTACTAAACTCAGTTTAGGAATCACATGCTTTGCTGCCCAAATCTTCCTTTCTGTCTAAATAAGGTAATTTAATATCCTCAGGTTTGCAATAGGTCCTTTCAACTACAATCTTGACATTCATGAACTTTAATAAATCTACCCAGGCCACAACATAAAGGAACTAATTGAAATTGTCTTCTATTTCAGTGCTGATAATTAGGATAAAACAACAACAACAACAACAACAACAAAATGAATGCAACAAATGCCCAATCCTATGTAATATTAGATATAAAATAAATATATATTACCAAAATGTAAAAGAAACAGGAAAAGACATTATACAATGTTACATAATCTCAAAAGGAAACTAAGTTTAATTTTGCACAAAGGTGCATGTTTAAATGAACACAGCATGTAAATGCTAAATGGTAAAGCCAATTTAGGAATTTTTAATTCATATATCCCTTGGAGAATAAATATTTCTAAAAGCAATATATTTAAATAGAAAGGCTGGAATCAAACAAAAATCAGGGCTATTATCAAGTAGCAAGATTTACTAAAATATTTCTTTTTTCAATTTTTATTTTGAGAGAGAGAGAGAGAGAGAGAGAGAGAATCTTAAGCAGGCTCCATGCTGAGCATGGAGCCCAAGGTGGAGCTCTATCCCAATGACCCTGAGATCATGACCTGAGCCAAAATCAAGAGTCATAAGCTCAACTGACTGAGGCACCCAGGTGTCCCAAGATTTACTAAATATTTCAAGTATACACATTGACGGTCCTTGCTACTTTGGGTGTGCTCTTGTCACATTGAGTAGGATGTTCTCTAATTACTGTATGCTGCTGCATTAGTTACAAAAAACAAAGATATGTTTTGATCACTAAACATTTCCATTTTATACTCAGATGGTTACACAGCATGAATGGCATTTTTTTTTGAAAGCCATGCACTGGAAATTTATAGATTACAGATTTATTTACTATGAACATTGCTAGACAGACCAGGTACATCTTTCTAAAGCATTCCATAGGTAAGACATCTCCCAGTAGTAAGTATCATTAGTTTGTTTTCTAGGAGGTCCATCATTAGAATTAGCATTACAGATGTGACTAGCTCACTTGTTTTCTTCCCTGGAGCACAATTCTGTAACAGGAGAAAATGGATTATAGCCCTGCAGTTTAT
This sequence comes from Panthera pardus, assembly GCF_024362965.1. Taxonomy (NCBI): domain Eukaryota; kingdom Metazoa; phylum Chordata; class Mammalia; order Carnivora; family Felidae; genus Panthera; species Panthera pardus. The sequence goes on along the minus strand of NW_026526677.1, from coordinate 80,223,068 downwards.
TTACTTCACAATTTTCACAAAATTTGAACTGCAATGAACAGAATTCACAGGGTAGATAATATTTAGATATAGTTATAAATTTATTTTGCAGGTCATTTTTAAAAGTATAGAATTAATATAATGGGTTTTGAATTCAGAATATGATTTTGAAATATTCATGTTTATGCTTAATGTAATCACTAGCAAATCTACATCACATGCAAATTATTTTTAAGGTACACATTAATGGTACATTTAAATGTAAAATGTGGAGGTGGAATATTTTGAATATAAATATCTGCATGATAGGTAACATGGTATGAACTAATTTGATTCTAAAAGAACAGTAGGATTATGTGATAAATGGTTTATCTTCATTCTGTACAAATTATAACCCAAACATTTTGATCTGGAAAATTTATTAGATATTTGGAACCATATGCAAGCATGTTGCTCCAACTGAAATTGCCATTAACCTTGAACTGTGATTTATTAAGCAGCTGGAAAAAAAAGGCCCATTGCCATTATCTGTGCCTCATCAGAGGGCTTGTGAGTGCCCTTTTTTGCTCTAAAAGATTCATGCAATAAGCATATTGAGTGGCAATGAAATCAAACCCGTAAGATGGCTTTGCAGTAACATAGCACCTCCAAAGAATTTAAATTTCACAATCTCTGCATTTTGTATTTAATAAAGTACATTTCATATTTTTTAAGTAATATATCTTCTAGCTGATGGACTATAAACTGTATGATATAAGACTGACTCCACCCAACACACACACACACACAACACACACATACACACACACACACGTACACGTGCACCTGTACACACAGCAATATCAGAATGATAGGGAACATTTTAAACACTGATAAATGTAAGTTCACATTATTAATATTGGAAAGAGAATACTGTAGACTTGAAACATTGATGGATTCCAAAATAAGAATGCAAGTGGAAATCCACAGTTACAAAAAGGACCAAAGCCCCATTGCCTAAGGTTTTTAGCACTCAAACTGCTCCAGAAAAAAAAAAAAAAAAAAAAAAAAAAAAAGGCTTTAAGCCAGAGTCATGCTTTCCATGGTGTGGAAATATATCTGAAGCTGTGTAAAGCTTGGAGTCAGAGTCATGCTTCAGATAGGAAGTTGGGAGCCAAAAATGAGCCATATCTCAACATTGAAAATGGGACACCTATCTGAATGAGGTGAAGCTATAAAATTTTTAAGCCAAACAATTTTCCTTCATACCACTGAAGATATCACTCATTTATCTCTGATAAATAGGTGATCATATTTCCTTTGTAGCCAACTTCTCACTTCTCTCTTGTGACTTAAAAACTATCAGTTACTGACGAAAGCTAATGTATGTCCCAGGATTCTAGGTGTATTATTCTTTTCTCCTTAGAATTTACTGCATAAACATTGAACATTAAACATTTTCACTCAGAGCACCTATCTATTTACTCAAGATATTTAACAAACATGATGCTGAAGAAGGATTGAAGCATATCATCTATAAACAATATATATTATATATGAAGCATATTAATGATCCCTGTACATTACATAAGGTATCAGAAGAACATATTTTAAAACATGAATTTCATAAAATCAAGGAAAAAAGTGGTATTCTCTAAACAGGAGTGCAAAACTGAAATGCTAGCCATCAAAGAGAAGATTGTAATACCACAGAAGGTGATGAAATATAAGCTGGTAGAACTCAGGAATTATATGCAAGCAAAAAATAAGATCTTACAGAAATTAGAACCTCATTGAAAGTGTTGATTCTCCCCTGATTACCCCAGTGAGTAATCTATTGCCAGCCGTGTACTGTGCCAAGCCCCCCAATCACTGAAACTACATGTTTGAAAGCGAAGAATCATAATCCTGTGTTTTGGACAAGTTCCTGTTCAGAGGCTATAATTACATGTTGGCAACTTTCATTTCCCCTTCCTATAGCTGCTTCTTCTCCCAAAGAACTTCAAATGTATCACCCCACCAGGAGTGTTTTCTGCTGCCCTCTGTGCTCATTGAGAAGTCATGGAGGAGGGATCACGAAATGCTGAGATTTACAGCACAGCCACCCACAGATGACACACTGTGAAACTGTCTCCACATCAACCCTCGAGCCAGCAGGCTCCCAGCTGTCCTTAGGCTTGTCAGAAGCTGAAGCCCTAATGAAAGCACCGAAGCACTGTGGCACATCCACAATAAAAAGAAACAAGGAAATAATACTTTGGAGGGAAGAACTTTGAGGAAATGCCAGGATGCCATCCTACTTTTGACTGGAAAATTTCCTTCATTAACTATTTGTCTATCTGATGTCAGCGCAACTTTATCATGCTTCTTAGACTTGCAGAGGCACATACTAGCCAAGATGTTTTCCAAACTTGTTTTAGAGTGAAATAACGCTCACCCTTGTGGCTTCCCATTTCATATCAGGTCCAGACCGAGGATATAAATACGTAAGTATGGAGTAGTTCAATGTAGCTTTGTTATCTGATGGAAGTTGCCATACCTCAAGAACCATTATATTCCACTGCATGGCAATCATTGGGGAATTTCAGAGTGCTTCTGACAGTGGTACTGTGTCTCAAATGCTACGAGTCCACCAAAAGTTTGGAGAGACTGTAACATTAGCTGATTTGTGAGAAGTGTTGTTGATTCAAGCTCAACCATAGGTGGTCATGTGAGTTTACAGGAGTTATTAACAACATTGTTTCTGAACATCCTCATTTGCAAAATGAGTTACCAACATAATAAATACCTGAGTATTTAATGGGAATTTCAGAACATGTCTTGCACTTTCTCACTTATATGCTTTGCCAAATGTTATCTTTTCCAAGAATGCTCACACCCATTCTTGCTTCTCTGCCAGGTGAACTGATCCTCTTATTTATTCTTCTTTCTTTTTTAAAGTTTAATTATTTTGAAAGAGAGAGAGAAAAAGAGACTGTGAGCAGGATAGGGGCAGAGAGAGGGAGAGAGGCAGAATCCCAAGCAGGCTTTATGCTGTCATTGCAGAGCCTGACTTGGGGCTCCATCCCACGACGTTGGGATCATGACCTAAGCAAATCAAGACTCAGATGCTTAACTGACTGAGCCACCCCGACGCCCCATTCTTCTTCCTTTATTTTGCCTCTTTCCAATTTCTCTCACTGTTAAGAAATACTTACCTTCTGTCAGGTGTACACTTCAGTTAGTATTTTTTAGTAAACATTCAGATTCCTAACTCTGAGACATTATAATTGACAGACCTGGTGGAGGTCATGAATCTGTAATCTTTAACAAGCTCACTGATGATTTTGATGCAAAGTTCCTTGGAACTCAATTTAAGAAACTCTCTGATGATAGCTTTTCACATATATTTCTATTCTAGCACTTGTCACATTGTTACTACAACTGTAACACTGAAAACAGAGGTGATATTTTAATTACTACTTCAGTGTTTACAACATAACAGAAAAATAAATCAATACATTTTTATTAAATAAATGATACAAAGTAGAAAATACAGTGCTATAAAAGGTGATTTATCAATCCTGTATTTAAAGTGGGTTTCTTATACACTACATGTAGTTGAGTCTGGTTTTGTTGATCCACTCTATCTCTGTTGTTGTTATTCATGTATTTACAACGTTAATGTTTAAAGTGATTAATGGTATGTTTAGTTTAGTATCTATCATATCTATTACTATTTTCTATTTGTTGCCCTGGTTCTTTGTTCCTATTTTTGTCTTCCACATTTTTTGACCTTTTGTGGCTTTAAATCAAACATTTCATGTAATGTCATTTTTTCTCCTTTTATAGCTTATTGATTATATTTATGTTTTTATTTATTTACTTATTTTTTACTTTCTTTACTGGTTGCCTAAGAGTTTGCCATATGGATTTACAACCAATCCAAATGTACTTTGAAATAACTCTCTATATCTTTTTACAGTTCGTGTGAATACATCATAAATTTATTTTTTTTATTTTTTTAATGCTTATTTATTTTTGAGAGATAGGGAGACAGAGCGTGAGCAGGGGAGGACAGAGAGAGCGGGAGACACGGAATACAAAGCAGGCTCCAGGCTCCAAGATGTCAGCACAGAGCCCAATATGGGGCTTGAACTCATGAACCGTGAGATCATGACCTGAGCTGAAATCAGATGCTTAACCAACTGAGCCACCCCAGCACCCCATGAATACATTATAAACGCAAAATATTCTTAATCACTTACTCCTATCCCTTGTATTATTGTTGTTATTCATTTCACTTATGCATATGTATATATTTATACTGTATGTGTGAATATGTACCTATAAGTATATATATTTAAATACAATTTTGTTATTAATATTTTGAACAAACTGTTATCTGTTTAATCACTTCAGAATAATGACAATGAGTTATTTTATTTTCACTTTTATTTTCCTATGCTGTTCCTTCCTTTACATAGATATGAGTTTGTAATCATTTTCCTTTTCACTAAGGAACTTTTAAACTTTTCTCACAAAGCAAGTCGATGGACAACAAATTTCTTAATTATTTGATGTGTAAGTCTTTATTTGTTTTTCACATTGGAAGGATAATTTCACAGGATATAGGATTTTTGTTGCTGTTTTGTTTTTGTGTTTTTCTCTCAAGACGAAATATTTTAGTAAACTCCCTTTTTGTTTGCATGGTTTCTGAGGAGAGTAGGGTTTCATTCTTATCTTTGCTTTTCTGTAGGTAACTAGTCTTTTATCCTGTTTTGACTTTTTAAAATATTCTTTTTAAAAAAAATTTTTGTAAGTTTATTTATTTGATAGAGACAGAGACAGTGTGAGTGGGGGGAAAGGCAGAGAGAGAGAGGGAGAGAGAGAATTGCAAGCAGGCTCCTTGCACAGCCTGATGTGGGCTCCAACTCACGAAACCTCAAGATCATGACCTGAGTAGAAACCAATAGTCAGACACTTAACAAACTGAGTTATCCAGGTGCCCCTAAAATATTTTTCTTAATCTTTGACTTTATGCAATTTGAATATTATATACGTAGGTATAGGTTTTGGGCATTTATCCCACATGGTCCTCTGGGCTTCCTGGATATGTGCTTCAGTGTCTGACATAAATTTGGGAAATTTTCATTTTTTTTTTAAGTTTTTATTTAAATTCCTGTTAGGTAAAATGGTGTAATATTAGTTTCAGGTGTACAATATACTGATTCAACACTTCCATACACCTGGTGCTCATCACAAGAAGTGCCCTCTTTAATCCTCATCACCTATTTAACCCATTCCCCCACCACCTCCTCTCTGGTAACCATAAGTTTGTTCACTATAGCTAAGAGTTTGTTTACTGGTTTGCACCCCTCTCTTTTCTTCTCCCAATATTTGGTTGTTTCGTTTCTTAAATTCCACATATGAGTGAAATCATACGGCATCTGTCTTTTTCTGACTGACTGACTGTGCTTAGAAATACTCTCTAGCTTCATCCATGTCATTGCAAATGAGATTTCATTCTTTATTATGGCGAATATTCCATTCTATATATATACCACATCTTTTTTATCCATTAATCAGTCAATGGACATTTGGGCTGTTTTCCTAATTCAACTGTTGTAGATAATGCTGCTATATACATGGAGGTGCATGTATCCTTTCAAATTAGTATTTTTGTATCCTGTTTTGTATTTTGGACACTATCCCTTTATCACATATGTCATTTGCAAATATCTTTTCCATTCCATAGGTTTACTTTTAGTTTTGTTGATTCTATCCTTCGTTGAACAGAAGGTTTTTATTTTGATGAAGTCCCAATAGTTTACTTTTGCTTTTGTTTCCCTTGCCTCCAGGGACCTATCTAAAGGAAGTTGCTAAAGCCAATGTCAAAGAAGTTACTGCCTGTGTTCTCCTCTAGGATTTTGATGGTTTCTTGTCTCACATTTAGGTCTTTAATCCATTTTGAATTTATTTTTGTGTGTGGTGAAAGAAAGTGGTCCAGTTTCATTCTTTTGCATATTCCTGTCCAGTTTTTCCAACACCACTTGTTGAAGAGACTGTCTTTCTTCCATTGGGTATTCTTTCTTGCATTGTTGAAGATTAGTTGACCATATAGCTGTGGGTTCATTTCTGGGTTTTCTATTCTGTTCTATTATCTCTGTGTCTATTTTTGTACCAGTACCGTAATATCTTCATCACTACAGCTTTGTAATGTAATTTGACGCCTGGACTTGTGATGTCTCCAGCTTTTCTTTTCTTTTTAAGATTGCTTTGGGTATTCAGGATCTATTGTGCTTCCATACAAATTTTGGGATTCTTTGTTCTAGCCTTGCGAAAAATGCTGGTGATAATTTAGTAGGGATTGCATTAAATATGTAGACTACTTTGGGTAGTATAGACAATTTAACAATATCTGTTCTTTCAATCCATGAGCATGGAATGTTTCCAGGTGTTTGTGTCATCTTCAATTTCTTTCACCAAGTTTTATAGTTGTATAGATATTTTACCTCTTTGGTTAGGTTTATTCCTGGGTATCTAATAGGTTTTGGTGCAATTGAAAATGGGACCTATTCCTTGATTTCTCCTTCTGCTGCTTCATTCTTGGTGTATAGAAATGCAACAGATTTCTGAATGTTGATTCTGTATCCTGTGAAATTGCTGAATTTATCAGTTTTAGCAGTTTTTTGGTGGAGTCTCTCAAGTTTTATATATAGAATATCATGTCATCTGCAAATAGTGGAAGTTTGACTTCTTTCTTGCTGATTTGGATGCCTTTTATTTTTCTTGTTGTTGCTGATTACTTCGTCTAGAACTTTAAATACTACGTTAATAATGGTGAGAGTAGACCTCCTTGTCTTATTCCTGATCATAGAAGAAAACTGTTAGTTGTTCCTCATTAAGGATGACATTAGCTGTTTGTTTTTTTTTTATGACCTTAATTATGTTAGAGGTATGTTCCCTCTACCCCTATTTTACTGAGGGTTTTTATTATGAATGGAAGTTGTACTTTGTCAAATGCTTTTTCTGGATCTACTGAAAGGATCATATGGATTTTACCCTTTTTTTTAAATTAATGTAGTATATGATGTTGATTGAATTGTAAAAATTGAACCACCTTGCAGTTCAGGAATAAATCCCACTTGGTTATGGTGAATGATTCTTTTAATGTACTGTTTGATTCTCTTAGCTAGTATTTTGTTGAAATTTTTTTCTTCCATGTTCATCAGTGATAATGGCTTATAATTCTCTTTTTTAAGTGTAATCTTTATCTGTTTTGGTATCAGAGTAATGCTGGCCTTGTAGAATAAATCTTTAAGTTTTACTACCATTTCTATTTCTTTGGAATAGTTTGAGAAGAATAGGTATTAATTAACACTTTATATATTTGGTCGTATTTGCATGTGAAGCCATTTGGCCCTGGACTTTTGTTTGTTGGAAGGATTTTTATTACTGATTCAATTTATTTGCTAGTTATCCATCTGTTCAAATTTTCTATTTTATTCTTGTTTCAATTTTGGTAGTTTATATCTTTCTAGAAATGTATCCATTTCTTCCATATTATGCAATTTGTTGGCATATAATTTTTCATACTATTCTGTTATAATCGTATTTTTGGTGGTCTTGGTTATTATTTCTCTTCTCTCATTTGTGATTTTATATATTTGTGTCCTTTCTCTTTCTTTTTTGTATGTCTGGCTAGAGGTTTATCAATTTTATCGACATTTTTCAAAGAACCAACTCCTGGTTTCATTAATCTATTCTAATGTTGTTTTGAGTTTCTATATCACTTGTTTCTGTTCTAATCTTTATTATTTCCATCCTTCTGCTGGACTTAGGTTTTGTTTGCTTTTCTTGTTCCTTAAGTTGCTTATTTCAGATTTTTCTTGCTTTTGATGTAGATCTATATTGCTATGTATTTTCCTGTTAGGACCATTTTTGCTGCTTTCCAAAGGTTTTGGGCCATTTTGTTTTCATTTTCATTTGTTTCCATGTATTTTTTGTTTTATTTATTATTTTATTTACAGGTTGATCCATTCATTGTTTAGTAGTTTATTTTTAACCTCCATGTGTTTGTGGTCTTTCCATTTTTTTTTCTTGTGTTTGACTTCTAGTTTTATATCTTTGTGTAGAGAAAAGGTGCTTGTTATGATTTTTATCTCTTTGCATTTGTTGAGTCCTGTTTTGTAACCTAATATGTGATCCATTCTGGATGATGTTCCATGTGCATTTGAAAAAAAAAAATGTGTATTATGCTTTTTAAGATGCAGTGTTTTGAATATCTGTTAAGTCCATCTATTCCAGAGTGACATTCAAAGCCATTCTTTCCTTGTTTATATTCTGTTTAGATTCTCTGTCCATTGTTGTAAGAATGGTGTTAAAGTTTCCTATTATTATGGTGTTATTATCAATTAGGTCCTTTATGTTTGTTATTAACTGTTTTATGTGTTTTGAGGTCTCCATGTTGGGTACATACATGTTTACAATAGTTTGATCTAGTTGGATTGTCCCCTTTATATTATATAATGACGTTCTTTGCCTCTTTTTGCTCTTTTTGTTTTAGAGCCTAGATTTTCCTATAATGATTGCTACTCTGGCTTTCTTTTGACATCATATTTGCATAAGAAATGTTTTTCTACACACCCCCCCCCCTTTTCAATCTGCGGATATCTTTAGGTCTAAAATGAGATGAGTCTCTTGTAGGCAGCATATAGATGGGCCTTATTTTTTTTTAATCAATTCTGACATGCTATGTCTTTTGATTGATGTGTTTAGACCATTTACATTCAAAGTAATTATTGATAGATATATACTTATTGCCATTTTATTACTTGTACTGTCATCTCTGGAGATTTTCTCTGATCTTGTCTTGTCTCTTTTGGTCTCTCCTTTGCACTCAATATTTAATATTTCTTGCACAGCTGGTTTAGTGGTCACAAACTCTACTTTGTTTTTCTCTGAAACTCTTTATATATCCTTATATTCTGAATGATACCCTTTCTGGATAGAGTATTCCTGGCTATAGATCTTTCCCATTCAGCACTTGGAATATATCATGTCACTCCTTTCTGGCTTCCCACATTTCTGTTGACAAATCTGCAGCTAGCCTTGTGGTCTTTCCCATGTAAGTTAAGGACTTCTTTTGTCTTGCTGCTCTTAAGATTTTTCCTTTATCACTGCATTTTGCAAATTTAATTACAATGTGTCTTGGTGTTGGTCTGCTTATTGATTTTGAGAGTTATCTGCAACTCCTGGATCTTGGGGTCTGTTTCGTTCCCTAGATAAGGAAAGTTTTCAGCTATTATTTTTTTTCAAATAAATTTTCTGCCTCTGTTTCTCTCTCTTCTTTTTCTAGGATTCCTATAATATAAATGTTATTACATTTTGATGGAGTCACTGAGTTCCCTAAGTCTGTTCTCATGTTGCATAATTCTTTTTTCTCTCTTTTGTTCAGCTTCAATATTTTCCATTATTTTGTCTTCTAGGTCACAAATTCATTCCTCTGCTCCTTCCATCCTGCTGTTCATTGCATCAGGCTTGTTTCCAATCTCATGTATGGTATTCTTCATGTCTGATTCTCTTTTTAACCCTTTTATCTCTGTGGTAAGGGTCTCACTAATGTCTTCTATTCTTTTCTCAAGCCCAGTGAGTATCCTGATGATTGCAAAATGATACTTATATGTATCATTCTATGTTTCATTTAGATCTCTGGCCATGGTCTTATCTTGGTCTTTCATTTGGGATAAATTCCTCCATCTTGCCATTTTGTCTAAGTCTGCCTACATCTGTGTTTTAGAAAAACCAGTTATGTCTCCTTTCCTGAAAGTAATGACGCCATGAGGAAGAGGTCATGTAGTGTCCAGGGCCTAGGGCTTCAGTGACGGTCTCCAGGGTGTGCTGTGTGCACTCTGCTATTGTGTTTTCATTGCTCTATCCTTTAGGCTACTCTCCTGCAGAGACTCTCCTTTCCTGCAGTGGGCAGTGTTTCATCCTTCTCCTGAATGTGACACATTTTAATTAGGTGTGCTCTGGTCAGCTTGTGAAATGAGACCTGACACTTACTTCAGTAGAATTGAGGCCCTGAAGAACTCTCTTGTCAGCAGATGTGATATGGACATGCCTTTGTGCTGGTCTTCAGAGGAGGGGCTGACCACTCTGGGACTGAGGCAAACTTGACAAAGAAGGGCAGTTCCACCAGAGTACAAAGGTGTGGGCCTCGGTGTAAGCAAGTTTCACAGCCAGTGTCTGTGCTGAGCTGTTTCCTTCAGGTGGCTCTGTGTTTATGCTGATTGGTGGAGGAAGGAAATTGTGCCAGTCACAGCTCCTTTGTTCTAGGAGAGGTGTCTCTGTGAATGTTGCCTCTCAAGGAAGAGGTCCAAGAAGAGTAGATAATCTCCCCACTCTGTGCCCCAAGCATTCAAATCACTGTTTCCATGCTATGTACCCCCAGGTTATTTGCCTGTCTTCTCTCCAGGATCAAGACAGTGCCATCAGGGCTATCCCAGCCAAGCCTGCTGACCTTTACAACTCAAGTCATTAAGCCCTGTTGCTTGAAGAACTCAACAAAATTCAGTCCTTCTCATTTTACAAGCCAATGGCATTGGGGAAATGTTCTCCTTGTTTCCTTGTGTGCTTATATCTCCCTCACTCTTCTCTGCAACCATGACTGTGTTTCCTGTGCAGTACCTGTAATATGTTTCTCCCCTAGACCATGGCTCCACACTTCCTACTATCTTCAGTGTGACCTTTTCAATCCCTTTAGTTGTGGAGTTTGTTCTGTCATTCTTCACATTGGTTTCTGGGGTATTTAGGATAATTTGATAGTTATCTAGTTGTGTTCTTGGCAGATGTGCCTCAGGTCCTCCTACTGTGCCGCCTTCTTGAAAAATCTCAGTCATTATTGTTTTCAATATATCTTCTGTTCTTTCTTCTCTCAGCTTAGCATTCATATTGCATATATATTACACATTATGTAGTTGTCCTGTAGTCCTTGTGTAGTTTGCCTATTTGTTTGTTTCATTTTTCTCTTTGCTTTTCAGTTTGGTAGTTTGTGTCGACACATTCTCAAGCTCAGAGATTGTTTCCACAACCATTTCATTCCATTAATGAAGTCCTTAAAGGCATTTATCATTTCTCTTACACTGTTTTTGATTTCTAGTATTTATTTTTGGTTCTTTTTTAGGGTTTCTTTCTGTTTACATGACCCATCTGTTTTGCATGTACCTTATTGTACCCACTAAAGCTTTTAACATATTAATTATACTTGTTTTAAATTCGAAATCTGAGAATTCCAACATCTCTGCCATTTCTTAGTCTGGTTCTAATGCTTGCTTTTGCCCTCAATTTGTGGAAGATTTTGTTTGTTGGTTGTGCTTTATATTTTAATATACATTATTAGTTTTAATTGAAAAATGTATTAATGTACTAGACCAAAGGAACTACAAAAAAAAGAGGCATTTAGTATTATAATGTAAAACTGTGAGGGGAGGTAAGTATTTTGTCCTATGTTTATGTCTCAGTCTTTTGTTGAGCCTGAGCCTTTAGAATAAGAGCTTTGCCAATTCTTCTCATCCAGTGTCCCCATTATTTGGGACACAATGGCTACTGGGGTCTGGAGTTATGTATTTCTCTTCCTCCTCATGGAAGGCCAGAGCTTACTGGAAGTGGGTATTTCTCTTTCCCCAGGTCTGATATATTCTAAAATGGTATTTTTTAACTCCTCCTGCTGGAAACATGAGGGGATTTTTTTTCAGATCTCTACTGTGAACGTGGTATAGCTCATTGAGGTAAAACTCACAAAAGGATGGGTCCCTGAAAGTTTTCAGTATCAGACTTGTCCATACTAAGCCTCTAGCAATTCAATTGCAGTTCAACTTCTCTCACTCCAGTACTGTTTCCTATGAAGATTTCTGCTCATAGATTGTCCTCTAGTAAGTTGTGATTCTGTCTATTTGCCTATCCAATGCCCCAATTTGGAAGGGGCAGGAATTTTCCCTTGCATGTCACTTTTTCAGTGACTCTAAGAAGTAGTGATATTTCAGTTTATTCAGATTTATACTTGTTAGGATGGATGGCTACTTCTAAGTTCCTCACATGTTGTACCAGAAACTGAGTCTTTATGTATTCTTTCCACAGATCCTTCTTTCTAGTGACCCAGCTGTCAGTCAATGGATTCCTGGTTTGAAGGCTGACTTATGTCCAGGTATATATCAAAGGATCATGACTTTTTCTTATATGTGTTCTACCCCATTCCCCATTCAAGCTTTATTGAAATGCAATGGACATATAACATTGCACTGCTTTTTAATGTAAAGAATGATCCACTCCCTTTCTTCTGGTCACAAATCCTTGATTTCTTCTGCTAATACAAGTTAGATACCGATATATTTTGCCACTAGGGTATGTGGGCTACAAATTATCTCTATAACTCTTGGTGAATCAGTCCCATTTGACTGTCCCTGAAACCTTGCCCATCAATACTATGCTTGTTTTCTCTTGGCTACTGGTAGTTAATTAGCATCACTTAGCCTCTATAGTTTGGGGATCCTCTCATCTTCATTGCTGTCAGTGATTTGAGTTCTGCAATAGTCTCTCCCATTGATGGACTTGGCCTATAGCTTAGAGACACACTGAATATTTTATGATGCAGGTTCCACTGTCAGCAGCATATTCATTGTATGTTTGGTAAATGTGTGTCCTCCAAGCCTTCCCACAGAACATAGTCAACCAGCATGTCTTCTGCCCACACTCCAGTATGCCCACTTCACTCAGCCTTTTCTCTATCATCTGCATTACAACTTTACTTGTAAAAGTTATTGCTTTTTCCATGCTTCTATGAGCTATCTTCATAATGAGTCACAGCATTTCATGTTGTACTGAATAGCTTTAAATAGTGGATTTTAGGAGAGTGTTCCCAAGTCAACAAATCTGCTTTGTCTAATTTTATTTTCCAGCCACTTTAATTAATATATAGATCCATGTGTAATGTTACGGTTCCTGTCAAGTAAAGGTCAGATAATATTACAATACTTTTGTGATATAGTCCATTCTTTTCTTCTTAGACCCAGTTGTCCTTATTTGGATTATTCTGTTATTTAATACTAGGTATAGGCCAAGTGGCCAACATGGTGAGTAGGGAAGTTCCTGAGGAAGCAGTGGGGGGGGAATCAAGGATTTATTTGTTCTTTGTATTTTTTAATGTAAACTTGATTATTTTATTGCTAATTTAAAAGTGTATGATTTCATGTTGTGAAAAAATCAACACTGGCTATATATTCTTTCAAAAATTAATGGTTTAAATCTACTATTGAAACTGATCTCCAACTAATTCAGTGTCCTATAGTTTTGTTTTCATTAGTGAAGGCATATAGCTACATATTTAACCCCACTGCCCCCCAAAATATTTCTGCGCAAGTCATTTGACCAGGTAAATTCTAATGATTCCAAGGGATTGTTGTTTTGTAAGAAAAAAAAAAAAGACACTTGCATCATCCTTTAGTTTAAAGAAAATGCTACCACTTACCAAAGAATAGTGAACCAACTATATCTATAGTCTCAGGAGGTTGATGAGATTCATCTGTCAGTGTCTCATTCTTCTCAACCAGAGCTCTGATGATGGCAAAATATATTTATTTCAGTTTGGTGCTTAGCTGTCTTTGATATTTAAACACAGTCTTAGTCTTGGTTCTTAGCTTTCCCTATCCTCTTCTTGCAGAAGATTGGATATTCTTTATATGCAACCAAAGTAGCCCTCAGGCTTTTATTCCTGGCTTTCAAGTGTCAGTTCCTTTACCTCAGATGCTCACTATTTCTCTAGAGAGCATTAATCATGCTTAGCAATGATTATGTAATACTACTTCCTAACATCTACTATCTCCATCATACATCTCAAATACCTTACAAGTCATTTAATGCATACCTTTCCACCTATATACCATCAAGATTCATCTCTGGTTTTAGCAATTGAATTGCCACCTTGTGCCAGGGACTGTCTGTGCTCCAACTACCAAGAATGATGAGATCTTTATTGCCATCCAGGTGGCTGGTGATTTAGCTATAAAACCTTATCATCTGCATTTCGCAACCACTTCTGGTAAAACTGTCACAGATTAGGTTCTCCAAAAGCAGATGCTGTGACAAGAGTTTGGAGTGCCAAGAGCTTGGAGAATACTAGTGATCAACACCTGTGAAAGAAAGACAAGGCAGAATCAAGCAGGATAGAATTAGAACTACAGTGCAAAGCCAACAAAGCTTCACCCAACCTGGTAAGAGTTCTGGGGCAACATCACCCTTCTCAATATTTGCGGGGTGGGGGGGGGTGGGGGTGGTGGTGGTGCAAAATTACTGGGCCATTATACCCCTACTCATTCAGTCACTGAATGTGAACTGACCTGGGAAAGGAAGGATATTAGGAAAGGTGGCTCTCTGAAGCTGAGGCAGAGCCTGAAGGAGCTGATAGGTGGAAATTCTCTCTTGACCAGCCTTCCCTGAGGTAGGCAGCACATTCTTCTTTGAAGAGAGATTTGGATGGTGTATGTCTGTGTCTACCACAGGTACTTGGTTACCACCTCTAATTGCAGCCAAAGGGCAAGGATACAAGAAACTTAATCTAGAAAATCTCATTAACATATGCAAACCAACTTAAGAGCCAAAAGATTTTCCTTTTCTAATACTAGAAATGCAGAAAAAAAAAAAAAACTTTTTGAAGTACTAGAATCTGGTTATAAAAAAATAATATCTAATTTTAAATCAATAGCATTATGTTCATTTTCTTTTTTAAATCCTTCTTAAATATATAACATTATAGTGTGATGACTTTAAAACGAAAATGAGAAAAAGAATTTAACCTGAGTAGCCTTCTTTAACCAGAAGAATTATTTAAGTGGAAATTATAGTATATAGATTAGCATCTGTGTGGTAGAGAGGTTGAAGTTAAGCAAATACACAAACTATTTACTTATTTAATTTTTTCAATGTTTATTTTTGAGAGAGAGGGAGAGAGAAAGAGAGAGCTCCAGCGCGAGCAGGGGAGGGGCAGACAGAGAGAGGGAGTCACAGAATCCAAAGCAGGCTTCAGGCTCTGAGCTGTCAGCACAGAGCCCAATGAGGTCTTGAACTCACAAACTGTGAGAACATGACCAAGGCTGAAGTCGGACTCAACTGACTAAGCCACCCAGGTGCCCCATACACAAAGTCTTTAAATTATCAATGCTTTTGTAAAACCTCTTGTAAAACCTTTACAAAAACTTATTCACATTTCTTGCTTATTCAGCTGTTTATTTTTCCATTAATTTACATAAATTTATTTTTTAGATATTTAAGAACGTTTTCTTAATGTTCTTTATTATTTTTAATAGATAGTAACTTATTAACCATAAGATCTATTGATAGATAACAAATTAAATTTTTTTTAACGTTTATTTTTGAGACAGAGAGAGACAGAGCATGAACGGGGGAGGGTCAGAGAGAGGTAGACACAGAATCCAAAATAGGCTCCAGGCTCTGAGCTGTCAGCACAGAGCCTGACACGAGGCTCGAACTCACAGACTGCGAGATCATGACCTGAGCCGAAGTCGGCCACTTAACCGACTGAGCCACCCAGGCGCCCCTTGATGGATAACAAATTAGAGAGTGAAGTCTAAAATGAAAATATAAAACCCACAATATACCGATAAACTATTTTAGACATGCTTGGTAAAAATTAAATTAATCAACATATTTTTTTCACTCCTAAAAAGAGGAGCCAGAACAAATTAAATTCCTTTGTTGAGCAAATTTCACCCTTATTAACATGAATGTTTAAAAATTAAAACACTTGCAACCTCTTTAATAAAAAACTTTATTAAGAAGTCAATATTTACATATTTCATAAAGTCATTTCATTTAGAGTTTAACATTTTTAGAAATGATGGCAGACCTGGACACTGCATTCATTCTTGGCCCCTAAAACTTTCCACAGTGCTCAAAGCTCATAACTATCCTCTGTTATATTATCTAAGACATAGAATTTTTCACTGATTATCTTTCATATGGAATAAAACTGTTTATTTCAAGATCATTAGTTAAGAATTTTTTGTGACCTAGGATGGGGAAATCTGGCACTACTAAAATCTTGAGGGCATCTATGAAATCAAAGTTCTTCAGTGAGAAACTGCTTTCTAGGAAATGGCTAGAAGATTAAAAGGAATATTAATTATGTCCAATAGTTAAAAATAATAAATCATAGGAGTATCAAAGATGGTCCTTGGCTCTGGACAGAGGTGGTGGGGTGGCAACAGCAAGGTGATTCATTTAGTATAAGATACAACATTCAGGCATGATCCTTTCTGTAAACCCTCTATGCTGTCTTTTTACCTTCTTTCTCCTACTTCAATGAAATGGAGATGCGTACCTTGTGTAGAGGAAGTGTGTGGAAGAAGCCATGCTTCAACACCTGATTCTATGGTTAACCATAAATCTTTGATTCAGCTGCCATAATAAAGGTTAGCAGAGTTGCCATTATATACAAAAACCTGTAGCCCTTTCCTTTCTTTGTGCAGTTTTCAACACTGTTCACTTAGCACCTTCACTCTCTCAGTAGTTCTGTCTTAATATGCATTTCCTTTAGAAGTTATGCAATCTTTTCAGCTAAGTGAAAGGAAAAAAAGTGACTCGCTGAAAGGAGAGGAGTTTGGGCATTATTTGCTAAAGATACTATCAATCTAACATTCATATGACAGAGGTGTTCCCATGCTTCAAATATGGATTAGATTTAGTTAGGATACTTCAATCTAAAACAACTTATATGTGTTATTTTATATTCTATAATATATAGTCAAGCAGAAGTAAAATATAAGAAAAAACTGGATTGTATGTGAGTTAACAAACTTCTTTCAAACAATATCCAAGTATAATAACAATCTGGGCAAAACTTATAGCTCTTAGTTTTGCATACTTATTTTTTTCTTTTGACATTATCTACTGCAGTCCATTTCTGTCCCAACCCCACAGAGTCGGCTTTTACCTATCAGAGCTGATAATTCTAGATTTCTCTATTTTTGGTTGTAGATACCTTTGATCAAGTTTAGCAAAACAAAGGATATTCACTTAAAAACTACACAGCCTTGGGGCGCCTGCGTGGCTCAGTCCCTTAAGCGTCTGACTTTGGCTCAGGCCATGATCTCACTGTTCGTGGGTTTGAGCCCCATGTGGGGCTCTGTGCTGACAGATCAGAGCTTGGAGCCTGCTTCGGATTCTGTGTCTCCCTCTATCTCTCTGTCCTTCCTCTGCTCAGACTGTCTCTCTCTCTGTCTCTCAGAAAATGAATAAATGTTAAAAAAATTATACAGCCTTTATCAGTCATAATCATATTGCTATTTATCTCTCTATTTCCTGTCCCATAAATCCATACTGTTAGAAATTCTGGTGCTATGTATTGAGCAATATAGTGAAGATACACTGTTACAGGTTAAAAAATTCCAGATCACATATTCTACCAAAGGAGACAACTATTTACCAAATAATGACAATGCAATATAAGTCCTCAAAGTAAAATTTGAAAATAAATACAGAATTTTGAGGAGAATATAGCATATTTAACCAAGAACTTTGATGAAAGACTTGCAGAGGAAATTATTTTATTTGATTATTTTATTTTATTTTATTTTTTTATTTAAAAAATGTTTATTTTTGAGAGAGAGAGACAGAGAGAGCACGAGTTGGGTAGGGGCAGAGAGAGCAAGAGACAGAGGATCTGAAGTAGGCTCTGAGCAGAGGGCTTGATGTGGGGCTCAAACTGTACACATGGACTGTGAGATCATGAACTGAGCCAAAGTTGGATGCTTAACAGACTGAACAACCCAGGTGCCCTGAAAAGGAGATAATTTTAAACTTAGTCTTACATAAAAAAGATATAATCCAGGGTGGAAAAAGGAAAAAATATTTTAGACATATAGAGAAGCTATTTACAAGGGGAGAAGAAATTTGAAATAATGTGTTGTGTATAAGAAAGTAACAAGCTTGTCCCTGTACTACAAGATTCTATCAACAAATGAAACTGCTTTTTGTATCATCTTTAAAGAAAACATTGAAGAAAGTATTTTGGAGCATTACCAAAAAGAGAAAAAAACATCTATATCTCCTACAATGTCTAGCACAGTGTATGGTACAAAGAAGATATTCCCTAAATGTATATGGGCAAATGCATGCATATTTCACCAGGGATTAGACTAAGCATGTGAGACACAGAAATCATATAATAGAGGAAATAGTTAAGGAAGTTGAGATGACTTCATGTGAATTGTATTTTATTAGGTAGGCCATTGTGAGATAGCTAATTTCAAAACAATAGAGCAAAACAATGATGCAAGAGAATGGGGTTATTGATAGCATATAGTGCTTTTTGCATTATATCCAGTTTGTCTACTTTACACAGTTACTATCTCAAGCCAATGCTTCCTGAAAAATATCTAAAGAATCTGCAGGGATGTATAAGAGTGAGCAGATTATGTTGATTTATCCTAAGTGTTCTCAATAAAAGTCAAAGCCAAAAGGAAAATATGAGTTATTCTATAAAATTTCTACTCTATTTTGTACCACCCTAGATCTTCTCTAGGGACAGCAATAGCTACTCCTGACATAGGCCCGTAAATACCCATATGCTTTAGGGAGCATTGACCATTTAATAAGTCCAAATCTGTTTGGGACTACCTTTTCATATTTCTGTGTCTGCTTGAAAATTCTGCCTTTGGAATTCTATAATCATCTCTGCACAGAACCTGTATCAACTTCAAATAGCTGAGAAGGCACCAAGATACCCCTTAGAAAGTATGATGTTGCTACCGATTTTTAAAAGCATCAACAGTTTAAATCAGATGATCCTATGGAAAACTTTTAGATAAACTGATAGAAGGAAAAGATTAATCTTAAATATTTTATATTACTTAACTTGACTGTGCTGATGCACCATTCAGTTTAATGGGTTTTGGCATTAGCCTAAAGATCTCCAGTGTTTGCTGATTCAAGTTATAAAAGGAGATGATGTTCTAGTGTCAAGACAAATTAAAATCACAAAAAGACAAGGGATTAAAGGTCAAGAGATTAAGAAAAAGCACTTCACGTATTTAAGGCTGCAGGTAGATTTATAAAATTTTAGGGCTAAAAGAAACTTAAAAGATCATTATGAATAAAGATATCACATTTATTTATCTGCTTTAAATGGCTAGTTTTGCTATTATGCATTCAAGAGGCTCTATACACTATTAAATTATAAAGCTATCCTTTCTAGTTAGAAAAAGATGAGTATAAAATAATCATCTCCATAATTTAATTGCTTCAAGAAAAGGCATATATTCAGGCAGATTTTAAAGCTTAAGGATAGTATTTGCTTGCTAAATCAATGAACAATAGCACTTAGCCAATTAATCTGTCATCATACAGATTCTGAAAGTCTTAGGTACACAAAAACATAAAATAAATTCTGGAGAACAGAAAATCAAAGTTATATAAGAGCTAATTGTTGACTAAATACATGTTTTCTGGGCACCTATTTTATGTCTGGTGACATTCTAGACCCCTGAAGATTGAATGATGAACAAAAACACATGAGATCATTCCCCTTATTGAGCTCATCACATGATGTATTAGAAAGTAGCTGAATTACAGATAAATGATGATGATGATAGATAGATAGATAATATAAATGGTCACACAAGTAAATATACAATTTAAAATTGAGAAAAGAGCTGAAAATGAATAAAATGAATAAATGAATATGGCAAGATTTGGGCTAAAGAGGGACATTGTTGAGGAATCAGGAACTTGAATCAGGTCTGAATCATAAGCATAAGCACAATTGTGAGGATGGATAGAAGTTAAGTAGTCTGGAAGGAACTGTCCCACATAGTTGACCTGACTCCCTCCTACCCCTCAAATTCATCTCTAACAACCCTTTCACTTGATCTTTGAGAAAGAACACTTGACTGACTGACACAAAGGCAATGGTGTTGAACTAGTACTAATAGCATAAGTAAGGATCATAAAGAGCTGTTTAGAACAGTCTAAGTATTTTAGAAACCATTGAATAATTTATGATTGTGAGTTAGCATATATGAAGAAATTATATCTTTTTAGAAGATCACTCTGTCTCCAAAACAGAGATGAATCATAATACTCAATATAGTTGGAGGATTTCAAAATATACTTGCATGACAAAATATCACAATGTAGCTATTGAATTTAAAAGACACACAAACAGGGGCGCCTGGGTAGCTCAGTTGGTTAAGCTTACAACTTCAGCTCAGGTCATGATCTCGCGGTTCGTGGGTTTGGGCTCCGTATTGGGCTCTGTGCTGACAGCCCAGAGCCTGGAGCCTGCTTCGGATTCTGTGTCTCCCTCTCTCTCTGCCCTTCCCCCACTCACACTCTATCTCTCTCTGCCTCTCAGAAATAAATGTAAAGAAAAAAAAAAGACACACAAACATATTCACATATAGGCGTGCGCACACACACACACACACACACAAACACACACACACACACGTGTACATATATAGTTATTCACATGATGCCCAAAATACAAAAAGCATAGCTACATTCACAGGTAACTTCTTCTTCTAGGCAAGAAGAATCTAATTTAAGAATGTCAGATAAGTTGAGCTTTCCCAACACCATTTGTTGGAGACCATCTTTTTTTCATTGGACAAATGAATTGTACTATCTTGATGGCTACAGCTTTGTGTTATAACTTGAAGTCCAGAATTGTGATGCCTCCAGCTTTTTTTTTTTTCCAAGATTGCTTTCACTATTCAGGGTCTTTTGTGGTTCCATACAAATTTTAGGATTTTTTTGTTCTACCTCTGTGAAAAATGCTGTTGGTATTTGGCAGGGATTGCATTAAATGTGTAGATTGCTTTGAGTAGGGTACACATTTTAACAATATTTGCTCTTCCAACCCATGAGCAGGGAATGTCTTTCCATTTCTTTATACCATGTTCAATTTCTTTCATTAGTGTTTTATAGTTTTCAGATTACAAATCTTATACCTCTTTGGTTGGGTTTATTCCTAGTATCTTACAATTTTTGAGGAATTGTAAGTGGAATTGATTCCCTGATTTCTCTTTCTGTTGTTTCATTCTTGGTGTATAGAAATGTAACATATTTCTGTATGGTGACTTTGTATTCTGTGATTTTACTGAATTTGTTTATCAGTTCTAGCAAATTTTTTGGTGGAGTCTTTTGAGTTTTCTAGAGTATCATGTTGTCTACAAATAGTGGAACTTTGACTTCTTCCTTGCCAGTTCAGATGCCTTTTATTTCTTTTTATTTGCTTGATTGTTGAGGCTATGACTTCCAGCACTATGTTAAATAATAGTGAAAACAGTGGACATCCCTGTCTTGCTCCTGACCTTAGAGGAAAAGCTCTCAGTTTAACCCCATTGAGGGAGGGTGGTGTTAGCTGTGGGATTTTTATATATGGCTTTTATGATGTTGAGGTATGTTCCCTCTAGCCCTATTTTGTGGAGCGGTTTTATCTATAATCGATGTTGTACTTTGTCAAATGCTTTCCCTGCATCTATTAAGAGGATCATATGGTTCTTATCCTTTCTTTTATTAATGTGGTATATCACATTGATTGATTTGTAAATATTGTACCACCCTTGCAATCCAGTAATAAATCCCACTTGGTCATGGTGAATGATTCTTTTAATGTACTTTGGATTTGATTTGTTAGGATCTTGTTGAAAATTTTTCCATCCATGTTCATCAGGGATATTGCTCTGTAGTTGTCTTTTTTTAGTGTAGTCATTGTCTAGTTTTGGAATCAAGATAATGCTGGTCTTGTAGAATAAATTTGGAGATTTTCCTTCTTTTTATATTTTTGGAATATTTTGAGAAAAATGGATATTTCCCCTTCTTTAAGTTTTTGGTTGAAATCCCCTGGGAAGCCATCTAGCCATGGACTTTTATTTTCTGAGAGATTTTTGATTACTGATGCAATTTCTTTGCTGATTATCAGTCTATTTAAGTTGTCTATTTCTTCCTTTTTCAGCTTTGGTAGTTGATATGTTTCTGAAAATTTATCCATTTCTTCCATACAAAAGAATGAAACTGGACCACTTTCTTACACCATATACCACAATAAATTCAAAATGGATGAAACACCTAAATGTGAGACAGAAAATCATCAAAATCCTAAAGGAGAACATAACTCTTTGACATCAGCTGTAGCAAGTTCTTACTATATATGTCTCCTGAGGCAAGGGAAGCAAAAGAAAAATTAAACAACTGGGACTTCATCAAGATAGAAAACTTCTGTACAGAAAAGGAAAAAAATCAACAAAACTAAAAGGAAAATTTCAGAATGGGAGAAGATACCTGCAAATGACATATCTGACAATGAGTTAGTATCCAAAATATATAAGAACTTATACAACTCTACATCCAGAAAACAAATAATCCAGTTTAAAAATGGGCACAAAACACGAATAGAATTTTTTCCAAAGAAGAGATACAGATGGCTAAAAGACAGATGAAAAGATACTTAACATCACTAATCATCAAGGAAATACAAATAAAATCTACAATGAGATGTTGCCTTACACCTATCAGAATGGCTAAAATTAACAACATAGGAAACAACAATGTGGTTGAGTTTGCAGAGAAAAGGAACCCCTGTGCACTATTGGCAGGAATGCAAACTGGTGCAGCTGCTCTGGCAAACAGTATGGAGGGTCCTCAAAAAGTTAAAATTAGAACTACCTTGGGGAGAGGCCAAGATGGTGGGGCAGCACGGAACTTTTTTGTGTGTTCTCATCCCTGAAATACAGCTAGGTCAACACCAAACCATCTTGCACACTTAGAAACCTGATCTGAGGATTAACACAACAATCTGCACAACTTGAACCACAGAGCAGAACTAAAACAAGCAATCCTAAAATTTGTATGGAGCCAGAAAAGGCCTGGAATCTCCAAAGCAATCCTGAAAAAGAAAACTAAAGCTGGAGGCATCACAATCCCAGACTTCAAGATGTATTACAAAGCTGTAATCATCAAGACAGTATGCTATTGGAACAAAAACAGACACTGAGATCAATGGAACAGAATAGAGAATCCAGAAATGGACCCACAAACATATGGCCAACTAATCTTTGACAAAGCAGGAAGGAATATCCAATGGAATAAAGACAGTCTCTTCAGCAAATAGTGCTGGGAAAACTGGACAGCAACATGCAGAAAAATGAACATGGACCACTTTCTCACACCATACACAAAAAGAACTCAAAATGGATGAACCTAGACAGGAAGCCATCAAAATCCTTGAGGAGAAAGTAGGCAAAAACCTCTTTGACCTTGGCCACAGCAACTTCTTACTCAACATGTCTCAAGAGGAAGGGAAACAAACGCAAAAATGAACTATTGGTACCTTGTCAAAATAAAAAGCTTCTGCACAGCAAAGGAAACAGTCAACAAAACTAAAAGGCGACTGACAGAATGGGAGAAGATATTTGCAAATGACATATTAGACAAAGGGTTAGTATCCAAAATCTCTAAAGAAATTATCAAACTCAACACTAAAAAAACAAATAATCTAGTGAAGAAATAGGCAAAAGACATGAAAAGATACTTCTCCAAAGAAGACATCCAGATGGCTAACAGACATATGAAAAAATGCTCAACATTACTCATCATCAGGGAAATACAAATTAAAACCACAATGGGATACTACCTCATACCTGTCAGAATAGCTAAAATAAATAACTCAGGCGAGGATGAGGAGAAAAAGGATCTTTTTTGTACTGCTGGTGGGAATGCAAACTAATGCAGCTCCTCTGGAAAACAGTATGGAGATTCTTCAAAAAATTAAAAATGGAACTACCCTACAATTCAGCTATTGCACTACTAGGTATTTATCCAAGGGATACAGGTTGCTGTTTCAAAGGGGCACATGCACCCCAATGTTTTTAGCAGTGCTATAGACAACAAAGTATGGAAAAAACCCAAATGCCCATTGACAGATGAATGGATAAAGAAGATGTAGTATACACAATGGAGTATTACTTGGCAATCAAAAAGAATGAAATATTGCCATTTGCAACTATATGGATAGAACTAGAAGGTATTATGCTAAGTGAAAGTAGCCAGTCAGAGAAAGACAAATATTTATATGATTTCACTCTTTGAGGAGTTTTAGATATAATACAGATGAACATAAGGGAAAGGAAGAAAAAATAATATAAAAACAAGGAGGGGGACAAAATGTAAAAGATTCTTAAATACAGAGAACAAACTGAGGGTTGCTGGAGGGGTTGGGGGTGGGGGATGGGTAAAATGGGTAAGGAGCATTAGGGAGGACACTTGTTGGGACAAACAATGGGTGTTATACACAGGGGATGAATCACTGGAATCTACTCTTGAAATCATCATAGCACTATATGCTAACTAACTTGGATGTAAATTTAAACATAAATACATAAATAAAAAGAACTACCCTACGATCCAGCTGTCATACTACTAGGTATTTACTCAAAGAATTCAAAAATTCTAATTCAAGGGATGCTGCACACTGATGTTTATAGCAGCATTATCTACAGTAACCAAATTATGGAAACAGTCCAAATGTCTATTAACTGATGAATGGATAAAGAGGATGTGGGATATGAAATGGAATAATACTCAGCCATAAAAACAGAATGAAATTTTGCCATTTGCAACAATGTGGATGGAGTTAGAGAGTATTATTTATTTTTAAAAATTTTTAACGTTCATTTATTCTTGACAGAGAGAGAAACTGAGTGCAAGTGGGGGGAGGGGCACAGAGAGAAGGAGACACAGAATCTGAAGGAGGCTCAAGGCTCTGAGCTGTCAGCACAGAACCCGACACAGGGCTCAAACTCATGAAATGTGAGGGCATAACCTGAGTCAAAGTCGGAAGTTTATCTGACTGAGCCACCCACGTGACACTAGAGAGCATTATTTTAAGTGAAATAAGTCAGAGAAAGACTTCTGTCAGAGAAAGACAAATATCATATTGTTTCACTATTGTAGAATTTGAGAAACAAAGCAAATGAACATGGGAGGGGGGAGAGAGAAGCAAACCATAAAACAGACTCTTAAGGATAGAGAACAGACTGAGGGTTACTGGAGGGGAGGAGGGTGGAGGAATGTGCCAAATGGGTGATGGGTATTAAGGAGGGCACTTGTGATAAACACCGGGTGTTATCGGTAAGTGATGAATCACTAATTTCTACACCTGAAACTAATACTACACTGTATATTAACTATCTGGAATTTAGAAACTTGAAAATACAAAAAAAAAGTAAAGGTCAAATGACTTAATATGGAAGGCTGCAACTATTTGAATGAGGTAGACCTACATGTACCCATATAGAAAATTCTGATATATTGCTAAGTGTAAGAATAAAAACAAGTTGCAGAATAAGACATATTGAAAATAACTAGATGTAACTATAAAAAAATGTGTATGTAAATTCACGGCAACATTTTTGGAAGGATACCTTGGTTACCTGAGGGAGAGTGAGTAGGATGCTAAGACTGGGTGAGAGGGGGCAGGAGAAAACAGGGAAAGGGAAAGGGAGATATTTTTGTATACTTTTGTTGTCTTAACATGTTTTCCTAATTAATTCTGTAATAAAACATAGGAGAGGGAAAAATGGAAAAAAAAAGTAAAAGAATGTCAGATAAGTTCAATTACTGAAAACTTTCTGGAGTTAATAAATACTTAATAAGAGAGATGATAAAAACCAAGAAGGATCCTTATAGATACAGCCCTCTCAGGTTGTTAAATTTAGATTCCAAAATTACAATCTAATTCAACATAGGTGACTGGGTATTCTATACCCTATTTCCTTTTCTTTCTTTCTTTTTTTTTTAACTCTCTTTTTATGTGACCTTCTTGCTAATTGACTCTTCTGGGCTGACCATCAGGTCAAATGTTGAACTTTCACCTAGGAAATGATACACTAGAAAAAATGTCATGTCCTTTTAAATATTGGATTAATTCTTGCATGCAATAGGAAATCTACTTAGCACTTAATATGTGTTATGTAAAAAACAATAATTTAATTTGGTATTTGTGGAAACATGTAAGAAAGATATTATTCTACTCATTTGCAAGTAAGAAAACTTAAACTCTGAGAGTTTAAATTACCAATAGACACAATGTTTATTTGAAAGGTGTTTCTAATCTATCATGTTTATTCAAAAAACCCATAGCCTTTTACCTACTTGAAGTTCATCAGAAACTTGAATTCAAACAAAATATATATTATTCTTGGGAAAATTTTAGGCACTACGTGTATTCATGTACTGGAAATAACTTTTTTTCTTAGAATTCATGGAAATTTAGTATTGAACTCATCTAGATTCTGGAATGAAAACAACAACAATGATGAAAAATAACAGCAACAATTAGGCATGATAATGTTTATGGTCTTCAACATCTTTCATTCTTGAGGTACAATTAAAATTGGCTATGGCTGTGTTCACATAGAGTCCATACATTTTCTTTTAAATATAGTTAAATGCTTTTTTCTCTCACATTATTTTTTTACTTGTGCTGGAGCAGTGCTACCTCATGAGATTTTGAGATCTTGAGTAAATAACTGTTCTTACTGATTAAGGAGACCATAGATAAGACACAGAATTAGCGATCTATCATTTCCTTTGGGAAGGAAGAGAGGATATAGACGCTCTTTGTGCCTTGACTTCTGACCTGCTAATAAATCAGAACTCTTTCTAAACATGTCCTTAGGGTATTATAAATATGAATATAATGACTTATTTTATACACATTTGTTTTGTTTCTTCTATTCAATACATGAACTTTTGATTCTTAGTTCTGAGTCTTCCCAATCTGTTTTCCAGCTAGCATTTATCTTAGTATATCACAAGTGGTCAATAATATCTTTTGAATTCGGTTAAACATGTAAGAAATCACTGATAAATGATTAGTTTTTTATTATTATGTATTTTGAGAGAGAGAGAGAAAGAAAGAAAGCATGTGTGCTCAAGCAGGAGAGGGGCAGAGGGAGAGGGAGAGAGAGAATCCCAAGTAGGCTCCCCATACTCCCAGATAAACAACTAGTTTTAACTGCTTTAGAAATAGTTTTTCATTCTCCATTTATCACATGTACACTTATACAGGTATATATGGACAAATGTATTTCTTTTCACCATATATTTCAGCATGAGGGGAAGCATTTGGATGACAAGAAAAGCAGATGTTCCTTTTCTTTTACTCTTCTCCAGCTCAGGTACATAGGAGCCTTTTTGTGTGTGTGTGTGTTCCCTAATGATTTTCAGAATTTCAATGTTGATTCTTTGTTAGTGAAATGTGTCTGTTACCTTAACATGTCTCTAAACTTAATTTCTTAAATTGCAATGTAGAAGGAATTAATTTTCCCTTCATTATTCCATTATTATAGGGAACCAGTACATCCTGTTTACAGGTATATCAAACTTGTGTATGAATATCACAAATTTGTGCAGTCATGCTCTTTCTCATGCATTGCCATTGCTATCAGGATATGGCCAGTCTCATATTTCTCAGCTATTAGATGATAATATCTTATCAAGACTACTGAACCATGTGAAATTTAAAATAGTGACCTAAAAGACAAAATCTGTTAGGACTTCGTCACCCTTTCTCTGGTCTCTTATATCTAAGTATTTTAATCCTTAGCCATTAATCCTTTAAATCCACAATTGTATTTGCTTCATTGCTGCTGTCAGTGCAAGTATTTTCTTCAGAGAGTACACAAAATAATACCAAAATCAAAGCAGATTCTGTCTAAGCGTATTCAAGTTTCAACATTTTGATGATTATTCAATAAAAAATAATGTAAATAAATAATATTTCAAGATGACAACAGAGACAACACATATAATTAATGCTTCAGGTTATGCTGAATGTGTCACTTGAAAATAAGGAAAGTAATCAGTATGTGAATAGATAACAAACTATGTCAAAAAGAAAATTGTCAAAGATTATGAAAATATAGTTCACTCCCTGGCATGGTGCTTTCACTTATATTCACTGGAGAGTCCATTTTTCTATATTCCAAGACATAATTTTCTTTGCAATTTTCATTAAGACATTTTGCTTGCCTATTTTGTTATATTTCAAAGTTTTGCTTTTGTTGATGCTGCCATTATCTGCTTTATGGAATGACATTTTGTTTCTTTGAAATATGAAATACAAAAAATAAAAGACTTTGAATCACCACTTTATACTTATCTAATTACCTTATTAAAATATGCTATATTATTAGCATAGTTAGTTAAAAGAATGAAACAGGTGTTTCAAATTCTATAGTTTATACCGATAAACATTTAATAAGTCTCTATGAAATGGGAATGCAACTTGATGCCGCCACTCTGGAAAACAGTATGAAGGTTCCTCAAAAAACTAAAAATAGAACTACCCTAAACCCAGCAATTGCACTACTAGGCATTTATCCAAGGGATACAGGTGTGCTGTTTTGAAGGGACCCATGCACCCCCATATTTATAGCAGCACTATCAACAATAGCCAAAGTATGGAAAGAGCCCAAATGTCCATTGATGCATGAATGGATAAAGAAGATGTGGTATATATATATACATATATATATATATGTATATATATACACACACACACACACACTATGGAGAATTACTGGGCAATCAAAAAGAATGGAATCTTGCCATTTGCAACTACGTGGATGGAACTGGAGGGTATTATGCTAAGTGAAATTAGTCAGTCAGAGAAAGACAAAAATCATATGACTTCACTCATATGAGGACTTTAAGAGACAAAATAGATGAACATAAGGGAAGGGAAATAGAAGTAATATAAAAACAGGGAGGGGGACAAAACAGAAGCGACTCATAAATAGGGAGAACAAACTGAGGGATACAGGAGGGGTTTTGGGAGGGGGGATGGGCTAAATGGGTAAGGGGCACTAAGGAATCTACTCCTGAAATCATTGATGCACTGTATGCTAACTAATTTGGATGTAAATTTAAAAAAATAAAAAGTAAAACAAGTTAAAATCAAGAGAAATAAGTCTCTACTAAAAAAAAACATTTTTCTGTTTATTTTAAAGTCATTATTTTCCAAAGATTTGTATTTTTATTTCTGGTCTTTATTTTCAAGTATTAATTAATAAACTAATTCTGCACTATAATTCATTAGAATATGTCTAGCTGTCATATTTTATTAGTATCTTATTCATTGCATTCATATAATGATTGTTCTAATATTTGAGAGATATTTTATTATTCATTAGGTATTCAATTTCTAAAACTAGAGGTAATTTTGAACCCATGTGATTATCAGTTGACATGCATTATTGTGTTTAATGAAATCATACTAATGTAGATAATACAAAAACAAAAACAATTTCCCACAACTGCAAATAAGCTTGCTTTCTTTGCCTTTCTTCTTCCTTCCCATTTCCCCCACCTCCTTACCTCTTTCTTGTCTTGTCTTGTCTTGTTTTCCCCTTCCCTTCCCTTCCTTTCCCTTCCCTTTTCTTTTTTCTTCTCTTTTCTTTCGTTTCTTTTCTTCTTTTCTCTTTCCTTCTTTCCTCCCTTTTCTTCATGCTCTCTAGAAAAGCATCATTCTGAAGTGTAGTATTTTTGCCACTAAACTTGTCACAATTATTTCCATTCTCTTATATCAGTTTTCTTAAAATCAGCATAAAGTCAAGGAAAACTAAAACTTTTGTGACTATGCTTAAGACCCAGAAGTTTTCTTACATATACCATATATCATTGTTACAAAGATCAGAATTTTTCCCCAACCTTGGCATATCCAAATATCTAGACAAAATAATTTGGAATCTGAATTATCAGTGTTATTGAATACTCCAAAATACTAGCATTCACAAAGAATCACAGTTCTGTACGCCTTGGATACAGAGAAATGAAAAACCTAATGGACCAAGATTTATTTCAAATCTTGGCTCTATCACTTCCTGAATAAATTTGCCTTAATGGAAATGCTACAGCAAGTGTCATTAACTATCAATTGGGAATATAAATTTGTTAGACTACTTGTGAAAGTGAGAATTCTTATTCTAAAATTCTTGGAAAATAATACATTTCAATAATTTTTGTTCATATGAATAATGATTGTTTAATGGAGTATAACTGACAATATTAGTCTGTTTGATCCTCTTCTTATTTTCAGATCTGCTTTTACATTATTGTTTATAGGTAAATGGCACTAAGTAGTTATTCCCAATAGAATACATAAATGAAACTCAATATAGTAGTGTTTTGTGTGTCAAACAGTATTACGTTGATCTATTTTATAATTTTCCTTAGGAAAGCCTCACGAGTTTATGAAGTATTTTTCAGGAAATAAAGATTGTGAATTTATAAAGTGAATTCAAGGGAAATCCTTAGGTAATTAATTAATTATAATCTAATTAGTGTTTTAGTTTGATTTAATTATACAAACTATAAATATGTACTTTGTTATCAATTTTAAATAGCCCCATATAACAAGCCATTTCATTTCCCAGATTTTATGTTACCATTGTTTGTTTCTTTCCTTGCTCTTTTATCATATGGGACAAGATTATAATTTAAGAAAGATATATAGATAGATGTATGGATATAGATATATAGATATACATATATTAATCCATTTTTTAAACCTTTTTAATCTGTGTTCATTTTTCTAATCAGTGCATTTCAAATTTCAATTTTGAACTTATTCATCCAATATATTCTATATCTAAATTCATATTTTATAAAATGGGATAATAATATTATTTTACCTTGATTATTCACTTAAGTATATTATAATCATATTACCATAATATAAAATATTTAATTTTGAAGAGCTTCATATGGTTATATTTAGTGGATGACCATAGTTTTCAAGAGGTAAAAAATAGAAAAAAAGACAAGTTATCCAACAACATTGTACATTTTGTAGGAAATATTTGACTATTTAAAAAAATAATAATTTCCTTAAGAAGAGTTTTGAATCTTAGAAGCTGCCTTTTGGGGAATAAAGCTGTGCACCTTTTTTAATTGTCACTTGTTAACATTAAAACTTGGCAAATATTGGGGCACCTGGATGGCCTGGTCAGTTGATCATCCAATTTCAACTCAGGTCATTATTTCACACATAACAAGTTCAAGCTCCACATCAGGCTCATTGCTGTCAGCACAGAGCTGGCTTTGGATCCTCTGTCTTCCTCATCTGGCCTGCTCCTCCCCTGTTCACTCTGTCTCTTAAAATGGAATAAACATTAAAAAAAATAAAAAATAAAAAATAAAAAACACATTGGCAAATATTTATTTTGGCACAAAGCAGTATATAGAAGTCTCAGGATTTTGCAGATTCAGCACAACCTTTAATATAATTGATATGTGAATAAGATATCTGTAAAATATTTTTTTGCAATACATCTATTTTATAGGGAGATATTTGTGCTAATTACTCAGTTTGGTCTTTTAATAATCTGTAGTGTGTATTTTCACATCACCAGTAGTGTTTCCATTTCATCCTTTTTTTAAAGTATTTTTAGCATTTATTTATTTTTTGAGAGGCAGAGAGAGACAGTATGAGCAGGGAAAGGACAGAGAGAGAGGGAAACACAGAATCTGAAGCAGTCTCCAGGTTCTGAGCTGTCAGCACAGAGCTTGACGTGGGGCTTGAACTCATGAACAGTGAGATTATGACCTAAGCCGAAGTCAGACACTTAACTGACTGAGCCACCCATGTGTCCCTCCATTTCATCCTTATTGTTGACATTCTTAAGAATATTCTCAAAATCGGTGTTTGTTGCACCTGCGTGGCTCAGTTGGTTAAGCACTGGACTCTTGATTTTGGCTCAGGTCATAATAGCACAATTTTGTGAGTTTGAGCCCCACATGGGGCTCTGTGCTGACCTTGTCGAGACTGCTTGGGATTCTGTCTCTCTCTCTGCCCCTCCCCTGGTCATGTTCCCTCTGCCTTTCCCAAAATAAATAAACTAAAAAAATCGGACATTGATTTGTTTACTAAGATTTTACATATAGTTTTATTTCAAAATTTTCAGAGATATGTGGGAAACAGTGACATCCTAAAATTGTTAGTTTGCTTTCTCTGGTCAAAGATAAATTTCCTGAAGGGGCAGCCAACTTGGCGGAAAATAGGGAGATCCATACTTCCTGCAACTCCCACTCAAAGAAGACCTGAAGCCAAAGGACTTTGAACCCCAAGAGTCCAGGAGGAAAAGAGACTGAATCTACCAGAAAGAAAACAGGACAATTTGAGAGACAATAGGTGGGTGATTGCGAACTGGGGGAGATACAATGGGCTGCATAGGCACAGACAAGAGGGATCCCCTTTGGCTGAGAGACAAAGGGAAGCCAAAGAGCTACTGGGGAAGTGTAGGACTATATCTGGACAAGAGAAAAAACAGGACTGGGACAGGGAGGGATCCCATCTCTGTAGATTAGAGGATCTCTAACTGCAGATCTCATTTTCAGACTGGGGCCCACTGCCCTGTTTGCACACCTGGGGAGGAGGGGAGTCACCCCTGGGTTTCATTGGTAGATCAGGGGTGCAGTCTGCAGCAAGAGAAAACAGTCCCCTCCCCTGAAAGGCTGTGGAACAGGACAAAACCAGCCAGGACGTCATATCAGAAGATGGTTTCCCAGTACTGGGGCACACAGAGCAGGAGCTGAATTCCCAGCCAAGTGCCGGGGCAAAGGAGTCGGTGGAGCTAGACAGACAGCCTTGTCTGCACTCACCACACAGTGAGGATGGCTCCAAAGGAGTGATTTGGATCACTAGGTCATGGAGAAGAGACTGGGGGGTTGCCATGTTTCTCCCCACCACCACCAAGGTGAGGCCTCAGGGATTAGTCCAGGAGGCCCACAGTGGAGGTGGGAAAAACCTACACCAAACCATGCTCCTCTGCTCTGAGTAACTGTATATCTACTGGAGAGGGATAGAGGCTGTGGAACTAGACTGACAGCTCCTCCAGACCAGCCCTGCAACATTGCCTGGATTAATTATAGGAAAATTCTGAATATATAGATATATTCTCTCTTCTCTCCCCCCTCATTTCTCCTCCTTATCTCTTCTCTCATCTAGGCTGGTTGCTCTGGTTGTTGATTTGTTTAAGCAGACATATTTAATCCATTCTCTTGATACATGTTCTGCACCTCCTTCTTTACATTCCTTTCTCTCTCTCTGGAAAAATCAAGCCATATAGTTTCTCTGTGTGGGTAACTTTATCTTCCTTTCTTTTTCCCCACCTCCTTTCTTTTTTTCCTTTCTTTCTCTCTGGATTATGCCTTTCAGTCTCTCTGCCTGGTAAATGTTTTTTTGTTTTTTGTTTTTTTTTCCCCCGCCCCTGTCATTTCTCTCTTGACACATGCTCTTCCATCAGCACTGCCTCTACCAGGTTCTTTACTTGTAGCTGATATTTCTGGTTTTTTGCTTTTGGATTGTTTTTAGTTTTTAGTTTTTAGTTTTTGTTTGTTTGTTTTATTTGTGTGTTTGCATGGTTTTGTCTCGTGTTTGTCTTTTTTTTTTTTTTTTTCCTTTACAGGGCTACTTCAAGAAACAAATCAAAGCACACCTGGTGGAGGGTCCAAAACATCAATACGAGTAGGGAGATAAAGTAACCAAAGTCAAAACAACAGAGAGCAAGTGACACACTCTCCAAAAAACACCTCCTGCAGGGCCAGGCCCTGAACAGTATATGATCCCTGTTTAATATAGCTGTGCTCACAGGCACAGAGCACACAACAAGTTTTTAAAACTTATAAGGTACAGAAAACTAGCCCAAATGATGAAACAGAAGAATTCCCCTCAAAGGAAAGTCCAGGAAAAAGTGACAGCTAAAGAATTGATCAAAATAGATTTAAGCAATATAACTGAACAAGAATTTAGAATAATAGTCATAAAATAAATTGCTCGGCTTGAAGAAAGCATAGAGGACAGCAGAAAATCTATTGTTACAGAGATCAATACACTAAAAAATAGTTATTCTGAATTAAAAAATGCTATAAATGAGGTGAAAAATAAAATGGAGGCAGCCACAGCATGGATTGAAGAGGCAGAGGGGAAAATAGGTGAGTTAGAAAATAAAATTATGGAAAAAGAGAAAGCTGACAAAAAGAGAGAAAAAAAAAATCCAGGATTATAAGGGAAGAATTAGAGAACTAAGTGATTCAATCCAACAGAACAATATCCATATCATAGGAGTTCCAGAAAAAGAAGAAGAGAGAGAGGGGCAGAAGGTATACTTGAACGAATCATAGCTAAGAACTTCCCTGATCTGGGGAAGGAACAGACACTGAAATCCAAGAGGCACAGAGAACTCCCTTAAGATATAACTTGAATTGATTTTCTGCATGGCATATCATAATGAAACTGGCAAAATACAAGGATAAAGAGAGAATTCTCAAAGCAGCTGGAGATAAATGGGCCTTAACATACAAAGGTAGATGCGTAAGGGTAGTAGCAGACCTATCTACTGAAACTTGGCAAGCCAGAAAGGAATGGCATGAAATCTTCAATGTGATGAACAGGAGAAATATGTACCCAAGAATCCTTGATCCAGCAAGCCTGTCATTCAGAATTTAAGGAGAGATAAATGTTTTCCCAAATAAACAAAAACTGAAGGAATTCAACACCACTAAACCAGCCCTACAAGAGATCCTAAGTGGGACTCTGTGGGTGAAATGTGGCAAGGATCACAAAGTACCAGAGACATCACTACAAGCATGACACCTACAGACATCACAATGACTCTAAACCCATATCTTTCAATAATAACACTGAATGTAAATGGACTAAATGCTCCAATCAAAAGACGTACAGTATCAGAATGGAAAAAAAAAATAAAAGCAAAAAACAAGACCTATGTATTTTCTGACTACAAGAGACATATTTTATACCTGAGGACACCTTCAGATTGAAAGTGAAGGGAAGGAGAACTATCTATCATGCTACTGGAAGTCAAAAGAAGGTGGAGTAGCCATAGTCATATCAGGCAAACCTGACTTTAAATTAAAGGCTGTAACAAGAGATGAAGAAGGGCATTGTATAATAATTACAGGGTCTATCTATCAGGAAGAGCTAACAATTATAAATGTCTATGCACTGAATTCAGAAGTACCCAAATATGGAAAACAATTAATCACAAATATAAGCAACCTTATTGATAAGAATGTGGTAAATGCAGAGGACTTTAATACTCCACTTACAACAATGGATAGATCATCTAGAAGGAGAAACAGTAAAGAAACCATGGCCCTGAATGATACATTGGCCCAGATGGACTTGACAGATGTTTAGAACTCCACATCCCAAAGCAACAGAATATACTTTCTTCTCGAGTGGAAGTCTCTCCACGGTAGATCACATACTGGGTCACAAAACAGCCTTCAATAACTACAAAAGAGTTGAGATCATACCATGCAAACTTTCTGATCACAATGCTATGAAACATGATATCAACCACAGGAAAAAGTCTGGAAAACCTCCAAAAGCATGGACGTTAAAGAACACCCTACTAAAGAATGAATGAGTCAACCAGGCAATTAGAGAATGAATAAAAAATATATGTAAACAAATGAAAATTAAAATACACAATCCAAACCTTTTGGATGCAGCAAAGGCAGTCTTAAAATGAAAATACATTGCAATCCAGGCCTATCTCAAGAAACAAGAAAAATCACAAATACAAAATCTAACAGCACACCTAAAGGAAATAGAAGCAGAACAGCAAAGACACCCCAAACCCAGCAGAAGAAGAGAAATAATAAAGATAAGGGCAGATCTTCTATATAAACAATATAGAATCCAAAAAAACCAGTAGAGCAGATCAATGAAACCAAGAGTTGGTTTTTTGAAAAAATAAACACAATTGATAAACCCCTAGCCAGGCTTCTCAAAAAGAAAAGGGAGATGAACCAAATAGATAAAATCACAAATGAAAATGGAATTATTACAACCAATCCCTCAGAAATACAAGCAATTATCAGGCAATACTATGAAAAATTATATGCCAACAAACTGGACAACCTGGAAGAAATGGACAAATTACTAAACACCCACACACTACCAAAACTCTAATGGGAAGAAATAGAAAATTTGAACATACCCATAACCTGTGAATAAATTGAATCAGTTATAAAAATCTCCCATCAAATAAGAGTCCTAGACCAGAAGGCTTCCCTGGGGAATTCTACCAGACATTTAAAGCAGAGATAATACCTATCCTTCTCAAGCTGTTTCAAAAAATAGAAAGGGAAGGAAAACTTCCAGACTCATTCTATGAAGCCAGTATACTATGATTTCCAAACCAGAGACCCAGAAAAAAAAAAAAAAAAAACAAACAAACAAACAAGAAAGAAAAATAAGAACTAAGGCCGATATCCCTGATGAATATGGATGCAAAAATTTTCAAGAAGATACTAGCAAATCGAATTCAACAGAAAATAAAAGAATTATTCACCATAATCAAGTGGGATTCATTCCTGGGCTGCATGGCTTGTTCAATATTTGCAAATCAGTCAATGTAATACATCACATTAATAAAAGAAAAGATAAGAACCATATGATCCTGTCAATCAATGCAGAAAAAGCATTTGACAAAATACAGCATCCTTTCTTAATAAAAACTCTCAAGAAAGTCAGGATAGAAGTAACATACATAAACATCATAAAAGCCATTTATGAGAAATCCACAGCTAATATCATTCCCAATGGGGAAAAACTGAGACCTTTCCCCCTGAGATCAGGAACACGACAGGAAAACTCACACTCACCACTGGTTTTTTTTTTTATTATTTTTATTTTTATTTTTATTTTTTTCATTTTTTTATTTTTTTTTCTTTTCTTTTTTTTTATAAATGAAATTTATTGTCAAATTGGTTTCCATACAACACCCAGTGCTCATCCCAAATGTGCCCTCTTCAATACCCATCACCCACCCTCCCCTCCCTCCCACCCCCCATCAAACCTCAGTTTGTTCTCAGTTTTGTTTTTTTTTATTTTTTTTTATTTTTAAAATTTTTTTTTAACGTTTATTTATTTTTGAGACAGAGACAGAGCATGAACAGGGGAGAGGCAGAGAGAGAGGGAGACACAGAATTGGAAGCAGGCTCCAGGCTCCGGGCCATCAGCCCAGAGCCCGACGCGGGGCTCGAACTCACGGACCGCGAGATCGTGACCTGAGCTGAAGTCGGACGCTTAACCGACTGAGCCACCCAGGCGCCCTGTTCTCAGTTTTTAACACTCTCTTATGCTTTGGCTCTCTCCCACTCTAACCTCTTTTTTATTTTTTTTTCCTTCCCCTCTCCCATGGGTTTCTGTTAAGTTTCTCAGGATCCACATAAGAGTGAAACCATATGGTATCTGTCTTTCTCTGTATGGCTTATTTCACTTAGCATCTCACTCTCCAGTTCCATCCATGTTGCTACAAAAGGCCATATTTCATTCTTTCTCATTGCCACGTAGTATTCCATTGTGTATATAAACCACAATTTCTTTATCCATTCATCACTTGATGGACATTTAAGCTCTTTCCATAATGTGGCCATTGTTGAGAGTGCTGCTATAAACATTGGGGTACAAGTGCCCCTATGCATCAGTACTCCTGTATCCCTTGGGTAAATTCCTAGCAGTGCTATTGCTGGGTCATAGGGTAGGTCTATTTTTAATTTTCTGAGGAACCTCCACACTGCTTTCCAGAGCGGCTGCACCAATTTGATTCCCACCCACAGTGCAAGAGGGTTCCCGTTTCTCCACATCCTCTCCAGGATCTATAGTCTCCTGATTTGTTCATTTTGGCCACTCTGACTGGCGTGAGGTGATATCTGAGTGTGGTTTTGATTTGTATTTCCCTGATAAGGAGCGACATTGAACATCTTTTCATGTGCCTGTTGGCCATCCGGATGTCTTCTTTAGAGAAGTGCCTATTCATGTTTTCTGCCCATCTCTTCACTGGGTTATTTGTTTTTCGGGTGTGGAGTTTGGTGAGCTCTTTATAGATTTTGGATACTAGCCCTTTGTCCGATGTGTCATTTGCAAATATCTTTTCCCATTCCGTTGGTTGCCTTTTAGTTTTGTTGGTTGTTTCCTTTGCTGTGCAGAAGCTTTTTATCTTCATAAGGTCCCAGTAATTCACTTTTGCTTTTAATTCCCTTGCCTTTGGGGATGTGCCGAGTAAGAGATTGCTACGGCTGAGGTCAGAAAGGTCTTTTCCTGCTTTCTCCTCTAGGGTTTTGA
Organism: Panthera pardus; assembly: GCF_024362965.1. Classification (NCBI taxonomy): domain Eukaryota; kingdom Metazoa; phylum Chordata; class Mammalia; order Carnivora; family Felidae; genus Panthera; species Panthera pardus. The sequence continues at coordinate 80,184,892 of NW_026526677.1, read as the reverse complement.
TGGTTTCCTGTCTCACATTCAGGTCCTTTATCCATTTTGAGTTTATTTTTGTGAATGGTGTGAGAAAGTGGTCTAGTTGCAACCTTCTGCATGTTGCTGTCCAGTTCTCCCAGCACCATTTGTTAAAGAGACTGTCTTTTTTCCATTGGATGTTCTTTCCTGCTTTGTCAAAGATGAGTTGGCCATACGTTTGTGGGTCTAGTTCTGGGGTTTCTATTCTATTCCATTGGTCTATGTGTCTGTTTTTGTGCCAATACCATGCTGTCTTGATGATAACAGCTTTGTAGTAGAGGCTAAAGTCTGGGATTGTGATGCCTCCTGCTTTGGTCTTCTTCTTCAAAACTACTTTGGCTATTCGGGGCCTTTTGTGGTTCCATATGAATTTTAGGATTGCTTGTTCTAGTTTCGAGAAGAATGCTGGTGCAATTTTGATTGGGATTGCATTGAATGTGTAGATAGCTTTGGGTAGTATTGACATTTTGACAATATTTATTCTTCCAATCCATGAGCACGGAATGTCTTTCCATTTCTTTATATCTTCTTCAATTACCTTCATAAGCTTTCTATAGTTTTCAGCATACAGATCTTTTACATCTTTGGTTAGATTTATTCCTAGGTATTTTATGCTTCTTGGTGCAATTGTGAATGGGATCAGTTTCTTTATTTGTCTTTCTGTTGCTTCATTGTTAGTGTATAAGAATGCAACTGATTTCTGTACATTGATTTTGTATCCTGCAACTTTGCTGAATTCATGTATCAGTTCTAGCAGACTTTTGGTGGAGTCTATCGGATTTTCCATGTATAATATCATGTCATCTGCAAAAAGCAAAACCTTGATTTCATCTTTGGTAATTTTGATGCCTTTGTTTCCTTTTGTTGTCTGATTGCTGATGCTAGAACTTCCAGCACTATGTTAAACAACAGCGGTGAGAGTGGGTATCCCTGTCGTGTTCCTGATCTCAGGGAAAAAGCTCTCAGTTTTTCCCCGTTGAGGATGATGTTAGCTGTGGGCTTTTCATAAATGGCCTTTATGATCTTTAAGTATGTTCCTTCTATCCCGACTTTCTCAAGGGTTTTTATTAAGAAAGGGTGCTGGATTTTGTCAAAGGCCTTTTCTGCATCGATTGACAGGATCATATGGTTCTTCTCTTTTTTTTTTTTGTTAATGTGATGTATCACGTTGATTGATTTGCGAATGTTGAACCAGCCCTGCATCCCAGGAATGAATCCCACTTGATCATGGTGAATAATTCTTTTTATATGCTGTTGAATTCGATTTGCTAGTATCTTATTGAGAATGTTTGCATCCATATTCATCAGGGATATTGGCCTGTAGTTCTCTTTTTTTACTGGGTCTCTGTCTGGTTTAGGAATCAAAGTAATACTGGCTTCACAGAATGAGGCTGGAAGTTTTCCTTCCCTTTCTATTTCTTGGAATAGCTTGAGAAGGATAGGTATTATATCTGCTTTAAACGTCTGGTAGAACTCCCCTGGGAAGCCATCTGGTCTTGCACTCTTATTTGTTGGGAGATTTTTGATAACCGATTCAATTTCTTAGCTGGTTATGGGTCTGTTCAAGCTTTCTGTTTCCTCCTGATTGAGTTTTGGAAGGGTGTGGGTGTTTAGGAATTTGTCCATTTCTTCCAGGTTGTCCAATTTGCTGGCATATAATTTTTCATAGTATTCCCTGATAATTGTTTGTATCTCTGAGGGATTTGTTGTAATAATTCCATTTTCATTCATGATTTTATCTATTTGGGTCATCTCCCTTTTCTTTTTGAGAAGCCTGGCTAGAGGTTTGTCAATTTTGTTTATTTTTTCAAAAAACCAACTCTTGGTTTCGTTGATCTGCTCTACAGTTTTTTTAGATTCTATATTGTTTATTTCTGCTCTGATCTTTATTATTTCTCTTCTTCTGCTGGGTTTAGGCTGTCTTTGCTGTTCTGCTTCTATTTCCTTTAGGTGTGCTGTTAGATTTTGTATTTGGGATTTTTCTTGTTTCTTGAGATAGGCCTGGATTGCAATGTATTTTCCTCTCAGGACTGCCTTCCCTGCATCCCAAAGCGTTTGGATTGTTGTATTTTCATTTTCTTTTGTTTCCATATTTTTTTAAATTATTTCTCTAATTGCCTGGTTGACCCACTCATTCGTTAGTAGTGTGTTCTTTAACCTCCATGCTTTTGGAGGTTTTCCAGACTTTTTCCTGTGGTTTATTTCAAGCTTCATAGCATTGTGGTCTGAAAGTATGCATGGTATAATTTCAATTCTTGTAAACTTATGAAGGGCTGTTTTGTGACCCAGTATATGATCTATCTTGGAGAATGTTTCATGTGCACTCAAGAAGAAAGCATATTCTGTTGCTTTGGGATGCAGAGTTCTAAATATATCTGTCAAGTCCATCTCATCCAATGTATCATTCAGGTCCCTTGTTTCTTTATTGACCGTGTGTCTAGATGATCTATCTATTTCTGTAAGTGGGGTGTTAAAGTCCCCTGCAATTACCACATTCTTATCAATAAGTTTGCTTATGTTTATGAGTAATTGTTTTATATATTTGGGGGCTCTGGTATTCGGCGCATAGACATTTATAATTGTTAGCTCTTCCTGATGGATAGACCCTGTAATTATTATATAATGCGCTTCTTCATCTCTTGTTACAGCCTTTAATTTAAAGTCTAGTTTGTCTGATAGAAGTATGGCTACTCCAGCTTTCTTTTGGCTTCCAGTAGCATGATAAATAGTTCTCCATCCCCTCACTCTCAATCTAAAGGTGTCCTCAGATCTAAAATGTGTCTCTTGTAGACAGCAAATAGATGGGTCTTGTTTTTTTATCCATTCTGATACCCTATGTCTTTTGGTTGGCTCCTTTAATCCATTTACATTCAGTGTTATTATAGAAAGATACGGGTTTAGAGTCATTGTGATGTCTGTATGTTTTATGCTTGTAGTGATGTCTCTGGTACTTTGTCTCACAGGATCCCCCTTAGGATCTCTTGTAGGGCTGGTTTCGTGGTGACAAATTCCTTCAGTTTTTGTTTGTTTGGGAAGACCTTTATCTCTCCTTCTATTCTAAATGACAGACTTGCTGGATAAAGGATTCTCGGCTGCATATTTTTTTCTGTTTAGCACACTGAAGATATCGTGCCAAGACTTTCTGGCCTGCCAAGTTTCAAAAGAGAGATCAGTCACAAGTCTTATAGGTCTCCCTTTATATGTGAGGGCACGTTTATCCCTTGCTGCTTTCAGAATTTTCTCTTTATCCTTGTATTTTGCCAGTTTCACTATGATATGTCATGCAGAAGATCGATTCAAGTTACGTCTGAAGGGAGTTCTCTGTGCCTCTTGGATTTCAATGCACTTTTCCTTCCCCCGTTGACGGAAGTTCTCAGCTATAATTTCTTCAAGTACCTCTTCAGCACCTTTCCCTCTCTCTTCCTCCTCTGGGACACCAATTATGCAATTATGCGTATATTATTTCTTTTTAGTGTATCACTTAGTTCTCTAATTTTCCCCTCATACTCCTGGATTTTTTTATCTCTCTTTCTCTCAGCTTCCTCTTTTTCCATAACTTTATCTTCTAGTTCACCTATTCTCTCCTCTGCCTCTTCAATCCGAGCTGTCGTCGTTTCCATTTTGTTTTGCATTTCGTTTAAAGCGGTTTTCAGCTCCTCATGACTGTTCCTTAGTCCCTTGATCTCTGTAGCAAGAGATTCTCTGCTGTCCTCTATACTGTTTTCAAGCCCAGCGATTAATTTTATGACTATTATTCTAAATTCACTTTCTGTTATATTATTTAAATCCTTTTTGATCAGCTCATTAGCTGTTGTTATTTCCTGGAGATTCTTCTGAGAGAAATTCTTCCGTTTGGTCATTTTGGATAGTCCCTGGAGTGGTGAGGACCTGCAGGGCACTTCTCCTGTGCTGTGGTGTATAACTGGAGTTGGTGGGCAGGGCTGCAGTCAGACCTGATGTCTGCTCCCAGCCCACCACTGGGGCCACAGTCAGACTGGTGTGTGCCTTCTCTTCCCCTCTCCTAGGGGCGGGATTCACTGTGGGGTGGTGTGGCCCGTCTGGGCTACTTGCACACTGCCAGGCTTGTGTTGCTGGGGATCTGGCGTATTAGCTGGGGTGGGTAGGCAAGGTGCACGGGGGCTGGAGGGGCAGGCTTAGCTCACTTCTCCTTAGGTGATCCACTTCAGGAGGAGCCCTGTGGCAGCGGGAGGGAGTCAGATCCGCTGCCGGAGGTTTGGCTCCGCAGAAGCACAGAGTTGGGTGTTTGCGCGGAGCGAGCAAGTTCTCTGGCAGGAACTGGTTCCCTTTGGGATTTTGGCTGGGGGATGGGCGGGGGAGATGGCGCTGGCGCCTTTGTTACCCGCCAAGCTGAGCTCTGCCGTCCGGGGGGCTCAGCAGCTCTCCCTCCCTTTGTCCTCCAGCCTTCCCGCTTTCCGAGCAGAGCTGTTAACTTATGACCTCCCAGACGCTAAGTCGCGCTTGCTGTCGGAACACAGTCTGTCCGGCCCCTCCGCTTTTGCCAGCCAGACTCGGGGGCTCTGCTTGGCCGGCGAGCCGCCCCTCCGCCCCGGCTCCCTCCCGCCAGTCCGTGGAGCGCGCACTGCCTCGCCGCCCTTCCTACCCTCTTCCGTGGGCCTCTAGTCTGCGCTTGACTCCGGAGACTCCCTTCTGCTAATCCTCTGGCGGTTTTCTGGGTTCTTTAGGCAGGTGTAGGTGGAATCTAAGTGATCAGCAGGACGCGCGGTGAGCCCAGCATCCTCCTACGCCTCCATCTTCCCTCTCCTCCTCCCCCATTTTTCTCACCACTGTTTTTTAACATAGTGTTGGAAGTCCTAGCCTCAGCAATCAGACAACAAAATGAAATAAAAGGCATAAAAACTGACAAAGATTAAGTCAAACTTTCACTTTTTGCAGATGACATGATACTCTACATGGAAAACTCAATAGATTGCACCAAAAGTCTGCTAGAACTGATACATGAATTCAGCAAAGTTGCAGTGTGCAAAAATCAATGTACAGTAATAGGTTGCATTTTTATACACTAATAATGAAGCAACAGAAAGAGAAATAAGAAACTGATCCTATTCACAATTGCACCAAGAACCATAAAACACTTAGGAATAAACCTAACCAAAGATGTAAAGGATCTGTATGCTGAAAACCATAGAAATCTTTATGAAGGAAATTGAGGAAGACACAAAGAATTTGAAAAACATTCTATGCTCATGGACTGGAAAAATAAATATTGACAAAATGTCAATATCACCTGAAGCAGTATACACATTTATTGCTATCCCAATCAAAATTGCACCAGCATTCTTCTCAAAGCCTGAACAAAATATCCTAAAATTTGTATGGAACCCCACTAAAGCCCGAATAGCCAAAGTAATATTGAGGAACAAAACCAAAGTGGGAGGCATCACAATCCCAGACTTTAGCCTCTAATACACTGCTGTAATCATTAAAAAATTATGGTATTGGCACAAAAATAGACACATAGACCAATGGAATAGAATAAAAAAAAAAAACAGAATTGGACCCACAAATGTATGGCCAACTAATCTTTGGCAAAGCAGTAAGAGTAGCCAATGGAAAAAAAGCCAGTTCTTTAACAAATGGTGCTGGGAAAATTGGACAGTAACATGCAGAAGAATGAAACTAGATCTCTTTCTTACACCATTCACAAAAATAAACTCAAAATGGATAAAGGACCTGAATGTGAAACAGGAAACCATCGAAACCCTACAGGAGAAAGCAGGAAAAAACTTCTTTGACCTCAGCTGCAGCAATTTCTTACTCAACACATATCCAAAGTCAAGGGAATTAAAAGTAAAAATGAACTATTGGAACCTCATCAAGAGAAAAAGTCTTCTGCACTGCAAAGGAAACAATCAACAAAACTAAAAGGCAACTGACAGAATGGGAAAAGATGTTTGCAAATGACATATTGGACAAAGGGCTAGTATCCAAAATCTATAAAGAGCTCACCAAACTCCACACCCAAAAAAGAAATAATCCAGTGAAGAAATGGGCAGAAGACATAAATAGACACTTTTCCAAAGAAAACGTCTGGATGGCCAACATACACATGAAACAATGCTAAACGTCAGTCTTCATCAAGGAAATACAAATAAAAACCACACTGAGATATCACCTCATGCCAGTCAGAGTGGCTAAAATGAACAAATCAGTAGACTATAGATTCTGGAAATGATGTGGAGAAATGGGAACCCTCTTGCACCGTTGGTGGGAATGTAAACTGGTGCATCTGCTCTGGAAAAAAGTGTGGAAGTTCCGCAAAAAAATTACAAATAGATCTACCCTATGACCCAGCAATAGCACTGCTAGGAATTTATCCAAAGGATAAATGGTATTTTTTAATGAAATAAATTCTTAAATTCAATGTATTCAAATTTATCTTTTTTATTAAATTTACATTTTCATCTTGTATAAGAAATGTCCCCTTATCTTAACATCAAAAGATATTACCTAGAATCTTTCCAAATATTTAAAAAGTTTACCACCAACATGTAAGAATTTGTTCACTTAAGGATTTCTTTTGGTATTTTGTTTGGAGTCATATTTTTTTTCATATAACTTTAAAAAAAAAATCCCTGTATGGTTTATTGACTACTTATCTTCTCCACTAATTGCCTATGCACTCTTAAATTTATATTAAAAAATATCATACATATATACACATTACACTTCTGGAATCTAGATGTTTTCTACTTTTTATTTATTTATTGCTATGCAACTAACACATTGTCCCAATATGTCCTAATATGGCTAATTGTCCTAATATGGCTCTATAATAAATAGTTCTATCTATTAGAGCTAGTTTTCCTTCCCGGTTCTTTTTCAAGAATACCTTGACACTTTATAGCCCTTTGCTATCAATTTTAAAATCACATCATCTAATTCCATAAGAACATAGTAGTATTTGAAATTGGGTTAAATCTATACATCATTTTGACATACAGACAGGCAGAATTGCTATTTTTATGATATTGTATTTTCTATGAACATCCTTTCCTTTTTAAAACTTAATATTTCAAAACAGTTTCACAATATGTCACATATATTTGGTATATTTAGATATGTGCTTATGTATCATCTGTATTATTTTGATGTTTTAAATAGTATATATCTGACAGATAGATGATAAGTAGATGATAGGTAGATAGATAGATAATAGTATTTCTTAATTGTTGCTTGGGTAGAGAAATGCAGTTAAAATTTGGATATGATCTTTTATCCTATAAAATTGTTAGACTCTAACATTAATTATAATAATTTGCTAATAAATTCTTTTTTTTTCTTTTTTGCTTTGCTACATAAGCAATCATATAATCTGCAAATAATGGCAGTTTCTTTATTTCCTTCTATATCTTTTTAATATGTCAACAGTATTGAGTTTCTAGGATCTCAGTTTTAGCTCTCTTAGCTGCCATTCTAATCTCAGGCCTAGCCTTTGTAGTGTGTCCAAGTACTTAGCTAGTTAAAACCAAGGTCTTGGGCCAACAATGGCTGGCAGATACACCAAGGACAAACATACAAACACTGGCCTAAACACTAGGTCATCCTTTAGGAATTTTTGCTTTCTTGTTATTTCTGGACTCCAATGAAGTTCTTTCTTTTGCTGTAGTTTAAAAGTGCTTTTTTTTTAAGGGAGTAATTTTCACATTCGATTTTCATGTTTTAACTATGATTTTTGTGATTGCAATTCTGGGAGAGATTGAGGTTGGTCTGAGGTATCAATCTGTTTTGCTGTCAACAATGTTTTGCTTTTTGTGGAGTGTGTTTTACTTTGGCTTTAGTATTTTTTTAAGATAGGAAATATTGGGGTGCCTGGGTGGCTTGGTTGGTTAAGCGTCCGACTTCGGCTCAGGTCACGATCTCACGGTCTGTGAGTTCGAGCCCCACGTCGGGCTCTGCGCTGACAGCTCAGAGCCTGGAGCCTGTTTCAGATTCTGTGTCTCCCTGTCCCTCTGCCCCTCCCCTGTTCATGCTCTGTCTCTCTCTGTCTCAAAAATAAATAAAAACGTTAAAAAAAAGATAGGAAATATTACTGTATATTTTTATGTTGATGGAAATTAACTGGTAGAGATAGAATAATTAGTGATCCAGGACTGAGGGGAAACAATCTTTGCATGGTTGACTCTAACAGGAAATGGGATACAAGTCATCCTCAGACAGATGCATAGACACTGTATCAATGGAAAAAGAAGAAACGTAAGAAGTAAGGATCCCAGTTCACATAGATTTGTAGAACTGACAATCAGCATGACTGGCACCTATCTCTTTTTCCTCTGACTCTTCCTGATCTTAACTAAAGAATTTTCATTGAGTTATATTGAAAAGCTCTTTCACTTCCTCTCTGGTAGTTTTTTTTTTTCCCCTCTTGCTGTGATTTTCAGTTAAGTCTTTCAGACTCTATAGCTTGAACTTTCTGAATGATGATGACCATATCATATTTGGTGTACAGTATTCATTTGGATATTCCCACCTTATTTATATATTTTTATAGTTCTTATAAAAAATAAATCTGAGAGTGAAAGAACTCAAACATGTGGGTTTAAGTAGCTACCTCAAATCAAACTTGTTTACTACGTATTGATCTTTCCTGAGTGAGGTTCAGTGAATATGAGCTTTAGTGAATCATAGTGGAAGATTGTTTGTGAGCTGTGGAAACAAGCTTGTAGTATTCTAATGACTGTGGAACATTGGACATTGTAGTTCACGTTTTTGCATCTTGTTTCCTTCATCTGTCTTTATGTAAAAGTTTAACTTGATGGATCTTTAAAATTTCTACCAGATCTCACTCTCACATAGATAGGTACTTCTGGTACTGGAATATAAAACCATTTTTTGACTCTATTAAAATCAGTCCTGCTGTACATTCTTTATGGAATTTGGTAAATAAACCAACTGAGACCAAGGGAAATGTGTAAGTGAATGTCTGAGGTAAATTATGTCCCAACAGTTAAAAGACTGTAGTTTGAATGATATTGTTAGTTGGTCAAATATAGTGTAGTTTATAATTATCTCATAATGAGATCATCTGTTAAATGAATGGGGAAAAAATGTGAAGGACCCGTATCCCTTCTCTGTCATTATTTCTGAAACCTTTTGGAAGACATTAAGCCCTACAACTTGCAAATCCCTGAAATTCTTGTCTTACTTTCCTTTTTCTCACATTTCCTTGAATGTTGTAGCTGTCTTCCAGGAGCAAAATAATTGATTCAAATTTCAACAAGTCCCAGCCATTATTCACTGAAGAAGTACATGTTTATTTAAACATTCTTATAATTGATAATTTCCAATATTTTCAATAGTAGAAAGCACATAATGTCCTATAATTTAAGAATGAGAGCAAGTTGCCCATACTAGTTCATATTAATAACATTTTAATGTGTTTCTTACAAGGAATAATTAATTTCACTGTTTACATTTCTAGTACAGTATTCATAGGTCATTTATTCCAGTTTGTAATGTAAGCCAGGGAATGGAGTCTCATTTGCTAATTCTAAGCTTTAAGTACAGATCCATGAATGAAAGAGCACTATGTAAGTTCTCTCTTATGGTGATTAAAAACAACTTCTGAAAGTCAGTGTGACCTAGAAGATTGTATAAAGTACAGGGGTCATGAGATGTGAATTTTTGACTTGATCACTTAGCAGTCATCCTACTGTGCAAGCTATACCAGTTTTTTATGATCTTTGTTTTCTTAAATTTTAAGTGTTGAATCATGGCCACCTTTTCATTTCAATTTTAAATATCAGTGATTTCTCTGAGGTATGGAAAAACCCTCTTACTATGTAAGGTCTCATGTGCCAGAAGTCTATGCCAAAACAAGCTTGTTTTTCATTTCTCATGAAGGTTTACATTATTATATCTGGATGAATCTTTCAAGTTTTACCTGATAAAACTGTTTAAGAATACAATATGGGTGGCCTGGCTGACTTAATTAGCAGAACACGTGAATCTTGATTTCAAGGTCTTGAATTAGAGCTCCACGTTTGGTGTAAAGATTGCTTTTAAAAATGCAGTATTTGATGACTCATTATTTCTTAAGGAGAGGAGCACTAATATTCCACCTTCATTTGTCCCTCTCGCCCACCATGTGAAAAGGGAGTTCTTTAAACAGAAAGATGCAGAGGGCTGGGGGAGGAGGTGTTTGATGAGGAGACCAATGCTGTTTTCATTCCAAGATCCCATTTATCCTTAGCTTTAAGGGAAGTACTGATAGTCTATGGCCACAACTGATCAGGTTGGCCGTCCTCATTATTTGTTAGTGTCCTCTGTAGATGTACAGTTGGCATAATCATTCTTAGAAGCTATTCTCTAGCCATGAAAAGTGGCTGAGTAGGTTGGATTCTTAAATCCTTTAGGATTTCGAAAACTTAACATAAGAATATCTTATTCTGCTTCCAAGGAAATGGAAACTGCCATTTAATAATTCATTTTCACCATTAATTTTCTCCTTATAATGAAGAATAATACTTCTGAAAGGAATATATAATTTGTTTAATATTATGCTTCAATTGCACTAGAAAATCATAATCTAAAAGAATCTTGGGCAAGGGATGGGCTGAATGGATGATGGGTATTAAGGAGGGCACTTGTTATGATGAGCATTGGGTGTTATATGTAAGTGATGAATCATTAAATTTTACTCCTGATACAAATAATACGCTATATGTTAACTAACTAGAATTTAAATAAAAAATTGAAATAAAAGAATCTCCCTTTCAAATAAAAAAGGTATTTTGAACAATTATTTTCAGTGTATAATTTATGTCCAGATATTTTTAAGTCAGTGTGGATTAATGTTAAAAAATTAAATTTATAATGGATTTTTATCTTCTGTTTTGAGGCTTAAGCTGTTAAACTTGAGTTTTGGCTAAGTATCATTGTGTTATGGACTACAACTTACTAAAATCATATAATTTTATAAAATGCTACTGAAATATACTTTAATAAAGTAGTCTGATAATTCAAACTACTCCCCTCAAAAAGAAAAAAAGGGAAAAAAGGAAAAGCATTGACTGTCCTTGTAGGTTAGTAGATAGCAGGTTACTCTCTATCTCCTCTTTCTCTTTTAAATTTTTTCCCTGTTTTTCAATAAAAAGATATAATTCTGTAAGTTTTTAATTTTTTAATCTCCCAAATTATGAAATTACTTTTGAATGTTTTACAAAAATTAAACTATATCTTTGGGTAAAACCCAAATGATGGCTATAAGTGCATTACAATTATTACGTAGAATATTTGCAAATCAATTACTAGAAAATTACAACTTGAAAATATAATTTTTAAAAAGGTAAAACTATGATTTACATTAAAATATAAAATGATACCTGTCTAATATTTACTTTAACTTATTAATTAATAAGGGAATCAACTAATGAATGTCACTATTATGTTGTTGGTTGATATTTAAGTTGAAAATATCCAATGATGTCATAAGCTGTACTCTTTAGGGTTATTTGTTCCTTTGAACAGAATTTAGCTACATCTCTTTTGGATAAAAGTGTACAAATTAAATTCTGCCCCTAAAGAATTGTAAAATAATCTGAAAAATAGAAAGAGTAGTTCAACTCTATATTGAAAGAACTTACAGTAAACTCATTTGCTTATTTCTAAGAATTGAAATTTTTTTTTTCTGGCACAAGTTACTTCTATATAACTAAGACATTCAAAGCATTGGCTATTCATGAAAAATACACAGAATTGGTATGATAAACCTTATGTTATTTACCTCCCCCAAAGAAGAAACAGACATTTAATAGCATTTTATCCCCAGTCACTAAAACTTCAAATGGTGGAGTCTGGTTATAGTCAGATGTAGAGTCAGGCAGATCTTAAGTCATTTTTTACTGGTTCTGTGGCTTTGGTTTCCTTAAACTCTTAAACCTTGGTTTGAGAAATAAGTAAAATATGTAAGGTGGAAATAACTGGAGTACCAACTCCATATGAGTGTGGTGAAAAATAAATGAGGTATAAAAATAAATGTTCATAAAACGTTAAAGTATCAGCTTGCATGTAAGCACTCATTACATATAACTTCTTTACCCTCAGATAAATTTTTGTAAATATTTACTTTCTTACCTAGCTATGCATTCAGATTGCTTTCATATTGTTTAAAAATCACTCAGAATGCACGCATAACGTAGATTTGTCCCCATGTTTAATCAAATTTTGATGCAGTTCCTTTTGTGGTTTTAGAACTGTGATAAACCAAAATAAAAATGTTGAAATGTAAGTAAAAGGATGCTGATGTCTAAAATTGTAAGTCATTGACACAAGACTTGCCATTTATCTATTTATTACTTACTTATTCATTTATTTATTTTTGATGAGTACCAATAAATCACCAAAATTAAATCTCAGGATTTTATTTTTTATAACAAATTATTGGTAATAGATGATTAATGAGTTCAATGTACCTAAGATCTAATTTCCATATGTTAGCAAATGTTACTGTGTTTGTGTATCTGAGTATTTTTCCATAGACAAGAAGTTAGCAGACACTTTGCTAGGACTTCTATAATGAAATGCTACAAACTGCGTGGTTTAGACATTAGAATTTTATTTTCTCACAGTTCTGAAGACTGAAGTCCAAGAGGAAGGTATTGAGAGATCTGATTTTTTTCTTCAGCTTGCCCCAACTTGCAGATGTCTGCCTTCTTGCTGTGTCCCCACCTTGTCTTTTCTCTGTGAATATCTGCATCTGATGTCTCTAATATCTTTTTTGTGAGAACACCAGATATAATGAATTAGGATGAATCCATATGACCTCAGTTTACCTTAATTATTTCTTTGAAGCTCATATCACCAAATGCAGTCATATTCTGAGGTTTTGGAGGCAAGAACTTCAACACATGGATTTGGGGCATGACGCACTTCAGCACATGCATAAGGATCTTGAATGTATATATGTTTTTGGAAATACTTTGCAATTTTTTTTCTAAGGCAGCATATCTCACTAAAAAAAGAGTCTCTGAAACCATGCTGCCTGTCCCCCAATGCTGCTGTGTCACTACTTGTTCTGTCATTCTGAGTATGCTCCTTAACTTCCTTGAACTTCTTGGTCTCCATTTCTTCAATACAGATTATTATAATGCATAACTTATAGATTTGGTGTAAGAAGGCAAATGAGTTAATTCATATACCACAATTAGAAAAACATCTAAAAATATTCAATAATTCTCAGAAAATATTAATACCATGTATTTCCTTTTTTAAAGTGTATTTATTTTAAAAGAGAGACAGAGGGGTGCCTGGGTGGCTCAGTCGGTTAAGCGTCCAACTCCAGCTCAGGTCACGATCTCACGAACTGGGAGTTCGAGCCCCGCGTCGGGCTCTGGGCTGATGGCTCAGCCTGGAGCCTGCTTCCCATTCTGTGTCTCCCTTTCTCTCTGCCCCTCCCCTGTTCATGCTCTGTCTCTCTCTGTCTCAAAAATAAATAAATGTTAAAAAAAATTAAAAAAAATAAATAAAAAAAATAAAAGAGAGACAGAGAGTGAAAAAGAAAGGGAGAGAGAGAGAGAGAGAGAGAATCCCAAGCAGGTCTGTGGTGTGCTGTCAGCACGGAGCCCGATGTGGGGCTCAAACCAATGAACTGTGAGATCATGACCTGAGCTGAAACCAAGACTCGGATGCCTAACCAATTGAGGGACCCAGGCACCCCACTATTTATTTCTTTTAACTAAGTAATACATCACAAGCAAACCCAATGAATGTCAAATAGAAATTAAAGAGAAGATATTTATCCATTTGCCTCTATATATATATTCAATATTATTTATATACATACATTTAATCTATAAAATATATATAAATGTATATATATCATACATTTACATATACATATATGTAAATTTAATCTTCTCTTTTTCTGAGGTACTATATATCATTTATAAACGACCAGAATCTCTTCAATTATTTACCATCACATTGAACTGTGTATGATGTGATCTCTAAGAACCAAGAGAGAAGAGAATTTAAGTGCCTGTTAACTTGTACTAGAAGACTCAACACTTTTGAATTAGGACTAATTCAACATATCTATTTTTGAGGTATATTATATAGAATGTGGAGAATATATACAGTGTTCTCTTACTTGGAGAAATAATACAGAATTTGAAGATTTTGTTCTTGAAAGCTGGCTTCAGGACCTGACAGCACTGAATTAACATTCCATATTTGACAAAAAGAATAGCAAGAAAAGAATAATGGTGAAAAAGGAATATTGGTAACTATCTACAACAAAAATTGAACTGTGAGTTTATAATTTTAGATAAAAATACTTTAAAATGAGTAGGAGCTAATCCTAATGTAGTTCTTTTGAGATCACAAATTAAAAGTTAGCATATGTCTGCCTGCAATGTGAAATACAACATTGTACAGTGGACTGCATGATTTATCAGAGATTTCTGCATTCTTCTGTCCCTGTAAGTCTATGGAAACTTTGCAAATACTGCTGCCATAAATACTCATGATGCTTCTTCAGCACACTGAGTCAAAGGCAATTGATCTGGGTTGGCCTTCATCCGTACTATAGTGTCAGGTGTATATGGTACTTTTCTTCTATTTTGGCCCTAAATTATGATGACAACTTCCCATTTGGCATCAAGTGGTTATTTTTATTCTCATTGTCATTGAAGTTCACTTCAGAGGTAGAAAACAATTCTGTATTTGCTATATGGGAAATTCAATTCTTCCAACCTTTTGCGATATTACACTTGAGATCATTTTCTTTTTTTAACCAACAGCTATCTTCATAATTCATATATAAACATGGAGTGAAAGATTGCTGATGATCCTGAAGGAGCAGAGCCATGTTTCCTAGTTCTAGCTTATGGCCCTGATCTGACAAGTAAAAATAAAAGGTAAGATTTACTGGCAGCAAAGAATAGCTATGAAATTCATGGGCTAAGAAAATTTGACTTATTTATTTAACTGAGTTTGAAATGAAATATATAGTATAGTGCAAGTGAGGGTCAGGGAGAAATTGAATAAAAGATTAGGGAGTGGAAATATTACCTGAGCTTAACTAAATATCAAATAAATACAATATATATTTATTCAGTTCTCTTGAGATCACTTTATTAAAACAACTTCCTTCCTCATTTTTAAAAAGTAAATATTTTCCATTTGGAGGAAAAAAAATACAGGTAGGACATCTTTATGAGGGTTTTAAGATATACTGAATTTGTACCAGCAAATAGTAACTTCTTTGATCTTCCCAATCAATAAGTTTTCCTAATCAAAAATTGCCAATTAGATTAGGTTAGCTAAGAGATCCTTTTTCTGTTACTTTATTAATAGTATAATAAGTGTATGTATATATATATATATATATATATATATATATATATATGGTGTGCTATTTGAAAGACAAAGTCCAAGATTTATTTTTATGAAGTAAGACAAAATAAACTGTAGAAATTATTTACAAGTGTCAAGCAAATTGTAAATTTGCAAATTTGCGAATTTGCAAATTTGTAAATATAGCAAATTGTGCAAAAAGGAAAGACCTCTTTGGAATAGAAATCTAAATGCCATGTCATATTTCCTTGTAAATGAAATAATTGCAGACTGTGACAAATATAGAAGAAAGGTAAATTTATCAAAATAGTCCACTGGTTTCATAAGAAGGATACTTAAGTGCTCTTAGTTCAGTTTTTAGACCTCATGGCCTTACTAAATATCTCACATAAGTTTCTGTATGTGAAAGAGAAACTTAAAAATGTTTTTCAGATTAAGTAATTATTTTTTAGTGGCAACTGAGTGGCTTAGTCAGTTAAGAATCTGATTCTTGTTCTCAGCTCAGATCATGATCTGTCATGAGATCAAGCACAAGACCAGCACAGAGCCTGCTTGAGATTCTCTCTTTCCCTCTCTCTCTGACCCTCCCACACCTCTCTCTCTTTCTCAAAATAACAATAATAATCACTTTCTAGAGAGTGGTTTGGTGCTAGAGATTTTGGTTGGGAAGATTGACATGGTATTCAAATATCTTACAAATATATGAATGCCCTTAAACTTAAACCATTATATACTTCCTTTTCCCATCTATAAATATTGTTTATTGAAGAAAAATAAGACTTTTCATTTTTCTTTATTTAGATTTCCTTAGATTTTCTCAGAAACATTTCACATGCCAATGGTACCTATGGTTCTATAGAATTTCACACAATTAAAAGATGTTTATATTTTTTAAGATTTAGCTGTCCATTAAAAAACAATATATATGCAGTTTTGTTACTTTAAGGATTCTATTGTATCTTTAAGGAAAAATAGATTAATGAGAACTTTAGGATTTTTTTCTTTCTTGTAAATATTCTAAGAAATTTTTTTTTAACTTGCAATTTTATCTTATTTATTTTTTTGATTTGTTTTGTTTTTTCAATATATGAAATTTATTGTCAAATTGGTTTCCATACAACACCCAGTGCTCATCCCAAAAGGTGCCCTCCTCAATACCCATCACCCACACTCCCCTCCCTCTCACCCCCCATCAACCATCAGTTTGTTCTCAGTTTTTAACAGTCTCTTATGCTTTGGCTCTCTCCCACTCTAACCTCTTTTTTTTTTTTTTTTTCATTCCCCTCCCCCATGGGTTTCTGTTAAGTTTCTCAGGATCCACATAAGAGTGAAACCATATGGTATCTGTCTTTCTCTGTATGGCTTATTTCACTTAGCATCACACTCTCCAGTTCCATCCACGTTGCTACAAAAGGCCATATTTCGTTCTTTCTCATTGCCATGTAGTACTCCATGGTGTATATAAACCACAATTTCTTTATCCATTCATCAGTTGATGGACATTTAAGCTCTTTCCATAATTTGGCTATTGTTGAGAGTGCTGCTATAAACATTTGGGGTACAAGTGCCCCTATGCATCAGTACTCCTGTATCCCTTGGGTAAATTCCTAGCAGTGCTATTGCTGGGTCATAGGGTAGGTCTATTTTTAATTTTCTGAGGAACCTCCACACTGCTTTCCAGAGCAGCTGCACCAATTTGCATTCCCACCAACAGTGCAAGAGGGTTCCCGTTTCTCCACATCCTCTCCAGCATCTATAGTCTCCTGATCTGTTCATTCTAACAAAATTCTATTTGGAATGGCAAAGTAGGTAGTTCACCAGTGTTTCACATATATAGATGAAATGAATAAAAAAAAGTGTCTGAAATATTATCTTTCTAAAACATGTTTCAAAAAGTTTTAATGGTTAAATATCAGCATATCATGATTATTTTAATGGAAAAATAATATTTTGTGAGATATGGGTAAGTTAACAGCTACAATATGTGCCCTACGGCAAAGTTGCAATACAAACATACATATTTTACTTTGTAGAAATGCAATAAGAGCACAAAAAATATGTTTAATTCTATAGTAGTGTGAAGTATGGGGAGGAACTCAGTGTGGTTAGTAAAATATGTACTGGAGGCCAGATAATACAAATATTGATGAAAACAGTAAGTATTCTCATAATAATATCTTTCAAAATGGAATGATAGAGTATCATTAAGAAAATGTCTGACTAGGAAGCTCCGAGCACTTTCTCTATGGAGACATTAAAGACAAAAACAATTTTTTCTTTCTTTGTTCTCTTATTGTAGCTATATGAGATGATGGACACTAACTAAACACTGCAATAATAATTTCACAATTTATGTAAGTTAAACCATTACGCTGTACATCCTAAACTTATACAGTGATGTATGTCAATTATATCTCAATAAAACTGGAAAAACAAATACTTCAAAGAATTTAAAGACTAAAAATAATAAATAAATAAATAAATAAATAAATAACTGGCTAAGCAACCAAGGTCTAAAGTGGTGACGTGAATACCAAATCATAAAAAGCCACTTTCAAAATGGTAGGACATTTTATGGTGGTTTTATTCACACTTGCCCCACTCCATCCAGTTTACAGTGTTGTCTTGGTCTGAAAGTGGTGGCAGCCCAATTCTAATTTCTTGCCTCAATCCAGGGGGAGCAGAGGAGACCTCTGGTGGCTCCCTTAGGAACTGGTCTCTGTTTTGCCTAACTTGAATATCCCACACGGAGAAACAGAGGTTCCATTTGGAAAACTACAGTGGGACTATAAACCCACAGATGCCTGGGACAAGAGATTACTGGTTAGAGGCATACAATAGACCATCCAAGACCTTAAAGAGAAGCTGGCATAAAACTCTCTAAAAAAAATAAGATATTCAAAAGCACCTTGTGGAGAAATTTTATAAACTCACACATAAGACCAGGCAAAATGCATGTTTCAAAAACCCTGAGAAGACCATGTTCAGAGCATGTCAGTCTAATTGAGTGAAGAATTGCTATGGCACAAAGCCAATCTGGACAGACTGGTAAAGGTGACCATTTTTTCAAATGTCCAATTTTCAACCAAAAATTATAAAGTATACAAAGACACAATAAACATGGCCCATTCAAAGGAAGAAAATTAAGCAGCAGAACCTGTCTCAGAAGAACCACAGGCATCAGATTTACAGAGTAAAGACTTTGAAACAACTTTCTTAAGTATTCTCAAATGGTGAAAGGAAAATATGGACAAAGAACTAAAACAAAAGAAAACAAATAAAGAAAACTTGAAAACAGTTTCTTGGGGACTTTTAACAAATGGACTTGATATCATCTGGATTGTAGTTTTAAAGTATAATGATGACTGCTATATAGAAAATAGTTTGATAGGAAGGAAGAAGGAATTCTGGTTAACTGAAATAGGTGCGCTTTACCCTTTCCAGTAAAGATGAGTTGGAATTGACAGGTGTTACAGAACCAGACTCAAAAGGAAGGAACGTAAATGAGGTATATGTTTGATACACTTACCTGAGTTGTCTTATGATTGGGTTGAGTTCTAAGGAAGACATTCCTTGATAAATGGATAGACATCCAATCACATAAAATAATTGTGACTGAGTATGCAGAATGGCTTTTATGTCATAAGGGAAAAAATGTTATATTTGAAATCCTATTAGACATCCCAGTAGGGATGTCAAGTAAATACAGAATTGTATATGATTCTGGAGATCAGAGGAAAGATTTTGATTTCAGATATAGTATATTAATGAAATTTAAAAGTACAAGAAGGGATGACATCACTTAAGGAGAAAGTGTGAAGAGAGACAAGAAGTGTCCTCAGATTGTTCTCCAGAGCAATAATATGTACTTTTTATTTTCAAAAGTTCAAGCCATAAAAATATCATAAAAATGAAGCATGACCTTTTCTGGACTCATCACTAAGGTGAAACCAAAGACCTAAATGTTCAATATGAGAAAGAATGTTGCCATAATACAATGTTGAAGTTTGCAACTCTCTGGTACCATGCAATTTAGTGCAGTTGATATTCTTTGAATATTATTTTTCGGCACACCAGTGTGTACTCTAAGCCTACTAACATTCCCTCTAAAGTAGAAGGCAAATGATGGTCTGTGAAGAATCAACTATAGGCAGCCTGTACCAATATCAAAGAAGTCCCCAGAGCTGCAGGAAACAAAAAAATATATTACAAATATAAATTGTAGTTAAATACTTAGAGAAAGAGGGCAAAATAGGTAGAACAGACACTGATAGAACAGAAACACTTGACTTGCTAACATGGTAGACAACGTAGGAAGAGGAAACAAAGTTAACTCTAATGATGTAAGTCTGACTAATTAAAAAATAACATTACAAACAAGAGCAGCATAAGGCAAGATGCAAGAAGAAGCCTAGTAAAGACAGAAAGTGATGAGTTTCACTCAATAAGATTAACTTACAACATCAATTAAAAACAGTTTTTGTCACTCATACTCACAACATTTCTGACACCTGTGTGTGGGTTTATTCCAACACCAACCAATTTTCTGACACCGGTGGATTCCCTACAATTCAATTTAGTTCTGACATTACCCGTCTCTGAAGTTAGCAACAGATCCCAATAAGCTAAGCATTCAGTCTCTCAAGATGCCCAGATTTCAGATGTCAATTACAA
Organism: Panthera pardus; assembly: GCF_024362965.1. Taxonomy (NCBI): domain Eukaryota; kingdom Metazoa; phylum Chordata; class Mammalia; order Carnivora; family Felidae; genus Panthera; species Panthera pardus. The sequence continues at coordinate 80,164,870 of NW_026526677.1, read as the reverse complement.
ATCCCAGGCTGTCCCTGGTACCTCTGACCAACAGACTATTAAGTTAAGATTCTCCTGACCCCCTCTTTAGGTTATTAGGCAGAACAGCTCCCATAACTCAGGGAATATGTGTTTACATTTACTGGTTTACTGTCTAACAAAGGATACAGATGAACAGTCAGATGGAGAGATTTGGGAGAAAAGTCTGGAAGGGCTCTAGTGCTTCAGCTACTATACCCATAAAATTGGGGTAAGTTGACTCCAGGCACTTAGATGTATGCGCTGACCAAGAAAGTCCCTCCAAACCCTATGCTTTTGGAAGTTTTATTGAAGCATCATCATCTAGACATGATTGATCATTAACTCCACGTCCAGCTCCTCTCTTGTTTCTGAAGAATGTGGGGGCAGGGCTGAAAGTCCTAAACTTCTAATCATAGCTTATTCTTTCTGGAGATCAACCCCTATATGGAGTTTACCAAGGGTAGTGTCATTATAACAAAAGACATACTTATCATCCAGGAAATTCCAAGAGATGTAAGAGGTTGGTGTTAGAAACTGAAAGTCAAAGACCAAATATTAGAACATGTTCCTAGTGCTTTTATCACATGGGTAGTGGTAAGAGTTTTACGAACATGTGCCAGGAAATAAAGAGATCAATATATATAAATTTTCTATTATTTCCCACTTGCAATTCCAATATAATACTTAATTAGCAAGAAATTGGACGTCTTAAGCACTGTCACTCTAGAAGCTGAGGGAACAGGGAAGGCCTAGAGAAGATAACATGCAAAGAACAAAGACTCAAAGACAGCATGCAAAGGACTGCATATATTTAAGAGTTCAGAAGACGATGAGTTGTTAATAATAGAGATTAGTAATGGTCAAAAACATTCATCCTGGAAGAGAACTACACACAGAGATTAAACAAATATGACTTTTCTAACAAAAAAAATTGTGAAATGAAGAATGTCAAGAAAGAAAGATGAAGAGTAACTCAGGGAAGGAGCTAACATTTCTTGGGCACTACTATGTAAGCAGGATCAATACTGCAAGGGAGAAAACTTAAGTTCATATATCTTCAGTAATTTAGCCAGGGTCAGGACATTATTAGATTAAGGAGACAGTGTTTGATTACTGATGTGTTCTCATAAACCCAATCTGTCCACTGAAACATTAAATTGCAAATTTCATGGATAGTAAGATTTAATTCACATAAAATTTTTCGGTCAATAGAAATTACTCCAACATTTTCCTCCATGATTCCTATTAGTATTCCACTTCTTTTTTCTTTCCCTCTGTTTTTTTCCTCTTTTACTCCACCCCAGTTACTGGGATGTGTGTGCAGGTACTTGCATGCCTGCCTGCCTGTGTGAATACATGTGTGCATTCGTGTACATATATTTTTAGGGTCTGTGAATTGAGGGTGTAAATTTTAATAATTTGCTTAACTTTCTTCAAGACTATAGAAGAAAATCTTACAGTTATTTTTATTATTCTTAAAATAAATGATATTGATTTCAGATATATCAAATAAATAAAGCCATAAGTCTCACAATTTCAAATTTGTGGCAAATCAATAGCCAAAAAAAAAAAAACTTACAATTTTTTTAAGTAACCTTAGAATTTCTGAAACACTATTAATCCAAAATTTTTATGTTTTGCATTCTGTAAAACAAAATTGGCTATTAAATAACTTTTCTCTTGAATATCATGGCATAACTTTTAGCAAGAGTTTATTTTAATATAGTATTTTGTTTCAAGTGACATGAATCACAAAAATGTTATTCCATATATATACATACGTTTTGAAAATATATGGCTTAAGTTTTCCATGTTTCTAAGTAATTTGTTATTTTTTAGATACTCTTCAAAGGAGGAAAATGTAATTACAGGATTTCTAAATATCACCTCATGCTGAGCATCTTGCATTTTGCTCACCTTCAAGGAATATATACATTTACTGCCTACTATTTAAGGGAAGTACTGTCCTTCACTGCCACATAAAGATGATTTTTGAGGCAACAAAAAGAGAAAATTATATGTATAAAGGAGAATTACTGTCACCTCAAACTGTGGCATCAGTGGAACAGAACAAATGAAAAGAGTTTTTAAGCAGGACACTTGCTACAAGATGTTGTTTACATGTGTTTAGACAGGATTTTTAGATAGATAACTGTACATGTTTTTAGAGAGCTTTATTGTGTGTCATATATGTAATAGAGTCAAATCAGAAATCTAAAATGTACATTAATATTTGTTATTATTATTAAAAGTAATCCATGTTTATTTATAAAAATAGGAAACAGTCTTGTCCAAGAAGAAAGTGACAGAAGAGTATGATGGCACCATCACAGAGAGAAACACTGTTCACAAACTGGACACTACACTGTTTTATTTTTATCTGGTAGATTTGTCACTGAACATGCAGCTTTGTGACTTTCTTTGCACCTTATATCCATATATTTTGCAATGCCATTGAATATCTCTAAGTATTTCCCATTATTCATTTTATGTAAAATATAATGAACATTTGGTTTCAATTTGGAGGGTTACAAAATATACAATAATATTTGACTTTATATAAATGTTTTTGTATGCTCTTGATGCTATTTTGTTCATATTCTGAGACAGAATTCTGAAGCAGAGTTATTGCATTGATTTTTTTGAACAAACGGGGGTGGGTGCCTAGGTGGCTCAGTTGTTTAAGCATCCGACTTTGGCTCAGGTGCCCTTCAGAGTTCTAGCCCCACATCAGGCTCTGTGCTGACAGCTCAGAAGGGGTGCCTGGGTAGCTCGGTCGGTTAAGCCTCCAACTTTGGCTCAAGTCATGATATGGTTTATGAGTTCCAGCCCTGTGTTGGGCTCTGTGCTGACAACTCAGGACCTGGAGTCTGCTTGGGATTCTGTGTGTGTGTGTGTGTGTGTGTGTGTGTGTGTCTGCCCCTTCCCTACTCATGCTCTGTCTCTCTCTCTCTCTCTCTCAAAAATAAATAAACATTTAAAAAATTAATAAAAAATAATAAACAAATGAAAAAATAAAATGTAATGTTTATATTGCCAAAAGATTCCTATCACCAGATTGTTTTGCAGAAAGTTATATTATAAACTCCAGATAACAGCAAAAGAATTATTGAAAACAACTTAGAAATTTTTCAAATTTATTGCAGAAGATGAATTTCCTCTTTCCATTTTAATATAGATTTGCTTTTATTAGTAATGTGGTTGAATACTTTTCATGTGTTTTTATTTGTTATCAAGTGTTTCCACTGTATATTATGGATTACCATCCTTTCAATCCCTAAGTTTCTTTGCCTCCTGGGTCCGAAGTTTGTATCACATGTTTGAAGTTTGTCATTGCGATAGCACCCCACATCAAAGTGCTAAATTCTGTCAATCCTAGTAATTTAAAACAACAGGTTTTATACCTCATTTATTCTACATGTTCATAGAATGTTAGTAGAATCTCTTTTGGACAATTTTCATATAATTTGGCACAGTCATTAACTATAACATTGCAAGTTTTTATCAAAAGGAAGGAGTGCAGAAGGCTGTTATTGTTTTAGTCTGGAGGTGATGCACATAGTTTTTTTCGCCAGAACTAGTCTCATGTCACTATCTAAAAAACAAGAAGTCAGGAAGTTCAATTATACCACATGTTTGATAGTCAAAGATCAAAAAAGCATTTAAATGGCTTTAATTAAAATTGCAGTAGGTAATTAGTTTCCTAAATCAAATTAGTGCTTTATAAATGGATTTTATGTCCACATTTAAAAAGTTGCTGTAGATCTATTTCATTGTGGCATAAAAGATATTTAAGTACAATTAAAGTAAAAAAAAAAAAACAAGTATGTTTTATGATACTATTATATAAAATTGCATTTTACCAGTGTTTACATTAGGAAAGTGTGTGAGGGAGGGAGGGATGGAGGGAAGTTAAAGGCCATGTCATGTTTATTTCCTATTAATTCTCTCCAGTATGTTTCTCTGTGCATTTATTTATTTATTTGTTTGTTTTACCACTTGAAGCACAGTTATAGTAGCTTCTTTAACTTTTTGTCTGACAATGGCAACATCTGGGTCATTCATTTGGGGCTTGATATCTTGTTGTTACTAGAAAATTATATAGCCTTTCCTTGTTCTCTATGTGTTTACTAATTTCGGATGTATCTTAGACTATGTGTGTTTTATTTGGAAGGTTCTGTATTGTATTGTATATGTCCCAAGACTGTGGGTGTTTTTTGTTTTATCAGGAGATTAGCTTGATTAGACTCAAACATTGAATTCACTCTTTGATAGATGGCAGCTCAATCTCAGTTCAGTTCCTTTAGTTTTATCTGTAAGCTAATTTTAGTTTACCTTCTTGTTGCATGTTTTAGTGGTCAGAGACTTGAGTAGTCTTTGGAATCTGAGAATATCTACTTTCTGCATTTCTTCCTGGCAAGGTCTTCTCTTGGTAAGGCCTTGAATGTCAATTCTTGTTACTCAATCCTGAGATTCTACTTAGCATTTTTCTTAGTTTCCTTTCTGCTTGGCTGTAGCTTTCTTCTTGGGATCTTTGCTGCCTACCAGTGCAGATTTGTTTGTTTGTTTAATGTAATTTTTAGTTTACTGATATACTATAAAACTATCAAGAGGAAAACTGTACTTATTTCTTCATCTTGAGCTTCTGGAAGAGTCTGTGTTACATAATTGGCACTTAAAAATATTCTAATATACTATAAAACTAGTTGACAAAATGTTTTGTAAAACAAGTACACATTGAAAATAACCTTCAAAATGTTGCAGAGTGCCATAAATCTATTCTGTGATCTAAAGAATATGAGAGATTTTGGTGCTTCTCCAAAACTGAAAAATTTTTATAGTAAGCTGCTGGGGTTGCTAAATTTATAGATGATTGTTGATATTACTGGTATTTAAAAACCATAAAGGAAAATATTTTGGTGAATCATTTGACAACCCCCCCAAAAGCGAATTAAATCCTATGCTATATATATTTGATTATTATTTTTTCAGATGAACATTAAGAATACCTGATTATAATAAGGAGGATGATAATGACAGTTTTGATAAACTATCTTATAAAAATATTTTTAAAGATAATAAAAAACAAAATGTATTAATATCTTTACATATGTTGATATCTTCAGTTGTACTTTTTTCATTTTGATGAAATCTACCTTGGAGTTTGTGGAATGATTAATTCTAACAGAGGCTTATGACTTATTTTTGACCCACTGGATTGTACTCTCACTGTAAAATTCCCATGCTTACTCAGCACTGTGTCTACAATGCCTAATATAAGGAAAGAGCAGATATATGAAAATTAAGACAGGAGAAGTGCTAAGATGGCAGAGTAGGAGGGAGACCCTGGGCTTATCTCATCCCTCAAACACAGCTAGATGAACATCAAATCATTTTGAACACATAGGAAATCCATCTGAGGATTAAGAGAACAATTTCCATAATTTGAGGGAGAGAACATGCCAGGGACATGGTCCAGAGAAGGGAATTGGGTGATAGAAAAGCCACGGTGCTGCACAGGGGTTAGAGCCCTTTTCATGGAGAGGAGAAACAGAGAGGGAGAGAGAGCAGTGCCTCGGGTTCATGCAAGAAAAGCACTCCCCCAAAACCATTGATAGGGGAATCATGAGGCTGACTATCAAAAGTTTTTGCAAACAGTGGAGCTGAAATTCTGAGTTTTTGGATGTCTGTGACATTTATTGGAGTGGATTCAGGTGGGCGGCAGCGCTACCGGGGAGAAGAAAGTGAGGCCCAGAGTGTACAACAGACAGTGTGGTGTGGGGATCCACTGGGTTGCACCGTGAAAGAACATTCCCCTTCCTGGAGTGCATTTGGATGAGGGTAGGTTGCTTCTCCAAGAACAAAAGACAAGCTGGGGACTCTGGCAATTCAACAGCAGGGGACAGAGGCACATGCAAAGGTGGATAAAGTGGTTGCAGCTTTTTGCTGAACTTCACCATAAGCTGCAGGTGCCTGTCCAGTCATGCAACTGTTTTCTGGGACAGAATGGTGCCAGGTGCAGTGCTGCAAGGCTCTCCTATAAAAGAGTGGATTGGTCCATGCGTTGCCAGGCCATTTAAGATTTAGAATTTTGAGGGGCGCCTGGGTGGCTCAGTCAATTGAGCATACAACTTCAGCTCCAGTCATGATCTTACACCTGGTGAGTTCCAGACCCATGTCAGGCTATGTGTTGACTTCTCAGAGCCTGGAGTCTGCTTGGATTCTGTGTCTTCTCTCTCTCTCTCTCTCTCTCTCTCTCAAAATGAATAAACATAAAAAAATTAAAAAAAAAGATTTAGAATTTTGAATCCCAGTCATGCACCCAAGATAAAACATAGGAGAGCTATGGTGCTGATCATGCTGATGAGCTGAGCACTGCAGGGTTGAGGGCAGGGATCTGAGAGAAGCATGGGACAAAAGAGGGGAGATTGTGCTCTTGTCTTTGAGGACTATCTGAGCAGTGACAAGTGCTAGCTCTCCTACTCAAGGATGAGAGTACCCACCCACCACTAGCACAGTCATACTTTAGCAAGTAACACAGAGGCCCCAGTCAAGGCTGGAGCCACTTACACCAAACCCTACCCTCCTGTGCCCTACAGAGACATCTTTACAAGGGCAGGTCTGACTGTGAACATGCTCAGTGGTGCTCTCCTCCCAGAGGACCAACAAGTGCCACTGCATTCATGAAGTCTAGTGATCATTGAGTACTCCAAAGTGTCAGCTTCAGTTCTAGTGGAAATAGGAATAGCCTTTTTTTTTTCTTTTTTCTTTGAATCAGGCTTATAGTTTTTTGTTTGTTTGTTTGTTTCTTTTTCTCATTTTTTTTTTGGATTGGGCTTTTTGTTCTTTCTTTCTTTCTTTCTTTCTTCTCTCTCTTCTTCTTTTTCGTTTTCTTTTTCTTTGAAATGAGGCTTATAGTTTTTTGGGTTTTTTGTTACTTTTCTTTTTTGAAGAAGACCCCCCCCCCGTTTTTTAAATTAGGCTTATTTTAACAAACAAATCAAAGCACAATTTTTAAAGGTCCAAATACTACCTACTATAGCAAGGAAGAACTGTGCAGAAGACTGACCTGGAGGAAAGAGTAGCCAAATCACAACAGCAGAGTACACAGAGCATACACCAGAAACACTTCTTGAAGCCAGGCCCTGGACAGTGTATGACCCCTTCTTCAACATAGCATTACTCTCAGGAGTAGGAAATATAACAGACTTTCATAACACATAAAAGACAGTAACCTCGACAAAATAACAAGATGGAGGAATCACCCCCCCACCCACCAAGGAAGATGAAGAAGAAACCACAGCCAAAGATATGCTCAACACAGATACAAGTAATATATCTGAACAAGAATTTAGAACAACAGTCATAAGAATACTAACTGGGCTTGAAAAAAGCATAGAAAACACCAGAGAAACCCTTGCTTCACAGGCAAAAGACCTAAAAACGAGTCAGACCAAAATAAAAAATGATGTAACTGAGATGCAAAACTGACTGGATATAACCACAATGAGGATGGAAGATTCAGATGATTGAATAGGTGATATAGAAGAAAAATTATATGAAATAATGAAGGTGAAAAAGAGAGGAAAATAAAACTATTATATTATAAACATAGACTTAGGGACTTCAGTGACTCTATAAAATGCAATAATATCTGTGTCAAGAGTCCTAGAAGAAGAAGAACAGGGTAAAGGGGCAGAAGGCTTATTTGAACAAATTATAGCTGGGAAAGAAATGGGCATTCAAGTACACGAGGCACAGAGAACTCCCATCAAAAAGAAAAAAAAAAGTCAACACTAAGACATATCAGAGTGAAACTTGCAAAATACAAAGATAGAGAAAATTCTAAAAGAAGTTATACACAAAAGGTCCCTAACCTATAAGGGTAGACACAAAAGGTTAGCAGTATAACTGTCCACAGAAACTTTGCAGGCCAGAAGGGAGTGCTAAATGGGAAAAAATATGCAGCCAAGAATACTTTTTCCAGCAAGGTTACCATTCAGAATAAAATGAGAAATAAAGAGTTTCCAAGACAAACAAAAACTAAATAAGTTTGTGAACACTAAACCAGCTCTTCAAGAATTATTAGAGGGGATGCTTTGAGTGGGAAAGAGAGGCTAAAAGCAACAAAAACTGCAAAGAAGAAGAAACAATCTACATGAACAGTGACTTTATAGGTAATACAATGACAGTAAATTCTTATCTATCAATGATTACCCTGCATGTAAATGGGTTAAATGCTCCAATCAAAAGACTTAAGGTATCAGGATGAATTAAAAAAAAAAAGTGTCCCATCAATATGCTGCTTGCAAGAAACTCGTTTTAGACCCAAAGACAAATCCAGGTTGAAAGAGAGGGGGTGGAGAACCATTTATAATGTTAATGGACATCAAAAGAAAGCTGGAGTAACCTTATTTATATCAGACAAACTAGATTTTATACCAAATACTATAATAAGAGACGAAAAGAACACTGTGTCATAATAAAGGGATCTATACAAGAAGATCTAACAATTGTAAATATTATATCCTGAACGTGGAAGAAGCAAAATATATAAACCAGTTAATAGCAAACTTAAAGAAACTCATCAATAATACAACAATAGTAGGGGACTTTAACCTCCCACTTGCAGCAGTGGACACATCATTTAAGCAGAAGATCAACAAGGAAACAATGTCTTTGAATGACACACTGGACTAGATGGACTTAACAAATATACTCAAAGTATTTTACTCTAAAGCAGCAGAATACACATTCTTTTGAGTGCACATAGGACATTCTCCAGAATAGATCACATACTTGGTCACAGATCAGGCCTCAAACAGTACAAATAAGATTGAGATCATACCATGCATATTTTCAGGCCGCAATGCTCTGAAACTTTATGGAGGTTAAAAAACATCCTACTGAGACCAGGTTCCGGAAGATGGCGGCGTAGGAGGATACGGGGTTCACAGCGCGTCCTGCCGATCACTTAGATTCCACCTACACCTGCCTAAAGAACCCAGAAAACCGCCAGAGGATTAGCAGAAGGGAGTCTCCGGAGTCAAGCGCAGACTAGAGGCCCACGGAAGAGGGTAGGAAGGGCGGCGAGGCAGTGCGCGCTCCACGGACTGGCGGGAGGGAGCCGGGGCGGAGGGGCGGCTCGCCGGCCAAGCAGAGCCCCCGAGTCTGGCTGGCAAAAGCGGAGGGGCCGGACAGACTGTGTTCCGACAGCAAGCGCGACTTAGCGTCTGGGAGGTCATAAGTTAACAGCTCTGCTCGGAAAGCGGGAAGGCTGGAGGACAAAGGGAGGGAGAGCTGCTGAGCCCCCCGGACGGCAGAGCTCAGCTTGGCGGGTAACAAAGGCGCCAGCGCCATCTCCCCCGCCCATCCCCCAGCCAAAATCCCAAAGGGAACCAGTTCCTGCCAGAGAACTTGCTCGCTCCGCGCAAACACCCAACTCTGTGCTTCTGCGGAGCCAAACCTCCGGCAGCGGATCTGACTCCCTCCCGCTGCCACAGGGCTCCTCCTGAAGTGGATCACCTAAGGAGAAGTGAGCTAAGCCTGCCCCTCCAGCCCCCGTGCACCTTGCCTACCCACCCCAGCTAATACGCCAGATCCCCAGCAACACAAGCCTGGCAGTGTGCAAGTAGCCCAGACGGGCCACGCCACCCCACAGTGAATCCCGCCCCTAGGAGAGGGGAAGAGAAGGCACACACCAGTCTGACTGTGGCCCCAGTGGTGGGCTGGGGGCAGACATCGGGTCGGACTGCGGCCCCGCCCACTAACTCCAGTTATACACCACAGCACAGGGGAAGTGCACTGCAGGTCCTCACCACGCCAGGGACTCTCCAAAATGACCAAACAGAAGAATTCCCCTCAGAAGAATCTCCAGGAAATAACAACAGCTAATGAACTGATCAAAAAGGATTTAAATAATATAACAGAAAGTGAATTTAGAATAATAGTCATAAAATTAATCGCTGGGCTTGAAAACAGTATACAGGACAGCAGAGAATCTCTTGCCACAAAGATCGAGGGACTAAGGAACAGTCACGAGGAGTTGAAAAACGCTTTAAACGAATTGCAAAACAAAATGGAATCCACGATGGCTCGGCTTGAAGAGGCAGAGGAGAGAATAGGTGAACTAGAAGATAAAGTTATGGAGAAAGAGGAAGCTGAAAGAAAGAGAGATAAAAAAATCCAGGAGTATGAGGGGAAAATTAGAGAACTAAGTGATACACTAAAAAAAAATAATATACGCATAATTGGTATCCCAGAGGAGGAAGAGAGAGGGAAGGGTGCTGAAGGGGTACTTGAACAAATTATAGCTGAGAACTTCCCTGAACTGGGGAAGGAAAAAGGCATTGAAATCCAAGAGGCACAGAGAACTCCCTTCAGACGTAACTTGAATCGATCTTCTGCACGACATATCATAGTGAAACTGGCAAAATACAAGGATAAAGAGAAAATTCTGAAAGCAGCAAGGGATAAACGTGCCCTCACATATAAAGGGAGACCTATAAGACTCGTGACTGATCTCTCCTTTGAAACTTGGCAGGCCAGAAAGGCTTGGCACGATATCTACAGTGTGCTAAACAGAAAAAATATGCAGCCGAGAATCCTTTATCCAGCAAGTCTGTCATTTAGAATAGAAGGAGAGATAAAGGTCTTCCCAAACAAACAAAAACTGAAGGAATTTGTCACCACGAAACCAGCCCTACAAGAGATCCTAAGGGGGATCCTGTGAGACAAAGTACCAGAGACATCACTACAAGCATAAAACATACAGACATCACAATGACTCTAAACCCATATCTTTCTATAATAACACTGAATGTAAATGGATTAAATGCGCCAACCAAAAGACATAGGGTATCAGAATGGATAAAAAAACAAGACCCATCTATTTGCTGTCTACAAGAGACTCATTTTAGATCTGAGGACACCTTTAGATTGAGAGTGAGGGGATGGAGAACTATTTATCATGCTCCTGGAAGCCAAAAGAAAGCTGGAGTAGCCATACTTATATCAGACAAACTAGACTTTAAATTAAAGGCTGTAACAAGAGATGAAGAAGGGCATTATATAATAATCACAGGGTCTATCCACCAGGAAGAGCTAACTATTATAAATGTCTATGCGCCAAATACCCGAGCCCCCAGATATATAAAACAATTACTCATAAACATAAGCAACCTTATTGATAAGAATGTGGTCATTGCAGGGGACTTTAACACCCCACTTACAGAAATGGATAGATCATCTAGACACACAGTCAATAAAGAAACAAGGGCCCTGAATGATACATTGGATCAGATGGACTTGACAGATCTATTTAGAACTCTGCATCCCAAAGCAACAGAATATACTTTCTTCTCGAGTGCACATGGAACATTCTCCAAGATAGATCATATACTGGGTCACAAAACAGCCCTTCATAAGTTTACAAGAATTGAAATTATACCATGCATACTTTCAGACCACAATGCTATGAAGCTTGAAATCAACCACAGGAAAAAGTCTGGAAAACCTCCAAAAGCATGGAGGTTAAAGAACACCCTACTAACGAATGAGTGGGTCAACCAGGCAATTAGAGAAGAAATTAAAACATACATGGAAACAAACGAAAATGAAAATACAACAATCCAAACGCTTTGGGATGCAGCGAAGGCAGTCCTGAGAGGAAAATACATTGCAATCCAGGCCTATCTCAAGAAACAAGAAAAATCCCAAATACAAAATCTAACAGCACACCTAAAGGAAATAGAAGCAGAACAGCAAAGGCAGCCTAAACCCAGCAGAAGAAGAGAAATAATAAAGATCAGAGCAGAAATAAACAATATAGAATCTAAAAAAACTGTAGAGCAGATCAACGAAACCAAGAGTTGGTTTTTTGAAAAAATAAACAAAATTGACAAACCTCTAGCCAGGCTTCTCAAAAAGAAAAGGGAGATGACCCAAATAGATAAAATCATGAATGAAAATGGAATGATTACAACCAATCCCTCAGAGATACAAACAATTATCAGGGAATACTATGAAAAATTATATGCCAGCAAATTGGACAACCTGGAAGAAATGGACAAATTTCTAAACACCCACACTCTTCCAAAACTCAATCAGGAGGAAATAGAAAGCTTGAACAGACCCATAACCAGCGAAGAAATTGAATCGGTTATCAAAAATCTCCCAACAAATAAGAGTCCAGGACCAGACGGCTTCCCAGGGGAGTTCTACCAGACATTTAAAGCAGAGATAATACCTATCCTTCTCAAGCTATTCCAAGAAATAGAAAGGGAAGGAAAACTTCCAGACTCATTCTATGAAGCCAGTATTACTTTGATTCCTAAACCAGACAGAGACCCAGTAAAAAAGAGAACTACAGGCCAATAACCCTGATGAATATGGATGCAAAAATTCTTAATAAGATACTAGCAAATCGAATTCAACAGCATATAAAAAGAATTATTCACCATGATCAAGTGGGATTCATTCCTGGGATGCAGGGCTGGTTCAACATTCGCAAATCAATCAACGTGATACATCACATTAACAAAAAAAAAGAGAAGAACCATATGATCCTGTCAATCGATGCAGAAAAGGCCTTTGACAAAATCCAGCACCCTTTCTTAATAAAAACCCTTGAGAAAGTCGGGATAGAAGGAACATACTTAAAGATCATAAAGGCCATTTATGAAAAGCCCACAGCTAACATCATCCTCAATGGGGAAAAACTGAGAGCTTTTTCCCTGAGATCAGGAACACGACAGGGATGCCCACTGTCACCGCTGCTGTTTAATATAGTGCTGGAAGTTCTAGCATCAGCAATCAGACAACAAAAAGAAATCAAAAGCATCAAAATTGGCAAAGATGAAGTCAAGCTTTCGCTTTTTGCAGATGACATGATATTATACATGGAAAATCCGATAGACTCCACCAAAAGTCTGCTAGAACTGATACATGAATTCAGCAAAGTTGCAGGATACAAAATCAACGTGCAGAAATCAGTTGCATTCTTATACACTAACAATGAAGCAACAGAAAGACAAATGAAGAAACTGATCCCATTCACAATTGCACCAAGAAGCATAAAATACCTAGGAATAAATCTAACCAAAGATGTAAAAGATCTGTATGCTGAAAACTATAGAAAGCTTATGCAGGTGATTGAAGAAGATATAAAGAAATGGAAAGACATTCCCTGCTCATGGATTGGAAGAATAAATGTTGTCAAAATGTCAATACTACCCAAAGCTATCTACACATTCAATGCAATCCCAATCAAAATTGCACCAGCATTCTTCTCGAAACTAGAACAAGCAATCCTAAAATTCATATGGAACCACAAAAGGCCCCGAATAGCCAAAGTAATTTTGAAGAAGAAGACCAAAGCAGGAGGCATCACAATCCCAGACTTTAGCCTCTACTACAAAGCTGTCATCATCAAGACAGCATGGTATTGGCACAAAAACAGACACATAGACCAATGGAATAGAATAGAAACCCCAGAACGAGACCCACAAACGTATGGCCAACTCATCTTTGACAAAGCAGGAAAGAACATCCAATGGAAAAAAGACAGTCTCTTTAACAAATGGTGCTGGGAGAACTGGACAGCAACATGCAGAAGGTTGAAACTAGACCACTTTCTCACACCATTCACAAAAATAAACTCAAAATGGATAAAGGACCTGAATGTGAGACAGGAAACCATCAAAACCTTAGAGGAGAAAGCAGGAAAAGACCTCTCTGACCTCAGCCGTAGCAATCTCTTACTCGGCACATCCCCAAAGGCAAGGGAATTAAAAGCAAAAGTGAATTACTGGGACCTTATGAAGATAAAAAGCTTCTGCCCAGCAAAGGAAACAACCAACAAAACGAAAAGGCAACCAACGGAATGGGAAAAGATATTTGCAAATGACACATCGGACAAAGGGCTAGTATCCAAAATCTATAAAGAGCTCATCAAACTCCACACCCGAAAAACAAATAACCCAGTGAAGAAATGGGCAGAAAACATGAATAGACACTTCTCTAAAGAAGACATCCGGATGGCCAACAGGCACATGAAAAGATGTTCAGCGTCGCTCCTTATCAGGGAAATACAAATCAAAACCACACTCAGATACCACCTCACGCCAGTCAGAGTGGCCAAAATGAAGAAATCAGGAGACTATAGATGCTGGAGAGGATGTGGAGAAACAGGAACCCTCTTTCACTGTTGGTGGGAATGCAAATTGGTGCAGCCGCTCTGGAAAGCAGTGTGGAGGTTCCTCAGAAAATTAAAAATAGACCTACCCTATGACCCAGCAATAGCACTGCTAGGAATTTATCCAAGGGATACAGGAGTACTGATGCATAGGGGCACCTGTACCCCAATGTTTATAGCGGCACTCTCAACAATAGCCAAATTATGGAAAGAGCCTAAATGTCCATCAACTGATGAATGGATAAAGAAATTGTGGTTTATATACACAATGGAATACTACGTGGCAATGAGAAAAAATGAAATATGGCCTTTTGTAGCAACATGGATGGAACTGGAGAGTGTGATGCTAAGTGAAATAAGCCATACAGAGAAAGACAGATACCATATCGTTTCACTCTTATGTGGATCCTGAGAAACATAACAGAAACCCATGGGGGAGGGGAAGGAAAAAAAAAAAAAAAAAAAAAAAAAGAGGTTAGAGTGGGAGAGAGCCAAAGCATTAGAGACTGTTAAAAACTGAGAACAAACTGAGGGTTGATGGGGGGTGGGAGGGAGGGCAGGGTTGGTGATGGGTATTGAGGAGGGCACCTTTTGGGATGAGCACTGGGTGTTGTATGGAAACCAATTTGACAGTAAATTTCATATATTAAAAAATAAAAAAAATAAAAAAATAAAAAAAAAAACATCATTCACCATGAAAAAAAAAAAAAAACAAAAACATCCTACTGAAGAATGGACGGGTTAACCAGGAAATTGAAGAAGAACAAAAAATACATGGAAACCAACGAAAATGAAAACATGATAGTCCAAAACCTTTGGGATGCAGCATAAGCAGTCATAAGAGGTTACTATACAGCAAAACTGGCCTTCCTCAAGAAGGAAGAAAAGGTCTCAAATACACAACCTAACCTTAAACCTAAAGGAGCTGGAAAAGAACAGCAAATAAAGCCCAAAGCCAGCAGAAGAAGAGAAATAATAAAGATAAAAGCAGAAATAAATTATATAAGAATTAAAAAAAACAGCAGAACAGATCAATAAAACTAGGAGCTGGTTCTTTGAAAGAATTAATGAAACTGATAACCTCCTAGCCAGATGTATCAAAAAGAAAACAGAAAGGACTTAAGTAAATAAATTCACAAAGGAAAGGAGAGTGACAACAGCCTACACTGCAGAAATATAAACAATTATAAGTGAATATTATGAGCGATTATATGCCAGCAAATCAGGCCATCTGGAAAAAATGGATAAATTTCTAGAAACATATAAACTACAAACACTGAAAAAAATAAAAATAAAAAAAATGGAATAGCCATTAAAGAAATTGAATCAGTAATCAAAAAACTACCAAAAAGCAAGAGTCCAGGGTCAGATGGCTTCCCAGGGGAATTGTACAACACATTTAAACAGTTAACACCTATTCTTTTGAAGCTGGTAAAAAAATAGAAATGGAAAAGAAACTTCCAAACTCATTCCACGAGCCCAGCATTACCTTGATTCCAAAACCAGACAAAGACCCCACTAAAAAGGAGAATTATAATCCAATATCCTAATGAATATCAATGCAAAAATTCTCAACAAGATAATGGCAAATCAAATTCAATAGTCATTAAAAGAATTATTCACCATGATCAAGTGGGATTTATTCCAGGGCTGCAGGGCTGGTTCAAAATTCACAAACCAATCGACGTGATACACCAGATTAATAAAAGACAAGATAAGAACCACATGACCCTCTCAATAGATGCAGAAAAAGCATTTTACAAAGCACAGCATCCTTTCTTGATGAAAACCCTCAAGACAGTAGGGATAGAAGGAACATACCTCAACATCATAAAGGCCATATATGAAACACCCACAGTTAATATCATTCTCCATGGGGAAAAATTGTGAGCTTTTTTCCCCAAGGTCAAGAAAATGACAGGAATGTCTACTCTCACCACTGTTTTTCAACATAGCACTGGAATTCCTAGCCTCAGCTATCAGAAAACAAAGAGAAATAAAAGGCATCCAAATTAACAAGGAAAAAGTCAAACTTCCACCATTTGCAGATGACATGATACTCCATATGGAAAATCTGAAACACTCCATGAAAAAATTGCTACAACTAATACATGAATTCAACAAAGTCACAGGATATAAAATCAACGTACAGAAATCTGTTGCATTTCTATACACCAATAATGAAGCAGCAGAAAGATCAAGGAATCAGTCCCATTTACAATTGCACCAAAAATCATAAGATATCCAGGAATAAACTTAACTAAAGAAGTGAAAATTTATACTCTGAAAATCACAGAACACTTATGAAAAAAATGGAAGATGACACAAAGAAAGGGGAAAACATTCCATGCTCATGGATTGGAAAGACAAATATTATTAAAATGTCCATACCATCCAAAACAATCTACATTCAATGCAAACCTGATCAAAATAACACCAGCATTTTTCCCAGAACTAAAACAAACAATCCTAAAATTTGTATGGAACCACAAAAGACCCCAATAGCCAAAGTAATGTTGAAAAAGAAAACCAAAGCTGGAGGCATCACAATTCTGGATTTTAAGCTGTATTACAAAGCTGTAATCATCAAGACATTATGGTACTGGCACAAAAAAAGACAAACAGATAAATGGAACCAAATAGAGAACCCAGAAATGGACCCACACCTATATGGTCAACTCATCCTCAACAAAGCAGGGAAGAATATCCAATGAAAAAAAAGACTGTCTCTTCAGCAAATGTTGGGATAACTGGGTAGTGACATGCAGAATAATGAACCTGGACCTCTTTCTTAAACTATACATAAAAATAAACTCAAAAGGGACAAAAGACCTCTTTGTAAACAGGAAATTTTCAAAATCCTAGAGGAGAATACAAGGATAAACCTCTTTGACCTTGGCCATAGCAAATTCTAACTAAACACGTCTATGGAAACAAGGAGAACAAAAACAAACATGGATCTTCATCAAGATAAAAAGCTTCTGCACAGTGAAGGAAGCAATCAACAAAATCAAAGGCAACTTATGGAATGGGAGAAGCTATTTGCAAATGACATGTAGGATAAAGGGCTATCCAAATACCAAAAATCTATTAAGCACTTATCCAACTCAATCTCCCCAAAATAAATAATATAGTTAAGAAATAGGCAGAATCCAGGAACAGACATTTCCCAAAATTCTTTTGGGAATTGTATGTATTCTACATACAAATAGCTAACAGACACATGAAAAAATGCTCAACATCACTCATCATCGGTGAAATACAAAACAAAACCACAATGAGACCACACTTGTCAGAATGGCTAAAATAACAACTCAAGAAACAACAGATGTTGACAAGGATGTGAGGCAAGGGGAACAATCTTAGCATCTTACCATCTTGTTGGTAGGAATGTAAATTGGTGCAGCCACTTTGAAAAACAATATGGAGGCTCCTCAAAAAGGTAAAGATAGAGCTACCTTATGACCCATCAACTGCACTACTAGGTATTTACCCAAAGAACACAAAAATACTGATTTGCAGGGGATTATGCACCCTAATGTTTATAGCAGAGCCATCAACAATACCCAAATTATAGAAAGAGCACAAATGGATAAATAAAGAATCTAAAAGAATGAAATCTTGCCAATTGCAGATGGAAATAGAATGTATTATGCTCAGCGAAATAAGTCAGTCAGAGAATGACAAATACCATATGATTTCACTCCTACGTGGAATTTAAGAAATAAAACAGATGAATGTAGGAGAAGGGAAGGAAAAATAAGATAAAAACAGACAGGGAGGCAAACCGTAAGGGACTCTTAAATACAAAGAACAAACTGAGGGGTATTGGATGGTTGGTGGGTGGGGGGATGGGCTAAATGGTTGATGAGCATTAAGGAGAGATCTGTGATGAGCACTGGGTGTTATATGTAAGTGATAACTCACTAAATTCTACTCCTGAAACCAATATTACACTGTATGTTAAATAACTTTAAATAAAATCTTGAAAGGAAAAAAAAAGAAAATTAAGGTAGAAAAGAAAGAAAAAGAATGGAGAGAGAAATTGAGTGATCTGAGTGACAAAAGGGAACATATCTCTCTTTAATTTGAAAGTCAAATTGTATTGCAACATAAAAATTTTTAAAAGTCCCAAATGAGGGAAAAAACATATTAAACATGAACACAATGACTATCCTAATTCATGTAAAAATATTTTTTTAATTAGCAACTTAGACTTGGTTTTATACATCTAAAAGCCAACAATGAGACCGACTTCTGCAACTGAAATCCTCAAGTGATTCTTTAATACAAATACAATTAAGTAAAGCTTTATTAACTTTTACACTATGCTCTGCTGTTATTAGTCATATATGTCTTTTGGAAGTCTTTTGTAATGGGTTAAGATCCTAGCACAGTTAGCCATCTCCAAAATCTTTCAAGAAGAATGTGATATGGCTAATATTTAGCAGGAAAGGAAAAATATTTAGTTTCTCAGTCATGTTTCTAACATAAATCCTACAGAATCTCCACAGGCATCTATTTAAAGCCGGTCTGCTACCCCAAAGGTTGATTATGTTTCCTCTTGTTTCTGTCAGGTAATTCCTTGATTGTCAACAATCAAGGATGTCTATAGAGGCAACATAGGGTGACTTAGAGGTTATTCATCTATTTTGTGCCTGATATTTACCCTCCACTCCTTTATTTTTCTCTTTTCACATTTGATACTGGGTAAGGATAAAGAGCATATTTATTTGAAAAAATCATGACAACACTAATACAATCGGGGTTGTTATGGGTGTTGATTTTCCCTACTCTTACTAACAATGCTTCAAACATTGTACAAGAAGTTCTCATGAAATATTTTGATGTAGAATTTTACTTTTCTCACCTTTTGGTGACCTCACTTGGATAATTATAGCATATGGTCCCAGTGAGTATGAAAAGTAAGCATGAAATTTAACTGTTTTAAAACATGCCAAAAGCAAGTATAACAATAACTTTTCCCAGTGTTCTCTAATGAACAAAATGATAATTTACCAGATGTTTCAGATTTGCAATAATTAAAATGATAAAATCTTTCCAATAGAATTGAGAAAGAATATTTTAAAAATTATATTTTATGTACTTGAGCTATGACTTCAAAACCCAAATTAATTTATCAGATTCTTTGTTAAAAATGTGCAAAATTATATACAATTGATTTTGATTATGAACTGTGCTTTAAGGTATCATTATTTATAATTCATCACAATCACAATTATGGCAATATGATTCCTCAGACATCAAATGATGGAAGAGTCTATAATTTTAGAATAGCTGTTCTTAGTAAATTATATAATGATTTAACATACACATTCTCAAAAGTTTATGTAAAAGCTATGAGAATGTCAAATGTATTATTCACACATTTAATGTGAGCTTAGATGTTCCATTTATAATAATAATAATAATTTTAATTTAATCAATCCGTATATCTTATGGATCTCTTAAAATTCAACATATTTTAAAATGAATATTCCAAGGGATTTCCAGTGAAGAGTATCAGTTAAGAGGATAAACAATCTCTTACTATGTCTAATTACTATTGCATTGTATTTTGAAAGCTCATTACATACCTCAGAATTATTTCTATTTCTTCCTGAAATGAATAATGGTTATTATCAAAAATTATTGCTAATTATAGAAATTAATTTCAAAATTAAATTTGTGATATTATTTGAAGTAATATATTTTATTCCACCACATACACTATGAATATTGATATTTACATTTTATTTAATTATGTACAAATTAAAAATGAAAGAAAACAGCAATGACAACAAAGTATTAAAACATAAAACCTAAATTTAAAACAGCTTATTAGACCACTACCAATATATTAGATAATATGCACTTAAAATGGATAAAACAAGTAGTGATAAATGAGAGTGACACAATAAAATGGAAGAAATACTGATTTAAAACAAAATGGATGCCTTGAAATTGTATACATTTTTAAGGAGCGGTTCATTAAATTTGGCATTGATATACTTTAAGTTTATTTACTTATTTTGAGAGGGAGAGCAAGCATGAGCCAGGGAGGGGCAGACAGAGAGGGAAAGAGAGAATCCCAAACAGACTCCGGATTGTCAGCACAGAGCCCATTGCAGGGCTTCATCTCAGGAACCATGAGATCATGACCTGAACAAGAGCTGGACATTTAATCAACTGAGCCATGCAGGCACCCTTTGGCACTGATATATTTAGGGATTGTTTTCTTGTTTTTCAGTTGTATTCCACTATAATTACAAAATGTTACTTTTATTATATTTTCTTTATGAATTTATATTATTTAGAATCCTCAAAAGAACACATTTTCAACTGTTTATTTGGGAAAAGCAAACAAGTCAAAGAGAAGTTGGACCCAGAGCTTTCTGCTAAACCAGAAAGGAGATACTCTTTTTCTTCCCAGCAGAAGAACAAGGGTCACTTTGGGTAAAAAAAGAGAGATGGGTTAGCAGTTTCTACTTATGGAATTTGGGGGCTTGGTCATTTTAGGATCCTTTTCAGATTTATGCATCTTGGACCAGTCATCATTCTAACCAAACAGCTAGAAAAAATAAGGAGAAAGAAGTATGATTAAATACTATTTTTGGATCAAAAATTAAAGAAAAGCTTGAGAACACTATTTTCAAAAGGCCCAATGGAATCTAGTAGAGACAAAATTAACTTAAAATATTTTTGTTCTTCAATTTCAGGAGACAATTTTTAATTTAGACCTATGTACAAGTTAATTGATTTCTAATTATAACATCTGCCTAATATATTTTAGTTACTTTATTAGCAGAATAAAAAAAAGTCTGTTACTTCAAAATATCTCTACCTTATTCAGTTTAGAGCACAGCATTTTTCAAAGATTATGTAGATTGCATTTGCAAGAGTATCTTCAATCTAGTTGCTTAAAGTCTTTTATATGCATATGAATCTGTGTAATACATTTGAGCCAGTATTTCATGAAATTAAACCACATTCTCTAGTGAGTTTTTGATATTTCAGCAGTATTTGGTAAGTAATAAATTAGAACTAAACTTTGAGTAAAGTTAAAAAATTCACCTTTATTTCTAAAGTAATAAAATTATCAATTAACACAAAGTAAAATGTTGCATAAATTAGCATTTCCACTTAAAAATAACTTTCAAAATATTCACTAATTTACCATATGTTTTTTTGTAATCTGAGTAACTTAAAGGATAAGTTTTCTAACATATGAATATTTATTTTTAATTATTAAATTACTATATTTTACCTGACATTCCAACTAGATACAGACAAAAGTTCAAACGAAACTTTTTATGTGTAATGACTTAATCATCTCATGAAATTTCCATTTCCACTCTAGTACTTTTTTTTTTTTTAATGTCTCAGAAAATGTTCACTTAATCTCAAGAACCACAGGTCTGAAGCTTGGAATGCCTTTGACAATAGACCATAAAGAATCTCTGATATATACACATATAATAATTCACTTACTAATTTATTCAATTAGCAGATATTCATTGAGGGTTTATTTTCCCATTGAATGTGACAGATGACAAATTTACTATGGTAAAAATCAACTTAGGACCACTGGCCTAAGAGAGCCTATATCCATAACAAAGGTATTATAAAGGAGCCAAATTGTGTTATCCAAAATACATATGTTGGAGTCCTAACTACAAGGACCTCAGAACATGACCACATTTGGAGATGAGGTATTTAAAGTGGTAATTAAGTTAAAATGAGGTCATTAGAATGAGTCTTTAGCCAATATGACTGGTAATCTTTTAAGAAGAGGAAATTTGGACACAGGTACCGGAGGAAACAATGTAAAGGCTAAGGGCAAAGATAGCCATCTATGAGTCAAGGAGAGTAGCCTCATTCAGAATTCTAGCCTGTTATACATTAAAAAAATAAATTGCTCTTGCTTAAGCCACCCAGTCTGTGGTACTTTGTTATGGCAGCCCCAGCAATGTCATACTTAGAATGTCATACTTGCTATGATAAGTAAAACACAAAGTGCCATAGGGTAACTAAAATGAAATATTTAATGTGGACTTAGAACTGGATTTATGAACAATCTGTACAGTCAAACAAAGCCTTATGTTTGGATTAATGTTTTGCTGTCACTGTCTTAAAGTTTTAATGATTTTTGACCAGGAGGCTTCATGTTTTCATTTTGCACTGGGTTATACAAATTGTTTGGCTTGTCCTTTCTTGACTTGTGGGTATACAGACTTCCTGGAGGATGTTAAAGGATAAGTAAAACTTAGATAATGTGCTTAGTACATGGGTCATACATGTGAGTCCTTGACTACACTAAGTATGAATTATGCATGTGTATGTGCACACGTGTGTGTGTGTGTGTGTGTGTGTGTGTGTGTGTGTTGGAGTGGGGAGGGAAAAACATTAAATTAATTGATTAAAATATAACAATTTAAGTGTGGTTACTAACATAATCCTAAATGTAGTGACACAAAATTGATTTTGATCACCATGGTTTCCTCTAAATCTCAGATCAGATGTATAGAATTAAACCTATGGTATAGTTGACTATTGTCCAGCAATATTTGGGGATGCAAAGTTCATCAGGCTGTCGTTAGAATTAAATGACCT
Organism: Panthera pardus; assembly: GCF_024362965.1. NCBI lineage: Eukaryota > Metazoa > Chordata > Mammalia > Carnivora > Felidae > Panthera > Panthera pardus. Next base: position 80,142,063 of record NW_026526677.1, on the reverse strand, counting down.
CAGACATTAACATATGTAAGGTAGTATGCATAAAAGACTCAATAAGTTTTATTTACCCTCCCTTGTATTTAGTGATTACCACAATTTTGAAATATTTTTCACTCTCTGATTTTAGCTTCTTACCAGGAAGAAAAAGTTTTCTAGCATGAATCATATTAAAAGAACTCCCAGCCTATTTCCTCATTTTTCAGGGTTGGTTAATCCAGATTTCCTACATTTTAGTAATAGGACTTTCAGAACAAAGAAAAGGGATGCGAGACAATTGTCAAGGAAATAATACACTTGACCAAAATGTGGCTCTGCAGATTCAATATTTTCACACCAAAATTTTAGAATATCTATTTTGAAATTTAAGGGTAACATAAATGAAAAATTATTGAAACATGAAGGAAAAAGAGAGATAGAGAAGAATTTTATTATAAAGTTTTGAAATCAGGGACCTGAATTGGGCATTGAAGATGTAGCAGCATATGCATTATTGATCCCAAAATATATTTCTGGAAACAGAATTCTCCAGCCTCTGTTGCCATAGGTCTACAATATAAAAATACATTAGGGAATCCCACATTTTAGGTCATTCTTCTCTGATTTTATAGTACTTATTGCACTGTATTAAAATTGATGCTCACTTACCTCATTTCATTGCTAGATTGAGAATTTTTAAAGCATAAGAATCATATCTTTCATTTCTCTTTCCTGAAGGCTTAGTCCAGTGTCTGACAAATAATGACTGAGCAATAAGTATAAATTGAATGAATGAAAAAGTAACATGCATCTTCATAATTCTATGGGATTATATTTCAGAGATGACAATCTAGAAAAAAACATGATAGATCATTCAAACTGTTGTACACTTTTTAAGTTTATATTAAAATATATATTAAAAGTAAAAAAATATTTTAAGCAAAAAGTCATTTTCAAGTGTATAATTTAGAAGATGATATTAGCTGCTAGATACATATCATCTGAAGTATGTTTGAAAAGGCAGAAGTTTAAAAAAGAAGTTTAAAAAAATCACAATTAGCCACATGTTTTTGAACCAAATGATTCTTCTTACAAACTACGTGATTAGCATCTGTGTATATTGAGTAGATATATGAACACTTCGTGCTGATTACCAAATTGATTTGTTTGTCATATAAATATATTTTTTCTCTAGAATAATTCATGAAACTCAGTTTAAGAAAACATGAAAACTAACCTCAAAGATATGTTACCTAGGGGGAAAAGTATGAGACTAATTCACAAACTAAACTCAATTGAATTTCAAAACCAACTGAAATGAATAATTTCCTTGGAAAATAAAGTTTTAAAATTTGACTACAGTAGAGAATAAAAGTTTTAGGAATAGAGGTGAGAGCACACACACACAAAATTATTATAGACATAATGAGATAATGCAAGACAATGTCCAATTCTTGAAAGGTATGTCTCTAGATTGAAAGGGCTCACACTGTTTGCATAGAAGAATAGATTTTAGGAAAGTACACACTAACTTGTCACTCAAGGTGATGCAATTTCTAGTGAAGATATGAAGATAGGTACAGATATATTATCAACTCATGGATATAGATATAGGGATAGATATAGATAGATATAGATATAGATATCTCATGGTATAATTATGGATTGAGTAGGAATAGAGAAGACATTTTGCCAAGAAAAACAGACTAAATAAAAGTTTATGGATTTTTAAGTCAAAACCAGGATTATGTAGTAAGTGAGAGGTAGAAAAATCTGTATTCATATAGCTGACGTTAAAATTGAATTGAAGGGGCTAACAAAGAAAGCATTATATTGATTATATCAATTAATAAGAGGAGAGGATACCAGTGGAATGTTGAACTGGCTCAAAATGATTTGAAAGAGCATCTCTTCCCAACTCCATGTTCAGTAAAATCACTCTGGGACTTGAAATTGGCCTCAGTGAGATTATTTACAGGATAGAAACTCACAAGAGCCCCAAATAATGTCTCTTGTTTATTTAGTTATTTATTTTTAGCCCAGAGAAAATTTTCCAGGATGCAATTGGTTAACAAATTGCCATGAGCTCACAAACAGACAAGAATTTCTTCAAGAGAAGCAATGAAGTATATTGTATGTTATCAACTTGGTTAACACTAAAACTATGTTTCCCAGAGTCCTCTTGCTTTAATGACTCTAGACTTAGTTGGTCCAAAGAAGAACTCACACAAGTTTTGGAAGGCAAAGGTGAAGCATGCAGACTTAACTTTTGAAAAGTCTTTGCAGTCAAACTTAAGGCTCTAAATCGTCTCATTAATCGTCTCATTAATCTCTACTTCACATTCTGCTTGTGCTCCTGACTACTAGCTGTGCTGACCAGGAGTGGTCTCAGATCCACAGTGGTGGTAACTGAATAGGTACAAAAGTTTACTATAGAGCATTATAGTAAACACCTCTTCCTGAAACACCTCTTTTCAGTTCCATTTTTACACTGGATGTACTTGGGTCCTTTGATATCTCTTATTTTTCACTTTGTCCTCCTGCACTATTGCTTCAAGTGAATTGGCTAATAACTTTCTGATCCTCTCATTCTCTCATTTAGAACTTTATTTCTCCAGCTTTCCCCATATTTCTCTAAGGTCTATTACCTGTAGTAAGTATTGTCAATCAAAATAGGTTAGTAGCTATAGTTCCCAGACGAATTTTGACTGATACAGAGAAAGACTCATTTTCTCGAAACAATATAAAGGAACAAGGATGCTAAAATCACTTGCAGTTCCTACAATATTTGAGATATGAAAATAAGAACAACTTTGTGGTAGTCATTGTTGTAAATAGGCATAAAAAGTTGCTAAAATTTGATCACTTGTGAACTTAGATTAGCATAATTCTCTTCTGCAAATGGCTATACACTTGACTGATGTAAAATATAACTTCCAGAGAGAGATTCCATTTGAAAATTCATTTTGTCTACATCAATCCAATGTGTTGCTGTCTCTCACTTTATTTCAACAAAAATTGAGTATGTGTAAATTTCTATGGTGAGGATTAGAAATCCATTAAGGAAACAAAAATCTCTGGTCTCAAGGAAAGTATGAACTACTTGTAGTTATATGTATTTTGTGAAAAAAGAAGAAAAGAAATATGTATTCTTTGTTAATTACTTTCTTTGGCAAAGATAGAATAAATTCAAATTATAGGTCACCTTGAAATCTGGCTCAGGAGTTTATAACTAATTCAGTAGAATGGAGAACATTAAAGAGGTATGAGCAAGGCTGGAATATGACATAACCTGAAAGGCCTTGATATGGTTTGAAAGTTGATATGATAACATGTATGAAACAAAATTGAGCAGAGAAGGGATAAGAGCTGTATCCATTAGTTGGAAAATGAATAGATGATAACCAAAAGGCTCAAATTAAAATGGTAATAATGAATACAGAACAGAAAATAAGCATAGATTAAAAGCTACTTCAGTTATAAAATATGCAAGATTGGCAAGTGGTTGGATATCATACAAGCTAGAAAGAAGAGTCAAAGTGTAAATTAACAAAAATGAAAAAAATTAACAGAAATGAGACAAGTAGTTTCATTGTATCCTTCTTATAATCACAAGCAGATTAACCATGAAACTAGTGAAGTTTAAGTTTCAGAAACCCTGAAAAATAGTCTTCTGGATAAGTAATAAGAAGGAACCTATAAATGTGTCTTGTAAGTCATTTTTTTTTTTTTTGCAAAATTTGCAAAAGTAAGATATTTTCATCACTATCCATTAAGACTGGTAACTCTTCACTCTGACTTCCATTTTATTGCACATCTTACTGCCCTTCTTTTTGGATGACTTGGAGAGGCTATAGTCACTTTTATGATCTAACTAAGAGAAACTCACTTGCTGATATACTGGAGTTTTGTAGAATGTATTCATTTGCTTCATAATCAGTTTCCTGTATGATTAAGTTATTTCTAGTCACCCTGGTATTAAAATGACTTTCAGGGATATAAGTATTTTCCATTCTGTTGATTCAGCCAGCATCAAAATGGAGATATGCAAAGCCAGATGTGATATTGTAATATACTCTGGAGTATGTGAATGGTAGAGCAAAAACAGAATTTGAAATATATGGAGCTAGAAGTTAGTCTATGGACATTCTTTCTATCATCAGATATGTGAAATTATAAGCAGTGAATATGATTGTCATTCATGAAATTAAAAATGGAAATGCTTGTCTGTTATAAATATACTTGATCATATAGTATATGCAATTATAAGAAGTACCATATTGCTTTTTTCTCAATGGTTATGCATTATCTATTAAGCTTGATAAATTATTTTAACTGAATTTTTTAAAGATATTTTTGTGTATTTGGATACACAAGTGAAAAATTATTAACTTCTGATTTGGACATATAAAAGAAACAAAAAAATTTAACAGATAATGTATTAAGTAATTAGTAAAAAGTCAGATAAAAAGAACAGATTTTGAAAAACAGAATAAAGGTAAGTAAAAAATAGAAATATTTTATCTGCCAACATGAGGTTTAAACAAAATAACAGATAACATTCCAGTAACTCGTTAAGAGGAAGTGATAAAATTTGAATGAGGAATAAACTTTTGTATTGTTTGATAATCAAACTAATTAAAAGGAGTGGATCATATGGACACTTTGGAAACATTTTAAATCTCTTATGTGAAATGAAATACTTGAATCGGTCAAAGTAAGATAAAACTCAAATATGCCAGTGCACTGTGTATATTGACAATAAACTGGTTAATCAGTATCAATTCAAACTATGTAAGGTAAACAAATGCACAACAACTTGTATATAAGCACGCTTTAGAGTTTATTCCAAATATCACACTCAAAATGTAATTGAGGTTACCAAGTTGTGAAAAAGCAAGGAAAATTCCTAAGTTATAAGTAATTAAAAAAAACATTTAAATAAACCATGCTAGAGGCAAGAATTATTTTCCTTTCCACCCCCCCAAAAGATGATACCACAATATTTTGCCAAAGAGTATGCAAAGAAAAATCTAGAAAAGTATGTACTTTTAGAGTTGTCAAGCAATTAAGTATTTTTTTCAGAAATGTGACTTCAATATTAATGTTTAAAATTTTGTAATTGATATATTCTCATTATAAATAAATGTTCACTATAAATAATTACTCATAACATTGTTCACTTTTTAAAGTAATTTCTACCTTTGCATTTATATGAACTGCAAATTCCAAAATTTGGATTTTCCTCTGCTTATGGTAAATGTTCAATATAAATGTGATATGTACTTAATTTATTGAAATAGCTCTTTTCCCACTTGGGTAAAATTATATTTTACCCCTAGGAGTAATCACTATCTTATCTTCTATCAAAGATTAATTTTGCTTGTTATCACAAACTAGCTTTTTGCTACCAGCTCTAAGAAAGACATATTCCATGTCTGCTTTACTACTGGCTTCTCAGAAGCTCAATAAGTATTAGTGGGATTAAACTATGAATGATACGTGTTTCATACAATAACATTTAATTAGTTCTTTCTTAAAAACAAAACTTATGTGATCAAATAGACTACTCTCAGACTTGTGTGTGTTTGTGTCCATGTATGTTATTTGTGTGTACATATGTGTATGTGTATTGTAAGTGTGTGAGAGTGTGTGTGATTGTGTGTGTGAAGGAACTGGTACTCAGATACGCAAATATTATTAAGTTGGAGGAACTATTGAAAGGAGAAAGAAGATGGAGTGCCTTTGTGGCTCAGTTGGTTAGTGTCCAACTCATGATTTTGGCTCAGGTCATGATCACAGGGTCATGGGATCAAACCCCTAATTGGGCTCTGTGCCGAGTGTGGAGCCTGCTTAAGATTCTTTCTCTTTCTCTCTCTGCCCCTGTCCCCTGCTCATGCTCTCTCTCTCTCTCTCTCTCTCTCAAATTAATAATAATATAAAAAAAGAAATGCACTTTATCTGTTGGTCTAATTTGTTTCTTCTAAGTACAATCCTTTAATAGAATAGTTATGAAAGTTAACTTAATTCCTTCAGATAAATCCAGAAAAGCTTTTTTGAAAAGGTCAGTTTATAGGTATATTGAGAAATGTGAGTTAAGGATGGGTGGAAAAGGAAAGAAGTGAACATTCAAACTGAATGAAAGGAAATATCTCCAATAGAAGCAGTAGAATAAATGAATTAGGTAGTCTCAGCATTCATTCAGTGAGCAGGTAGGAGCTGGGGAAAGAGAAAGAGGAGGGAAAGAGGAAAAAAAAAAGTAAATCAAGTCATCAGATAAAGAACCAATCTTTCATGATTTCAGTGAAAAACAACAACCAAATAATGGAGGTTTTTCATTCTTGGATAAGATACAATTTTTTATCCAGTTGGTAAAGAAAGAAAAATTATAGATTTTTGAGCTATATTTGCTTTGTCAGGGAATCCTAATTTGTGGTGATTTAGACAAATATTTGAATACTTCCCTCCATCATACTCACTTTCATTTTGGTGTTTGACATCAAATAAATACTCTCAACACAAACTCTTATTCCAAGGCACAGAACAGTGCTATGTTTTTATTTTATGTTTCCTTAAAATATCAGAATTACTAAATTTTATTTTAGGATCTCAGTTTCTGGCTGCAATCAGTGGTCTAAGGTATCTCCTTCTAGGAAGTATTGTTTTTCTTGTTTTTTTTTTTTTTTTTCATTGACTCAATGGTTCTTGCTACTACTTTAAAGAATAACACAAATAAGAATAGCAGGAGGCTGATGAAATGTAGATGCTCCTCATTTAAGAAATTAGAGTATTTAACCTCACCTTTAAAAAAAAAGCTTATTTATTTTGAGAAAGGAGGGAGTGTGCATGTGTGCAAGTGGGGAGGGGCAGAGAGAGGGAGAGAATCCCAAGCAGGCTTACTTCTGTCAGCACAAAGCCAGAAGCCAGGCTGCAGCTCATGAATTATGAGTTCATAACCTAAGCATAAATCACTAATCGGTCCCTTAACCGACTGAGCGACCCAGTGTCCCTAACCTTATCTGTTTAAACCAAAAAGGAAGTATAAAGTATTATTGCATTCTCAATATTCCAGAATAAGAATCTCCACTTTGCAGCAACATTTCTGAAGTTAACTTTCCAATTAACCCTGTGGTGGAAGGATGGTTTAGTTCAATGATTCCTCATTTAGAGAGACCACTGTCTCTGATTCAGATTCTATAAATTGCTAATTTTATCATTTGGGCAAATCACTTTACTTCTTGCATACCTTCCTCTACAAAACAGAAAAGTAGTAATACTGACTTCAAGGATTGCAGCGATTATTAACTGATGTAGTCAATGTAGCCCTGTTGAAAACATAGCTCTTCTCAGATCACTTCTGTCGGTTATCCTAATTCCAATTGGTATTATAGTACTTTTCCTTTGTCTCCCAAACGTTTTCTCATTATTTCATTTCCTTTTATGAGCTATAGATTCTCAGATTACTTAAAATCCATTACAATAAACCACTCTTCTGAAATTGTAGATACACTCATCCCAAACCATGCAAGAACAGCTTCTAAATTCCAGCTGTGCTGTTGATTTTTGCATTCATGCTGGCTTGCTAGACAAACCTTTATCTTCTTTAACTTTCTTGGCACATAGAAAAATACTATAGTGTGTTTCAAATGAGAGATCTATGACTTCCTTAGTGTCAATTTGAATAAATTTGCACTCAATGCTGCTGAGACTACTGTTCAGATCATTCACTAAAATGGCTAGTTTATCACAGTTAACTTCAAGCAGCCCTAGAACTATATGAATAATAGCAAAATTTAAACTTAACTCTTCAGATATTTAGACCTTGGGCAGACATATTATCCACGAAGTTTATGGAGTGTGCCTTGATGAAGAGAGGAAGCAATTGGTATCATTATCTAGACTCCTGGGAAGGCTCCAGGAGTGATCCAGAAATGTAATAAATCAACACACTTCTTTAAATTATGCAAATACCATTTTTTTTCTTAGCTGAGGGGCCTTCATACATTTGAAGAAGAAGTTTTTTTTGAGAACCAGAATGACTTTATTTGAATATAATTAAATTTTCTTGCCCAAATAGTACTCACACATATTTAAAGAATAATATTTGTAATGGGTCAGTTCTTCCCACACCCACAGCCTCCTATTATAAGCTACCAACAACTCTTTCCTAAATTGTGGGGAAAAAAGCAAGTAAATTAACTGTCCTGAAATGGGTTACTATCAACTTCAACATCAAAACCTTCAATAATTTCCTGTTGTTCTTAAGATGAAGACCAATAACTTTAAAATTATCCAACAGACCCTGCAGGATTGGACCCTTTTCTCAGTGTTCTTTTCTTATCTTCAGCCAGAGAAGTTTCTTTTTGTTTCCTTATTTCCCTCTCACCATATAGCCTTTGCTTATGTTTGCCTGCTAGGACAGAACTAATCCCACTCCCCTATCCAGCATGCCTTCATCTAAATTAATTTCTAAGAATACATTAACATAAAGATATCACATCATTTGAACCCTCTCTGAGCCCCAGTCTGGTAAGGTCTTTAAAAAATGATTGCTTTTCTTTGGATCACATAGCTCAATCTGTGATTATTTATTTATTCATTTATTTTTTAACTTATTTGTTTACTCTTTTCCACCACTGACCATGCCATAAACTCCATGAGAAAGGCATCATGCTTTTGTTCCTTTTTTTTTTTAATTTGAATATAGTTGACACACAATGTTATGTTAGTTTGAGGTGTACAGCATAGTGATTCAACTCCTCTGTACATTATGCTACACTCATCACAAGTATAAGTACCATCTGTCACCATATAACACTATTATAATATTGGGTGTATTCTCTACATTGTGCCACTTATTCCTGTGGCTTATTCATTCTAAAACTAGAAGCCTGTGTCTCCCACTCCCTTTCACTCATTTTGCAAATCCTCTCAGCCTCCTTCCCTCTGGCAACCATCAGTTTGTTCTCTGTATTTATAGGTTTGATTCTGCCTTTTTTTTTTCTTATTTATTTGCTTTGTGTTTTTAGATTCCACAAGTGAGTATTTCATCTTCTGTGCCTGGTGTGGTAACCATCATGTTATGGTTACAGAATGGTACAGTAGCCAGGTACCAATGACAACTTACTTAAATTATAAGTAACAGGCAGTTGGATGACAACTAATTCTAGATTTATATCTCATTATTTTTTTTTTAAATAAGCTGTATGGTGGGGTGCCTGGGTGGCTCAATTGGTTATGTGCCCAACTTCAGCTCAGGTCGTGATCTCATGGATCATGAGTTTAAGCCCCACATTGGCTCTGTGCTGTCACTGTGGGTCCCACTTCAGATCCTTTGTCTCCTTCTCTCTCTACTCCTCCCCTGCTCATGCTTTCACTCTCCCTCTCAAAAAACAAATAAAAGCATTTAATAATATATATATATATATATGTATATATATATATATATATATATATATATATATATATATATATAATAAGCTGTATGGAGAGTAGAATACAATGATCTTACTCTTGAGTCTTGATTGGCAAAGTGAAAAATCTAGGATAAGTTTTCTAAAACTATAATTAAGAGCTGATTTTAAGTTGATGCTTTTTTGATATAGTTTCCATAGACAATAGGTTCTCTAGAAGTTTTAAAATATTGGAAGAGATAAGAATTTAAGATCCCAAAATAATTGATCATGGTTACAAAATCAGAGGCAAACAATCTAATTAAGTAGTTTACTGCTATTTGCAGGGTCTTTTCATGTAATCCTTCTCTTTCATTCTTGAGATCCATTATGATAACAAATGAAGAACCATAGGTATAACCATGTGGTACAATTTAGTATTGGCTGGTTTATAAGTAGTAGTCAGTTGTTTGTCCTGATAAGCTCAAGATATCATGAGATCCCTGATCTGGGGTGAAGATGGAATGTAAGTTTGTCTTTTAAATTGATCTCTTTTAGTTAGGTCTATATTAGGTAATAAAAGTGCTTACTTTGTTTGACCTATTAGCTCTTTGATTTATTACTTTTTATAAATTTCTGATTTATATAACCTATTTGAGTTCCAGTTGTCAAAATATTATTTAATAAGTTGGATAACCGTACATTTCTATTGCCTATGTATATTACAAAATTTTAAATATAATATAGAATTCTTGATCATCTATGCACGGCCATTTTATCATGGTTATTATTATAATTACTTATCACTTTTTAAAAATAAATAACAACAAGGGATATAGACAATTCAATATATCAAAAACTTTTATTTTTGCTCTAGGTTATACTAGATAACTTATACTGGGTACTTCATTTAATCCTTTAAGAGCATCTCTGTAGTATTTAACATAGATAAGCAAATAAATCTTTTAGGAGTATTTGTTGAATTAATAAGTAAATCTGAAGACTAACTTTTTTATTCTAGATCGACTGCAACTCGAGTGATCACCTTCTTTCACAAAGATCATTAATTTAAAAATTGCAAAACATTACAAAATTTTTCTCACCTTAAAAAGGAATGACCTAAATTGCATTTAATCTAAATTCTAATAGGTGCTCCAGTGACTTTAAAAGTTAGAGAAATCTATTTTTGTGTAATCTTAACTTTTATAAATATAAACCTAGATATTTCTCACAAAGCTTTTTCAGAAAAAAAGCTTTTTCTGTGTCCTCCTGCACCTTAGGAATAGGCTGCTACCATATGTATTATTTCACTACTGGTGTCTCCCACAATGTCTAGCTCCCTGAACTTACTTTGTAATCATTCGCTGAATGAAGCAGTAGTAAACTAACTAAGTCCTTTTTCGTGTTCAGTCTCTGTAAATATCAGACAAAAACTTTTATGCCTCTCCTCTCCATGAACCATACTTCCCCACTCTGGCTTAAACATACTTGTTTCTTTTAATCATCATTATATAAAAGCAAGATTTAACAGAAAGTACATTGGAAACGGACTTTGGTTAAACTCAGTGACTTACAGAGTAACCTAGGACAAATAACTAAACATTTCTCAGTGTTAGGAGTGTTTTTAAACTGTGAAGTTCCATTAACACAAATTATTAATCCTTTGCTATGTATGCTATGGGCACTGCATTACATATTTGACATCTCATAATACATTTACTTCTTACAATAATCCTATGAATTGGTTATTACTATTGGTTTTTAACATTATGTTGCTAACTTTAGAAATACATTACTCTAAATTTGTTCTATTGAAAATGTGGTGTTGAGATATGAATCTAATATTCTAGGAATTCCTGTATGTAATAGAATATTGTGGATTTCTCCAAGGGTCATTTCTAGTAATGAAGGCTAAGTAGGCAAACTTTGTCTATGACATTTCTCAGATCTATTAGCCCAGAAATCTTGTCAAAAATAAATTGAGGATATTCTGGTATGATATATATTTTTAAACTAGATAGAAATGCAACTGATAATAATTTTCTTTTAAAATTCACAATTTTTGCTCCTCTGTTTTTCTCCTCAAATTACACTGACATAAGTATAAAGCTTAATAATCTGTAATTATCACCACCATATGTATCCAATGTTTTAAAAAAAGACCTTTTTTATTTAATGCTGATCTTTTTTTGAACAATCCACATTAATATAAATTTTGCTAGTGCCTAGGTATGTAACACTTTGTCAAGGAAAATCTCATTAAGTTTAAAAAAGTAAGTCAACTTATAATATTTGGGACTTTAGTCCCCTGATTCATGTTTTCCCTGTGTTTTTATTATACTTAAAACTATTTCAAATTATACAGTAAAATTGTTATTGTTTGGCAATTCAGCTCAATTAATTTTAACATCCATATAGATTCATGTACCACCATCACGATCAAGATAGAGAAGAACTCCATCATTTCTCCAAATTCTCTCCTACTGTTCCATACTAATAACATATTTTCCTAAGCCCTAAGCCTAGAAACCACTGATCTGTGCTCCATTATAGTTTTATCTTTAAAAAAATACCATGTTAACAAAATGCTATGGTATGTGACCTTGTAAGAATAGTTTCTTTCACTCAGCATACAGCCTGTATGAGTCATTCAAGTTGTTTTATGTATCAACAGTATGTTTCTTTTTATTACTAAATAGTATTCTATTGCATTGATACACCCAGCTTGTTTAGCTATTCATTTGCTGAAGACATTGGATATGCTGTATCCAGTGCATATTATGAACAAAGCTACCACAAACATCTATGCATAGGTTTGTGTGTGAATTAAAGATTATGTTTCTTCAGATTATGATTCTTCTGAGTAGGTACCCAGAAATAGGATTATTGGTATACATGGAAATAATGAGTAACTTTATTACAAAATATAAAACTGTTTTCTAGAGTGGATGTAATACTTTCCATTTGCACAAGGAAAGTGTAAGAGTTCCAACTTCTCCATAAACTTTTCAGCAGTTTGTATTGCCAGTATCATATATTTTAGCCATTCTAATAAGTGTGTAGTGATAGCTTGTCATGATTTCAATTTCTATTTCTTTAATGACTATATTCAACATCTTTGCATATACTTATTTGCCATATTTGTATCTGTATTGGTGAAACATACAAATCTTGTGTCCATTATTTTTAACATTTTTTCTTTAATGTTTATTTCTTTTTGAGAGAGAGAGAGAGAGAGAGAGAGAGTGAGAGAGAGAGAGAGGGAGGGAGAGAGAGAAAGGGTCAGAGAGTGAGGGAAACAGAGGATCCAAAACAGACTCTACACTGAGAGCAGAGATCCTAATGTGGGGCCCAAACTCAAGAACTGCAAGATCATGACTAGAGCCAAAGTCAGATATTTGACTGACTGAGCCACCCAGGTGCCCCTTGTGCCCATTTTTAAATTAGATTTTCTTCTTATAGTTGGGATTTAAGAGTTCTTTATATGTTCAGGATGGAATTAAATCTTTTATGGAATCCTTTTCTTAAAAATTTAATTAAGTTTATTTATTTATTTTGAGAGAGACAGAGACTGTATTTGTGGGAAGAGGAAGAGAAAGGGAGAGAGAGAATCCCAAGCAGTCTCCCCAATGTTAGTGCATAGACAGACATGTGGCTTGAATTCGCAAAACTGCAAGATCATGATCTGAGCCAAAATCAAGAGTCAGATGCTTAACTGACTGAGCCACCCAGAAGCCACAGAAATTAATTTTTTAAATTAATTTATTTGTTTTGAGAGAAAGAGGGAGAGAGAGAGAGAGGAGAATCAGAGAGAGACCGAGAGAGAGAATCCTAAACAGGCTCCATGCTGTCAGCAAAGGCCTGATGCAGGGCTATCATGACCTGAGCCAAAACCAAGAGTCAGATCTCAACCAACTGACCCACACAGGAATGCCCAGGATTGAAAAATTTTGTTGCATATGTCACTTGCCTATATGATCCCAGGCTGTATCATATCTTTTCATTCTTGTGTTTTTAAATAAAGTAAAGGTTTTAAATTTCAATAAAGTCCAAGTTTTCCAATTACAATTATATAAATTGTACTTTTGGCATTGACTTTAAGAACCTGTTGGTGGGTAGGGAAGATGGCGGCTTAGCAGGACGCTGGGCTCACCTTGCATTCTGCTGATCACTTAGATTCCACCTACACCTGCCTAACTAACCCAGAAAACCACCAGAAGACTAGCAGAATGGAGTTTCTGGAGCCAAGTGCAGACGAGAGGCCCACGGAAGAGGGTAGGAAGGGCAGAGAGGCGGTGCGCGCTCCACGGACTGGCAGGAGGGAGCCGGGGCAGAGGGGCAGCCTGCCGGCCACGCAGAGCCCCCGAGTCTGGCTGGCAAAAGCAGCGGGGCCGGACAAAGTGTGTTCCGGCAGCAAGTGTGGCTTACATCTGGAAGGTTGTAAGTTAGCAGCTCTGCTCGGAAAGTGGGAAGGCTGGAGGACAAAGGGAGGGAGAGTTGCTGAGCCCCGGGACGACAGAGCTCAGTTTGGCGGGGAACAAAGGCACTCGCCAGCACCATCTCCCTCGCCCATCTCCCAGCCAAAATCCCAAAGGGAACCAGTTCCTGCCAGAGGAACTTGTTTGCTCCCTGCAAACACCCAACGCTGTGCTTCTGCGGAGCCACCCCTCCGGCAGTGGGTCTGACTCCCTCCCGATGCCACAGGGCCCCTCCTGAAATGGATCACCTAAGGAGAAATGAGCTAAACCTGCCCCTCCTGCCCCCGTGCACCTTGCCTACCCACCCCAGCTGATACGCCAGATCCTCAGCACCACAAGCCTGGCAGTGTGCAAGTAGCCCAGAGGGGCCACGCCACCCCACAGAGAATCCTGCCCCTAGGAGAGGGGAAAAGAAGGCACACACCAGTCTAACTGTGGCCCCATCGGTGGGCTGGGGGCAGATGTCAGGTCTGACTGCGACTCCGCCCACCAACTCCAGTTATACACCACAGCACAGGGGAAGTGCCCTGCAGGTCTGCACCACTCTAGGAACTATCCAAAATGACCAAACGGAAGAATTCCCCTCAAAAGAATCTCCAGGAAATAACAACAGCCAATGAACTGATCAAAAAGGATTTAAATAATATAACAGAAAGTGAATTTAGAATAATAGTCATCAAATTAATCGCTGGGCTTGAAAACAGTATAGAGGACAGCAGAGAATCTCTTGCTACAGAGATCAAGGCACTAAGGATCAGTCAGGAGGAGCTGAAAAACGCTTTAAACGACATGCAAAATAAAATGGAAACTACCACGGCTCGCATTGAAGAGGCAGAGGAGAGAATAGGTGAACTAGAAGATAAAGTTATGGAAAAAGAGGGAGCTGAGAAAAAGATAAAAAAATCCAGGAGTATGAGGGGAAAATTAGAGAACTAAGTGACACACTAAAAAGAAATAATATACACATAATTGGTATCCCAGAGGAGGAAGAGAGAGGGAAAGGTGCTGAAGGTGTACTTGAAGAAATAATAGCTGAGAACTTCCCTGAACTGGGGAAGGAAAAAGGCATTGAAATCCAAGAGGCACAGAGAACTCCCTTCAGACGTAACTTGAATCGATCTTCTGCATGACATATCATAGTGAAACTGGCAAAATACAAGGATAAAGAGAAAATTCTGAAAGCAGCAAGGGATAAACATGCCCTCACATATAAAGGGAGACCTACAAGACTCGGGACTGATCTCTCTTTTGAAACTTGGCAGGCCAGAAAGGATTGGCACGATATCTTTAGTGTGCTAAACAGAAAAATTATGCAGCCGAGAATCCTTTATCCAGCAAGTCTGTCATTTAGAATAGAAGGAGAGATAAAGGTCTTCCCAAACAAACAAAAACTGAAGGAATTTGTCACCACGAAACCAGCCCTACAAGAGATCCTAAGGGGGATCCTGTGAGACAAAGTACCAGAGACATCACCACAAGCATAAAACATACAGACATCACAATGGTTCTAAACCCATATCTTTCTATAATAACACTGAATGTAAATGGATTAAATGTGCCAACCAAAAGACATAGGGTATCAGAATGGATAAAAAAACAAGACCCATCTATTTGCTGTCTACAAGAGACTCATTTTAGATCTGAAGACACCTTTAGATTGAGAGTGAGGGGATGGAAACTATCATGCTACTGGAAGCCAAAAGAAAGCTGGAGTAGCCATACTTCTAACAGACAAATTAGACTTTAAATTAAAGGCTGTAACAAGAGATGAAGAAGGGCATTATATAATAATTACAGGATCTATCCATCAGGAAGAGCTAACAGTTATAAATGTCTATGCACCGAATACCGGAGCCCCCAAATATATAAAACAATTACTCATAAACATAAGCAACCTTACTGATAAGAATGTGGTAATTGTAGGGGACTTTAACACCCCACTTACAGAAAAGGATAGATCATCTAGACACACGGTGAATAAAGAAAAAGGGCCCTGAATGATACATTGGATCAGATGGACTTGACAGATATATTTAGAACTCTGCATCCCAAAGCAACAGAATATACTTTCTTCTCGAGTGCACATGGAACATTCTCCAAGATAGATCATATACTGGGTCACAAAACAGCCCTTCATAAGTTTACAAGAATTGAAATTATACCATGCATACTTTCAGACCACAATGCTATGAAGCTTGAAATCAACCACAGGAAAAAGTCTGGAAAACCTCCAAAAGCATGGAGGTTAAAGAACACCCTACTAACGAATGAGTGGGTCAACCAGGCAATTAGAGAAGAAATTAAAAAATATATGGAAACAAATGAAAATGAAAATACAACAATCCAAATGCTTTGGGACGCAGCGAAGGCATTCCTGAGAGGAAAATACATTGCAATCCAGGCCTACCTCAAGAAACAAGAAAAATCCCAAATACAAAATCTAACAGCACACCTAAAGGAAATAGAAGCAGAACAGCAAAGGCAGCCTAAACCCAGCAGAAGAAGAGAAATAATAAAAATCAGAGCAGAAATAAACAATATAGAATCTAAAAAAACTGTAGAGCAGATCAACGAAACCAAGAGTTGGTTTT
Organism: Panthera pardus; assembly: GCF_024362965.1. Classification (NCBI taxonomy): domain Eukaryota; kingdom Metazoa; phylum Chordata; class Mammalia; order Carnivora; family Felidae; genus Panthera; species Panthera pardus. The sequence goes on along the minus strand of NW_026526677.1, from coordinate 80,125,638 downwards.
TTGAAAAAATAAACAAAATTGACAAACCTCTAGCCAGGCTTCTCAAAAAGAAAAGGGAGATGACCCAAATAGATAAGATCATGAATGAAAATGGAATTATTACAACAAATCCCTCAGAGATACAAACAATTATCAGGGAATACTATGAAAAATTATATGCCAACAAATTGGACAACCTGGAAGAAATGGACAAATTCCTAAACACCCACACTCTTCCAAAACTCAATCAGGAGGAAATAGAAAGCTTGAACAGACCCATAGCCAGCAAAGAAATTGAATCGGTTATCAAAAATCTCCCAACAAATAAGAGGCCAGGACAAGATGGCTTCTGAGGGGACTTCTACCAGACATTTAAAGCAGAGATAATACCTATCCTTCTCAAGCTATTCCAAGAAATAGAAAGGGAAGGAAAACTTCCAGCCTCATTCTATGAAGCCAGTATTACTTTGATTCCTAAACCAGACAGAGACCCAGTAAAAAAAGAAAACTACAGGCCAATATCCCTGATGAATATGGATGCAAACATTCTCAAGAAGATACTAGCAAATGGAATTCAACAGCATATAAAAAGAATTATTCACCATGATCAAGTGGGATTCATTCCTGGGATGCAGGGCTGGTTCAACATTCGCAAATCAATCAACGTGATACATCACATTAATAAAAGAAAAGACAAGAACCACATGATCCTGTCAATCGATGCAGAAAAGGCCTTTGACAAAATTCAGCACCGTTTCTTATTAAAAACCCTTGAGAAAGTCGGGATAGAAGGAACATACTTAAACATCATCAAAGTCATTTATTAAAAGCCAACAGCTAACATCATCCTCAACGGGAAAAAACTGAGAGCTTTTTCCCTGAGATCAGGAACACGACAGGATTGCCCACTCTCACCGCTGTTGCTTAACATAGTGTTGGAAGTTCTGGCATCAGCAATCAGACAACAAAAGGAAATCAAAGGCATCAAAATTACCAAAGATGAAGTCAAGCTGTCGCTTTTTGCAGATGATATGATATTATACATGGAAAATCCGATAGACTCCACCAAAAGTCTGCTAGAACTGATACATGAATTCAGCAAAGTTGCAGGATACAAAATCAATGTACAGAAATCAGTTGCATTCTTATACACTAACAATGAAGCAACAGAAAGACAAATGAAGAAACTGATCCCATTCACAATTGCACCAAGAAGCATAAAATACCTAGGAATAAATCTAACCAAAGATGTAAAAGATATGTATGCTGAAAACTATAGAAAGCTTATGAAGGTAATTGAAGAAGATATAAAGAAATGGAAAGACATTCCCTGCTCATGGATTGGAAGAATAAATATTGTCAAAATGTTAATACTACCCAAAGCTTCCTACACATTCAATGCAATCCCAATCAAAATTGCATCGGCATTCTTCTCGAAACTAGAACAAGCAATCCTAAAATTCATATGGAACCACAAAGGGCCCTGAATATCCAAAGTAATTTTGAAGAAGACCAAAGCAGGAGGCATCACAATCCCAGACTTCAGCCTCTACTACAAAGCTGTAGTCATCAAGACAGCATGGTATTGGCACAAAAACGGACACATAGACCAATGGAATAGAATAGAAACCCCAGAACTACACCCACAAACATATGGCTAACTAATCTTTGACAGAGCAGGAGAAAACATCCAATGGAAAAAAGACAGTCTCTTTAACAAATGGTACTGTGAGAACTAGACAGCAACATGCAGAAGGTTGAAACTAGACCACTTTCTCACACCATTCACAAAAATAAACACAAAATGGATAAAGGACCTGAATGTGAGACAGGAAACCATCAAAACCTTAGAGGAGAAAGCAGGAAAAGACCTCTCTGACCTCAGCCGTAGCAATCTCTTACTCGACACATCCCTAAAGGCAAGGGAATTAAAAGCAAAAATGAACTACTGGGACCTTATGAAGATTAAAAGCTTCTGCACAACAAAGGAAACATCCAACAAAACTAAAAGGCAACCAATGGAATGGGAAAAGATATTTGCAAATGACATAACGGACAAAGGGCTAATATCCAAAATCTATAAAGACCTCACCAAACTCCACACCCGAAAAACAAATAACCCAGTGAAGAAATGGGCAGAAAACATGAATAGACACTTCTCTAAAGAAGACATCCGGATGGCCAACAGGCACATGAAAAGATGCTCAACGTCGCTCCTCATCAGGGAAATACAAATCAAAACCACACTCAGATATCACCTCACGCCAGTCAGAGTGGCCAAAATGAACAAATCAGGAGACTATAGATGCTGGAGAGGATGTGGAGAAACAGGAACCCTCTTGCACTGTTGGTGGGAATGCAAATTGGTGCAGCCGCTCTGGAAAGCAGTGTGGAGGTTCCTCAGAAAATTAAAAATAGACCTACCCTATGACCCAGCAATAGCACTGCTAGGAATTTATCCAAGGGATACAGGAGTGCTGATGCATAGGGGCACTTGCACCCCAATGTTTATAGCAGCACTCTCAACAATAGCCAAATTATGGAAAGAGCCTAAATGTCCATCAACTGATGAATGCAGAAAGAAATTGTGGTTTATATACACAATGGAATACTACGTGGCAATGAGAAAGAACGAAATATGGCCTTTTGTAGCAACGTGGATGGAACTGGAGAGTGTGATGCTAAGTGAAATAAGCCATACAGAGAAAGACAGATACCATATGGTTTCACTCTTATGTGGATCCTGAGAAACTTAACAGAAACCCATGGGGGAGGGGAATGAAAAAAAAAAAAAAAAAAGAGGTTAGAGTGGGAGAGAGCCAAAGCATAAGAGACTGTTAAAAACTGAGAACAAACTGAGGGTTGATGGGGGGTGGGAGGGAGGGGAGGTTGGGTGATGGGTATTGAGGAGGGCACCTTTTGGGATGAGCACTGGGTGTTGTATGGAAACCAATTTGACAATAAATTTCATATATTGAAAAATAAATAAATTAAAATAAAATAGATTTTTTACAGGCAAAAAAAAAAAAAAATAAGAACCTGTTGCCTTAACCCCAGATAATAAAAGTTTTCTTCAAAAAGTATTATTGTTCTATGGTTTCTATTTGGAGATATGATTCATTTTATTTATTCCTTTTTTAATTTTTTTCAAAGTGTTATTTTTTAATTATTTTTTTAATTTTTTATTTATTTATTTTTGAGACAGAGAGAGACAGAGCATGAACGGGGGAAGGTCAGAGAGTGAGGGAGACACAGAATCTGAAGTAGGTTACTGGCTCTGTGCTGTCAGCACAGAGCCCCACGCAGGGCTCGACTCACGGACCATGAGATCATGACCTGAGCCGAAGTCAGACGCTTAACAGACTAAGCCACCCAGGCGCCCCGATATGATTCATTTTAATTAATATTTGTATAATATTAGTAGTGGTTAACATTTATTTAAGTCATGATTCTTTTATTTGCACAAGAATGTCCAATCTTTCCAAAGTAATTTGTTGAGAGATTATTATCCTTTCTACATTCAATTGCCTTTTAAACTTTGTCAAAAATAAAATGGTCATGTTTGTATCAGTCTGTTTCTGGACTCTATGTTCCATTGTTCTATGTTTATAGTCTTTTGCTGATACAACACTGCCTTGATTATTTGCAGCTTAATATTAATTCTTAAAGCCAGATAGTGTGATCTCTTCTATTTTTTTTTTTTCAAAATGGTTTGAAAGACCATTCTTTGCCTTCCATATAAATTTTAGGGTCAATTGTCTATATCTAAAATTCTCTTGCTGGAATTTTGATTGGAATTGGATTAAATCTATCTATCACATTAGGAGATAATTGGCATGTTAAATATTTTGAGGCTTTATCCAAGACAGAAATATGTCTTTCCAATAATTTAGGTCTCATTTTATTCCTTTCATTGGAGTTTGGTCATTTTCAACCTATAGACCTTCAACCTATAAATTTGATATATACTAACATATTTTATTTTTGGAAACTATTGTTAATAATATTTTCCCCTAAATTTGGTTTTAAATAATTCATTGTTACTATATATAAATATGATTTTGTGTGTGTGGGGGGGGGGCTGACTTTATATCCTGCAACATTGCTCAAATTATTTATTAGTTCTAGGAAAATTTCAAAAAGATTCTCTGGGTTTTCTAAGTAGGCAATCTTATTGTTTGAAAATAAGCCTATGTTTATATCTTCACTTACAATCTGTATGGAGTTTACTCCTTTTTTTAAATTTATTTCATTGCTAGGATTTACATTATTATGTAGCATAACAGTAGAGAGTGCAGACAACCTTGCCTTGTCTCAAGTGTTAGAGACAAAGCATCCATTCTCTCTCATCAGGAAATATGATAAATGTTAGCTAAGTCTTTGTTTTTTAGATGCTTATTATCATCTCTGTGAATTTGTCAAAGACTCTGGTTCTAAAATTCTCTTTTGTCTAGCAAGACAGCCAGACTCAAGATGAAAAGCGAGAGATGGCTAATGTCTGGGAAAAGACCAGAGCCCTGAATAAGGGTCCTTGCTCCATTTTTATCAGGATCAGAAGGCTTACAAACATAGTGATGGATGTGCACAGATACAATGAATCTGTGAACATTAACTCGTGGACATGAGGGAAAGGGGGTCTTGAAGATATTCCAGGTTAGGGGTTTGGGTTAGTACAAAACAAAATCCTGGCACCGAGCAGTCTGGTGGAAGGTTCTTTACAGCAGACATGAGGCACCACCTCTGTTTATCTTTGTTAGCCTAGGGGATGAGACAGGTAGGACAAAAAACCTCAGAGTTAACAAGGCACCTTTATTTTGTTAACCATTTCTGCTCTGGGCAACTTCACCTTTAGTGCAGACAAGTGGTCTATAGCCCAATTTACCTGTTTACCTAACTTGGTCCTTTCTTCCTGTGAAAGCAGCTTTCTGCTATAGTACTAAATCGGGGGGTGCTTTCTCCTTGAATATCTAATCTTGTTTATTTCATACACCTATGTTCTATATTGGTGCCTTTGTACCTCCCTATTCTGGGGACTTTGTCCCTCCCTTTATATTCTGGGGGCTCTGCATCTACTCTCTATTCTGGGGTGCCTTTGCACCTCCCTACTATGGGATGCTCAAATTTATTTACTCAAACTCAGATGTGAGCATTCTATGACTTTGTACTTCTTTATGCCTTGTTAACCCATTGCTGTAAGCCTAGGGGATTCCTAAGCTTATTCCCCACAGGAATTTTCTTAGTTTGTTAATTTGTTGAGGTGTTAATAAAGAAGGGATTTTTAATTTTGTCAAATGTCTTCTTTTCTCTGATCAATTGATATGTTCTTGTGTACCCTGCAACTTTACTGAATTCATTTATTAGTTCTAACAGTTTAGTGGTTGAGTCTTTAAGGTGTTCTATATATAAGTGATGTGATCTGCATATTGAGGTGTTTTATTCCTCCCTTCTGATTTGGATGACTTTTATTTCCTTTGGTTGCCTAATGCCTGTGGCTAGGATTTCCCATACTATGTTGAATAAATGTAGTGAAAGTGGACATCCTTGTCTTATTCTTGATGTTAGAAGAAAAGATTTCAACTTTTCACCATTGAGTATGATGCTAGCCTTGGACTAGTCATATATGCCCTTAAAAATGTTGAGGAACATTCCCTCTATATCCACTTTGTTGAAGTTTTTATCATAAATGAATTTTGAATTTTTGGTGCTCTGTCTGCATTTATTGAGATAATCATATAATTTTTACTTTTCATTTTATTAATATGGTGTATCACATTGATTAATTTGCAGATATTGAACGATTTTTGCATCCCTGAAATAAATTTTACTTAGTCATGTTTTATAATTCTTTTAATGTCCTGTTGAATTCAGCTTACTAATATTTTACAGAAAATTTTTGCATCTATGTTCATCAGCGATATTGACTTGTAATTTTATTTTTTTCAGTGTCCTTGTCTGGTTTTGGTCAGGGTAATGCTGTCCTCATAAAATGATTTTGGAAGTATTCCATTACCTTTCATTTTTGGAAGAAGTTGACAAGGATTGGTATAAATTCTTCTTTAAATGTGTGGTAGAATTCACCAGTGATACCATCTACTCACAGATTTTGTTGTTGTTGTTCAGAGATTTTTGATTACTGACTTGATCTCTTTATAATAATTGATCTACTGAGATTTTTATTTCTTTATAGTTCTGTCTCGATAAGCTGTAAGCTTGTAGGAATTCATTCATTTCTTCCAAGGAATGAAATTTGTTTGTGTATAATTGTTTATAGTAGTCTTTTTAAGATCCCATGTAGTGCTGTGGTATAAGTTCTAATGTCTCCTCTTTCATTTTGAGTTTTATTTGAATCCTCTCTTTATTATTATTTATTATTATTATTATTTTTTTAACTTTTCCAGCCTTGATGGAGGGGTCCCCTGTTGGAGATGATCCTGGCCCAAGCTCTTGACTGCCAATCAAACTTTTCTGATTGCACACAGTGCTTTTTTTTTTTTTTTTTTTTTTTTTTTGTTACTGGCTCCCAATAGTTGAAGATGTGCCAATACATACCCATGCCCCAAAGGGGAAGATCTCAGTCAGCATCTTGATGGAGGTTGATTGGAAGGTGAACCTTCAGGCAGCAGATTTTTAAGTAATTAAATAAGCTTCTTTCAGGGAAAAACTGTGGAATTGGCATTTCTATCTGCTCTTCTACGCTGATTCTGGAGGTGGGGAGGTGGGGTGATGGCCACAGTGAGTCCTTATAAGCCTACTGAGAACTGTCTCTTTATTTGCTATAGTCCTGTCAACCTCATAGATGCAAGCAAGTCCCATTGGTTTTCAGTAATAAATGTTTGTAGTCCATCCCTCAGGTGGAAAGTTGGGGTGCTAAATGTTGAGTCCAAAACTTTTGGTTTTGAATTATCCTCAGGAAGAAACGGAGAATTGTTACTTTCATTCTGATTATAAGTCACTCTTCTAGGGCTGGGATTTATATAGCAAGTATGTGTCTCAGGCTTTCTTATCCACTTTGATGTGGGAATTTTTTTCCTTTGCCTAATTTGTTGGAGTCACTCAGCTATTTGCTGGATTTCATTCAGGGGGAATTACTCCATGTGTAATAGTAGATTTGTTGTGTCCAGGCAAAGGGGTAAGATTAGGAACCTCCTATGTCACCATCTTTGATGAATATAATTTTCCTCTATCATGTTTGTTTGCTTTCATTTGTCTCTTTTTCATTCACTCTCTGTCTCACTCTCCCTTCCTCTCCCACCTTTCCTGTTATTTTTTAGATTGTTTGAACACTTTTCAGTGTTTATCTTTATTTTTTATTATATAAATATGTATAAACATTTTCAGTAGTTGTTTCAGGTATTACAATATATATACTTAAAATTCCTCAGTCTACGTGGAAACTTTACCATTATTTAGGTTGCTTATCCTCCTCCTCTATTTGACAGTTGTCTATGTATTACATCTATGCAAATTAAAAATCTCATTATACAATATTTAAATTTTTTAATCAACTTTCAAATGTATTTTTAAAACTTCAAGAGGATGGGGTGCCTGGGTGACTCAGTGGATTGAGCACCTGACTCTTGATTTTAGATCAGGTCATGATGCAGGGTTTGAGCTCCGCACTGAGTGTAGAGTCTGCTTAGGATATTCTCTCTCTCTCTCTCTCTCTCTCTACTCCTCCTCCTCCTCCTCCTCCTCCTCTCTCCCCTTCATTCTGCCCCTCTCACCTGTTCATGCTTTCTCTCTCTAAAATAAAAATAAATAAAAAAATAAAATAAAAATTCAAGAGTAAAATAAGAGTTTTTAAACATTTATCCATATATTTACTGCCACTGTTCTTCCCTCTTCATTCCTTATGTTCTAGTTTCCTTTGGAATCATTTCCTTTTTGTCTCTTGAAGCTTTCTTTTGTAATTCTTTTTTTTTTTTTGTAACTTGGTTTATTTTTTATTTTTTTAAAATTTACATCCAAATTAGTTAGCATAGTGCAACAATGATTTCAGGAGTAGATTCCGTAGTGCCCCTTACCCATTTAGCCCATCCCCCCTCATGCAACCCCTCCCATAACCCTCAGTTTGTTCTCCATATTCATGAGTCTCTTCTGTTTTGTCCTCCTCCCTGTTTTTATATTACTTCTGTTTCCCTTCCCTTACGTTCATCTGTTTTGTCTCTTAAAGTCCTCACATGAATGAAGTCATGTTATTTTTATCTTTCTCTGACTGACTAATTTCACTTAGCATAATACCCTCCAGTTCCATCCACATAGTTGCACATGGCAATATTCCACTCTTTTTGATTGCCCAGTAATACTCCATTGTATATATATATACCACATCTTCTTTATCCATTCATTCATCGATGGATGTTTGGGATCTTTACATACTTTGGCTATTGTTGATAGTGCTGCTACAAACATGGGGCTACATGTGTCCTTTCAAAACAGCACACCTGTATCCCTTGGATAAATGCCAAATACTGCAATTGCTGGGTCGTAGGATAGTTCCATTTTTAGTTTTTTGAAGAACCTCCATACTGTCTTCCAGAGTGGCTGCACCAGCTTGCATTCCTACCAACAATGCAGAGATCCTCTTTCTCCACATCCTTGCCAACATCTGTTGTTCCCTGAGTTGTTAATGTTAGCCATTCTGACAGGTATAAGGTGGTATCTCATTGTGGTTTTGATTTGTTTTTCCGTGATGATGAGTGATGTTGAACATTTTTCATGTGTTGGTTGGCCATCTGGATGTCTTCTTTGGAGAAGTGTCTATTCCTGTCTATTCGTGTTTTTTGCCCATTTCTTCACTGGATTATTTGTTTTTTGGGTGTTGAGTTTGATAACTTCTTTATCGATTTTGGATACTAACCCTTTATCTGATATGACGTTTGCAAATATCTTCTCCCATTCTGTCGGTTGCCTTTTAGTTTTGCTGATTGTGTCCTTCACTATGCAGAAGCTTTTTATTTTGATGAGGTCCCAGTAGTTCATTTTTGCTTTTGTTTCCCTTGCCTCTGGAGATGTGTTAAGTAAGAAGTTGCTGAGGCCAAGATCACAGAGGTTTTTGCCTGCTTTCTCCTCGAGGATTTTGATGGCTTCCTGTCTTACATTGAAGTTTTCCATCCATTTTGAGTTTATTTTTGTGTATGGTGAAAGAAAGTGGTCCATGTTCATTATTCTGCATGTCGCTGTCCAGTTTTCCCAGCATCACTTGCTGAAGAGACTGTCTTTATTTCATTGGATATTCTTTCCTGCTTTGTCAAAGATTAGTTGGCCGTAAGTTTGTGGGTCCATTACTGGGTTCTCTCTTCTGTTCCATTGATCTGAGTGTCTGTTTTTATGCCAGTACCATACTGTCTTGATGATTACTGCTTTGTAGTATGGCTTGAAGTCTGAGATTGTGATGCCTCCTGCTTTGGTTTTCTTTTTCAAGATTACTTTGGATATTCAGGGCCTTTTCTGGTTCCATACACATTTTAGGATTATTTGCTCTAGCTCTGTGAAGACTGCTGGTGTTATTTTGATAGGGATTGTATTGACTATGTAAATTGCCTTGGGTAGTATTGACATTTTAACAATATTTGTTCTTCCTATCAAGGAGCATAGAATCATTTTTCATTTTTTTGTGTGTCTTTTTCACATTCTTGCATAAGCTTTCTATAATTTTCAGTGTATAGATTTTTCACCTCTTTGGTTAGATTTATTCCTAGGTATTTTATGGGTTTTGGTGCAACTGTAAATGGGATCGATTCTTTGATTCTCTTTCTGTCCCTTCATTGATGGTGTATAGGAATGCAACCGATTTTTGTCCATTGATTTTATATCCTGAAACTTTGCTGAATTCATGAATCAATTATAGCAGTTTTTTGGTGGAATCTTTTGGGTTTTTCATATAGAGCATCATGTCATCTGTGAAGAATGAAATGTTGACCTCCTCCTGGCCTATTTGGATGCCTTTTATTTCTTTGTGTTGTCTGATTGCAGAGGCTAAGACTTCCAATACTATGTTGAATAACAGTGGTGAATGTGGACATCCCTGTCTTGTTCCTGACGTTAGGGGGAACGCTCTCGGTTTTTCCCCATGAGAATGATATTAGTGTTGTGTTGTTCATATATGGCTTTTATGATCTCGAGGTGTGCTCCTTCTATCCCTACTTTCTTGAGGGTTTTTATCAAGAAAGGATGCTGCATTTTGTCAAATGCTTTCTCTGCATCTATTGAGAGGATCATACGTTTCTTGTCCTTTCTTTTATTGATGTGATGAATCATGTTGTTTTGCAGATATTGAACCAGCCCAGGTATAAAGCCCATTTGGTTCTGATGAATAATTTTTTTAATGTATTGTTGGATCCAGTTGGCTGATATCTTTTGAGGATTTTTGCATCCATGTTCATCAGGGAAATTGGTCTTTAGTTCTCCTTTTTAGTGGGGTCTCTGGTTTTGGAATCAAGGTAATGCTGGCTTCATAGAAAGAGTTTGGAAGTTTTCCTTCCATTTTTATTTTTTGGAACACCTTCAAGAGAATAGGTGTTACCTCTTCCTTAAATGTTTGGTAGAATTCCCCTGGAAATCCATCTGGCCCTGGACTCTTGTGTTTTGGCAGACTTTTGATTATTAATTCGATTTCCTTACTGGTTATGGGTCTGTTCAAATTTTCTATTTCTTCCTGTTTCAGTTTTGGTAGTGTATATGTTTCTAGGAATTTGTCCGTTTCTTCCAGATTGCCCATTTTATTGGCAGATAATTGCTCATAATATTCTTTTATTATTGTTTTCATTTCTGCTATGCTGGTTGTGATCTCTCCTCTTTCATTCTTGATTTTATTTATCTCAGTCCTTTCCTTTTCCTTTTTTGATCAAATTGGCTAGTGGTTTATCAATTTTGTTAATTCTTTCAAAGAACCAGCTTCTGGTTTCATTGATCTGTTTTACTGTTTTTTTAGTTTTAATAGCATTAATTTCTGCTCTAATCTTTATTATTTCCTGTCTTCTGCTGGTTTTGGGTTTTATTTGCTGTTCTTTTTCCAGCTCCTTAAGGTGTGAGGTTAGGTTGTGTGTCTCAGATCTTTCTTCCTTCTTTAGAAAGGCCTGGACTGCTATATACTTTCCTCTTATGACCATCTTTGCTGTGTCCCAGAGGTTTTGGGATGTGGTGTTATCATTTTCATTGACTTCCATATACTTTTTAATTTTCTCTTTAACTGCTTGGTTAGCCTATTCATTATTTAGTAGGATGTTCTTCAGCCTCCAAGTATCTGTTACTTTCCCAAATTGTTTCTTGTGGCCGATTTCGAGTTTCATAGTGTTGTGGCCTGAAAATATGCACAGTATGATCTCGATCTTTTCGTACTTACTTAGGGCTGATCTGTGTCCCAGGACATGGTGTCTTCTGGAGAACATTCCATGTGCTCTGGAGAAGAATGTGTATTCTGCTGCTTTAGGATTAAATGTTCTGAATATATCTGTTAAGTCCATCTGGTCCAGTGTGTCATTCAAAGCCATGGTTTCCTTATTGATTTTTTTATTAGAAGATGTGTTCATTGCTGTGAGTGGGGTGTTGAAGTCTCCTACTATTATGGTATTACTGTCAATGTGTTTCTTTATGTTTGTTAATAATTGATTTATATATTTGGGTGCTCTATATTTGGTGCATAAATGTTTAAAATTGTTAGGTCTTCTTGGAGGATAGACCCCTTAATTATGATATAATGCTCTTCTGCATCTCTTAATACAGTCTTTATTTTAACATCTAGCTTGTCTAATATAAGTATGGCTACTCCAGCTTTCTTTTGTTGACCATTAGCATGACAGATTGTTCTCTATCCCCTTATTTTCAATCTGAAGTTGTCTTTAGGTCTAAAGTGGGTCTCTTGTAAACAGCATATAGATGGATCTTGTTTTCTTATCCATTCTGTTACCCTATGTCTTTTGATTGAAGTATTGAGTCCATTGACGTTTAGAGTACTGAAAGATATGCATTAATTTCCATTATGTTGCTTGTAGAGTTGGAGTTTCTGGTGGTGTTCTCTGGTCCATTCTAATCTTTGTTGCCTTTGGTATTTATTTATTTATTCATTTATGTATATATACAGATAGATAAATGTATATATATGTATAATGTAAATATATATATAAAATATATATCTATATCTATATCTATATATATTTTCATTGTTTCTCCCCTCAAAGAGTCCCCCTTAATATTTCTTGCAGGACTGGTTTAGAGGTCACAAATTCCTTTAATTTGTGTTTGTCTGGAAAACTTTTAATCTCTCCTTCTATTTTGAATGACAGCCTTACTGGATAAAGAATTCTTGCCTGAATATTTTTCTGATTCAGCACATTGAATATATCCTGCCACTCATTTCTGGCCTGTCAAGTTTCTGTGGATAGGTCTGCTGCAAACCTGATCTGTCTTCCCTTGTAGGTTAGGGACTTTTTTTTTCCCTTGATGCTTTCATGATTCTCTCCTTGCCTGAGTATTTTGTGAATTTGCTAAGATAGGCATTGTTGATGGTCGGTTTTTGTTGAATCTAATGGAGGTCCTCTGTGCTTCCTGGATTTTGATGTCTGTTTTTTTTCCCAGGTTAGGAAAGTTTTCCACTATGACTTGTTCACATAACCCTTCTGCACCCATTTGTCTCTGTTTCTCTTCTGGGACTCCTAAGATTCTGATATTGTTCCTTTTTAATGAATCACTGATTTCTCTAATTCTTAACTCATGCTCTTTTGTCTTAATCTCCCTCTTTTTTTCTGTTTCATTATTCTCTATAAGTTAGTCCTAAATATCGCTGATTCTCTGTTCTGCTTCATCCATCCTTGACGCCATTGCATCCATCTGTGATTGCAGCTCAGTTATAGCATTTTTTATTTCATTATGATAATTTTTTCTTCTTTTATCTCTGCAGAAAGTGATTCTAATCTATTTTTGACTCCAGCTAGTATTCTTATTATCGTGGTTCTAAATTCTGGTTCAGACATCTTGCTTGTATCTGTGTTGGTTAAACCCTGGCTGTCATTTCTTCATGCTCTTTCTTTTGGGGTGAATTCCTTCGTTTTGTCATTTTGAAGGGAGAAAAGGAATTAATGAGGTAGAAATTAAAATAAAAAAAATTTAAAACACACACACATACGAAAAATAAATCTAATAAATGATGCTAGATCCTGGGTGTATTTTGGTCCAGTGTTGAAAGTAGTTTGACAGATTAGAGGAAAAAAAAGGGAGGGGAGAAAATTGTATGAGAATTTGAAAAAATGAATACTCTGAAGTAGACTAAAATGAGATAATGGGAGTAAAATAGAATTTGGAAAAATTTACACAAAAGTAAAGAATATGGTAGGAAAAAATTAAAGAAAAATATTTTTAATAAAAATTAAAAATAAAAATGATTTTTTTCTCTTTCTGTATTCAAGAAAAAGAAAAGAAATGAAAAATAGGAAAAAGAAAAAACAAATCATTTGAAAATTTGAAAAAGTGAATACACTGTAGTAGACTAAAATAAAATGATGGAAGTAAAATAGAATTTGAAAAAAATTACATAAAAGCAAAAATATAGTAAAAAAATTAAAGAAAAATATTTGTAACAGAAATTTAAAGTAAAAATGAAGTTTTTCACTTTCTGCATTCAAGAAAAAGAAAAGAAACAAAAAAAAGAGAGAAAAGAAAAATAAAAAAGAAAACAAGAAAATTGAAAATTTTAAAAAGTGAATACACTGAAGTAGACTAAAATAGAATGATGGAAATAAGAAAGAATATGAAAAAATTTACACAAAGTAAAAAATATAGTAAAAAATTAAAAAATATTTTAAATAAAAATTGAAAATAAAAATGAATTTTTTTCTCTTTATTCAAGAAAAAGAATAGTGTAAATGAGAAAAGAAAGAAAGAAAGAAAGAAAGAAAGAAAGAAAGAAAGAAAGAAAGAAATTGAATAGATGGACCTGCTAACAGATTGAAATAGGACTGAAATTACTTGGTTTTCCCCTAGAAGTCAGACAAACTAAGTAGGAGTTGAGACTTATGTTCTTGAAGAGGGAGGTTGGCCCAGTTGGGCGGAGCTCAGTATAACAGCTCCGTTCTCCACTAGATGACCCCTGCTAGCCTACTGGTGTGGATTGTTGCAGTACTTGTAGGTGCGTATGCGCATGTGCAGTAGTGGTGACAATGACGTCACCCAGCTACCCAGTCTCTAGTGTGGAAACTGTTCTTTCTGATCAGCAATTGCACACCCATCCTCTGTCTTCAGCTTTCCTCCACTCCCTGCTTCTTCACTGTCCATGACCAAGCCCCAGGCAATACCTCTCTCCTGAGTTTTTGTCAGATGCAGCTGTTTTCCCTGGCCCCTTATTTCTGAAGGACTGCGGCTTTGACCGTTCCACCCCTCCGCAGGAGGGTCTCAGGGAGGATTGGCCAAATGAGCAATGGCTGAATTCCTGCTGCACCCAAGAATGCTTGCTGGACCCTGCTGTTGCCGATGGCCCAGGACTGCGGCCAGGTGCCAGCCCGCCCCAGGAAAAGTTCGCGAGATAGTGTAGCAGCAGCGTTTCAGGGATTATGGACAATCACAACACACATCTGGCATCAGGCTTCACCCTTAATGACCTTGTTCCTGCACCAGCAAATGTGGCCATTTTCTGGGGTCTGCAGGGACCAGGTGGCTTCAACAGTCTCTATCAAATGTCCTTCCAGCAGTGGAACCGCTTTTCCCTGTGTGGCCTGAGAACCTCCCGGACCCCACTCTCTTCCTGGGGATTCACCCTTCCCACCAGAGCACCACCAGGTATAGAGCTGCAGAGTTGCAGACTTTGCACTCCCCTTGTTTACAGTCTTAATGGAATTTAAACTGTCTCCTTTCTCCTTTCTCCCTTTTTAGTTTAGTCCCTGCAGCTGTTTCCAATTTTCCACTTTCTCTCCAGGTGCTTATGGGGAGGGGTCCTTTTCCTGTATTCTCTCCCCCCCATCTCCATCCTCCCTCTGCACGAAGAAGCGGCTCCCTGCCCTCCGTGGCTTCTCTCTCCCCAAGTTCACCTCTCCACACCATATACCTGCTGAATTCTGTGGTTCAGGTTGTGCAGATTGCTGTGTTAATCCTCCAATCAGTTTTCTAGGTGTGTAGGATGGTTTGGTGTTGGTCTTGGTACTTTATGGATACGAGACACAAAAAACTTCCATGCTGTTCCGCCATCTTGGTTCTTTCCACCTCTTTTGTAATTCTAACAGAGAGTTTTGCTGGCAACAAATTCTTAGTTTTATTTAATTTTAGAGTATCTCTATTTCTCTTATTTTTATGAAGCATATTTAAACTGTTTCTAGATTCATGTAATGACAATTCTTTTCTTCTAGAACAAGAAAAATTCTGTGCTATTTCCTCTGGCTTCCCTGATTTATAATAAGAAATCTACAAACATTCTTCTTGTTGTTCTCCTATAGGTAACATGTTTCTTTTCTCTGACTGCTTTCAAGAGTTATTCCATTTGCATTTTAGCAGTTTGCTTATGATGTGTCTGAGCATGAAATTTTGAGTTTAAATTCTTTGAGGTTTCCTGAGATTTTTTAATATTCTGTCACCAAAATTACAAAGATTTTAGTCTCTATTTCTTTAAGCCTATTTTCAATGCACAATATTTCTCCTTTTCTTCTGGGACTCTAAGGAACCACATGGCAAACTTTGTTTTCAAAGAGGGGAGTCTCAGTGTTGTTTTTTTTTTTTCTTTTTTGTTTGTTTTGTTTTGTTTTTTAGTTTTTTATTCTCTTTCTTGTACAAAACGAATACTTTCTACTGATTTAACTTCAGGTTTGCTGATTCTTCTGTCATCTCTATTGTGCCTTGAGTCAATCCAGTGAGGTTTTCCCTCTCTTTTTAAAGTTTGAGTTATTGTACTTTTCAGTGATAAAATTTTTGTTTGACATATATTTTGTACATTCTATTTTTCTTTTTCTTTCAAGAATGTTCCTGATTGCTTATTTCTTCTTAATTTAAATCTAAGTTGGTTAACGTATAATGTAATAGTGACTTCAGGAATACAATTTAGTGATTCATCACTTGTATGTAACACCCAGGGCTCATCCCAACAACTGTCCTTTTTAATGCCCCTTGCCAATTTAGTCCTTCCTCCCACCTAACAAACCTCCAGCAACCCTCAGTTTTCTCTCTGTGTTCAAGAGTCTCTTATGGTTTGTCCCCCTCTCAGTTTTCATCTTACTTTTCCTTCCCTTCCTTTATGTTCATCTGTTTTGTATCTTAAATTCCAAATGAGTGAAAATCATATGATATTTGTCTTTCTGACTGAATTAATTCACTTAGAAAAATACCCTCTAGTTCCATCCACATTGTTGCAAATGGCAAGATTTCATTATTTTTGACAACCAAGTAATATTCTGTTATATATATATGTATATATATTCATCATTTATATGTTATATATGTTATCTATAATATATATATCATGTTATATATATTATATATGTATATCATGATATATATATGTGTGTGTGTATATATATATATATATATATATATATATATATTCATTAGTTGATGACATTTGTGTTTTTGCCATACTTTGGCTATTGTTTATAGTGCCACTATAAATATTGGAGTGCTTGTGCATCTTTGAATCAGCATTTTTGTAACCTTTGGATAAAGACATAATAGTGTAATTGCTGGGTCGTAGGGTAGTTATATGTTTAATTTTTGAGGAACCTCCATACTGTTTTCCAGAGTGGCTGCACCAGTTTGCATTCCCATCAGCAGTGCAGAAGGGTTCCTATTTCTCTGCATCCTTGCCAACATCTGTTGTTTTCTTAGTTAAGTTTAGCCATTCTGACAGGTGTGGTTTTGATTTGTATTTATCTGTTAATGAGTGATGCTGAGCATCTTTTCATGTGTGTGTTGGCCATCTGGATGTCTTGTTTGGAAACATGCCTGTTCATGTCTTATGCCCATTTCTTCATTGGATTATTTGTTTTCTGGGTGTTGAGTTTGATAAGTTCTTTATAGATTTTAGACACTAACCCTTTATCTTATATGTCATTTGCAAATATCTTCTCTCATTTCATCAGTTGCCTTTTAATTTTATTGATTGTTTCCTTCACTTTGCAGAATATTTTTACATTGATGAAGTCCCAATAGCTCATTTTTGCTTTTGTTTTTCCTTGCCTCCAGAGACATATCAAATAAGATTTACTGTGTCCAAGGCCAAAGGGGTTGTTACCTATTTTTCCTCTTGGATTTTGATGGTTTCCCATATTACATTTAGGTCTCTCATCCATTTCGAGTTTATTTTTGTGTATGGTGTAAGAAAGAGGTTCAGGTTCATTCTTCTGCATGTAGCTGTCCAGTTTTCCAAATACCATTTGCTGAAGATACTGTCTTTCTCCATTGGATATTCTTCCCTGCTTTGTCAAGTTAGTTGGCCATATGTTTGTAGGTCCATTTCTGGGTGTTCTATTCTGTTCCATTGATCTATGTGTTTGTTTTTCTGCCAGTACCATACTGTCTTGATGATTATAGCTTTGTAGTAGAGACTAAAGTCTGGGATTGTGATACCTCCAGCTTTGGTTTTCTTTCTCAGGATTCCTTTGGTGATTCAGGATTTTTCTAGTTCCATACAAATTTTTGGATTGCTTCTTCTAGCTCTGTGAGGAATGCTGGTGTTATTTTGATAGGGATTTCTTTGAATATGTAGATTTATTTGGGTAATATAAACTCTTTAACAATATTTCTTCTTCCAAACCATGAGCATGGAATGTTTTTCCATTTTTGTGTGTCTTCTTCAATTTCTTTCATAAGCTTTCTATAGTTTTCAGTCTATAGATTTTTCATCTCTTTGGTTAGGTTTATTCCTAGGTATTTTATGGGTTTTGGTAAAATGTAAATGGAATCAGTTACTTGATTTCTCTTTATGCTACTTCATTATTGGTATATATAAATTGGTGTATATACATTATTGGTGTATATCCCAAGACTGTTATGAATTCACACATCAGTTTTAGAAGTTTTGTGGTGGAGTCTTTGGAGTTTTCCACATAGAGAGAGAATCATGATGACTGTGAAGAGTGTAAGTTTCATTTCTTCCTTGATGATTTGGATGCCTTTTATTTCTTTGTGTTGTCTAATTGCTGAGGCTAGGACTTCAACACCATGTTGAATAACAGTGGTGACAGTGGGCATCCTTGTCATGTTCCTGACCTTGGGGGAACCTCTCAGTTTTTCCCCATTGAGGATGATATTAGCAGTGGGTCTTTTATATATGGCTTTTATGATCTTGAGGTATGATCCTCTATCCCTACTTTCTTGAGAGTTTTTTAAAGAAAGTTTGAAGTATTTTGTCAAATGCTTTCTCTGCATCTATTAGCAGGATCATGTGGTTCTTATCCTTTCTTTTATTAATGTGTTGAATCACATTGATTGATATGCAGATATTGAACCAGCCCTGCATTCCACAAATAAATCCCTCTTGATTGTGGTGAATAATTCCTTAAAGGTATTGTTGTATATGATTTGCTAGTATCTTGTTCATCAGGGAAATTGGTTTGTAGTTGTCCTTTTTAATGGGATCTTTGTCTGGTTGTGTAATCAAGGTAATGCTAGCCTCCTAGAATGAGTTTGGAAGTTTTCCTTCCATTTCTGTTTTTTTGGAACAGCTTCAAAAGAATAGGTGTTAACTCTTCCTTAAATGTTTGGTGGAATTCTCCTGGAAAGCCACCTTCCCTGGACTCTTGTTATTTGGAAGGTGTTTGATTATTGATTCAATTTCTTTACTTGTTATGGGTCTGTTCAAATTTTCTATCTCTTCTTGTTTAAGTTTTTATAGTTTATATGTTTCTAGGAATTTTTCCATTTCTTCCAAATTGGTCAATTTGTTGGCCTATAATTTCTCAAAATATTCTCTTATTATTGTTTGTATTTCTGTGGTGTTGGTTGTAATCTTTCCTCTTTCATTTGTGATTTTATTTATTTGGGTCCCTTTTCTTTTTAATTATTCTTGTTAGGGGGTTATCAATTTGTTAATTCTTTCAAAGAACCAGCTCCTTGTTTCATTTATCTGTTGTTTTGTTTTGTTTTGTTTTGTTTTGTTTGACACCATTGATTTCTGCTCTAATCTTTATTATTTTCCTTCTTCTGCCGGTGGGGGCTTTATTTGCTGTTCTTATTCCAGTTTTTATAGGTGTAAGATTAGTTTGTGTATTTGAAACCTTTCTCCCTTCTTTACAAAAGCCTGGATTGCTATATGCTTATCTCTTATGACTGCTTTTGCTGTATCCCAGAGTTTTTGAGCCATCGTGTTTTCATTTTCATTGGATTTCATGTAATTTTTAATTTCCTCTTTAATTTCTTGGTTAACCCATTCATCCTTTAGTAGTATGTTCTTTAGTCTACAATATCTATGGCCTTTCCAAATTTTTTTTCTTGTGGATGATTTCATGTTTTATAGCGTTGTGGTCTGAAAATATACAAGGTATGATCTCAATCTTTTTGTACTTGTTGAGGGCTGATTTGTGTCCCAATATGTGATCCATTCTGGAGAATGTTCCACGTACATGAGAGAAAAATGTGTATTCTGCTGCTTTAAGATGAAATGTTCTGAATATATCTGCTAAGTCCATCTGGTCCAGTGTGTCATTCAAAGCCATTGTTTCCTTGTAGATTTTTTTTCTGCTTAGATAATCTGCCCATTGCTGTAAGTGAGGTGTTGAAGTCCCCTATTATTATTATTATTATTATTATTATTATTATCAATGATATTCTTTATGTTTGTGATTAGCTGTTTTATGTATTTAGGTTTTCCATGTTTAGAGCATAAAGTATTTACAATTGTTGGATCTTCTTGGTGGATCAACCCCTTAATTATGCCTGCTCCATCTCTTTTTACAGTCTTTATTTTAAAATCTAGTTTGTCTGATATAAATATGGCTACTCCAGCTTTCTTTTGACGACCATTAGCCTGATAGATGTTTTTTCCATCTGCAGTTGTCTTTAGGTCAAAAATGAGTCTCTTGTAAGTAGCATATAGATGGGTCTTATTTTATTATCCATTCTAATACTTTATTTCTTTTAATTGAAGCATTTAGTTCACTGACATTTAGAGTGAGTACTGAAAGATATGAATTTAGTGCCATTGTGTTGACTGTAGAGTTGGAGTCTCGTGGTGTTCCCTGGTCCTTTCTAGTCTTTGTTGCTTTTGGTCGTTTTTTGTTTTGTTTCATCTTTTCTCCACTCAAAGAGTCCTCCTTAAAATTTATTTTAGTAGTCATGAGCCCCTTTATTTTTTGTTTGTCTGGGAAACTCTTTATCTCCCCTTAAATTTTGAATGACAGCCTTGCTAGATAAAGAATTCTTGGCTGCATATTTTTCCATTTCAGTACGTTGAATATATCCTGCCACAACTTTCTGGCCTGTCAAATTTCTGTGAATAGGTCAGCTGTGAACCTGATCTGTCTTTCCTTATAGGATAAGGACTCATTTCCCTTGCTGCTTTCATAATTCTTTCCTTATCTGCATATTTTGTCAATTTGACTATGATATGCCTTGGTGGTTGCCAGTTTTTTTTGTTTTTTTTTTTTATCTAATGGGAGTTCTCTGTGCTCTTGGATTTTGATGTCTGTGTCTTCCTCCAGATTAGGAAAGTTTTCTGCTATAATTTGCTCACATAACTCTTCTGACCCTTTTTCTCTCTCTTCATCTTCTGGGACTCCTATGATTCAAGGTTATTCCTTTTTAATAAGTCACTGAGTTCTCTAAGCCTTTTATTGTGCTCTTTTCCTTTGTTTCCCTCTTTTTTCTGCTTCATTTTTCTCCATTATTTTGTCTTCTATAACACTGATACACTGCTCTGCTTTGTGCAAACTGCTGTCTTGGCATCAATTTGAGATTGAATCTTGGTTATAGCATTTTTAATTTCATTCTGATTAGATTTTACTTCTTTTATCTCTGCAGAAAGGGATTCTATGCTTGCTTCAACCCCAGCGAGTTTTCTTGTTATCGTGCTCCTAAATTCTTTTCTTTCTTGTGGGGTGAATTCCTGTTGAATTCTGTGGCTCAAGTCATACAGATTGTTGTGTTAATCCTCACATCATTTTCCTAGGTGTGAGAATGGTTTGGTGCTGTTCTAGCTGCGTTTTAGGGATGAGACAAGGTCAGAGTCTCCGTGCTTCTTAATGCCCCCCCCCCCCCCCGAACTTTCCATGATCGCTTATTGAGTAGTTTTAAGAAGTTTTAAATATCCTTGTCATATAATTCCATCATCTGTGTTGTCTCAGCTCTTATGTCTATTGATATTTTCATTTTTTTCATGCAGTATTAAATTTTTCCTGTTCTTCATGTGCAAAATACTTTTAAATTGTATCTTGGGCCTTTTAAATGTAACAATATGAGACTTTAGGTCTTATTTAACTCGTATAAATGACAATTTCATTTTGTTTTGTTTTAGCTGGTAACCATCCTGTGGGCTGTAGTTCCACTATCAGTTCAGTTTTCAAAGGCTTTACAGTACATTTTGAGTATGTTACACATATTTACCACCTAGCAGTCTAAGGCTTGGTTGTGATCAACTTATAGTTCCAAAAAGTATTCTGATTGAGACAGTATCAACACATGTGCCACTCAGAGTTGAGCTCATGAATTTAAAAACAAATTTATAACTTTAGCTCCCTGAGCTCCTCTATCTCCATGAATTTCCAGGTTGGTACAGACTTAATTGTGTCCCCCACCCCCACGAATTCATATGTTGAAGCATAAACCACCATGTGGTATACTTGAAGGGCCTTCAGGAGGCCCAGTGATTAAGGTTAAATGAGGTCATAAGTGTGAGTTCCTATTCTGATAGTATTTGTGTTCTTATAAGAAGAGATAACAGAGAACCCTCTCTCTTATCTTATCTCTTTACTGTATAAGGACACAGCAAGAAGATAGTCATCTGTAAGCTAGAGCAGAATCCTCACAGGGAATGGAACATAAAGGCGCCCTGATCTCAAACTTCTGTTCTCTATAACTGTGAGAAAATAAATCCTGTTGCTGAAGACACACAGTCTATGGTATTTTGTTATGGCAACATGGGAAAAAATAGTACTATGGTGGTTTCTAGTTCCCTGGGGCTCATCTTTTCAGGGCTTCTGTCAGATTGCTAGGGCTATGGTTGCCCTTCTCAGATGCATATATATTTTTTATTATTATAAGACAAACTTTTATTGTTTCAACCAAGAACAAAGGTAGAAATTCTTACCATGATTTTCTAGGTCCCAGATTCCTGACCAAACTACCATTTCAATTTTCATATCAATGACTTCCCAGCAAGATCCTTTTATTTTTGAAATAACACTACACTGTCCACCCCCTGGGCCCTGTTCAGTCCTACTAGTGGGCACTTATAAGTAAGCTCTTTTTAAAAAAATATAATTTATTGACAAATTGGTCTCCATACAACACCCAGTACTCATCCCAACAAGTGCCCTTCTCAATGCTCATCACCCACTTTCCCCTCTCCCCCACTCTGCATCAACCCTCACTTTGTTCTCAGTATCCAAAAGTCTCCTATGGTTTGCCTCTCTTCTTCTCTGTAACTTTTTCCACCTTCCCCTCCCCCGTGGTCTTCTGTTAAGATTCTCAAGATGCACCTATGAGTGAAAACATACAGTATCTTTCTCTGACTGACTTATTTCACTTGGCATAATACCTTCCAGTTCCATCCACATTGCTGCAAATGGCAGAATTTCATTCTTTCTCATTGCCAAGTAGTATTCCATCATATATATAAACCACATCTTCATCCATTCATCAGTTGATGGACACGTAGGCTCATTCCATAATTTGGCTATTGTTGAAAGTGCTGCTATAAACATTGGAGTACATGTGCTCCTATGCATCAGCAGTCCTGGTATCCCTTGGGTAAATTCCTAGCAGTGTTATTGCTGGGTCATAGGTTAGATCTATTTTTATTTTTTTGAGGAACCTCCACACTGTTTTCCAGAGCACCTGCACCAGTTTGCATTCCCACCAACTAGTCCAAGAGGTTTCCCATTTCTCCACATCCTTGTGAGCATCTGTAGTCTCCTAGTCTCCTGATTTGTTCATTTTAGGCACTCTGCCTGACATGAGGTGGTATCTCAGTGTGCTTTTGATTTGTCTTTCCTAGATGAGGAGGAACGTTGTGCATTGTTTCAGGTGTCTGTTGGCCACCCGGATGTCTTCTTTGGAAAAGTGTTTATTCATGTCTTTTGCCCATTTCTTCATTGTATTATTTGTTTTCTGGGTGTGGAGTTTGGTGAGTTCTTTATAGGTTTTGGATACTATCCCTTTATCTGATATGTCATTTGCAAATATCTTTTCCCATTCTGTCAGTTGCCTTTTAGTTTTGTTGATTGTTTCCTTAGCAGTGCAGAAGCTTTTTATCTTCATGAGGTCCCAATGTTCATTTTTACCTTTAATTCCCTTGCCTTTGGAGATGTATCAAGTAAGAAATTGCTGTGGTTGAGGTCAAAGAGGTTGTTGCCTGCTTTCTCCTCTAGGGTTTTGATGGTTCCTGTGTCACATTCAGGTCCTTTATCCATTTTGAGTTTGTTTTTGTAAATGGTGTAAAAAAGCTGCCTAGTTTCATTCTTATGCATGTTGCTGTCCAGTTCTCCCAGCACCATTTGTTAAAGAGACTGTCCTTTTTCCAAAGGATACTCTTTACTGCTTTGCCAAAGATTAGTTGGCCATACTTTTGTGGGTCCAATTCTGGGTTCTCTACTCTATTCCATTGGTCAACGTGTCTGTTTTTGTGCCAATACCATACTGCCTTGATGATTACAACTTTGAAGTAGAGGCTAAAGTCAGGGACTGTGATGCTTCCCACTCTGGTTTTCTTCCCCAATATTACTTTGGCTATTTGGGGTCTTTTGTGTTTCCTTACAAATTAGGATTGTTTGTTCTAGCCTTGGGAAGAATGTTGGTGTAATTTTTATTGGGATTGCGTTGAATGTATGGATTTCTTGGGGTAGTATTCACATTTTGTCAATATTTATCCTTCCAATCCATGAGCATAGCATGTTTTTCCATTTCTTTGTGCCTTCTTCAATTTCATTCATAAGCTTTACATAGTTTTCAGCATACAGATCCTTACATCTTTGGTTAGGTTTATTCCTAGGTATTTTATGACTCTTTTTACAATTGTGAATGGGATCAGTTTCATTATTTCTCTTTTGGTTGCTTCATTATTGGTGTATAAAAATCCAACCTATTACTGTACATTGATTTTGTGCCCTGTGACTTTGCTGAATTCATGTACCAGTTTTAGCAGACTTTTGGTGGAGTCTGTCAAGTTTTCCATCTAGAGTATCATGTCGTCTGTGGAAAGTGAAAGTTTGACTTCATCTTTGCCAGTTTGGATGCCTTTTATTTCATTTTGTTGTCTGATTGCTGAGGCTATGTTAAACAACAGTGGTTAGAGTGGACATCCTGTTGTGTTCCTGATCTCATGGGGAAAGCTGTCAGTGTGTCCCCATTGAGGATGATATTAGCTATGGGCTTTTCATAAATGTCTTTTATGATGTTTAAGTATGTACCTTCTATCCTGACTTTCTTGAGGAAAGAAAATTTATTAAGAAAACTGTTGTATTTTGTCAAATACTTTTTCTGCACTTGATTGAATCACTTAGTTCTCTATTTCTCCCCTTTTAATCCTGAATGTTTTTACCTCTCTTTTCCTTGGATTCCTTTTTTTCCATAATTTTATCTTCTAATTCACCTATTCTCCCTTCTGCCTCTTCAATCCACGCTGTGGCCACCTCCATTTTATTTTGCACCTCATTTATAGCATTTTTTTCATCATGACTATTTTTCCTTATCTCTGTACCAATAGATTCTCTGCTGTCCTCTATGCTTTTTTCAAGGCAAGCAATTAATTTTATGACTATTATTCTAAATTCTTGTTCAGTTATATTGCTTAAATTTGCTTTGATCAATTCTTTAGCTGTCACTTCTTCCTGGAATTTCTTTTTTTTTTAAATTTTTTTTAACATTTATTTATTTTTGAGACAGAGAGAGACAGAGCATGAACGGGGAGGGTCAGAGAGGGAGGGAGACACAGAATCTGAAACAGGCTCCAGGCTCTGAGCAGTCAGCACAGAGCCCGACATGGGGCTCAAACTCACGGACCGTGAGATCATGACCTGAGCCGAAGTCGGCCGCCCAACCGACTGAGCCACCCAGGCGCCCCTGGAATTTCTTTTGAGGAGAATTCTTATGTTTCTTCATTTTGGCTAGTTTTCTATACCTTATGTGTCTTCAAAACTTGTTATGTGCTCTGTACCTGTAAGCACTGATATTTTAAATGGGGGTCATACACTGTCCAGGGCCTGGCCCTTCAGGAGGTGTTTTTTGGAGTGTTACTTGCTCTCTGTTGTTGTGAGTTTGTTTATTTTATTTCCCTACTCATAGTGATGTTTTGGATCCTCTGCCAGGTGTACTTTGCTTTGTTCCTTGAAGTAGCCCTATAAAGGTAAACAAACAGACAAACAGGAGACAAAAACATGCAAAAACACAAACAAGTGAAACAAAGAAACAAACAAAAACTAAAAACAATACAAAAGCAAAAAACCAGAAAGACCATTTACAAGTAAAGAACAGGGTAGAGGCATTGCTGATGGAAGAGCATGTACAAAGAAAGAAATGACAGGGGCGAAGAAAAAGAAAAAAATAAACATTTACCAGGCAGAGAGACTGAAAGGCTTAATCCAGAGAGAAAGAAAGGAAAATAAGGAAGGAGGTGGGGAAAAAAGAAACAAAGATAAAGTTACCCAGACAGAGAAACTATATGGCTTGATTATTCCAGAGAGAGAGAAAGGAATGTAAAGGAGGTATAGAACATGTATCAAGAGAATGGATTAAATATGTCCGTTTAAACAAACCAATAACCAGAGTAAACAGCCCAGAGGAAGGTAGAGATAAGAAGGAGAAATGAAAGGGAGAATATATCTATATATCCAGGATTGTCTTAGAGTTAATCAGGCAATGCTGCAGCATTGGTCTGGAGGAGCTTTCCATCTAGTTCCAGAGCATCTATCCTACTCCAGTAGATATGCAATTACCCAGCATGGAGGGGTGTGATTTGGGGTAGGCTGGTCCCACCTCCACTGTGGGCCCTGCGGACCATCCTTGAGGCCCCACCTTGGTGGTGGTGAGGAGAAACATGGCGACCCCCCAGTCTCTTCTCCAGGACTGAAGCTCCAAATCCCACATTTGGAGCTGTCCTCACTGTTCTGCGGGCACAGACGAGTCTGTCTGCTTGCTCTGGCAACTCCTTTGCCCAGGAGTTACTTGGCTGGGAATTAAACTCCTGCTCTGTGTGTCCCAGTACTAGGGAAGCAACTTCTGATATGATGTCCTGGCTGGTTTTGTCCTGTGCAACAGTCCTTCAGGGAGGGGACCTGTTTCTCCTGCTGTGGAATGTGACCCTGATCTACCATTGAGCCCTGGGGACCTCCCCCACTCCCCAGGTGTGAGAACAGGGCAGCGGGCCCCATTCTGAAGATGGAATCCGCAGTTAGAGATCTTCTAATTTGCCATTAAATATGGGATCCCTCTCTGTCCTGGTCTGAGTTTTTTTTCTCTTGTCCAGATACAGTCCTATGCTTCCCCAGCAGCTCTTTCTCTTCCCCTTTGTCTCTCAGCTGAAAGGGATCTCTCCCCTCCATGTCTATGCAGCCTATTGTATCTCCCCCAGTTCACAATCACCCACCTGTGGACTCTCAAATTGTCCTGGTTTCTTCCTGGTAGATTCAGTCTCTTTTCCTCCCAGACTCTTGGGGTTCAAAGTCCTTTGGCTTCAGTCCTTCTTTGTTTGGGAGACATGGGAAGTATGGATCGCCATACTTCTCTGCCATGTTGGCCGTCCTCTCACAGCTGCATACTTTTTTGAATACACCTGCATGCAAGGCAATGCAGGGCAGATAGAGATGGAAAAAAAAAATGAAATATTGTCCCTCACTCTTGGAACCATAGTTCCACTGATCAGAGATGTTTCCCTTTCATTAGAGTTTTGGCTCCTGTAGGCTCATGTTGCTATAATTGTCACTTTTCCACAGAATTTGCCTTGACACTAGGATTTGAGAAAAGAAAAAAAATGAGAGAGCATTCTGCACACACTCTGAATTAGGAGTTTTTTCTTCTTGTTCTTCAAGGCAAAATTAGAGAGCTCCTTTAAAGCTCTCTTTGTGCCCTACTACCAATTTCCAAGTATTGTTTATGCCCATGGGATATTAGAGGAAGAAAAAGAAAAGAATCTGTCAGTTTGGTTACACTTTGAGTTTGGGTTTTTGTCCTCATCCCAGCTGCTGCTATTTTCTTTTCAGAGTCCTCAAATATTTACTTTATGTTAACTTTAATCAAAACTCATTCTCAATTAAATTTTCAAATAGTTTTTCTCTTAAATAATTCAGAATCAAAACTAGAATACAGTATATTTATAGTGTGAAAATAAAGAAAACCACATTTGAAATGGAGTCTGGAATCCCCAAAGTGAGAGCTCTTAAACACTACCACCTGACATAAAAATTGTGTCTCACATTCCCCAACAGGAAGAAGTTTACATTATATACTTCATCATGAGAAAAAAAAAATAACTTCTTGCCCAGCAACAGCTCAATGAGAAAGCACCACACTTACCCATTGAAAAGACATAATAATACCTCCCATCTTCTTTCCTTCCCCTATAAAAGAAAACCCTTTTTGTTCTCCAGACATGCTATAGTTCACCATTGTTTGCTTGTCCCAAACTACAATTCTCTGGTTATTCCCCCAAAAACCTCATTTTGTTTTCACAAAATAGCTGTTTATTTTGTTTTTAAGGTCAACAATAGAAATAAAGTATATGCATTTATTTATAAGCATACATAATAAAGCCATGTACTTGAGATGGAAGATATGTATCAAAATACATATTTGGGTATGTAGGCAAAACAGTAAGACAAGGGCCTAAAAAAGAGAAAAAAATTTGCTAATATTGTATAGAATGAAAAGAATGGTGATCAGGAAACAGGAAAGCATACATTATTATACTATATATGAAGAGATTTAAGTAAATTGTCTTTAAGGTTTCAGTTCAAACTATTGTCCTTTTGTTCTAAATTTGTGTGGCTGTCTGTTTAGTATTTTTATATATGACTTAACAAGACTACCTCTGTTCTCTAGACTAAATGAACAGAATTAGCTATTTTAATGGAGTGCAGTAGACATCAGTCTTTGGCTTTTTGTTGTTGTTTTGTTTTTGTCTTTTTTGATAGAGAGTGTGTGAGAAGGGGAGGGGCAAAGGGATCTCCATCGTGAGATCACCTGAGCCAAAATCAAGGGTCAGACTCTCAACAAACTGAGCCACCCAGTTGCTCCTAAACATCAGGTTTTAAAGGTCTTGTTCAATATAAGTTTGAGTTAAAATACGAGAGGAAATTATTTTAGGTCAAATGATATTTTACAGATTTTTCTCACATCCAGTTGGGATTTTAAAAAATGCATCTAAAAATATTTCCACACTTTGCCTTCTACTCACTTCTACTCAGATTATAAAATCTATATAATTAGTTTTGTTCTTCAAATAAATTTGATATTTCCATATACACTTACACATTAGATATTTTTAATAAACCTATTTTAGCATAATTTATTATATTTAAAATATATTTTAAATGCTATTGACTTGAAACCCTTAAAACATTACTTGTTCTGATTCAAAAAAGATATTATTTTATCTTTTGGGGATATTAAACTAATCTCTGATAATCTCTGTGACTTTCCCCAAGCATTTTACTTGGCATTAAAAAAAAGCCTTTAGATTTTCCAAATCTACAACCGTTAAGGTGGATAAGTCTTAGTCTAGTATAAAGAAGACAAATCATGGGAGAACCAAAATTATTTAAATTGGGTTGATAGCATTTCAATTTTCACAAAGCTTTTAGCCTGCTGTTATCTTTGCTTTCACCAATTTAAATGCATTAACTCCAAGGCTGGTTTTAAATTGAACATTTAAATTAATGCATTGTCAATTTGTTGTTATGGTAAAGGAAAAAATTAAGTTAGAAACATAGATGTGGAGAAATAATGACACCCTCTTGATTTGCTATTTTAATCCAGATATACTCTGCCATTATCCTTGTTGCCATTACCCATGTAAACCTCAAGACATCTGAAAGCAGTATTGGCAAAGCCCATTAACAATATGTTCTTTTTTAAAGCTAGGGTAAATTGTTTTTCAAAAACAAGTGATATTATTGTGTATGACTGACTTGGTATGCACCTAGTACCTCTGATCACTTTAGCTAAAAGAAAGGAAGGAAGGAAACATAATGATGTTAATTAGCATCAAGCTCATTCTGAAGTGATTTTCTTTTAGATATTCAATTTCACCTTAAATGAAATATGGGGAAATAGTTGGCAGAGTATTTAAACATGAAATGAGCTGCAAAGAAATTATTTCCTCAATGCCTTTTTTTTCTGAGTATAATTTAAATGATATATAAACAACATAGTGCAGGCCCAATTTCTTCCTCCCTTGGGTTTAGATACCCATAGGCAAGGAATTGAAAATAAGTTGTTGCTGTTGTTTTTTGTCCTCTAATCCTACCCCTTAGGATTTGTTTTTTTTTTTTCTTCTGTCCTCTAATCTTACCTCTTAGTCTATAGTTATACTTAAAGGAACACAGTGTCTTCTGGATACCTTGAAGTGCTGTGCATTTCCTAAGTGAAATAGGTATGTTTCTGAAAGTCCACACATGCATAATTTGGTAATGAGGCTATTGACTTTAGCATAGTAAAATATTTTACTTAATGCTCAAGAAGAGCGGGAAGATATACATGTAGCTGTAGCTAGTACTTTCATTTCATCCTTCATTAAGAATTTCACTATTCTCTAAGTATTACCTTAGGAAACTCTAAATATGAAAAAAAAAATAATTGGTCTCACTACGAATCCGTAGACCAAAAAAATATTGATAGCATCAATTTTAAATGCTCACTCTCACATAATTTTGTGAACTTTGAATTAAATCTCATTACTATATTGATGGATATACTGGGTATAAGTAGAATATATAGGCCTCTGGTGGACACATTAGATACTTGGAAGTTTTTCTTTTGTTTTGTTTTTGTTTTTGTTTGTTTTAAGAAAACAGAAGCATGAGGCATCAGTTCTCCTCTCACATTAGGTGATGTTTCAGAGAATTCTATCAAGTCTATTTGCTATTTACTTGCAAAAACTCTGTGCTTAATCAATTAATTTTACTGCAATTACTATTTTCCCTGAATATTATTATTTCTTTCTGTCCATTAACACTAGCATTTTTCTTCACATATTTATATCTTGTCCACTTTTTAAGTAATGTTAGAACATCTAAGATAAATCCTAATGATTTTTTTTCAGTAGAGATTATATACCATTCTGAATTTTCTTGAATATGTTCTGTACTTGTGACACTTGTTTTCCATGTGCCTCAACTTTCTTTCTTATATTTTAAGAATCACGAATCAGAGTCTTGCCTATACAGGTGGTCATTACATTTAGATTGAATAAATTTAACAGTGAAAAATGTTTTGTAGGGAATGCATAGGGTAATTCAAAATACAAAAATTATGAATGTTCTGGAAGGCAACACACATGATTCAGTCTTACATAGTAGATCGAATGAAGATATATTCCATGGAAAAATGGTGGGAAATAAGAAGTCTATTTCATAAATAACCACATATAATTTTGCAAAAGAAGACACAAAGTTTAACTCCATAATATCCAACCCTTTGTCTCCATGATTATTACTGTCTGTTACTAACTGGATTGCCTCCTGATATTCTTATCTTTTCATTACCTGAAATATATCTTCTATATTACTTCCAGACAGAATTTGTGAACTCTGCACATAATATATTCACCGTTGACCAATATTCTCCAAAGCCTTCTTATAATATTCAAAACAACATTCAAAGTCATTAGTATAGAGTTTCTTTTAATTTATCTCTAATGCACATCTCTCTATTTTTCATTCTAATGAATTCCACTTAATATATCTTCCTGAGATGTCTGTCTGGCTCAGTCAGTAGAACATGCAACTTTTCAAAACAACATATATTTCTGCCTTATGAGTGCTGTGTCTGGAATAAATTTTCCTTTAATTCTTTACCTTATCTTTTTAACTCAAATTATATAATTTCTTCCAAGAAATGTTCATTTACTCCCTAGTTTGATTTGTATTTCAATACTAATTCCTCAAATATCTTTACAATTAAGGTGACTAGAACCTCTTTGAAAGTAGACATTACCTTAAGTATAACAGAAGAGAGCATTATCTCTCTATAGATGCCATACACATATCAAAATCTAGGAATTGTCTTGGGACAGGGAATGAACAGTAAACTGAGACAGGCCAGCAAATCAACAGAATAGAAACAAATTGTGGTGGTTTACTTCTTTCTCTATTTTTAGTTATTTTTTTTTTCAGTTAATGTACCTAACCTAAATTCTGAGCCCAAAGATCATGTAAAGTGCCTACCTTACCATAACTTAACCCTGTTTGTATTATTTTACATTTGAAATGTTAGTAGGAGGGAGTTGTGGTGTTAATGACTCAGCAGAATTAGTAGAAAGTTTAAAATGGACACAGTAATGGTTAAGGGAACTTATTAGGAGGGTAAAAAACAAAAACAAAACATAAATAATGGATCTAAATTAGAGAGCAAAGTTTGATATATGGAAAATGGGTGAGGAAACAGAACATCTTAGGAAGATAAACAAACAGATGAAGGTGGCAAAACTCTCACTTCAACCTGTGCCAATACTCAGGATGGTCTTTATGATGAGAAGTTGAGCACTCAGAAAATCAGTTCAAACACTGAATCTTAGTTTACCTTCTGAGATTCCTGAATCAAAAGCTGTATACTTAAGGGTTCATAGGTTTCTCTGGAATTGTTATACTCATAAAATAATTTATTGCATGCATCCTATAGCTTTCAACTCACATCTAGGGTGAGTTTATTGCCTTACAAATTAGAAGAGGATGCTCTTCCATATCCAATAGTTAATTATATGTAAAACAGATTCTGTGCAATGCTGGATATAGAGCATTTCTCAAATCTTCATAGCTAAGTGGAAATCAGATTATCACAAGGATTTTTTTTCTTAACCAGTCTTGTGGAATGTTATTATGATATATCAATTGCATGACATTGCATATAAAACTCTATGTTCTGAGGAAGATTCTAAAAAATATTACTCATATCAGAAATAGTGAGAGCAGTTATTAGAAATACATATGTGGGTTTTAGGACTCTAATGTTGAGTATCGGATTTTCAAGTTGTCTGTTATTCTCATTTTCTCTCTTCATATAAACAGATATTATCAAACATTTTGAGCACCAAGAGCCTAAGTGGTTACATGCCACACCATTTAAAATGACCTCATATAAACTGCAAACTTCCATGGATATTGCTTAAGCATGTGGGCTATAGTACTGAAATAATTTTCCTTTTAGCATCTTATTTGTTTTTTATAAACCACACTTCTAGAAATTTTGTAGAGGCCAAATATCATATCAATAGAGCATTGTTTTGTTTACAATTCATGATTCACACATTACTATACTTAATATTATTAATTAAGATCGCATCAGAACACTTACACCTTTCTTGTTTAATGAACACTTCCTATAATGATAATGATGATAATGAATTATTGGTTATAAGAATATAAGCTTAACCAAAGAGGTGAAAGATCTGTACTGTAAAAACTATAAAACACTGATGAAAGAAATTGAAGATGACACAATATATGGAAAGATATTCCATGTGTATGGATTAGAAGAACAAATATTGCTATAATGTCCATACTATGCAAAGGAATCTACAGTTTTAAGGCAATTCTTATGAAAATACCAATAGCATTTCTCATAGAACTAAAACAAATAATCCTAAAATTTGTATGGAAACACGAAAGATCCCAAATAGCCAAAGCAATCTTGAAAAAGAAAACCAAAGCTGGAGGTATCACAATTCCAGATTTCAAGTTATACTACAAAGCTGTAGGACTCAAAACAGTATGCCAATGACACAAACAGAGACAGTAGGATAGCAGGCCCAGAAACAAATACACAAATATATGGTCAATTAATTTCCAACAAAATTGGCAAGAATATGCAATGGGAAAAAGTCTCTTCAACAAAAGATCTTGGGAAAATTGGACAGCTACATGAAAGAAAGAAAGAAAGAAAGAAAGAAAGAAAGAAAGAAAGAAAGAAAAAGAGAAAAGAAGCTGAACTACTTTCTTATACCATAAACAAAAATAAACTCGAAGTGGATTAAGGACCTAAATATGAGACCTGAAATTATATAAGTCCTAGAGAAGAGCACAGGTAATTTCTCTGACATTGGCCATCACAACAGTTTTCTAGATATATCTCCTCACACAAGGGAAATAAAAGAAAAACAAACTATAGGGGCTACATCAAAATAAAAAGCTTCTGCACAACAAAAGAAACAATCAACAAAACTAAAAGACAATGTACTAAATGGGAGAAGATATTTGTAAATAACATGTGATAAAAGGTTAGTATACAAATATATAAAGAATGTATACAGGGGTGCCTGGGTGGCTCAGTAAGTTAAGCGTACAGCTCTTGATTTCAGCTCAGCTCATGATCTCATGGATTGTGGGTTCAAGCCCCAAGTCAGGAGTGTTGACAGTGCAGAGCCTGCTGGGGATTCTCTCCCTCTCTGTCTGCCTCTCCCCCACTCTCTCTCACTTAAAAAAAAGAATATACATCTCAACACCCAAGAAACAAAAATTTAACTAAAAATGAACAGAAGACATGAACAGACATTTTTTTTGAAATAAAACATACAGATGACCAACAGAGACATGAAAAGATGCTTAACATCACTCATCACCAGTGAAATGCAAATCAAAATGATAGTGAGATATCTCCTCATACCAGTCAGAATGGGTAAAATAAAAACCACAAGAAACAGCAGGTTTTGGTAAGGATGTGGAAACTGTCAGTGAGAACGCAAACTTATTCAGCCACTGTGGAAAACAGTATGGAGTTTCCTCAAAAGGTAAAAATAAAACTATTCTCTGAATCAGTAATCACACTATTAGGTATTTACCCAAAGATATATATTTTTTAAAGAGCCCACTAATTTGAAAGGATATATGTGCTCTGATGTTTATAGCAACATTATTTATAATAGCTAAATTATAGAAGCAGTCCAAGTGTCCATCAACAGATGAATGGATAAAGAACACACACACACACACACACACACACACACACACACATGGAATGTCATGCAACCTTTAAAAATAATGAAATCTTGCCTTTTGCAAAAACATGGATGAAGCTAGACAGCATAATGCTGTGCAAAATAAGTCAGTCAGAGAAAGACAAATACCGTAAGATTTCACTCATACGTGGAATTTAAGAAACAAAACACAGAGGAAAAGAGAGACAAAACAAAAATCAGATTCTTAACTATAGAGAACAAACTGATGGTTACCAGAGGAGAGGTAGTGGGGGGATGAATTAAATAGGTGAAAGGGATTAAAGAGTACATTTATCAAGGGGCACCTGGATGGTTCAGTCAGTTAAGTGTCTGCCTTCAGCTCAGGTCATGATCTCACCATTCGTGAGTTTGAGCCCCACATCAGGCTCCTGCTGTCTGAGCAGAGCCCACTTTCTGCCCCTTCCCCCTTTGTGCTTACTCTTATTCTCAAAAATAAATAAATAAAAATCTAAAAAAAGGAAGAGAGTACGTTTATCAAAATGAGCACTGAGTAATGAGAATTGAATCACTATGTTGTACACCTGAAACTAATATAGTACTGTGTGTTAACTACACTGAAATTAAAATTTTAAAAAACCTTTAAAAATTTGAAAAGAGAATGCTTGCAGAATTTAACAGAATGAATTTAGAGAAACTATTGAGATTTTGTAAGAAAAATTATAGCCCTTGATTAAAGTAATATTTTCATTATTTTTTAACTCAGTTGTCTGTAAAAGTGAGGTAGTAATTAGTAATTATGTGACACAGCCAGGAAGCAACTGTAAATTTAAATGATGCTTTTTATAGGTCTATGTTGTTAGCATCATTAACATTCTTTAAAAGTCTGTTCTTCTAGACTTCTTGTCAAAATAATCAATCATCCATAAGTATAGCATCAACTGAAAAACATTGGTCATGGGTTTCCTTCTATTTAGGCAATAGCAATATCTGTATTCATTTGCAAAACAACATAAAACATTGTCAGTGACATATCTGTTCAAGCATTTCTACTTCAGAGATGCTCAGAATATTAGATAAAAGAAAGGTTCTTGTAGGGATGGATTTCTTTCTTTAAATCATAACATTATAAGTTAGAAGCGTATGAGGTTGGTTGTGATGGAATGATGGAAGCATCGTAACAAATTTAGTAAAAGGACCTTGGCCACAGCATCTGTAATTTCTAGACAGTGGCCTAGAGAGTATGAAACTTAAGGCATTTCTTCCAGCTGGTACATCACTATTCTTCCTTCTCTGCATACAGTTCAAGAAGTTTACTGTAGAGAATTGTCCTGTGAAATCCTTCTCAAAAAGTAGAAAGCATGCCTCATCCAGAACCGAGGATCTTTAGTTTAGCAAATTTATTTTTTTTTAATTTTTTTTTTAACGTTTATTTCTTTTTGAGACAGAGAGAGACAGAGCATGAATGGGGGAGGGGCAGAGAGAGAGGGAGACACAGAATCGGAAGCAGGCTCCCGGCTCTGAGCCATCAGCCCACAGCCCAACGCAGGGCTCGAACTCACAGACCGCGAGATCGTGACCTGAGCTGAAGTCGGACGCTTAACCGACTGAGGACCCAGGCGCCCCATAGTTTAGCAAATTTCAAATAAAGCAGATGCTGAATTTAGCAAAAAATAAATATCCAAAATAACATCAACATGATTTTTTTTCCTAAAATAAATAATTGAATACTAAATATTCTACATAAAACAAATGTATGGACAGATAAATATGAGTTCTGAATAGTACTCACTATGCATGATATATATTTTTTGTTTTACACAAACTACTTTTTATGAACCAGAGAAATTTAATTTGTTATATAATTAATATTTTTCCTTTTTAATTGAGGTATACTTAACATATAACATGGTTTTAGTTTCAAATGTACATCATAATGACTTAATATTTGTATATATTGTGAAATAATTACCACAATAAGTCTAATGAATATTCATCACCATACAGAATTTTTTTTTCTTGTCATGAGAAATTTTTTTTGTTGTTGTTAATGTGTATTTACTTCTGAGAGAGAGAGAGAGAGAGAGAGAGAGACAGAGCACGAGTTGGGGAGGGGCAGAGACAGAGAGACCCAGAATCTGAAGCAGGCTTCAGGCTCTGAGATGTCAGCACAGAGCCCAACGTGAGGCTGTAACTCCTCAACCACGAGACCATGATCTAAGCCGAAGTGGGATGCTTAACTGACTGAGCCACCCAGTGGCCCTGCGATGAGTTTTAAGATTTCCTGTCTTAGCAACTTTCAGATATGCGATACAATATTATTAAGTATAGTTCCCATGCTGTATATTACATCCTTATGTTTTATTTATAATTAGATTTTTGTACTTTTTCATTCTTTTCACCCATTTTGCCCACCCTGCCTCTGGAAAACACCAATCTTTTCTCTGGATCTATGGT
Organism: Panthera pardus; assembly: GCF_024362965.1. Taxonomy (NCBI): domain Eukaryota; kingdom Metazoa; phylum Chordata; class Mammalia; order Carnivora; family Felidae; genus Panthera; species Panthera pardus. The sequence continues at coordinate 80,088,977 of NW_026526677.1, read as the reverse complement.
TTGTTTTTTTTTTTTTAGTTTTGTTTTATTTTTGTTATTAATTTAGATACCACATATAACTGAAATGATATGGTATCTGTCTTTCGCTGACTTATTTCCCTTAACTTAATGCCCTCAAAGTCCATCCATGTTGTTGTACATGGTAAGATTTCATTCTTTTTAACGGCTGAATAACATTCCATTATATCTATCATCTATCTATTATCTATCTATCTATCTATCTCACAATTTCTTTGTTCATTCTTCTGAAGAGGGACTCAGGTTTTTCTATATCTTCGTTATTTTAAATAATGTTGCCATAAACATGGGGTGCATAAAGCATTTTGCATTAGTATTTTTGTTTTATTTGGATCATAGCCAGAAGTGGAATAGCTGGATCATATGCTGGTTCTGTTTTTAGTTTTTAAAGAACCTCCATACTGTTTCCCACATTGGTTGCACCAATTTACATTCCCACCAACAGTAAACAAAGGTTCTCTTTTTTTTCTACATCCTTGCCAACACTCGCTATTTCTTGTCTTTTTGTTATTAGCCAATAGATTACTTTTTAATTCATGCCATCCATATATCATTAAACATTTCAGAAAAAGTAAATAAGGATCAATATTACTTTGCATTTCAAAGATAAAAATCAAAGGATAGTAACATATTTGTGCTTTGCTTTTTAGAAACAACCTGTCTGGGGGACAGAACGAGTATGATTTTATTGAACTAGTAGGCAAATTATATGATATCATAATATGTAGGTCTGAAGCAGGAAGAGCTGGAGACAGGCAAACATAAGGTAGAATAAGTAGGCCAGTATAGGTCAGGATTCAGTCTTAGTGTAATGAGATGCTAATAAAGAATTTACTAAGAGAATGTTACATTATATGATTTGTGTTTAAATAATACATCTTAAGAGGCTATTCCAGGAGCACCTGGGTGGCTCAGTCAGTTAAGCATCCAACTTCGGCTCAGGACATGATCTCACCATTTGTGGGTTAGAGCCCTGCTTCAGGCTCTGTGCTGACAGCTCAGAGCCTGGAGCTTGCTTGAGATTCTGTGTCTCCCTCTCTCTCTGTCCTTCTCCCACTCATGCTCTGTCTCTCAAAAATAAATAAACATTTAAAAAAGTTTAAGAGGCTATTCCAGGTAAGTAGCTATAGTGGTTAAGCTAACAGAAAACTATGTTTATGGACTCAATTTGTATTTCCAAATCAGAACAATTAAGATATAATGGGGGGCGCCTGGGTGGCTCAGTCGGTTAAGTGGCCGACTTTGGCTCAGGTCATGATCTCGCGGTCCGTGAGTTCAAGCCCCGCGTGGGGCTCTGTGCTGACAAATCAGAGCCTGGAGCCTGTTTCAGATTCTGTGTCTCCCTCTCTCTGACCCTTCCCCATTCATGCTCTCTCTCTCTCTGTCTCAAAAATAAATAAAAAAAAAAAAAAAACGTTAAAAAAAATTTAAAAAAAAAGATATAATGGTAATGTGAATGGGGAATTCTGTGGAGGAAAGGAGGACAACTGGCTTTCTGAACAAAAGAGTAGATAATGCTATTTGCTGAGATTTGGAACAAAAGCAAAAAATGGATATTTGTTGAGAAAAGAACATAATTACATTTGAATAAGTTCAGTTATCTATCTGAGAGATTTCCAAGTGAAAGTGTTGACAGAGACAATTAGATAATATGAATCAAAATCATGGAGGAGAGGTATGGTTTGGAGATGTATGGGGGTGAGTCATGAGCATGTAAATAGTAATTACTTAAGAGAAATAATACAGAAAGAATAACAAGATGTCAAGGCCTACAATAATCCAACATTAGAAGTCCAGCAGAGGAGGAAAAACCAGCACAATAGACATAGACAAAACGGTTAACAGTGTTGTACTGAGAAATTCAAGGAAAAAGGACATGATTAATATCAAATTAAAATATATGTCAAATAATAATGAAAGCATCCATGTCAGAAATACAAATAGAATTTTACTTATAGCATATTTCACAACTTACTACCTCTTTCAGCAGTTAATTTTTATTTCTGGATACGACAATTTCAACTGTTACTAGATAAAAGTTTTTAAGGTTTTGACAGCACAGAACTAATCTACCAACACTCTTTAAAAACTAGAATTGCCAAATCCTGACATCAACTGGCATTTTAAGAGCTCATTGCTTTGACGAATGATCCTTTAGTCCTACAATAGAGCTGGTTTTAATGTCATTATATATAGTAAAGAGCCAGGTATATAGAAAATATATGCACCAGAGCTCTGAGTTTCTTTTGTGAAGATACAACCAATAAATATATTTAACCTTACTTAGAAAATATTCAGCCATAGGGGCATCTGTGTGGCTCACTCAGTTAAGCATCCGACTCTTGATTTCATTTCAGGTCATGATCTCACAGTTCATGGAATCAAGCCCCATGTTGGGCTCTAGGCTAGCATCATGCAGCCTGTTGGGGATTCTACCTCTGCCCCTCTTCCTCTTGCTCTCTCTCTCTCAAAATAAATAAGTAAACAGTAAAAAAGAAAAGAAAATATTCAGCCACAAAAATAAAAGGTGCCTCAAAGCTGTTATAGATGAATTTTGATTCAATCATCTAAATCCCCATAATTTTAAAAAGTGTACAAAATGGGGCGCCTGGGTGGCGCAGTCGGTTGGGCGTCCGACTTCAACCAGGTCACGATCTCATGGGCTGTGAGTTCGAGCCCCGCGTCAGGCTCTGGGCTGATGGCTCAGAGCCTGGAGCCTGTTTCTGATTCTGTGTCTCCCTCTCTCTCTGCCCCTCCCCCGTTCATGCTCTGTCTCTCTCTGTCCCAAAAATGAATAAACGTTGAAAAAAAAAAAGTGTACAAAAGGTCCTAACAATGAATAATACTAAGTTATCAATATAAGATACCACTTTATGCATTTGTGCTAATTTTCTATTTCATTATACAAAAGCTGTTAATTAATGGTACAGCCTTGTTGAGTTTCTTACTTCATTCCTCTTTTTAAGACAGTGCTCAAAATTTAAAGAGTCTTTTAAAAGACTCAGCACAAAGCCCAAAGTGGGTCTTGAACTCATGAATGGTGAGATCATGATCTGAGCTAAAGTCAGAGGCTTAACTGACTGAGTCACCCAGGAGTCCCTAAAAGACCCTTTTTAAGCGAGGTATTATTAAATATTGATTCTGATTTAGTACTTCTGAAATATTGTCTGAGATTCTGTATTGCCAACAAGATCCCTGGTAATGCCAAAGTTCTGCATTGTGGGACACACTTTGGTTACAAAGGATGTAAAGAACTGATTAGCTCTGAGCGGCTTATGGGGAAAAGCAAACATATTTCTTCTTATATCCAAAAGGGAGGGGAGGCTAAAACCTAATTGATTGTATAGTGGTTACACAATTTTCTTTGGCTCTAAGAATCATAATACTTATACAAAACTTAATTTATACGGTTTTAAAATCTTATTTCTCCCCCAAATTTATTCCAAGCCTCGATGGTTAAAAGCAACCAACATTTACTGTCTCACAGTTTCTGTAATTCTGATATTCAGAAGTAGCATAGTTGAGTAGTTCTAGCTCAAAGAATCTCAGTAGGTTTGGCCATGATGCCTACAGATGTAGTCATCTGAACTGGGGGATCTGCATCCAAGGTGGGTCACTCACATATCCTTCAAAAGACCTTAGTTCCTCATCATGTGGACTTGTCTATATGGCTACATGAGTGTCTTCACAACACAGCAACAAACTTTCCCCAGAGCAGACAATACAAGACAGAGCAAGGCAGAAGAAGACATATTATTTTCTATGACTTGGGCTTAGGAATTAATTATACACCATCATTTTCATGATATATTGGTTGCACAAGTCAGCCTTATTCAAGGTTGAAAGGAAGTACTGTGTTTTTTCACCCTCAGTAGTATTGACAGTTATTGGTCAAGATATTTCTTTGTCAAGAGAGAATAGTCCATTGTCAGATTTTAGGCATCATTTTTGGCTGTAGAAACTATAGTGGGACCTTTTTACCTCAGTTGAGAAAACTAAATTATCTCATATATATTTCTTTTGAGTTATAATTGACATACATCATTTATTAGTTTCAGGTATACAACATTAAGATTCAATATTTATATATATTTTGAAATGATCACCACAATAGGTCTAGTTAACATACATTACCATACGTGCATGAGCTTTTTTGTTTTGTTTTTCAGATTCCACACATAAGTGAGATCAAGCATTATTTGTCTACTACTATTATATGCACAAACACTTATAGACCATACTTGGTACCATTCCCATTTGAGAGAAATGAAAATAAATGTAGAGATGCAGTATTCGATCATAACTGCTTAAAATTACCTGTAGTGCATTCTGTTCTACTGTAATAATTTTGTAGCTACCTCCTATTGCTATTTTGATGAGCTCAAGTGTTGCAAGTGGTCACTTAAAAACACCATGTGATGCCAATCATCCCCATGTAAAGTTCGTCTTTCCAGTAAATTTTATATCACAGTAAAAAGTGATCCCTTGTGGTTCTTCAAATTAGTAGTTATGTTTTGGGGGAGTCAAAACTATACATGAATGTTTACAGTGGGGGCCCATACCCCTAAACCCCATGTTATTCAAAAAGCAACTGTAACTGAGGATGTGCCAAGGCCATCGTTGTCCCAAAGGGGAAGATTCTCAGCACCAAAATCAAGCTGATTCAAAGCCATATTCCATTTAAAGAATGGAAACATGTACAGACCTGTGGGCCCACAAGTATAAGCACAGCTGCCCACTCCCCTGAGCCAAGCAGTCTGAAGGTGTTCTGTGAGGAATAGTGGCAAAAATCACAGCTCCAGATGGGTACAAACTCCTTTCTTAGAGAGGCTAGTGAGCTATAGTGAGGTAGAAAGAGAGCACAAAGATGGCATTCCCTGGACTATGTTCCATGACAGCACTTTTGTAGCCTTTATATAGGTGCCACAACTGAAGCTTGCCCCTGAAACTAAAGCTCCAGGACTAGCAAGTAGGTATCTCTCACAGGAAGGCTAAAGATCTATTTCAGTCTGTTGTCTGTGAAGTGCCCTAGGGCTGGGAGCCTGCCAAGGACCATCTCCTATTGTTAGTCTCATGGGACCCTAGAATGCAAATCCTCCTGGCCACCAGACCCAGGTTATCAAGGGGTATCTCCTGGGTAGCAGTTGTAAATACCAGAACACCAGATAGAGCAAGTGGGGTACCAGACACATTTAAGAGCTCCCTTCTGGGAGATGCTGGCACTCTGGAATGTGACAGATGGAGAATACAAAAATGGTGCCTGCCCTCAGCTCTTAGATATTTGTTTTATTAGAAACCTGCCCCTTAGGCTGTAGTTTAATGATAACCTAAGAAGTCTCTTCCACAGAATGATTGAGGCCCTAGGTCTATTGCTTTTTGCTGTGTCCTGGGAGTAGTATCTATAAAAATCTTTAAAACAAAGCAAACCAAAACAAAACAAACAAACAAAACCAAAACAAACAAACAAAACCAAAACAAAATAAAGCAAAAACCCACAACTTTTTCTCCATTGGTTACATTCTTGTGGGGCCCATGAGCATAAGCCTCATGGCTTCACCAGAATCAAGCAATATAGAAGTGTCCTCTGGCAGGAGCTGCAAAAATGTGGACAACAGAGAAGGGTGTAAGCTTTTCTGTAAGACACTGACAAACTGGTGTGAAGCAGAGGGAGAGTGCAAAGATGGTGTTCACAGCCTCTGTTCCCTGAGAGGCCCTCTGTGAGCCCCTTTGGTCTTTAAAACCAGAAGTTTTGGGGGCTCATCTTTCAGGTTTTGGTCTTAAAATGTGGGGTGCCCAGTGTGTGCTAAAAGCCCTTTGCTCTGCAGGGAGAAGTTCTGCGTTTTGAATTGCCTCCTGATAACGGATTGCCATACCAGGGGTGTGATCTATAATAGGCTTATGTCTCAGCCTTTCCTACATACTTTGATGTGACTTTCATCTCATTTCCCCTATATGAAGAGGTCATTGTGCCAGTTTTTAGGTTTCTTTTTCCCAAAGGAAATTATTTCCTTTCCATATATAACTATATATTTCCATATATAGCTATAGATTTAATGTTTCTGTGAGAGAAGGTGAGCTGAGGATCTTATATGGCCATTTTGAACTGGAACTCTCACCCCCAGTATATGTATAAATATGCCCCAGTGATGGCAAATTAAATCACTTATGATTGAAAACACTTGGACTATAGAATATTATGGATAGCAGTAAGATGAACAAATCATTGGTGGTCACTCCAAGATGGAAGCTGCCTATGTCATTTTATAAGCACATAAACAAAACTTGTTTCACTCATTGATACATTTATAATATAGTTTTAATAATACATAGTTTTAATTATGAGTATTAAAATAATAATTTTATTTTGAATAAATAAGATATTGTGCTGTTAGCTTTATTATCATTCTGTTATTAATCAGGAAAAACATCATATAGACTGCATAGCAGAAATCTATTTGTAATGGTTTATGTCCTGTGGGTTTTATTACTGAATTCAAAAGGCCAGGGCACACAGTGTGAAGAGAATCAGCATAAGCCAAATACACACACACACACACACACACACACACACACACACACACATACACACACACACACACACACTCCTTCAGTGTGCTGTTGCCCAGAAGGAATGAAAAGAGTTCATTGGATCCAGCAGTCATTTTCTTTCCCATTTAAAGTAAATTAGACTAAACCATAATCATGTTTTGTGCCAAATTTTGAATCTACTCTAAATTTTCAAGATTGAGGACATGGTAAAGTGATATTCAAAATATCTTTCTCGCATAAGGCATTCCCTAGTACCTAGGAGAGAAACTATTTTTAATATCTACAAAAAACTTAAAAGTATAACCAAAAAAATCCCTCTTTGGACAAAAGGGGACATCCTGGGCACTGGGATATAAATCTGATGATTTACTACCTCATATTGTCTAAAAAGTCCTTTTCATTTATCCAAATGATATTGATCCTTCAAAGCTCATTTCTAGCTAAGCTCTTTCAAAAAGATTTCTGCAACATTCTGAATATCACCTTTAAGATCTAGTGTCAGGAATTATTGGACAATGAGGCTACATCATTTCTATAGTCGTGCATCTATATGTGTATGTTACGTCATCTCAATAAGATTATTTAAGAGCAGGGCTTATATTTTATGCCACTTGATTTTCTCTAGGTTTGTAGATTTTCTAAAAACATTTACTAATTTACTTTTCAATCAGTTTGGCTGAAACCAGTGTGTATTACAACTATCATTGCTAACGAACTTGAAAGAGGTATTAGAGTCTTTGCACTGAATGTCCCTTTTATCTGAAAAGTGCTTCCACTGACTTCCTTCTAGTCTTTGTTTAATGGCCATCTGTTTAAATAGGCCCCTCTGAAAATTTTATTTAAAATTGCCACCATGTACCCTCCCTACTCCACAGTTCACTCTCCAACTCCTGACTCTTCTTCAGTTTTACTCTTCTTAGTTTTTATCACCTATCATACTATATAATTTTCTTATTTGTTGTGATTACTGGTTGTTATCCATTGACCAGAATGTAAGAACTTTTTTGTTTACTGAAGTATCTCATGTGTCTAGGACAGTGACCGGCAACTCATATACAAATTTCAGAAACGGGGAATGCTTTTAGGAAAAATCATACAACATTAAAAATACTAAATGAGGTACAACCATATGATCATAATCCTAGGGATCCTTTCAGGGCATTGGAAGGCATCCCTACAAATGAACAACCATGAGGCATTAACTTCCATAAGTCCACGTTTGGTAGGCACTCAAATATTTGCTTGAATAAATATTCAGGTTAGCTGAACCTTGATTTCCTAATCTAAATATTCATAATAAAATGACTTATCACATAGAGATGTCAAGAAGAAAATATGAATATATAGATGTAATATTTTTAGAAAATGTCCTGGGATATAATCAGTTCTCAACAAATATTAATCATTGACAGCTATGGAGGCTAGGCAAACAGAAAAACTGAGAAGTTGTTGTTGTTGTTCTCCAGTGAAAATCCAGATTCTATTTTCCAGAATTAAGCAATACAGTAAATGAAAAGGTATAGTCAAACCACATTTCTGCTAAGGATCCCATATTAAAATGCATTAATTTATCCTGTTTGTGGATTTGCCAAAGACATGAAAACAATCTCATTCTAATAAAAGAACCTTAGGGTGATATAAATCCATTAATCCTGTGAGCTTCCAAAGTGCCCTGCTAGCTCCTTTCATATGGGGATCATTTCACCACTGAAATGAGGCCATTTTAAGGGCTATCAGCAATAGCCAAATAGACGGTCTGCACAGAACATATGGTACAACACTGGGGAGAAATGATTTGGGCTAAGATGAGCAGAACAATTTTTGTAAAATATGTCTTGTACTTCTTTAAAACTCATTCATGGCCAAAATAATATGAAATATTAAGGCCATGCCTAGCCAGACCAATAATCAATGCAGGTGGGAGTGGCATTCATGGAAATGAGAACCTTATATTGAAATAATTGTATTCTTGAGGTTTTATCATTTCAAGATAAATTTTATTCAAAGAAGAATCCCTTATGTCTATTTTCAGAAGGTCATACTAGCTTCAAAGCAAGGTGAATTCCTTTGTATAAAGGTGAATTAAAAAAATATTTTCATTCATCCAAATACAGTGAATCAAGAAATTTCTTTCCAGTGAATGCATCTCTTTGGTGTAAAATGACAAAGGATATAATATAACTTTCAACTTATGTCAAGACATCAGTGTGGTAATGGTAAAACTTGAAGGTGATCTCATTCAACTTGAAGGATATTACACAGCATAGTATAGTACAGAACATTCTAATATGAGAATTCATTTATTTTGAAGTGAATTGAGGTGGTTTTTTTTTCCTCCCCATAAATTTATGTTTAAATGTGGATCAGTAATCTTGCTGGCAGCCTCACTATGCATTTGTATGGGAATTTTCAATGTCATGAATTATATGATTTGTATCCTCAAATAGTTTCAAATAAAAGTTGTCTGCTGTTTTCTGGTGGAGTGCCAAGTGAATGAATACCCATTTGATTTGCTATCTGTACATATAGTTTTACATCTTCCATAATTAACCTGTCAATCTAGTGTCTCTGGAAAAACTATTGCCAGGTATTGTGGAGTATATTAAAAGCTAACAATTCAGGCAGAAATATTGGCATTTTTTTCATACCTGTACCCAAGTTTCCTTAATAGACTAAGCCCAATTTAATTTTTAGCTTTATGTGTCTTGTTTGATTTTACACCTGGGCTATAATTTCACATTCTAGAAAAAGAAAATAAAACCAATTCCACTATAACATTCGGAAAAACAAACAGACTTTACTGGGGTGGGGGTTATATTAAAAACTGAGGTACAGCTTCTGTTAGCCCAAGTTGAACCCAGAATTCATAAATTAGCCTATTATAAATTGCAGGATAATTAAATTATCAAATATGTTGTCTGACATGTTTACTATGTTTAGTTAATTAAACTTTCTGTTATAAATTATGGCATTTATCAAATGCAAATAATTTAGTGTTTGTGGTTTTTTAAATATGAATAGGAGCTTAATATATTACTAAAGTGACTAAAACTTTTATTAGAAATTATTATTAATGGATCCACATTGCAGAATTTTTATCTGGAAGACCTAAATTTGGAGGATTATTTGTGACTGTAGAACATTTACTCAATTTCCCTGAGGTTTTGTTTTGTTTTGTTTTGTTTTGTTTTGTTTTTGCAGGAAATTAGAAATTTTCCTACTTATCAAGTTATGATAAACTCTTCATGGCAGGTGGCTTAGAAGCAACAGTCTAGCTGAAACGGTAGGCTACAGGCTTGGCCAGGTTTTTGCCTAGACTTTATGTGCATATATATGTTTTTATTAAGCATTTATTTATTACTTATGAGAGAGAGAGAGCATGAGCAGCGGAGGGGCAGAGAGAAAGACAGAGGATTTGAAGTGGGCTCTGCACTGAGAGCAGAGCTACCAGTCATCCCAGGTGTATATTTTGAATTTGTTATAAAATTGTTGGAGATGAAAACATAGGTAACCTCCTCCACCTTTCTTAACACAAAGCAAGGCAACATTTTGCATCAATTCTCAGGCCTTTTTTAAGGTAAATCATGACTTACTATAATTTGAATTTTTTTTATATATGTGGACTGATACTATTGTGGTTTATCAGACCTAAAGTTTAATTCAAATGAATTTATGAATGAACCTTTTCAGGACATGGGTTGCCAAAAATAGGATAGTCTATACAACCATATGCATCCATTTTGGCTATAGGAAATACTTACCTTATCTGGTCAGTTAATGCAAAGTTGGCACCGATAGGATAACTGAAAGGACTCACAAGATTTCACAGATAATAAACATTTAAGATTCTAATCAAGGTAAAGAATAGAGTATACTCAGAGAAAGAGAGAACAGGTAAACACATGGGTCCTAAGAAATCTCTAAGCCTAACTCCCTCAGATCCTTTCTTAATTTCATAAGATGTACCTTATGTATAGATTATGATTTATCAAGATGTACATAAAGATCTTTGTTTTAAGATAGTTACAGCAGAATTATTTTTACTTTTATTGCTATTTATTTATTGGTTTCAATGCACTCCAGATTATATAGGGAAAGCAGATTGCCAGATGTCTGCCATTTATCCATGTATCTCCAAACAATGGTCCTGGGTACTGCCAGAGGAATTTCAAAATTTAAAAGAACACATTAAAAAGTATTAGCTAGTCCTTCTAATCTTTATCACAGAGAAGAGTCTTCAGCTGACTTCCAGGTAATCCCAGAGATAATCATAGGTATGTTCCCATCTAGATGTAAGATATATCTATCTTATACAGTTCACGAACCAGATTTTCATTCTGGCTATGTAGACATAGACAAACACCCTACTTTTTCAAACATCAATTAGACTAGACAAAAATTATTGGTATTTAATCTAACATTATTTTATACTAGGTAAAAAATCATTGGCATTTTGATTAATGTTGCCTTTGTAATACTATTTGTGCTTTGGAATTCAAATCATTCACCTTGGACATATGGTAAGGTTTAGCAAATTACCTATGAGTAAATGTTTCATCTAAAATTTCAGCTGACTCAGGTGACATCAAATTTTAGTCCTAGAATGGGTTGGCCCCAAGAAATGTGTCAACAGAAGAAGATTGCCATGTTTTCACCCTCAGTCTGTCATTAAGAAACAGTCATTAACTTTTAGGCTATTAATAGAATATGGAGCACTGACAGCCAGGATGTATTCATCAGATATACTACACGTCCTCCAGCTTTTCCAGAATGCCCAGGAGTGAAGATATCCTAGAAGCTACCAATTACCTGCAGAATTGTTTCAGTGCCTTCTGAGACTTGAAGACATCTACATTTGCTAATCTACTGTGGTATACTATGAAGTTATTTGTACTGACTTCAAGTCTTTATTCCTTAGGGAGTTACCCTCAGCTTTTATATTAAGGATAGAAAGTGCCCACTTTTACCTTTGCTAGCATGAATACTAGGAAAAACTCTCATTAGGAGTATTTGGTATTAGTTACTAAAGCAAATAATAACATTGTATGATAACATGATGTTCTTGAATGTCCCCTGAAAATTGATCGTGTCACCTAAATGTTTTAAATTATAAGATACGCCAACTTATATGAAGTATTTTATCTTACATTTTACAACACTGTATTATTTTTAAAGAAAAACATAATTTTAAAACAAGAGCTTTAAAAATGCACAAAATGATAGCATTTAAGTTGTCAAGAGGCTCCCTACGAATATTTTAGCATAATATAATTTGTATCAACATCTCCAAATCTATTCCCAATAAAAATGCAATTAAGAGCAACAGCTTTAAAACAAATCTCCTTTTCTTTTATTTGTTTAAAGTTTATTTATTTTGGAAGAGAGAACAAGTAGTGGAGGGGCAGAGAGAGAGGGGAGAGAATCTCAAGCAGGTTCTACATCAGTATCACAGAGCCCAATGTGGGGCTTGAACTCACCAACCATGAGATCATGATCTCAGCTGAAATCTAGAGTTGGATGTTTAATCGACTGAGCCACCAAGGTGCCCCAAAACAAATCCCCTTTTCAATCCAAGTGTTGTTCTCAGGAAACTTCAAATTCAAATTCTGAAATCTCAACTGAGAGCTTGTTTTTCTGATCAAAGCAATGTACAGATTCAATGCAACCCTTATCAAAATTCCTATAACATCTTTACATAAGTAGAACCAACATACTAAAATTTGTAAGGAACCACAAAGTAAATAAAGCAATCTTGAAAAAGAAATCCAAAGCTGAAGGCCTCACACTTCCTGATTTCCAACTATATTACAAAGCTATAGTAATTAAAATAGTATGGTATTGCTATAAAAACAAAATAGAGAGACCGGAAATGAACCCATTATTATGTGGTCAATTAATTTTAAATGACAAAGGAGCCAAAATTATACAATGGGGAAAAGACATTTTCTTCCATAAATGATGGGAAAATTGGACAGACACATGCAAGAGAATGAAACTAGACTAATATATTACACCATACAAAAAATTAACTGAAAATGGATTAAAGACCTGAATGTAAGGTCTGAAACCATAAAACTCCTAGAAGAAAACAAAGGCATTAAGTTCCTTGACATATATTTTAAAAATAAGTTTTTGGAACTAACACAAAAGAAAAAGCAACAAGAGCAAAATAAACAAGAAGGGCTACTAAAAAGTATCTGTATGGCAAAGGAAACCATCAACAAATGAAAAGGCAACTTATTGAAAAGGAAAAAAATATTCACAAGTCATATATCTGATAAGAGACTAATATCCAAACTACATAAAGAACCTACAAAATTTAATAACAAAAACAATCTAATTTTAAAATGGGGAGAGAATCTGAGTGGACATTTTCCAAAGAGGATATACAGATGGCTAACAAGTGCACTAAAAGATTCTCAATGTCCTTAATCATCAGGGAAATATAAATCAAAACCATAATGAAATATCTTCTCATTTGACTATTATCAAAATGAGAAGAAATAGCAAGCTTCAAAAAAGATGTGAAGAAAAGGGAATCCCTGTGCACTAGTGGTGGGAAGGAAAGTAAATCAATGCAGCTGCTATGGAAAATAGTATAGATGTTTCTCAAAAATTTTAAAATAGAAATAACAAATGATCGAGGTGCCTGGGTGACTCAGTAGGTTAAGCAACAGACTCTTGGTTTCAGGTCAGGTCATGATCTCACGGTTTGTGTGTTCAAGCCCCACATTGGGCTCTGTGCTTACAGTGCAGAGCCTACCTGGTATTCTGTCTCCCTCTGTCTCTGACCCTCCCCCACTTGCTCTCTAGATCTCTGTTGAAATAAATAAAAATGAACTTAAAAAAAAGAAATAATAAATGATCTAACAATTCCATACCCATGTATTTATCTGAAGAAAATGAAAACACTAACTCAAAAATGTATATGTGTCCCTTATGTTTACTGCAGCATTATTTACCATGGCCAAGATATAGAAACAACCTAAGTATCCATTGATGGATGATTGTATAGAGAAATTGTGATACACACATACATACACACACACACATTGAAATATTATTCAGCCATAAAAAAAGAATGGAATTTTGCCATTTGCAACAACATTAATGGGCCTTGAAGGCTTATGCTAAGTGAAATAAGTCAGAGACAAGAAGGTATCTTATGATCTCTCCTATATGTGGAATATAAACAAACAAACAACAAACAAAACCCAAGCTCATAGATCTAGGGAACAGATTGGTGGTGGCCAAAGGTAGGGGTCAGAAGTGGGACAAATGGATGAACTGTGTTTTTTATTCTGGGGTTTTGTTTAGTTTAAATGAATAAAAAAATAAAGGAAGTGGCTTTCTCACAGATACTAATACCATTTGCTTTAAAAAGATAGGCCTTTGGGAAAGGAGAAATACAAGGGAAGTGACATTTATTATTTAGTTGTCATATGTTTAATAAAATACCAAACACTTTACACATTAATTCTATTCTATCTTCACATCTACTCTAAGAGAAGGGTACAGTGTCACTATTACCATTTTCTAGAAAACTGAGATTCAGAGAGCTTAAGTAACTAAAATCTCTTGGCTTATTAAGAAAATGTGAAATATTATTTCTAAACATCATTCCTGAGGATGTCCAAAGCTAAGAATCTCACAGGCCAAACCAATATAGGACAAAACAAAACAAAACAAAACGTGAAGATAATTCATTTAATGTGCTTCCTAAGTGTGACACTTGGAGGTCAGCTCTTGCAGAGATAAAAATAGATGAGCAAAACATGGTCCTGGACCCTAAGAAGCTAACAGTATAGCAGGGAAGAGAAGCCACATAAAAATAACCACAATAGACGTCAGAGTGGGATTACTTGCTACATTGGAGGTTCTGATACATTGTCGTAATTGTTCAAACAAAGGAGACAGTTTACTTTTGATCAGTAAAGCCGTATGCAAATTGTGTACAGAACAACTGATTGGGGAGAACTGGAAATCTAAAAACTCCTTTCTAGATTATTTTATATGTGTTTCTCCATTGATGCAATATAATTTAGACATTTAGGTAGCGTTCATTAACATCAAACAAAATTAGAGTTTACATTTGTGTGGTTTATTCAATCAATGGAAATAATTAAATCAAACAAAATTAATCCAGTATGGATTTTTGGTATGAAATATCTTTCATTTTAAAATAAGATATAAAATGCACTTAGTCATTTACACATGAAAATTTTCAACTATTTTAATATAATCTTATAAAGAAGATATATTTTATGTTATCTTTTGCAGTAAAACATACACTGATGTATCTGGGAGGTAATATTGACTTCAGATGATCTCATGTTGAATTTTTCCTTGTATTTCAATACATTCATCTTAAAGGAATATAAGTATCCTATATACATAGATAGATATTCTATATGTATGTATGTAGACCTTTATCAATAAAAATATTCAAAAGCTCAGCACATACATTTGACTTCAAAATTTTATTGAAGTATTATGACAACATGAAGATGCACATTGTCATGTTCCAGTTCAATACATTTTCATTAAGTGAATACCACCAAAATCTGGATCCAAATCAAGAAAAAAGTATCAGCATCCTAGAAGTCCTTTCTGTACCCTCTTCCAATTATCATCACCCATACCCCAAAGATAATTGTGGGGGATAGGCTTAGGAATCCTCCAGGCTTACACCAATGGGTTAACAAAACATAAAGAAGTCAAAGCTATAGGATGCTCACACCCGAGTTTGGGCAAACAAGACAAGACAACCAAGAATAGGGAGGTGCAAAGGTACCCCAGAATAGAGAAGGGGTGCAGAGCCCCCAGAATAGAGAGGGATGGGTAAAGGCCCAAAATTAAGGGCCCAAAGGTGCCCAATACATAGGTATATAAAAAAATAAGATTAGATTTTCAGGGTGAAAGCACCCCCGATTTAGTATTATAACAGAAAGCTGCTCTCACAGAAAGAAAGGACCAAGTTAGGTAAACAGGTAAATTGGGCTACAGGCCGCTGCGCTGCAGGTGTAGCAGCCCAGAGCAGAGAGGATTAACAAAAGAAAGGTGCCTTGTTAACTCTGAGGTTATTTCCCCTACCTGTCTTATCCCCTAGGCTGGGTAAGATAAACAGAGGTGCTGCTTTATGTCCACTGTAAACAACCTTCCACCCGACTGCCTAGAACCCAGATTTTGTTTTGTATTAACCCAAACCCCTAACCCCGAATATTTCAAGACCCCCTTCCCCTCCTGTCCACAAGTTAATGTTCACAGATTCATTGTCTCTTTGTGCACATCCATCACCATGTTTGTAAGCCTTCTGATCCTAATAAAAATGGGGCAAGGACACTTATTCGGGGCTCGTGTCTTTTCCTGGACATTAGAAATCTCTTGTTTTTCATCCTGCATCCTGCTCTCTTGCTAGATAAGAGAGAACTTTAGACCCAGAGTCCACAAGAGATAATCACTATTCTGGTCTCTAATGATATAAATTAATTTTTCTGAGTTCAAGTTTATATATGTGATTTTGTTCAGATTTTTTAAATTTAGCTTCCTTTACAAAGTTATGCATATAAAATATATTATTCCACATAGTGTTAGTCCTTTCTTTCCTCATTGTTATATATAATTTCATTTTGTGAGCATACAGCAATGTTTTTATCCATTTTACTATTAAGCATTTCAGAATTTTCCAGTTTGTAGTTATTGTAAATAGTACTGCTTTGACATTCTAATATGTGTTATTTCTATTTCTATGCCTGTTTATGTTTTTATTAAGTAAATCTAGGACTGGAATTTTTAGGCTGTTGAGTCGAAATATATTTAGTTTTAGAAGATAATAGCAAACGATTTGAAATAGATCATAGTAATTCACACTTTCAACAGCATATGGAAACCAGGATGCTTCACATGCTCACTAACACTGGCGACTACATTTATCCAATTATAAATACTAACAATTATATTTTAGTTCAAAAGTATCTTTGCCTTATTCCATGTGTTGAGAAATATTTTCTTGATTTCTTAGATACATAGGTAATATCTATTGTATTAATTTATAATAGAATTTTTAAAATACTTAAGGGGCCCCTGTGTGGTTCAGTCTGTTATGAAGCTAACTCTTGATTTCAGCTCAGGTCATGATCTCACAGTTCGTGAGATGGAGCCCCATGTTGAGCTCTGCACTGACAGCATGGGGCCTACTTGGGATTCTCTCTCTCCTTCTCTGTCTACTTGTCTCTCTCAAAATAAATAAATAATGAAGAAATAAATAAATAAATAAATGAATAAATGAATGAATGAATGAATGAATAAATAAATGAATGAATAAATAAATAAAATATTTTAAAAATTAACTCAGATCAATCACATTTATGTCAATTTAATTTTATTTTTTTGATTATTTCCATGGTTATTGATTTCTTAAATAACTTTTGTCAGTATCATTCATAAACTGTTAGGGATCTGTTTTGTTTTAATTTAATTTAATTTAATTTAATTTAATAAAAATGTTTATGTAATTATGAAGGAAATGCACTCTCAAAATGATTTTTTTATAAAATAAACTCTTATAAAATAAAAATAGGAAAAGAACTTGTCTACTATAATTATAGTATATATTCTACCAGTCTTTCCGATCATATAATTAATGCTTATAATAAATTTTTTTGAAAATTTCAGAAAACTATGTGAAAGAATTTTAATGAATTACTTAGAATTTCATTATTCCTAAATATAAAGTGGAAATAATATTGGTGATTAATTGGACTCATACATTTTTATAATATAGCTTGCAATATTATAGTCATATTTCTATTTATTTATTTATATTTAAACATCTATTGGGATATAGACTTCTAAAATTTTAATTCCAATACAGTTAACATCCAGTGCTATAGTAGTTTTAAGTGTACAATAAAGTGATTCCACAATTCGATACATCACCCAGTGCTCATTACTACAAGTGCACTCCTTAATCCCCATGATCTATTTCACCCATCCCCCCAACCCATGTCTCCTCTGATAAATGTCAGTTTATTCTCAATAGTTAAGAGTCTAATTCTAGGCTTCTCTCTCTCTCTCTTCCCTTTGCTCATTTGTTTTCTTTCTTAAATTCCACATATGAGTGAAACCATATAGTATTTGTCTTTCTATCATTGACTTATTTCATTTAGCATTATAATCTAGCTCCATCCCTCTCATTGCAAATGACACAATTTCATTATTTTGTAAAGCTGAATAATACTCCACTGTATTTATAGATACCACTTCTTCTTTATCCATTTATCTATTTATGGACCCTTAAGCTGTTTCCATAATTTGACTACTGCAAAAAATGCTGCTATAAACAAAGGGATGCATGTATCCCTTTGAATTAGTGTTTTTATCTTGATGTACTTCTAATAGTTTTGGTTTTTGTTTCCCTTGACTCAGGAGACATATCTAGAGTAATGTTAGAGACATTACTGCCTGTGTTCTCTTCTAAAATTATGTTTTCAGATCTCATATTTATGTCTTTATTCCATGTTGATATTTTTTTTTTGTGAATGATGTCAGCCAGTGGTTCAGCTTCATTCTTTCATATAGCTGACCAATTTTCCCAACATCATTTGTTAAAGAGGCTGTCCTTTTTTCATTGAATATTCTTTCCTGCTTTGTCTAAGTTTAATTGTAGGCTTATTTCTGGGCTTTCTATTCTGTTCTATTGACTATGTGTCTATTTTTGTGCCAGTAACATACTATTCTGATTACTACAGCTTTGAAACATAACGAAGTTTGGAATTGTGGCACCTCCAACTTTGCTTTTTCTTCTTTCTTCTTCTTCTTCTTCTTCTTCTTCTTCTTCTTCTTCTTCTTCTTTTTAAACTGCTTGACTATTCATGGTCTTGAGATTCCATACAAATTTTAGGGTTGTTTGTTCCAGTTCTGTGAAATATGCTGTTGGTATTTTGATGGGTATTGCATTAAGTCTGTAGATTATTTGGGGTACTATAGATATTTTAACAATATTTGTTCTTCCAATCCATAAGCATGGAATGTCTTTCCATTTCTTTGTGTCATCTTCAATTTCTTTTATCAGTGTTTTATAGTTTTCAGAATACAAGCCTTTTACTGCCTTGGTGAGGTTTATTCCTACATGTCTTATTGTTTTTGGTGAAATTGTAAATGGAATTATTTCCTTAATTTCTCTTTCTACCACTTTATTATTGATGTATAGAAATGCAACTGATTTCTGTATATTGATTTTGTGTACTGTGAATTTACTCAATTCATTTTTCAGTTCTAGTAGTTTTTGGCAGAATCTTTCCTGTTTTCTATATGCAGTATCATGTCATCTGCAAATAGGGAAAGTTTTACTTCTTCTTTACCACTTTGGATGCCTTTTATTTATTTACTTTTTTCTTGTTCCTGACCTTACATGAAAAGTTCTTAGTTTTTCCCAATTAAGTATGTTTCCTGTGGGTTTTTCATCTGAGGCCTTTAATTATGTTGAGGTAAATTCCTTCTAAACCTACTTTGTTGAGGGCTTTTATCATGAATGGATGTCATGCTTTGTCAAATGCTTTTTTCTGTGTCTATTGAGATAAGACATTTAAAAAAATTTTAATGTTTATTTTTGAGAGAGAGAGAGACAGAGACAGGGAGACAGAGATACAGAGAGAGAGACAGAGCATGAGTAGGGGAGGGACAGAAAGAGAGAGAGAGAGACACAGAATCTGAAGAGGTTCCAGGCTCTGAGCTGTCAGTGCAGAGCCTGACGCTGAGCTTGAATTCATGAACCATGAGATCTGACCTGAGTCAAAGTTGAATGCTTAACTAACTGAGCCACCCAGGTGCCCAGAGATAGACATTTTAACGTGATGTATCACACTGATTTGTGAAGATTGAACCACACTTGTAACCCAGGAATAAATCCCACTTGATCATGGTAGATGTTTATTTTATTGCTGGTCGGTTCGGAAGTATTTTGTTGAGTATTTTTGCATTCATGTTCACCAGAGATTTTGGCCTGTAGTTCTCTTTTTCACTGGTTGTTTATCTGGTTTTGGTGTCAGGGTAACGTTGGTCTCATGGAATGAATTTGGAAATTTTCCTGCCTCCATTTTTTGGAATATCTTGAGAATAGGTATTAACTCCTCTTTGAAGGTTTTGGTAGAATTCACCTGTGAAGCTCTCTGGTCCTGGACTTTCATTGCCATTGTTTTTAATTACTGATTCAATCTCCTTGCTGGTATTTGGTCTTTTAAAATTTTATATTTCTCCCTGCTTCAGTTTTGGTAGGTTATACATTTCTAGGAATGTATCCATTTATTCTAGGTTGTCTAATTTTTGACATTGTTATTCATAATATTCTCTTATAATTGTTTGTGGTTCTGTGGTGCAGATTGTTATTTCTCCTCTTTCATATTGATTTCATGTATTTTTCTCCTTTTTTTTTTTTTTTTGTGAGTCTGGATAGAGGTTTATCAATTTTGTTGATCTTTTCAATGAACCAGTTCCTGGTGACATTGATCTGTTCCATTGTTTTCTTAGTTTTCATATCATTTGTTTCTAATCTTTA
This sequence comes from Panthera pardus, assembly GCF_024362965.1. Lineage (NCBI taxonomy): Eukaryota > Metazoa > Chordata > Mammalia > Carnivora > Felidae > Panthera > Panthera pardus. The sequence continues at coordinate 80,068,855 of NW_026526677.1, read as the reverse complement.
TTATTTCCTTCCTTCTGTTAGTTTGGGGTTTTGTTTGATGTTCCTTTTCTAGTTCCTTTAGATGTAAAGTTGGATTATTTATTTGAGATTCTTCTTTTTGAGATATTCCTGTATTCCTATAAACTTCCCTCTTAAAACTGCTTTTGCTGCATCCAAAAGGTTTTGGACTATTGTGTTTTTATTTTCATTTGCTTCCATGTACTTTTTTATTTCTTTTTTTTCAATTTCCTAGTTGACCCATTGTTTAATAACATTTGATCTCCATGTATTTATGTTCTCTGTAGATTTATTTATTATGGTTGATTTCTGGTTTCATAACATTGTGGTCAGAAAAGGTGTGTGGTATGATTTTGATCTTTTAAATTTGTTTAGGCTTGTTTCATAGCTTAATATGTGATCTATTCTGAAGAATGTCTCATGTGCACTTGAAAAAAAATGTGTTCTGCTGTTTTAGCATGGAATGTTCTGATTATATTTGTTAAATCCATCTGGTCCAGTGTGTCATTCAAAGGCACTGTTTCCTTTTTGGTTTCCTGTTTGGATCATCTGTTCATCAATGTACGTGGGACCTTAAAGCCCTCTACTAATATTGTATTATTATATATTAGTTCCTTTATATTCCTTTATATTATTATTTATCTGGGTGCTCCGATTTTGGGTGCATAAATATTTACAATTGCTGTGCCTTCTTATTGGATTGTCCCCTTTATTGTTCTATAATGTCCTTTTTATTTCTTTTTACCATTGTTGTTGTCTAATATGTCCTTGCTACTCTGGCTTTCTTTTGAAATCCATTTGCATGATAAATCTTTCTCCATCCTCTCACTTTCAATCTGTAAGAGTCTTTAGGTCTGAAATAAGTCTCTTTTAGGTAGATGGGTCTTGTTCTTTTATCCACACCATCAACATATGTCTTTTGATTGGAGTGTTTAGTCCATTTACATTCAAAGCAATTATTGATAGATATGTATTTATTGCCATTTTGTTACTTATGTTGTGGTTGTTTTTGTAGTTTTTCTCTGATCCTTTCTTCTGTCTTCATCGATTGCTGGTTTCTTTAGTGAAGTACTTAGATTTCTCACTCTTTATTCATTGCATATCTATCAGTGGTTTTTGAATTGTGTTACCATTTGGGTTATATGTAACATCTTCTGCATATAGCAGTATATATTAAATTGATGATCACTTAAGTTCAAACCCATTTTTTTACTCCTCTCCTCCCTACATTTAGGTATCTGTTATCATATTTTATATCTTTTTATTCTGTGAATCTTTTATCTGATTTTTTACAGAAATACTTATTTTTACTGCTTTTGTGTTTCTTACTTTTCCTACTCTCACTTATGGTCTTTCTTTTCCACTCAAAGAATTGCCTTTAATATTTTTGCAGGGCTGGCTTAGTAATCATGAACTCCTTTAGTTTTTGTTTATCTGAGAGACTATCTCTCCTTCTATTCTGAATGATAGCCTTGCTTGATAGAGGACTTTTGGCTGTAGATTTTCCCTTTCAGAACTTTGAATATATCATGACACTCCCATCTGGCTTGCAAAGTTTCTGCTGAAAGATCTGTTCATAGCCTAATAGGGTTTCCCTTGTGTGTACTGCTTTCCTGTCTTTTGATAAATTTGTCTCCTTATCAGTCCTTTTTGCCGTTTTGATTACTATCTGTCTTGATGTGAACCTCCTTTGGTTGATTTTGTTAGGGGATTTCTGCACTTCCTGGATTTACATATCCTTTTTCTTCCCCAGATTAGGGAACTTTTCATCTATTCTTTCTTCAAATAAATGTTCTGTCCCCTTTTCTCTTTCTTCTCCTTCTGGGATCCCTATAATGAAAATGTTTATATGCTTGATGAAGTCACTGAATCCCCTAAGTCCATTCTCCTTTTGCATAATTCTTTTTTCCCTCATTTCTTCAGCTTGCTTACTTTCCATTTTTCTGTCTTAATGTTCATTAATTCATTCCTCTACTTCTTCCAGCCTGCTATTTACTCCATTAAATGTATTCTTAACTTCATATATTGTGTTCTTCATCTTGAATAGTTTTTTTTCTAATTAGTTCTTTTTTTATCTTTGTGTTAAGCCATCTCACTGATGTTCATCACTCATTTCTCAATCCCAGTGAGTATCTTTATGATCATTACCTTAAATTCTCTCTCAGGTATGTTACTTATATGTTTTGCTTAAGTCTTTTGTTGTGGTTTTGTCCATTTCTTTTATCTGTAACATATAGTTCTGTCTTCTTATTTTACATACCTCTCTGTGTCTGTGTGTTAGGAAAGTCAGTTGTGACTTGCTCTTGAAAGTAGTGGCCAAGACTTGAACTTTTAACTAAGTGACACCAGTCCTTTTCCACAGGGGACAGTCAGCCAGGATGGACACTTGGGCTGTGACTTGGGTCACTCCACAAAACATGAATGAGATTGGGGCATGGCCCTGCAAGCTGTGGGTGCCATTCCTTTCCACTGGCCATTAAGACTAGGCCAGCCAGGGCCACTCTGCTCAGCACACGTGGGCAGTTTTAATAACGTGTGCATGTCCTCCACAGAGGTTGGAAGATGCACTGTTAGCAAGATTTGTGTGGGTCTTCTGTGGGAGGGGACTTGCAGCACAGGGACTGAGACAAGTCTGGCCTGGGGGTGGGGCTTGGTGTAATCAAGTTAGGTAGTGAGTGTCTGAGCTGTGCTTGTTCCCACAGATGGCTGTGTGTTTATGAGGAGCAGGAGAGAGAAATAATGCTTGTCAACTCCTTTGTTTCTGGAGAAGTCCCTCAATGAACTCAGATTAGTAACTAACTCTCCCTCCCATAAGCCCCAGGCACCTTTCAAACTGCTGCTTTGAAGCTTTATCTGGAATGACTATTTGCTATGCTATCTCTTTAATGGCAGGGGCTTAGCTTTTTATCACCCTCTGGGCTTTCTCAAAGCTGAGTCCACTGATTTTTAAAGTTCCATGATTTAAGTCCCTCTGGTTATAAGCACTGATGAAATTCAGCCCCTCTGATTTGCAAAGCCAAATGCTGTGGGGATTTCTCTTCCTTTTGTAGGCTCCCTGGTGTGCTAGTCTGTTTCTTGCTCCTGTCTGCACCTGTAGTTTCCTCTCTCAGGTAGTCAGATCACAGTGTTTAAATTTCCATTGAGTTCTTACCCTTCCTACCCTCTCCAATGTGGCTTTTTTTCTACATTTAGTTGTGGAGTTTATTTGGCCAGTCTTTGGGTCCTTTTCTGGGTTGTTTGCTCTCGTGCAATTGTTATCTAATTGCCTCCATGGAAGGAGATGGATTTAAGATCCTCCTAGTCTGCCATCTTCCCAAGAAGTCTCTAGGATACAGATTATTTTAAAGTAGCAGTGACAGCCTGAAATACAAATTTTATTCTATTTCCCTTTAAAAAATAAATATGCTTTAGTCCGTCAACTGGATGCACCTTCTAGTTCAATCTCATGTGTCAAGTACTTATTTTTTCCTAAGTTATTTAAAATTTTCATCTTTCTTAATGTCTTTATAGATTTATCTCTCTTTAATATATTCATCACTGATTTCCAACTCTTCCAAAGATTGTACTAAAATATATACCGTCTTATTGGAGGCCACTTCCATTTGTTTTAACAGCTTTTGATATTTTGTGGGTTTTTTTTCATTATTTTCATGAATGCAATTATTTAACTGATATAATGTTTAATTTACCTAATAATATATGCTGACTATCTTCCCATACTGTGACTTACTTTCATATATATATATGCCTAAAATATAAACATGCTAAACATTCACAGGTATAAATTCTATATATACTCAAATGACTATTATTTTTTTGTATGGAAATATTTTTATTAAACTAACTTAGTGTATAACACTTTATTGTATTTTGTATTTTATAACTCTTTTCATTTTAATCCACCTCTATGCTTCAAAATGCTTTAGTGAAGTTAAAGAAAATAAGTTTTTGTATAATTAGAAGATAGAAAGATAGAGATAGATAATAATAGATGATAGATAGATAGATAGATAGATAGATGATAGAGGAGACAGAGAGAGACAGGGAGAGAGAGAGAGAGAGAGAGAGAGAGAGAGAGAATCAATGGCTGTTTGCTGGAGCATAAAAAATAACCTGAAAACTACACATGACACAATCTAAAATATAAAATGACAATCTTTAACAAAGAGTGACATATAAAATAAATTACTGAATAAATGCTTGAAGTGCTTCCTCCTTAAAAAAGTATCCAAAAGAGTGCATCACTACAGACTAAGAATAGAAAATAAAGTATTAAATCTGCCATAGTCTTTACAATATTATTGTTTTGTAACCCCAGACAAGGAAGTTTCACATGTCATTACTGGATCATACTCCTGGAAGCTTTCCACGTCCGCCCAGTAAACCACTTGATCAGCTTTCGGCAAAGACAAGATAAACAGATATGTTAGAACAAAAGCAAAACTTTTGTAGAAAAATAGTGCTAGAAGTAGTCTATTCTATTATATGTTTAATTACAACATCTCTTTTTTGGAATCATGTTTCTGAGAATAAAAATGAGTAATTATTGTAATAATTGATTAGTTGTAGATTTTATCATCATTGAAAGCTAATGACCTAAGGACTGTGTTCCAAGTTACAAATTATTGTTTAATATTTTTTTTATTTCAATGTAATATCAGTCAATCAATATTGTGTATTCTATTGTGTTTTTTTAAATTTTTTTTAACATTTATTTATTTTTGAGAGAGACAGAGAAAGAGTGAAAGCTGGGAGGGTCAGAGAGAGGGAGACACAGAATCCCAAGCAGGCTCCAGGCTCTGAGCTGTCAGTACAGGGCCCAACGTAGGACTCAAACTCACGAATCGCAATATCATGATCTGAGGTGAAGTTGGATGCTTAACGGACTGAGCCACATAGGTGCCCTGTGTATTGTATTGTTTTATAGCAATGTTAAGTCCATGGCTTTAAAAAGAAGTATGGACAGATGGGTAAGAAAATGCATGTTTTTCCCTTTTGTACCCTTTCTTATCCTAACTAATATCTAGCAATTTTTATGATTCTCACTGAAATATTGCTTTTTCAGTAATATTTTTCTACCTTTTGTATTAGTTCAAATCTAAATGTTAATGCCCTCTTATAGTATTGTCTCTTTATATTTTCCACAACTAAAATGTATATTTATTTAATTAAAGATTTGATAAATGTTTATTTTCCTTACCAAATAATACATTTTATGAGGAGAGAGGACAGTTGTTACTCTCTAGTATACCCTAAATTCAGAACACAGTGACTTACACATAGGATATAATCAATACAGTTGTTGAATTAATATGTCTCTTATTTATTTTCCTACAATGAAAACAGATAGATACAGTTACTTATGTAAAATATCCAATGCTAGAGAGAATACTTATTATCATAATGCTGCTTCAAATATATGACATCTTTTCACTATTATAAGCACCTTCACATTTCTCTTAAAGGAAAGGACTCTCAGAATGCCTGGAGTGGGGGTTAATACAACGAGTGTCACTTACTGTAATAAGATTCTCAAATTCTTGGTCAAGAGTGTGTAATAGAGAAGATGTCTTAAAACATTATTAATCAAATTCAGATTTGTATGAACAAAATTGTCAGAACTTTGGGCATTAGAATGAGTTAGGTTCAAGTGATATGGAATATTAGGAGAAATATGAAAATAAATGGGTCAGGAGCACCTGACTGGCTCAGTCAGTAGAGTGTACAACTCCTCAACTCGGGGTCATGAGTTCAAACCCCACATTGGGTGTAGAGATTATTTAAAAATTAAATCTTAAAAGAAAAAAAAAAGAAAGAAAGAAAAGAACAAAATGACTTTAGGCTTAAAGTATAGATAGGTTTTAATCAAATTAAGGTACATGTTTGCGCATCAGCCAACAGCAGAGGAGGGATATATGACCTGAATTTATTTTGATGGGGCAAGTCTTTGAATGGAATTTCTTAGGGGAAAAAAAGTCTGACAAGTTTAATTAGCTTTTCTCGTCTATGTCCAGGTTTTATAAGTCAGCATGGAGATTCTAGATTGCTTCGTGTAACTTGCAAAAGGTTACAATATACAGAACAAACATGCTATTTGTAAATAATTGAATTAGTTTATATTACAGTAGTCTGGCAATTATATTTTAAATACTTTTATAAAATCATAATTAAAGTGCAGTCTAGTTTACTATGATAAATTTCCTTGGCCCTAAATTCCAATTAAGGCAGTTTTCAGTTTATAATTTTGAATGAGACTGCAAAAATCAGCAGTTCTCCCTCATCAGGGAAATACAAATCAAAACCACAGTCAGATATCACTTCACGCTAGTCAGTGGCTGAAATGAACAAATCAGGAGATTATAGATGCTGGAGAGGATGTGGAGAAACGGAACCCTCTTGCACTATTGGTGGGAATGCAAATTGGTGCAGCCGCTCTGGAAAGCAGTGTGGAGGTTCCTCAGAAAATTAAAAATAGACCTACCCTATGACCCAGCAATAGCACTGCTAGGAATTTACCCAAGGGATACAGGAGTACTGATGCATAGGGGCACTTGTACCCCAATGTTTATAGCAGCACTCTCAACAATAGCCAAATTATGGAAAGAGCCTAAATGTCCATCAACTGATGAATGGATAAAGAAATTGTGGTTTATATACACAATGGAGTACTACGTGACAGTGAGAAGGAATGAAATATGGCCCTTTGTAGCAACGTGGATGGAACTGGAGAGTGTGATGCTAAGTGAAATAAGCCATACAGAGAAAGACAGATACCATATGGTTTCACTCTCATGTGGATCCTGAGAAACTTAACAGAAACCCATGGGGGAGGGGAAGGAAAAAAAAAGAGGTTAGAGTGGAAGAGAGCCAAAGCATAAGAGACTCTTAAAAGCTGAGAACAAACTGAGGGTTGATGAGGGGTGGGAGGGAGGGGAGTGTGGGTGATGGGTATTGAGGAGGGCACCTTTTGGGATGAGCACTGGGTGTTGTATGGAAACCAATTTGACAATAAACTTCATATATTGAAAAAAAAATCAGCAGTTCTCTCTTTTGTTTCTGGAAGTAATTTATAAGGTAATAAAAATATAAATATTCAAATCATTTGGCTTTTGATATAATGAAGTACTAGTTAAACCCAAGACATCACAGTTGGGAGAAAGGCACTATGTCTTGAGGAAGAAAAGTTATAGAACCCTGGCTAAAATGTACTATGACTAAAATGTTCAGATGGAATATGAAAAACACACTTTCTCAGAATAAGGAGCCAAGTCTACCATATACCTTTTTTAAACCCCTTGTTTGCACCCATGGGAAAACAAACAAACAAACAAAACAGATGTATATACTGGTACCAGGGAGTAAACTTGGTTCTCTACTGAAAACAAGATAAGGTGAGACTAGATGAGGAATCCCGTAGAAACATTCTGACTACGGTAGTAGAGGGAATTAGACTATTCTATTTACAAAAATAAGATCATGGTTTAGTGTTTTCCCTATTTTCAGATTTTAAATCAGGTTAATCATACACATAGAATCTGGGATCATAAGACTAGTTAAATCTCTCCTGAAACAATTTTTGGCAAATTCGTGCAAGATTTTCATTCAAACTGATCATCTTGTAAAATATCGCTGTCAGTTATGATGAATATTTACCAAAACAAAACAAAACACCTCATGATCTAAACAACATTAGTTAACATTGGGTTTCACTGGGAACATAAAGACCTGGAAAATAATTAGTTAAAAGTGAATTTCTTTAAATTTTCAAAAAATGTTTATTTATTTTTGAGAGAGAGAGAGAGAGAGAGAGAGAGAGCATGAGCGGGAGAGGGGCAGAGAGAGAGGAGACACAGAATCAGAAGCAGGCTCCAGGCTCCAAGCTGTCAGCACAGAGCCCCACCAGGGGCTCGAACTCACAGACTGGGAGATCATGACCTGACTGAAGTCGGAGGCTCAACCGACTGAGCCACCCAGGTGTCCCTAAAATTTTTTTTTAATGTTTATTTAGTTTTAAGAGACAGAGAGAACACAAGGCGGGGGGGGAGGAGCAGACAGAGAGAGAAACACACAGAATCTGAAGCAGCCTCCAGGCTCCCAGCCGTCAGCACAGAGCTCGATGTGGGGCTCAAACACTAACCGTAAGATCATGACCTGAGCCGAAGTTGGTAGGTTAAATGACTGAGCCACCCAGGCATCCCAAAAGTGAATTTCTAAAATATGAACAACTCTAGAAATGAGTACATATGCTCTCATGACCATTGCAATGCCGTCAGAAACTCCAGTACTTTATCTTTGTGCAATTGGAGTACCCAGAGAAAACTGAAAGTAAAAGTAAGAAACAGTATAAGTATATAGAGATGTAATTACAAAGAAAGAAAGAAAGAAACAGAAAAGATAAGAAAAAAAGAAAAGAAAAGAAAAAGGAAAAGGTTTTCATAATACGAAACTCTTGCGTGTTATACAGATGCAGAAGAATCAATCCTACATCATATGGCATAAAATTAATTGGTTGCAAAAAATATATAAAATTCCTTGTGCTGCAAGCAAGAATACTATTTATTTCCAAAAGCTTAAAAGAATTATAACTGGTCTTAGATTTCTTCAGAATAATTGTCAAAGGTAGAAGACAGTAGAACAATTTCCCTTAAATCTTCAGGAGAAAAAAAAAAGAAGTGATCCAAGGATTTCATACATTCCTACACTAAACAGAGATAACAGAAAAGCAGTTTTGACTGTACAAATAAAAGGAGAATTTTTTTGTGTGAACCTTCTAGAAGAACCAAGCTAAAAAAGAGCTAAAAAAACAAAAATTCAACAAAAAGACTGGTGGTGAATGCTGAATGTATTTAACTGGAGGTGGAAGACAAACATTGTGAATTTGGGTGCAGGATGTAGGTGTAATTACAATCTCACTGTTGTATTCCTATTATTCATTATATTATTATGAATTATATTATCATATATTATTCATTATATATTTTATATTTTGTGTTATATCATATATTATTCATTGCATTTCATAACTGTCCTTTTCCAGTCTGTCATGAGCAAGTCCTGTCAGCCTATATCCAGAAGTAAGTCTTTCTCAGCACTCTTGCTCCTACCTCTGCCTCTATCCTAGGGCAGGATCTAAGGACAGATGAATCCTCTGTCCCTCACCCTGTAGCAGTGGAACTCTGGCTTGTACCAGTGTTTTCCCGTGGCCAACCAGTTTCTGGCCGCCCATCCTCTGGAGAAGCATGTCTCTGTTTTGAATCACTGCAGGATCTTGACCATGAAAAGATTTCCTGCCCCTGGTCCCCAACCATTACAGATTGTGTTAGGGTGACAGCCAACCTTTGCCTAGTGTCAAGTTAGGGAATAGGGATGTGGGTAGCTTTTATTTCTTCTCTCCAGTAGCAGTTGATCTTCACCTCCTATGAGAGCAGGGTCTGATCTGGGATACAAAAATGTTGCTTGTTCCTTCTATAGCAAGAAATACCTTTGCTTATTACCAGAGAAGGGTTTAGGGCACCAGCAGGTTTCATTCTTATTTTTCATTCGTGAAGAACCTAGACCATACATGGACCTCTATAGTTATTCTAGCTCTATCCTCAGATCTTGGTAAGCCTTAGAAAACCCTAAAAATTGTCTCTCCAAGGTCCTCTGACTTTCCTCTATCCTTTTTTGTGAGCATCTTTGGCAGCTTGTGGAAAAAAGCCAGTGAGTGGAACAGATTCCCCTTCTATTTGAAACTCCCAGGGATACTAATTTGTCACTCTAGCCTAACTCAGACTTTAAAAATTTGTTAAAATGTCAGTTGTTTACTTCTTACCCCTATAAAAAAAATACTGCATCAGAACTCAGATGTTAAATAAACTCAAGACACCCATATCCCAATCACAGAAACACTGAATATGTTATGTTACATGGCAAGGAGGAATCAGGTTGAAGACGGAATTGAAGTTGTTAATCAGCTGACTCTGGGAAGGAGAGCTTATTATCCTAGATTATCAAGGTGATTTCGCTCTAATCATAGGTCCCTTAAAAGTGCAAAAGGGAAGCAGAAGAGACAGAGATAGTGTTATGCAATGAGAGAAAGACTCAACTGGCCATTACTGTAGTGAAAATTGGAAGGAGGGTAGGTATGAGTAATGAAATGCAAGCAGCCTCTAGAAAGTGGAACAAGCAAGAAAACTGATTGACCTTTAGTGCTCCCAGGAAGGATAGTAGCACTGCCAACACCTTGATTTTAACCCATTGAGTTAAGATATTTTCAAATCTCTGAGCTCCAGAACAGTAAGAAGGTAAGTTTGTTTTTGCTTTAGCCACTACATTTTCTACAATTTCTTACAGTAATCTAATAAGGCTTTGTTATTAGATTGATTTAACTTGACTTTGTGTGAAAAAAAAAAAAATAAAACACTGTGATAGTCAGGATTCTAAGATGATTCCTGATGAACCATACCCTTGGATGGTCCCTTCTCCTTGGGTGTGCACAGGCATGACATAGATTATGACTCTCAAGATGACCTACATAACAAAGATCAATATATTCTGGAGATGGAATTAATGTTCCAAGCCAGTTCATTTGAGATAATCAGGTGAGTTCTTAAAAGAGTATTAAAGCAGAAGAAGACTCTTTCTTATTGAACTTGAAAAAGCAAAATTTCCTGTTGTGGAGAAACCATGACAGGAAATCCACTGCCTATAATTCTCAGTCCCACAAACTCAAGAAACTGAATTATTTTAGAAATCTCAGTGAGGTTGGAAACTGATTCTTCCTTAATCAGACCTCCAGATGATACCTTGTTTTCAGCCTTTTGAAATCCTGAACAGAGAACCCAGTTAAGTTATGCCTAAATTTCTCATTTGTGGAAATATGCTATATAACAAGAGAAAATGAATACAAGCATCTTTGTATGCATAAAACAAATTAATATATATACACATTTTAAAACTATCATTCCTTTAGCAATTTACAGTCCAAAATTAAGTGAAAGAGTAATTTGGCTAGCCTATTTTCTTTTCAATTGTGTGACTTTTGCCTGTTCCAACTTGGTTAACTGATAGGTAGATCCAAAATTTATTTGGTATTTCAAATCATAGTATTTATAATAAATATTATATGGTCATACTTTTTTCTGACATTTTAATTTGAGTGATTAGTGAAAGTAAGTAACTTTCAATTGATCATGCTGACTTCTTGATGCCTACTCTCAGAAGTGAACGAGTATGCCTTCCTTATCTCATTTTTATTACTTTCTATCATGCCAATATATACTAAATTTTTGTGGTGATTGATTTTCAAATATTACATTATGAAAAAGATTTGATTTCACTTTATCTTCATATTTCAAGTACCACTTTTCATTGTTTCTCCATAGGATGCTTTTTACAAGCTCATGCTCTCATTTCTTAAATAACCAAACTAGTAGTAATTGAATTATTTTTTTAAAAGTTTGTATCAATTTTACCTGTAATAAATATGCGATGGCTGGTGAAATTTCTGCCACTATTCCACTTGTATCACTCTTTGTAGAAACTTGTTTCTCCCGCGGACGATGAAAGAGTAAAGTTTGTCTCTGACTATAATCGAACTCCCGTTAGAGGGGGAAATGATCCCATCCTAGATTTAGGTTTACTCTTAGTCAGATATATTTGTTTTTATGTTAACATATTTAAGGAAGTCAATTATATTTGCATTCCTGTTGACACATTTCTTCATAAATTTCAAGGGATTTTCTCATTAAACTAAATTTAACAATATTCCATCATTTACAAAATCGGCTTAAAAGAGCCAAGTATAAAATACAGCAATTCCACTATTTTTAACTGAAGTTCTTCTCATGTTATACTTTGTTGTTTCCTGCTGTGCACACTTACTTGAATCTGCTTTTGGGATTTGTTTGCTTTCCTTGCAATAGCCTTGGCTTTCTCTCTTTTGTTTTGCCATCTGTTCTGTTTTCATTCTTTGAATTTTCCTTCTTATTATCATTATTATTATTATTATTACTATTATTATTATTTGTTTTCCCCCTAATTTATGCTAGATTAACCACTGCTTATTTCATAATCTACCTCTTTGTCCTATGCTTGTCATGAGGCTCTTTCCTTGATTTCAAAGTATGCCTTTTTAAAGGAATTGGTTACATTATGTTTATTTATTCTCAGTGTTCTGTGTGTGTTTTATTGTCTCATTGTCATTTTTATGCTAGAAATCTTTAGCTATTTTATCATGAAAGTTCCCTAGATATCATATAGGGGTTAGACTTACTGTTCTGTGATGAGCCTTTCTAAGAAGAGTCAGTATATAAGTGCAATAAAAGAAAATTGAGTGTCCAAGTTTCCCACTCACTTGGTAACTGAGACCCAGTATAGTTTCCTTCATCTATCAGTGCCTCTTTAGCCTCACATGAAGGGAGTAGATAAACAAGTATGTTCTAGATACTAAGGCCCTAACAAGGGCCCCTTACTAGGAAACACTTACAGCAGTTGAAGAAGACTTTTTGTGAACTGAATACTAATGGTATTCAGCAGACTTGTAGTTTTATGTGACTGTCATTCAATATCACTTTCAGTTGCTTCTAGTGGAACTGATTGCAGTTGATATATCAGATCACTAAAGTTAAAGAGATAAACTACCTATTAGAAGTAAAAATGCAGTGTAAATATACAAACAAGTTGCATTGTGTTGTTTAATTTGAATAATTGCTCCAAAACAGAAATTATTACCAGCCACCATTTAATGAAAAAGAAGTCAGCTGAGAAGCCCTCAAGGATTTTTGTAATCCTCTGCCTTTCCATCTGGTTTACCTTCCCCCATTTTTTGTAATAGCAGCTGTCTACAGATATTATTCTGATTTTGATTGCCAAAGTAATGTTTGAGTGAGTAAAGCATACACAATATTAGAGATAATCAATCTCAACAAAAACAAATTCATTCTGTTCATGACAGCATAAATGGGAATTTTTGACATAACTATTATTGCTTCTCTTATATAAAGGTAAGATCACTGGAAATAGATATGTAATTGAATGTGTTATTTAAGGACTCATATTCTAAATTATTCACATGGAAGCAATAATATAGGAGAATAATTCTAATTATTAGGAATATTGGAATTAATTATTTTAATGTTAAAAATATATCAAGGAGAAGAAACTGTGAAGACATGTGAGAGAAAAAATTAGTTCTCATTTGATTTCAAAGTTTTAACATGTGTGCAGTACATAATCTGTTAGTGAGAATGACTAATTTTTGAAAATAAGATATAAGGGTCATGTCCTGTATAAACCTGTTACCAATTTTTAAAAACTGTTTATCTATTTATTTTAGAGCCAGAGTACAAGCAGGTGACGTGCAAAGAACGAGAGGGTCCCAAGCAGGCTCTGGGCTGATGGCACAGAGCCCCAATAGGGAGTAAACTCACAAACTGTGAGATCAAGACCTGAGCCCAAATCAAGAGTTGGATACTTTGCTAACAGAGCCACCCAGGCCCCCAACCTTTTACCAATTTTAAAATCACAATTGCTCCTCCAACTCTGACTTCCTTGAGAATTCTTGACATTGTAAATGACTATTTAGTAAAAATAAATTACTATTATTGAAATGTATCTTTTTATTTGTCATAAAAATAGTGGGGAACAAATGTGTTCAGACCAGGCAGTTTACCTCACCAAGTACTGAAGCCTTGTGTCAAAAAACAGCACTGAGACTATCATCCAAAACCTTGGTTAAAGTTCCAGATTATTCATTTACTATAAAACATTTCATTTCAATTTCTTTTTTTTTTTGTAAAATAAAGGTAAGATATCGATTTGATATTATAGTAATTTAAAAATAAAAAACAACATGCAGATTAATAGTTGTTCAGAAAAAAAAGATAGAAAAGAAAATGGACTAAGATATAAACTACAATAGAGGTTGTGCAGATAATTTATGTTAGTGTTCCTCATATTAGGAAACAGGAATATTAAGAAAAAAAAACTTGTTAGATTTTGAGGTGCAGACTTACAGTGGGGGATGAAGAAATGAAAAGTAATGCCCTTAAGATAAATAAAATGTCATCTTTGAGAAGAAGCAATGTCCTAGTTATCGGTTAGTGATTAAGAGCTTGTGAATTGTTAGTTGTCAATAGTTCCCTGAAGATACTTCTTTAAATGTAACACACACTCTCTAATGTTTATTAAATACTTGCCCACTATAGAATGAATGCAAGTAACAGAAGGAATTTCAGAACAATGGCATCTAATTTCCATGCCCTCAAATTTTTACATTTTAACTGAGAAGTAAAAAAACATCTTGATGAAATAGAAAACAATAACAGAAGGCAGTGTATGATTATAGGCCATTATATTTTACAAATTCTGTAATATTGGCTTCTTTTTTCCTTTTAGTTCAGAATTCTAAAATGAAAGATTTTTTACAAAATAAGATATTTATTTTATTTTTATTTTTAAGAAAGAAGGACCTTTAGGTTTTAGATTTTGTTACTAATTTCTATTTTACTCCTTTTACTGTGATGAGATTATTGTTTGTAATATTTCTAATTTTGTAAATTACTGATGCTTTCTTTGATCAAATATTTGATTACTCATTGGAATGTTCTATGTTTGAGAAGAAGGCATATTTTCTATTATCAATATGTAAAGTTTTATATCTTTCAGTAATATTTATGTTAAATTATGTTGGTCAGGTTACCATATCCTGCAAAAGACTTGAACTTTACAGGGTAAAATTCTCTTCTATAAGACTTTTCATCTGGAGACCTTTTACATTTGGCACAGGGTAGGACTATGGACTCAAGCAGAAAGTCACAATGTTACTTTCTTAAGGAGTTATAGCAGAATGTGGACATTCAGAATAGATAAAATGTAAACAATGTAGCTATTTTAATATTTACAGCTTAATTTATTGGATGACATTCTTAATTTTGCATATGTGAGATAATATCAAAGTTTTTACTAAAAACCACAATAATTAGAATACTGAAAGAATGAAAATTTTACTTGCTTCTCACTTTAGGGTGAGAGAGTTTAAATTTTTAGTCCAGCAATGTTACTGCAAGCTAGAAACAATTAATATTTTTCAGAAAAAAAAACAACAGAAACAAGAGTCTTAACAACATAACATCTACAATGTCCAGTATATGATAAAAAAAAGTTTAGAGTTGCAAAGAAATAAGAAATGTATCCCATTAGTAGTCAATAGAAATATATTCCAAAATGATTCAGATTTATGAATTTATGGAAAAGAACTGTAAAGAAATTTAAATATCTGTTCACTAAATGAATAAGAAAAGATAAATATAATAAATAAAAATGTGGCTACTATTAGCAGCAGAAAAATGAAAACTGGAAAAATGAACAAATGGAAATTCTAAACCTAAAAATGAAATACATAAATTGCAGATTTCAACAACAGGATTTAATGGCAGATTAAAAATACAAAAATTGGAAAATTTGAAAAATACATGAACGTTAAACATACAATAAAAACAGAGAAAAAAAGAACTGAAATAATAGAGTCCTAGTGACCTAAAATCATATAGTCTAAAAAATGTATTATTGGAACAAAAAACAGCTGAGAAGAGAAGGAATGGGAAAATGCTAAAGATAGATAAAAATTCTCACACTAAATATAAAAACTGAATGGAAATACAAATATTTCAGCTAATCAGGATAAAAAAACATACCTAGGAAATCATAGTCAAAGAGCTAAAAAATTCTAAACCACCATAGAAATACATCCCCTATCAACAACAATAAGAACAACAAGAAACCAAGTATCAAAAGATAAATAAAAACAAATGATGTGTGTGTGTGTGTGTATGTATATATATATATATATACACATATATACACATATATATATATACACATATATATATGTATATATATATATATATATACATACACACACACACACACATACATGAATACAAAAATGTGACAATTATGTCCATGATATATTAATAATCATATTAAATATAAATAGGAGAGAATGTGAGATTGAATTAAAATAATACTTAATTTAATGATGATCAAAAGAACAAACTTTAGGGGTGCTTGGGTGGCTGAGCTGGTTGAACATCCAACTTCAGCTCAGGTCATGATCTCATGATTTGTGGGTTTGAGCCCCACGTGGGGCTCTGTGCTGAGAGCTGAGAGCTCAGAGCTTAGAGCCTGAAGCCTGCTTCATATTCTGTGACTCTCTCTCTCTCTTTCTCTCTCTGCCCCTCCCCCACTTGCTCTCTCTCTCTCTCTCTCTCTCTCTCAAAAATAAATAAACATTAATTTTTTTAAAAAAAAGAAAAACTTTAAATTTAAAGGTGCAGATAACTTGGAAGAAAATGGGTAAAAAATTATAAGCCTTGAAATAATAAGCATGAGAAAACTGAACTAGCTAAATTAATATCAGACAATGTGGACTTCAATGTAGAGTATTACCAGAATTAAAGTGACATGTTATGAAAATAAAATAAACAATATACTAAGAAGGTATAAGAATCCTAAGTCTGTGAATGCACCTAACCAGTCAGGTGTCATACTCATGAAACAAAATTTGCTACAACTAAAGATAGAGAAAGAAACAAATTCACAGTAGTAAAGTCTCACTCAGTAATTGACAAAGATTTAGACAAAATCAATAGCAGAGACAAATGGAATAACACTATCACACAATTTCATCTAGTAGATATTATATAACAGTATCCCCCAAAACTACAGAATATATATTCTATCAGTATACATGGAACATTTCACCATTCACCAGGCTAGAGCATATAGTGGTCTATAGAACAAGAATCACAAAGTAACATAATATCAGTCATAGAATATGTTTTCCAACAACATGGTAAGAAAATGGAAACAGTCTACAATAGGACATTTGGAAAAATCTGTGAAAAATGTTTAAATAATTAAAATAGAGTGTGAGTTGATTGATTTAATTTTTAAAAATTTTTTAAAGTTTATTTTTGAGAGAGAGAGACAGAGTGTGAGCAGGGGAGGGGAAGAGAGAGAGGGAGACAGAATCAAAGCAGGCTCCAGGCTTGGAGCTCTCAGCTCTCAACACAGAGCCCCACATGGGGCTTAAATCCACAACCCATGAGATAACGACCTGAGCTGAAGTCGGACACTTAACCGACTGAGCCACCCAGACTCCCCATAGTTAATTGTTTCAAAAAGAGAGATCCAAGTGTGTAGGATGCTGTAAGAGCAAGCCTCAGTGGGAAATTTATTGTCTCTTAATGCTCCTGGTTAGAAAGTAGATTGGTTTCACTGGAGTGCTTAGTCCATTGACATTTAGAGTGAGTACTGAAAGATATGAATTTATTGCCATTATGTTTCCTGTAGAGTTGGAGTTTCTGGTGGTGTTCTCTGGTCCTTTTAGTCTTTGCTGCTTTTGGTATTTATTTATTTATTTATTTAATTTATTCAATTTTTTTCTCCCCTTAGAGAGTCCCCCTTAAAATTTCTTGCAGGGCTGGTTTAGTGGTCACAAACTCCTTTAATTTTTGTTTGTCTGGGAAACTTTTTATCTCTCCTATTTTCTTTTTTTTTTTTTAATTTTTTTTAACATTTATTTATTTTTGAGACAGAGAGAGACAGAGCATGAACAGGAGAGGGGCAGAGAGAGAGAGGGAGACACAGAATCAGAAGCAGGCTCCAGGCTCTGAGCCATCAGCCCAGAGCCCGACGTGGGGCTCGAACCCACAGACTGTGAGATCGTGACCCGAGCTGAAGTCGGATGCTTAACCGACTGAGCCACCCAGGCGCCCCTATCTCTCCTATTTTCAATGACAGCCTTGTTGGATAAAGAATTCTTGGCTGCATATTTTTCTCATTCAGCACATTGAATATATCCTGCCACTCCTTTCTGGCCTGCCAAGTTTCTGTGGATAGGTCTGCTGCAAACCTGATCTGTCTTCCCTTGTAGGTTAAGGACTTTTTTTTCCCTTGCTGCTTTCATGATTCTCTCCTTTCCTGAGTATTTTGTGAATTTGAATAAGATATGCCTTGCTGATGGCCAGTTTTTGTTGAATCTGATGAGAGAGGAGCCAAGATGGTAGAACAGCATGAAGATTTTTGTGTCTCGCATCCATGAAATGCCGCCAGACCAACACTAAACCATCCGGCACACTTAGAAAACTGATTGGAAGATTAACACAACAATCTGCACAACCTGAAACACAAAATTCAGCAGGTATGCGGTGTGGACAGGTGAACTTGGGGAGAGAAGCCGTGGAGGTCAGAGAGGTGCTTTTTCATGCAGAGAGAGGATGGACACATGGTGGGGGGGATGGATAATGTGGGAAAAGCATCCCTCCCCAAAAGCACCTGGAGAGAAAGTAGAAAATTGGAAATAGCTGCAGGGACTTAACTAAAAAGGGAGAAAGGAGAAAGGAGAGGGTTTAAATTCCATTAAGACTGTAAACAGGGGAAGCACAGAGTCTGCAACTCTGCAGCTTGATACCTGGCAGTGCTCTGGTGGGAAGGGCAAATCCCCAGGAACAGAGTGGGGTCTAGCAGTTTCCTGGGCCACACGGGGAAAAGTGGTTCCACTGCTGGAAGGACATTTGCTCGAGGCTCTGATGCCACCTGGGCCCAGCAGACCCCAGAGAATGGCCACATTAGCTGGTGCTGGAACAAAGTCATTGGGGGTAAAGGGTGCCAGATGTGTGTTGTGATATTCCATAATCCCTGAGGCCCTGCTGCTACACTATCTTGTGAACTTTTTCTGGGGCGGGCTGGCACCTGGCTGCAGTTTCTGGGCATCAGCAGCAGCATGGTCCCACTTGCGCTCCTGGGTGTTGCCGGCACCTGGCCATTGCTCAGTGAGACCCTCCACAGAGGGTCAAAGCCACAGTCCCTCAGAAGTGGGGGGCCAGGGAAGTAAGATGCATCTGAGACAGAACTCGGGAGGGAGGTGATGCCTGGGGCATGGTCACGGACAGTGTGGAAGCAGGGAGTAGACGCAAGCTGAAGAGGAAGGATGGGTGCGTGATTGCTGATCCGGGAAAACAGAGTTCTGATACTAGAGACTGGGTAGCTGGGAGACATCATTTTCACCTCTCCCCTGCATGTACATAAGCACCGACAAGCACCATAGCAATACACCCCAGTTGGGTAGAGGCTCCATCTAGTGGAGAACAGAGCCATTACACTAAGCCCCGCCCAACTGGGCCAACCTCGCTCTTCAAGAACACAAGTCTCACTGCCTGCTTAGTTTATAGACTATAAAGTGCTTCATAGTTTGACTTCTAGGCAAAAATGAAGTAATTTCAGTCATATTTCTGTCTGTTACCTGGTCCAACTATTCAGTTTTCTTTCTTTCTTTTCTTTCTTTTTCATTCCTTTTCTTTTTTTTTGAATACAGAAAGAAAATATTCATTTTTATTTTCAGTTTTTATTAAAAATATTCTTTATTTTTTTCTACTATATTTTTTACTTTTGTGTAAATTTTTTTCAAATTCTATTTTACCTCCAACATTTCATTTTTGTCTACTTCAGTGTATTCATTTTTTTCAAATTTTCAAACGATTTCCTTTTTTTTCCCCTATTTTCTCTAATCTATCAAGCCACTTTCAACAGCCAGACCAAAACACACCTAGGATCTAGCATCATTTATTTGATATTGTGCATCTGTGTTTTCGTTTTTAATTTTTTAATTTTAATATTTTCTACCTCCTCATTAATTCCTTTTCTCCTTTCAAAATGACGAATTGAAGGAATTCACCCCAAAAGGAAGAGCAAGAAGAAAAAATAGCCAGGGACTTAACCAACACAGATACAAGCAAAATGCCTGAACCAGAATTTAGAATCACAATAATAAGAATCCTAGCTGGAGTCAGAAATAGATTAGAATCCCTTTCTGCGGAGATAAGACAAGTAAAAGCTAGTCAGGATGAAATAAAAAATGGTATAACTGAGCTGCAATCTTGGATGGATGCCACGGCAAGAAGGATGATTGAAGCAGAACAGAGAATCAGCGATATAGAGGACAAACTTATGGAGAATAATGAGGCAGAAAAAAAAGAGGGAGATTAAGGCAAAAGAGCACAATTGGTGAAATCAGTGACTCATTAAAGAGGAACAACATCAGAATCATAGGGGTCCCAGAAGAGGAAGAGAGAATAGGGGTAGAAGGGTTATGTGAGCAAATCATAGCATAAAACTTTCCTAACCTGGAGAAAGACACAGACATCAAAAACCAGGAAGCACAGAGAAAGTAGAACTGTTTAAATGTAATTAAATATCGAGAATTGCCAGGGAAGATGGCAGAGAAGGAGGAGGACGCTGGACTCACTGCGCATCCTGCTGATCACTTAGATTCCACCTACACCTGGCTAAATAACCCAGAAAACTGCCAGAGGATTAGCAGAACAGAGTCTCCGGAGCCAAGCGCAGACGAGAGGCTCATGGAAGAGGGTAGGAAGGGCAGCGAGGCTATGCGCGCTCCACGGACTGGCGGGAGGGAGCTGGGGTGGAGGGGCGGCCCGCTGGCCAAGCAGAGCCCCCGAGTCTGGCTTACAAAAGCGGAGGGGCCGGACGGAGTGTGTTCCGACAGCAAGCAGGACTTAGCATCTGGGAGGTCATAAGTTAACAGCTCTGCTCAGAAAGCGGGAAGGCTGGAGGACAAAGGGAGGGAGAGTTGCTGAGCCCCGGGACAACAGAGCTCAGTTTGGCGGGGAACAAAGGCGCTCCCCAGCGCCAACTCCCTCACCCAGCCCCCAGCCAAAATCTCAAAGAGAACCAGTTCCTGCCAGGGAACTTGCTCGCTCCACGCAAACACCCAACACTGTGCTTCTGCGGAGCCAAACCTCTGGCAGCGGATCTGACTCCCTCCCGCTGCCACAGGGCCCCTCCTGAAGTGGATCACCTAAGGAGAAGCGAGCTAAGCCTGCCCCTCCTGCCCCCGTGCACCTTGCCTACCCACCCCAGCAAATACGCCAGATGCCCAGCACCACAAGCCTGGCAGTGTGCAAGTAGCCCAGACGGGCTACGCCACCCCACAGTGAATCCCGCCCCTAGGAGAGGGGAAGAGAAGGCACACACCAGTCTGACTGTGGCCCCAGTGGTGGGCTAGGGGCAGACATCAGGTCTGACTGCGGCCTTGCCCACCAACTCCAGTTATACACCACAGCACAGGGGAAGTGCCCTGCAGGTCTGCACCACTCCAGGGACTGTCCAACATGACCAAATGGAAGAATTCTCCTCAGAAGGATCTCCAGGAAATAACAACAGCTAATGAACTGATCAAAAAGGATTTAAAAAATATAACAGAAAGTGAATTTAGAATAATATTCATAAAATTAATCGCTGGGCTTGAAAACAGTATAGAGGACAGCAGAGAATCTCTTGCAACAGAGATCAAGGCACTAAGGATCAGTCAGGAGGAGCTGAAAAACGCTTTAAACGACATGCAAAATAAAATGGAAACGACCACGGCTTGGATTGAAGAGGCAGAGGAGAAAATAGGTGAACTAGAAGATAAAATTATGGAAAAAGAGGGAGCTGAGAAAAAGAGAGATAAAAAAACCCAGGAGTATGAGGGGAAAATTAGAGAACTAAGTGACACACTAAAAAGAAATAATATACTCATAATTGGTATCCCAGAGGAGGAAGAGAGAGGGAAATGTGCTGAAGGTGTACTTGAAGAAATAATAGCTGAGAACTTCCCTGAACTGGGTAAGCAAAAAGGCATTGATCCAAGAGGCACAGAGAACTCCCTTCAGACGTAACTTGAATCGATCTTCTGCATGACATATCATAGTGAAACTGGCAAAATACAAGGATAAAGAGAAAATTCTGAAAGCAGCAAGGGAAAACATGCCCTAACATATAAAGGGAGACCTATAAGACTCGTGACTGATCTCTATTTTGAAACTTGGCAGGCCAGAAAGGATTGGCAGGAGATCTTCAATGTGATGAACAGAAAAAATATGCAGCCGAGAATCCTTTATCCAGCAAGTCTGTCATTTAGAATAGAAGGAGAGATAAAGGTCTTCCCAAACAAACAAAAACTGAAGGAATTCGTCACCACTAAATCAGCCCTACAAGAGATCCTAAGGGGAATCCTGTGAGACAAAGTACCAGAGACATTACTAAAAGCATAACACATACAGACATCACAATGACTCTAAACCCGTATCTTTCTATAATAACACTGAATGTAAATGGACTAAATGTGCCAACCAAAAGACATAGGGTATCAGAATGGATAAAAAAACAAGACCCATCTATTTGCTGTCTACAAGAGACTCATTTCAGACCTGAGGACACTTTTAGATTGAGAGTGAGGGGATGGAGAACTATTTATCATGCTACTGGAAGCCAAAAGAAAGCTGGAGTAGCCATACTTCTATCAGACAAACTAGACTTTCAATTAAAGGCTGTAACAAGAGATGAAGAAGGGCATTATATAATAATTACAGGGTCTATCCATCAGGAAGAGCTAACAGTTATAAATGTCTATGAGCTGAATACGGGAGCCCCCAAATATATAAAACAATTACTCATAAACACAAGCAACCTTATTGATAAGAATGTGGTAATTCCAGGGCGCCTGGGTGGCGCAGTCGGTTAAGCGTCCGACTTCAGCCAGGTCACGATCTCACGGTCCGTGAGTTCGAGCCCCGCGTCAGGCTCTGGGCTGATGGCTCAGAGCCTGGAGCCTGTTTCCGATTCTGTGTCTCCCTCTCTCTCTGTCCCTCCCCCGTTCATGCTCTGTCTCTCTCTGTCCCAAAAATAAATAAACGTTGAAAAAAAAAAATTAAAAAAAAAAAATAAAAAAAAAAGAATGTGGTAATTCCAGGGGACTTTAACACTCCAATTACAGAAATGGATAGATCATCTAGACACACGGTCAATAAAGAAACAAGGGCCCTGAATGATACATATATCAGATGGACTTGACAGATATATTTAGAACTCTGCATCCCAAAGCAACAGAATATACTTTCTTCTCAAGTGCACATGGAACATTCTCCAAGGTAGATCATATACTTGGTCACAAAACAGCCCTTCATAAGTATACGAGAATTGAAATTATACCATGCATTCTTTCAGACCACAATGCTATGAAGCTTGAAATCAACCACAGGAAAAAGTCTGGAAAACCTCCAAAAGCATGGACGTTAAAGAACACCCTACTAAAGAATGAGTAGGTCAACCAGGCAATTAGAGAAGAAATCAAAAAATATATGGAAACAAACGAAAATGAAAATACAACAATCCAAACGCTTTGGGATGCAGCGAAGGCAGTCCTGAGAGGAAAATGCATTGCAATCCAGGCCTATCTCAAGAAACAAGAAAAATCCCAAATACAAAATCTAACAGCACACCTAAAGGAAATAGAAGCAGAACAGCAAAGGCAGCCTAAACCCAGCAGAAAAAGAGAAACAATAAAGATCAGAGCAGAAATAAGGAATATAGAATCTAAAAAAACTGTAGAGCAGATCAACGAAACCAAGAGTTGGTTTTTTGAAAAAATAAACAAAATTGACAAACCTTTAGCCAGGCTTCTCAAAAAGAAAAGGGAGATGACCCAAATAGATAAAATCATGAATGAAAATGGAATTATTACAACAAATCCCTCAGAGATACAAACAATTATCAGGGAATACTATGAAAAATTATATGCCAACAAACTGGACAACCTGGAAGAAATGGACAAATTTCTAAACACCCACACTCTTCCAAAACTCAATCAGGAGGAAATAGAAAGCTTGGACAGACCCATAACCAGTGAAGAAATTGAATCGGTTATCAAAAATCTCCCAACAAATAAGAGTGCAAGACCAGATGGCTTCCCAGGGGAGTTCTACCAGACGTTTAAAGCAGAGATAATACCTATCCTTCTCAAGCTATTCCAAGAAATAGAAAGGGAAGGAAAACTTCCAGCCTCATTCTGTGAAGCCAGTATTACTTTGATTCCTAAACCAGACAGAGACCCAGTAAAAAAAGAGAACTACAGGCCAATATCCCTGATGAATTTGGATGCAAACATTCTCAAGAAGATACTAGCAAATGGAATTCAACAGCATATAAAAAGAATTATTCACCATGATCAAGTGGGATTCATTCCTGGGATGCAGGGCTGGTTCAACATTCGCAAATCAATCAACGTGATACATCACATTAATAAAAGAAAAGATAAGAACCATATGATCCTGTCAATCCATGCAAAAAAGGCCTTTGACAAAATCCAGCACCCTTTCTTAATAAAAACCCTTGAGGAAGTCGGGATAGAAGGAACATACTTAAAGATCATAAAAGCCATTTATAAAAAGCCCACAGCTAACATCATCCTCAATGGGGAAAAACTGAGAGCTTTTTCCCTGAGATCAGGAACATGACAGGGATGTCCACTCTCACCGCTGTTGTTTAACATAATGTTGGAAGTGCTAGCATTAGCAATCAGACAACAAAAGGAAATCAAAGGCATCAAAATTGGCAAAGAGGAAGTCAAGCTTTCGCTTTTTGCAGATGACATGATATTATACATGGAAAATCCGATAGACTCCACCAAAAGTCTGCTAGAACTGATACATGAACTCAGCAAAGTTGCAGGATACAAATACAATGTACAGAAATCAGTTGCTTTCTTATACACTAACAATGAAGCAACAGAAAGACAAATAAAGAAACTGATCCCATTCACAATTGCAACAAGAAGCATAAAATACCTAGGAATAAATCTAACCAAAGATGTAAAAGATCTGTATGCTGAAAACTATAGAAAGCTTATGAAGGTAATTGAAGAAGATATAAAGAAATGGAAAGACATTCCCTGGTCATGGATTGGAAGAATAAATATTGTCAAAATGTCAATACTACCCAAAGCTATCTACACATTCAATGCAATCCCAATCAAAATTGCACCAGCATTCTTCTCGAAGCTTGAACAAGCATTCCTAAAATTTGTATGGAACCACAAAAGGCCCCGAATAGCCAAAGTAATTTTGAATAAGGAGACCAAAGCAGGAGGCATCACAATCCCAGACTTTAGCCTCTACTACAAAGCTGTAGTCATCAAGACAGCATGGTATTGGCATAAAAACAGACACATAGACCAATGGAATAGAATAGAAACCCCAGAACTAGACCCACAAAAGTATGGCCAACTCATCTTTGACAAAGCAGGAAAGAACATCCAATGGAAAAAAGACAGTCTCTTTAACAAATGGTGCTGGGAGAACTGGACAGCAACATGCAGAAGGTTGAAAGTAGACTATTTTCTCAAACCATTCACAAAAATAAACTCAAAATGGATAAAGGACCTGAATGTGAGACAGGAAACCATCAAAACCCTAGAGGAGAAAGCAGGAAAAGACCTCACTGACCTCAGCCGCAGCAATCTCTTACTCGACACATCCCCAAAGGCAAGGGAATTAAAAGCAAAAATGAATTACTGGGACCTTATGAAGATAAAAAGCTTCTGCACAGCAATGGAAACAACCAACAAAACTAAAAGGCAACCAACGGAACGGGAAAAGATATTTGCAAATGACATATCCCCAGACAAAGGGCTAGTATCCAAAATCTATAAAGAGCTCATCAAACTCCACACCCAAAAAACAAATAACCCAGTGAAGAAATGGGCAGAAAACATGAATAGACACTTCTCTAAAGAAGACATCCAGATGGTCAACAGGCACATGAAAAGATGCTCAACGTCGCTCCTCATCAGGGAAATATAAATCAAAACCACACTCAGATATCACCTCACGCCAGAGTGGCCACAATGAACAAATCAGGAGACTATAGATGCTGGAGGGGATGTGGAGAAACGGGAACCCTCTTGCACTGTTGGTGGGAATGCAAACTGGTGCAGCCGCTCTGGAAAACAGTGTGGAGGTTCCTCAGAAAATTAAAAATAGACCTACCCTATGACCCAGCAATAGCACTGCTAGGAATTTACCCAAGGGATACAGGAATACTGATGCATAGGGGCACTTGTTCCCCAATGTTTATAGCAGCACTCTCAACAATAGCCAAATTATGGAAAGAGCCTATATGTGCATCAACTGATGAATGGATAAAGAAATTGTGGTTTATATACACAATGGAGTACTACATGGCAATGAGAAAGAACGAAATATGGCTCTTTGTAGCAACATGGATGGAACTGGAGAGTGTGATGCTAAGTGAAATAAGCCATACAGAGAAATAGAGTTACCATATGTTTTCACTCTTATGTGGATCCTGAGAAACTTAACAGAATACCATGGGGGAGGGGAAGGGAAAAAAAAAATAAGATGTTAGAGTGGGAGAGACCCAAAGCATAAGAGACTCTTAAAAGCTGAGAACAAACTGAGGGTTGATGGGGGGTGGGAGGGAGGAGTGGGTGGGTAATGGGTATTGAGGAGGGCACCTTTTGGGATGAGCACTGGGTGTTGTATGGAAACCAGTTTGACAATAAATTTCATATATTGAAAAAAATGTAATTAAATTTCTTTTTTAATAATTTTATATTTTGTTTTATATATTTTATATTTGTATAAAATAGCAAAGGACTTAGAACAGCCAAAATGTGGATTGGATTTGAGGGTTTTTCCTTGCCTGACTTTAAGACTTTCAACATAGCTTCAGAAACAAGTCACTGTAGTATTGGCAAGATGATAGACAGTGGATCATGGGAATTAAATTGAGAGTCCAGAAAAAGACCTGCATTCATATAGTTAATTACTATTTGACCAAGGCATCCAAGCATATATTTATTTATACATATTTTATTTATACTTCTATTTATATAAAATATATATAAATAATATAAAATATATAAAGTTATATGTTTATGTTTATAAAATAAAAGTATATAAAGTATATAAGGTAATATATAATTTATAAATGTATAAATTTATATATTTATGTATATAAAATAAAAGTATAAATAAAATATGTATAAATAAATATATGTTATATATGTATATAACATATTGTACTGAATACCTGGATAACCACATATGAGGAAAAAAATTCTGAACCCTTTCCTCATATCATACACCAAAATTCACTTAAAAAATAATCATAGAGCTAATAATATAAACTTAAACTACAAAGTTGAAGGAAAAATTTATGTAGGTAAGCAAAATTTCTTAGAACACAATAAACTGATAGCTATTAAAATTGTAAATATATTTCATCAAAATTGAAAACTTTTGCTTACAAGAAGACAATGTTACAAGAATGAAGAGTCAAGCCAACAACAGGGAATAAAATATGCACAATACCTACATCTGCAAAGGATTCATATGTAATGTTTACAAATAACTCATTTTTAATGAAAAAGACAAATTCACCAATAGAAAAAAAAAAGCAAAAGATCTGAAAAACATTTCATAAAGCAGAAGTGTGCCATTAGGGAAATAAAAATGTGCCCAACCTCAGGTAATTCTAAACCAAAGCCTCAGTAAATTATGTTTTCATATCCATCAAAATGGCGACATCTAAAAGACTTAAAAAACCAAATGTTGGCAAAGATATGGGACAGCCAGTATTTTAATTTTTTTGATGTTTATTTATTTTTGAGATGTTTACTTATTATAAGTGGGGGAGGGACAGAGAGAGGGAGACACAGAATCTGAAGCAGGCTCCAGTCTCTGAGCTGTCAGCACAGAGTCCAATGTGGGACTTGAACTCACAGACTGTGAGACCATGACCTGAGCCAAAATCAGACGCTTAACCGATTGACTCACCCAGGTGCTCCTGGGACAGCCAGTATTTTAATACATTGGTAAGTGAAGTGTAAAATGATACAACCACTTTTTAAATAGTTTGGAAATTTCTTATAAAATATACATATATACCTACCGATGACTCAGAAATTTCAGTCCTAAGTATATATCCAAGAAAAGTAAAAATATTTTAAAAGGACTTGAATATTTATTGCCATTTCATCCATGATAATCAATAACAAGAACAGTCAACACATATTCCAATGGGAGAAAGGACATATAATTGTGGTGTGATCATACAACAAAACACTACTCAGCAAGGAAAAACAGATTAAAAATTTTAGACTGTCCAACACTATGAATGAATTTTACAGACATTATGCTGAATGAAACAGCCAAGGACAAAAGAATTCAGTAAATATTGTATGAAGTGCTTTTATATGAAGTTCTATGACAGCTAAAACTGTAATATGTGCCAAAAATAACAAATGGGGTTGCTTTTGGAGGATGCCTGAAAAAAGGCATGTGGAAACATTTTGTGTTGATGAAATGGCTCTAGAACTTGATTTCTATGTACATGTATGTATATGTTAAAATATACTAAATTTTAATTAATGATTTGTACTGTCCGTGGTTTATAAATTTTACCTCAAAATAAAAATTATAAAAAATATATTGACTTTGAGTTAGTACATTTGCTCTTCACAATAGTTATGGGTTAGTAATTCTGAAATGACTCTATGTATTCCATTCTTGAGCACATGAGTAAATACACCTGGGATAATGGGAGCCAATTGCTTATTGTTGGAAAAAAGATTACAAATATGGAAGTGGAAAGACTAGAATGTATCTTGTGGTGTGGACTGGAATTGGAAGTACCAGTGTGATGCTTATCTTAATATAGAGAGATAAATAGGTATGGGGATAAATAAACATCTATCTGTCATCAATTATTATCTAATTTCCTAGCTCTATGTGTTTGAGAGAATGAGAAGCAATGATTCAGAGTGAATAGCACACCTATCACCCAGATCTTGGTTTTCAAATACTATTATCCAGTCAGAATAACTAAGTTTCCTTAGAGAAAAGGCTGATGATATCAGAGTTAAAGAGAAATACATTCTAAACCTAGAATGTCATGTGGCACTAGAAAGTAAGGAATCACTCAAAGAATAATGGGGCTATCAAGAAATACTGGCCAAATCTGGGAAAATTTGAGCATCATAATAAACAAACACATTAGTCATTGGCACTTATTAAAAAATTAGATCTCTCACTTTTGGATTTTTAAGAGATTCATAATCATTCTTTCAACTTTTCTGTAAATTTAAAATTATATTAAAATTAAAATTCCAAAAAGAAAACTCTATGTTCGTTTTTGTATATATCCAACAGGCAATCAATGCATACAAATGAAAATATACATTCAACTTGACAAAACAAAAACAAAACCAAAAAACATATACCACTTAGGATTAAATAATAGAAAAGGTAAACTTACTTGATGAACATTTTAAATCTTTTTAAAAAGCATAGAATACCATCTCCAAAAAATGATAAATCAGGACCTGGTAATGGAGAGGACAGAACATCATAAAATAGCAATATTTTATCACTTACACAATTTAATCCAATTATAAGAAACTAAGAAAATACAAAATTTTTTATTTGTCAAATAAGCAGATATAATTCACTCCAACTTTATATGAAATAGAGTCACTATTTGGGAATAACTCCAAATTATGGAAATACTAATAAAGTATGGATTTGGTTAGAAGATACAAAATATACTGAATTATAATCAAGGTACAATGATTTGAAAATTTCACAGGTTAGTGTAAAACAATATATCAAAATAGATGCCAGTAAACATCTGTTCTATCCTCCCAACCCCATGGTAACAACTGATATGGAAAATGTTAGAGTTAGGAACTGACAGCCAAGAAAGAATACTTGAGACACCTTTGGTGCAAAAAGGTGGTTTATTAAAGTATGGAGAAAGGACCTGTGGGTAGAAAGAACTGCACTGGGGTTGTGACAGGTGACTGATTAAATACCTTCAAGTTGGAGGGGGTTAGGGATAGCACAGGTCTCTAAGGAATTTTGGAAGCAAGGTTTCCAGGACCTTGATGGGGGCTAGCTATTGTTAGGAAAAGGTCATTTATTACTGTCTAGTAAACCTCAGTCATGAGACCCTTCAGATGTATTATCAGTGGGCCATAAGCTTGGATGATAATTGCTAACATATATTTGGGGGGTTAAAGATGAAGGAAGTTTCCAAAGGAATTTTTTATGTTAAAGTAGACTTACAGGGTCCTGTTGGAGGTGGGGGTGAGCTAAGTTCACCTTTTGCCCTTAGCAAAATGCCATCATCTAGGCAGTTGAGTTCCTAGAGGAATCTAACTCTGCCTGTCTCAAAGACTTGTCAATGGCTTGTAAGTTGCAAGGAAATTTATTTTTTCTTTTGCCTTTGTTTCCCACATCAGTAACCATTTAAGATGTGTACATGTTTGACTTTTTTGGACTCCACATATAAGAGCAAACGTGTATTATTTGTCTCTGTTTCTGACTTACCTCACTTTACATAATGTCCTCAAATGTTGTATACCTCAAATTTACACAATGTTATATGTAAAATATGTTTCAAAACAATCTATGCAGAGCAGAAACTACTGAAACAAATGTGAAAAAATGGATGTCAGTATATATTTGAATTTGATATGTGAAAATAATATTTCAATATATTGAGAAATTATGTTTTATTTCATTAACAGTGAAACCAAATTTGGTCTCTGTTCTCACACTGAATACGAAAGTAATTTCCATGTGGATTAAATTTTATACAACATTTATTTGAAAGTAATGTTTAGAAAAAGCAAGGTAATTTTGGTTTGGGGAAATCTTCCAAAACAATAAAAGCAGTCAAAACCTATAAAGTTAACTATATATTTCATTAATATTTTTCAAAAGTGATAACAAATCTTTCTGTTAAGTGAAAAAAAAAGGGCAGATTAGAAAAATACATATAAGAGGGGCGCCTGGGTACCTCAGTCGGTTAAGCATCCGACTGGCTCAGGTCATGATTTCATGGTTCGTGGGTTCGAGCCCTGTGTCTGGCTCTGTGCTGACAGCTCAGAGCCTGGAGCCTGCTTTGGATTCTGTGTCTCCCTCTCTCTATGCTCCTCCCCTGCTCACACTCTGTCTCTCTCTCAAAAATAAAGATTAAAAATTTTTTTTAAAAGAAAAATACATATAGCAGACAAAACATTAATGCACTACTTGATGAAGAGCTAATGAATATAAACACAAAGACACAAAATGCAAAAAAAGATTGGGTAATAATAAGAATAGGCATTTTAAAAAGTATAAACTACAAATGATCAACAAGAATGTAATCATTTAAGCCAACATAAAGATTGGTAAAACCACTTATAATCTGTAAAAAGGAACACAGAGATGCACCACCATAAGTGTGTGTGTGTGTGTGCGTGTGTGTGTGTGTGTGTGTGTGTGTGTGTGTGTGAGTGATGTGAGATCTAGGAAGATAGTTGCCATGTTGTCAATGTGTCCTTTATGTAAAATTGGATTTCAAAAGATTTGTTATTTTATTATTTATACATTTTCCAAAAAACAAACAAAATTAAATAAGAGAAAGAAAGCATCTTTAAATATTTGTATCAATACATATCCTATAATAAAATTGTCTACAAGCATTTCCAGCAAATATTTTTGCTGTTTTCAAATAAGTTTCACTGTTTAATGGCAGCATAGTTATGTACTGTGTGCAAATTGATACTTTATTACTGAAATATTGCTTCAATTTATTTATTTATTTATTCATACTAGGCATTCCAAAAGGTTGTAAATATTTTTTTCAGAAATATTTTCATGTACCTAATGATAAGAATATCAAGATACAAGTGAACATTTGGATTAATCAAAGGAAATGAAGTAAAACTTTAGAAATTTTACATTTGTATTTGTTATGTTTAACTCTTCTTCCCTGTCTTGTGCATGGAAGTTATAACATTTGCAAAATGCATTTCTTATACCACATTTTTCCAACATGAACAGAGTTTGCCAATTAGTTTTTGTACTGGTACTTCTATTCGACACTGCTAATGTATTTTTTTCTTCTTCTTAACACATTTTTTTCCTCTTAAGATTTTTTTCTAAGACATTTCACTGTTCTTACACACGGTTCTTTTCATGCTCTTTTCAAGTTCATCAAGTTTAAAACCCCTGATTAATTAAATAAGCCTACACTTTGACTAAACACAAATACATATAGTTCTTATAAATACCTTCACTTATTGTATTAATTTAAATGCATTAGGTACATTAATGATATCTGTTATTTAAAATTATAAAACTTAATTTAAAAATATGTCAATACTCAGAAATACAAACAATTCTGTATATAATAACCAATTTCATGTTACTGTAGTGGAAGCCCATATAAATATCAGGTACAGTTTCCATTTGATCACTGGATATATGTGCATTACCTGTATGGGGTGATTACTTGAAAACCACAGCCAGCTTGACCTTGGGGAAGCACAGGTGACGTTTTATATACACATGTGTCTTCAGAAATTCCCCTTCATATTTTATCAAAAATGCATAAATAAAATATTATTGTTGTTAGCATAGATTCTGAAGCTGGAATTCATGTTTTCTTCATATATAAAACAGAGTTAATGTTCCTGTGATTTAAAACACATAGACTAAGCAATTCATTTTATTACTTTTTAATTAGAAAGAAGAAAATGAAAATGAAAACAAAAACTGACAAAAAGGAATGCATTAGTAACTAACTTTGAATGACTTCATAAATTACTTAATTTCTGAGCCTTATTATCTCAATCTGTTCTGTCGGGATTATAGGGATTCCTTTCATCACATTAATGTGATCATAATATAAGATAATGTGTGTGAAAATCTTTAGAAAGTACTATGTAGGGGCGCCTGGGTGGCGCAGTCGGTTAAGCGTCCGACTTCAGCCAGGTCACGATTTCACGGTCCGTGAGTTCGAGCCCCGCGTCAGGCTCTGGGCTGATGGCTCAGAGCCTGGAGCCTGTTTCCGATTCTGTGTCTCCCTCTCTCTCTGTCCCTCCCCCGTTCATGCTCTGTCTCTCTCTGTCCCAAAAATAAATAAACGTTGAAAAAAAAATTAAAAAAAAAAAAAGAAAGTACTATGTAAATATTAATAGCTACTACTACTACTGGTGTTAATTTTTCCTTAGAAATCTATAATAAATTGGTTATTTTTGTATTCTAAAGAAGTTAAATAAATATTTGAAACAAGTAACAGGAAATATTTGAAAAGGAAATATAGTCTTTTTTACCTTAATAGTGAATTTTATAGAAGAGTATGGAGACTTAAGAAAATGTGAGTTTTTGAAAACAAGAAGTAAACTAGTTACTTGAAAACTTTTATTACCATTAGCCATATCACTCATTTTCAATTGGTCAATATTAAAAAGCCAGCTTTTTACATTTAATATAACTAGGGCTGGAAAGCCTTATTTAGTTTAGAGAACATGAAAATATTAACACAGTATTCCTTCTCTGCAAGCAGAATTTAATGCCAATATATTTTCCAGAGAAGAGGTGCAGTGCATACATATGAACATATTTAGAGTACGTTATTCTGTGGTACTGGTGCTGTTGAAAGTTTTAAAACCTAAGAACCAAGAACTATATTCACAAATTTTAAAGTTTTCAAGAGATGTTGCTTTAGTAGTAAACTTCAGGCCTGCAAAGCTCAAGTAGGATTAAAATTAATTCGGTCTCCTTTACCTTCTGACTTGGTAACATATTCTTCAAGGCAATTTATATGCAAATGTTTATTTGAAAAAGTACAAGATTATTGGGATAAACACCCAACTCTGCTGCATGTCAGTACCGCTTTAAAAACTAAAGTACAACTCATTCAATCTGCATAATAAGCCTTTTTTGTGTGTTTGATGGTTGCTTATTTGGATCTCTAAGATGGTATCAACCAGGTTTCTGAATTCCCATTAGAGTTCACTTGTTCAGAATAAACCAGGCCTCAGTGGTTATTACATTAAAGAGACCTACCTATGTTGCCTCTCTGAAAGCTGAGTAGAGGGATATAAAAATGTTGAATACTTTGCACAAAGTGATCAATAAATACTTGTTAAATTGAGTTGCCAGAAAAAAAAAAAAGGCAAAGATAACTGCAGTGTAGTGCTGGCTAGGATCTAGCTGCTGGTTTCCTTCAGTCTCTTTAGCTGAGTCCAAGGAAGGGTATCAACCCTAAAGATTAATTATATCCCTCCCAACTCATTATCTAATGCAGAGAAAGCAATTGATTGGCAAAACTTAACATATATTTGTCATATTTTTGTTTTCTACAATCTTTCTGATTTTGCTTGGTGGTTAATCTTAGTGAAAATTAAAATATCCAAATACAGAAGATGAAGAGGCCACTTATTCCTTTACTCACCATATCCAATTGGGGAATAGGCCCATGATGTAATGCTAATCAATTAAAAACACTCTAAATGTTAAGAGGAGAATTTGAGATTAGTTATCCATGACCTCATTATTTTACAATCTTCTAACTCTACCCCATCATTCTTCACCTCTACAAGACTCCTTTACTCTTTGTCTCATGAATTATGACAATCTCAAATTGTGGTTGATTGCATATTTACTTGTTTATTATAATCTCACATTGAAATAAAAAATCCACAACTACAGGGACATTGTTTCCTTCAGTCCTATATTCCCAGTACCCAGAATAGTCTCTTCTATATAGTATTTCCTGAAAAGGTACTTGTTAAATTTGTAAATAAATTAGAAGTAATGGTGTTTGGTAGATGTAGCAGCAGCCTGATTGGTCTTGGTGCTATAAAACTGTGTTGGGGCCTCTTGTTTCTTGACTTCCCAATTGCATTGGTTTCTGTTAGTATGATAACTTCCCCAATTATTTTTGATGAATTCCTTTTTATTTAAGTTTGCCAAAGTCACCTTCTATTTCTTGCCTGAAAAGAGAAGCCTGAAAATCTTTTATGATCTCTTTCTGAAACTATGACATTCAATAAAAGTGCTTACTTTCAAGAATTGTAATGCTACACATCTATACATATACATTTGTAGATTTTGATATCACAAAATATAGAAAGAGCAGGGGAGATTTTTGCCATGTACAGAGAGTGTTTTTTTAGATGTTTGACCTTTAATTTAAACTCCATGGTATTTATAAACCCACTTTGCAGGCCTGTGGGAGTACCAGGAGAGAGGCATTTGTAGTTCAGAGCACTTGGTGGCATTGATTTTACCTTACCTGAACAGATCTAAGTAACTTGCTCATGGGTGGGAAACAACTGAGAATTTTTTAATGGCTTATGATTATCCCAGGTTTTTAAAAAAGACTGCTGGTATCTTATATTTGTAAGCTATTTTGCATAGCGTTTTTGCATATTTGATCAGCAAAACAATCTCCTGAGGTAGGAGTTACAAGTAAAAGTATGGTCCTCATATTATCATTGATGAAAAAGAGCCTCAGTATAAAAAGTGATTTTCAAAAAACAAACATTTACAGTTGCCATACAGCAATGGAATCCTGCTATTCTCACTCAGTTTCAGTCTTTCTATTTCTTTATAGGGCCAGAATAACTGAAATGCATGTGTGGATTCTCATTTCAATCTCTCCATACTTTCAGTCCTTGTGTGCCCATGGTGCCTTTAATATCTCTGGCTTTCTGTAGATCCAGTTGGATTTCAATGTGACTAGTCTGACTTATCTCTATGAGAAACATTCTTTGAAAATTTACTTTGCAACTCATATGCAACATTATTTTAAACTATTTAAAAATATACTTTATACATTAATAAGCTTTTACTTTGGGATTAATCACCAGTTTTCTTGGTATTGGGGTTATGGTGTGTGGAAAATGAAAAATATCACTAGGGCAAAAACTATTTAAAATCACACATATAATTACAGATCATTTTTATAATTTTGTTGAAAGGCGATGTGATCCATTGCTAAAAACTGTTATTGATTTCAATAACGTTGTTTGAAGGAGTTAATATTACCTATAATGGAGGAAACATATGCTTTAGAAAAGGACAGACTGGGATTCAATGTTTCAACCTCTCACTAACTTTCTAAACTCAACAAAATTGTGTAATTTCTCTGAGCTGTACTCTATTTTTGAAAACTGGGAGTAATTATACCTACCTCAAAGAGTTATTGTGAAGGTTACAGAAAATCACATATAAAGCCTGCCTTACAAGCTTTTACTTAGTAAATACAAGTGTTCCCACTAGCACCCTTAAACTTGCTTCTTGTTTCTTAACTGTTATTGGGGAAAAAAAAAACTTTTACATCCTCTCACAAGTTTGCTCCCTCCTTGACATTGTTCTCTATATTGTTCTCTTTATTCTCTTCATTCTCTTTATTTTCTGAAAAAAACATATCAATATAATCAACATCCCCAGATAAAAACATACAAAAGGATTTCTGTCTCTGAGTGCAAATACTTATTTGCAAGGATTCCGTCTACAAATTTGTAGAAATAGCAGTCCCATGCTTAACATAGGAAGTGTCTTTTGACTGGAAGAAACTTAGCTCATCCTTGAAGTACATTATTTTGCCCTCTGCTATATTTCCAATTAAAATGGGAAAACAAAAACTTACTTGTTACTAGGTCTCTAGCTGCTTACTCACTTTCCACTTTTCTTCTGAAATATTCTGAATTTATTTTTAAAGTTTTATTTTGTATTTAAACATTGTTTATTTATAAATACATATACTAAAGAAAAAAAACACTTGTAAGCCTAGCAAAACCCTTAGGTGTATTGTATTATCATAAATAAGGCATGAACATACTTGTACAGGTTTATCTTTTAATTCTGGAATGTATAAGAGATTTATGGTAATTAAATCTTTAATTTTAAATTACTTTTAATGAACTTATGTTTTTATGGAAGTTTTTCATAAATGTATGCATATCATAAGAATGACAATGCATTAATTTTATTTTTTTCCAGCTTTATTGAGATACAAAGACATAACATTGTATGTGTTTAGAGAGTATAACATGATGATTTTATATACATATATATTGCAACATGGTTACCACAGTAAGTTTAGTTAACACACCCATCACATTATTTCTAGAGAAGTGTATTTCTGAAATGGCCATACTTGACAAGAAAACATCTGCTGTTTACAATTTTCTCCTGGATCCTGGCTGCTTATCTTGATTCTAATTTGGATCTTCCTCAGTAATGGCTTCCTCTGATACTATGATCATGCTATGATTGTATTATTAAAAATCTTCTGAGTGAAGATTGTTTTTTAAAATGACCCCTATTATGTATGCTGTGGTTGGAACTATAGACATTTCATCATCAATGGGCATCTGGTTGGCTCAGTCAGTTAAGGGTATGACTCTTAATTTCAGCTCAGGTCATGATCTCACAGTTGTGAGATCAAGCTTGGAATCAGGCTCTGTGCTGACAAAGTGGAGCCTGCTTAGAATTCTCTCTCTCTCCCTTCCTCTCTCTCTCTTTCTCTGCCCTTCACCTACTCACACTCTTTCTCTCTCTCAAAATAAATAAACTAAAAAAAGAAATAAATTTCAGCACGAAAATTGGCATGAATGCAATGCATGAAAATTCTAGCTATCTCAGCAGCTGAAAAGATGTTCTCAAATGAACAGAGGAGAGAGAGAGAGAGAGAGAGAGAGAGAGATAAATGGCCAGAAATGTTATTTGAAAATGAATACTGGTTGAAACTTCCCAAATTAAATGGAAAATATTAATCTGTGCATCCAAAAAGTTCATCATTCTCCAGTATGATAAACTCAATGAGATTCAAACTTAGACACGTAAGAATCAAACTGTCAGAAGGCATACATAAAGAATGTTAAAAGCAGAAAGAAAACAGCAAACACAAGGGTTGATGAAGAGCTAATTTCTCATCAGAAATCATTGTTCAGAAACAAGAGGATGATATATTCAAACTTCAAAAAATATATACATTTAAGATTTTAGCTGTGATATAACTGTAAATGCCCAAAGACCAAAGAAGAAAGATCACAACTTAATAAACTAAATACACAAACCATTCTCCTTAAGAATCCAGCAAGGGAAGAGCAAGTTCAGCTCAAATAAAACTAGAACTTCCGGTAATTTGTTGAATAGGAATGCTGAGAATGGGCATCCATGTCTTGTTCCTGATCTTTGAGGAAAATTTTTCAGTCTTTGCAATGGAGTATGATGTTGGTGTGGGCTCTTCATACATGATTTTTATCGTGTTGAGATATATTCCCTTTTATACCCAATTTGTTGAGAGTTTTTTTTCTTGTCAGGAATGGATATTGCATTTTGTTAAATGTTTTCTCTTCATCTATTCAGATGATCATGTGATTATTATCTTTTATTCAATTAATGTAATGTATAACACTTATTGATTTATGTATTTAAATCATCCTTGCCTCCCAGGAATGAATCCCACTAGATTATGGCATATGATGCTTTCAATGTGTTGTCAAATTCAATCTGATAGTATTTTGTTGAGAAGTTTTGTACATGTATTCATTAGAAATATCGGCCAATAAGATTTGCATGCATGTGTGAGTGCATGTGTGTATGCCCTTATCTGGATTTGGTATTGGTGATGGGATGAAAAAAAAAAATGAGTTTCAGAATATTCCAGTCTCTTCATTATTTGGAAGGGTTTGACATTAATATTGGCATTAATTCTACTTTAAATTTTTGGTAAAAATTCACCAGTGAAACCAAGTGATCCTGAGCTTTTCTCTGTTGCAAGATTTTTGATGAGTGATTCAATTTCCTAATTTGTGATTGGTCTGTTCAGATTTTCTTTTTTTGTTTTTTAAGTTTATTTGTTTCAAGAGAGAGAGAGAGAGCATGCACAGCAATATGGGTGAGAGAGAGAGAGAGAGAGAGAGAGAGAGAGAGAGAGAGAGAGAGAGAGAAAGAGAGAGAGAGAGAGAGAGAGAGAATCCCAAGCAGACTCCACACTGTCAGCACAGACCCGACATGGGGCTTGCATTCACAAACTGTGAGATCATGACCAGAGCTGAAATCAAGAGATGCTAAACTAACTGAGCCACCCAGGCACCCCCAGATTTTATATTTCTTCCTTATTCAGTCTTGGTAGGTTGTATGTTTCTATACAGTTTTTTCTAAATTGTCCAGTTTGTTGGCATATAGTTCATAGTAGCTTCTTTGATACTTTTTTTTTATTTCTGTGCAATTTGTAATATCTCTTTTCTCATTTATAGCATTGTTTACATTGTTCTCATTTTTTTCTTGGTTAGTCTACCTAAATATTTATTAATTTATTTTATCTTTTCAAAAAATTGAACCTTTAGTTTTGTTAATCTTTTCTATTATTTTCCTGTTTTGCTTTCACTTTTTCCTGTTCTAGCCTTTATTATTTCCTTCCTTCTTATACTTTAGGCTTAGTTTCTTCTTTTTTTTTTTTTTTTTTCTTAGCTCCTTCAGGTGTAAAATTAGATTGTTTATTTGAGAACTCCCCTTTTTCTTTATGTTGGCACTTAACACTATAAGCTTCCCTCTTGGAATTGTTTTTGCTACATGCCATGAGTTTCATAATATACTGTTTCCATTTTCATTTGTTTCAAGATAGTTTTTTATTTGTCTTTCAATTTTTTGATCTATTTGTTAAGTGAGTATTGTTTAATTTTCCATGTATTTGTGAATTTTCAATTTTCCTCCTGTTATTGATTTCTAGGTTCATATCATGTGGTCAAAAAAGATACTTGGAATTATTTTAATCTTTTTAAATTCACTAAAACTTTTGTGTGTGTGTGTGTGATGTAACACATTATGCTTCCTAGAAAATATTCCATGTATGAGGTGCCTGGGTGGCTCAGTCAATAGAGCGTCTGACTCTTGGTTTCAATTCAGATCATTATCTCATGGTTCCTGGGATGGAGCCTCACATCAGGCTCTGTGTTGACAGCACATAGCTTGCTTGGGATTCTTTTTCTCTCTAAGTCTCTCTGTCTCTCTCTGCCCCTCCCCCACTCATGATCCCTCTCTCTCTCTCTCTCAAAATAAATAAACATTTGAAAATATTCCATATATACTTGAGAAGAATGTGTATTCTCTTGTTAGATGTATACATCTGTCAGGCCCATTTGGTCTGCAGTGTTGCTCAAATCTGCTCTTTCCTTGATTTTCTGTCTGAATAATCTACCATCCATCTCTGTCTGGGTGGCTGGAAGTATTACAGTCCCCAACTATTATTATGTCACTGTTAATTTCCCCTATTTTTCTGTTAGTATTGGCTTTATACATGTAGGTGTTCCAATATTGGGTGTATAGACATTTACAATTGTTATATCTTCTTGATAGACTGACCTTTTTTATCATTATACAATAACCTTCTGTGTCTCTTTTGACTATTTTTAGCTTAGTCTCTTCTGTTTGATACAACTACCATTGATTTCTTTTGGTTACCATTTGCTGGCAATATTATTTTTTATTATTTCACTCTCAGTTTTGTGTGTCTTTAAAGCTAACAGAATTCTTTCTTCTATAGGTAACTGAAGGAGGGACCAATTAGCTTAATCTACCAGGAATTGAAATTATCTTAACTTGGGCTTCAGTTTTTATGAGGTTATATTTTGAATTTATTCTTAATCTTAAATGTAGCCTTTTTGAGGAAGTGCTCCAAAATTCTGGGGTGTGTTACTTCCTCAATTTGGTGTGAAAAGTAAGGGAGATAATTCATTTCAGAAGTACCAAATAAAAATTGTTCTGCCTAATCAATAGGTTTACAACCTATTGGAAATATGTACGAACCTCCCACCCTCTACACATAATGGAGTCCCAAACCCGTAGACACTTCAATTCTTGATTCTTCTTCCCCTCTCTATTTTGCAGGCTTATTTTCATGGGCTTTGCAATAACCATGCACCAAAGAACGAAGGGAGAAGGGACTGAAAGTCTTGCTGTCACCTCAGGGAATGTACATTTGTTCCAGTCAGACTACTTTTTGTCTTACATGGGAATAGGCAATGTCTGGATAAGACTGTAGCCTCTGTAGTACTCAGTGAATGAGGAGCCAGGGGAGGGATTTGCCTGCTAGGAGATAAATTGTCTGCTGTGACTGACCCAAATGTCCCTGTCCATCAGACACCTACTCTTGTAAAAACATTGATTAAAGCCTCGCTTCACTGTCTTCTGAGTCTCCACATCCCTCCTTTGAATGGGTCAATGGGCTTATTTCTAACAGGTGGGATCTGAAATTCAATATCCCCTTAGTCATCTTACACAGATAAAAGCACTGTTTAGCTTCTAAACTTCTAAGTACAACCTAGACAATTTCCTCAAGGGCAGAATACTGCCAAAGTCTGGTCTCTGGTCTCTGGCTTCCCTCTACTTGGATTTCTGTACCACATAATCTCATGACCCTAAAAGCTCTCTAATGACTTCAAATATAATTTTTACATTTAACCAATTTTGTTACATGTTACCAATGTAGGAAAAAGGCAGAAGGAAATGGCAAATAAAATTAAATTTCCTTATAACATGCTGTACATTGACAAATACTTGAGGCTGTCAGAGTAAAACATTTCTCTAGGAACTCCCAACTGTCTTAAGGGTAATGCTTTTTACAGGGAAAAATAGCTTTAGCCTGACAGTAGCTAGGCCTTCTGTGGGTCATCTTTATCATATGAAAATCCCTTTGGAAGTTGCTTTACCTCCCCCAACTCCCAAGTATACAATCAGTCTCTCTTCATGGTCCCGTCCAGGGACAGCTCTTCCTGTCCATGGGTCCTGTCCCCATGCTTTAATAAAATCACCTTTTTGCACTAAAGATGCCTTAAGAATTATTTCTTGGCCATCGGTTCCAGACCCCACCACCATTCCAAAACCCCATCATTTTGAGCATGACGATTGTTACAAAACAAACTAGTTTACATTTACAAAAGCAGAACTCTACCTATTTCTCTTGTAATATTTTATTGTTTTCTGAGATATATAACATATTATATGTGCTTGAATACTTCATCTTACTGCATTTTGAACCTATCTTCTCCATCAGATATTAGACTAAATTATATGGTATGATTCAGATAATAGTCGTTGAATAAATTATTGGAAATTATTTTCAGTGGTACAGCAGATCGTCCAAGGAGTAAATCTCATCATTACTCTCAAATGTTTAGAAAAGGTGAAAAACAACAAGACAACGTAAAATAAAAAACAACAAAACAAGAATAGCAATTTTGGTTTACTACAGAGTGAGGTGAATGACTTTTTCCATGAAGTCAATATGTAAACTTGACATTTCACAAATATTTAAGAAAAATATAGCTTTGGAAATACCACTACCCATATAATTCACTTATTCTTCTAAATCAGTGATATAAAAAGTCTACTTGGTTTTTATATAGGAAGACTACAACAAAAGTGGAATTCTTGTTGATTTTTATACATTTTTAAAGTTATTCTTTTTTTTTTTTTTCTTTTTTTTTTCTTTTATAATATATGAAATTTACTGTCAAATTGGTTTCCATACAACACCCAGTGCTCATCCCAAAAGGTGCCCTCCTCAATACCCATCACCCACCCTGCCCTCCCTCCCACCCTGCCCTCCCTCCCACCCCCCATCAACCCTCAGTTTGTTCTCAGTTTTTAACAGTCTCTAATGCTTTGGCTCTCTCCCACTCTAACCTCTTTTTTTTTTTTTTTTCCTTCCCCTCCCCCATGGGTTTCTGTTATGTTTCTCAGGATCCACATAAGAGTGAAACCATATGGTATCTGTCTTTCTCTGTATGGCTTATTTCACTTAGCATCACACTCTCCAGTTCCATCCATGTTGCTACAAAAGGCCATATTTCATTTTTTCTCATTGCCACGTAGTATTCCATTGTGTATATAAACCACAATTTCTTTATCCATTCATCAGTTGATGGACATTTAGGCTCTTTCCATAATTTGGCTATTGTTGAGAGTGCCGCTATAAACATTGGGGTACAGGTGCCCCTATGCATCAGTACTCCTGTATCCCTTGGATAAATTCCTAGCAGTGCTATTGCTGGGTCATAGGGTAGGTCTATTTTTAATTTTCTGAGGAACCTCCACACTGCTTTCCAGAGCGGCTGCACCAATTTGCATTCCCACCAACAGTGCAAGAGGGTTCCTGTTTCTCCACATCCTCTCCAGCATCTATAGTCTCCTGATTTGTTCATTTTGGCCACTCTGACTGGCGTGAGGTGGTATCTGAGTGTGGTTTTGATTTGTATTTCCCTGATAAGGAGCGACGTTGAACATCTTTTCATGTGCCTGTTGGCCATCCGGATGTCTTCTTTAGAGAAGTGTCTATTCATGTTTTCTGCCCATTTCTTCACTGGGTTATTTGTTTTTCGGGTGTGGAGTTTGATGAGCTCTTTATAGATTTTGGATACTAGCCCTTTGTCCGATGTGTCATTTGCAAATATCTTTTCCCATTCCGTTGGTTGCCTTTTAGTTTTGTTGGTTGTTTCCTTTGCTGTGCAGAAGCTTTTTATCTTCATAAGGTCCCAGTAATTCACTTTTGCTTTTAATTCCCTTGCCTTTGGGGATGTGCCGAGTAAGAGATTGCTACGGCTGAGGTCAGAGAGGTCTTTTCCTGCTTTCTCCTCTAAGGTTTTGATGGTTTCCTGTCTCACATTCAGGTCCTTTATCCATTTTGAGTTTATTTTTGTGAATGGTTTGAGAAAATAGTCTACATTCAACCTTCTGCATGTTGCTGTCCAGTTCTCCCAGCACCATTTGTTAAAGAGACTGTCTTTTTTCCATTGGATGTTCTTTCCTGCTTTGTCAAAGATGAGTTGGCCATACGTTTGTGGGTCTAGTTCTGGGGTTTCTATTCTATTCCATTGGTCTATGTGTCTGTTTTTATGCCAATACCATG
Organism: Panthera pardus; assembly: GCF_024362965.1. Lineage (NCBI taxonomy): Eukaryota > Metazoa > Chordata > Mammalia > Carnivora > Felidae > Panthera > Panthera pardus. The sequence continues at coordinate 80,025,256 of NW_026526677.1, read as the reverse complement.
CTGTCTTGATGATGACAGCTTTGTAGTAGAGGCTAAAGTCTGGGATTGTGATGCCTCCTGCTTTGGTCTTCTTCTTCAAAATTACTTTGGCTATTCGGGGCCTTTTGTGGTTCCATATGAATTTTAGGATTGCTTGTTCTAGTTTCGAGAAGAATGCTGGTGCAATTTTGATTGGGATTGCATTGAACGTGTCGATAGCTTTGGGTAGTATTGACATTTTGACAATATTTATTCTTCCAATCCATGAGCAGGGAATGTCTTTCCATTTCTTTATATCTTCTTCAATTACCTGCATAAGCTTTCTATAGTTTTCAGCATACAGATCTTTTACATCTTTGGTTAGATTTATTCCTAGGTATTTTATGCTTCTTGGTGCAATTGTGAATGGGATCAGTTTCTTCATTTGTCTTTCTGTTGCTTCATTGTTAGTGTATAAGAATGCAACTGATTTCTGCACATTGATTTTGTATCCTGCAACTTTGCTGAATTCGTGTATCAGTTCTAGCAGACTTTTGGTGGAGTCTATCGGATTTTCCATGTATAATATCATGTCATCTGCAAAAAGCGAAAGCTTGACTTCATCTTTGCCAATTTTGATGCCTTTGATTTCCTTTTGTTGTCTGATTGCTGATGCTAGAACTTCCAGCACTATATTAAACAGCAGCGGTGACAGTGGGCATCCCTGTCGTGTTCCTGATCTCAGGGAAAAAGCTCTCAGTTTTTCCCCGTTGAGGATGATGTTAGCTGTGGGCTTTTCATAAATGGCCTTTATGATCTTTAAGTATGTTCCTTCTATCCCGACTTTCTCAAGGGTTTTTATTAAGAAAGGGTGCTGGATTTTGTCAAAGGCCTTTTCTGCATCGATTGACAGGATCATATGGTTCTTCTCTTTTTTTTTGTTAATGTGATGTATCACGTTGATCGATTTGCGAATGTTGAACCAGCCCTGCATCCCAGGAATGAATCCCACTTGATCATGGTGAATAATTCTTTTTATATGCTGTTGAATTCGATTTGCTAGTATCTTATTAAGAATTTTTGCATCCATATTCATCAGGGATATTGGCCTGTAGTTCTCTTTTTTTACTGGGTCTCTGTCTGGTTTAGGAATCAAAGTAATACTGGCTTCATAGAATGAGTCTGGAAGTTTTCCTTCCCTTTCTATTTCTTGGAATAGCTTGAGAAGGATAGGTATTATCTCTGCTTTAAATGTCTGGTAGAACTCCCCTGGGAAGCCATCTGGTCCTGGACTCTTATTTGTTGGGAGATTTTTGATAACCGATTCAATTTCTTCGCTGGTTATGGGTCTGTTCAAGCTTTCTATTTCCTCCTGATTGAGTTTTGGAAGAGTGTGGGTGTTTAGAAATTTGTCCATTTCTTCCAGGTTGTCCAATTTGTTGGCATATAATTTTTCATAGTATTCCCTGATAATTGTTTGTATCTCTGAGGGATTGGTTGTAATCATTCCATTTTCATTCATGATTTTATCTATTTGGGTCATCTCCCTTTTCTTTTTGAGAAGCCTGGCTAGAGGTTTGTCAATTTTGTTTATTTTTTCAAAGAACCAACTCTTGGTTTCGTTGATCTGCTCTACAGTTTTTTTAGATTCTATATTGTTTATTTCTGCTCTGATCTTTATGATTTCTCTTCTTCTGCTGGGTTTAGGCTGCCTTTGCTGTTCTGCTTCTATTTCCTTTAGGTGTGCTGTTAGATTTTGTATTTGGGATTTTTCTTGTTTCTTGAGATAGGCCTGGATTGCAATGTATTTTCCTCTCAGGACTGCCTTCGCTGCATCCCAAAGCGTTTGGATTGTTGTATTTTCATTTTCGTTTGTTTCCATATATGTTTTAATTTCTTCTCTAATTGCCTGGTTGACCCACTCATTCGTTAGTAGGGTGTTCTTTAACCTCCATGCTTTTGGAGGTTTTCCAGACTTTTTCCTGTGGTTGATTTCAAGCTTCATAGCATTGTGGTCTGAAAGTATGCATGGTATAATTTCAATTCTTGTAAACTTATGAAGGGCTGATTTGTGACCCAGTATATGATCTATCTTGGAGAATGTTCCATGTGCACTCGAGAAGAAAGTATATTCTGTTGCTTTGGGATGCAGAGTTCTAAATATATCTGTCAAGTCCATCTGATCCAATGTATCATTCAGGGCCCTTGTTTCTTTATTGACTGTGTGTCTAGATGATCTATCCATTTCTGTAAGTGGGGTGTTAAAGTCCCCTGCAATGACCACATTCTTATCAATAAGGTTGCTTATGTTTATGAGTAATTGTTTTATATATCTGGGGGCTCGGGTATTTGGCGCATAGACATTTATAATAGTTAGCTCTTCCTGGTGGATAGACCCTGTGATTATTATATAATGCCCTTCTTCATCTCTTGTTACAGCCTTTAATTTAAAGTCTAGTTTGTCTGATATAAGTATGGCTACTCCAGCTTTCTTTTGGCTTCCAGGAGCATGATAAATAGTTCTCCATCCCCTCACTCTCAATCTAAAGGTGTCCTCAGATCTAAAATGTGTCTCTTGTAGACAGCAAATAGATGGGTCTTGTTGTTTTATCCATTCTGATACCCTATGTCTTTTGGTTGGCTCCTTTAATCCATTTACATTCAGTGTTATTATAGAAAGATACGGGTTTAGAGTCATTGTGATGTCTGTATGTTTTTTGCTTGTAGTGATGTCTCTGGTACTTTGTCTCACAGGATCCCCCTTAGGATCTCTTGTAGGGCTGGTTTCGTGGTGACAAATTCCTTCAGTTTTTGTTTGTTTGGGAAGACCTTTATCTCTCCTTCTATTCTAAATGACAGACTTGCTGGATAAAGGATTCTCGGCTGCATATTTTTTCTGTTTAGCACACTGTAGATATCGTGCCAAGCCTTTCTGGCCTGCCAAGTTTCAAAGGAGAGATCAGTCACGAGTCTTATAGGTCTCCCTTTATATGTGAGGGCACGTTTATCCCTTGCTGCTTTCAGAATTTTCTCTTTATCCTTGTATTTTGCCAGTTTCACTATGATATGTCGTGCAGAAGATCGATTCAAGTTACGTCTGAAGGGAGTTCTCTGTGCCTCTTGGATTTCAATGCCTTTTTCCTTCCCCAGTTCAGGGAAGTTCTCAGCTATAATTTGTTCAAGTACCCCTTCAGCACCCTTCCCTCTCTCTTCCTCCTCTGGGATACCTATTATGCGTATATTATTTTTTTTTAGTGCATCACTTAGTTCTCTAATTTTCCCCTCATACTCCTGGATTTTTTTATCTCTCTTTCTTTCAGCTTCCTCTTTCTCCATAACTTTATCTTCTAGTTCACCTATTCTCTCCTCTGCCTCTTCAAGCCGAGCCATCGTGGATTCCATTTTGTTTTGCAATTCGTTTATAGCGTTTTTCCTAGTGACTCCTAGTGACTGTTCCTTAGTCCCTCGATCTTTGTGGCAAGAGATTCTCTGCTGTCCTGTATACTGTTTTCAAGCCCAGCGATTAATTTTATGACTATTATTCTAAATTCACTTTCTGTTATATTATTTAAATCCTTTTTGATCAGTTCATTAGCTGTTGTTATTTCCTGGAGATTCTTCTGAGGGGAATTCTTCCGTTTGGTCATTTTGGAGAGTCCCTGGCATGGTGAGGACCTGCAGTGCACTTCCCCTGTGCTGTGGTGTATAACTGGAGTTAGTGGGCGGGGCCGCAGTCCGACCCGATGTCTGCCCCCAGCCCACTGCTGGGGCCACAGTCAGACTGGTGTGTGCCTTCTCTTCCCCTCTCCTAGGGGCGGGATTCACTGTGGGGTGGCGTGTCCTGTCTGGGCTACTTGCACACTGCCAGGCTTGTGTTGCTGGGGATCTGGCGTATTAGCTGGGGTGGGTAGGCAAGGTGCACGGGGGCTGGAGGGGCAGGCTTAGCTCGCTTCTCCTTAGGTGATCCACTTCAGGAGGAGCCCTGTGGCAGCGGGAGGGAGTCAGATCCGCTGCCGGAGGTTTGGCTCCGCAGAAGCACAGAGTTGGGTGTTTGCGCGGAGCGAGCAAGTTCCCTGGCAGGAACTGGTTCCCTTTGGGATTTTGGCTGGGGGATGGGCGGGGGAGATGGCGCTGGCGCCTTTGTTCCCCGCCAAGCTGAGCTCTGCCGTCCGGGGGCTCAGCAGCTCTCCCTCCCTTTGTCCTCCAGCCTTCCCGCTTTCCGAGCAGAGCTGTTAACTTATGACCTCCCAGACGCTAAGTCGCGCTTGCTGTCGGAACACATTCTGTCCGGCCCCTCCGCTTTTGCCAGCCAGACTCGGGGGCTCTGCTTGGCCGGGGAGCCGCCCCTCCGCCCCGGCTCCCTCCCGCCAGTCCGTGGAGCGCGCACCGCCTTGCCGCCCTTCCTACCCTCTTCCGTGGGCCTCTCGTCTGCGCTTGGCTCCGGAGACTCCGTTCTGCTAATCCTCTGGCGGTTTTCTGGGTTCTTTAGGCAGGTGTAGGTGGAATCTAAGTGATCGGCAGGACGCGCTGTGAGCCCCGCGTCCTCCTATGCCGCCATCTTCCGGAACCCCCCCAAAGTTATTCTTAATTAACACTTTCTTTCAATGAATCTCTTCTTTGCATAACATTGATAATCTAGCCAATGATGATGATAATTATAAGTATACACACATAAAAAATACTTCTATTTCATATAGACAAAAATAAAATAGAAATATTAACTCAATTACAGCATTTTGCATGATAACAGAGGTTTGCCAGGTGACTTATTTTAAATGCATCAATGCTTTTATTTGCCAATTAGCAACTTTACCTCTCCCACCAGTCCTTATTAGTTACAGCTGTTGATTTCTAATTTGAAGACCAGTGACTCTTTGCAGGTATTTATATGTGTGAAAACTTGTCTCATTTGGTAGCAGAAATTTAGAAATCAAACTTCCTAAGAAAGAACACATTTTCAGTATCAGCAAATTGAAAATGCAAACATTTTTTTTTCTCTCTAACATATAACAAGTTTATAGTGCTAGAGATTATATGGTCATGCATGCTGATAGAAATTAAAAAATATCATAAAGGCAAAGAAATCAATTCTGGAGGCTGAGGGAATTCTAAAGAATTTCATATAAAATAATTACTTCTGAGGTTAGAGATCTGGTCACATTGAATGATGGTGAGTTAATAAATCTTCCAAACCAGAGTAGTAGTTTTAAGAACTGATTTGGACACTTAATATTTTAGTGAATTTAAGCAAGTTACTAAAATTCTCTAAGTCTCATTGTTCTCAGCCTTTCAATGGTGAAAATAATACCCTCATTGCAGTGTAATTCTCAGAAAAGGAAGTGTGCATATTGAGTCTGGCAAGTAGTAGAATTTTAACAAATGGTAGCTGCCCTTTGCTTACTTTTATTATGGTGGTGAAATTTACCATTGAGAAGTGTAATTGGCTTTGTGTGTGTTTTGTGTGTGAGTAATCCTTTCTGCTGCCTCCAGCTTTGCTGGACAAAGCTGAAAGCGGAACCCACACTTTTTGCATAATAAGAATAAGAATTTTTGTGTGGTCTCTTTCGGAAACTTTGAAACCTCACCAATAAAATGCATTTTCCATTTTAGCCTTGAGATCAGGAATCACATCTTACTTATTTCTAATTCCCCATGAGCTGGTTGGTGGTCAACATATAATAGTCACTCAAATATATTGAATAACATTCAGGAATTTTCTCAACTCTAAATTTTTAAAATAACTTTTCTTTATTTCTTTTCCTTTTACATTTTCTATAGTTACAGAAGGTTTTCTTGGATTCTAAAATGATTCATATTTTTATTTTCCTTCTATTTTAGTTTTTTATAAATAAGAGAAATACTTAAAATATATATGATAAATAAAGTTTTCCAAATAACAAGCATACTCATATATCTGAAGATTTTTCTCTTATGTGATGCTGTTCTTTACAATGCAGATAGCTAATGAAATACAAACAATTATAGCATGTATGTTTATCCTCTAACCTTTTGTTCATCCATAATACAGTCTATTTAGAGTCACATTTGTTTCTGCAACACAGTGTGTAAGTTTTTAAAAGAAATTTAATTTTTTTATTTTTTTTATTATTTTTAAAATAGTTTTTTATTTTTGAGACAGAGACAGAGTACGAACTGGGGAGGGGTAGAGAGAGTGGGAGACACTGAATCTCAACCCGGCTCCAGGCTCTGAGCTGTCAGCACAGAGCCCAATGTGGAGCTTGAACTCATGAAACTGTGAGATCATGACCTGGGTTGAAGTCAGGGGCTTAACCAACTGAGCCAGCCAGGCACCCCAAAAGAAAATTTAAATATAAAAATAAAATATATTTACCTTTATTGAAAAACTAATGCCCTTTACTCTAAAGTATAAAATGTACCAAGAAATAAAAGCAAATAGAAACATTTTCCCCATTATTGTGATTCAATTTAATAATGTAGAGTCTATTGGAATTTACCTACATTTATTACTCAAATTAATGGTCTGGCAAAATAAATTCTTTAGCTATATTATTTAAGCAAGTACCGAATATACTGTTAAGTTTAAAATTTTGCCAATTAGACTAAGTTGTTCCAGGATAAAATGTGTAATAGTCTCTTTCTTTCTGTGGTGTAGACACTGTGTTACTGTATGTATATGAACGAAAATGAATACTCAATTTATCAAAACATTCACATGTCCATATTTTTTTAAGAGACAAAAATAAATGTAATGTGCATTGATCTCTCATAGAGGGGCATTTCTTTTTAAGTGTTAAACTGACTTCATCTCACATGGTGTGCATTTAATGAGAGCTACAACATTAAACAGTTTGGTTGGAAACTTACCACCCCACTGTGAAAGCAGCAGGTAAGGTTGATGCCTATGAATTACATTTGAAAGGCAGAGTTTCAAAGCAACACACACTGCATTAATTTGGTTCCTGTTACTCACTCCAAATACATATTAGAGCGGTAGCATTATTTCTGTGTTACACAATCAAAGGCAGATCAGAATAGAGTATTTTTAAGCATTTTATATTTGTCATCAGAATATAAATGCTATAAACAAGTCATGGGATAAGTTACCTACTGATGAGATAGCTTTCACTGAAATTATTTCTATTTATTTAGAAATTCTGATACCTCTTTTAAAAAAGTGTTTTTCTACAACTACAAAGAAATTCCAAAAATAGGAGCTACTTCAGTAAAACACAGATGTTTATTTGGTGTTGGTCTCTAGTATTAATCTTCTTAGTTTAAATCTATTGTTTTCAAAGCAAACAATTGAATAGAAAGTCCTCTGTAGGGAGTAAACATAAGTAAATCTGCTTGGGATGATAGTTTCTTCATAAGAAATTCTTCAATATTTTATAACCAAAAGACTTTTCCCCAGATTTTAGTGTCCTTTTACCATAACAAGAACTTTATTGCTCATTTTTAATCTACAACTTAATAAAAATCAGGAGTGTCTCGCTATGATTAATATAACCCCAATCCTACTATCTATGGTTGATAAAATATTGAGGTTTATTTTATTCAGGCAGTTTACTAAATAAAAATATAATAATGAAATAAGTATAACTATAAAATGTATTTTTGAAAGGTTAAAAAGCAATTTGAAATTATTTCACATGCTGAAAATAGAGGTAGTTTAGATAAAAACTAAAAATTTCTGGCAGACATTTAATGCTGCCACCAGTTTATTTAGCACGAACAATATTCTATATATTAATTTGAGAACTTTTTTAGGTTTAAAACGTTCAGTGCTGTTTAGCTGCTTGATCATTGTGGGTAAGATAATTTACAATCAACGTCCCTTGTCTTCTGCTCCTTGAGTATATGTAATGGTGATTCTCAGGGAGAATCATCACACAACTCAATGGAAATTCATTCATCACCTGCATCTTCAAGCAGAAATGAATGTTTGTTTGTTTCCCTGACTTTAGAGCAGCTTCCCTTCACTCAATATTATATAGGAAACATGTAGATTTAAGTTGTGCAACAGAAAGGAAACTACCATACATCACTCATTAAAAATGCAGTGCAGTAACCAGAAGTAACCACGTTTATTATGAAGTCAATCAGATATTCGGCTTTTTTTTTATTTAAAATTTTTTTAACGTTTATTTATTTTTGAGACAGAGAGAGACAGAGCATGAATGGGGGAGGGGCAGAGAGAGAGGGAGACACAGAATCAGAAGGATCCAGGCTCTGAGCCATTAGCCCAGAGCCCGACACGGGGCTCGAACTCGTGAACCGTGAGATCGTGACCTGAGCTGAAGTCGGACGCTTAACCAACTGAGCCACCCAGGCACCCCAGATATTTGGCTTTTCTAAAACATATTGTAGGATAGGAAACTCTTTGTTGAATCATAATCAATAAAAATTGTATGTCTAATGAAAATAGTTTGAGAGAGTCTATGAGCAAAGCCTAACAACTATTTCAATTTAAAACTAAGGGCCCTGAGAAAAGAAGCAGTCGTTTCTTGGAAATTGTGAATAAAAACAAAAGCAGTTTAATTGAAATAAAGACATCTACAACATGAAAACATATAATCCATAATAAGATCAAAAGCAAAAGAAATGGATCAAATTAAAATTCCTTACAACTTGCAGCCCATTGATAAATCCCTGAGACATGCAGAGTGTGACATTCCTCCAGGAACTCAGGGCTGCTTTAATGTTGATGATTTGCTACAGACTATAAGCAACCTTAACTTAACAATAGCCAGACCTCCAGGATCCTGCAAGTCTTCTTCAACATATGAAAATTTCTTCATAGAGACTTCCTTTATCTCTACACCTCTAACTTGAAATGTGTAATCATTGGCTCTACAAAATCACAGTGCAGCTCTTTCTGCCCAGGAGTCCTTATCCCCCTGTGTATAATAAAAACACCTTTTTGCATTGAAAACATCTCAAGAATTCTTTTGACCATTCGCTCAGTAGCCCCACATCAATCCAGACTAAAGTACAAATTATAATTTTTTTACTGTAATTTTTGATAATATAGTTTTTTATTGCTTCTTGGTTTATCTCATTTTATGAAGTTATGTCTAAAAAATGTAGAGTTCTCATTTTGGTATGCATATTTAGTCATTTAAAACAGTTCTCAACACTATCACACCCACTTTTAATGAAAAATATTTGATAATGTCGGTATATTTATGGTACAGATTAGGCTTCTATAATAAAAAGAACCCAAAATATATTTTGGTGTGTTTGAAAAGATGTGTTAAAAAAGATGGGGGTGTATTTTCCCTCAAATAACACTTCTGAGGTAGGCAGATGGTCTGGGGCTGGTAGGCACTTCTAAGATCATGCTCGAAACTATTCTATCTTGTTTTCCAACCATCACACAGTGTGTTGTCCTCATTCATAGGACTGGAACTAACTTGCCTTCATCAGTCTCAAATTCTTGAAAAAAAAAGAGCACATACCCCAAACTTTTTAAAATCAAAACGTGATATTACTTATGTATATTCCACTCATATCCCATTGGCAAAAGCTTACAGAGAGACACATCAATGCAAGGGATTCTTGGTAATACAATCTCTGTCTAGGTAGACAGTACTCTATTATCATTCATAATATTCTTTTGCTAAGAGAAGATGAGAGTGGGTACTGGAAATAAATAAATGGTCTCCAGCAAACTCACTTTACATAGTGAAGTGGTGCAAGATGAGATGCCCAAAAATGTTGCACTTTGGCATAAAGATTATTTCAATTTAAAAGTCATAAATACCCAGTAGATGCATGAAAAATTCTCTGTCTTCCCCATAACTGCCTAAATTTACATGGCAAAGGAGAGCCTGCAAAAAAAGGTGAACTATTAGCAGAACCCCCCTTTACCTAAGGAACTCATCTGCATAAAGGGCAAACTTGTTTCTCCCCAAACATCCCTTTTCATCTTTTCACTACTGAGTTTTCTCCTCTATGTGTGCTCAAAAACCTATCCCTCTCCTTAGCTCCTATAAGTTTCATGTTTCCTCATTGTCTTTGGATTTCATGTCTGTGTGAATTCCCCTATTAAGTTTGATTTTCTCCTGTTAATCTGTCTCATGTCAATTTGATTCTAAATCCAGCTAGAAGGACTGTAGTATGATAGGAAGACAGGATTCAGTAGTCAGAGAGGGAAAGAATAGGACCTGAGGTTCCTGGGTGGGGAAAAATACATATTTTGGAACAATGCTGGGGATGTCTCACCACAATTCCTAATGGCAGTTAGGAGTCAGTGGGGGGGGGGGGGGGATATAATAGAAAAATATAGGATAAAATAGGCAGAGAAGGAACGGATAGGACCTGAGAACCCTGGGTAGGGAAAACACATATTTTGGAACAATGCTGGGAATGTCTGACCACAGCAAACCCCCTCAGGCTTAAGGTTCCTCTTAAGAATGGAACAGACACCACCTATTCTCCCTCACGATTCCCTCAGGAATTTATTAAAAGATCTAACTAAAAATAAGTAATAGACCATAAAACCTATGACCCACAAGGAATGATATGGCTATAGAGCACACCCATACAATGGAATTGAGCCAATCGGGAATGGACAACCCAGCATCTAGACTAATCAAGCCAATAAAGGTAGGACCTGAGAAGGAACAAGAGGGAAGGAAAAGGGGTGCTGACCAGAACCTTGTAAAACAAGGACCCTTGCCTATTTTCTGGGAGCATTCACTTTTGAATGTACCCTCTCTGTAAAGAGAGATTTCCTACTATTCTTTCTTTCTGATCTTATATTCTAATAAACTTTTGCTTGATGCTCATTCTATGTTGACCTCTTCATTCTTTGAAGTAGCGAGACAACAAACCCCAGGTATTGAGGTAAAAAATCCTGCAACATTTCAGCAAAGGAAGTTCTTCCTCCCCAACAGTAGCTAATAAAACTAAGTGCAGAACTAAAAAACAAAACAAAACAAAAACATTCTGCCATAAAATAATGGAGAATTGCAAAATTATAATAAAAGAATATGAATAAATGATGGCCATGAAGTCATCAGAGGCATGTAATTGTAGGAAGATATAACTTGGACGAAATAGCTTGAAATACAAAATGACACAAATGTGTTCTATTAGCATCTGAAAAACTAAACTATGTGCTCTATTGACTGTATTGATTTAATTTTCTGACATTGTGACCAAATTTAGCAAAATTCTGCATGAAATAAGGTAGCGTTTTCTCTTAATTTACAGAGTAGTTTCTTTCCTAATAACTCTAATACTTATTACAATCATGCAAAATAAGTTGTACTTCTATTAAAAGCAAAGTTGTAGGCTCCAATAATTATGAACACACTTTTTATCTAAATAAATAATGGGTAGTATATTTGAAAGTTATATGGAACCTGATGGGGTTTTGGGGTGATTGGGGTTTGGAGCCGATGGCCAAGAAAGAATTGTTAAAGATGTCTTTGGTGCAAAAAAGTGATTTTATTAAATCACAGGGACAGGACCCGTGGGCATAAATAGCTACGCTGGGGTTGTGACGGGTAACTGAATATATACATTCAGGTTGGGAGGCGGTTAGAGACAGAGTAATTCTCTAAGGTATTTTGGAAGCAAGGTTTCCAGGACCTGAGGGGCTAACTGTTGTTAGAGAAACACCAATTATTACCCTTAGTAAAACCTCAGTCATAAGACCCTTCAGATGGATATCAGGTGTCCATAAGCCTGGAGTATGATTGCCAGCATATATCTTGGGGAAGTTGAGATAAAGAAAGTTTCCAAAGGAATTTTTATATGTTAAAGTAGACTTACAGGATCCTGGGGAGTCAAGATAATGTTAAGCCAAGATTTCCTTTTGCCTCTAACAAAGCGTCATCGTCGAGGCAGCTGAGCTTCCAGAGGGAGGCCACTCTGCCTGTTTTGAGGACTTGTCAATGGGCTGTTGGAAGTAGGGGAATTTAATTTTTCATTTGCCTTAGTTTTCCACATCACCATGGCAAGCACTTATCCCTTTACTTTGTTCTTGGGTAGCCAGGAGTGTCCAAGGAATATCACACACAGTCCACCTGGGGCGGACCTGGAGTGTGCTACCTTATACTTTGCCCTCAGCTTGCATTATGCTCCCTCATCAGAGCCTACATAAGCTTTTTTTTTTTTTTTCCTCCTACAGACATTAGTATCCTCTAATCATTGTGTCAATCAAAAATGTCTCTATACATTTCTAGGTTGCTCTGGGAGAAGTGAAAATTCCATTGACAACCTCTGTTCAAAACAAATTTTTAATTATTGTCAAGTCTATTTTAAAGAAACCATGACAGTATTTTCATGAGTAGGTATTCATGTAGACAGATAGTCCTTAAAAGTAAGGATCAAGATCCAGGAGTCAAGGAGAAAACTGTGTAAGCAAGACACATTCATTGTGAGAGCCAGAATTACTAAATCTAAGTGTATTTAAGACTGTGTACTACACTTGGGATTGAAAGATGGTCTGTATATTACCAGAACATTCCCAGCCATATGGTCACCAGCTAGATTCCAAGACTTGACTTTTATGGCCACCTGCTCTTATTCATTGGCCTTTATCTTACATTTTCCCCTACGCTCTACCCCTCAGGTGATGGCAACTGACCTGACATAACATACAGCATATATACATTTCCTTAAGGCATATGTACAAACTTATGGCTGCCTCTACATACGATGACAAACTTCCCTATCTAAATATTCATCCTAACTCTAGGGGCACCTAGGCAGCTCGGCTATGCATCCAACTCTTGATTTTTCTCAGGTCATGATCTCCTGGTCCTGAGATTGAGCCCCCTCTAGGGCTCTGAGCTGAACATGAAGCCTGCTTGGGATTCTTTTCCCCCTTCTCTGCCTCTCCCACTTCTCTCTGTCTAAATAAATAAACATTTAAAAAACTTCTCCTAACCCTAAACAAAAGGAACCCATTTATCCTCTCTTGGAAAACACAGCTTTAGACATTCCCTATAATCTCTTTATTTGCTGCAAATAGAAGTTTTCTTTGTGCAACAAGACAACCTGGTACAGTTTCTGACTCACCAAGGAGTGAATTCACTCCTTGGCGCAGTTTGCACATATAAGGTAGCATATCCATTAAAATGTTTTATATCCTGTCTATACAATTAATTTTCTCTGGTATCTCCCCCTCTTATATTAGCAACGTTTTTAAAAATTCAATCATTTGTTTTCTTTATTATGTATTTTTCAATATAGTAATCACTTATATCTGAGAACACAGTATATAATCATCATGCTAATTTTTCTTCCATCATTATATACTTACATTATAAACATATAATATTAATCACACTGAACTATGTTGAACTACAGCAATTATTTACTTGATTTCATTCTTGTATGTAGCTAAACATAGACTATCTTTCCTTTCTTTATTTTTTTGTCTAAACACTACCAACAATGACCTTTCCTTTTCTATTGCCATAACTGAATTTCAGACCTAATTTGTTGTTAAGCTTACTGTCTACTCATTCAATCCATAAAATCATGTGAACTGATATTGCTTTATGTTTGAGATGACAAATAATGGTATACTTTTTTATTTTGAAATCTCCTCTTGCTAATATGAATACCAATACCTCTGATTTTTAATTTTCTATTTATCTGCTGATTTTTTTTGAGTTTTTTTTAGGAACTTTGCATAATTTGATCTATGCCTGTTTCTGGTGAACTAACAGCTTTCTAGTATTATTAACCTAGTCTTATAGATTTTACTTATTGAACAGAGAGTTTAACATAACACTTTCTTACTTTCAGGTTATCTGCAATTTTTCCTCTGCAAAGTTTGAAAGTTTGAAATCTTGTTTTTCATTATAAGAGCAGTTACTTATAATTTCACCAGATACATATGAAAATACCTATTTCTGTAAAAATAATTTAAAAAATTAATAAGAGGAAATTGATTTCCTCTTCCACAGTGAAGAATTTAGAACATTTTTATAACTCTTAATATTCCCCTCCACTTTACAATGCTTATTTATTCAAAAGGTAGAAATGTAGGTTATGAGTAATTGTAATGGTTCACTATGCAGATTATATTTCTTTTTTATTTTCTTAATGTTTATTTATTTATCTTGACAGAGAGAGGGAGCATGAGAGGTAGAGGGGCAGAGAGAGAGGGAGAGAGAATCCCAAATAGAGCCTGACTTGGGGCTCAGTCCCACAAACCATGAGGTCATGACATGAACCGAAATCAAGTGTTGGAAAATTAACCAATTAAGCCACCCTGGCGCCCCCAGAATATATTTCTTAATAATTTGACTTTGGTCTTGAATTTAACAATATTTACAGCAATCTTTCTATTTTTAAAATTTTCTTTCTAATGTTATTTTGCTATTATTTTCACAATATTGATTTCTTAATTTTAACTTATCTCTATTTAAGACTGCATCTTTAATCCTCCTCCTCCCAGGAGGACAAATAATTATTTTTTTCTAAATGCTTTCATAATTTAAATGTCTTCCTCTTGTCAGATATAAATTATTTGAGTTACAGTAATCTCTTCCTTCTCTCTGCCTTGTTCAGGATATTTTTGCTCATTTTACATCTGGAACTCACCTCTTTGATTAAGGCATTCTTGCTAGTTGGCATGAACTTTTTGAGACAGAATCCTTTGGTCAAATCTTAGATTGGTTAAATGCTCATTCTATATGACTAAGTCACTTAACCTCTCTTTATTTTAATTGTTACATGAATTAATGAAGGTATCAACTTTACAGTTTTGCACCTAGCTAGATAAGTTAATATTTGAGCTAACTGCCTAAAGTACCTAACACTAATAAGTTAGTCATAATATTAGCAGTGACTCTGCAAGAATTCTGAGCTAGCCTGTTTCTCCTACTTGGATGCTTGTAGGAATTTTGGGTAACCTTGAGATTAAAAAAAATTGCTTGAAACTTGAAGACCTTTTGGTATTTGCAGATTGAGAAATATTCTCAATTAAGAAAAAAACATTCATTTATGAAATAACAATATATAGTGTTACTGTTGTTTTAGGTTCTGTTTTTTTATCCATTTTAAATTTTTTCTCAGTTTTTGTATATTTTTTTACTTAATAATTTTCTTGAACTTTCCCACTGCTTAGCTAATTTTATGCTCTATAATAACTTTTTATTTAATTCTGATATTTTGACAATGTTTTCATATTGTCCAACAGCTCTTTCAGTATCTCTGTTGTCGTCTCATCCTTTGAGCTTTTTATGCACCCCGTTTCTATTTCATAGACACCATACCTTTTGCTCTCTCTGGGAAGATATCAAGGAAATTTCTTCAATTTACTATTATTATTATTATTATTATTATTAAAGAAAACAATTTCAAATGTAGTACATATAGGAGACCATACCTTTTAGCACAAAAGCCTCCTGGTTTTTCCTTGTATCCAGCATCCAGTATCATAGGACATAAGCTTTTTCCCTATACTACTTTCTAGTGGTGGAGTCCTAGGAGTTATAATCTAGAAATGCATGGGAAAGCAATGCCCTGATTGATGATGGAGAGTCAGAAGCTGGTTAAATCATCCCTGGGATATGACAACTTAATTTTATGTTCAGTGTATTTCTATATTCCAAGTTTGAAGCAGCAAAATCCCTTGTCCTCAATCTTGCATCGATATTCAGTTTTCTTCTCACTGCTTATAATATTTTACCTAGATAAATCTTATTCATTTTCATTCATTATTCTAGATTCAATTTATAGTATGGCCATATGAAAATTTTTAAATTCAAATGGTGAAAAGTTTAACATGTTTCATGTATAAAATCTTAGCTTGAGAGGTGCCTGGGTGGCTCAGTTGGTTAAGAGTCCAACTTCAGCTCAGGTCATGATCTCACAGCTCCTGATTTCAAGCACTGCGTTGGGCTCTGTGTCCACAGCTCAGAGCCTGGAGCCTGCTTCAGATTCTGTTTCTCCCTCTCTGTCTGCCCCATCCCCACTCATGCTCTATCTCTCTCTGTCTTAAAAGTAAATAAAACATTAAAAAAAATCTGAGCTTGAACACCTTTTCCTCAAGGAGACTCCCTCAAAAACTGGATAGTTTTCTTTGCTCCCTCATTACATCATATAATTAGCTTCTGGTTATTCTCATCACACATGCATTTATGTACACAGGGTCTTTCTTCCATGGAAGACTAGAAATGAGAGCAGGTATATTTTTCACCTCATTTACCATTATCTTTCTAGGGCTTGTCCAAGAGCCTTAAAAATTGGTAGTGTTCAATTATATGAATTTATAATATGATACTTTTTTGTTGTCTATTTCTTTCTTATTGAGATAGTGTTAGTGTTCTTTTCAATTTTCTCTATATTTATGTGTAACTTAATAGAAAGTTGGGAGTAGCTACATCAGTTCCTGCTTTTACTGTTTGCCCATTTTGACCAGGAAGACCTTAGAGAGGATTATATTAGTTATATTATTAATGAAAATGCTTTAATGAAAAGTGAGGTCCTTTAAGTAAGCAAAGACAAAAATAGGATTCAAAGTCATTTAAACACCAGTTGTTCTCATCTTACTTCTTGTTTAGAAATAGTTCATTGTGTACAAGCTGATTTTTATACATACTTATTCCTACTATGTTGTTTCTCAAAAATATTTTTTCTTCATATTAATCACTGGATTACTTACTATTACTATTCTATTACTTTCTATCATTTTCTTTCATAATTGTTCTCATGGTTGGGAAATGAGAAGATTGAGTTGGTCATTGTTTTCTTACTTAATTAGGGTGGTAAGGGAAATAGATTTAGTTCATTCCAAAAACACCAGCTATGTTAAATAAACTTTTGGGGGAAAAATTAATAAATGATCCTCAGTTATTATTAATATTTGCCAAACCTACTGTGTGGTAAATGAAGAATTAATGTTATGATTCTTCACCTTCAAAGAACAAAGAAGTAAGTAACATAAACAACTTAAAATGAGAGATTTCTTTCAATGGATGGTGTAAATCAAATGGTGTACTGATACCTGATGTAGCACTTCAAAACCAGTGATTTTGCAAGGATAAACGATTGAGAAGATGGGATTTGAGGTTTTACCGTTAACAGAAAATCTTTTAACCCATTTTAAAATGCAATTGGCCATCAGATTCCCTTTTCCAAAGTTTGTCATAAATTGAATGCTTCTTCCCTATCCCAAGAAAAGCAGAACAATGGATTCTTGTGAGATTGAAACAGAGATTTCTAATACCACATACAGCTGAAAGCAGATGTGAGCAACTGTCCCAAAGCCAGGAGGCTAAGCAAATGTTTATATCTTGTCTATTCAGAATCTTTCCACCCTCTCATTTCCCCTCTCGAACTACAAGAATGCTGGAAGCCAGGGATTGTGGTTCGAGGTCAGAAGTTGGAGGATTTCTTTCCAAAATTAAAGAGAAATGAACAAAAGATTCCAGACTGAAATGCAATCTCAGTCTGTTCCTTCCTTAGAGGGATATATGAATTAATAAGTCCCAAACATGCTTAGAGAGCTTTCAACAACAAAACTAAAAAACGGAAAAAAAAACCCCTTCATAAAATACAATTAAATAGAGGTAACAATGATGATAGAGACAGTAGAAGACAAAAATAATATCAGTAATATGATCAAATAACACAATTATATTGAGACATAAGATATCGTTAAAAACATTTTTCAAAACAAACAACAGCCATTCATCAACATAGCAAACAACAAATGACAAGAAAATCAACAAGCAGCAAACTAAAGAAACAACTGTCAAAACAATCAATAAATAAAAATCAATCAACAAAATTCCCCAAAAAAGCAAATGCTAAAGGGAAATTACTTTCAGCTTAAATTATATACTGATTTTACATACATTAAAAGTAAGAATAAAAAAAAATAGATGAGTATATTCCTAGGGAAAAGAAAAAATTTACCTCCCATGATGCCTTATTAGGAAGGTAACGAAAATTATACCTTTCAAAACCAGGGAGTGAAACAAGTAACAGGAGACTGCAGGACATCCAAAACATGGACTTCAAAGGAATAGAAAGATTTTGATAATAGGGCTGTGAAAATAGCAGTACATGAAGCATAAAACACAATTAGTTGAAATAGGAGCAGAATGACTGAGATTCCCAGATAGTATGTTTCAAACAGAGGGAAAAGAAGGGCACCTGGGTGGCTCAGTTGGTTGAACAACCAACTCTTAATTTTGGCTCAGGTCATGATTTTATGGTTTGTGGGATCAAGTCCTGTGTCAGACTCTCTGCTGAGCATGGGCCCTGCCTGGGATTCTCTCTCTCTCTCTCTCTCTCTCTCTCTCTCTCTCACTGCACCTCCCCCGCTCATACATGCACATACACTCTCTCTCAAAATGAATAAAGTGAAATAACATTTATAAAAAGAGAGAGGGAAAAGAAGAGAGAAGATGAGAAAGAATGAGAGAAATGGGTTGGGGAGAAATATGTTTATCTCACTGCCTGAATATGCTGTAAGTAAAGCTATGGTATACATAAAAGTAACCAAAAATGTAATTATTCATTATAGAAGAAAGAAAATGTTATGCAAGTTATAAATAGTATATTCTAATCTTTTTTTTAAGTTTTTTATTTTAATTCCAGTTAGTTAACAATGTTATATTAGTTTTCGGTGTACAATATATTGAATAACAATTCTATACATTACCCAGTGCTCATCAAGACAAGTGCATTTCTTAAGCCTCATCACCTATTTAACCCATTCCCCCATCTACCTCCCCTCGGGTAACTCTCAGTTTTTTCTCTACAGTTAAGAGTCTATGTCTTGGTTTGTCTCTGTCTTTTTTCCATTTGCTCATTTGTTTTGTTGCATAAAAACAATCAACAAAACTAAAAGTCTACCTAAAGAATGACAGAAGATATTTGCAAATGATATATCCAATAGAGGGTTAGTATCTATATAAAGAACTTATACAACTCAACACCCAAAAAACAAATAATCCAGTTAAAAATGGGGAGAAGATATGAACAGACATTTCTCCAAAGAAGACAAACAGCCAAAAGACACATGAAAAGATGCTCATCATCACTTAACATGGGGAAATGAAAATCAAAACTACAATGAAATATTACCTCACATCTGTCAGAATGGCAAAAACCAACAGCACAAGATACAACAGGTGTTGACGAGGGTGTAGAGAAAAAAGGAACACTTGTGCTCTGTTGGTGGGGTGCAGCCACTGTGGTAAACAGTATGAAGATTCCTCAAAAACTTAAAAACAGAACCATCCTACAATCCAGGAATTGCACTACTGGGTATACAAAAATACTAATGAAAAGGGACATGCACCCATATGTTTATAGCAGCATTATTTACAATAGCAAGATATGAAATCAGCCCAAGTGTTCATTGATTGATAAAGAAGAAGTGGTATGTGGTGTGTGTGTGTGTGTGTGTGTGTGTGTGTGTGTGTGTGTGTGTAGTCGAATATTATTCAGCCATACAAAATAATGAAATCTTGCCATTTTCAAGGATATGGATGGATATAGAGAGTATAATGCCAAGCAAAATAGGTCAAAGAAAGTATTTCTAATCTTGATGTAAATGTTAAATATTTATTTAGAAAATATGGGATGAATGATGAATTTATATTACAGGTATAGAGCAGGAAAAATGTATGTGGGAAAACTTAATACCACACTTGTTGTTTGCTACATCTTCCTTATTAGGAAACAATTTATAATTACTAACCTTGAAAAATCAATAACATAGACATTATTTAGAAACATATGTAATTTTCAAGACAAAAGAATTATAATAAGAAATAAGAATAAAGGATTTGGAGAATTGCATCTGTGGTTGATTTGTTTTTCATTTTAAATATAGTAATGCTATTGATTTTTGAAAATGTATACATGTATTATTTATAAAACTAATTTTTTATTAAAAAATTAGTGAAGTAGATTTAATTTGTGATATTAGAAGTAAGTGCCAGGAATTTTCACATGATAATTCAATAATTATTCAAGGATAGTTTAAGGTATGTGTAGATGGAAACATGAAAATATATTAGTGCTCAAAGAAATATATGCATATGTATGTCATTTCTTTAAAAAAATAAAATTTGAAGGCCAGGGAAAGAGTCATAATTGGTGACCAATAGGCTAAAATCCATTATCAATATATTATCTTTGCTCAAAACATTTAAAAATTATTTTTAATTATCTGACTAATTCATTCCACTCATTCAGTTAATCTCACTCTCCCACTTAGTGGCATTGAGTTCTTAGGGACATTTGTATTTACGATACTATGACCTATAAAGGCATATTTTAAAACCAACTGAGTTTTATCTTCTCATTTACTAGCTTATTTTTGTGTGTTATCTAAATATACATATTAATGGCTTAACATCAATATCTATCAAAGTAAATTATTTAAGTTAGAACTACACCAACAATGATGATATGGAAATACAGGGCAGAGAAAATATGCTTGTTGAGGACAAAACTCTTAAAACACTATGTCTGACAATCTGTTTTTACAAAACCAACTGACAAGTTTTCTCACTGTCCTAGTAGTTTAAAGCATTAATAAATTATACATGAAGCATTTAGAATGATTTCACAACACACTCCATAACAAATATATCTTTAGTTGGGTGAGAATGACTAGGGACACTTATGAAGAAATTTATTTTACGGCAGCTTGTTCACCTTGCAAGATCAGTTGTTTTACCTTTACTAATACCAGAATTATCAAAGTGTTACCACTAAAATGTCTTATGCTTTTTGTGTCCCACATAGGGTTTTTCTTGAAATCACTAGCAACAATAAGGGAATTAGTGATTTAATTCTCATGTTTTTGTGGTGACCACAATGCAAAGGAAAAAATATTCAAAATAAAAATAAAAATCTTTTATCTTTTATACAAAATAAAAAAATGACTATGAGAATATACCAAAGTGTGTCTGTTTATCTAGTAACCAAGGAAGACTGGGAATTCACTAAAATATTTCTACTTCAATTATTTATGTATGACTTTCCTTTCCTAATAATTGTGTGGATCCTAATCTTTTTTCATATTCAATACATTAAATTTTTATTACTTTCATTATGTGTCTTCTCTTGTACCATTTAACCACCCATCCATGGGTGAGGCTTCAGTCTGAAAGAGAGTGGAATCCAGAATCCAGCGGGAATGAATAATCCCAGAAAGGAGGAAGCTTTGGTCTTCCTCTTAGCTGCAAGAATAGGTAGGAGGGACAATGACAAAACAAAGGCCTTGCCTTCAATTCTAGGGAGGATAGACATAATACAAAGAAGTGAATATATAAAATGTCAGATGTTGACAATTACAATGGAGGAAAATAAAGTAGGGTAAAGGGCAATGAGGAGTGATGTGGACTGACAGGGTAGGATGGTCATTGTTCCTGCATAAAAGGAGTCAGAGAATGTGTCTCTGAAAAGACACTGTGTCTCTAAAAGAACACAGATCAGAAGAGATCTATAAATATGACTGGCTGAAAGAATTGAATTTCAAGCACAGGATCTAGGGCAGGAGCATATTCATCTTGTCAGTCAGCATCATTCAGTATCTGGCACTTAGTAGGTGCATAATAAACAGGTATTGAGGAAAAGCGTAATTAAAAATCTAAGATTTAAAAGAATCCTACTTGCAGAATAGCTGTAATATTTTTTGTTTAAAAAATTCCTGTCCAAATTATTTCCATAGGTTACATATGTCACAATGTTCCCCAAATTTTCACTTGCAATTTTAGACTTCATTTCATTTGCTTTTCAAGTGGCTTTTTGAATTTTTGCCTGCATCTTTAACTATAGGAAAAAGTCCAAAGGAGGCCAATGCTTGACTGTAATCAAGTATTATATATTTACTACCTAAATGTTTAATGTCGGTTTATAGTGATTTAATTACATTGACATATCTCCTTAGATGCTATCTTTACCCCAGGGAACGGGGGTCTATAGTTTATTGAATCTTTTGAGGTGGCACTCATGGTGCATTTGATACAAAGTCAGAGGGGATATATGGATTTAGTTAAACCTATCCAGAGTGACAAGAAATGTCACATAAGGTCACTTCTGCCACAATAAATTCTTTGTGTCATTTGGAGACAAATGCTCCAATGAGGGAAACAAACTTTTGCGGTCCTTGTAGAGTTGCCGTATATTCCTGCCCACTTCTCCATCCACACTTGTTCAGACTCCTCACCTTGATGAGTTTTACCCCCCTGCTTTTAAAGCTTTCACTGGGTCCTCATTATAAATAGCAGAGGTTTCTGAAATGGTACTCCAATTGTGGTGGGATGGTAAAAAAGAAGTGCCGTTTGGCCAGAGAAGAAAATGGAGGAGGAGTAGATGGAACCATAGGCTTGTCACCCTGCTTCAAATGGGCCTTTCCATCTTCACCAATTTATCTATTGAGTGTCTGAAAAATTTTATGGGAGAAATGTCTCAATTCTGAAACTAATATGCAAGCTATAGTTCAAGATACAGTTCTAACTAATCTGTCACACGAAAAACAAATAATACGGTCACATGTTATAGATTTTCCTCTTATCTCTTACTTTATTTAGTCACACCTCATTCTCCAACCTCATCACACTGTCTGTGGTTCTCAGACTTAAAAGGACATGGGCCATCTCTATGCTTAAGTTTCCTTTGTGTTGTCTTCTGGAAAGGGCCCTTGCCTATTACAATTCATTTTATAAGACTGCACTGAGATTAATACCTAACCCCTATGCTCCATGCTCTATAATAATACCTCACTGCATTTATTAATTTCTTTAATTCTTTCTCTTCAGTTGTCTCTCTTTCTCTGTTAAGCTGGGAACCTATCAAAGATAGTGCTTTGTTTCATTTGCCACAAAACTTTAACACTTTAGCAGAGTATCGGATAGATGGAGATATATTTTTATATATATTTAAATATATATTTATATATTAAAATTATTATATATTAAATATATATATGTATATATATACATATATATGTTATATACACACACACACACACACACACACACATATATATATATATATATATATATATATATATATATATAATATTAGATATTTTTAAGAGCAGTTTTAGGTTCACAGCAAAATTGAAGCAAAGGCACAGCAATGTCTCATATATCTCCTGCCTCGACACATGCACAATCTCCCCCATGATCAATATCCCCCACTAAAGTTGTACATTTGCTTCAATTAATGAACCTACATGGATAATTATCACTTTAAGACCATGGTTTACATTAGAGTTCCTTTCTGACATTGTATATACTGTGGGTTTGGACAAATTTATAATGACACATACCTATCACCGTGGTACATAAAGAGTATTTTCCCTGCATTGGAATCCTTTGTTGTCTATCTAGTTATCTCTCCCTTACCCCCAACCCTGGCAACCACATATCTTTTTATTGGCTCCAATAGTCTTGCCTGTTCCAGAATATTATGTAATTGGAATCATACAATATACAGTCTTTCCAAATTAGCTAATTTCACTTAATAATAAGCATTTATATTTCCCCCATGTCTTTTGGTGGCTAGATAGCTCACCTCTTTTTACATTTGAATAATATTCCATTATATGGATGAAACACAGTTTATCCATTTATCTACCTAAGGACGTTGTGGTTGCTTTCAAGTTTTGGCAATTATTCATAAAGCTTATATAAACAGTCATGTGTGGTTTTTGTGTATGGACCTAAATTTTCTCTTCCTTTAGGTAAATACCAAGGAATAAGATTGTTGGATCATATGGTGAGAGTATTTTTAGTTCTGTAGGAAAACACTAAATTGTTTTCCAAAAGGCTATAATATTTTTCATTCCCATTAACAATGAATAAGAGTTCTTGTTACTCCACATCTTCACCAGCATTTGGTGTTATCAGTGTTCTTGATTTTTGCCATTTTATTAGGTATATAATGGTTAGCCTGGTTAGAGGCTTAATGATTTTATTGATTTTTTAAAAAAGAATTAGGTTTTGGTTTCACTGATTTTCTCTATTGATTTTCTGTTCCCAACTGCATTGATTTCTATTCTAGTTTTAATTGTTGCTTTTATTCTGCTTATTTTGGATTTAATTTTCTTTTCCTTTTCTACCTTTTAAAGGTAAAATCTTAGATGATTGATTTAGATATCCTTTTCTAATATTTGCAATTAATTTTGCTCTAAGCATAGCTTTTACTGCATCCCACAAATTTTGATACGTTTTATTTTCATTTTCATTTAGTTCAAAGTATTTTAAATTTTTTCTTGAAATTTTTTCTTCAATCCATGTGTTATTTAGGAGTTTGTAGGTTAATGTCTAAATGTTTGGGGAATTGCCCAGCTATCTTTTGTTATTCATTTCTAGTTCAATTCCATTATAGTCTAAAAGCAGGCCTTGTACTTTCCTACTATTTTAAATTTGCTAGGGTGTGTTTTATGGACCAGAGTGTGGCCTATCTTGTGAATGCTCCATGTGAACTTCAGAAGAATATGCATTCTATTGTTATTGGATGAAGTAGTTTATTGATGTTTATTATATCCAGTTGATTAATGGTGTTGTTGAGTTCAACTATGTCCTTTACTGATATTTTGCCTGCTATATCTGTCAATTTCTGATTAAGAAGTGCTGAATTCTAATACTATAATAGTATATTTATTTATTTTTCCTTGAAGACCTATCAATTTTTAGTTTATGTATTGAGGAGTCTGTTTTTATGTACACCTATGCCAAGGATTGTTACAACTTTTTGGGAAATTGACCCATTTATTATAATGTAATGTTTCCCCTTACGTCTGATAATTCCCCTTGCTCTCAAATTGCCTATGTCTGAAATTAATATAGCTACTTCTGTTTTATTTTGATTAGTGTTAGCCTTGCATATCTTGCTCCATCAATTACTTTTAATCTCTATGTATCATTTCTTAATGTTTATTTTTGAGAGAGAGAGAGAGAGAGTGAGTGGAGGAGGGGCAGATAGGAGGGAGACACAGAATCTGAAGCAGGTTCCAGCCTCCGAGCTATCAGCACAGAGCCCCATGCGGGCTCAAACTCATGAACTGGGAGATCATGACCTGAGCCAAAGTCAGGCGCTTAACTGACTGAGCCACTCAGGCACCCCTAATCTATATATATCTTTATATTTAAATTTGGGTTTCTTGTAGACAATACAGCGTTAGGTCTTATTTATTGATTCACTCTGACAATCTTTGTCTTAAATTGGTGCATTTAGACCATTAATGTTCAAAGTGATTATTGATATAGTTTGAATAATATCTATCACATTCATTACTATTTTCTATTTGTTGTCCTTCTTCTGTGTTCCTATTTTTTTCCTGCTACTCTCTCACTGCTTGTAGTTCCATTGAGAATTTTATGGTTTAATTTTCTCTTCTTTCTTACTATATTAGTTAAACTTAAAAAAATATTTAGTGTTTGCCTTAAATTTTGCAATATACATTTATAATGAATCCAAGTCCATTCTAAGTAACACTATACTGCTTCAGAGTATAACTAAATAATTATAATTCCTCTCTCCCATCCTTTGAATCATTCCTTTCATGTTGCTTATACATAACCGTATACATTTCCATAGTTTACATTAGGGTTCACACTTGGTGTTGTACATTCGGTGGGTTTGGACAAATTTATAATGACATGTGCCTATCATTATGCTTCATATAGAGTGTTTTCACTGCCCTAAAATTCTTCAGTGCTTGGACTTTTCATCCCTCCCTCTCTCCTTATCTTTTTACTGTCTTCCATATTTTGCCTTTTCGAGAATGTTATATTGTTGGAATCATACCATAGATAGCCTTTCTAGGTTAGCTAGTTTCACTTAGTAATATATATTTATATTTTTTCACATATCCTCTAATGTCTGAATAGTTATATACATAAATATTTTGCTTATATATAAGCATATATAATAAAATATATTGTTATTTTCTTGAACAGTTATCTTTTAGATCAATTAGGATTAAGAAAAATAATTTTCTTTTATTTTACCTTCACTTATTTCATCTCTGATGCTCCTTCTCTCTTTATATAGATCTGAGTTGTGACCTATATCATTTTTCTTGTCTCTAAAGAACTTTTAACATTTCTAGTGAGGCAGGACTACTAGCAACAAATACCCTCAATTTTTATTTAAGAAAGTCTTTACTTTGCCTTCACTTTAAAAAATACAGATATTATTTATTTATTTTGAGAGAGAGAGAGAGAAAGAGAGAGAGCATGAGCAGGGGAAGAGCAGAGAGAGAGGGAGAGAGAGGATCCCAAGCAGTCTTCATGCTGTCAGTGTGGAGCTCTATGTGGGGCTTGAACCCAGGAACTGTGAGATCATGAGCTGAGCTTAAATCAAGAGCCAGACACTTAAACGACCGAACCAAGTTCTTCACGTTTGAAGGATCATTTTTCCAGGTATAAAATTCTAGGTTAGTGTTTTTTCCTTCACTTCTGAAGAATCATTTTTCCAAGTGTAGAATTCTAGGTTGGTGTTTTGGTTTGTTGTTTTTTTTTTTTTTTTTTTTTTCTTTCAAAGCTTTTAAATATTCCAGTCCACTCTCTTCTTGCTTGCATGGTTTCTGAGCTGAAATTAAATGTAATTTTTATCTTTATTCCTCTATAGTTAAGGCATTCTTTCCTCTAGCTTCTTTCAGAATTGTTTATTTTTGATTTTCTGTAGTTTAAAATGGTCTGTCTAGTTGTCATCTTTCTGGCATTTATTCTGGTTAGTGTTCACTGAGCTCCCTGGATCTATGTTTTGATGTCTAACATTAACTTGGGTAAATTGTCACTCATTATTATTTCAAACGTACATATGCTCCTTTCTTTCTTTCCCTCGTTCTGGTATTCCATTGCACATATGTTATACCTTTTGTAGTTGTTGCATAATTCTTGGATATTCTGTACTTTTTTCCTAGTCTTTTTATTTGTTTTCTTGCCTCCCATTTTGGAAAATGTAGACCCACTTCTGTGACTGAGAATCCTTCCAGTTTTCAACTCCTAGGGTTGTCCACATTGAACCTCTAGCAATTCAAATGTAACAGTTTATGTCTTCCTACCCAACACTTGTTCCCATGAAGTTTTGTGTCCAAGGCTTTCTGCTTCAGCAAATTGTGCTTCTCTGTATTCACCTTTGATCTCTCCAATTCTGCTTGCAGCAATTTGCCCTGTGATCTCACTTCTCTTAAAGATCTAAGGTTTGTCATTTTTTTCAGTTTGTCAAGCTTTTTACTTATTTTTAAGATAAAGTGGCCACTTCCAAGCTTCTTACCTGCCACATTGGAAAAATAAACATTTTTCTGGATATTTTTGATGAAGTCACACACTTAACAATAGCTATAAATATTGACCAGCTAAAGAATAATTCTAATTTCCACAAAACTCAGGTATGTGTTAAAGCCAACTCTATTTTCAGATGAGAAAAATATCTTAGTGATTGATTTGATCCATATCATGTAGGTAGTAAATGGGGGTGTTTAGATTTGAAATTTTTTCTTCAAAGTTGGTGCCTCGTAACACATCTCCAAACAACTCTTTCCTTATTTCATTCCATTTTCTTCTCTCTAGGTACTAAAATGCATTTGCTTTCGTCTCTTCTACTTGGTTATTTTGAAGTCTCATATTTCAACAACGTGTTCCTAATGTTTTACACTTGGTGTCACTTTCTGGTTCAATATTTCAACAGATATATCTATGGACAAGCTTTCTCTCACATTTCTGATCAGCTGCTCTCCTGGAGCTGAGACTTGCAAGCAGCCTGGACTTGGTATGATGATAGAATATTGATAAAGTTCTTTTTATTTTGCAACATTCAAGACTACTGTGTTTACTTTTTCTATGCAATATATCCTTTATGACTTTTATCAGCTGATTTTTTTTTTATTTCCTGCACTTTGGTTAAATCCTATTTCCCTGAAAAAGAACTAGTAATATGTTTTTATATCTGTTATTACCTAGTACATTTGTAATATTACAACAAAGAAGAGGTAATGTATTTGATGAATCTCCTTTTGTATCCTCTTATTCTATTTTTTTGTATTTCTAGGTTTTGATTATTTTGTATGATATACTAAATTCTATCTCCAGTTCCAATTTTTCTTGATTCCACAGTTATTTAGAACTGTATATCACCTTTGTTTTTTGTCACACCAAGTAAAACTAGAAACACTTCAACCTAAGGATCCTAACTTGGAAGGGTCTGAATGCTCTACTGTGATACCAAAGTTTCCCAAATGTGTTCTCAGTGATATAAAACTGTTTTTCTAGGGAAATATTATCTAAGTGTCTGTGGTTTATATCACAAATATTATAACCTACTGATAACAACCCAAGTGCAATAAATCTAACAAAAACTACTTTGTTTTTAAGCAAACTTTGTAACTGCAGATATGTTTCTCTTTCTTGTGAGTCATTAATAGTACAATTGGTGGTGAGTGACCCAGACAGACATTAAATTGTGTGGACTAAAACTAGTTAGTCAATTACAAATTTAAGGAAAAGTGTCAGTTACTCTGAATCCAAATAGCAGGACACAGCTTTTAGGGTATCATTCTTGGTCAAGCAGTCCAATACATCTTCAAGGCAGGGGAGTTACAGGTGCAAAGTGTTAAGGTAAAAGTAAATCAGTGGTCTTAGCATCCAGGAGAAAGTCTCATAAAGGACTTCTTGTGACCACTTTATAAAGTTAGCCTTTTTAGATTTAAAGGGCTATTATAGTCTCTAACTAGTTTGTCATAGACAGAATACAAGGACATGTATTACAAATGGTTTGAGAAATCTAGTTAAGTGTTTGAATAACCAAAATGTTCTGAACCCATCCCATAACCCCTTCAGCCCACCGAATACTACTGTAACTTATCATGGTGTGCATGCATGTTTTCCCTTTTTTTTCATTTTTTCTGTACTCCTTGAAAAATAATAATAGTGAGTGAATATCATGGTATATTATTGGAGACAAAATTAGAGTTGTTAACAGGAAATATAGAAGCATAGCTCTGCCAGTTTATAAAAAGGAAGAAACAGTTGCCATTCCATCAGTTTATTTCTTACTATTGTGCTTTCTGAAATGATACATAAATGGAATCTCTATAAAGTAAGCAAACTAGACAAAAACAACTGCTGTTGGGCTTTAACATCTTTGCAAATGAAGATCAATTAATGAATCAATTCACTTTTACTGAGAACCTATTTTTTGCCAGGCATTTACCATAGGGGTACACAAGATTGTCATGGTCATTGCCCTCACAGAATTTAGGATAATTAGATAAAATATAATGAATATTATGGGTGTTATATATGTGGATTATAACGGGGCTTTTCAAAATACATCATGATGCTCAAAAAACAGAGCACTAGGCATAGCCCATAGTGTTACAGTAAACTTCCCAGGGCAAAAAACCAAACCAAAACAAAACAAAACAAAACAAAAAAACAAAAACAAAAACAAAACGTTTTATTTTGTTTGATTAACTTTGGTTTTTATTTTGTCCCCTCTCTCCTGTCCCCCACTGTAGAATTGATAGAGGCACTAACATAGGAGGCATGGAACTGGTGCAAGAGAGCATTCATGTTCTAGCAGAGACCAGAGTGGAAACAAATACGTGAGAACAAAAATTGGTATTTAAAAAACTGTAAGTGCTTCTATTTGACATCAGATTATCATGAGAGGCAAAGTATGAGGTAGTGATTCCCTCATAGGAGGCACTCACTGAAGATTTTCTGTCTACCAAAGTCTAATGTTGTGAGGTGAAGTAAAGATTTGAGTCTGGAGATAAACATAAGTTAGGGACCGTAGAAGACATTCCAAATCATGTGTTATTCAGAAAAGATAGGCTGCCGTAAGACAACTTATAAAATCTCAAATTTCAGTAGATTAACATAGTAAAAGTTTCTTTCTTACATACATTTTAACTCCATATAAGGTGAGATAGTCTTCCGTCTTATACCTGTGTCATCTGGGACATTGGGCTTCAGGTAGTCACAGAAGACAGAGCGCTAAACAGTGCAAAGTGCATAAGGAACAAGGCTTAGAAGAGGCTGGACTTCCTTGCCTTGCTTCTGCCCACATTTCAATACAATACAATATTGCTTCACATGCTCCAAATCTAATTGCAAGGGAGGTGTGAGAATGTAGCGTCTATGCCCAAGAAGAAGATGTAGTGTGATAGATACCTAGCATTGTCTCTGCCAAACAATGTAAAAAGTATAATGTTGCTAGAAATAAAATTGATAAGTGATGTGAATTTTTAAATGAGACTGACATGGTGGAAAACAAAAAAATGCAACTGAAGCACAAGAGAAGTTTTATTTTTGTGTGTGTTCTTCCAAATAAAGTGTTCTCTATAATTGCTCTGTATAAGAGTTACTTCCATAAGGGTGATTTAATACAAACATTTATAAGTAACTTTGAGAAAAATTAAAGTAGCATCAAGATGTTTACATGAGCATTAGTGGAATGCTTGGAATGGTCAACTTTTCAGAAGTACTAAACTGAAAATCTTTCTGAGATTGATCATTTCTTATAGGAATTTTCAAGAAAGCAATGGACAAGTTACATGGGCATAAAATGTTATTAAAAAAATCAGTCTCAGTAGTTCAAAGTCAAATTGTATGACTGTTCTCAATCTTCATCCTAACCTTTATATATTTGTTTTTCAAAAGAAACTGTAAGAAACTGTCTGCAAAAAGCAAATTAATTCTTTAGTCAAATTTAATATGATTTAATGTAATCAATATCAAACACTAAAAATATTATTTAGGCAAACTAGTGTTCTCTCTTAATGTGACACATTTTTGACACCATAAAGAATGAATCCAAATATATATTTTTACTTTTAAAAGAGAAAATTATACAGTAACACAACAAGTTCTAGCAAGAATGTGAGTGATTTAGCATCATATTCTTCTGGAAAAATATAATAATATACAGTTTCTGGAATATGATGTGACAATTATCATTTAATTATACCATAAATTCTGACTATGAGGACCTATCCTATAGAATTAAAAGCACTAGTATGTAAGGCAATATATATTTGGCCATAAATAATAATAATAATTGACTTTAACAATCGTCACCATAAATTTTACTACATATAAACTGTAGTATTATTAGACAGGAAAAGGAAATTATGGGGAAACATGTAAATAGAGAAAAGTCTTTTTATAAACAGGTCAGTTCAAATATAGTTGTGTAGGTTTGGCTTATTGCGTCAGGGTCACCAGTTGTGAGTTCAGCTTTTGGCTTTGTCCAGCAAAGCCCAGGAGTGCAGAAAGGATTACTCAGAACTCCACAAGTTACGAAAGGTGAAAGGACGCTAAGGGAAGTCTCCCAAAGCTGCTCTCAGACTCCTGTATTTATAAGGCGTATGTTACAGAGAAAACCTTGCACAATATGTCCTTGACTAAGTGCCAGTAAGAATGTATAGAAAGCCTGGAAAAAACAAGGCATTCCCCAGAATACAAAATAGCAGATGCCAAAAGAAGAGTAGAGAACAAGATAAGATATTCCACAGATAGCATGGTCTAGGGAATTTATGAGCACAGGCAGGACCCATCCTCTAAATACGCATTAACTAAATACTTGTTAGCTGTTTTCAGCATGGCCAGAAAGCAGTGTAAGGCGTTCCTTATAATCTCCTTAACCAGGACATAGGCATTTGAATTCCCACATAGTTGTATATACGCGTGCTTAGAATTGTATGTTAATGATACAGGTGTTGTTATATTGGACCCTTAATAACCGTTAACATAAAAATGCTGGGGTTTGGGTGGGAAAGAGCTGAAATGTAGGGAAAAATGCAAATTATTATAACAAATGGAATTTTATCCAGTGAGAATGCAATATAAAATCCTATCAAACATGTTTCTTGAAATGAAAATATGGTCAAGAAACAATTTCTGAAATATTATATGTGCAAATGAACATTTATTTCTTTAGCTGGCTGAGAGGAAGTGTAGGTCTTGAAATTCTGTTGCTTTAATAGGTTTTCAGCAACCAACATTATTTACTTTATTTTTTTAATATAATTTATTGTCAAGTCAGCTAACATACAGTGTATACAGTGTGCTCTTGGCTTCGGAAGTAGATTCCTGTGATTCATCTCTTACATACAACACACAGCACTCATCCCAAGTGTCCACATTATTTACTTTACAAATCAATCAAATATTCATAGAAACTTTATATTTTATGTGGTTAAAACTTCCCATCTCCATCATTCTTGCACACTCTCAGACTGGGAACCTTATACTTTACATAGAATCCACAATTTGCCTGAAATACAACAGTCTCATGGATTGTATTCAGTATATTTATTTAATATTAGACCAGAAGCCATGGTAAAGATGACTACGTAAGAATTTGGCTCTTCATGAAACTTTCAAAATCTGACCCCCTCTACCCCCACATCAAAATCTGTCAGAATTGTTGCCTCCTTCAGGGCCCTTTTTGTATTCTGTCAGTAAATCTGTCAAAATCCAGTTTTTCTTATTCTTATGAATTTGCTCAAGACATTTCCCCAAGCATCCAGACCTGAGTTATGTTAGACTGAAAAACAGAGATATTTGAACTTTGAGTAAAATACAGCAATTTTAAGTAATACAGTAACTTTTTTTTCAATGAGAGCCTATCACACTGAAACATGCATAATGCAAAATCTAAAGTAGTTAGGCTATCACAATCTCTCCCTCCCCTTAGAAACACTTTCCACTCCTAAATTCTTTTATGTCAGTGGCATAGTCCCTGAAATATGAGACTTGAAGGGAGTACTGACCTTGTGTGCTCCTGCTCAAAGGGAACTTGCTTCTTTGTAAATCTTAGTACTAAAAAAAAAAAAAAATGCTAGAATGCCTGTCCCCTATAATTCACACTGCAAACGGATTGTCTGTGCCTACAGGTGCCCGTGAGTTTTCAGCCTGCTGCAGATAGTGCATTTTCAAAGGCCAGCTGCCTTCTATCAAAGCTTTGATGAAGACTTTGAAGGAGGGCTCACAGAAACAGGCTTAGAGTAGTTTTCAGAAATCTATTAGTTACCAACCAAAATAAATACTCTGATTTCTCACTTTTAAGCTGCTGGTTTTCAGAAAACAACTAGTTATTTAACCTGTCAAAAAACTTGTCGGAAAAAAAGAAGATAACGAAATGACATGTACTTAGAAACTTCCAGAAATTGTAATATTTCTATTTCTAGAATATACATTTTCAATTAAACAAACAAGTTTTGAGCTGTACGTGATACTACGCAGGGGCAGAAAACATATCAGTCCTTGAAAGTTTAGATTGTAGGAAAGGAAAGAATACATTGTTGCTTAATACTCATGCTTTCTAATACCAAGGTTTACCTCTATTAACTTTTCACACATGTTTAAGAGGGTTCTGCCCAGATAATTCCAAGGAATGAATTCAGGTGAATAAATTCTACTCTGTGCTCTAATCACACACACACACGCACACACACACATTCATAGATATACAATGGGTCTTACAAGTAGATCATTGTTCCAAAAATAGAAGCAGAAAAGGAAAAATACACCTTTAAAATCTAATTTTAAAATCAGAGGTTTAACAGTATTTTAACTGAGCATATAATTTTATTTATTACCACCAAATGTCAGCCCCCATATCTGATAAACCAACTGAAAAAAGGAATGATTTAGTTATTTCAAAGTTCACTTCCACAAAGTAATTCACGATTCTTAGGGACAGAGGATCTTGACAGTAAGTGAAATGTATCAACTGTATGTCAAGTTCACAGTTAAAGAGACAAAATGTTTATTTGAAGAGAGAAATGGTAAAGATGGGCTAGGTTAATCCTGTTCCTAAATTGGTTTGGTTTCTCCCAGCAGATGTTTAATATGAGGTTTTTTTTGTTTGTTTGTTTTTGTTTGTTTGTTTGTTTGTTTTTTTTATCATGAAGCACCTGAGATTTAAAAGTATCTACTCTAGGTAATTATGTCTTGAATTCTTATATATCTCCATGTGATCAACTTCAATGTGACAAATTGAACTGAGTGCACAGGATTAATGGAAGTGAAACAGCCATCATTCTTTTTATGTACCACACATAATTTGGACCAATTTTACTGAAACCCTATAGGAAAAATTTCACTTATGAAATAACTGAAAATATTAATCCATTTAGAAATAATGAGTAGGAAGTTAGTGACTTTTTACCCCACACTTAAAATCTTTTTTACACCAGATTGAAATCTACATTTAAAGGGAAAAACACAAAAGTTGTTTTGTATTTTAAAAGAAAAGTCTGCTGACTTATCCCTACAGTTCACCTACTACCAAACCACAGACCTCTCTCTTGATACTTCTTTTATAATTTTATATATATATAATATTTTATATAATAATATATTATTATTATATAATATATAATTATACTTTATATGATTATTATATTATATTATATTATATTATTATTATATTATTTATATTATATTATATTATATTATATTATATATATAAAATGCACAGTACAACTCACCTGATACCTCTCTTCTTCAATATGATGTTAAACTGTCAGCTTTGAGTTATCTGATTCTTTTGACTAGATTCTATTCACCTTTTTGCACATTGCATATTACCACATACCACATCGTACTGACAGGCATGCCATTTGAGGATAGCCGTAACTTAGAAAATGCTAACTATCATTTCTATTTCTAGTCTAAAATGTACCAGAGCCAAGGTTACACTGATGTAAAACAAAAGTAATTACCAAAATATAATTGTATTCTGTTCTGAAAGGAGATTTCACATTTATTAAAGAGACAAATGAAACTTATCAGAGAGATAAGTTAGTCTCAGGGCAACCCATGAATATCCCCTGAAATAATGTGGTTTACTAAAGCCTCTGCTAAAATTCATCATTTTTACAATAAGGAACCATAAAACTATATTTAGTTTTCCCTTTTGACATATACTTAAGTTGTCTTCTACTGCTCAGGAAGTGAGGAGCCTCTTATCTCTCCCTTTGCCTCCTGTCAACTTGAGAAGGAAATTCTGAGATAGTAGGCTGCAAAGGAAGAGATGAAGGTAAACGTGTGAGAATCAGCGGGAGTAAAGGCAGGTCATTATTTTGTACAGATCACCTGCCATTTTGTTCCTCTGTAACATTATTTCAATAATTTATTTGGTATGAAAAAGCTGTTCAACAAATATCAAAGCACAACTTCACTGGACCTCATGGTAAGATAGATAGATTCTAGAATACAAGTGATGATAAATTACAGACAGAGAATCCCAAGCAGGCTCTGCACTGTCAGTGCAGAACCCAATGTGGAGCTTGAACCCAGAAACTATGAGATCACGACCTGAGCTGAAACCAAGAATTGGATGGCTTAAGCAACTGAGCCACCCAGGCATCTCAAGGGATAAATTTAACCAAGGAGTTGTATACTGAAAACTTCAAAACATTCATGAAAGAAACTGAAGATGATATAATAAATGGAAAGATATTCTGTGTTCATGAATTAGAAAACTTAGTATTGTCAAAATATCCAACTGACCTTTTAATGCAGTGCAATCCCTATCAAAATTCCAATGGTGCTTTTCACCAAAATACAAAAAATGAAACAAAGCAAAACAAAACAAAACACTCCCAAAATCTGTATGAAACCATAAAAAGTCCCAAGTAGCTAAAGAAATATGGAGAAAGAAGAACAAAGCTAGAGACATAGCACTTCCTAATTTCAAATTATATTACTAAATGATATAACTCAATAGCAAAACAACAATAACAACATCTGATTTGAAAATGGCAAAGAATCTCAATAGACATTTTCCAAATAAAACATACAGAAGGCCAAAAGTTATAAGAAAAGGTGCTTAATATCACTAATCATCAGGCAAATACAAATCAAAACCACAATGAGATATCACCTCATACCTGTTAGTATGACTATTACCAAAATGTTAAAAGATAACAAGTATTAGCAAAAAAGAAAAGAGAACTCCTACACACCCTTGGTGGAAATAGAAACTGGTACAGCCAGTAGGAAAAAAAGTATGGAGATTCCTTAAAAAACTAAGCATAGAGCTACCATATGATCCAAGAATTCCACTTATGGGTATATATGCAAAGGAAATAAAATCACTACCTCAAAGAGTTATCTGCATACTCATGTTCATTGAAGAATTATTAATAATAACAAAGATATGGAAACAACCTAAGTGTCTAACAGTAGATAAATGGATAATGAAAGTATATATAAGAGTATTACAGTCTTTAGAAAAGAAGACAATTTAGCCATTTGCAAAAACATGGATGGACCTTGAGGATATTATGCTAAGTGGAATAAACCAGACACAGAAAGAGAAATACTGCATGATCTCATTGACATGTGGAATCTAAAAAAAGTTGAACTTAGAGAAACAGAGGGCTGAGAGGTAAGGGAAGGGGGGAAATGTTGGTCAAAGGGCACAAACATTCAGTTATAAGATGAAATAATTCTGGAACTTTACTGTACAACATGGCAACTCTAGTTAATAATATTGTATTATATACTTGGAATCTGTTAAGAGAGTACATCTTTAATGTTCCGTCAATATGCACATATAGAAAAAGGGAACTATGTGAGGTGATAGATATCCTAGTTCGCTTAATTGTAATAACTTCGTAATGTATATGTATATCAAATCACATTTTATACCTCAAATATATACTAGTTTTATTTGTAAATTAGACTTTTAAAAAACTTGAAAAATGTAAAAGGACAAAACCACTGGTCATCTCAATTGGTACAGAGGAAAACATTAGATAAAATTAAACACTCATGATTAAAAAACACAACTAAAGAAACTAGGAATAAAATTACACTTCATCAAGCTGATAAAGGGTATCTACAAAATTTTACTAACAGAATCATGTGTTAAAGTAAAAGACCATAAGCTTTCCACCTATTATCAGAAACAGGACAAGGAATCCTACTCCCACTACTTGTATTCAACATTGCATTGAAGGATATAAACCGAGTAATTAGCAAGAAAAAAAAAGTATACAGAATTATAGGATAAGAACTATCTATCTCTATTTAAAGATGATGTAATCTTGTAAATAGAAAATTCTAAAGAAAATACATGCACACACAAACATAGTATTAGAACTAATAAAATAAAATACATGCACACACAAACATAGTATTAGAACTAATAAAATAAAACATAGTATTAGAACTAATAAAATAAAATCAGCAAAGTTGCAGAATTCAAGATCAATATACAGTAAAAAATTCTGCTTCTATACATCAATAATCAGCAAAACAAAAATAAAATTAGTAATATTTATAATGTTATGAAAATTAATAAGCTATTTCATAATAGTTTTTGCCAAAGACCTTCAAGACTACTACCCAGAAAGAAGAAAACATCATTGATAGAAGTTAAAGAACTAAATAAATGGTAATGGTCATTTAAATCATTTATGGCCAAATTATTTAAGGTTAATTGAATTTTGACAAGGATGCCAAGGCAATTCACTGGTTGGTGGGGGGAGAGGAGATGATAGTCTCTTCTACTAATGGTTTTGGGTAAAATGGATATCCACATGAAAAAGAGTGGATTAAGACCCCTGCTTCCCATCATAAATAAAAATGAACTCAAAATGCATCATAAACCTATGTGCAAGAGCAAAAACCATAAAAATATTAGAAGAAAACATAAAAGTAAATCTCTGTGATCCTGGATCAATACAATGATCTTAGATATGATAACAAAAACACAAGAGCCCCCACCACCCAAGAAAAGTTAGATAAATTGGACTTCCTTAATATTAAAATATTTTTGGAAATTAAAAACAATGGAAGAAAGAAGATATTGGAATGTAATGTTATGTGTGGTACAGAAAAAATGTTTGTAACTCTTTGCAAATGGACCAAAAATAACTTGAAACAGTAATCTCTGGTTTTATTGACTTTCTTTCTCTACATACACCCCCTAATTTATGCTAATTAGCCACTTCCCCCACTCTTCCACTGCAGCTTTCCTTTTCTATGTCATCATCTACAATCTATATTGCTAAATTCAACATTCCTTTTCACTTTTTATCTTGTTTGACTTCATGTCAATATTCAACAACTTTGATACTACATGCCTACTTATTAAAACGTTTTTACTCTGGAGTTCCATAATACCACACTTTTAGTTCCTAACTGTATCTACTCCTCAGTTCTCACCTCCTTACATACCTCTCTTAATATTTAAGGGGAAAGGCTCAATCCTAGATTCTCACTTCACAACTAGAGGGTGCATTTGTTTCCCTTCTTTCAAAACCTTCAGGACACACCTATGGCCAGTTTCTTATAGTACCTAAATTGTTAACTTTGACTTGTCTTGCAGAAGACTCTGCCAGAACCCATCTTCTTTCATGAAGATTTATAATAACATTTTCTTAAACGTTCATAATCTGAGGCTAGACTGGTAGATAAATTCTGCTGAGGTTTTTGATCCTGAGATTAATAAACTCAGTCAATTTTTGACAGTATGTCAGACTGTGTATGCTGAGAAAAGATACTGAAAACAAAACAAGAGGAATCAAAGATAGTGGCAGATTAGGAGGACCCTGCACTCTTCTTATCCCAGGAACGCAACTAGATAGTTATCAAATCATCATAAACTACCCCATAAATTGACCTGAAGACTGACAGAGCAAACTTCACAACTAAAGGGAGAGAAGAGGTCACATTGAAGAAGTTAGAAAGTGTGGAGATGTGGTTTAAGAGAGAAACAGATCATGGGTGCTGTGGACATAGAGAAGGGCTAGAGAGGAACACGCAGGAGCCCACAAGGAGAACCTTCCCCCAAAGCCATTGGATTGGAAAACAAGAAAGGCTGGATTTTGTGACAAAATTCCTTCAGTTCCAGTCAGGTGGACCCCTCCCCCGGAAGACAGGCACAGGCCTCTGTCCACACCGTGTTCCTAAAGTCAGGAGTTTTAAAGGTCAGCAGGCTTGTCTGGGATAGAGCCAGGAGGGCACCGTCCTGCTCCTGGAGAGAAGGCAGACAAACTGAGATGGACAGCATGGAAACAGTGATCTGAAAAATATTTGGGAGACACAAAGGGGAGGTTATTACCTTTTCTAGGAGCCCTTCCCTAAGAGGCAGTGTTCACGGAAAACGCCTCTCTGGAACAAAGAAGCTCACTGGTCCCATTTCCCTCCCGTGGCCCTAGGCACAAATACAGAGTCACCTGTGAGAAGCCTCTCAGCTCAGACACTGGCTTCCTAACTGGCTTAGTCTAAGCCCCACCCCTCTGTATCCTGATGGGACTTCCCTTCCCATTCAAGCTTGTTTTAGCCCTAATATGGCAGGCCCTTTCCTCAGAACACCAGCACAAACACCTGCCCACATATATCTTCCCATCCAGAGAGTTCTGCAGGTTCTCAGTTTGGTGGAGTTGCTGTCAGGTCTGACTTCACAAGCAGAACAGAGCACACCTAGTTAAAAGTTGCCACATCAGGCCAGGGACAAACCACTGCCCACAGCAGACAAGTGGCCTGAAGGATAGAGAGGCCAAAACACAACAGCATAGCACATGCAGCACACAACAGGGACACTCCCTGAAGCACCAGGTCCTGGGCACTAAATGACCTTTTCTTCGTAAGGCCATTATTTTCAGAATCAGGAGATATAACTGGCTTTTCTAAGAGAAGAAGGCAGAGACTTAGACAAAATGTCAAAGCAGAGTAATTTATCCCAGATGAAATAATAGATAAGGCCATGGCCAGAGATCCAAGTGAAACAGATATAAGTAACATGCCTGATGGAGAATTTAAAGCAACAATCATAAGGATACTCACTGGGCTTGAGAAAAGAATAGAAGACATCAGTGAGATCCTAACAGCAGAGATAAAAGAGATAAAAAAAATCATTCAGGGGTGCCTGGGAGGCTCAGTCAGTTAAGTGTCAACTCTTGATTTTGAGTCAGGTCATGATCTCAGGTTTGGTGAGATGGAGCCTCACACAGTCGCTGCTCTCAGTGCAGAGCCTGCTTGGGATTCTATCTCCCTCTCTCTCTTTGCCTCTCCCCAACTCGCTGCTTTCTCTCAAAAGAAATAAATACATAAACTTTAAGAAAAAAAAGGATGATTCGGAGATGAAAAATGCAATAAAGGATATTGGAAACAAGTTTGATGCAATGAATAGCAGGTGGGGAAAAGCAGAGGGATGAATTAGTGACCTAGAAGTTAAAATAATGGACAATAATGAAGCTGAACAAAACAGAGAAAGACAAATTATGCAACATGAGAATAGACTTAGGAAACTCAGTGACTCCACCAAATGTATTAACATTCATACTATAGGTATGCCAGAGGAGGAAGAGAGGGAAAGGGGGAAGAAAATTTATTTGAAGAAATAATAGCAGAAAACTTTCCTAATCAGGGGAAGAAAACAGATATCCAGAACGAAGAATCACAGAGAACTCCCACCATAATTAACAAAAGCAAGCCAAGACCAAGACATATTGTAAATAAATTTACAAAATATAGTGATAAAGGAAAAATATGAAAAGCTGCAAGACAAAACAAGTCCTTAACTTACAAGGGAAAACCCATAAGGCTAAACAAAGATTTCTTAACTGAAAGTTGGCAATCCAGAAGGGAGTTGCATAATGCATTCAAAGTGATGAATGGGGAATATATGCAGCCAAGGATAGTCTATCCAGTAAGGGTATCATTCAGAATAGAAGGAGAGATAGAGTTTCCCAGACAAACAAAAATTAGAGTTCATGACCATTAAACCAGCCCTGCAAAATATATTAAAGGGGACTCTTTGAGTGCAAAGGAGACACCAAAAGTGGCAAAGATAAGAAAGAATCAAGAATCAGAGAAAATCTCCAGACACAATGACAAAGCAAGTAATAGCAAAAAATACATATCTATCAATAATGTAAATTATTTGAATGTAAATGGACTAAATGGTCTAATAAAAAGACACAGGGTGTCAGAACAGATGAAGAAAACAAGACATATCTATATGCTGCCTACAAGAGATTCATTTTAGACCAAAAGAAACCTGCACATCGAAAGGAAATGGGTGGAACAACATTTATCATGCAAGTGCATGTCAAAGAAAGTTGAATTAGCAAAACTTTTTTCAGACAAACTAGACTTTTTTTTTTTTTTTTTTTTTTTTTTTTTTTGGTATTGTTTTTATCCTGCTTAGGTATCAGGATAGTACTGACCTCATGGAATGATTTTGAATGTGTTCCTTCTATTCTATTATTTGTAAGAATTTTTTTAAGCTTGTTTGTTTGTTTGTTTGTTTATTTATCTCTCTCTCTCTCTCTCTATCTATCTATCTATCTATCTATTTATTTAGAGAGCACAGAAGGGGCAGAGAGAGGGAGAGAGAGAGAAAATCCCAAGTAGGCTTCACACTGTCAGTGCAGAGCCAAGGTGGGTGAGATCACGGCCCAAGCCGAAACCAATGAAGCCACCCAGGCACTCCTGTAAAATTTTGATAAACATTGTCATTAATTTTTTAATATTTGTTAGAATTCACTAATGAAGCCATGTGGTCTTGTGCTTTTCTGCGCAGGAGATTTTTGATTTCTAATTCAATTTTCATTCTTGTTATTGGTTTAAGAATGTTTCCTGTTTGTTAGATTCAAGATTCATCATTCAATCATAGTAATTTGTGCATTTTTAGGAATTATCTGTGTTTTTTTCCCCAGTTATCTGACTTTTAGTATACAATTGTTTATAGTAATCTAATATCACTCCATCTATTTCTGTGGTTATCTGTTGTTATTGTCTTCTCCTCCATTTCTTATTTTGGTTTTTGAGGCTTCTTTCTTTTTTTTCGTAGTTAATGTAGTTGAAGTATTGCCAGTTTTGTTTATTTTTTTTTTTTTAAACTGGTCATTACTTTCAATGTTATATTATTGTTTATTCTGGTCTCTATTTTATATATTTCTGAGTTTTCTTCGCTATATCCTTCCTTGACTAAATTTCAGCTAAGTTTCTTCCTTTTCTAGTATTTGTGGTATGATGTTGTTTATTTGAAATTTTTTTCTTATTGCAAGTATTTATAGCATAAATTTCACTCTAACATCTGCTTTTGTTGGATCCCATAGGTTTTGGAATATTGTGTTTTCTTTTTCTTTTGTTTTGAGACATATTTTGATTTGCCATTTCATGTATTATTTGGCTCATTACATGTGCAGTAGTGTGTTTTTTAATATTACATATTATATATTTCATAATTACATTTTAAATGTTTAATATTAACATTGTAGGGTTTCCAGCTTTGTTTTATTGTTATTCTTTAGTTTTTACCATTGTGGTTGGAAAATATGCTAGGTATGATTTCAGTCTTCTTGAATTCGTAATATATATTAAGTCTCTTATATGATTTAACCAGGAAATTCTTCTGTGTGTATTTGTGAAAATGTATATTCTATTTTTCTTGGATGGAATGTTATATATAGATATAGATATAGATATAGATATAGATATAGATATAGATATAATATCTTTTAGAACTATGTATTCTGAGGTATGCTTTAAGTAAAACGTTCTTGTTGAAAAAAATAATAACTTTTACTGGGGTACTTGTTTAAAATAAAGCATATAAGAGGGGAGAAGGATGGGAGGATGGGTGGAATAGGTGAAGGGTTCACTTTTCTAAGAGAGCACTTATCATGATAAACACTAAGTAATGATGTACAGAATTGTTAAATCACTATATTGCACATCTAAAACTAATATAACACTTTATGTTAACTATACTGGAATTAAAATTAAAAACTTAATAAAAGACAACCAAAAATAAAAACAAAATAAATTTACCCATATTTAGGTTTAAAAATAAAATATTTTAATATATTTTAACATCCACATATATTTTGGTTATTATCCACTAGAAATTAGCAAATTGCATCTATTATATCTGTCTTCATAACTGATAAAATGTGTGTTGAGTGTATAGAAGTATCGTAAAATATATGCTGATTTATATTTTTGTGTCCAAAGCAATTTGTTGTAAGTTATTGATGTTCTGAACACCTCAATAAAGTTGAATTAAAAAAAATAATATGGAGGTATCTTGGTGGTTTAGTTGGCTAAGAATCTGGCTCTTGCTTTCAGCTCAGGTCATGATCTCATGGTTCATAAGTTCAAGTTCCGCACTGAGCTCTGCACTGACAGCACTGAGCCTGCTTATGATTTTCTCTCTCTCCCTCTTCCTGTCCCCCCTTTGCTCTGGCCCTCTCTCTCTTTCTCTCTCTCAAAATAAATAAATAAACTTAAAAAATAAATTACATAAATAAATAATAAAACAATATGAACAAATGGTCTCTTATACTCTCCGAATATGTAAAAGCAAAGTAGTAATTACTTTTATGATTTCATTTGATGTTATACAATACTGTCATTGTTTAAATCACACATTGAAAATTGAAATTTTTACAAGCATTAATTAATTGGATTCCTTATACAACTCAAATATTATTTGTAAATTCAGAATATGATTTGTTACCAATAAGCACCCAAATATATAATAAGTTATTAAATTGATTATTTTCAATGTCCAATATTCTTAATTAAAACTAATTGCTCATTTTTACCCAAAAGGATACATTTTGATGTTATACATGATGAGATTTTTATACAGGTTCTATTTATTTTATGAAGCTTGGCAAAGAAAATAATTGTTTTTGGCAATTTATACTCAATATGCTTAATAAATAATATCAAAAATATGTCTAGATCTCTTTGAAATATC
Organism: Panthera pardus; assembly: GCF_024362965.1. Taxonomy (NCBI): domain Eukaryota; kingdom Metazoa; phylum Chordata; class Mammalia; order Carnivora; family Felidae; genus Panthera; species Panthera pardus. The sequence continues at coordinate 79,981,624 of NW_026526677.1, read as the reverse complement.
ACTTTATGTGATGATAAAATAAGTTTTATAAATCCTACAGAGTCTTAAAAACTGTAAACATAAGGTAACATAATTTCCTAATGTAGAAACAATCAGTGAATAAAATATACATTATTTTTTTTATGTTCCATATTGTAAAATTTTCTTTAAAACTCTATTCACTTAATAGCATGCTTATTTTTATGATAATGTGTGTTCCTGGTGGATAAAATTTAATCTGTGTGGCTGTTCAGTTTTATTTGAAATAATAGCAATTAAACTCAAATCCATTACATTTGATTAGCACTGCATTCAATTAAATTATTAAATGAGTTTGAATTTAAACTCATGTTCTCAATGATTTAATGGGCCAATACTTTATATTACAATGGGGTTCTGATATTTATAACAACTATCTTAATAAATTGTATAAGTAGGTATAAGAATATCTTTGGATTTATCTAACAGTTAAATTTTCTAATACTGTAAGCAAACCAGGAGAAATCATATAATTTGCCCAGGTTACAAAGCTGGTTGTTTAACTGAAATGAGGTAAGATCTTTGCCATACTTTAAGTTACCTTTTGGTTATGCTATCTTTCTTTCTTTTTTTTTTTTTAATGTTTATTTATTTCAAGAGAGAGAAAGAGACAGAGAGACAGAGACATAGTCCAAGCAGGGGAGGGGCAGAGAGAGAGGGAGACACAGAATCTGAGCAGGCTCCAGGCTCCTAGCTATCAGCACAGAGCCTGATGCAGGGTTCAAACCCATGAGCCTTGAGATCATGACCTGAGCTGAAGTTGGACATTTAACCGACTGAGCCATCCAGGTGTCCCAACTTTTACTATCTTTCTATGTGTCTGCCTTAAAACTAATCTGTTAGATTGAAAATTTTCTCCAAACGTCTTCATATTGCACCCCTTCAAAAGTACCATTTAATTCCTTTCCTGGTATTACCATTTTACATATGGTGCATCTTTTTGGCTTTAGGGATAAGCAAATAAAATCTGAGAAGATCTGTAGTACAGACTTAGAAAATTTTACTCATTCATGAAGCTTATGCAGCATGTAACTAGGTTAAATGCTATGTTGCATTTAATTAGGTTAAATTTAACTAGGTTGAATTTTTAACAGTGTACATTCCACATACCATTTGTTCCATTGTAAACATTACACATTTCTATGTGTAGCTCTCTCCCATAACTTAACAAGTAAGAGTGTTATTTGTTTGCAGAGAAATACCTCTGTCACTATGGTTTTGATTTCTAATTTGAAGTTTGTCCTAGGAAGTCTTCTTGAACAATCGTCTTCTTAAGCACTTTTGTTTTTTTTTTTTTTTTTCCATTTTGAGAGAGATAGATGGATAGAGCATGGGAGAAGGGCAAAGGAAGAGGGAGAGACAATCCCAAACAGGCTCCACCCTCAGCGTGGAACCGATCAAGGGGCTCAATCCCAGGACCCTGGGATCATGATCTGAGCAAAAACCAAGTGTTTGATGCTCAACCGACTGAGTGACCAAGGTGCCCCTCTTCTTAAACACTTTAAACAATCTTAATACTGTCAGTAATACATCAGGATAGGAAGAACTCTGTGTCTTTCTCTTATCAATAGATCAGACAAATAACACAAGTCTATTATTCTACATATTAACTAGTTAAAAATTCAAAGATTTTAATACAAAACTAGAGTAATTGATCTCAAGGTGGCTGTGTTTAACAGATAAAGAAACTAAAGAACACAATTGCTTAATCTTGAAGGCAATGGTAAATTCCCATGGAAACCGAACTCAACACTCTTCCTTAGTGATCTACAAAGCTTCTCGGATGTGGTTGCTGTTCTTCTTTCCAACCTCACTTTCTACCACATTCCACCTTATTCATTTAGTTCCAGCCACAAGATCCTATTTAGCTCCTGAGAAGCATCAACTTTACTTGAAGTATTACACATTATATTTTAAAAGGAAAGTAATATTTGAATACTTGATGTATAGATCCCTTATACTATGGGAAAATAATCCCTTTTGTTTCCTACATTTGTCATGAGAAGATTCGATTTGTTACACTGATCCTTTTGCATCCATATGCAACTGAGGAGGTAATAAATCCAGGTATGACAGATGCCCAGAAATAAGTTAACATGGAATAATCAACTGGAAATTTAAAATTCACAGTATCTCTAAAAAATGGGATATTTTGGTATTATGATTAAACACTAGAAATAGCAGGCACAACTTTTCACTTTTATTGAATCTAGGCTCATTATCAAAAATAGCTAATTGTATTGCATGGCAATGGGGGAAAAGAACAAGTTGCTTAGAGACTAAAATATTTACAAAATGCAATTTATAATATCATTTTATTAAATGAGACAAAACTTCCACATTTCACTACTTTAAAATGTTATTTGGAAAATTAAAATAGGTCTATAATATTTTTCAGAAACATGAAAGGATAAAGAAGTTACTTGTCATCTCATCAGAAAGAAGTCTTGATTGAGGATGAGGGAATATAATTAGCAATTCTATTCATCAGTATTTCCTGACTTAAAAAAAAAAAGATTGCTTTTAATTTTGTAAAGTTTTTAGAAAAAAAATCACATATAGATTTTTTTAATACATTTTAGCACTCACAAGGCCTATATTATGGTGCACAACGTGAAGTAAAAAGGATTCAATGTCAACATGATAACCCACTGAAACCATGGAATACCTTTTGAATTTATGTGAGACATTTATCAAGAAAAAGTTATCCAGAGGAAAAAATTGAGGTGAGAGGAGAAGAGGACAACTGTCAAAAGAAATATATATATCCTTTTAAAGGGAAAGGCAGAAATTATAATCAAAAGAGGACACAAAGTCCCATTTTTGTCACTGTGGCCTGTTTCATTTCAACTATTCCTTTCTTCTCAGGTATTTTTACTTGACAATAGAATGCTGTTGAGGTGGGTAGACCTTCTTTTCTCATGAGACATGGAGTAATATAGGTCTTGTTGGTTTAAGATTCTCACAATATATCCTCCCTGGGAGCAGATACTATTCTCAATTCAGAAAGTTAGCAGAATGTGAAATCACTTCTGATTACTGTTCTATTTCATCCTAGTTCAATTAGTATAGAATATTGTATTTGTGAATTGCCTGTCATCCAAGGCTTTCTAGTATGTTTATAATGACAAATGAACAATATGCTAAGCATTTTCTATAATGTGCACATAAAACTGCTTTTTATGTGATGAACAACAATTGTGTTGGTGTATTAGGAAGAAAGGAATGACCTGTATTCATTAGTTTTACAATCACAGTTTCATTTTTGTTGTGCCATCGGTTCATCCACAGCAAACAAAATTTAAGTAAGAATACAGATTATTTTCACCGACAATTCAGGTAAGATTCTCAACAGTCAACAAAATTATTAGGCTTAAAGTAGAAAATTGGATTAAAACTACCCATTTTTAGATTAGTTTTGCAATAGAGAGAATTTATTAATAAAAGAAAGGAAAATCATTAGAGAATTTGTTCTTGGAACCGATTTCTCAGAGGGCTCTGAAATTTCTAATAATTTCTATTTTGGTGATTGTTGACAGAAAGTCAAGTTATACTAATTTCTTATTTCTACCAGTGGCATGTGAAGCATTGGGATCACCTCTATTAAAAATAACCATTTTGTTCTCCAGAGATTAAAATGTTGAAGTTTGAGAGGATAAATTTAACCTTTTCAATACATTCATGTTAATTAGCACTACAGGATTACTGCATTGTAGCAATTAAAATGTCCCATGCATTCTTTTCTATTTTCTATCATAAACAAAACGTATCATTTTTATGTGTGCACTGCCCAAGTGAAGAATAAAAAGATACTACTGGGATGAAGGCAAAAATTAATTGAATGTCTCTAATAACTCTATTAGTTATACTATATCTGGCCTAACAAAAAAATACTTTATATAGATTCTCCAGACTTTGTAGATACTGGTTGAATTATTTTCACATTTTGAATAAATACAATTGCATCTTTCTTTCCTTTTATTTCCTTCCTCTCTTCCTCCCTTCCTAAAGGCAGACAAGAAATTAAAGGAGAGATATGTAGATGGGTATAAAGATATATGGGTGATTAATATTGAAGAAATAATTGGTAGTGTATTTCATCAAAATATATCTAGCTGAACTACTGAAGATATAGGAAACTTAATGCTAACCCAGAAAATAAATTGCATCCTGGTAAGAAATGAAGATTTCTTCTATTCAGAGCATAGGTCACTGTCAGTATGTTAAAAAAAATATATTTTGGGGGCACTTGGGTGTCTCAGTCGGTTAAGGGTCTGACTTCCGGCTCAGGTCATGATCTCACGGCTCTGGTGTTGGAGCCCTGCCTCAGGCTCTGTGCTGACAGCTCAGAGCCTGGGCCTTGCTTTGGATTCTGTGTTTCAGTCTCTGCCCCTCCCCTGCTCATGCTCTCTCTCTCAAAAATAAAATAAACGCAAAAAAATATTTTTTACCATATCACTTCACTAAGTAAATCTAATTGCAAGAAAGGAATAAAACCTCCTTTCCTTAAAGTTTCATCTTTATGTCTTTGACTTCAGATTTATTTCCTCTCCTGGAGGATTTTGCTACTAAAATTAAGTATTTCCTTTTTTTGAATCTAGGACAAATTTCCCTGAGTTTTAAGCAAAACACAGACTGAGGTATGAGCTTAGTTTTAGTGTTCTGTTGTTCTGGTGTATATCCAAGCAACTTCTCAGGATCTTAGGTTGTAAGATTGAATTATTGCAATATATCACCTTTTTCAAATGCAAGATTATGGTCAATTATCAATAAAAAATATATATAAGTTAAAGAGAGACTTTCATTTTTATTTCAAACTTAAAGCCAAGAGGATCAACTTACAATTCTGCTTTCCAACTAATATTTAGTATTTTAATTATTCACAATTATTTTCCTCACTTAAAAAATGGAGATAATAGTATCTAGTCCCTGTCTTCTTTTTTGGGGTTTTCCGGGGATTCCTTGGTGGCTAATGGAGGATGTAATTAGAATTTCTAAGTAGTTGATTAATTAATGATCTTAGTTTTGTTTTGTTTGTTTTTTGGGGAAGAAGCATGCATATCATTCTTTTAAAGATCTTTTATAAGCAAACTGTAATATTTGACAATATTAGAAGCTAAAGATAAACTTGTAGAATAAAAGAAGAAAATTTTAAGACAATACATTTTTCAATAAGAAAATGTATTTTATTCTTATTTTAGTCATAACATTTACAGAGTTTTTCCATATTTATTAACTGAATTTGTGTATTCTACACTCATTCAGGATTACCCAATTATGTGATGGGCAAAGTGCTAAAGAAGGAAAGAAAAATATGACTTGTCATCAGCCTTAGAAGGATAGGAGACAGGGAGACAGAAACGCAAATTAGTGTTTATGAACATATGATAACTGCTTGATAGAAGTCGTGAAGAATACTAAGAAAAACATTAAGAAAGCGAAATTAAACTAGATTCATCTCCTAAGTTTACAAGGAATTGTTAAACTTGGCCTGAGTTACAGACCTGAGGGAATAATAAATGTAAACCCACAAGGGCCAACATTTACATCTCTGGAATTTACAGATATTGTCTTGCAACTAGGAGACTCCTGTGGGACTGGGGAAAGATTTGACTAGAAGCAGGGACAAGAGCTGGAATATGAAAGACCAAGTATGCTTGATAGTCAATATTTCCTTCTAAACACACCAGGAAGTTCATCACTATCAGAGTTTACACTGCAAATAGTTTCATGAAGTTTTTGTTTTGTTTTGTCTTACTTCTGTCCCAGGAAGAATTATTTTGTCATTAAATATGTAAGGATATATTTTATTTTATTTTATTTTTCAATATATGAAGTTTATTGTCATATTGGTTTCCATACGACACCCAGTGCTCATCCCAACAGGTGCCCTCCTCAATACCCATTACCCACCCTCCCCTCCCTCCCACCCCCGATCAACCCTCAGTTTGTTCTCAGTTTTTAAGAGTCTCTTATGCTTTGGCTCGCTCCCACTCTAACCTCTTTTTTTTTCCTTCCCCTCCCCCATGGGTTTCTGTTAAGTTTCACAGGATCCACATAAGAGTGAAAACATATGGTATCTGTCTTTCTCTGTATGGCTTATTTCACTTAGCATCACACTCTCCAGTTCCATCCATGTTGCTACAAAGGGCCATATTTCATTCTTTCTCATTGCCACGTAGGACGCCATTGTGTATATAAACCACAATTTCTTTATCCATTCATCAGTTGATGGACATTTAGGCTCTTTCCATAATTTGGCTATTGTTGAGAGTGCTGCTATAAACATTGGGGTACAAGTGCCCCTATGCATCAGTACTCCTGTATCACTTGGGTAAATTCCTAGCAGTGCTATTGCTGGGTCATAGGGTAGGTCTATTTTTAATTTTCTGAGGAACCTCCACACTGTTTTCCAAAGTGGCTGCATCAGTTTGCATTCCCACAACAGTGCAAGAGGGTTCCCGTTTCTCCACATCCTCTCCAGCATCTATAGTCTCCTGATTTGTTCATTTTGGCCACTCTGACTGGCGTGAGGTGATATCTGAGTGTGGTTTTGATTTGTATTTCCCTGATGAGGAGCGACGTTGAGCATCTTTTCATGTGCCTGTTGACCATCTGGATGTCTTCTTTAGAGAAGTGTCTATTCATGTTTTCTGCCCATTTCTTCACTGGGTTATTTGTTTTTCGGGTGTGGAGTTTGGTGAGCTCTTTATATATTTTGGATACTAGCCCTTTGTCTGGGGATATGTTATTTGCAAGTATCTTTTCCCATTCCGTTGGTTGCCTTTTAGTTTTGTTGGTTGTTTCCTTTGCTGTGCAGAAGCTTTTTATGTAAGGATATATTTTAGAAGAGGGTTCAAAACCATGAATTTATATAAATTCTAAACAGACCAGTTATCATAGAAGAAATTGAGAAAGTTATTGAAGAGCCCCCATCTCCTATCTTGATAAATTCATCCACCTAGATGATTTTGTAAGTGAATACTAACAAACTTTCAAAATTGTACAACTGCAATACTATTTGTACTGTTACTGAACCAGGCTGGATCACTGACGGAAGAACCAAGAGTCACTCAGAGATCTTGGAGGATCGGGGGTTTATTTACACTGACGGGCTCAGGGGAGACAGTCTCTCCAAAGATCGGAGTCCAGAGCATAAGCATGGGGGACAATTTATAGTCTGCTACTTTCATATTAGTGGCAATTTGGCATACCCAGCAAGCAGGGCAGGAAGAAGAACTTGGAAGGAGTCTTTGGGAGGGGACTGGAATTCCCTATCAGTCCTGCTGGCCACCTTATAACATAATTTTTCCCTATCAAGGCCAAGATTTGTATTTTCCCCATCACACCCCGCTTTGATGCTTCTAAAAATCTTCCTTTTAGTAGGCATCATCTTTTTGTCTTATTGATTGATATCCCTGAAAGGCTAAGACAAGCACTGTGGTTTGACGTGTAACAGTGTTTTCAATGAAGTGTACCAGGTTGTTTAGGATGCATGGACCTACGGTTACAAGAAAGATTATGGAAAGGAGGGGTCCCGCCAAAGCAGGGAGCCAAGCTGTCCAACTTACAAAATCCCATCCCTTCCAGAGACTGTTACCTTCTTGTTGCTTGTGTTGAATTCTTTCTCTCAGTTCCCTGACTTTAGTTGTGACTATTTCTGATTGGCTTACAAAATAATGGCATTCTTCTCCTAGAAAAATGCAAGTGCCTTCCTTTTCTGCAGTAAGGAGATCGAGGGCTCGCCTATTTTGGAGGGATACTCCTGCCAGGGAGTTTATTTGATTTTGTAAGGTCACCAGGGAGTTGGCTACCCACTCCATGTCCTCATTTAGTTCCTGGGATAGCTTGTGGCATATTCCTACAGAAAAGGCTGTACCTCCTATCCAGGTTCCTATCTCTAGCAATTCCTATTCCTATTAGGACAGGTAGCAAGACTGCTCATTTAGCCCAGGGCTTAGGGTAAATGCTGCTAGGAATTGGTCTTCAGTATATACAAATATTTTGGGGGTTAGGAAGACTAAGTAGCACATCTGAGTCCAGTTGGCCTCTAAGCATCAATAGGTTAAGTTGGAGTGTAGGTAGAAAATCCTGGGAGGGGAGCATAGGGTTTCATTCTTATGAATGGTTATTGTTATGGTTATGGTTCTCATCTATGGTTATGTTTTTCCTGCACAGGGAGGTCCTGTCTGTATCCTCAGAGGGTATTCAAGTTAGTTTATCAGCATTTGTGAGATGGATCCCAGTATCCAGGGGCCCAATTAAGACAGCACCATTGGTTGTGAGACTTTCAGGAGCTTCCCAGTCAAAGGGGACAGAAGTGGCTAAGTAAGCCCTCCAGCAGAGAGGCAAACACTTCCAGCAAATCTGGGTGGTGTTTTTTATGCCATGGAGGATCTTGTAGGTGATGTTGGTCCAGCACCTGAGTGGGAAATCAGGAATCATTTAAGAGCAAGGAGGTCTAAGACACTGTAGGGTGTTGGAGTGGTCGCCTTTATGGCCTGTACCAGCTTGGCCTGTGTATCTTTTATAATCTTCTGAAGGGCCTCATCCTGTACCTCTCCCCCATCTGACATTCCCACCTGGGGAAGGTAAGTAAAGCAGGCTTTATTCCCTTTTGTAAGGGAGAGTTTTTGCAGAGTCCATCTATTTTGATAATCTCTACAGCCCAAAACTTATGTGACCAGCATCCTGTGATTGGCTAACAAAGGCCCTTGCCTCTTTGTAACATTATTTGTTGAGGGTGGTGAGAGAGTTGAATGCTCTCATTTTCTCTGACTTTCCTCTCATTACCATCTTATAACAATCCTCAGGGCATTGTGGGTATGTGATAATCATAAGGGTGAGACAGGTTAGCATAAAATACAAGCAATACTTAATAGCTCTCCCATCCGGAGGAGGTAGGTGAGACCCAACATAAGATTTTGTTTCATGTCCAATCTGTTGGGGCAACCTCTACTAGTCTGATGGCAAGAAACAACACAGGGATTATGACACTGGCAAGGGACAGGGGTTGACAGAGTTGCATGAACAGGGGTGTTAAGGATGGTCCAATTAATCTGTTGAATCCTCAGGTTTCAGCTATGCATAGACCAGCCAGCTTCCAAGACATGGTTGGAGCAGAGCTGGTCTAAGGAGTTGGAGCCTTCTCGAGGGTCAGTTTGAGCGGGTCTACTGGATCTGGGTCTCCAGGTCGGAGACTCCTCCAGACTGGCTCTCTTGACTCAGGAATGGTGAACTCATGGGGTAATGCCTGAAACCTTAAGGGCAGTAGGGGTGTCTAAGATAACAATGTGTGGCAAGGTCCACTGTGGTTTAAGAGGTTCCTTTTGTCAATTCTTGACCCAGACTGAGTATTCTGGCAAGAAGTGGTATACTGGAATACCAGTGGAAGTACTGGTATACTAGGGAAATTGGGGCCCTCTCTATGGTGTATCTTTGTAACTCATTTAGGGTGGTCCCCAAGAGCTGAAGCTGTTCCCTTATTCCTTTATCCCCAACCTGATGTAAGTTTCCTGCATGATTTCCCAGGCATGGGGGAAGCTGTCCATATATTAACTTGAAGGGGAGAAACATAATGTCCTGGGTATGCAACGAGCAAGCAGGAGAGCTAAGGGTAGTATCTGGCCATGGGAGGCTAGTCTCTTTGCAGAACTTTGCTAAGGTTTCTTTGAGGGTGTGACTCATCTGCTCTACTTTTCCTGAGCTCTGGGGCCAGTAAGCGGTGTGGAGTCTCTAGGTAATGTTGAGAGACTTAGTAAAGATCTACATATGTCCACTACAAATGAGGGCCCATTGTCATTGTGAGTTGTTAAAGGCTGACCAAACGGGGGCACAATTTCCTGAAGGAGGAATTTAGCCACTTCTCAGCTTCGTTCTGTCCTGTTCGGGAAGGCTTCAACCCATCCAGACTATGTGCACACTATCACCAGGAGGTATTGCAACCAGTTGTTTGGCTGCATATCTGTGAAGTCTATCTCTAGATCTTCAAAGGGGATAGATCCTATTCTTTGGATGCCTGGCGGGGGCCGTGGTACAGACTGAGCATTGTTTTTAGCACATATTATGCATTGTTCACTGGTAGCTAGGCATAAAGCTGGCAGCTGACTAATGCAGTAGTGTTTTTTGAGGAGGGCCTCTAATGCAGTCTTTCCTAGATGAGTGAGTTGGTGATACTCCTTGACTAGGTGCTCCCCTGTTACTGATGGAATGAAGATGTGTCCATCTGGCATAACCCACCATCCCTTCTCAGTCAAGGTGGCCTGTTCTGCCATGGCCCCTTCTCTTTCTTCTCCAGCATAACTGGGTAAAAGTGTTTTTATTGGAGGTGTCAGGGTCACGGTGTAGGAGGGAGCCCTATCTGTGTCCTTGCAGGCTTCAGCCTTAGCTGCTTCAACTGTGAGGCAGTTTCCCCGCACTGCGGGTTCATCTCCCTTTTGGTGTCCCTTACAGTGCAGGATTTCTATTTCCTTTGGAAGCCAGACAGCTTCGAAGAGTTTTAGTATTTCTTCCTTATGTTGGCTGGGCTTCTGGGTCCCCTTTCAGTTAGGGCATTCATTTTTCCAGTGTCGCTTTTCCTTATAATAGGCACATTGATCTTTTGCCAAGGAGGTCCTGGGCTTCCCCTGCTTTTGGTGGCCAAAGCTTCCCCATATTTGTATTATCCTTTTCTTTTAGGGTACTGGTGAGGAAGGTGATCTTTTTCTTTTAATTTCTTTTCAGCTGCCCTCTCGGCTGTGACCTCCCTGTTTATGTAGACCTTATTGGCAACCTCTATTAGCTGAGTGATATTCATTCCAGCAAAGCTCTCTCCTTTCTGAAGCTTCCTCTGGATGTCTGGGGTGGCCTGAGCCACAAAAGGGATATTTACCATTTGTTGGCTTTTCTGTGCCTCAGGATCAAATAGAGTGTATAGCTGGTAGGCTTCACAAAGTCTTTCATAGTAGTCCCTGGGGGACTCCCCTGGTTGCTGGATGTCCAATGATATCTGGGTCATGTTCATGGGTTTATTAGCCCCTGCTCGAATTCTCTGGAGCAGGGATTCCTGGTATCAGTGGATGTGGGCCTGTCCTTTGTGTGTAGTGACCTTCCATGCTGGGCATACTTTAGGCAGGGCCACTCTAGCCCAAGCAGCAGGGTCAACAATTCCCTCTGGGGCATGCTCCTCTAGGTATTTCCAGACCTTCTTCATTACCCTCATTCTCTCCTCTGTATTAAACAGGGTACAGAGTAGCTGTTGGCAGTCTTCCCAAGTTGGCTGGTGATTCTGGAAGAGGGACTCCATCAGATCCACCATTGCCCGTGGCTTCTCAGAGTAGGACAGGGTGTTGCGTTTCTAGTTGAGCAGATCAGTGGTGGAGAAAGGCTGATAACACATCATGGAACAGCTGGGCTGGACGGTTCCATCTTCATTTTGCCTCTTGGGTTCCCATCTCTCCCATACCGGCATCTGGAGGGTGCTAGGACTGGGTCGGGATATAGTCTGGCTGCTGGCCCAGGTAAGAGTTAATCCTCAAGGCTCTGGGGCAGAGGAGAGATGGAAGGCAGAGGGGTATCAAGTCCCTGGGTGGCAGGAGTTGTAGACTTTGGTAGCCCCTAGGGTGGGGGAAAGACAGGGTCATCTTCTGGGTCACCCGCAAACACTGGAGGAAAGCTGGGCTTCCATTTTTTCTTTGATTTTTGGATGAGATGGCTAGGATCCTGGTCTGGCCCTGTTTGCTATGGATGAATCGCACCCAAGGTCAGGGGTGGGGGGTTGGGGCAATTTCCAGCCGCGAATTGATGTATGGGAATTGGTCGGGGTTGCCTGGATCCCCGTGACTACCAGCCAGACTCCTCGGGTTATTTGGACATCCAACGTCCCTTCTGAGGGCACCGCTACATTAAAACGGGCGATTCTAATTCACATAGGGTCCTTAACTTCCCTGGTGTCATCTTCATTCCATCATCACCTGAGAACCTCTTTTTGAAATTTTTGAGCATAGTCTTGATACTGTGGGCTTACTCTGCTTTGATACCATTTCTGAGTCTCTCTTTGTCCGGTGGTGCAAAGACAGACAAAGGAGGTTGTCTCCTCAAATGAGGAGACCAATCAGATGCTCAACTGGCCACTTCCTGAAGGCTTAGCCATAGTGGACTCAGTTTTGTGACTTATGATCTGACACCTCCCTGGACCATATGCCTTTCACCATGACACAGGAGAGCCCAGACTCCATAGACTTCAGGGACCTTAAGCGTGCCCACCCATGGAGCCACAAAATCGAACTCCACAGGCAAGCCAGATGGAGTCACACACTTGCACTCACGTACACACCAGAGGTTATTACATTACCTTCCACAGAATTCCTACCTGTGAGACCTCTGAGGTCCCCCTTTCACCCCTATGGATGGGCCTGACTGAATTGGGGCCCTGTACCTTACCAGATCTGACATCGGGTCCAGGCCCTCACCTGCCAAGTCTCTTAGAGTCCAGTGGAAATGACAGAGCAGGATCTGACAGAGTCAGTCGGGGTTGGAAGCTGCTGGGTTTGGAAGGCAGAGGCACCCTTTTCCTCTGTGATTCCCCAGTCCATCACCACCCTGTCATTGTCCCAGACTGGTGGCAACAAGGGACCAGCACGATTGGGTTTCCAGGTCAGGGAATCAAATATGTTACAGAACCAGGTTGGATCACTGAGGGAAGAAGCAAGAGGCACTCAGAGATCTGGGAGGATCGGGGGTTTATTTACATCCATGGGCTCAAGGGAGACAGTCTCTCCAAATTCTGAGTCCTAAGCGTATGCATGGGGAAAAATTTATAGTCTGCTACTTCCACATCAGTGGCAGTTTGGTGTACCTGGCAAGCAAGGCAGGAAGAAGAACCCGGAAAGACAGTCTTCAGGAGGGGACTGGAATTCCCTATCAGTCCATCTTATAACATAATTTTTCCCTGTCAAGGTCAGGGTTTGTTTTTTTCCCCATCAGTACAAGTGCAATACCACTCTCCAGTAAAGAGAACAGGAAAATACTTCAAAGTTCCTTTTTTTTAACAGGGCAGGGATGTGTTTTTAAAAAATCACAAAAACTAGTATTAAAGAAAGCAACTACAAGCCAAAGCACCTATATATATTTTTCCAGAGTTCTAAAGAAATAAGAAAATAAAATCTTGCAGCATATCAAAATCATGATTTATGTGGTTCATTCTATATTCGTAAAAAGAGGTGAATATTAGGAAGTCTATAAATATAAATCATAATATTAATAAGTAAAAGAAAAAAGATCATCTTCATAATTGCAAGTAAGGCATTTAATAAAATTTGATAGCCATTATTGCTAAAAACCCACACTTACAAACAAAGCAAAACAAACAAAAGACAAAAGCCACTATGAAAAATATTAGTAAAGTAGAAGCAGATGAATAGATATAAACTGTCTTATTATGATCACTGTGTGTGTATTTATGAATAAAAAGCAATCAGCATGCTTAATGGTGAAATTTTAGGAGGACTTCCGTTAGGTCAGGATGCGACTATTAAAATATTATTTAATATTTTTCTGACAGATGCAGCTATGGAAGTAGAAGACAATCATCAATGTTCATCAGGAAGAGGAGAAATAAATTAATTGTGAAGCATCTGGATAAAGGGCCATACTCAGTTTTGCAGTGATGAAATAAGAGGAGTGAGATAGGTCTTTATGTGCTGATATGAAATCATCCATATGACAAGTAAAATAGCAAGATATAGAAGAATATTTAAAATAAGCTCCCACTTCTGTAAAGGAGATATGTGGATATGGGTATATATTTACACATGCATGGACAATTTGGGGGGTGATACGCATACATTTGCACAATGCACAGAACACTGCTTGTCCTGTTTGCTTTTGATGATGTAACCGAAATTATGGAATGCAAAGAAGGTTTACTTCTCATTGTATATCACGTATATGTTTTTCATTTTTATTAGCCAAATTATAAATAATTTATCCTTTTAAAGGCATTGCTTAAAAATCCCTAAAAACAAATTCCTTAAATAACTTGGCTTTTAATATTTGTTTTACATGAAAAAAATCACATTTTTATGCCAGTCATACTACAAACTCCCTGCTCCATATTTATTCTATTTCACACCACACTTTGGGCCATACTTTTTTTTTAAGTTTATTTTATTTATTTTAAGAAAAAGAAAGAGAGCATGGGAGGGGCAGAAAGCGAGGGAGAGAGAAAATCCCAAGCAGGCTCTACATTGTTAGCGAAGAGCCTGATGTGGGCTGGAACTCTTGAGCTGAAATCATGAGTCAGACACTTAAATGACTGAGCCACCCAGATGCCCTGCCTCATATTTTTTTAAGTTGTTATTTTAGAGTCGATTTTTTCTTGATTATTCTGACTATGGTTACTATAGTTTAAAATTAGTGCTACATCTCTTATCTACCATTTATTTGGAAAGACATTGAATCAAAAGTCTCAATAAACTAATATTTTATTTAAAAAAGTTACTAATTTGTTAATTTTAAATTTGTTAAATTTAACATAGACATTTAAGAATAGTGATATTGAGTCTATTTACAAAATGAGGTGTGTAGATCATTGCTCTAAACTTTAGCATAAGTATGGCCTTTCATGGTATCTAATATCTTACTTCTGTTTCTATATTTAGCCTATGGTAAAACTCTGGTTTCATTATGGAACACAGAAACTGAAAACAAAGTAGATTTGTTTTCAGTAGAATTTCATTTAATGCAAAACTTTTAAACTGGAACTTCCTTTTGAATGATTTAAGGAAGAATTTTGGTTTTGATGAGATCAAGAAGCAGATATGGTAACCAAACAAATGAGGTATTTAAAACTAAAATACAGTGAATAATTGAACATTACCTATTGAAATTAACATGGATTATTCTTCAGATTGAATGGACAAAATAGTGTCTGTTCGGAAACCATTTAGGTGGTTCAGGCCCAAAGTGAGTTTTTAAGCATGAAGAATCCAAATTGGTTTAACTGCATAGAGAAATTATCAACTTTTTACTCTGACTATATTTTTGCATGGGTCTTAAGAAAATTGTTTAACGTTTATTTATTTTTGAAAGAGAGAGAGAGAGTTCAAGCAGAGGAGGAACAGAGAGAAAGACACAGAATCCGAAGTATGCTCCAGGCTGTCAGCACAGAGCCAGATTCGGGGCTCAAACCCACGAACTGTAAGATCACTACCTGAACCAAAGTCAGAGGCTTAACAGACTGAGACACCCAGGGGCCCTACATGGCTTTATATACCTTTCATTTCTTCATGAGGAAGCAGTAACAGTGGTGACAATATTTCTAAGACAATTTATTCTGAATTCAACATGAGACAAATGAGGCTTTCACCTTGAACATAGACAAACTGAGGTTAAGCAAGGGGGGATTTTAGTACCGTTCTGATTATGAGATTAGGATGCATCACAGTGATGGAAGCTTTGTCAGTAAGCTGCTGTTTCTTTTCTTCAATTGACTATGATTTTCAAGTCTACTAATATGCATGTCAATGGCATTAAATAGAGAACCTAGGCTCCAATAATTTTCAGTAAATGGGAAATGTTCTTACCATAATGATAATTGGTATCTTGGGTTCTGAAACAACAAATTATTTCTTCATTGATTTTGGCTTCTCTAACCTCTCATTGATTCTTACTCTTATTTTCATTTTCTAGGATACAGATTCAGTCATTTAAGTAAACTGTAGGTCAGGAAAGTTTTATTGTTGTGGTTTGGTCTATTTTTCTTGTTTTGTTTTTAATAGTGACATAGTTTAATATGCCCAGCCAATAACCTAACATTATTAATTTTATTATTTGTATCACTTATGTGCCTATGCTACTAGAAATTTTTCAAATATTATAATTTTCACAAACCAATAATAGAACATTACACAAAAATTCTTTGCAAAGTTGCATATTAATATATTTGTATTTTTCACTAATCTGTTTCAGTAACTAATTTTCAGTACTAGAAAATATTAATATCACTAATAAATATTTCCTTATATAATCATTTTTGACCATTGCTCCAATGTCATCTTGCCTCTTTGTGTGACTGACATAAAATAAATCTGTTTTTTTCTGAAGTCTAAAGTCTTACCAATCTGCTTTTTGTGTGAGATTCTAATAGCACATGATACATTAATTGCTCTATTAAGAAGCCTGTTTATTAAATAAATAAAATAGTTGATAATAAAAATGAAATAGGAAACATCCCATCTCCATGAGTCTATTCAGATAAGAATGAATTAAATAAAGAATAATTATTCTTGTAATTTGTTAAATATAAAATAATACTATAATTTATTTAGGTCTAATATATGTGTCCATTCATTGTGCACATAACTATGAGTGTAAGTTAAACTTTTGACTCCTCCAATTCATGAAAAATAAATAAAACAATAGGAAATACAAGGGTAAGTAAAAGCCCCCAAAGTCTCAAATAGTCTTGGGCCAAGGAGATGTGAACATCATTTCTTTAGTGGTTTTTAGTGAGTTTCCCACAGATTTTAACAGTTAAAAGGTGAGAAATAGGTAAAAAAAATCTCAAAATTTTGTTTTGTTTTGCTTTTTTTAAGTAACTGCTTCTTAATGAGGTCACCAAAAAAAAAAAAATCTTTAGAATGTGGGGCTTGTTGAAAACATAGTTGCTAGAAATCTAGCAGCAAATTCAAATTCATTGTCTATCACATATGGCTTAGGAACCTGCATTTGAACTAGTACCACATTTGATTCTGATGTAGATGTTAGAGCAACACTAGCTTCAGGATATTTTCTAATTTATCACATTCAGTAGTTGAACTTTTACATTGCCCAAAGAAAAAGGGGCACAGGAGACTTACTCTTATGAAACGGATTTAAAACAAACAAACTGATAAATATAATAAATACTGCTTAATAACAAGAAACAACTTCTAAACAGGCTAGACTGTGCTGTCTTTACAGGATCTTGTTTGTGTGTGTGTGTGTGTGTGTGTGTGTGTGTGACTGCCCTTTTGAAAATATTATTCTGTGATAGGTTAGCTAAATAAAGAAATTTAATTGTTGAATTTTATTGATTATATATCTGATATATGAAGTTAACTTGATCTTTTCTTCCTCACTAACCTCTGGAGGACCTTATTACTTGTCTGTATACAGACTAAATTCCATGTATTCCTTTACTTATGTATCCATTCATTAATGTACACATTCATTCACTCAACAAAGCAAACTATCATTTATGTGTAATACACTGCCATTTGTTATGAAACTACGATGATTATTAAATTTGGACCACTTTTAAGGGGTTTAACATTTAAGCTGGGAAAAGCTCCAATACATGATAGAAAAAGACTCAGTGCCGTAATTCAGATATGGATCAAGTGCAAAGTAGGTTAATTTAGCACCATTTGATAGAGATTTTGAAACTCAGAGAGATCAAGCTACTTGTTTATGTTCATATAAATGGCATAGTGTAGAATCTAATCCGCAACTATCTCAATACAGATTCTGCCATCACAACACCATAAATGAGATTGTAGGACAAAGTATTCAAATAAGAGAATGAGTAACAGCATCGTTCTTTTATGTTTGTTTTATTAAAATGTATTTTTTTTATCATTAAGTTTACTGTATGCCAGTTTGCATATGTGTCTCTGTGTAGGTATGCGATGAAGCAAAATAATAAAACAAAATCAATGTACTAAACTGGAAATTTAAAATGTAGAAAATTATAGTTCTAAAATTTCTCATTTTCCCTGACTTAGTCTCATACCTATGACTACTTTCCTTGAAGTAGCTACTTTGTGTAATTTTATGTTTATACTTTTCTTGCTTTTTTGTTAGCAATTTTACCATAAATGCATGTATCCACTTATTCCTCTTATGTTTCTCTGACATTCATTTCTTTTGTAATTAAGCATTATCTTTGTCAGAGATAGCTGGGTTGATGCATATAGCTATATTCATAGATTGAAGTATAATATCCACTGTATGAATGTACTATATTTTATATATTCAATATATTGAGATGTTCACTTTTGTTATGTCAGGATTTTCTATTACCTAAATGCTTCTATGAACATCTTGTCTTACATAGACAAACTCTCTCTCTCTCTTTCTCTCTCTCTCTTTTTTTTTTTTTTTTTCTTAAGTAGCCTGCACACCCAGTGTGGAGCCCAATGCGAGGCTTGAACTTATCACCCTGAGATCAACACCTGAACTGAGATCAAGAGTGGGACGCTTAATCATCTGAACCACCCAGGCACCCCTAAACTCTCTTTTCTAAAAGTTTCTTTCTTAAATGGGGTTTTCAGGTGGAGTTAACCAGCTAAAATTAATTAACTTTCTAAGTTGTATCAATATACTCTTTTATGAGTAAATTATATATGTTCAACATGTTTTACTTTAGTTCTCTTTAGCATTCTCATCTCATTAGCAAGGCTGAGAATTTTTCATCATAAGTTTACTGACAATTTTCTATTCTTATTCTGTTATGCCATAAAAATATTTTACATTTTACTATTGAGTTATCATTTTTTAAATTAGCTATAGGGTTTTAAAATATATTCTGGGTACTAATAACTTGTCACTTATGTAAGTGGGAAGCTTCCAGTTTGTGTTTTGTACTTTTCCTTTCTTTATGGTAGCCTCTGGGGAACAACCATTATAACTTTCAATGTTGCTAACCTCTTTCTACTTACCTATTTCTTTTTAAGATTTTTCATTCATTGTAGTTGAAGAACTCCTCTATACAAAATTAGCAAAGATATTTTCCTGTATTATCATTTAAAAACATTTAGTGTCTTGTCTTTCACATGTAAATCTTTATTTATGTTGGATTGATTTTTTTGTGTGATGCAAGGATTTGATTTCTTATTCTTTCATATGGATAATCACAGTTTGCTGAAACGTCCCTCATCTCCCCACTAGTCTTCAATGTCAATTCTGTTATGGCTCATGTTTTAGTATATGAGTGTCTATCAGTTTCCTATCAGTTTCATTGGATGATTTACCAATTCCACAGTGTTTCTTTTAATGTAGTTGATATGAGTTAGGATAATTTTCAACACTATTTGATTTCTCCAAGAATGTCTCAGATATTCTTTACTCTCAGCTGCATTCAAATCAACTATTCAAAATATATACAAAACCCGAGTGAAGTTTTGAGTGAACTGAGAAAGACGCATCTTCATAATATTGAGTGTTCATAAAACAGTGTAATTTTTCACCAATTTTAGGAATTCCATTTGTTTGTAGTCTTGTGACCCATAGGAAACCCTGGATGTGACTGTGCCTTACTTCCAAGGTGAGGTAGGCTATAAAAGTCATTGCAGCCCCTGCCTTCCTCTCTGGATTGTTTACTGTTGGAGTAGCCAGCTGCCATGCATGAGGATGCTCAAGCAGCACAGCAGAGTCACCCACTGGAAGGGAGTAAACATGTCAAAAATGTGAATAAAGCATCTTGGAAATAAATTTTTCTTAAGATGTAGCCCCAGCAAACATCTGACTGCAACCTCATGAGAAAACCTGAGTCAGATATGCCCAACTGAACCACCCCTGAATCCATGACACAGAACATGGTAAAAAGTAATAAATCATTACTGTTGTTTTAGCTTGTTAAATTTTGCAGTGGTTAGTAAGGTAGCAACAGATAAGTAATATAATAATATAATAAAAATAATATAGTATTATAATTGATAAGTTTAAGTATTATATTACATGGTCAGTATTTGTGTAGATTTATCCATTTATCATTCTGTGCAGCTCTTTGTCTTATTTCTCAGTCTTTCCTTTTGGGAAAACGTTTTTGACTTTTATGCTTATTGAAGAATATGTTTCAGAAGTGACATAAATGGGTTTCTGTGTTTTAAGTTCTTTTTCTGCCCTAGTGTGTCTAAAATTGTATCGTTTTCCCCTTATATTTGACAGTATGTTTGTTGGGTTACCATTTCAATTTACCAGTGAATTTCTGATTACATTTTGGAAACACCATCAATACAGATCTAATTTACATTAAGTTAAAGAATTTTGTGTTTTTTTTCCCTCAGAATCTTAAAATAGAGTGAATTCCAGCTTCAAACTAATAAGTGATTCAAACTATTTTCAAATTCTTTTTTAAAAGATTTTTAATGTAAGTACCTTTTTTTAATGTTTACTTATTTATTATAAGAGGGAGAGAGGAGCATGAGAGAGAAATGGAGAGAGAGAATCCCAAGCAGGCACCACAATGTCAGTGCAGGGTGCCATTCAGGGTTTGATCTCATGACCATGAGATCATGACCTGAGCTGAAATTCAGAGTCTGATATTTAATCGACGTAGCCACCCAGGAACCCCTATTATTCAAATTCTTAAAAGAAACTTTTATAATTCTTCTCCTAACCATTCAGAGTCACATATGACACAATTTTTTTTAATCTCTCTTCTGGTTAGTGATTTATTATCATTTTTGCTTGTTTCTCTTTTGTTTAGGTGAGTAAACATCCGATCTTTGACAACCTCCTTAGTCTAAGATCAGATGTTTTGTCTTGTGTAAACCCAGGAGTTTTCTTTAGTAAGCCTTAGGTTCAGGAGATCATTGAAACTGAAGCTATGTTCTTGGTTAAGTATTACTAACTCTGGTGCCCACTGACTTTTCTAGTCTTTTGGCTTTAGAAGAGTTATTTTCTTGTCAGCTTATTCACACATTTAAGGGAATTGTTAAAATATTTGTTCTGACATTTTTATATGTTTTGTAACAGGTACATTTTATAATATCTGGTTTGTAATATTACCATAACATCAGTCTTTGACATTGAAAATTTTAAGGTGATGTTTTCTAAAATTCAACCTTGTAACACTGCAGAAGATGACATGGAAAAACAAACAACAAACAAAAATTATATTCAAGGATTTCAACAGGAAAAATTTTAAAAATATAATGATAGCAAAAACTTAGATATGATACATTGTGGCTCAGATAGATGGATAGATAGTAAGTGCAGAATAGTTTTTAAAAAGTTTTGTAATGAAGTCCAGAAGGAGAAAAAGAAGACAACATGAATAAAATAATATGAGGAGGTTTGAACTTGTAGAAGCTTCTGGTAGATGTTTTCTATCTTCTCCATAAACTGCAAGAAGGGAATCTGTAGAGGTTTAAAGTAGTGGAGTTGAGGAAATGTGGCAGGTGTGTCCCAGTTTTCATAATAATTGTTTTAGGGAACTAACAAAAGAGTAATTCAAAATACAGAGTGCTTCCCAAGGCTTAGTCAAAGTTGCTTAAAATAAATTTGTTGTTGATCCTTTTAGGTCATTTTGTGTATTTTTTTCCTCTATATAATTCAGTAGCCATTGTGAAAGAGTACAATCAGGAAATGATGATAACAAACAAATACTTTTATATCTAGAAATTATCAAGGCAAGAATGCCAAAGATAAAGGTAAAGAAAAAAATTAAAATCACATACTAATTAATAAATTAGACAAGCTAAATTTAAGAATAATTTATTCACAATAAAAGAGCCTTGTGCCCACCTTTATGGCCTGCCTAAGAGAATGATATAATGGTCTAAATAATGAGTTTGAGAAATAGAGCTTTTCATATAGTTTATTATAGTATAATAATATCCTATCATCCTACTTTCAAAACTAGAGGTATTGAAAACTCTTATAAAAATACAAACTAATTTGTGTCATAAAATAAGATAAAGTCAACCTTTCACGTTGGTTATCATGATTTAAAGTCATGAAAGAGAGACAAAAAGAATCCAGAGAAAGAGAACTCCCTTACATGGCAGAAGTTACCTTGTTTCATAGATTGCTGGTATGGTAATTTTGGATAAAAAATAATGTTTTCCAATAAGAAGAATTACATGAAAACGTATTTTACATTGTAATCATAGATGGCTGATCACAAAAAACTTGTAGCAACATTTGCACAAAAAATAATAAACATTTCTTCACACTAATGTTAAATCTTATTTATTTGTGGGTGGTAAGGAATATTTATTTTTCATCTTGTGTTTTACATTCTTTCCAATGCATCTTTGAAGACCTAAAAATAAAACACGAAATTCATCTCCCTAGACCTAATGTGGGCTTCAGGTGGAACTAGACCTTTTTTGATTAAGCAGAAGCAAAGCAGCATGAGGGTTCTAGCAGGATAAGATTTAGATATGGCCTCAAGTGAAGAGTTCTTGCCTCCAGAAATTGAAGATAAGTGACCAAGTTATTGACTAAACGAGAAGCTGTGCAGAAGTTTGAAGACTAAACATCAGTTAAGAATAATAAAAATTCCTGAAAGTACCAAAGTTATGGATCTGGATAAGGCTGTGGAGTCAGGGGCCAAACACTTGTGAAAATGATTAGATACTTAAAGCAAGTGAAGAAATAGGGTGATTCTTGAGTGATAATTAGCTTGTTTCAATGACTTAATTTTGTAATCTCAGAAAGCCATATTATAAGGGAGTTAACATATTCAGTTTAACTGATCCAAAAGCACTGGATGTAGCTTTACTTGAGCATTTGGTAGACCCTCAGTTCTTTTTTCTTTTAATGATTTTCCAGTGACACAAATCCTGATTCAAAAAAATTTCTTTTCATCCCTGATATTATATTCAAAGAAGGAATTGAACCCCAGCCTAAATATTTTGATGAGCAAATGCAATAATAATTACTATTGCAAGAGGAAAATCATCACTAAATAAATGCCTCTAGTGTAATCCAGGTCTTATTTTGGCTTTATTTCTTTGTCTCCATTTCAGAATATCCTAAAAATCTTCCTATGGCTGCAAGTATTGATCCTTCTGAGGTCATACAAAGAATATGAGATATAGATTGTCAAACTTACTGGCATTTTTTCATTAAAGCCTTTGAAATTAATGGCAAAGCCTTGATTTGGAATCCATGTTTGATCAAGAAATGTAAAGATGAGGGTAATTAAACTTACAAATCTTTCTCTCACCTATTGGCAAAAAAGGTCTTTTCCAACTATATGAGACCTTTCTGTTATCTCCTGGATGTGTGCCAGGAATATTCTCTAATGCAATTGCAGTTTAAATCAGTTATGCAATGTTGATTGGAAATGCAAGAATTCATTACTATTTGTTGTTGATATTGTTGGCAGGGGTGGTGCCTGATTATAAAAAATTTGGGAAAAAACACAGGATTTGATTTTGTTATTATTAATTTTCTAAAGATTTAAATATTATTGCATATGTTATTTCTTTACAAGATGAAAGTAAAGGCTAGTTCAAAAATTATAGTATACTTCTAAGGAAAATCCAAGTATATTCTTACCACATTTAGTTAACTCAAGAAGCACCAGGTGTTATGTATGTATACACTTATATATGCTCTATGTATAGCTTAATGATTCCTGACATAAATAAATTGAACATAGCCTAAAGGGCTTTAATAAACATCTTCCTTCTTTCATGTTCTTCTATATAAGTGTAGGAAACATACAGATGTCATAAGGATTAAGTACAAAATATTCCAGATGGCTAACATAATTTTTACAATCTATAATTTCCAATTTATATAAACAGAATAACATTAAGCTCAAATTAAAACAGCAAACAATTTAATTGATCAATGGGCCCATACAACATATGTTCCACTGTTCTCTATTTTTTTAAGGCACCTGAAGAATCAGAAATGCTAAACAAAGATATCAGTATATCAGTATCCTTTAAACTCTCACATTTCAGATATTTAATGCTCTTATTTATTTCATATATGTTTTGCTGTGGAAAGATATCATGCATACCTTTAGTGAAATCACTCACGCTGCAAACACCAATTGTGCTCCACTGGAACTCAGAAATTATTTCACAATGTTACACAACTTAAGTTAGAGAGCCATTTTAATGTGGAAAGATAATATTACAATTAATAGATTCACAAGAGAAGAGATATGATAAGATATGAAGAGATATAAACAAATCTTTTATTCTTACATTATTCTATGGACATGTCAGGGCCTGAGCCATTGCTAGATAAAGCAAATGGTTTTGTTTTATGTGTTCCTATTCTCCCACTGGTTTTCTGTGTCACAAGGTAAACATAGAAGCAAACTTTCAGTAGGAGAAAAATTCACACTCTGGTACCAAGAAGTCTAAATATGGATGACAGCTACTAATAAGAGTTGTCTAAAAATGTCGACTTCCAAATATTTAGAGACATTGAGCCCAAAGGTCAGATTCATTCTCTCCTACTGGCATGATGGAAACCATAACTTGCCTGGAAATCTGAGCTTTATACAACCCTTTCAGTAAGCAGAAAGTACCCAAGCTTTCTTTTCAAATAATTTTACTCATTTTTTTATAATAATTATCATAGGAGACATTTTCCTCTTTCCCTTTTATAAAAGCTTCTAACAAAAGACAAAGGAATGGTTCACCCAGAGGTAAGTGGAATATTGATTAATCACATTCATATATAAGCAGCAAAAATATACTGGAATACAAGTCCTAACATCTGGATGGAAATGAATATATATTATACATATTTTTTCAAGCAATTTGTTCTTGACTCTTAAGTGCATGCTACATAGATTTTGTTGAATCTCCAGCAAAAATAAAAGCCTCAGATTTCAAGGAAAAGAATTCAAATGTAAGGCAGAAAAAATTATTTGAAAAGCCCATTGTTCTGTTTGAACTAAAAGAATCAAGAAAAATATTTCATTAACATCTCCCTTGTTCCCTTAAAATAAATACAGTAACAAACAAAAACTCACCAGCTCAAATCTCAATGCTCATTCAAGCCTACTCTTTTGAAGACATTTCTAGTATATACCAGCTTTTACAGTGAATCTCAGTTGAAGCATAAATTCTTGGTTTGATTAAAAAATGCTCACAGTTCCTGTTTGGCAAGAGTTCTATTTACCTCTGGCTGATACCACATTCTGTCATTCCAGGAATTCCCATTAATACTGAATTAAAGCATTTAGTTTTAATTTTGTGTGAGGGGCTTCTATTATCGCAGTTGTGTTTCACGCAGCTAACTTATCAAATAGTCTCAATGTGTTAATAAATGATCCTTACAGTGAAAAATACAGTTTAAAATTCCTTGAGGTTGGAAAAGTGAGATCCAAGAGAGAAAGATGACCAATGATAATGTGGTGATTAAGAAGAGACAGTTATATTACTATTTTCTCTTGTGAGCAAGCTAGCATTTTTTCCCAAATCCTTCCTCCTAGTTAACCTATACCAAAAATAATTATATATGTTTTTTACTTTCTCTCTCTTTCTCTTACCCATGTCTGGTTGTATGCACACAAATATCACACACACATTCATACATGCACACATGCTACATATGAATACATTTCACATACTGAGAGAAAAGAGAGATTAAAAACCAATCTCTATAATTCCTTAATAACCATCTTCGGTTTCTTTGGGAATTAGCTACAGTATTTTGTCAATTTAAAAATTAGAATTTTTGGAGATCTACTGGCTGTGCCAGAAGTGACCCGCCCGCTGCTAGGGTGAGGAAGCGAAAGATGGTGGCGTAGGAGGACACTGGGCTCACTGCGCGTCCTGCTGATCACTTAGATTCCAAATACACCTGCCTAAATAACCCAGAAAACCACCAGAAGACTAGCAGAATGGAGTCTCCGGAGCCCAGCACAGACGAGAGGCCCACGGAAGAGGGTAGGAAGGGCGGAGAGGAGGTGCGCGCTCCACAGACTGGAGGGAGGGAGCCGGGGTGGAGGGGCAGCCTGCCCGCCAAGCAGAGCCCCTGAGTCTGGCTTGCAAAAGCGGAGGGGCCAGACGGAGTGTGTTCCAACAGCAAGCGTGACTTAGCATCTGGGAGGTCATAAGTTAACAGCTCTGCTCAGAAAGCGGGAAGGCTGGAGGACAAAGGGAGGGAGACCTGCTGAGGCTCTGGATGACAGAGCTCAGTTTGGCAGGGAACAAAGGCGCTCACCAGTGCCATCTCCCTCACCCATCCCCCAGCCAAAATCCCAAAGGGAACCAGTTCCTGCCAGGGAACTTGCTTGCTCCTCGCAAACACCCAACGCTGTGCTTCTGCAGAGCCACCCCTCCGGCAGCGGGTCTGACTCCCTCCCGCTGCCACAGGGCCCCTCCTGAAGTGGATCACCTAAGGAGAAGCGAGCTAAGCCTGCCCTTCCTGCCCCCGGGCACCTTGCCTATCCACCCCAGCTAATACGCCAGATGCCCAGCACCACAAGCCTGGCAGTGTGCAAGTAGCCCAGATGGGCCACGCCACCCCACAGTGAATACCGCCCCTAGGAGAGGGGAAGAGAAGGCACACACCAGTCTGACTGTGGCCCCAGCGGTGGGCTGGGGGCAGACATCATGTCTGACTGTGGCCCCGCCCACCAACTCCAGTTATACACCACAGCACAGGGGAAGTGCCCTGCAGGTCCTCACCACTCCAGGGACTATCCAAAATGATCAAACGGAAGAATTCCCCTCAGAAGATTCTCCAGGAAATAACAACAGCTAATGAGCTGATCAAAAAGGATTTAAATAATATAACAGAAAGTGAATTTAGAATAATAGTCATAAAATTAATCGCTGGGCTTGAAAACAGTATAGAGGACAGCAGAGAATCTCTTGCCACAGAGATCAAGGGACTAAGGAACAGTCAGGAGGAGCTGAAAAACGCTTTGAACGA
The DNA here is from genome assembly GCF_024362965.1 of Panthera pardus. Classification (NCBI taxonomy): domain Eukaryota; kingdom Metazoa; phylum Chordata; class Mammalia; order Carnivora; family Felidae; genus Panthera; species Panthera pardus. The sequence continues at coordinate 79,955,002 of NW_026526677.1, read as the reverse complement.
AATGCAAAACAAAATGGAAACGACCACGGCTCAGATTGAAGAGGCAGAGGAGAGAATAGGTGAACTAGAAGATAAAATTATGGAAAAAGAGGAGGCTGAGAAAAGAGAGATAAAAAAATCCAGTAGTATGAGGGGAAAATTAGAGAACTAAGTGATACACTAAAAAGAAATAATATACACATAATTGGTATCCCAGAGGAGGAAGAGAGAGGGAAAGGTGCTGAAGGGGTACTTGAAGAAATAATAGCTGAGAACTTCCATGAAGTGGGGAGGGAAAAAGGTATTAAAATCCAAGAGGCAAAGAGAACTCCCTTTAGACGTAACCTGAATAGATATTCTGCATGTCATATCATAGTGAAACTGGCAAAATACAAGGATAAAGAGAAATTCTGAGAGCAGCAAGGGATAAACGTGCCCTAACATATAAAGGGAGACCTATAAGACTCAGGACTGATCTGTTTTGAAACTTGGCAGGCCAGAAAGGCATGGCACGAGATCTTCAATGTGATGAACAGAAAAAATATGCAGCCGAAAATCCTTTATCCAGCAAGTCTGTCATTTAGAATAGAAGGAGAGATAAAGGTCTTCCCAAACAAACAAAAACTGAAGGAATTCGTCAGTACTAAACCAGCTCTTCAAGAGATCCTAAGGGGTATCCTGTGAGACAAAGTACCAGACACATCAGTACAAACAAAAAACATACAGACATCACAATGACTCTAAACCCGTATATTTCTATATTAACACTGAATGTAAATGGATTAAATGTGCCAACCAAAATAGGGTATCAGAATGGATAAAAAAACAAGACCCATCTATTTGCTGTCTACAAGAGACTCATTTTAGATCTGAGGACACCTTTAGATTGAGAGTGAGGGGATGGAGAACTATTTATCATGCTACTGGAAGCCAAAAGAAAGCTGGAGTAGCCATACTTATATCAGACAAACTAGACTGTAAATTAAAGGCTGTAACAAGAGATGAAGAAGGGCATTATATAATAATTACAGGGTCTATCCATCAGGAAGAGCTAACAATTATAAATGTCTATGCGCCGAATACCGGAGAAGCAACCTTATTGATAAGAATGTGGTAATTGCAGGGGACTTTGACACTCCACTTACAGAAATGGATAGATCATCTAGACACACGGTCAATAAAGAAACAAAGGCTCTGACTGATACATTGGATCAAATGGACTTGACAGATCTATTTAGAACTCTGCATCCCAAAGCAACAGAATATACTTTCTTCTCGAGTGCACATGGAACATTCTCCAAGATAGATCATATACTGGGTCACAAAACAGCCCTTCATAAGTATACAAGAATTGAAATTATACCATGCATTCTTTCAGACCACAATGCTATGAAGCTTGAAATCAACCACGGGAAAAAGTCTGGAAAACCTCCAAAAGCATGGAGGTTAAAGAACACCCTACTAAAGAATGAATGGGTCAACCAGGCAATTAGAGAAGACATTAAAAAATATATGGAAACAAACGAAAATGAAAATACAACAATCCAAACGCTTTGGGATGCAGCGAAGGCAGTTCTGAGAGGAAAATACATTGCAATCCAGGCCTATCTCAAGAAACAAGAAAAATCCCAAATACAAAATCTAACAGCACACCTAAAGGAAATAGAAGCAGAACAGCAAAGGCAGCCTAAATCCATCAGAAGAAGAGGGATAATAAAGATCAGAGCAGAAATAAACAATATAGAATTTAAAAAAACGATAGAGCAGATCAACGAAACCAAGAGTTGGTTTTTTGAAAAAATAAATAAAATTGACAAACCTCTAGCCAGGCTTCTCAAAAAGAAAAGGGAGATGACCCAAATAGATAAAATCATGAATGAAAATGGAATTATTACAACCAATCCCTCAGAGATACAAACAATTATCAGGGAATACTATGAAAAATTATATGCCAGCAAATTGGACAACCTGGAAGAAATGGACAAATTTCTAAACACCCACACTCTTCCAAAACTCAATCAGGAGGAAATAGAAAGCTTGAACAGGCCCATAACCAGTGAAGAAATTGAATCGGTTATCGAAAATCTCCCAACAAATAAGAGTCCAGGACCAGATGGCTTCCCAGGGGGGTTCTACCAGGCGTTTAAAGCAGAGATAATACCTATCCTTCTCAAGCTATTCCAAGAAGTAGAAAGGGAAGGAAAACTTCTAGCCTCATTCTATGAAGCCAGTATTACTTTGATTCCTAAACCAGACAGAGACCCAGTAAAAAAAGAGAATTACAGGCCAATATCTCTGATGAATATGAATGCAAAAATTCTCAAGAAGATACTAGCAAATCGAATTCAACAGCATATAAAAACAATTATTCACCATGATCAAGTGGGATTCATTCCTGGGATGCAGGGCTGGTTCAACATTCGCAAATCAATCAACGTGATATATCACATTAATAAAAGAAAGGATAAGAAGCATATGATCCTGTCAATCGATGCAGAAAAGGCCTTTGACAAAATTCAGCACCATTTCTTAATAAAAACCCTTGAGAAAGTCAGGATAGAAGGAACATACTTAAACATCATAAAAGCCATTTATGAAAATCCCACAGCTAACATCATCCTCAATGGGGAAAAAGTGAGAGCTTTTTCCCTGAGATCAGGAACACGACAAGATTGCCCACTCTCTCCGCTGTTGTTTAACATAGTGTTGGAAGTCCGGGCATCAGCAATCAGACAACAAAAGGAAATCAAAGGCATCAAAATTGGCTAAGATGAAGTCAAGGTTTCGCTTTTTGCAGATGACATGATACTCTACATGGAAAATCCGATAGACTCCACCAAAAGTCTGCTAGAACTGATACATGAATTCAGCAAAGTTGCAGGATACAAAATCAATGTACACAAATCAGTTGCATTCTTACACACTAATAATGAAGCAACAGAAAGACAAATAAAGAAACTGATCCCATTCACAATTGCACCAAGAAGCATAAAATACCTAGGAATAAATCTAATCAAAGATGTAAAAGATATGTATGCTGAAAACTATAGAAAGCTTATGAAGGTAATTGAAGAATATGTAAAGAAATGGAAAGACATTCCGTGCTCATGGATTGGAAGAATAAATATTGTCAAAATGTCAATACTACCCAAAGCTATCTACACATTCAAAGCAATCCCAATCAAAATTGCACCAGCATTCTTCTCGAAGCTAAAACAAGCAATCTTAAAATTCATATGGAACCACAAAGGGCCCCGAATAGCCAAAGTAATTTTGAAGAAGAAGACCAAAGCAGGAGGCATCACAATCTCAGACTTTAGCCTCTACTACAAAGTTGTAATCATTAAGACAACATGTCTTGGCACAAAAACAGACACATAGACCAATGGAATAGAATAGAAACCTCAGAACTAGACCCACAAACATATGGCCAACTCATCTTTGACAAAGCAGGAAAGAACATCCATTAAAAAAAAAAGACAGTCTCTTTAACAAATGGTGCTGGGAGAATTGGACAGCAACATGCAGAAGTTTGAAACTAGACCACTTTCTCACACCACTCACAAAAATAAACTCAAAATGGATAAAGGACCTGAATGTGAGACAGGAAACCATCAAAACCCTAGAGGAGTAAGCAGGAAAAGACCTCTCTGACCTCAGCTGTAGCAATCTCTTACTCTACACATCCCCAAAGGCAAGGGAATTAAAAGCAAAAATGAATTACTGGGACCTTATGAAGATAAAAAGCTTCTGCACAGCAAAGGAAACAACCAACAAAACTAAAAGGCAACCAACGGAATGGGAAAAGATATTTGCAAATGACATATCGAACAAAGAGCTAGTATCCAAAATGTATAAAGAGCTCACCCAACTCCACACCCGAAAAGCAAATAATCCAGTGAAGAAATGGGCAGAAAACATGAATAGACACTTCTCTAAAGAAGACATCCGGATGGCCAACAGGCACATGAAAAGATGTTCAATGTCGCTCCTTATCAGGGAAAACAAATCAAAACCACACTCAGATATCACCTCACACCAGTCAGAGTGGCCAAAATGAACAAATCAGACTATAGATGCTGGAGAGGATGTGGAGAAACGGGAACCCTCTTGCACTGTTGGTGGGAATGCAAATTGGTGCAGCCACTCTGGAAAACAGTGTGGAGGTTCCTCAGAAAATTAAAAATGGACCTACCCTGTGACCCAGCAATAGCACTGCTAGGAATTTACCCAAGGGATACAGGAGTACTGATGCATAGGGGCACTTGTACCCCAATGTTTATAGCAGCACTCTCAGCAATAGCCAAATTATGGAAAGAGCCTAAATGTCCATCACCTGATGAATGGATAAAGAAATTGTGGCTTATATACACAATGGAGTACTACATGGCAATAAGAAAGAAAAAATATGGCCCTTTGTAGCAACGTGGATGGAACTGGAGAGTGTGATGCTAAGTGAAATAAGCCATACAGAGAAAGACAGATACCGTATGTTTTCACTCTTATGTGGATCCTGAGAAACTTAACAGAAGACCATAGGGGAGGGAAGAAAAAAAAAAAAAAAAAAAAAAAGAGGTTAGAGTGGGAGCGAGCCAAAGCATAAGAGACTCTTAAAAACTGAGAACAAACTGAGGGTTGATGGGGGGTGGGAGGGAGGGCAGGGTGGGTGATGGGTTTTGAGGAGGGCACCTTTTGGGATGAGCACTGGGTGTTGTATGGAAACCAATTTGACAATAAATTTCATATATTTAAAAAAAAAATAAAAAGAATTTTTTTTCAGTTTAGATTTCTGTAATAAACAAAATCTTAAAATAGCTGTCAGCTAGGTGGCTGTTATATCATAATTTTTATTCCTCATGTTATTACCAGACAATTGTACTCCTCAAGAATTCAGTCATCAAAGCATTTAAAAGCCATTTGAGTAATAAATACAAGCCCTGATTGTTTGTGAAACTTCTCCCATTGGACACTTTTGGGGAAAATAAAACATGTAAAATTTGCAGAATTTGAATGACAAACTTGGAGGAATATCCTCTACACTTATACTGTAGGAGAGAGTAAATACCATCAGTATGTGGATGACAAACATTTACAATGCAGCAAGTATACATGAAGACACGATGTAAGTATAAAATATTCACCAAATTTCAAAAATTTGTCTGTAAAAATATAAAATATAATAATAATATTTACATTTATTACATAATGGAATGATACAATTTTAGATATACTGTATTAAACAAAATACAATACTATTAATTTAATTTGCTTTACATTTTTAAATGGGATTATTAAAAAAACTTAAAATTGCATATATGGCTCATATTATATTTGTATTGCATGGTGTTGCTTTAGATCATATAGCACATTTTTTTAAACAATGCCTCATTAAAAGCATTTTGATGGACCATTTTGAGGATGATACTGTATAGAAAACATATTGATGACCCCGAGTCAAAATAATTCTGAAGATTTGGAATCTGAATTTTAAATTTTTTTGGAGTTATATTTAACCCAGGAGTTGGGTAAATACAGTCCATAATTTAATTCAAGGTGTCATTTGTTTTTTTAAAATAAAAGTTTACTAGAACACAGCATCTCTCTTAGTTTGCATTTTGTCTATGACTGCTTGTTGCTACAAGGCCAGATTTGAGCAGTTGTACTTAGGTCCTATGGCAAACTCTAAACTATCTGCTTTTTGTCTTTTTACAGAAAACGTTTGCTGGCCTCTCACTTAAACAATTTATTTTGCTTATATTTTCCTTTTTATGTTTACACAGAAATGACAAAAATCCATGTATAAAAATGTAAGTACATAATGAAGTCTAAGTAATTAAGTATCATTGGGTAGTTGTTTAATTAACATTTTCTTTTCTGAGAGTTTATAACATTATGTTACTGTCATGTCTTACAATTAATGAATTATACTTAGAGCAAGAATCAATTACTTTTTTGTTTATATAAATAAATAAAAAATTATTTGTTTAGTTAATAATTATTGAGAGATTTCTATATACTATATATTTAGATAAATATATAGAGTAAATTATATAGAATAAATTACCATTTAACTAGCAACTTAAAATCTAGAATGAAAAAGGCAGAACACACAACTGCAGGTGTTAAATGGCATTTAAGTGTTAGAAAATTGTTTTTCACATTTAGGGACAGATGACAAAGTATTTAATAAAATGGTGTTAGAGCAGGCTATTAGTAATCTTGGGAAAGTAAATTGGGTTCATGTCTCACAGAGAACATTAGGAAAATTTTTTAAAAGAAGCAAAGATACAAACATAAAAATAAAGAAATCAAAACATAATTTAAAAATTGTGACAATTTTTTTTTATTTTGGAAAGGAGGAAGATTTTCTAAAATTCAAAATCTAGGGGTCATAAAAAGGTTAATAAATTCAACAAAAATTAAAAATAGAAACATCTTTATGGGGAAAATATTATACAATGTTAAAAGGCAAATAACATAGGTTGGAAAAAATAATTAAAGCTATTATTACAGGAAACAGCCAATATAAGGTGGGAGTGGTTGGAACTTGGGGAGTAGTCAACTAAATTTATGGTATATAGTGATTTAGTAGGGAGAATAACACAGACAGAACATAATAGAAATTGGCACACATTTTCTCTTGATTCTTTCACTCAGTAAAAATTAGTGCCTGTAAATTGTGAAATTCAGCAAGACTGGGCAGAGAACAACATCAACAATTACCAGAATACACTCAAGACCAGGAGATGTTCAAGTTCTAGCCCATCAAGTTAGAATACCCACACTGAACACTTGGGACATTCAGTGGATAGCCAGAGATTGTAGCATTTTGCACCTTCTAGAGTAAAGTTCACTCCATAACTGAGCCAATACCAAGCTGATTCTCAATAACATTAAATGACCCCTAACAAATTTAGTACTCTTAAGGGAAAATAACATTATTCAGATACTCTACAACATAATGTCAACATGAATAAAACAATAGAACTAGAAGACAAAGAATTTCAAATAGTACTAACAAATATGTTCAAAGATTTACAAAAATTATGAATATAAAGATAATTTAAAGAAAATTTTGAATTTAAGGATGAGAGAATTAATATATTTAGCTAAAGAAACAAATGGAACTTTCAGATAAATATATGAAATGAAATTCCATTGGATTGTTTTATAACAGATTATGTTCTACAGAGAGAAAACAATTGATTTAGAAACACAGGAATAGACACCATCCAAAACAAGAAAAAGAGAAAAGTCTGAAAAAAAAATCAATACATCAGTATCTTAGTGGAGCCACATATATAATAGGAATCTAGAAGAAAGAGAAAACAATGGGACAGATCCTCAAAATTCTCAGAGAAAATTATTTCCAATCTAAAAGTATAAAATCAATTAACTAAACATTTAATCAAGCATAAAGGTGGAAAGAAGACAATTTTAGACATGCATTTATATCATTCAGAGTTTAGTTTCACAGAAGAGAATCTATTTTATCTAGGTTATGTATAAGGGGATTAATGATAGGTTATAAACTGCCTAAAAAGTATTGAAAGTGCTGATAAAAATTAAACTTCGCCTTTAATAATTTCTAACTCCAAATGTATTAATCAGAGTTTTTTGGAAAAAAAAAACAACAACCCAGAATCAATAGGATGTAGATATGTGTATGTGTGTATGCACACACACAGAAAGAAGTTTATAATAAACAATTAACTCACACAATTATGGAGGCTGGCAAGTCACAAGATCTTTAGGGTGAGCCAGCAAGCTGGAGACCCAAGAAAGCCAATGGCACAGTTTCAGTTTGAAAGCTGGCAGGTTTAAGACCCAGGAAGAGCCAATGTTTCAGTTCAAGTCTGATGGCAGGAAAAAGCCTATTATCACGGCTTAAAGGCTCTCAGGCAGGAGGAATTCTCTCTCCCTCAGGGGATGGTTGGTCTTTTGTACTATTCAGGCCTTCAACTGATTGGATGAGGCCCACTGGCATTAGAAAGGACAATATGGTTTACCGAGTGTATCATTTCAAATATTAATCTCATCCACAAATACTTTCACAGGTACACCCAGAATTCTGTTTAACGAAATGTCAGGGCACTCTATTACTGAGTTAGTTGACATATAAAATGAACTATTACACCAAGTCACAAACCAGGTAATCAAGGGAGCTATTTTTGCAATCTGAGAACTCTACCTTCTCATTTGGAAAGCTATCAATACAACTATTGGCTCTGGACCCATATTCCCATAGCCACAACCAGAAGCCTCTAGGCTCTTCATACTACAAAACCAAAGACTGGTTTCTAGAACATTTGTGAATACTGTCACAGAGAGAACAATAACAACAACAACAAAAAATACAAATCTCTTTGTTATTTTGTCACCAGAAATACTAATCTGTGCCTTACTTCTGACTGCCAAATTTTATGTTTGTCAATTCATCATATCCACCATGGTCCACTTCTGTGATATTCCTCATCAGTATATATACACATAGCTTCTCATTCTTTACTTTCTAAAACTACCAACATCTACAAACTCCTATATTACATAATACAAATATCCCTGACACAAACATAAATATGCTCATTGTCACTCCAAAGGGAGATACTAAAATCTTTAGACATGGAATCCATGTGGATCATGTGCATTCCTCTCTGGTTCAATCAAAATCCGACTGAATAACCTGTACCCCATAAAATAAGTTCTAAAAATAACCACAGTCAGTACATAATACAGTATGAAAGAGGAAATGGAGTGGGAAAAGAGAAAAATGTAGAAAATATAGGCTTTTACTATAGCCTTAGTTTCTGTAGCTGGCCATGAAAATGCAATTTTTGTTTATAACTTTTTCATTTTATTACCCATTTCTATTACCTTTGATCTCAACCAGAATTTCCAGCTTGCCATTGTTCTTTATAAGACTGAGTGATCAAAATTTTATTCTTGAGAAAGTCTGAGCCCTTGAGAGTCATTCCTGTATTTATTGCTTTAAACTTCAAATACTTTTATTAGGGTGCATCACAGTGCTGGACAGTTTGCTCTAGATACAATGTATTCCTCATTGTGTAGTATCAAATCCAATTTCCTATTGATCATTTTCTTTTCTTCTTTTATTTCATTTTCTTCTTCTTTATCCTTATTTATCCATATTCTTCTTCTATACCCTTTTCTTCTTCTATTTCAGTGGCATGAAGGTGCATATTGAAATGGTGGCAGTGTTAACATTAAATTAAAAAAAAAAATTGTTGGAGTGCCTGCGTCATTTGAGCATCTGGCTTTTGATTTCAGCTAGGGTCACAATCCCAGGGTCATGGAATTGAGCCCCACATCAGGCTCTGCACTGAGCATGGAACCTGCTTAAGATTCTCTCTCCCATGCTTGCATACTCATTCTCTCTCTCTCCCTAAAAATTAAAAACAAAAAATTGAAAACACAACTGTTATATTGTCTGGTGGAAGAATTTCCTTGGAGGTTTTAAGTCCTCTGAAACTGGAAGCAAAATTTTTGCCAGTGTATAATAGAGAAGAGTGCATCTTCCCTTCGTAACCTCTGTTCCTTGATCCAAATACGGTAGTGGGAGGAAAAAAGCACTATATTTAAGTCACAGCTTCAAAGTTTATACCAAATCCTTTGGGATGGCGCTGTAACCTTGTGCTGTCTCCCAGCTGACTATAACATTTGATTCTTCAAGAGCCATTCCACATTTTTAGGTCAACATTTTCTGGATGATAGGATATAAAGAATGACCAGTGAATATCAAGGATGTCACCCTGGTGTCTTGCTATTTTTTAGTTTTAAAGTGAGTTATTTCGTAAAAAGCAATAGTTTACAGGATCCAGAAACAATAAATAGGGTATTCAATAAGTCTTTGGATGGTGTTACTAGCAGAAGCCTGGCAGGCAGGGAAAAATCACATTCAGAATAAAGATTCTAGGGAAAATAAATTATTTATTTGGCTGACGCCAGTAACTAATGCCATATTGGACACTGAACATTAGATTTTGCTACTGGCTGATTGGATACTCAATAATGACTGGGGCATTATCATTTTACCTCGATCCACTACTACACTTGGCCCATTGTTATGTGGGCCAACAAAATAGATTACCTTGGGCCATGCCTCTTGATAATTATAAAACTTATGAGAGGCCAATAGTACATCTGCTTAAGCAATCTAAGGAATAATCCTGGAGACAATACTATTCATTCCACGGTGACTGCCTCTACGAAAATCAGTGTTATACTCAATATAATATTCTTCCTCTAGCCTTATGGTCCTTTCATTGGCTCTGTCATTCACAAACATTAACTCAAATTTCCCTTTGACTTTGCACTTAGTCATATTTTTCGATAACCTCTTACCTATGTAGTATTTTCATAAAGATCTTAAAAAATGATGACTCTTTCATCATAAAAAACATGAATATTTATGACTCTCTAAAGCACATTGTGTTCTCTTAAGGACATATATAATAAAATGAAATTTATAATTATAAATTATTTTATAATACAATTTCTTTAAATTGAGACAAATTAATGAAAAAAAACCCTGTAAAGATCTTAAGGGTTAGAAATCCAGACATTATCTTTTATGGCTACTTTTTCTAAAATATAGAAATTTTAATTTTATATTATAGTAATTTTTAAAGTAATCTTTAATTGTGTTTCACCAAAATGTCCTACTTTAAATTCACTTCTATACTTTAATTTGTTGTACCCTACTTCTGCAAGTGCAAAAACATAGTAAAAAGATAATACAGCAGGATTCTCACACAGAGAGACAGGATACTAAGGCTCTTCTTTCTAGGAAGCAGTTTTCTTTGTGCCAGCACTGGCTCAGCAGGCTAAGACCCCAAAAAAGGCTGAGCCCTGAGCGCAGAAGGGTGTAGCCTTTTACGCAATTTCTACTTTTTTGTCTTCCATATATGGTGACACATATACTCTGATTGGACACAGTCCAAGTTACAGAGTCACGTCAGAGTTATGCCTACATGTATAGGAGTTGATTGGGCCACGTTGTACTTTGCCTTTCTTCTGAGAAGGCCTCCACCACATTCCTTAGGGAGGGACTCTACCACAATAACATTTCTAAAAGAGAATATTACTGGTGAAATTGTGCTATTTTATTTTCTTACACGTGATTAGTATGTTTAACCTTGGCACTATTGGCATTTAATGCCAGATAATTCTTTATGTGTGGGATGCATTGTAGGATGTTCAATAACATTGCTCACCCCCAACCATTTGATGTCAGTAAATCTCTCCCCTCACCTCGTTTCCACTTGAAAGCTGTGACAATTAAAAATATCTTCGGGGCGCCTGGGTGGCTCAGTCGGTTGAGCGTCCGACTTCGGCTCAGGTCATGATCTCGCGGTCCGTGAGTTCAAGCCCCGAGTCAGGCTCTGTGCTGACAGCTTGGAGCCTGGAGCCTGTTTCGGATTCTGTGTCTCCTTCTCTCTCTGACCCTCCCCCATTCATGCTCTGTCTCTCTCTGTCCCAAAAATAAATAAACTTAAAAAAAATTAAAAAAAAAATATATATCTTCATATATTTTTCCCCTGGAGGGGCAAAATTATCCCTTGCTAAGAACCACTGCCCTACATTTAAGACGAATTTCAGGTCACTCAGAATTTAAATTTAACTATTAGAATAAAAATCACTATAACATAATGTAGGATACATTTTGTGTATTTAATTATGTTACTGCTTATTACCATTCTGTGGATCATTATATTATGATGTTTCCATAATAGTTCTTCCTGGGATGCAAGGACACTCCAAATAAGTAACAGAAATTCAATAGTGGTAATGAAGTTTTTGGGGTAATGAGGGGATCATGGGGTCAGGAGCCGACAGACAAGAAGGAATTCTTTGGTGCACAAAGGTGATTTTGTTAAAGCACAGGGATCAGACCTGTGGGCAGGAAGAGCTGTCCCAAACCCTATGTAGAGACTGGTTATATATTTGGGAGTTGGGGGGAGGTAAAGTCCAGGGGAAGTTTCCAGTGAGATTTTCATATGCTAAAGAAGACTCACAGGATACAGTTTCTTTCCTTCTAGCAGAGGATTAACATTAAGATGGTAGGGAGTTCCTGAAGAAATGTTGCACTCTGCCAGCGTCAAGTATTTGTCAATGGGCTGCAGGTTATAAAGAAATTTAGTTTTACCTGCCATTCCTTCTCCCTTTGTTTCCCACATCACCATGGAGGGGTTTTGTTGGGGCTCCAGGAAACGGAGTCTGTAGGTTTCTGGATATTAGGCTATTGATAACACTGTCCTTTTCTTGTAATTTAGTAAGATATTTGTAAACTGATCAAGACTCAGGTCCTGCATGACTATGATCTCTATCAGTTAACATTTGTTTTTCCCCTTTCCTTCATTCTTTGTCAGCCAGGAGTGCCCAAGGAGTATCACATGTATCCCACCTTGAGGGTGGCAGGTGCTTGCGGCCTGTAGGCTTGCCTCATGCTCAGTGACACTGAGCAAAAGTTATGATTTAGATCAAGTTTTTCCCAGAAGTTTGCTGGTGGAACCTTTAATTTAACTTGATTCTTTCTCCTTCAAGCCTTTATGAGGGTTGCAAAAAGGAGACAGAAATAAAAAATAAATTGTAGGAATTTTGGAAATCAGAGTCCTGGTATTTTTCAGACTGATACTCAGGAAGCTATTTAGTGAGTGTTGTCTAAGGCATTATTTTAACATAAGTGTTTGCTTTATCTATGTATTCAGTGTTTTATTTCCAAGTTATAGGACCTGACTTAGTCAACTGGTCATCAAACAATAAGAAATGTCCTTTTGGAAAATGTTTTAGGAAAAAAATGTTTCCTTTTGCTGTAAAAATCAGACGTTTCTAATTAACTGTAACTAATTTCAATGTAACCAAAATCAACATTGCAAGAACAAAGACGGATTTCAAGTCAGTTTACCTCTTATTTAAAAATTTTTCAATCCCTCAAATTCCCTGTAAGATCCAAAGTAAAGAGGAAAAACCTGAAAGTCAAAGTGATGCAACTAGCATGGATGAGGTTTCTATATTTATTTACCCTTTTGGTATGTTATAGTTTTTCATGTGACTTAGACCAGTCACTTCTGCAAAGAAGAAAGGAAAAAAAATAATAAACAGACAAAATAGAAAGATGCTTGGCAGGACAAGACTTCTCTGGGATCTGATAAGCAGATTCACAATTAAATCTGTGAGTGTGTATGTCTCCGTGTGTGTGTCTGGGTGTGTGTCTGTATGTGTGTGTGTTGGTGGTGAAATATCTACTATGAACATAAAATCTCTCTCACTACCTATTAATGTCTATTCCGCAACATAGAGAAACCATATTTCCCAGAATCTCTTTCCTAGTAAAATTCTGGACCAGATTCAGCCAGGGAAAGGCACTAGCTGATAATTTGGAAGGCTAAAACAGAAGAGAAGCCATCAGTCTCTGGATTAAGTTGCAACAACAAGCATGAGCACTTGTGATATTTCTAGAACTTCCAAGGTAACTTCTGAGGACAATTCACCTTGGGACTCTAGTTTTCCTCTACCTTTGTTGCTTCATGGTTTTCTATAGTCAGGTGAGCCTCAATTTTTTTAGTACTTGAAATATATCCTCTATTTTCGTGATTTAAGGTGTGCCTAAGCAGTTTTAGAAATATGGAAAATTATTGATGAGGGAGCATAGGGCAAGCTGAGGGCAAAATACAGGCTGGCACACCCCCACTCTGCAGGTGGAATATGTGTGATATTCCTTGGACACTCCTGGCTAAGAACAAAGGAAAGGGGTTTAAGTGTTTGCCACAGTAATGTGGGAAACTAAGGAAATGAAAAGTTAAATTCGCTTACTGCCTACAGCCCACTGACAAGTATATTGTTTATTTATTTTTGAGAGAGAGAGAGACAGACAGAGCACAAGTAGGGGAGGTTCAGAGAGTGAGGGAGACACAGAATCTGAAGCGGGCTCTAGGATCCAACCTGTCAGCACACAGCCCGATGTAGGGCTTGAACTTATGGACCATGAGATCATGACCTGAGCCAAAGTCAGACACTCAACCTACTGAGCCACCCAGGCATCCCTGGTAAGACTACTATTATCTTAGGAGAATTCTGGCTTCTCAGGGGGAAAATAAAAAAGATGACTTTTGAGGTCTACTTTAAAGTTAGTCTCTCATTGTGAGAGCTTACTAAAAGCTGGTTATAGTTTATGATATGATATTTTAGAATTGGTAGAGAGAGAAATGAGAGTTTGAACAAGAATTTTAAGTGAGATATGGGAGGAAATGATGATTTTGCAATACATATTTAAAATTAATATTTGAGGGACACCTGCATGCCTCAGTCAGTTAAGCATATGACTCTTGATTTCAGCTCAGGTCATGATCTCACAGTCGTGCGATCAAGCCCTGCATTGGATTCTGTGCTTATGGTGCAGAGCCTGCTTAGGATTCTCTCTCTCTCCATCTCTCTCTCTGCCCTTCTCCAGTTTATGCGCGCACACACACACACACACACACATACACACACACACACACTCTCTGTCTCTGTCTCTGTCTCTGTCTCTCTCTCTCTCTCACACACACACACACACACACAAAATAAATAAATGAACTTTAAATAAAAAATAAAATTGATATTTGAATTTCCATTTATTATTTATGTATTTATTTAAGCTTCTAATTTAATTCCAGTTAGTTAACATACAGTGTTATATCAGTTTCAAGGGTACAATATAGTAGTTCTACATTTCCATACATCACTCTGGGTTCATTACAATAAGTGTATTTCTTAATTCCCATCATCTATTTCACCCATTTTGCCACCTACCTCCCCTCTGGTAACCATCAGTTTGTCTTCTATAATTCAGTCTGTTTTTTATTTTTCCTTCTCCCTTTCTCTCCCTCTCTTTTACTTTTCTCCTTTCCATATTTGTTTTGTTTCTTAAATTACATATCTGAATGAAATCATATGGTATTGCCTTTCTCTGACTGACTTATTTCGCTAAGCATTATACTCACTCACTCCATCCATGTTGCAAATGGCAAGATCATTTTTTATGGTTGAATACTATTCCATTACGTATATTTACTCCTTCTCTTTATCCATTCATCAACTGATGGACACTTGGGCTGTTTCCATATCTTGGTTACTGCAAATAATATTTAGATAAATATAGGGTTGTATGTATCCCTTTGAATTAGTGTTCTTATATTCTTCAGGTAAATACCCAGTACTACAATGCTGGATCATAAGGTAGTTCTATTTTTAAATTTTGAGGAAACTCCATACTGTTTTCCACAGTGGCTGAATCAGTTTGCATTCTCACAAACAGTGCATTAGGTTTTCTTTGTCTCCACATCCTCACCAACACTTATTCTTGTATTTTTTTGTTTTAGCTATTCTGACAGGTGTCAAATGATACCGCATTGTAGTTTTGATTTGCATTTCCCTCGCGATGAGTGATGTTGAATATTTTTTCATGTGTCTGCTGGACATCTGTATGTCTTCTTTGAAGAAATGTCTGTTCATGTCTTCTGCCCATTTTTAACTAGATTATTTGTTTTTTGAGTTTTGAGTTGTATAAATTATATATTTTGGATACTAAAGTTTTATTGGATATGTCATTTGCAAATATCTTCTCCCATTTTGTAGGTCGCCATTTAGTTTTGTTGGCTGGTTGTACAGAAGCTTTTTATTTTGATGCAGTCTCAATAGTTTGTTTTGATTTTGTTTCCTTACCTCAGGAAAATATTGACAAAGAAGTTGCTACAGCCAATGTCAAAGAAGATACTGTCTGTGTTCTCTTTTAGAATTTTTATGGTTTCAGATCACACATTTAAGTCTTTAATCCATTTTGAATTTATTTTTGTGTATGGTGTAAGGAAGTGGTCTAGTTTCATTATTTTGCATGTTGCTGTCCAGTTTTCCCAACACCATTGTTGGAGAGACTCTTTTTCCATTGGATACTCTTTTCTGCTTTGTCAAAGATTAATTGACCATATAATTGTGGGTTTATTTCTGGCTTTTCTATTCTGTTCTACTGTTCTATGTATTTATTTTTGTGCTAGTACCATACTGTTTTGATTACTACAACTTTGTAATATAAATTGAAGTCCAGAATTGTGATGTCTTCAGCTTTTCTTTTCTTGTCCAAGATTGCTTCACCTACTCTTGATCTTTTATGGTTCCATACACATTTTAGGATTGTTTGTTCTAGTTCTGTGAAAAATGCTGTTGGTATTTTGATCAAGATGGTACTTGATTGCAGTGAATGATTTTTTAAAAAAATATTGTTGAATTCAGTGTGCTAATATTTTGTTAAGAATTTTAGCATCTATATTCATCAGGAATATCAGCTTGTAATTCTCTTTTATCTTGGTGTCTTTATCTGGTTTTGGTATTAGGGTCATGCTGCCCTCATACAATGAATTTTGAAAATTTCCTTCCTATTATATTATATTATATTATATTATATTATATTATTATTATAATATTATAATCAATTATATTATTTATATAATATATTATTTTTTGGAATAGATTGAGAAGTTTGAGAAGAATAAGTATTAACTCTTCTTTTGTTTTTAAATTTTTTTTCATCTTTATTTACCCTTCAGAGACAGAGACAGAGTGAGGGAGGGAGAGAGGCAGAGGAAGGGAGACACAGAATCTGAAGCAGGCCCCAGGCTGTCAGCACAGAGCCCGATGTGGGGCTCAAACTCACAAACCATGAGATCATGACCTGAGCTGAAGTCAGATGTTTAACTGACTGAGCACCCAGGTGCCCCAGTATTAACTCTTCTTTAAATGTTTGGTAGAATTTGCCTGTAAAACCACCTAGTCCTGGACTTTTGTTTGTTGGGAGTTTTTTAATTACTGGCTCAATTTCTTTGCTGGTTATCCAACTGTTCAAATTTTCTGTTTCTTCCTGTCTCAGTGTTGGTAGCTTGTATGTTTCTTGGAACATATTTCTTCCAGGTTATCTAATTTGTTGGCATATAATTTTTCATAATATTCTCTTATAATTATTGTTTTTCTATGGTATTGGTTGTTATTTCTCCCCTTTTTTTGTTTGTTAATTTATTTGAGTCTTTTCTTTTTTTTTCTTGATAATTCTGCTAGAAGTTTATCAATTTTATTGATTTTTTAAAACAACCAGCTTCTGGTTTTATTGATCTGTTCTATTATATTTTTAGTTTCTGTATCATTTTTTTCTTATATATTCTTATTTTTCCTTCCTTCGGTGGGTTTTAAGTTTTTGTTGTTGTTGTTGTTTTTCTAGCTCATTTAAGTGCAAGGTTTGGTTGTTTATTTGATATTTTTCTTGCTTCTTGATATAGGCTGGTATTGCTATAAACTTCCATCTTAGAAATTAGTGGCATCCCAGAGGTTTTAGACTACTATGTTTTTTTCATTTGTTTCCATGTATACTTTTTGTATCTTCTTTTACTTCCTGGTTAATCTGAATTTCATCTTAATTGAATTTTTGGGAAGTTGGTGAAATAAATTATAAGATTATTTTTATTTTTGTCTTCCTGAATATGTCTCCTGGAATAGTGAGGTCAGGTTGATAGAGACATTGGAATAGTAAAATCAGGTAACATAAACAAATAATAAGTTGTGTGGTTGTTGATGATTTGTTGTTTATATGATAACTGTTGTCAAGAAAAATAATGTTGAAAAAAGGGATGATGTACTATTTTATATAAGATTTTCAGGGAAGGGATCTCGAGGTGATATTTGGGCAAGGATGTTAATAAAGTGACATCATGAGTTATGTCAATATTTAAAAGGTGTCAAAGTTTGGGACATAGACCAGAATGGTCAAATGTGTGAACTTTTACTAATTCAGCACTAGAAAGGAAACTTCCATTATAATGTAAATCATAGATGAAACTAAGCAACATGTTATTATCAAGAAAGCAATATTTTTAGTATTTTTCTAGCTCAAGTTTCTTATTTTATTGAGATTGGCACTGAGTAGCCTTGATCTAGTACATGTTTTAGGCATAAAACTTGGTTAGCAAATATTATGAGGTGAGGATGTGTTTATATGTTTAGGAAACAAGAAATATACCAAGGTCAGAATTGAAAAAGGAAGGAAGGAAAAGAAGGTGAGTCTTCAAAAAGTACTATGGTACTTA
Organism: Panthera pardus; assembly: GCF_024362965.1. Taxonomy (NCBI): domain Eukaryota; kingdom Metazoa; phylum Chordata; class Mammalia; order Carnivora; family Felidae; genus Panthera; species Panthera pardus. The sequence continues at coordinate 79,936,895 of NW_026526677.1, read as the reverse complement.
TGGTAGACAAAAGTGAAAGCAGGGAGATTAATTTAGGATAATGGAAGATATAGTATTAAATAGTGATGAATTTACTGAGTAGGTAGTGGTACTATCTAGTGATATGAAGAGCAGTGGTTGTTAAAAAATATTTGAAATCAAATGTTTTTCCGTGAGCAATTGGATGAATGTTGTTAAAGTTTTATGAGACAGGGACCACTTGTCTAGGAGGTATAACTGAAGAAATGGGAACTCAGGACGATAGTTTTGGGCATGTTAAGATTCTTATGAGAAATCCAAGTTGATATGTCATTTAGTCAGTTAAATGTAAGAGTCTGCAATTCAGGTAGGAGGACAGATTTGAAGATTAAAATTTGAGTCACCATTATATGAATAGTATGTAAAATAATAAGAGTTAATATAGCATCTTATTAGAGAGTAGGTGCGATTGTAAAAACGAAAGCGATCCAATTCTGAGGCTTTCTACTACTTACAGTTCAGAAAAATGAGGAAAATTCAACAAAACAAGTTTGAGGTTTGCTGCCAAAGAAATAAAAAGAAAATATGAGAGAATAAGTATATTTGAGTGCAAGTGAAAAAAAAATGAAGCTTTTAAAAAGGAGTGAAGACCTAGATCAGGTACGAAATAAGATGTAGATTTGTCACTGTAAAAAAAAGTAGTACATATGTTGCTTTCTACTATTTTTTCAAACTTATAGTCTCATAAGAAACAATTATCATATAATATTTTTGCTACTATAAAACTAGTTTCCTATTTCTGTATTTATGTGAACATCACTCCAATAGTTTAAAAGGAATGAAGGTAATAAAGGAATAATATTTTGTAATGGGTTGCATCCAGAGAGTCTACCTTTAATAAGAAATAACAACAACTGGGGTTGCCTGGGTGACTCAGTCGACTGGGGGTCCAACTTTGGCTCAGGTCATGATCTTATGGTTCATAGGTTGGAGCCCCACGTCTGGCTCTGTGCTGACAGCTTACAGCCTGGAGCCTGCTTCGGATTCTGTGTCTCCCCTTCTCTGTCCCTCCCCTGCTCATACACACTATCCCCCCCCCCTCAAAAATAATTAAACATTAAAAAAAAAATAAAGGAGTAACGGGGTGCCTGGTTAAGTGACTGACTTCGGCTCAGGTCATGATCTCACGGTTTGTGAGTTCAAGCCCCCTGTCGGGCTCTGTGCTGACAGCTCGGAGCCTGGAGCCTGCTTCAGATTCTGGGCTTCCCTCTCTCTCTCTGCCCCTCCCCCACTCGGTCTCTCTCTGTCTCAAAAATAAATAAACATTAAAAAGAAAGGAATAACAACTGAAGTGAAAGTCCATAGAAGACTTCAAGTATGCATAATTCTGACATATAGAGATTAGAATCGGTGCTACATATGGGTGATGTAAACCATTGTAAATCTATATTTTGGGTCATATACAGAGACTTGTGCTGGAGGATGTCCTTAAGGAACATATTAAATTTGATATATATAGATTTTGTATTTTCACTTTTAGGAATGTGCCTGTCTACATACACAAGCAATTTAACAATTTGTCTGTAATTAAACCTCTAAATATAATAAAATTTATACTTTACAGATGAAATATATTTTGTGAATTGACACAGTTTGAGTGTAGAGAGAAAGTATGAAAGTATTCAGGGACTTCATCACTGTCTTCTAAGTGATAAGTTACTGCTCCATGTTCTAAAGAAATTAAGTCTTCAATATCATCTATTAGGTGGGTACTGAAAGATGTTTCTAACCAATTGAAAAGACAGGGCTACGTTCTGCATAAAGTGAGAACACAGAAAATTTTCCACCTGTCCTGCTGAAAGAGATGGGTCTAAACTGATTAGTTATACTTTTTGGTTAAAAAAATTGTTTCACCAAGAGAAATCATTCATTATTTTAATAAATGTTTACTGCTATGTTGCAAAAGTTTTGTTATGTTTGTGTTCAGATTTGGTTTTAAACAGTATATAAAATAGGATGATTCCTGCTAACTTGCATCTCATAAAACATGGATGAGACCTAGAGACCAATTAGAATGTTTGAGGAATTAATTACTATTACATCTGCTTCTCTTGACTGAGTCCATCCTAAGCCAGCCACTGGTAGATGTCCAACATATATTACCTCACTGAATCATATAACAATCCTGCAAGATAATTATCCTCTTTTATAAATGGGAAATGAAGATTCTGTGAGTTTAATGAGGTCATTTAGACAAGACATTAAAGTGTTTCAATAAGGTGGAAGTAATGATTTTGTCAAAGTTGCTGGGACTCCAAGTAGGATTAAAGCATATAAATGATTGAATTTGAAAAGTATTTGGTAAACTTGAAAAGAAGGTGTTTACAAAGTCAAATCATTCATGAACTTGATAAGAATGGTGCTTTTAGACTCAAGCTAGTAGCCATTTGTGGACTTAAAAAGAATGATGGTACAAAGGGATGAAAATCTGAAGGGAGAAGACAGACTAGAACATGAATAATTAGAAACAGTAAACATAAACAATTTCTGTGGAGACTGCATATGAAATGGAACAGATAATTTGTTCAGTTGTTAGAGATGTCTAAAGTATAAGTCCAATACTTATGTTTTTGAGAAACTTAACATGTGTAGTACAGGATAAAAACAGTGATGCACAAGGAAAGGAGATAAGTGTATGAAATTTTTCAGTAACAAGATGCAATTCAGTATAGTGAAAAAATTAAAAGTTTGGACTTAGGCATAAAGAGGAAAAAAAATGAAAGGCTAAATAAATGGAGATATAGTATACCCAAATGAAGATATTTTGTGAATAATTAGGTTGCTTTTTTTTCTTTTTTTAGACAAGTCATTGACTGAAAGCAAGATAATGAGGGAATGTTAAAGTGATCTTTGTTTACCAGAGTGAGGAAGTTAACCTATTGGAATAACATAGTATTTTGGGGGTCAAATAACTTAGTACAAATCTGTGGCTTTAAACTTGAAGCAAGAGTGGTTCACATAGTTGTGTATTTCTACATATGCATTCATCTGAGTTGGTTTGAGTCTGGTTGCTGTATTTCACAACTTAGAATAAAGTTCTTAGTTTAAATAGAGTTGTTAGCATGAAGAAGGGAAATGAAGAGAAACTATTTGCAATGAAATGACTATATAGCAATAGACTATCAAAAACAAGAAGTTTAAGGAGTAAGAGAGACCATGAGATAATGGTTGATAATACCTGAAAGTCACCAAGAAGTTGAAGAAAATTTGACATTGGAGTAGTAGAAAATAGCTGGTAAGTTAGGAGATGCTACTGCAGAGGAAGAGGCTTCAGGGGTTATTTGCTGAAGTGGTATACTTATATTTGGTTGAAAATGTCTAGGAAATGAGCAAGGGAAGAATGAAAGGTTGCAGTGAGGTGAAGAAAGAAATCTTCAGAAGTGATGAGGTAAAAGGCAAAGAGAAACCAGGGTGTTGGATGTATCTTCATAGATATTGAAGTCTTGAAGAATTATTTCAATCCAATTGGATATTTTGAGGTTGGAGGGATAAATAGAAGTATAAAAGTGTATAATAAAAGAGTGAGGGGCATAGAAAACAATCAACACATCTTCAGGATATGGGTATGTAATGTGGGGGAGAAAAAAAAATCTCACTCTGAGAAGACTGTACCCAGTGTCTTTAGTGGACATCTCAAATTCAGTTCCAGCAAGAAAAACTATATAAAGAAACAAAGAATAAATATGGGAGAACTTACAGGTAATATTTATGAGTTCCTGAGGACATAGTGTGATTTTTATTTGGTGGGGGTAACAGTGTAGGAGATGGTGTCTGGTAAAAGAATCAACACAAGGTATAGTGATATGAGAAATAAGATAATGATGGCTCACCTGGTAACTGACGGTAACTGATACACAAATGTACACAAATGTATTATAGGATTAATCATAATGATTTTTTAGAGGAAATTGAGTAATTGGTTTAGTTATCAGTCTTTTAATAGGGTTTTTCAATGAGTCATTAGTGCTGAAGCCAGGGGCCAGGCCAAAACTTCAGCGTGTGGGTGCATGCAGGAAGTCAGCGTGCCAGTGTCTGAAGCTAGGGAAAAGAAACAAAAGACAAATAACAAAAAAACATATTTGGTATAAAGCAATACAAGAGCTCATGTTATAGTCAGAATGATGACCAGAGTAGTGCTAACCTGATGTTCTGTTGTCAAGTTAGATATCTTCCTAAAGATGCCCTGCTTAACATGAAGTTTATTCCTAACCTTAGGACACTGATGAGCCCATCTATATATGGTGACTGAGTAGTGTTTGCTGGAACACTAGAATAATGAAGGGGAAAAACCTCAAATTCAATTTCTGTTTCCTTCTCTTTTGCTTTTTTGTAGAATGTCAGTTAATTTCTGTGTTAGAAAATTGACATTACATTCCTTGATATCTTCATATTTTGCCCTATTGTAACAAGGATTTTAAAAAATAAATATTAAATATGTGCTGTTGACAGCTATGCTACAATATATCTAAGTATTATGCAAATTGAGTTTCTCACTTATTAGACCTTTTATTTTTATAATTTTTTGTGGTAATTTTAACTCTTTTCAAAAAGCAATAAAGATAAAATAGAGTTATTCCAGTAGAATAAAATTTCAAGAAACAGAAACTGTTTAGTTTATGACAAATAAAATTATCTTCAAAATTTATGATTTATGTTTAAAGTGAAATAGTGGATCACTTAGTAAATTTTGTTATTGACAATTTAAAGGTTTGATTTAATAATATTTACTTAATAAGTGAATCAACAAAACTAGAAGACTAACATTTAAATTATTGTTATCTTATAAATGAAATACAAGTTTTTTTTAAAAATAGTTTAGCAGCCAATGTATTTTATGTATTTTTCTTATTGAAATTTATAATAAAATTATTAATTTATATGGATAAGTAAATGCAGATTGTTTTGGTAGTTTGCCTTTCGAATATCTAGTTATTTTTTAATTGAAATATAATTAACATACAATATTATATTCATTTCAGATATATAGCATATTTATTTGAAACTTATATTCATTATTCAATGCTCACCATGGCAAGAATGTAGTCACCACACCATGTTATTACAGTATTACTGATTGATTCCCTATGCTATACTTTTCATCTTCTTGACTTATTTATTTTATAACTGGAAGTTGGTAGCTCTTAATCCCCTTTTTTTATTTCATCCATCCCCTTCCACTTCCCTGCTGGCAACCATTAGTCTGTTCTCTGCATTTAACAGTCGGTTTTTATTGTTGTCGTTGTTCATTTGTTCATTTGTTATATTTTTTGAGATCTCACATATAAGTTAAATCAGATGGCATTTGTCTTTCTCTTTCTGACTTATTTCACCTAGCATTATACCCTGTAAGTCTGTCCATGTTGTCACAAATGGCAAGATCTCATTTTTTTTATGGTTAATATCCTATTGTTTATATATACAATATCTTTTTATCCATTCATCTCTCCATGAACCCTTGGATTGCTTCCATATCTTGGCTATGGTAAGTAATGTTGCAATAAATAATAGAGGTGCATATATCTTTTCAAATCAGTGTTTTCATTTTCTTTGAGCAAATACCTAGCAGTGGAATTACTGAATCATGTTGTACTTCTATTTTTTTTTAATTTTTTTGAAAAACCTCCATATATTTCCACAGTGGTCACACTAACTTATATTCCCTCCAGCAAATGCTCCCTTTTCCCCACATCCTTACCAACACTTGTCTTTATGATACATTCTAATTGATGTGAGTTGATTACACCAAAATAAAAAGCTTTTGTACAGCAAAAGAAATCATCAACAGAGCAAAAAGGCAGCCTAGTGAACAGAAAGAGATATTTGCAAATGATATATCTGATAAGGGATTTATATCCATAATATATAAAGAATTTACACAACTCAGCAGTAAAACCAGAAACAATTCAATTAAAAAATGGGCAGGGATGGGCGCCTGGGTGGCTCAGTCGGTTAAGCATCTGACTTCAGCTCAGGTCATGATGTCGTGGTTTGTGAGTTCAAGCCCCGCATCAGGCTCTGTGCTGACAGCTCAGAGCCTGGAGCCTGCTTCAGATTCTTGTCTCCCCTTCTCTCTGCCCCTCCCCTGCTTGTGCTCTGTCTCTGTTTCTCAATAATAAATAAACATTGAAAAAAAATTAAAAATGGGTAGGGGGCCTGAATAGACATTTCTCCAAAGAAGACATGCAGATGACCAATAGATACATGAAAAAATGCTCAATATCACTAATCATCAAAGAAATGCAAATCAAAACCACAATGAGATATCACCTCCCACCAGTCAGAATATTCTTTAATTAAACAGTTTTAGAAGGCTCAAAAATAAAAGAATATTAGTTTTTTCATTTTAGAATAAAATGTATAAAATTCATTATAAGTGTAAAGTTCAAGGAAAATGAATTTGATATTTTTAAGAATTACCTAAATTAATTATAATATTACATAATTTATAAGAAAACTCAAAAACATTCATGTATTTAACTGACTTATTGACCTATATTGGCCTTACATTAAGTGTGTTACATATTTTTGTCATATATATATATTTATATATATATTTATATTTATATGTATAATACAGGTATTATATTTAATGATTGACATATAATTTTACATTACTTGGCACACATAAGCTTGACCTTCAAATTGTATATATTTATAAAAAACTAAATTATATGCTCAGCAATGACATTTTGTTGCATATATTAAAGTCATTTCTCTGTTGAATTCTGTTTGAGAACCTGACAGATTATTTAACATATATCTTGGGATCTTCTCCACTTTATTGTTAGATATATGGTAGGCAAATTATCCCAATATTAGGTGATAATTCAGTTTCTTACTACACTTCATTGAGTGTATTACTGGCCTCTGAATTTCACTGTGCATTAAACAGGGAATTCTAAGAAGAACACCCTATATTCTCCTCATTCGATAGTTTTTTTTTCCACTTTTCCTCTCAATATCTTTCCTTTTTTAAATATATTTCCTTTCATTAATAAGGAAGTCAAGGTTCCCAGGCAACAAGCTATCTCACAGAGCTTGGAACCTTAAACAAATAAGAGTGGAGTAAGAGACAGAGAGGGATTTTTAACTTTTCCACTTAAATCCATGTTTTATTCCAAATTTCCATGAAATTTGATAATTTCAACTCAATTAGTCTTACCAAAGAAGTCTTGCTAATAATCATTATGTCACAGATATGTATTCATTCTGTTGTTTTAAAATATTTTATAAGTACCTAAGACATATATTTGCATACTTCCATGTTTTGTACTAAACATTGAAAAGCACATAGTAGGGGCATATACTGATATGGGTTGGAAAATAATAACATTAATGACATTATTATTTTGCAAGACATTGGGTTGATTACGTGTATTATTTTATTTTATTTTTATAATAGCTTTCACATAGATTCTATTTTTCCTAATTAACTGATGAAAAAAATTAAAACTTAAGTAACTTACAGGAGACAGAACCAGATCTATGCACTAGTCCAACCTTACTACAGATTTGCCAAACTTCAAAGTTCATGCTTTATCCTTTAGGAAATATTGATAAACATGAAACTGATCTGCTCTGCTCATAATTTTGTGCTTAAACATATAATAAACATCACCAATTAGTTTATCCATATTATTATCACTTATTGCATGGAAGTTTGACACTGAGGAAACTAAAGAAAAATATGTTTTAAGTAGCTTAATGTGGGATTTTTTTAGTTATCCTTGCATGTTGTAGGGAGCTAAAGATAATAACTGATAAAACACACCTATGAATACAAGGTGCCTAAGGAAGGAAAAATGGACTCCCATTCTTCTATAAAAGAAAGATAATCCACATATATTCTGAATTTTGTTTACTCCAAACATCTGGTGCTACTTAGTCTGAGGAATAAAACGTTGCAGACAGTTTTCAATTGTAATTAAAAACACAAAGCAACAAGGTATGTAAAGTAATCATGGGATCAATAAAATTTTATTATTTTAATTAAAGTCTCAGAAGCCCAGACCATAAGTGCTAGGTTATCAAAATGCAGGTTTTCTATTTCTTCGTTTTTCTTTTCTTACTTTCTTTTTTGAAAACCAAATATGTCACACTCGGTTCTCCAGGGGATCAGTTAACTAAGTTGTGAAAGAAAAAGAAATGCTTGAGAGAGCTGAATGCAGAGTTGTTTGCTCAATGAATCACTGAAACATTTCCAGCAAAAAGGAAGAGGATTACAATTTGCTAATTAACCAATTCATTAAGTCCTTAAGATCAGTGAGCATATTTCAATTAGAGATAAATTGTATATTGAAGGATATATCAAAATATTCATAGTAGATAATTTATATATTTAATCAAAATCTATAAAGTGAAAAGTATGTTATAGAAATTGTTTTAAGAAAGTAAAGAATGAGGAGTGTCTGGGTGGCTCATTTGGTTAAGTATCTGACCCTTGGTCTCGGTTCAGGCCATGATTTCACGGTGAGATCAAGCCTCACATCTATCTCTGCACTGACAGCATGGAGCCTTCTTGGGTTTCTCTCTCTCTCTCTCTCTCTCTCTCTCTCTCTCTCCCGGCTCCTGCCCCCTCCTCTTGTGTACACGAGAATAAAATAAACTTTTTAAAAAAGAAAAAAAAAACGATGTTAACAGAAGTCTAATTCTATAGTTTCAACTAAAAACGTTTCTGTGAACTAGGTTTTGACCTGATGTGTTTATTATTTATTTATTTGATGCCATTAAAATTATTGGAGTAACTTATTCATAGGGAACAAGCTTATAATGTGAGGATATAAAATATGTAAATGGAAATAGCATATCTATAATATCTATGTAGAGAACATTATCTCTGATTTAAAAAAAAAAATGATTATCACACAAGTCTCCTAGGTCAGAATTTCTTTGATATTTAGGAAAAAATCAAAACTATTTCATGATGTTAGTGCCATTGTAGATTTTCTAATAACTAGATAATTTTCCACAGTTTTTTATCTATATCAAGTATTCCTGTTTTCTAGTTCACTCCATTTTTTCAATCCCTACGTTTTGTTTATTACTACTCTAGAGGTCCAGGGTAGGCTGCCCCAAGATGGCCCACTATGGCATAAAGATTATTTTGACTTAAAAGTAATAGAAAACCAGCAGATGCAGAAAAAATTCTCTGTATTCCACTCAACTGCCTAAATTTACTTTGCTAAGAAGAACCTATACCAGGAAGACAGCTATTAACAGAGACTCCCTTTTACCTAAGGAACTTATCTACATAATAGGGCAAGCTTGTTTTTCCAAACATTTCCTTTCACCTCTTTCTAATGGCCTTTCTGCCCTTTGTATCTTCGGACCCTACCCATCTGCTTAGCTCATAAAAGCTTCATGACGTTCCCTCATTGTCTTTGGAATTTTATGTCTGTGTGGATTCCCCATATGTATGCTTATTAAATTTGATTTTCTCCTGTTTATCTGTCTCATGTTAACCTGTCAGTTTGATTCTAAATTTATCTGGAAGAATCTCGTAGGGCAGAGGAAGGTTTTCCTCCTCAACACTACTGAATCCTATGTCTTCTCTGGCCCTTTTCCTCTTCTAGGCTCAGTTATTCATGATACCACTGGTTTTCCTACTTTCTTTTGTCTCACTCATGCATTAGTAGCCAGTCTAATTTATTTCAGTAATATGTTTTCAGGTTTTTTTCCACCATTTTGTCCCCAAAATTTTATATAGTTGACATGTATGTGTTTAAGGTATACAATGTGTTAATTTGACAAATTTAAATATTACTAAACAATTAACCATCATAGAGTTAGCTAATACCTCTATTGAGTCACATGACAATTTCTTTTTTATGGTGAGAACAAATAAGATCTAATGTCTTAGCAACGTTGAAGTTTACAATACAATATTGTTGACTATAATCTAACTACCATGTTTTGAGTAGGCTTATAGAGACATTCACGTGGCAAGGACTGATGTTTTCTGCCAATAGCCAACAAAGACTCTATCCATGCTAGCAGCTGCTTCAAGCATGAACATAAATCTTCCTTTGGTTGAGTTTTGAGGTGACTCCAGTGCTGGGCAGTACCTACATCATGACTTTGTGAGAATCCTTGAGCTAGATGAACCTATCTAAGCAGCACCTGAATTCCTGATCCAAAAAAACTGTGAAGTAATAAATTTTGATGAGTTAAGCCACTAAATTTTATCGTAATATATTTTGTAGCAATAGGTAATTGGAATACCCTTCTTTGGAGATGCCAAACTATCTTTCATTGCTCTATTTTTTCCCCCTTAGCCACAATCTCATGGTTTACTCATCTGGTCCTTACATAAGACTAGGGATAGTCTACACTAGCCAGACTAAGTATCAGACTTACAATCAGAGCATCACAAGAAACATTGAGATACATATGGCAGTAATGACTTTGGACAACCCCAACCTCAGAAAGCCATAAAGAAAGAATGAAAGAGCTAAAAGTCTTACCATTTTGAGTTGAATTTTTTCTAAGAAACTTATGATGTGATCCCTATAAATTCTATAATGTAGACATTTTGTTATAGATTTGTGTAGAAGCTAATGTGTAATTATCAGATTCACTGAAAAAGGAGTTTAAGTGCTTTATTTTTTTAGTTTATTTTGAGAAAGAGAGACAAAGAGTGCAAGCTGAGGAGAGGCAGAGAGAGAAGGATAGATATAATCCCAAGCAGATTCTGCACTCTCAGTGGAGAGCCAGGTGCAAGGCTCGATCTCACAAATCATGAGATCATGACCTGAGCCAAAATGAAGAGTCAGATGCTTAACTGACTGAGCCACCCAGATGCTCTGGACTTTAAGTGTTTTAATGGAAAGAGCTGTATGTTAGCTTGCTAAGGCTGCCATAATAAACTACTATAGACATGGTGGCTTAAGCAACAGAAATGTAATTTTGCTAAGGTTGGGAAGACAGCATCCAAAATATTGTCCCTCATCTTTGCATGCATAGATCTGATGTCTTTCTCTCTCTGAGTCCTAATCTCTTCTTCCTATAAATACACCAGTCATATTGGCTTAGGGACCATCCTAATTATTTCATTTTACTTTAATAACCTCTTTAAAGACCTTATCTCCAAATACAGTCACAATCCTAGGTACCAAAGATTAGGGCTTCAACATAGGAATAGAGGGGGAGCACAGTTCAGCCTATAACAGAGTAGCAGTCTTCTTTTTGTTTTTAATCATTGGGTCACACTTAGTTATTCAGTTCATATGCTTGCCTATATGTGTTCTATGAAAGGGGGGAGTTTGTATCCTAGTTTAGACCCACAGATTTGTTTTACTTTCAGTTATCTTTACAGTGTGATGTTTTAATGCAAGGTCAATTAATCAATACATTGTCATAGAACCAAGTTCATTCAACGTACATACTTACCCAAACATTGCAGGTAGAGCAAATATATTACCTTCTCTTTCTAAACATCACTACTGGAATATTTTATAAAATTGAGACTCTGATGCAGTTTTAAAAATATATTTTAATGTGTTCATGTTTTCAATGTCTATATATACCACACAACTGCTCAAAATAAATATATGTATTTATCTCCTGTTTTTATTTGGTATGAAGTATAATGAGAACATAAACAAAAAAAATTGTATTGCTCTACATTTGGCAAATTGTATGTGTTTCATTCTCTTTATTTTAGTTTAGGATTTTAAGTAGTTTGGGAAATTGAAGAAACTTGATTTCAAATCCTGGCGTGACTATTTAGTAATTGTATAGTCTTTAGTAAGGACCTTCATTTCCCCAAGCATCAGTGTGTTCATCTTTAAAAGAGGAGAAAATCACATCAAACTTGTAGGAGTTATATATGAAAAGAAGTGTGTGAATATACTGAAAAATGAATGAATATAAAAAATTAAGGTGAAGTCACAGAAATTGCTGAAAATCAAAAAAAATTGTTATATTTATAAACCGTGTTTTTTAAAAAATATTTTGTGTGATAATTTGATATGTTTTATAGAAACTTGTAAAAATGTTATATATGACAAAATGAGTGAAGAATAAAAAGCCTGTTACCCCTACCTGCCTAATAGAATTCCTGAAGCATTTTCTGTTCTCCTGGAAATATTGTCTTGATATGCTAAATAGAGGAAAGGAACGATGTGTTTAAGAGTCATTAATCTCAATTAGCTTTATTTTCCACCAGAAAGTTGTTCAAATGACCTTATCTATGCAAATTAGGCCTAATTACTCCAGTAAAGAAGCTAAGTTCAATTATCTGATATCTTGGAGTTCAGCCAGTGTTTTTTGTCCCAAATATTTCAAACCTTCAGGAACTCATTTAACATCTCTTTTAACAAAATGCCCCTTATGGCACCCAGAATCTATAGAACTGGTGATATAACTTAATTTTGTAATTTGCTGCATTTTCCTTATCAACATATCTTAATCATGGTCTCACTTTAAGCTAACTTGTATAATCAGAGGTCCTGTCAAAAGTAGCAGCATAACTTCACTTCAAACTTTAACATAATAGGAAAATAATGAATGTAGATGTCTCCTAAAAGAAAATAAAGTTTTAGAATTTCTAAAACCAATCATAATAAATGTTTATATAATCTTTGCTGATCTTCAGCATCAGTGAACCATGGTGTGAGCTAGGGACAAACACTGAAGTCTTTTAAGTCTTTATGTGTGCTGGTAGTGTGTACCTTTTGATGTTAGACATACACCTTTTGCATGTCCATGATTGTGGGCATGTGTGTATGTTTGTGTAGGAGGTAGAAAATAAAAATTAACGTTTTAGGTGGCAAAAATAGATATTGATGGTTTGACACCCAGATCTATTAGGTACTAGTAGTATGAATTTTAACAAGTTAAACTGTTTTCTCATATTTGTACTTGGGACGAAATGCCTACTATCAATCAGAATTAAGTGCGGTAGTTCATGAAAGTGCTTAGCAGAGTGTTTTATAGCGAAAGCATTCAGACAAGATAAGCTATTATTGCTGTGTTTGTTGACATCCTTCTCAGGGTCAGTGAGTACATAACTTTGCTCTGGGAAGCACATCCTGAAGTGACATACAGTTGCTGATTTACTTAAAGTTCACCAAATACAAACACACAAAATATATCAACTCTCAGGACCATTTGATACCTTTAAGAACTCAGATGAAACAAAAACAGCAAAAATAAACACCTCTCAATTCCTGTAAGCAATAATTTTGGCATTGCTTTTATGAAGTATTGACTACTGCTATGTTGCCAAGCCAATAGATAATTTTGCATGAAAGGATTTTGGCCTCCTCAACATTTTTCTCCTAAATCCAAGGACTGCTCAAAGATTGTACAGGAGATGCCAAAATGCTTTATAATCAGCTTATATTTCACTGCCTTAAAAATAATGCTGTTGCTGAGATTAGTTACAATGAAAGGCTTCTGGAGAAGTTGTACTTTCTTGGATGAAACTGAGATTACAAAAACTCTTAAAAGGTTTTAAATCTCTGCCATTTAATTGTATTATCAGATTATACTGTCCCTTGGGATAGTAAAATAATAAAAGGTTTTTTTTTTTATTTTATAGCAAAATAAATCCCATCATGACTTCATTGTCATTTTGTAGTTTATTATAATAGAAAAAAAACCTCCACAAAAGATGCTCATGCCCTAATCCCCACAAACTTTGAATAAATTAGACTGCAGAAGGAACTTGGAGATGTAATTATGGTTGTACTTAAAATAGGGAGATTATCTTGGAGGGGCCTAATCTAAAAACAAACTCTTAAAATCCAAGAGCTTTATCTGACTCAAAGCAGAGGAGTAAGGAGGCAAATGGAGTGATCAGAGAGAGCTGAAGAATGTAAAGGACTTGACTCATTGTTGCTGGCTTTGAAGATGGAGGAAGGTGGACAGAAGCCAAGAGATGTGGGTGGCCTCTAAGAAAGTGAAAGTCACCTTTAACCAACAGCCAAGAAATGGAAACTTCCATCTTAAAACTGTGAGAAGTTGAATTAGACCAACGACCTGAATGAACTTGAAAAGAGATTCTTCCTCAAAGCCTCCAAAAGAAATGCAGTCCTGCAGACACCTTGATGTCCACCTTGTGAAACCTGGAACAGAGAACCAACTGATCTATGCTGTGCCCAGAGTTCTGATCCACATGTTGGGAGATAATAAAGGAATACTGTTTTAAACTGCTGAATTTGTGGTAACTTGGTATGGTAATAATAGAAGATTAATGCATTCATTTAATATCTTTTTCTGTATCCATGCTGCTGGTATCTATGAAGCCAGTTAGATTTGGGGAGGAGAATAGGGACTTTCATTTCCACTTTATAAAGGTCCTTGTAAAATTGGCTTCCTGATTCTCTTGCTTAATTTTGTTTCTTTAATTTTTTAAAAAACATATCACATTTAGTGTTTCTATTTATTATCTTTACAACGTTTGGGGACAATTAACTGTCTCTAAGAAATAGCATGGATCAAAGTAATGGAACAAATTTCTATTGGAATACATGTGCTTCTCAGAAGCATTCAACCATAATACCCGAATATGTAGTCCAACTGTGGCAGAAAACTCTAAGATGACTTTCATCATTCCAACCTCCTAGTGTTCATGTCCTTCTATGAGTGGGAACTGTAAGTTACTTATGGCAAATAAAATAGGATAAAGGTGATGGGATGTATGTAATTACATTACATAGATACTAATGTCTGTCTCTCTAGGTGAGCCTCTCCTTTGCTGTTTTTGAGAAAGCAATCAGAAATGTCAGCTATGAATTTACAGCAGCCTTCAGCCAAGAGCTCACAAAATATTTAATGCTGCTAGCAATCATATGAGCTTGGAAGCAGGTTATTTATTCCCCAGGGAAACCTCAATGGACCACATTCTCAGTTAATACCTACATTATAGCTTTATAAAAACCTAAGCAATGTATACAGCTAAGCTGTGCTCAAACTCCTGACCAAAAGAAACTGTGAGATAATAAATGTCTGTTTTAAGCTGCTAAGTTTGTGGCAATATTGTTATACAGCAATGAACAAACACAGCATTTTCCTTTAATTTAGTAGTAATGTTAAATGATACCTATTGCTGCTCCTCAAAAGATACCAGAAGGTGACACCAATAAAGATTCTCACCAGGTAGGTAAGTACTTCCTTCAAGAATGTCCAAAATAATACAAATGCCAATTAATTTTCCATATATAATTATATATGGGGTGCTTTCACATTTTTAGCAACTGGTATGAATATTATACTTAATCAGTTTAGAATTTTGTTTAGAATATGTTTTATATTCCAATCAGTTATGAATGAGTCTTCAGGGACTCATTTAGTAGGTTAGATGGAAGCTAGGTTTCTGAGTAATAAACAGATGAGAACAGATAGGGCCAAACACTGGAAAAAGAAAAAGAAAACCCTAGGGTCAGGGAGTAGAGGGCCTTGGGGAAAAAATAAACTTAATGATAGATTTTAAATTAAATGATATGGATTTTCTCTTCAAAATCTTCAGTAAATGTTTCAAAAATAATGATATATTGGGTATGACTTAAAATCATTTTGCAAGTCAAATCATTGAAGATGCTAATTTTTTATCAAGGATATCTTGGGGTTCATATGCAATCAATCCACAAAAGCATTACATTCCATTTTTTGCTTAATAACCAGTACTAATACTGGTTAATAAATAACTAATTATTTATTTAAAATGTGGCATCCTAGGAGAGTAGAAATATTTTTTAGAGTAAAAAGACCAAATGTTGAAAGATATCTCTGTCATTTCATAAGTCTTGCTCAAGTTAAGTAATATCTCTGGGCCTTAGTTTAACTAATGTATAGAAATACAGACAAAGTATTTGCTTTACTAGATTATTGCAAAGATGAGGTGAAATAATAGTAAAAGGAGTATGTAAAAGCAACATAATATCATGATTAGTGCAATTAATATGAATTAATCTTAAATATTAATATGATTATCAACCAAAGTGATTTTATTTTGAATTAAAACATAACCAAAAATGTTTTATCTGCATTGTTGTTAGTCAATTTTATATAAAAAAAGTAAACTGTTAAATTAAGAAAATGTTTTGCCATTTAATATTAGTTAATGTGTAAACTCAACTTTCAAGAAAGTTGTTAGAGTATCATTTGCCATCATATATCTTGCAAATGAAAAGATTTAAATAATATCAGACACTTTTTGAAAAGGTAAAATTTACAGGTAACAAAGGAATGGGAAAGACATTTTAGCCATTGTTACAACTTCAGAATTAAAATTCTATTTTGTATATAGGAAAAGATCATGATTTCTAGCATTAAAACAAAACAAACCAAAACATATGCCCACTCATTTGCTACTCTGTTTATGGGATTTAATATACTTCTATTTTGTATAATTTTTGAAGAATATTACCAAAAGGGAACTTCTCCAGTGATAAAAATATTTCATGTATTGATTATGTTGGTGGTTATATACTGTATTTATAAAAATTCATGAAATTCTACTAAACTTGGTAAACTTTATTGTTTATAAACTGTACTTCACTCTAACCAATTAAAAAAATGAAAGTGTTCTCAGCATCTTCCCCAAAAGGAAAAACACAATTTGGTCTTATATCTACTTCTGATTAATAATGGCTATTACTTTTTTTGTTTTATTCCAATATCACCTGTGTTAACCAAAACTGATATTACATTTAAAAAAAAAAAGTGAAATGTAAGTAAAGGAGTAGAAAATTGTTTAATATTTAATTTGAATACTGATTAGGAATTGTGAGGGAATATTTATATTTATATTTATATTTATATTTATATTTATATTTATATTTATTACTTCCTTCTTCCATTAACCATTCCATGGTCCCTTTACTCTCAGCATGCCTACATTGGTTAGGTTTCTTTACTTGGTAATTTGAATCAAAATTTCATACTAAAGAAATCTGAGTCTTAGTGGTCCTGACTGTACTGTAATGTTATGATATTCTTTTTAATTTATCTTAGAATATATAAACATTAAGAGGAGCTGCAGAGAATTCCTTAGGTTTCAAATATATTCCTTCTTTTTATCATTTTAAAGTAATTGTCTTCTAGTTCCAATATATGTACATTTCTGGGTCTCTTTGTATTATTTTTTCTTTTTTTACATTTTATTGAAGTATTCTGAAATACAAAAAAACTGCATATTTGATATAAACAATTTGATAAGTATGGACATATGCATATATCCATGAAACCACTAATAGGAAATAATAGACATACCATCACCTCCAAAATTCCCCATGTCCTTTTATTGTTGTTTTGTGGTAAGAATACCTGAGACATAACCTCTTCACAGATTTTTAAGTGCTTATTACACTGCTATTGTTGACTATAGCCATCCTGCAGTATAGAAGTTCTCTAAAACTAATTCATTTTGCATAATTGAAACTTTATTTTAATTCAACTCTCCCTTGCCCTGTCTCCATGGCCTCTTTTTTTTTTCCTTTACTGCTAATGCATTAACTTTTTTCTGCTTCTTCATATATCAAGTAATAACTGGTTATATGTAGGACAGGAGGAGTGCTTCATTGTTCAAAATTTAATCTATGGATCTTCCTTTAAAAAATGTTGAGTTTGTTTTGACAAGCAGTTTATTTACAGGTGGTTCACCTTGATCGTATACAGGCTTGGTTTCCAGGTTTGTTAGGACATGTCTATAAAGCCTTGTTGCATAGATGCGGTAGCTTTACTCCAAAGGATAGACTTTCATGGACCTCAACTGAATGTCTAGAGAATTTAGCAAGGTTTTTTCCTGGTTTGTAGAATTCTATTGTCTCCAAAAATCTTTTCATCACTAGCATCTGTCTTCAGCTCAAGGTCCTCAAATGTGTGTTCTCTGCCAGACTTTGTGGAGTCTTGTCTTGGTCATGTAGAGTTTATTATTTGCCCAAAGAGTCAAAGTGCAGATTTATGGAACTCCAACTCCATACTGCTCCATCAGTTCCCTGCCCTGCAAAATCCAGCCACTTCTGTTGTCATCAAATCTGTTATCCATCCCCTTTCTTCAGTGTTCCCACTGCTCTCTGTTTGGGGTTTCTATGTGCAGTGGTTAATAAAGTGTCCTAAGCAAAAAGATAAAATGAATATATTATTCATATATGTTTTTTTCTTTTCTCAAAACCAGCTTTCTGTATGTTTTTTATTGTCTAAAAATAGTTTTTCCTTATATTTTGTCTAAATGTTTTTCATATATTTTGTTCTAAAATTGAATATAGTAGGTGAACCAGTCTTACACTCATTACTTTGTTAATGTTCAGCCATTGTCTTTGAATCAGTGTAAATTTATGCCACTGACCATTTTCCCACCCAGAAACTGGGCAATCAGATATATTGTTCCAATTCATTCCAACTCGGAGAATTTTTCTTCCAAACTGCCATTCAGGAGAATTCTTGTATAAGTCTGTAATATGCCAGTATGTTATACCAAACCATAGGAAAACCAAAAATAAGATTTTTAATGCTCTGGCCATAAGGGAATTCTCCATAAATCCAATATATGTGCATAATTCAGGAGCAATAGATGCTTGAAATTGTGTATCATCTGCTCATGCAACGTATTTATGTATTTTAAACTTGCTCATGCTACACACACACACACACATACACACACACAATTTCCACTGAATCAGAGAGTACTTACTATGATTATAATGCATAACCAATTTAAAGATTTGGTAGGTCTTATTCTCCAGTTCAAGATAAGCAGTTCAGTTCACATGGCTATTTGGTGTCACATGGTTAAGTAAGGACCTATTATGCAAAATAATAACAGTTACTTGTAGAGGGTCCTTGATTTCACTAAAAAAAAATGCATTGATTTTTACACTCTAACTTATATCATTGAGGACAGTCAGAGGGCTTCATAGATCATCCTCATATGCAGAGACACTTCTTGCACCATTGAATCTATTGGTTCTTAAAGCCAAAAGTGCAACTTTAACCAAATTCAAATGTTTTCTTACTCTAGAAAGCTTTAACAATTAGACAGTAAATGAATTAGAACAGGGTTCAACTCACCATGAATGATGGTTCGGCCATCTGTTCTTGTTAATAAAGTTTTACTGGAATACAGTTGTGTTTATTTGTTTATGAATTATTTATGTCTGCTTACAAATTACAATGACAGAGTTAAGTAGTATTAACAAGTACCATATGCCAGCAAGTTTTAAATATTGTCTATCTGTCCAAGAAAAAAAAAATTGTTGACTCCTGAGTTAGACCACCAAAGAAAGTATGGTATATAATTCCTTCAAGGAGCCAAGAAGACGATGTATCTCTTTCTAAGTATTTGGTGGAGCAATGCCCAACAACTTGTGTGTGTTTTTTTTTTTTTAATTTTTAAAAGTCTATCCCAATATGCCCCACACAGTAGATCCTATGCTTTAACGAGTATCATAAATTTAATGTGGCTAAAATGATAAATGTAATGGACTAAACAATTCAACAAAGAGGCAGAGTATCAGACTGGATAAAGAAACAATATCTAACTCTATGTTTTATACAGAAAACACACTTTGGGTTAAAAGATACAAATAGATTACCAGTAAAACTATAGAAACAAAGATATAACATGCAAACAGCAGCCACAAAAAAACCTGATGTAGTTATATTAATGTCATATAAAAGATAATTTAATACTAAAAATAAATAAGGATACTGAATAAGATAAAAAGGGAAATCCAACAGACATATAACAATTAAAAAGATAAATGCCTATAATAATTGGCCACCAAAAAACACGAAACAACACTGGAAGAAATAAAGGAAAAATAGAGAATTCAATAATAATAGAGTGATACTTAAATACCTCACTTAATAACGGATAGAATAATCAGGAAAAAGACCAACAGGAAACAAGACTTGAACAGCTTTATTAACCAAGTGGAGCTAACAAGCATCAATAGAATACTGTATCCTTAGCCTCAGAATATATATTCTTTCAAGTACACATGGAACATTCTCCAGTATAGACAATACTTTAGACCATAAGACAAACCTCAGTTAATTTAAAAGGATAGAAAAATCACAAAGCATTTTCTCTGATAACAAAATAATTAATTCAAAAATAAATAACAGAAAATTGATGAATTCATAAATATGTGGAAATTGAACAGTGCATACCTAAATAACCAATGGGTTAAATAAGAAATCAAAAAGGAAATTAGAAAATATTTTTAGTTGAATAAAAATGAAGACACTACAAGCAAAATGTATGGATGAAGCTATAGCAGTGCTTACAGGGATATTTATTAAAGTAAATACCTACATTAGAAAAAAAGAAAACTTTGAAATCTATAACTTAACTCTTCAAATTACACACATGAGAAAAGAAAAGCAAACTAAACCCAAATCAAGCAAAAGAGAAGACATAATAAATAAAGTGATAGGTAAAGCAGTGGGGTGGGCTTTCTTTTTGAGGTGATAAAAATACACTAAAATCGGGGCGCCTGGGTGGCTCGGTCGGTTAAGCGTCCGACTTCGGCTCAGGTCATGATCTCAGGGTCCGTGAGTTCGAGCCCCGCATCGGGCTCTGTGCTGACAGCTCAGAGCCTGGAGCCTGTTTCAGATTCTGTGTCTCCCTCTCTCTCTGCCTCTCCCCTGTTCATGCTCTGTCTCTTTCTGTCTCAAAAATAAATAAACGTTAAAAAAAAAATTTAAAAATACACTAAAATCAACTATGGTGATAGTTATAATTGTACACTTTAAATAGGTGAATTTTATGATATGTGAATTGTATTTCAATAAATCTGTTTTTAAACCACCTGACATATGTCAGAAGGGCTAAAATTAGCAACTCTGGAAACAACAGATGTTGGTAAGGATGTGGAGAAAGGGGAACATTCTTACACTGCTGATGGGGATACAAACTGGTGCAGCCACTTTGGAAAATTGTATGGAGCTTCCTCATAAAGTTAAAGAGAGAACTACCCTATGACTTAGCAAATACACTACTAGGTATTTATCCATAGGATATAAAAATACTGATTCAAAGAGACATATGAACCCTAATGTTTATAGCAGTACTATCAACATTAGCCAAATCATGGAAAAAGCCCAAATGTCCATTGATTGATGAATGGATAAAAAAGATGTGGTATACACACACACACACACACACACACACACACACACACTGGAATATTACTCAAAGAGAATGAAATCTTGCCATTTGCAACAACTTGGGTGGTAGAGTGTATTATGCTAAGTGAAATAAGTCAGTCAGAGAAAGACAAATATCATATGACTTCACTCATATGTGGAATTGAAACAAAACAGATGACCATAGGGGAAGTAAAAATAAGATAAGACAAAAACTGACAGGGAGGAAAACCATAAGAGACTCTTAACTACAAAGAACAAACTGAAGGTAACTGGAGGATAGTTGGGTGGCAGGATGGGTTAAATGGGTAACAGGCATTAAGAGGTCACTTGTGATGAGCACTGGGTGTTACATGTAAGTGATGAATCACTAAATTATATTCATGAAAGCAATACCACCCTATATGGTAACTAACATGAATTTAAATAAAACCTTGGAAGAAAAAATAAATTGTGTCTTATCTCACACACTTTGAAGCACATTGTAATACTATGGAGATATGTTTTGTGCATTTGGAAATATATATGTACATGCAAATGAGAAAAAGATAACACACAATGTGCCCATTATCATTTTTCACCTATATAATTTTTAGTAGAAATTAGAATTTTCCACTTTAGTAAATTTTACTTAAACATAGATACATTTATAAAACTGAACATATAATTTTATAGTTCAATAATAACATGTGACCAGCATACACTTCAAGCAACAGAACATAATTAGCACCTCAGAGAACTTTTCTACCACCTCACAGTCACAGCGTTCCAACCCAAAGGATAACTACTATTCTTACTTCTATCATCATAGATTTATTTTGTTGAGTTTCAATTTAATTTAAAGGATTTCATTAGCTTATATATATATATATATATATATATATATAATTTTGTATCTGGAATCTTTGTTCAATCTTATATTCTTGGGGTATGGATTTTGCATTACAATTATAGAATTATATTCCAATTAAAAGTGTTGGTATGTTAAATTTATTTATTTATTTATTTTTTAAATGTTTTTACTTATTTTTGAGACAGAAAGAGACAGAGCATGAGCAGGGGAGGGACATAGAGAGAGGGAGACATAGAGAGAGAGAGCTCCAGGCTCCGAGCTGTCAGCACAGAGCCCAACACAGGGCTCGAACTCACAGACTGTGAAATCATGACCTGAGCTGAAGTCGGACGCTCAACCTAGTGAGCCACCCAGGCACCCCTAAAAGTGCTGATATGTTAATATAGATTACATTGAATCTATAGCTCAATTTGGGAATAATGGACATATTTACAGTGCTGAGTCATTCAATTTATGAATGTAATATATCTCTATATTTATTTAATATTTAATTTTTTCTCAGTGATGCCTGGTAGGTTTTGAAGATTTTTTTCAAGGTTTAAATAAACTTTATTTTTTTATTGTTATAAGGAAGGCCCCACCAAGCAGGGCCTTATAAACCAATATATGTGGTCCCAGGATGTCACTATAGAGAAATGGAGAGGTCATGAATGCACAAGAGTTCACTGTAATTGAAGGACATGATCCAGGGAAGGCTAGCCAGGAATGCAGGAGACGTAATAAGGAAAAGCCAGAGTGGTCACATCACAAGGTAAGAAGCAGGATAGCCCTCTTCACTCCCATGTTTTGTAGCTCTCCGCATATGACAGGACCCAGTCTGATGGCAAAAGGAAAAACAGGAAGCAGGAGATAAGCCCAGTGGAGACATCTTGGATTCCAAAGACTGCATTCAAGGCCTTCTTCTGGCACATGGTCCCAAGCTGCTTCCTCAGGAACTTGAAACAATCTGGGCACATAGCACCAGCAGCCACTGGGTTAGGCCTGTCAGGCTCCTCAACATCAGCTGTGTTAGCATACACAGGATGGCTTGGGGTGACAGACAGTGGCCAGTAGTAACCCAAGGTTGGGAAGTCCAGTTTTGAAGATTTTTAATTAGATTTAATACTTTCATTATGTGTTTTATGATGCTATTATAAATTGTATTACTTTTAAGTTTTTACTTTCTGTCTTCTTTGTTGCTGTTATACAGAAATAGGTTTGATGTCCTTAAATTGATATTATATCATAGTTTTGTTCACTGTAGTTCAGTTAGTTGAACTATATTCTTTTGATTTTCTAGACACAAAAGAATGTCATTTGTTTTCTTTATGATATATATTGCCATAAAGATTTTTAAAAATCATAACATTCAAATTATCAAAATTTGAAAAAATATTCTAGATTTTGAGATTAATGTAATATTTAGAATGACATTTTACACACTAAAATTATTAAAGCGATGTTATTTCATGCTTTTGTCAGAGGAAACCATCATCCCTTTGCTTCATGTTTCCATTGTAGAGTCTTTTACTAGAGTTGATAGTTCTCAATGCTGACTGAATATTAGTCACCAGTGAAGCTCCTGACAACACACACACACAATGTCCAGTTCTCTGTCCTAAGACATTGTTATTGTATTGGTCTAGGATGGTCTGGAAAATATTAATGTTTAAATCTCCAGTTTTCAGGCAGGGTCGAGAGCCTATAAACTAAGCAGTATTCCTCAAATACTTGTATGCATCAGAATCATTTGGAGTGCTGATTCAGCAAATGTGAGGTGGAACCTGAAAACAGACAATGTTTGCCAACTTCTTAAGGTGATTCTAATTCTGATAGTTCAGAGACAGATTTTGAGAACCATCCCTTTCCAGAATAAGAGAAAATCATAGGCGATCCATGAATTTCAATGACTCTGTGACTTCTGGTTTTCAGAGCTAGTGCATTGTAGTTTGTTTTTCTTATAACTCAGAATTTTAATCAGGCAAACTTTGCCTATGTGAGGGAAATTTATGTCTGTTCAGACAGGATTAGGCTGGGTGAGTCAGACTAATGAATGTTAGCATATCTTTCTAGATTCAAATTCTCTAATCAGTTTTATTAAAAGTGAAGTCCCTGTATTTCCACTGTCGTTTCTCAATGAATTACAAATTTGGAAGAGGATTACAAGAGTGCTGAATAGTATCAAACAATAAAACATGTGTGACATTAGGGGTGCCGGGGTGGCTCAGTTAGTTGAGCATCTGACTCTTGATTTTGGCTCAGGTCATGATCCCAGGGTCATGGGATCAAGCTCTTCATCCGGCTATGCACTAAATACGGAGCCTGCTTAAGATTCTCTTTCTCTCTCTCTCTCCCTTCTTCTTTCCCTCACTTGTGCTCTCTCTCTAAGCAATAAAAAATAAATAAAATAAAAATCCAGTTTTCTAAACAAATAAGTAAGTAACGTGTGAATTTAGAGTCCTAGGAGTAAGAGAGAATGGAGCAGAATATGTACTTAAAAAGATAATTATAAAAATTTTCTGTCATTACTGATAGTTACTACCAATAAAAAAAAAAAAAACATGAAAGAGTTACGACAAAAGTCATAAACAAGAATTCACATAGGAATGCTGTTCATGTATGCGATCACTGGAAAATTCCAAAAGACTAACAAAAAAAGAGTAGATAACTATGTTGATATGTATTCCTGAAATGGAACAATATGCAGTGACAAAAGACTAATATATATATATATAATTGCATATATATATATATATATATATATATAATACTGATATATACCGATCAGTGTATAATACACACACACACACACACACACACACACACACACACATATATATGTATATATATACATATATACATATATATATGTATATATATAATACTGATGTAATTTATGGACATAGCTTTTAGACATGATCTATGGACAATTAATATGTTGTATTGAAAGCCAGCATAAAGAAATTGGTTGCATTTCTATATACTAATAATGAAGCAGCACCAAAATAAATCAAAGAATAAATCCCATTTACAACTGCACCAAAAAACATAAAATACTAACAATAAACCTAACCAAGAAGTAAAAGATCTGTATGCTGAAAACTATAGAAAGCTTATGAAAGAAATTGAAGAAGACATAAAGAAGTGCAAAAACATCTCATGCTCATGGATTGGAAGAAAAAAATATATTGTTAAAATGTCAATACTACCCAAAGCAATCTGCACATTCTATGCAATCCCTATCAAAATAATATCAGCATTCTTCACAGAGCTAAAACAAACAATCCCAAAATGTGTATGAAACAAGAAAAGACAACAAATAGCCAGAGCAATCCTGACAAAGAAAACCACAATTGGAACTATCACAATTCCAAACTTCAAGCTATATTGCAAAGTTGTAATCATCAAGACAGTATAGTGGCACAAGAACTGGCACATGAACAGACCCATAGATCAATGAAACAGAACAGAGAACCCAGAAATGGACACACAAACGTATGGCTAACTAATCTTTGACAAAGTGGGAAGGAATATCCGATGGAAAAAACAGAGTCTTTTCAGCATATGGTGTTGGAAAAACTGGACAGTGACATGCAGAAGAATGAACCTGGATCACTTTCTTATACCATACACAAAAATAAAGTCAAAGTGGATGAAAGACCTAAATGTAAGACAGGAAGCCATCAAAATCCTAGAAAACAGGCAAAATCTCTTTGACCTTGGCTGCAGGAACTTCTTACTAGACATGCCTCCAGAGGCAAGAGAAACAAAAGCAAAAATGAACTACTGGGACCTCAGCAAGATAAAAAGCATCTGAACAGCAAAGGACACAATTAGTAAAACTACAAGGCAACTTACAGAATAAGAGAAGATATTTGCAAATGACATATCATATAAAGAGTTAGTATCCAACACCTATAAAGAACTTATCAAACTCAACACCAAAAAAACAAATAATCCAGTGAAGAAATGGGCAAAAGACATTGAACAGACACTTTTCCAAAGAAGACATCCAAATGGCTAACTGACACATGAAAAGATGCTCAACATCACTCATCATCAGTCAAATACAAATCAAAACCACAATGAGATATCCCCTCAAATCTGTCAGAATGGTGAAAATGAACAACTCAGGCAACAACAGATATTCGTGAAGATGCAGAGAGAGAGGGAACACTTTTGCACTGCTGGTGGGCATGCAAACTGATGCAGCCACTTTGGAAAATAGTATGGAGGTTCCTCAAAAAATTACAAATAGAGCTACCCTCTGATCCAGCAATTGCACGACTAGGTATTTATCCAAAGGGTACAAAAATGCTGATTTGAAACAGAAAATGCACCCCAATGTTTATGTAGCACTATCAATAATAGCCAAATTATGGAAAGAGCCCACATGTTAATCAACTGACGAGACTGACATGGATAAAGAAGATGTGGGATGTATATATACAATGGGATATAATGCAGGGATCAAAAAGAATGAAATCTTGCCATTTGCAACAACATAGATGGAACTGGAATGCATTATACCAAGCAAAATAAGGCAGTCAAGAAAGGTAAATATCATGTGATTTCACTCATATGTGGAATTTAAGAAACAAAACAAATGAACATGGGGAAGGGAAAGAAAAAGAAGATAAAAACAGGGAAGCAAACCATAGGACACTTTTAAATACAGAGAACACACTGAGGGTTACTGGAGGGGTGTTTGTTGGGGGGATGGTCTATGTGGGTGATGGGCACTAAGAAGGGCATTTGTAGGGATGAACACTGGGTGTTATATTTAAGTGATGAATCACTAAATTCTACCCCTGAAACCATTATTACACTATATATTAACTAACTTGGATTTAAATAATTTTTTTTTAAAGAATAAGAAAGGAGGTCAGAGGGAAAAACATAAAAAAATTAAAAAGCACAAAAGAAAGAAAGAAAGAGAAAAAAGAAAGAAAGAAAGAAGGAAGGAAAGAGGAAGAAAGAAAGAAAGAAAGAAAGAAAGAAAGAAAGAAAGAAAGAAAAAGAAAGCCAGTATAGTTCTGCAGAAAAGGAGAGGCTTGATTAGAAATTGCCATGATAGATGAGCTTATGTTTTTGTACATTTTTATATGTGTTATACTTCAATAACAAAGTTTATTAGAGCAATAATATTTTGTATGTATATTATTATTCTCTTTTTATATTTATGCTAATCTTTATTTTGATATTTATGAAGAGCATCTTAGGCACTTACAGATTGATTTGATGATTGCTTTTCTAATTCATTTGGTTTCTACTTTATCTTCATTTGTTTTCCATTCTGCTCTCTTAGCTTTTTTAAAATTACCTTTTAATATGTGAAAGGAATTAATTATATATATATTTTTTACAAATGAAAAGGCCTTTTTCTACCTTCTAGAAAGAATACTGTTTACAGGTTGGTTTAATTCTCTGTTTCATGAAAAGCCAATGTTTCATTAGGAGATTTAAGTAAAATGGCTTTTAGGTTTCAAGGGCTGATTTTAAAAAATTTGTTATAAATCATTCTTTCCATTAATCTAATATCTATAACTGTCCTATAGGTTTTTCCAGTACCTTGAGCTTTTATTGAGCTGGAGGAAAACCTGAGACATTTTGAAAAATTATGTTGCTCTTGGAAATATTAGATGAAACAAGTAAAGATATAAAGTAGGATTAAGCATGCATATTGGAATATGCTCCAGAGTATTAAATAATTAGAAATGTGTAATCTTTCATGGCCATGTTTTAAAGAAAAAAAAAACTAGACATTTAAATCTTTGATATTTATGAATTATTAAAACTTTCTTAAGCTTTACTTATACATTTAATGTATAAGATTCTTAATGAAATTAATCCACAGATCAAATGTACATACATATACGTGATATTCACCCAATGTAATATTGACTCTGAAATTCACTCTTCTAGGAAGTTAGTATCCAAAACATCTGTGAAGAGGAAAATAATTACAGTATGGTGACTAATAACAACCATTTTAGTTTTATAAGCTAAATTAACATATAACCAAGCTCATGCTTCTCAGAAAACATTAGTTGAGTGTAATTCTTTTTAATGCTTAAGATATAATTTTTTTATTTAAAATATGTCTGATACCACTTTCCAAAATGGTTCGACCTTTTAAGAGAAAGAGTCAAGATGGTCTTTAAGACATAAAACATTAATTCAATTTTGATGTAAAAAAGCTATGTTCATTATGCTAGCACCATTCCTAGCATTTCATTTTACCTATAATACTCATATAATTGAAATTCAAAGTGCACAGAAATTTTACAAATTATGTCCTTTGATTAACATATTTTGTAAATGACAAAACTGAAATCCAGATAAGATTAATAGATCTACTTATGTTAGCTACTTGTTCATATATAAAAGAGGATTAGAATCTGCAAATATGCCAGTAAAATCATATTCCCTAACACATACACATAAAAATACATCTTCAAGATTTTAGGCACCTCATGTTTTTAGATTTGTATGTCCTAGTACTTATAGAGTATATTTCTACTATAATAAAACTTTATATACTAAATGTGATTTTTTGACATTTTTTAAAGTTAGGTTGCAGTAAGACCATAACGCATTATCAGTGATGTATAATATTAAAGCATTATATTTGCTTAGTTATATGTCTTTTTCAGATTTTCTGTGATTCTATGCCCTCTTTAATTTAGAGTTAATAATTTAGGATTAAATCCAATATTAATAAAACTAATGGTAGATAAGCATAAAAGGAGTAGCAGAACCAGGTAATGGCTTGGAAAGCTCTTGCTCAGAAGTGACACACATTGCTTTTGCCCACTCTTCTCTGGCCAAACAATATGGCCAAAACATGATTAAAACTGATGCCAATGAGATAGGAATGTATATTCACCTTAAAGGGAATGACAGAAAATATTTTGGAAAAATAAAATTTTTTACAAAAATGTTATATTTTTCAAATTTATTGAAATATAAGTGACATACAAGGCACTGCAAATAGCTTAAAGCTGGTGAGTTTTGATATGCACATACACCCATTATGCCATCTCCACAATAAAATATAGAATAATTATTTCACCTGTAAAAAATTCTCCATGCCCTTTTACAATCCCTCCTACACTTAAACTCTGTCACCAGTCAACAAATTTCAGTCACTATATTTAGTTCAGTCTAAAGTTTTATATAAATAGAATTGTATAGGAAGTGTACCCTTTCTTCTCTTACTTCTTTGAACTAGCATAGAATTTGACATTCATATCTGTTGGTTGCATCTTTCAATGTTTTGTTCCTTTATAGTTTAGCAGATTCCATTGGATGGATACACAAAAATTTATCTCTTAATTAGTTAATGGACATTTGGATTATGTCCACTTATTGGCGAATATGATGTGCAATTAAGAACAGTCAAGCAATTATCTGTATGGATATATACTTTGACTCCTTTTGGGTAAATACCTAGGACTAGCATGACTGGGTTGCACGGTAGATGTAGATTAACTCTTTGCTAGAACGGTTGTACGTTTTTGATTCAGTCACCAATATTTGAGCATGGAAAATCTTCTGTATCCTTGATAATCCCAGCTATTGTCAACCTTTTTAATTTTAGTCATTCTAGTGGCTATGGGTTTACTTTGAATATCTTTGATGTTGATCTTTCTTTTTAATGTATTAATTGGTCAATTAGGTAATACATTAATTTCCTTAATAAAGTGACATACATATTTTAATTTTTAAATATTTTATTTGCTTTTAATTTTTAAATATTTTATTTTGTTAATTGTTTTTGAGAGAGAGAGAGACAGAGTGCAAGCAGGAGAGGGACAGAGAGAGAGGGAGACACACAGAATCTGAAGTAGGCTCCAGCCTCTGAGCTGTCAGCACAGAGCCTGGCATGGGGCTCAAACTCGAGAACTGTGAGATCATGACCTGAGCCAAAGTTGGATGCTTAACTGACTGAGCCACCCAGGTGCTCCCAAATTTTAATTTTAATATATCAATTTGGTTAAGATGTATTTTGTCAGCATGAGTTTGTCATAATTATTATTATCCCTTAAGTGGAATTACATCAACTAACAAGCTTTTCAACAGTAAAGAAATGAAAAATGCAACCTACTAAATAAGAGCAAATATTGCAAACCATACATTCAGTAAGGTATTAATGTCCAAAATACATAAATAATTTATAAAACTTAATGTCAAAAAAATTAAAATACCAAATGATCTGTTTTAAAGTAGGCAGAAGGAGGCACCTGGGTCTCTCAGTTGGTTAAGCATATGACTCTTAATTTCAGCTGAGGCATGCTCTCACAGTTCCTGGGATTGAGTCCCACATTGGGCTCTGTGCTGACAGCACAGAACCAGCTTGGGATTCTCTCTTTCTCCCTCTCTCTCTGCCCCTACCCCATTTGCTTGCACACTCTCTATCTTTAAATAAATAAAAATTTTAAAAAATAAAAAAAAATAAAAATGGGCAGAAGATTTGAATTCTTCTCTAAAGAAGACATACAGATGGCCAACAAGCACATGAAAATATGTTCAAAATCAGTAATCTTCAGGAAAATGAAACTAAAACCACAATGAGATATGGCCTCACACCTGATAGATTGCCTATTTATCAAAAAGACAAAAGAAAACAAAACAAAAACAAAGAAACAAAAAAACAAATGTTGTCAAGGATATGAAGAAAATGGAACATTTGTACATGTGTTGGTAGGAGAATAAATTGGTCCAGCCAATATGGAAAACAGTATTGGAGACTCCTTAAAAAATTAAGACCAGAAATACCATACCATCCAACAATTCCACTTCTGGGTACTTATCTGAAGAAAATGAAAACACCAATCCAAAAAGATATATGTATCCATATGTTCATTGTAACATTGTTTACAATAACCAAGATATGGAAGCAATCTAAATATCCAATGATAGATAAAGGAATTAAAAAATATGTCACACACACACACACACACACACACACACATGTATCTGTGTGTGTGTGTGTGTGTGTGTGTGTGTGTGTGTGTATATATATATATATGTATTACACAACAAGGCACCTGGGTGACTCCGTTGGTTAAGTATCTGACTCTTGATTCCAGCTCAGGTCATGATCTCATGGTTCATGAGTTTGAGCCCCATGGAGCCTGCTTGGGATTCTGTCTCTATCTCTCTCTGCACCGCCCCCCACCCCCGCTTTCTCTCTCATTCTAAAAATAAATAAAAATAAAAAGAACTTAAAAATTACACACATAAAAGTAATGAAATCTTGTCATTTGTGACAACACAGGTGGATCTTGAAAGTTTATATAATGCTAAGGGAGATAAGTCAGACGGAGAAAGAAAAATACCATATGATTTCATTTATATGTGGGAATCTAAACAAATCAACAAACACACAAACAGAAATAGACTCACAGACACACACACACACATACACAAAACTATTGGTAACCAGAGGTGTTGGGGGATAGGCAAAATGTTGGAGAAGATTAAGAGATATAAACTTTCAGTAATAAAGTAAGTCATGGAGATATAATATAGAGCATAAGGATATGATGTACACCTGAAACTAATAGGCTATTGTATGTCAATTATTTACCAGTCAAACAAATAAATAAGTAAAGACATAAATAGATAAATCATAATATACTAGCTCCCACAAAATGAATAAAATAAAAAATATCATAATAACAAAAACAAATCACTAAGAAGGAGTGTTACATTAAAGGGATACATGAGCCAACTGAAAGAGCTCCCACTGACCAAACCTGTAACAATTTGAAAGACAAAATAAATAAGACAGTATCAGATTATTGCTCAAAGTTTAAATAAATATCAATTAGTCTATAATGAAATAAATAAATAATACAAATAAATAAATGGTTGGGAGGAAACAAATCTCCCATGAGGAGAATTTAAATGCTTTATATAGATACTCCCTCCACCCTCCAGAAGTTAGGAAAATAATTCTTTACTCCCTAAGTGTGGTTTCTATTTCCTCGGATCAAATACATTATGTAAAAGAGTGAGGAGAATGACTTCAGAGTGGATAAGTCAAACAAAACGCTACGTCAGCCAGGTTATCAAGAAAAACTTAATAGGGATATGTCATGCTGCTAATATGTGCTACTTTATTTCTGTGGTCTTCTCTCAAAAGACAGTTTTTTTACGCCAATTATGAGAAAAACAGACAAATCAAAATCAATGGACATTCTACAAAATACCTGAACACACCCTCTCTCTAGGTGTATTTTAAAATCTGTCACCTAGATCTTAAACTTGTGTTATTGTTCTTATCCAAGTTCCAGTGAAAATAATTCCTTAAGATACATTCTGCAGTGATGAATCTCAGTCATCAGTACATAGAAGTAGGCCTCGGATTTGATATTTAGGACAGATAATGTTATCTCTGACTGGGCGAAGGAATAAACTTCTGCCCAAGAAAAATTATTTTCTATCATACAAATCAATTCATTAAGGTAAACCCCACAAGCCAACTTCTCCATAAGTCCACAATGGGTTTAATTTGAATTTGGGAGATGGATTAAAAGAATCATTCTCTCTCATCTGTCTATTTATCTATCCATCTGTATATCATCTATCTATCATCTGTCTATCTATTTATTATCTATCATCTATCAATCATCTAATCATCCATCCTTCCTTTAGATCTGTATTCCTTCACCTTTCTCTCTCTCTCTCTCTCTCTCTCTATATATATATATATATATGTATATATATATATATCTGAATATCTGATTTGCTTAATCTAAGGTCTCCTAACTTTTCTATTCCAATGTTGTTCCCAAAGAGTGGTAACTAAGTGTTTTCATGTTGAACAGATATTTTCGGAAATGGCCATATCTATGCCTAATATTCATAAAATATCCTACAGTTTACAGTTTTGTTAAGAATTTTAGTATAGTATATTTTTTCGAGAAACTCAGATTGATTGGCTTTATTAACTTCCTTTTGCAGATAAAAAAACCCTAAATTTAGAGAAGAGTGTAGATTAACCAGTCATTGGGGTGAAAATGACACTTTAAACAATGCCTCGTGTTTCAAAGACTTTTGCTTTTTTTCACGTCATAAGGTGTAGAGTGTAGGGATCATAATGTGGTTGACTCTTGTGTCATAATCTATGCATAGCCTCTAGTATTCTGTGAAAATTCTGATATCTCCTAACTTCATTTCAGTAGTGTCTCATAATCATCCACGATGTTTGTTTAGTGGTTCAGGAAATCTGGATTTTAGAATCACTTATAAGATTTTGTGGCTAAAGAAGTTAAATAAATCATGATATCTCCTTGTGGTAGAAAGGAGTCAAAAGTTCACTGAAAAGGAGGAAGAAACAACTGTATATAACCAGCCAAAATTCTAGGATTTCTTTCTGCTTGATAGTTGGTAGATTGAATTTTATATATGTAATAAAAGATATTTCTACTTTTTTTTTATCAATCCTTTCAGGAAATCTTTTGTCTGGTTTTAAAGGGCAAATAAGAAAAAAATTAAAGAATTTTTCTCCTTGTGTGCTGTTGAACTACCCACTTTTTATAACTCCAGTCTTAAGAATATACTGAGCCTGAAGGACAAGAACGTATTATTGAAAGACCCACAGATTATTTTTGAATAACATCTCCATGGGTATTAATGCTTTTACAAAGGCACTCAAACAAAATTTTAGTAATGTTGACATCACTATGGCCTTAACTACATTCATTCCTTCTACTTATGCTGCTTAGGAAGCTGGCAGCAAAGAGCCTTGCATATCTTCAAATTCAGATAAAAATGAAGAAAAACACGTGTATTTGACACCTCCTCATTGGATTAGTCTGGCAGTACTTCTACTTACCTCTCAAGATTATCTTTGTCTACTCCCTCTTATATACAAAGTGCTCTAGTTGTGGCAAAATATTTACAGTTTCCTCACATGTGTTTCATCTTTGTGACTGCACAAGTTTTCCTCTCTGTATTGAAATGTCTTCTCTTATGTACCTTTGTTCTGTGGTAGCTCCTGATTTTTTACATTCAGCTCTCTTCTCAGTTGTCTTTTCTTTCATTCTTAAAAAACAGTTAATCGTGTATTTCTTTTTACTAGAGCTTATAAAGATACCTATTATGGTACTTATAATTTTGCATTCCATTTTAAACATACCTACCTTTCTCACTGTGTGGGTTCTTAGAATAAAAATATTTCGTTTATCACAGCATCACTAACTATACCCTGTGGTAAATTATTCAGTGAGTTTTGCTAAAGAAGTAATATATGGTGGCACCTGGGTGTCTCAGTTGGTGAAGCATCCGACTTTGGCTCAGGTCATGATATCATGGGTTCACAAATGCAAGACCCGTGTCAGGCTCTGTGCTGACAGCTCAGAGCCTGGAGCCTGCTTCAGATTCTGTGTCTCTGTCTCTCTCTGTACCTTCCTCAATTGCACTCTGTCTCTCTTTCTCAAAAATAAATAAACATTAAAAAAATAAGTGTATGCAAACATGATATCACTACCACATGTATTCTGGTGGGATAACTTGTACTCAGCTCAACATTTTAGTAGCTTAACAAAACTAGTGTTTACTTTCCACTCATACCATAAATCACTACATGAAGAAAGCAAAGGACAAATAAGGTTGGGGAACAAAGGGTTTATGTCCTGAATCAACTAAAGAACCAGGTTGTTTTCATATAATTTATTTTTAGATCCTCCACTAGATCCACTACATCTAATTGAAAAAATAGTGTAAATAGAAAGACAGTTCATAGCATTACCCAAAATATTTTAGAAGCCAGAGCTGACAGTGGTATGTGTATGACTATACCCACTATATCACTATCCAGAAATCAGTTCTTTGTTCCTGTTCAACTGCATGGAGTATTGAAAATGTAACTGCATGTATAGGAAGGAGGGGAGAAAGAGATATTAATAAAATCTAGCATTCTTTGAGATAAAATGTTCTATTAAATTGGAGGAAAAAAACACTCATGCCATGTTTGTTTAAATGGAGCAATTCTCCGATTTGGATTTTTAACTTCAATTTGACAAAAATAGCCAGGTAGTTTGCTATTCTTAGATGCCCAGCATGAAGACACAGCTCTTGGATGCTATGCAGCTGGGTATTCTCTTCAATTTATAGGAGATTTCCTCTTCCAGGAACCACACTTATTTGATGAGACAATAGATTGAGTTGACTGTTTTCAGTGATCATCATAGTTCAATGTCATCTAGGACAGGGCTTATCTGACTGACAAAATCAAAACCAGGTAATGGCAAAGAAAAAATATGGGATAATAGTCAATTAATGATATTATAAAGGGATATTCTGATCATTAATGAATGACTCAATCACCTTGCTAAGCTTCACAGAAATATCTTTGCTCATGTCTACCATACTGCTTATTTTCCAGTGAATTTAAGGGGACTTCTGTGTTGACCATGACTGTGCAGGAATGCCTTCTCATTATAAAAGCAACTAGAAAAACAATGGATATATATCCATAGTTTTCAGATATTGGGCATCATAATAGACAAGGCAGGACTATGATCCTTGAGGAAAAGTGAACAAAGTGAAAATTATGACTCAGTTTTGGAGACGGTTTGCAGGTCACAGAATGGGAAGAGAATGCCAGTCTAGCAGTCTCAGTAAGTATAGGAGACAGAGCAGTCAGCTAATTTTTTAAAACAGAGTACGTGAGAAGAGGTTGCTACACAGAGAGAGCTTCTGAGAACTTTGTGAGGGGAAGGGGTCTCATTTAAGGCATTGTCTGAGTAATTATCTGCACATATAAAGGTAAAATTATACAAGACTGGGAAGAGATTATCTTAAAGTACTAGACTGAATAATTTCAGGCACTCATGGAGGACTGGGAATATTTCTTGTTCCCACCCAGCCCCAGTGGAGAGACCTCATCAAACATGGGCATCAGATAGAGTCCTCAAAAAGATCACACCTTAGCATAAGGCTAAGTTAAATCTAGGATAAATGCTTCTCTATACTAATTTTAATCAAACCTCGATTTGAGCAAACTGATCTAATTATACACTAGAATATGTCCAAAAAGTCTAACACTCCTTAGACAACTACTTTAAGATTCAGGCTCAGTGATGTAAACCTCAAAATATCCATATCCAATTTAACTATAACATATGACAGCAGTATAGCTAAATGGAGGTGAGAGGTTTTGTAAATGGAATTAACTAAAGTTTCCTACACTATTCAGCAATTGGTCGAACAAATTATTTAATGTAATAAATAACAATCATATTTTGTGGGTTAATGCTAAGAAATAATATAGGAGAATGGGGCAGCTGGATGGCTCAGGTGGTTAAGTGTCCAACTTCCATTTAGGTCATGAACTCACAGTCGTAAGTTCAAGCCCCATGTCAGGCTCTGTGCTGACAGCTCAGACTCTGAAGCCTGATTTGGATTCTGACTCCGTCTCTCTCGGCCCCTCTCCTGCTCATGCTCTGTCTCTCTCTTTCTCAAAAATAAATAAACATTAAAAGAAAAATAATATAAGAATAAAATTTTACAAAACAGATATATGAGATAAAATAATAAAAAAATTTTTTTGATTAAACTAAAAGTGCACAATAGAGAGAGATAAAAATTACCAACAAATGAACAAAAAATAGGAATTAAAGCCCAATTATATAAGTCATTACATTAAATTTAGACAGAATACAATTTTCAAATAGAATAGAAAGATTATCAAACTAGTTAAATTTAAAATTTCATACTATATGCATGAGACAAATTGTAAGCATAAGAACACTAAATGTTTATAAGAAAAAGATGTAAAATAATACACTATAAAAGCAAGCAAGCAAAAAAGAATTGGTATAGCATAATTAATGTAAAACAAAATAGCATTAGGCAGGAAGTATAAAGAAAGAAAAAAAAACCCTCATGGGAAACAGTATAATAAACAGCAAGTTATAACTTTTATAATCTTATGACACAATTCTTTGTAACGCCAGTGTAACTCTATTAATTCTAGTTGTATGTAGCAAAATTGACAGATTTGACAGCTGAAGGAGAAGTAGACAATATATTATCATGGTTGGATATTTTTAACAAGCCTCTATAATTAAGTGATAGGTAAGATAGTAATCCATTAAGAATAAAGATGTTTCAGGGGTACCTGGGTGGCTCAGTTAACCCCATGTCAGGCTCTGTACTGACAGTGCACAGCCTGCTTGGGATTCTCTGTCTCCCTCTCTCTCTCTGCCCCTCCTGTGCATTCTCTCTCTCTTTCTCTCAAAATAAATAAATAAACATTAGAAAAAATAAAGGTGTTTGAATGAAAAAAAATAACCATTTTGATATTATTGACATATACAGAACATTCCATTAAAGAATCCTAGAGTTCGGGAAGAGGAGCCAAGTTAGCAGAACAGCATGGAAGTTTTTTGTGTGTCTTGTGTCCATGAAATACAGCCAGATCAACACTACACCATTTTGTGCACCTGGAAAACTTACTTGAGGATTAACACAACAATCTGCACAACCTGAACCACAGAACTCAGCAGGTACATGGCACGGAGAGGTGAACTGGGGGAGAGAGAAACCATGGAGGGCAAGGAGATATTTTTTGCTTGTGGAGAGAGGACAGAGATGGGGGGAGTATATGGGAAAAGCACGCCCCCAAAAGCAGCTGGAGAAAAAATAGAAAAGTGGAAAACTGCCACAGGGACTAAACTAAAAAGGGAGAAAGGAGAAAGGAAAGGGTTTAAATTCCATTAAAACTCTATAAACAGGGGGAGGGAAGACTCCGAAACTCTGTAGCTCAATACCTGGTGGTGCTCTGGTGAGAAGGGCCAATCCCCAGGAGCAGAGTGAAGTACTGGTGTCCTCGGGCCACACAGGGAGAGGCAGTTCCCCTGCTGGGAGGACATCTTGTAGAGGCTGTGTACCCCCCCACCCCCCAACCAGAGGCAAAGGCCCCAGTAGACCCAGGAGAAAAACCACATTTGCTGGTGCTGGAACAAGGTCATTAAGGGTGAAGCCTGGTGCCAGGTGTGTGTTGTGATTTTCCATAATCCCTGAAATGCTGTTGCTACACCATCACGTGGACTTTTTCTGGGGCGGGCTGACACCCAGCCACAGTCTCTGGGCATCAGCAGCAACACAGTCCCTCAAATGTTCTGGGTGCAGCCGACGCTCAGCCATTGCTTGGTGAGACCCTCCTGCAGAGGGGCAGAATGGGTCAAAGCTGCAGTCCCTCACAAGTAAGAGGTCAGAAAACACAGCCGCATCTGAGATAAAGCACAGGAGGGAGGTGCTGCCTGGGGCTTGGTCACGGACAGAGCAAAAGCGAGGAGTGGACAAAAGTGGCAGACAAATGATGGGTGCATGATTGCTGACTGGGGAGAACAGAGTTCCGATACTAGAGACTGGATAGCTGGGTGACACCATTTTCACCTCTCGCATGCATGCACATACACACCTACAAGCACCAAAACAATCCACCCCAGTAAGATAAGTGTGGGAAACAGAACACCACAATGACCATAGGCGCATATTCATTTAGGCTCCAAGATCTCTGAGAAAACTCGAGATCATAAGGTTAAAAATAACCTGAAAGGACTTGAGTGAATTGTCCTCGGGAAATGTGGTCTGTTCTTTAGTACACAGATAGGGATGTTTTGCTTAAAGGAAGCCAGCTATATATAGCACATTCACTCCCTTCTTTGTCTTTGCTTCTATCATAAAGATTCTTATCGAAACATAAGTATCGGCAAGACTGCTCTCATATGCAAGATATGTACAATAGCTGAATCAGATGTACGTTGATAACATGCTTTGATAAGCTTTTGTTGTTAATCATTGCTGATCTGTTTTTCCTGAAAACGTATATAAGATGTACAATAAATCTTGGTGCCTCGGGCTGTTGGCTCAGGGTCTCCTGTGTCTTGTTATACTGTCCTCTCTTTTTCTCAGTTCCTTTGCCACCCAGGTCCATGGCCATTGAGGTCAATAAGCAGCGCCATCTAGTGGAGAAAAGAGCCTTTACACTAAGCCCTGCCCAACTGAGCCAACCTCGCTTTTCAGGAGCACCACAAGTCTCTCTCCCTGCTTAATTTATGGATTATATATTGCTTCATAGTCTGACTTCTAGGGGAAAACAATATAATTTCAATCATATTTCGGTCTGTTTGCTGGTACATATATTCAATTTTTTTTCTTTCTCTTATTCGTTTCTTTTATTTTCTTGAATACAGAAGGAGAAAAAATATTTTTATTTTTAATTTTTATTAAAAATATTTTTCTTGGGGCGCCTGGGTGGCGCAGTCGGTTAAGCGTCCGACTTCAGCCAGGTCACGATCTCGCGGTCCGTGAGTTCGAGCCCCGCGTCAGGCTCTGGGCTGATGGCTCGGAGCCTGGAGCCTGTTTCCGATTCTGTGTCTCCCTCTCTCTCTGCCCCTCCCCCGTTCATGCTCTGTCTCTCTCTGTCCCAAAAATAAAAAAAAAATAATAATAAAATAAATAAATAAATAAAAAATATTTTTCTTTAATTTTTCTACTATATTTTTTTACTTTTTTGTAAATTTCTCAAATTCTATCTTACTTCCATCAACTCATTTTATTCTACTTCATTGTATTCATTTTTTTCAAATTTTCAAGGGTTTTCATTTTTTTTTTCTTTTCCTTTTTCTCTAATCTATCAAGCTCCTTTTAACAACGAGACCAAAATACACCTGGGATCTAACATCATTTATTTTATATGTGTGTGTGTGTTGTTGTTAATTTTTAAATTTCACTTTTTTACCTTATTAATTTTCTTTCTCCCTTCAAAATGATGAAAGAAGGAATTCACCCCAAAAGAAAGAGCAGGAAGAAATGACATCTGGGGACTTAATCAACATAGGTGCAAATAATATGTCTGACCAGAATTTAGAATCACGTTTTAAGAATACTAGCTGGGGTCAAAAATAGGTTAGAATCTCTCTCTGCAGAAATAAAAGAAGTAAAATCTAGTCAGGATGAAATAAAAATGCTATAACTGAGCTGCAATCTTGAATGGCTGCCACAGGGGCAAGGATGGATGAGGCAGAGCAGCGAATCAGTGATATAGAGGACAAACATCTGGAGAATAATGAAGCAGAAAAAAAGAGGGAGACTAAGGTAAAAGAGCACAATTTAAGAATTAGAGAAATCAGTGACTCATTAAAAAGGAACACTATCAGAATCATAAGGGTCACAGAAGATGAAGACAGAGAAAAAGGGGTAAAAATGTTGTGTGAGCAAATCAGAGTGGAAAGATTTCCTAACCTGGGGAAAGATACAGATATCAAAATTCAAGAAACACAGAGGACTCCCATTAGATTAACAAAAAGTGAGCATCAATAAGTCATATTATAGTCAAATTCACAAAATACTTAGGCAAGGAAAACTGCTTTCATTAAAGCAGGAAAGGAAAAAAAAAAGTCTGGACCTACAAGGGAAGACAGATCAGGTTTGCAGCAGACCTATCCACAGAAAACTGGCAGGCCAGAAAGGACTGGCAGGATATATTGAATGTGCTGAATTGATAAAAATTTTGCAGCCAAGAATTCTTTACCCAGCAAGTCTGTCATTCAAAATAGAAGGAGTGATAAAAAGTTTTCCAGCCAAACAAAAATTAAAGGATTTCATGACCACTAAACCAGTCCTGGTTTTTTAAAAAATATATTTTTTTAAATTTTTTAAAAAATATTTTTATTGATTTTTGAGACAGAGAGAGACAGAGCATGAGCAAGGGAGGCATAGAGAGAGATGGAGAAACAGAATCCGAAGCAGGCTCCAGGCTCTGAGCTGTCAGCACAGAGCCCGATGTGGGGCTCGAACTCACAGACTGTGAGATCATGACCTGAGCTGAAGTCAGACGCTTAACTGACTGAGCCACCCAGGTGCCCCAGCCCTGCAAGAAATTTTAAGCGGGACTCTCTGAGGGGAGAAAAGATGAAAAATTAAATAAACAAATAAATTAAATACATACATACATACATACATACATACCAAAAGCAACAAAGACTAGAAAGGACCAGAGAACACCACCAGATACACCAACTCTAGAAACAACATAATGGCAATAAATTCATATCTTTCAGTATTCATTAATGGACTAAATGCTCCAATCAAAAGACATTGGGTAACAGAATAGATAAGAAAACCATCTATATGCTGTTTACAAGAAACCCACTTCAGACCCAAAGACAACTTCAGATTGAAAGTAAGGGGATGGAGAACAATCTATCATACTAATTGTTGACAAAAGAAAGCCAGAGTAGTCATGCTTACATGAAACAATCTAGACTTTAAAATAAAGACTGTAACAAGAGATGAAGAAGGGCATTAGACCATAATTAAGGGGTCTAACTACCAGG
Source organism: Panthera pardus (assembly GCF_024362965.1). Classification (NCBI taxonomy): domain Eukaryota; kingdom Metazoa; phylum Chordata; class Mammalia; order Carnivora; family Felidae; genus Panthera; species Panthera pardus. Next base: position 79,895,588 of record NW_026526677.1, on the reverse strand, counting down.
CAGATCTAGCAATTGCAAACATTTATGCTCCATATGTGGTCGCACTCAAATATATAAATCAATTAATCACAAACAAAGAAATGTACTGATAATAATACCATAACAGTAGGGGACTTGAACACCCCGCTTACAGCAACGGACAGATCATCTAACCAGAAAATAAACAAAGAAACTATGGCTTTGAATGACACACAGGACCAGATTAACTTAACAAACATATTAAGAACATTTCATTCTAAAGCAGCGGGATACTCATTCTTCTCCAGTGCACATGGAATATTCTCCAGAATAGACCACATACTGGGACACAAATCAGCACTCAACAAGTACAAAAAGATCAAGATAATACCATGCATGTTTTCAGACCACAATGTTATGAAACTTGAAATCAACCACAAGAAAAAATTTGGAAAGGTAACAAATACTTGGAGACTAAAGAACACTCTACTAAAGAAGGAATGGGCTAACCAGGGAAGTTGAAGAATAAATTAAAAATTACATGGAGCCAATGAAAATGATAACACCACAGCCCAAAACCTCTGGGATACAAGAAAGGCGGTCATAAGAGGGAAGTGTATAGCAATCCACACCTTCCTAAAGAAGGAAGAAAGTCTCAGATACAAAACCAAACCTTACACTTTAAAGAGTTGGAAAAAGCACAGCAAATAAAACCCAAAACTAGCAGAAAACAGGAATAATAAATATTAGAGCAGAAATTAATGCTATTGAAACCAAACCAAACCAAACCAAAACAAACCAAAACAAAACAAAACAAAACAAAAAAAGCAGTAGAACAGATCAATAAAACCAGAAGCTTGTTCTTGAAAGAATTAAGAAAATTGATAAACCACTAGCCAGTTTGATCAAAAAGAAAAAGGAAAGGACCTAAATAAATAATATCAAGAATGAAAGAAGAGAGATCACAAGCAACACAGCAGAAATACAAACAATAAAAAGGAACATTATAAGCAGGGGTGCCTTGGTGGCTCAGTTGGTTAAGCATCCAACTTCAGCTCAGGTCATGATCTCATGGTCTGTGAGTTCGAGCCCCACGTCGGGCTCTTTGTTGACAGCTCAGAACCTGGAACCTGCTTCAGATTCTGTGTCTCCCTCTCTCTCTGCCCTTCCCCCACTCATGCTCTGTCCCTCTCTCTCTCTCCCTCAAAAATAAATAAACATTAAAAAATTAGACAAAAAGAATATTATGAGCAATTAGACATCAAGAAAATGGGCAATCTGGAATATATGGACAAATTCTTAGAAACATATAAGCTACCAAACCTGAAACAGGAAAAAATAGAAAATTTGAACAGACCCATCACAAGTAAAGAAATTGAATTAGTAATAAAATATCTCCCAAAAAATAAGAGTCCAGGGCCAGATGACTTTCCAAGGGAATTCTCCTATTTAAGGAAATGTTAACACCTATTCTCTTGAAGCTGTTCCAAAAAACAGAAATGAAGGAAACTTCCAAACTCTTTCTATGAAGCAAGCATTACCTTGATTCCAAAACCAGACAAAGACCCCACTACAAAGGAGAACTATAGACCAATTTCCCTGATGAACATGGATGCAAAAATCCTCCACAAGATATTAGCCAACTGAATCCAATAATACGTTAGAAGAATTATTCACCATGACCAAGTGGGATTTATACCTGGGATGCAGGGCTGGTTCAATATCCACGAAATTATCAATCTGATTTATCACATCAATAAAAGAAAGGAGAAGAACCACATGATCCTCTCAATAGATGCAGAGAAAACATCTGGCAAAGTACAGCATTCTTTCTTGACAAAAACTGTCAAGAAAGTAGGGATAGAAGGATCATACCTTGAGATCATGAAAGCCATATATGAAAGATCCAGTGCTAATATCATCTTCAATGAAGAAAAACTGAGAGCTTTCCACCTAAGGTCAGGAACAAGACAAGGATGTCCACTCTCACCACTGTTATTCAACATAGTATTGGAAGTCTTAACCTTAGCAGTCAGACAGTACAAAGAAGAAAATGCATCCAAATTGGCCTGGAGGAAGTCAAACTTTCATTCTTCACAGATGACATGATATTCTCTATATGAAAAGCCCAAAAGATTCCCCCAAAAAACTGCTAGAACTGATCCATGAATTTAGCAAAGTTGCAGGATATAAAATCAATGCACAGAAATCGGTTGCATTCCTATACCAAGAATGAAGCAACAGAAAGAGAAAGCAAGGGATTGGTTCCATTTACAATTGCACCAAAAACCATTAAATACCTAGGAATAAATCTAACCAAACGAGTGAAAAATCTATGCACTAAAAATTATAGAAATCTTATGAAAGAAATTGAAGAAGACACAGAAATATGGAAAAAAGATTCCACGCTCCTGGATAGGAAGAACAAATATTGTTAAAATGTCAATACTACTCAAAGCAATCTACATATTCAATACAATCCCTACCAAAATAACACCAGAATTCTTCACAGAGCTAGAAAAAACAATCCAAAATTTGTATGGAACCAGAAAAGACCCTGAATAGCCAAAGTGATCTTGAAAATGAAAACCAAACCTGGAGACAGCACAATCCTAGACGTCAAGTTGTACTACAAAGCTGTAATCAAGGCAGTACGGTATTGACACAAAACAGACACTCAGATCAGTGGAACAGAATAGAGAACCCAAAAATGGACCCACAAATATATAGCCAACTAATCTTTGACAAAACAGGAAAGAATATCCAATGGAATAAACACAGTCTCTTCAGCAAGTGGTGCTGGGAAAACTGGACAGCGACATGCAGAAAAATGAAACTGGACCACTTTCTTATACCATACACAAAAATAAACTCAAAATGGATGAAAGATCTAAATGTAAGTTAGAAATCCATCAAAATCCTTGAGGAGAAAGCAGGAAAACCTCTTTGATCTTGGCTGCAGCAACTTATTACTCAACATGTCTCCAGAGGCAAGGGAAACAAAAGCAAAAATGAACTATTGGGACTGCATCAAAATAAAAAGCTTCTGCAAAGCACATGAAACGATCAGCAAAACTAAAAGCAACCGACTGAATGGGAGAAGATATTTGCAAATGGCATATCAGATAATGGATTAATATCCAAAATCTATAAAGAAGGTATCAAACTCAACACCCAGAAAACAAATAATCCAGTGAAGAAATAGGCCAAAGACATGAATAGATGCTTCTCCAAAGTAGACATCGAGTTGGCCAACCAACACATGAAAAAATGCTCAACAGCACTCATCATCAGGGTAATACAAATCAAAAACACAATGAGATACCACCTCACACCTGTCAGAATGGCTACCATTAACCATTCAGGCAACAACAGATGTTGGTGAGGATGTGGAGAAAGAGGATCTCTTCTTCACTGCTGGTGGGAATGCAAACTGGTGCAGCTACTCTGGAAAACAGCATGGAGTTTCCTCAAAAAATTAAAACCAGAAGTACCCTTTATCCCAGCTATTGCACTACTAGGTATTTATCCAAGGGATTCAGGGATGCTATTTTGAAGGGGCACATGCACCCCGATGTTTATAGCAGCACTATCAAAAATAGCCAAAGTATGGAAAGAGCTCAAATGTCCATGAAGGGATGAATGGAGAAAGAAGATGTGGTATACACACACACACACACACACACACACACACACACACACACACACACTGGAGTATTACTCAGCAATCAAAAAGAATGAAATCTTGCCATTTGCAACTATGTGGATGGAACTAGAGTATATTATGCTAAGCAAAATTAGTCAGAGAAAGCCAAATATCTTATGACTTCACTCATATGAGGACTTCAAGACACAGAACAGATGAACATAAGAGAAGGGATGCAAAACTAATATAAAAACAGGGAGGAGACAAAACATAAGAGACTCTTAAATATGGAGAGCAACAGAGGATTACTGGAGGGGTTGTGGGAGGGGGGAATGGACTAAATGGTAAGGGGCATTAAGGAATCTACTCCTGAAATCATTGTTGCACTATATGCTAACTAATTTAGATGTAAATTTTAAAAATTAAATTAAATTAAATTAAATTAAATTAAATTAAATTAAAACCCTGGAGTTCATCTTTTTCAAGTGAACAGAAAACATTTACAAAAAGTGACCGTATATTTGTTTGTAAAATATATCCAATAAATTTCAAAGAATCAAAACGTAAAAAGTTGTTTCTCTGATACAATAGAATTAACTATAGTATAATAACAAAATGTAACTAACATATCTCACAGATATTTGTTAATTAGCTCATACAGCTCAAAAAAAAGTTACATATCAAAAGAGAAATCCCAGCAAAAATACTTGGAACAAAGTAATAATGAATATATATTAAAACCTTGTGCAATAGAAATTGAGTTTTAGTGTGTCAATCTAAGCTAAATAACAGCAATCTCTCCTGCTAATTATAACTAAAAAACCCCATGCAGTAGCTTTTGGGTATTATATTATATAACAATATTCCCTAGAGAATCACTAAAATCATTTCCAATAAGCATAGCCAAAAATTCAAAAGATAAATAAAAACAGAATATTAAAAGTTATCCAGATAATGAGAAAGAAGGCAGGAATAGGAGAACATGGGGATTAAAAACAGAAATAAATAATAAAATGATATAGCCCTAATTGTACTAATATCAATCATTACATTGAATGGTAATTGTCTAAATAATTAAAGCGATTTTTAAAGCTACTTAAAAGTATCCAATTTTATGCTTCCTACAAAAGATAAAATTTAAGTAAAATATAGAATGAAATAAATGGTTAGAAAAACAAATCTTGGGGTGGCTGGGTGGCTCAGTTGGTTAACATCTGACTTTCTTTCAGATCATGCTCTCATGGCTCATGAGTTCGAGCTCTGTGGGGCTCTGTGCTGATAGCTCAGAGACTGGAGCCTGCTTCGGATTCTTTGTCTCCCTCTCTCTTTACCCTTGTCCCTGCCCCTGCCCCTGTCCCACTCACTCTTTCTCAAAAATGAACAAACATCAAAAAAAGAAATCTTTGTAAACAGTAACCATATAAATACTTGAGTAGTTCTATCAAGTAAAATGAACTTCAAAACAGAGTATTACCAGAGAATTCCAAGGGTTTAAAAGTTACACATCAGGAAAATATAGCAATTATAACCGAACTTCTTAGTAGTAGAAATTAAAATATATGAAGAAAACTTGACCAAAATAAAGGAAAAAAAATTGGTAGTTTCATGAACATAGAGATTTTCAAATATTTTCTCAATAATTGATAGAAAAAAAAAGTAAAACCATTGAGGTTTGTGAAAAACAATAACAGATATGTTGAAGTATTTAATATTTTTGGGAAGTTCCCCCCCCCCCACAAGCAATTACAAAATGAGCATTATTTTCAAGTGCACAGGCAGCGAGCAATACCATTAGACTGCATTTTGACCATAAAAGAAGTTTCAATTAATTCAAAAGCATTTAAGTTGAATAGGATATATTCTGGGAACATGAAGATTTAAAGATGAAATCAATAACATAAAATTACTTAGCAAAATCCAAAATATTGGGAAATTAAATATTAAATTTCCCTGAGATAAGAAATACAAATCAAAACTACAATGAGATATCACCTCACAGCAGTCAGAAGGGCTAAAATTAACAACACAGCAACATCAAGTGTTGACAAGTATATGGACAAAGAGGAACCTTCTTACACTGTTGGTAGGAATGCAAACTGGTACACCCACTCTGGAAAACAGTATGGAGGTTCCTCAAACAGTTAAAAATAGAAATATCTTATGATACAGCTTGCCATTTGCAACAACATGGATGGAGCTAGAGAGTATCATGCTAAGTGAAATAAGTCAGTCAGAGAAAGAAAAATACCACCTGATTTCACTCATCTATGGAATTTCAGAAACAAAACAAATGAGAAGAGGGGAAAAAGAAAGAGAAACAAACCGGGAAACAGACTCTTAAATATAGAGAACAAACTGATGGTTACCAGAGGGGAGGGAGGTGGGATGGGTTAAATCGTTGATGGAGATTAAAGAGGGCACTTGTGATGAGCACCCAGTATTGTTTATGTAAGTGAGGAATCACTAAATTCCACACCTGAACACTGTATGTTAACTAACTGGAATTTAAATAGAAACTTTGAAAGGAAAAACATTCCCTAAAATGTTTTGAAATGATTAACATAGCTGCTTTCTTGGGAATATATTGGAGTGAGGTGATATTAAGATATTTGTTATACCAGCTCAAGTGAAAGAATATGGTAGTTTCAATTTGGGTAATGGCAGCAGGAGTGGAGGGGGAGAATGAATTCTACAGTAAAAATGTCAGGCTTGCTTATTTTCTAAAGTTGGGTGCTCAAAGTGAGGAAGGAATCAAGAACAAATTTCAAGTTCTAGTTTGAGAAGCTCAGTGGGTAATGATGCCATATATTGAGATGTTGAAGTGTGCAAGAAAATTTGATTTGTGAAGGGAAATCAAAGGGTCAGTTTTAGACATTTTGATTTTAGGTTACTTTCAAGGCTTGCCAGTGTTGCAGAAAATACATTTTTGAGGATGTTGATCATAATTTTATAATTAAGTTACTGACTGGGAATTCTGTATATAAAAAGAAATGGATTAAATCATCCAGGGAGGGGGATAGAGAAGAAATAGAAACTATCTCAATAATATGCTTATTCCACTCAATATATTCTATTCAAAGAGTCTTTCTTTCCATTCATTCTACAAGGGCGACATATGCTCTTCTGCTTTGGGACCTATGTACATGTTACCGACCCTTTCTGAGATGCTCTCCACCACTTTTCACCTCACTAATTCCTACACTTATTTCTCATCTTAGCTTATAGGTTATTCCTGAGAGAAATATTCCCTGACCTCCCGTGTGAATTATGTAATATTTAATCCTAGCATTTATCACAATTTATTATATAAACATTTGTACATTATTTGTATAATGTTTAAGAATATGCCAAATGGAGATATTTTAAATGCCTGTAAATAAACTCGATATATTATTGACTCATTAAAATAATATTTCTTTTATCCTTAATAAACACTACTTAGCATGTCATCTCTGAAAGTTCTATCATTAAGAAGAACTGTGTTTTAGCTATGACATTCTATTTCGACAAAAAATGTGGTATTTAAGGTGAAATTTTCTCCTTGTTATATATTCTTAATTATGTCACTGTAAACCTTTTAAAATATTAGTATATCAATTGTAAGGAACTATAGAAATGTTTCAATTTCACTGATATATAGAATTATTTGACTGATATTTGAGAGCTGGTAGTTTTTTTTTCTTCTGTAGAGGAAATGAAATATGAAGAGAGATATCTGAAATACATTCTGGACTGTTTTTTTTTAAGAAATTGACCAAAGGGAAAAAAAAATTGACCAAAGAAGCTATACATAATTGTTCTCTTACATGATCATTTACTTTTTTTCAATTTTATCATTTTTAATCAAGTGGATATCCCCAAATTTTAGATATAATAGTGTTAAATAAAAGAGACTATCCATAAAATAACTTTTTCAACTTTTATTTTCCCTAACCAACATATATGTCTATAACAACGTATATGCATGGGTGGATAAATACATATGTCCTACAGACACACACAAATATATCCACACACAGACTCTCTCTCACATGCACCCATCCACTCCTCCCCTCGCATACATACACAGCCAAGGTTTTCATCCACAGCTTCCAAAAACATTTTGCATGGAATTTTTTTTTAAAGAAATTCAGTTTTAAGCTAAGTATTTGCCAGAAGCATTTTTTTCTTTCAGCTTTCAAATAGTGTAAAATAATAAACCCCAGAGATATAGGACATTGAGAAATAAACCTACTAAATTTGCTCTTGTAAGATATATTTAAATGAATCAAATAAAATCTACAATAAGAACATACGTTTCAAAAAAAACTACAAATGATGCCTGACACTGTACAGACATAACCAATGAAATAGTAGTTACATTTAAATGAAGAGACCTATTTAGTCATCCACTTTATACAAAATGACTAACTGTTTGAAATTATGTACTTATGATGGATGTCAACACACTGGCAAAATGCAGTGTGTACTCTAATCTGGAAACCCCCAGACACTTTCTGCTGCTTGGTTATGCCTCCTTTTAATAGGATTCATTTTATCCTTGGTGATACAATGCTGTTTCAGCAAGAGGGGATCACTTATCAGGCAAATTAAATTCCTAGTCAATTTCCTTACAATAACTCAAAATCATGGGTATCTGAGCTTTGGGACTCAATAATTTATTACAAATCAGAAAAGAATTTTTATCTGTATGTGCAACACATTTTGATGAATACTAAAATATTGCAAATGATTATAGGCTTCATTTTAGCTCTAATATACTTAAGAGTATATTAGGAGTAAACAAGTGTCTCTCATTCCAATTATTAGTTACATACTGAATTGTTTTTCCATCAAGAGCAAAGCAAATTTGTGAAATTATTTCAATTTTTATTTTCCCTGCTGATGGTTACTGAACTAAGCCAAGCACAGATAAATGTTCTGAGTTACTTATTTTGTTACATAGATCAAACAAAATTTAAAATAATTGAATCAATTATTAGATATAAAGAATAGCAAGCACAGGAGAAGTTATTTTAAATAGTTACTAGATCCAGTGATTTACTGAAGTACACAATTGAGTACCAAATAATATTCTAGGCATTAAAATGGATCTAGAATTAGACGTATTACTGGAGGAATTTCAGGTGAAAGATTCTATTCTCAAGTTAAATGTGCCCTTAGAAAGGCAGCTATGAGGAATTAAACACACACACACACACACACACACACACACACACACAATCTCTTGATATAGAGTTAATAAGGTCTATTTACCTATCTGCTAACTATCTAAAGTTAACCATAATATAGAAGTCTTTTCTACATTCTTTAAAGTTATTTTTTGCTGTAAAGGAAATTTAAACATTTGTTAAAATATTTTTTCTTTATTCCTATGTTTTAGGATAGTACGGTTTAGACACAATTCAAAGGTTCATATATTTAAACTTATTTTAATTCCATCAACATTATTAAATCATACACAGTTTACTGCTATCCTATCAGACTAATAGGGAAATTCCGAATCCCTACATCATACCTTGATTTATGTTTTTAAGTTGTTTGTTAAAATGCTAGTCTTGCTTGGTTTGTATAACTAAGCTATAATAACATGCTTTAATTTTACTTACAAGGAAAGCTTAATTTCCCAACTAATCCCTAAGGGACCAGAACATAGGACAGTTAGAGGGAGAAGGGTTTTAGTTTCAAATACCAGAGACTATTCCTTTAAAACTAAATTCTCATAGGTTTTCATAAATAGATGTTTCTTAATTATTTGTTCTTATGGCCATTAAAATGTTTGTGTATATGAACAATATATAATTATATCATAATATATATTATATAAAATACATTTTGCCAGATTCACTGGAGAGTGATTCAGGAAAGGTCCTTGCATTGTCATGCTGGAATCCTCACAGCTCTTATACAAAGCAGGAAGTTTTTCCAACTAAGGGATAGTGGAGTTTTCACTTTGTAGATGGTAAAGTTTGCTACCAAGTGTTATACTCCCTGCTAGGAGATTTATTGGTTAATATGTCTATGAATTCAAACTGCCTTTTTTTGTTTGTCTCATCTTGAAGTTAAAAAGATGGTACTTACCTAGCTTTGATGTTGAAAAGTCACGTATTAGTAGTAGCCTAGCCTGTTTATTCCATTTCGCTAGAAATCAAATGGGCAATTCTCACTTGCTGCTGTCAAGCTTCATTTCTTCTAGACCACTTATTTATAACCATGTATGAGAATACTTTACTTCCAAGACATGAAAATAAGTAGAGTTGGCTTTGTTTATAAAATATGTAGTAATTACTGTGGAAGATCACAGCAAACATTGATCTAGAACCAGCAATGAAAATATTTAGTACATGTAAATAATTGAATGCTCTAACAGGCATGTCCTTCTATAGTGGGAGATGGAACTTTGAGTGCTATTGTGAAATTTACACCAACTAAATGCAAGAAAGAATAGTGAATTATTTGGCTTTCAATCTTCATTGACCACTTTAGCCACTTCAGGCACCTTGTGAAAAATTAAAAAGCAAAGGATTGAGGCTTGACAAAGGTTAATCATCAGATTGCTTATTGCTTGATTGGTAATATATTGATGTGTGAACAATTTCAACCATTAATGGAACACAATTCATACCAATTTGTAAACCAGACCAACACTTTGAGGTTTCACCTTGTTCCATTGTATAACTGAGAGATATATATGTAGTATTCACATTGAACATTTACCTCTGTATTTGACCAAATAAGGAGATAGCTCAACTTGATTTCCTAAGTTGTAGTCAACCTAGAATTTTGATATGTCATAAGCCATGTGAAATGGAATATCGGAGACCTATTAGTTTAGTGACTAAAAAAACTGATAAAAAATACATCAGAGATAAAAATTATGACTATATAGAAAGAAAAATAGTAAAATAAAATAAAACATTATAGGTAGCTCAGTTGGTTCAGCATTTGATGTAGACTCAGGTCATGAATTCATGGTTTGTGAGTTTGAGCCCCCCATGGGCTCTCTGCTGTCAGTACAGTGCCTGCTTCGGATCCTCTGTCCCTTGCCTGCTGGTTCTCTCTCTCTCTCTCTCTGAAATATAAATAAATAAACTTAAAAAGAATAAAACATTATTAATCTATTCCATTGCACCAGGTACTCTACTAAGTGATATATTTGCATTGAACATTTAAAACTAAAAATAAAGAGGATGTCTCCCTAAGCTCAGTCAGTAGAACATCCAGCTCTTGATTTCAGGGTCATGAGTTCAACCCTATGTTGGGCAGGGAGCCTACTAAAAAAATAAGAAATAAAAATAGAGATTATTAGATTAAAAATAAATATATGAGACTGATAATAAATACAATGGAAAAACAATGTAGTCTAAGAAGATAGTGATGTTAGATGCTTAGAGAAGTATTCTCTGAAAGAGTGATATGTGAACAGAGACATAAATGAAGTGAAAATGCCTTATAGACAACCAGACCAGGTAAGGGAAACTGCATTGGGCTACTGCTACATAACAAAACCATCCCAAACTCTATGATATAAAACAATGAGGGTGTGTTTAATTTGTGGGACTCTTGATGATTATGTTGACCTATCTCATGTAAGGTGACCTATGCTTCCATTTTTAGCTTCCACAGTAGTTTGTGGTTGACTAATCTAGGATGGCCATGACTGGAATGAATCAGTTTCCACTTAATGTGATTATTCATCCTTCAGCAGGCTATTCATGACTGATTCCCTTAACCATCTCAGAGGTCCAAAGAAAAGAAGGCACTCAAAGCCTCTTGAAGCCTAGACCCTTAAGTGAACCCTCTTTACTTTTGTTGCATCCTTGTGACCTAAGAAAATCACAAAGCCAGCCCACAAAGTTAAGGGTGAAAAAAAAAACCCCTCTATCTCTAGATGGAATGAGCTGCAGAGTCATTTCACAAAAGGTTATTTATACAGAGAGAAATGAAGAATTACAGTGTGGTTTGTTTGTTTGTTTGTTATTTGTTGCAATCAATCTACCACAGTAACTGCATGAAAAGGACTTGAGCTGGGGAAATGATTGGCATGTCCAGAACTAGCTTTGAGACCTCTGTGGCTAGAATACAGTGAACAAAAAGGATAAAGACATAATGACAATGATAAAAAGAGACAATGACAGAAGATAGAAAGTTCTGGGTAAGCTATTTAGATTTTATGTTACAGGAAAGTATTCAAGGTCTAGAGTAGGATTCATTAACTTCATTTGATTTGCATTTTAAATTCATATTGAAAAATACTATTCTTGCCCTTATTTGAAGAATTTGTTCTAAGTGGCCCAGGGTAGAGGCAGTGAAAACTATTAGACTCCTGAAGAGTAGCAGGCCATGGCACCCAAAAATATGTCACTTGAAATAAGGATTATTGTGAGCCAAAGGCACTTAGGAAACAACAGATAAATCTGGACACTCTCATCTCTTCCTTTTTTTCCCCTGAAAGCAGGAGATAAAATTCTCATGCAACAGGTTTCCTCCCTATACCAGAAGAAATATTCTTTAAAAAAATTAATTGTAGTATACTAATAATGTTGTATTAGTTTCAGGTGTGCAATATAGTGATTCAACAATTTTATACATTACTTAGTACTCAAGAAGATAAGTGTACCCTTAAATCCTCTTCACTTATCCCACCCACTTCCTCTCTGATAACCATCTGTTTGTTCTCTATAGTTAAGGTTTTCTTGTTTTTGTTTTTTTTTTTGGTTTGTTTCTTCTTTCCTTTGTTCACTTGTTTTGCTTCTTAAATTCCACATATGAGGGAAATCACATGGTATTTGATTTTCCTGACTGACTTATTTTGCTTAGCATTGTATTCTCCACACCTATCTATGTTGTTGCAAATGGCAAGATTTCACTCTTTTTTTTACAACTGAGTAATATATATATATATATATATATATATATATATATATATATATACATATAACATCTTCTTTATCCATTATTCTTTCAACTTGGGCTATTGCAATAACTGGCTATTGTAAATAATGCTACAATAAACATACATGTATATAAATCTTCTCAAATTAGTGTTTTCATATTCTTTGGGTAAATACTAAGTAGTGGAATTGCTGAATCATATGGAAGTTCTATTTTTAATTTTTTGAAGAACTTGTACGCTGTTTTCTACATTGGCTGCACCAGTTTGCATTCCCACCAGTAGTACAAAGTGTTCCCCTTTCTCTGCATCCTTGCCAACATCTGTTGTTTCCTGAGTTGCTCATTTTAGCCATTCTGACAGGTGTGAGGTGATATCTCATTGTGGTTTTGATTTGCATATCCCTGATGTTGAATGATGTTGAGCATCTTTTCATGTGTCTGTACTGTGTCCTTTGGGGAAATGTCTGTTTATGCTTTCTGCCCATTTTTAATCAGAATATTTGTTTTTTGGGTGTTGAGTTGAATAAGTTCTTTATATATGCCATTTGCAAATTTCTTCTCCCATTAGGTGGGCTGTCTTTTAGTTTTGTTGATTGTTTCCTTTGCTGTGCAGAGGGTTTTTATTATAATGTAATCTCAATAGTTTGTTTTTGCTTTTGTTTCCCTTGCTTCAGGAGACAAATCTAGAAAAGTGTTGCTACAGCTGATGTCTTAGAGATTATTTCCTATGTTCTCTTCTAGGATTTTATTTATTTTGAGAGAGAGAGGGAGAGAGAGACAAAGACAGAGACAGAGAATGAGTGGGACAGAGCGGAGAGAGAGGGTGAGAGGGAATCCCAAGCAGGCTCTGCACTGACAGAGCAGAATCTGATATGGAGCTTGAACTCATGAACCATGAGATCATGACCTGAACCGAAATCAAGAGTCATAGGCTCAACCAAACAACCCAGGTGCCCATCTTCTAGAATTTTTATGGTTTCAGGTCTCACATTTATTTTTTATTTTATTTGTCTTTTTATTTTAATATGAAATTTATTGTCAAATTGGTTTCCATACAACACCCAGTGCTCATCCCAACAGGTGCCCTCCTCAATGCCCATCACCCATCCTCCCCTCCCTCCCACCCCCCATCAACCCTCAGTTTATTCTCAGATTTTAAGAGTCTCTTAGAGTTTGGATCTCTGCCTCTCGAACTTTTTTTTTTCCTTCCCCTCCCCATGGTCTTCTGTTAAGTTTCTCAGGATCCACATAAAAGTGAAAACATATGGTATCTGTCTTTCTCTGTATGCCTTGATTCACTTAGCATGACACTCTCCAGGTCCATCCACGTTGCTACAAATGGCCAGATTTCACTCTTTCTTGTGAAGACTCTACTTGTCTTTCATTGACAAGTAGTATTCCATTGTGTATATAAACCACAATTTCTTTATCCATTCGTCATGTGATGAAAATTTAGGCTCTTTCCATAATTTGGCTATTGTTGACAGTGCTGCTATAAACATTGGGGTACAAGTGCCCCTATGCATCAGTACTCCTGTATCCCTTGGGTAAATTCCTAGCAGTGCTATTGCTGGGTCATAGGGTAGATCTACTTGTAATTTTTTGAAGAACCTCCACACTGTTTTCCAGAATGGCTGCACCAGTTTGCATTCCCACCAACAGTGCAAGAGGGTTCCCGTTTCTCCACATCCTCTCCAGAATCTATAGTCTCCTGATTTGTTCATTTTGGCCACTCTGACTGGCGTGAGGTGATATCTGAGTGTGGTTTTGATTTGTATTTCCCTGATGAGGAGCAACGTTGAACATCTTTTCATGTGCTTGTTGGCCATCTGGATGTCATCTTTAGAGAAGTGTCTATTCATATTTTCTGTCAATTTCTTCACTGGATTATTTGTTTTTTAGCTGTGGAGTTTGGTGAGTTCTTTATAGATTTTAGATACTAGCCCCTTGTCTGATATGTCATTTGCAAATATCTTTTTCCATTCCATTGGTTGCCTTTTAGTTTTGTTGATTGTTTCCTTTGCAGTGCAGAAGCTTCTTATGTTCATGAGGTCCCAATAGTTCATTTTTGCTTTTAATTTCCTTGCCTTTGGAGATTTGTCAAGTAGGAAATTGCTGTGGCTGAGGTCAGAGACTTTTTTTTTTTTTTTTCCTGCTTTCTCCTCTAGGGTTTGATGGTTCCTGTCTCACATTCAGGTCTTTTGTCCATTTTGAGTTTATTTTTGTGAATGGTGTAAGAATGTGGTCTAGTTTCATTCTTCTGCATGTTGCTGTCCAGTTCTCCCAGCACCATTTGTTAAAGAGGCTGTCTTTTTTCCATTGGATATTCTTTCCTGCTTTGTCAAAGATTAGTTGGCCATACTTTTGTGGGTCTAATTCTGGAGTCTCTATTCTATTCCATTGGTCTATGTGTCTGTTTTTGTGCCAATACCATGCTGTCTTCATGATGACAGCTTTGTAGTAGAGGCTAAAGTCTGGGATTGAGATGCCTCCTGCTTTGGTCTTCTTCTTCAAAATTACTTTGGCTATTCGGGGTCTTTTGTGGTTCCATACAAATTTTAGGATTGCTTGTTCTAGTTTCGAGAAGAATGCTGGTGCAATTTTGAGTGGGATTGCATTGAATGTGTAGATAGCTTTGGGTAGTATTGACATTTTAACAATATTTAGTCTTCCAATACATGAGTACAAAATGTTTTTCCATTTCTTTCTATCTTCTTCAATTTCCTTCATTAGCTTTCTATAGTTTTCAGCATACAGATCTTTTACATCTTTGGTTAGGTTCATTCTTAGATATTTTATGATTCTTGGTCAGTTGTGAATGGGATCAGTTTCTTTATTTGTCTTTATGTGTCTTCATTATTAGTGTATAAGAATGCAACTGATTTCTGTACATTAATTTTTTATACTACGACTTTGCTAAATCTAAAAAAAAACTGTAGATCAGACCAATGAAACCAAGAGTTGGGTTTTTGTAAAAATAAACAAAATTGACAAACCTCTAGACAGACTTTTCAAAAAGAAAAGGGAGATGTCCCAAACATATAAAATCATGAATTAAAATGGAATTATTACAACCAATCCCTCAGAAATACAAGCAATTATCAGGAAATACTATGAAAAATTATATGCCAACAAACTGGACAACCTGGAAGAAATGGACAAATTCCTAAGCACCCAAACACTTCCAAAACTCAAACAGGAAGAAATAGAAAGGTTGAACATACCCATAACCAGAAAAGAAATTGCATCAGTTATCAAAAATCTCCAAACAAATAAGAGTCCAGGGCCAGATGGCTTCCCTGGGGAACTCTACCAGACATTTAAAGCAGAGATACCTACCCTTCTCAAGCTATTCCAAAAAATAGATAGGGAAGGAAAACTTCCAGACTCATTCTATGAAGCCAGCATTAGTTTAATTCTTTAACCAGACAGAGACTCAGCAAAAAAGAGAACTATAGGCCAATATCCCTGATGAATATGGATGCAAAAATTCTCAAGAAGATACTAGCAAATGGAATTCAACAGCATATAAAAAGTATTATTCCCCATGATCAAGTGGAATTCATTCCTGGGCTGCAGGGCTGGTTCAACACTCGCAAATCTATCAATGTGATACATCACATTAATAAAAGAAAAAAAGAAACATATGATCCTGTCAATTGATGTAGAAAAAGCATTTGACAAAATTCAGCATCCTTTCTTAATAAAAACCCTCAAGAAAGTCAGGATAGAAGGAACATAATTAAACACCATAAAAGCCATTTATGAAAAGCCCACAGCTAATATCATCCTCAATGGGGAAAAACTGAGAGCTTTCTCCTTGAAATTAGGAACACGACAGGGATGTTCACTTTCACCGCTGTTGTTTAACATAGTGTTGGAAGTTCTAGCATCAGCAATCAAGACAACAAAAGGAAATCAAAGGCATCAAAATTGGCAAAGATGAAGTAAAACTTTCACTTTTTGCAGATGGCATGATATTATACATGGAAAATCTTTGTTCTAGTTCTGCGAAAAATGCTGTTGGTATTTTGATAGGAATTGAATTAAATTTGTAGTAGTGTGGACATTTTAACAATATTTTTTCTTGCAAGCCAAGAGCATGGAATGTCTTTCCATTGATTCATGTCATCTCCAATTTCTTTCACCAATGTTTTACAGTTTTCAGAGTACAGGTCTTTCACCTCCTTGGTCAAATTTATTCCTAGGTTGTTTTTTTTTTTGGTTTATTTGTAAATGAGAATTTTCTTAATGTCTCTTCCTGCTACTCTATTATTAGTGTATGGAAATTCAATGGATTTCTGTATATTGATATTGTATCTTGCAATTTTACTGAATTCATTTATCAGTTCTGGTAGTTATCTGGTGGTGTTTATGGTTTTCTATATATAGTATCATGTCATCTTCAAATAACGAATGATATAGTTCTTCCTTACCAATTTGGATTCTTTTTGTTCTTTTTTTTTTCCTCAGAGTGCTGTGGCTAGGACTTCTAGTACTGTGCTGCATAAAAGTGGTGAGAGTGGAAATCCTTGTCTTGTTCCTGATCTTAGAAGAAAAGCTCTGTTTTTCACCACTGAGTATGATGCTGGCTGTGGGCTTTTCATATACGGCTTTTATTATGCTGAAGATGTTCCCTCCAAATATATTTTGTTCAGGGTCTTTCTCATGAGTGGATGTTGTACTTTGTCTCAGGAGTGGATGCTTTTTCTTCATCTATTGAAATGATCAGATGTTTTTTATCTTTTCTTTTGCTGATGTGATGAATCACATTGATTGACTTGTGAATATTGAACCACGTTTGCATTCCAGGAATAAATCCCATTTGACCTTGATTTAAAAAATGATTTATTTAATGTAGTGTTGGATTTGGTTTGCTAATATTTTGCTGAGGATTTTTTGCATCTATGCTCATCAGAAATATTGGCCTGTAGTTTCTTTTCTTGTAGTGCCTTTACCTGGTTTTGGTATTACGGTAATGCTAACCTCATAGAATGAATTTGGAAGCTTTATTTCCTCTTCCAGTTTTTGGATAATATGAGAAGAATAAGTATTAAATATTCTTTACATTTTTTTTTAGAATTTATCTGTGAAATTGTATGGTCCTGGACTTTTGTTTGTTGAGAGTTTTTTTGATTACTGATTCAATTTCATTGCTGGTAATTGGTCTGTTCAATTTTTTTTTTTTTTTTATTTCTTTCTGCTTCAGTTTTGGTAGGTTATATATTTATAGGAATTTATCCATTTCCAGAAGTTTGGGGTTTTGTTTTTTTTTTGTTTGTTTTTTTTTTTTGTTTTGTTTTTTTTTTTAGAGACCATGAACAGCAGAGAGGGGCACAGGGAGAGAGAGCTGGCACCACATTCAGTGTGGAGCCCAATGTCAGGCTCCATCCTATGACCCTGGGATCATGACCTGAGACAGAATGAAGAGTTGGATGCTCAACCAACTGAGTCACCCAGGCGCCTCCCAGAAGAAATATTCTTATCATCAAAGATGATAAGTTGAGACTGGAATAATTCTGAACAGACTTTATTAAAATAATTTTTGTCTTCCATTAGTCACTCAAATATTCTAGATACTTTTTCACAACTGTCTTTCTTTGTTCAACCTAACATAAAAGCATTTAAGTTTTGCCATTTCTTTTGGGTCTTAATTTTCTTATTAGGGGATCATGTCATGTAAATCTTATATAAATCTGTATGCTTTTGTGCTGATCTGATCGCTCCTCTCAGTTTCAAAAAAATAGAAAAATAGCCTATCTTACATCCCTATGTAAAATTAGTTTTCTTACATGCCCATGAAACCTAATATAATCAGGACCAAATTCATGTATTTCCCTGCATACCTGTTTTGCTTTTATTTATTTTAGGCAGCAACTTGATCAATCTATTATTTATTCAGAAATCCAAATGTAATAATTAATTCATTTGTATTTTTCCTTCTACTCCACAAATAATCAACTTCATATTCGGTTCATTATACATCACAAAATCTCCACAATGTTTCCTTTTTCTACACTTACACTTCCTCTTTCTAGGTAAATACATCATGAACAATGATCTGCAATATAACACTACATTTACAATAATATAGTATCTTTATTTTTAATCTTTTTATTAAAATATATTTGACATACCATGCATCTTAGCTTCAGTGGTACAATGTAGTATGTTTCTTTATAATCTCTCCCCATTCTTTTCGATTCTACACATTGAGACAAGAATACTATTTTTACACTTATAAATTATCTTAAATCAGTACTAGGCTTAATGTTTTTCGATATAATTTTATTTTATTGAGAATAAATACCAAAGTCTATAAGACAACTTCAAATATTTAACATAAGCTTCAATTTCTGCACCAGCCTCAAATTATTCCATGCTTCCCCTTACTGTCTGTTCTTCACTCATAATACTTTCTTTCTTTTAGTTTTGTGTATGTGGAATGTCCAACCCCTCTTTTTCAAGCCTCATTATGCGCTGTTCAATCTAAATATTATTTTTCACATTGTGCCATCCATTAAGCCCCACACAAATATACAATTTGTATGGATAACATTTATTAACTGATACAATAATTATTTAATATAAACTAGGGGCTAGAAATTATAAAATATTGGTAATGGTCATTTTTCAAGTCCTACCTTAAACATCACTTTTTCTAGGTAGAATTTCCTGCCACTTTCGCTCCTAACACTCCACAATAAATAAACATTTCCCATTTTAAGTTTCCATGATTTTCAATTTTAAGCTTCATCATTTATTTGTGCAATAGATTTGTTCCCCATAAGATTCTAAATTCTATAAAGGTCAGGTGCTCCTGCATTCCCAATGAAATAATATATAGTCACATAAAGTCTAAGGTGTTTAAATAACCACAATAATATGGGATATTGGAGAGAAAGTAATCATATTTTCTGGGGGGGTGGTTCTCACTAAATCTTTCCTTTAAGAAACAAAAATAACCACATATTTGAGTTTTTACAAAGTTTGTTTCATGGGTTCTTTGAATTCCCTTTTAAATAAAATAGTTTATTATTTGATCTGAGCATATTAGCCTGAAAACACTTCAATGAATGGAATTTTGGATGCTTACAAAGGTTGAATACATAGGTTGCAGCTCTTTTTAAAACAGACAGGGCCCCCAAAATGAATAAATAAGTAAATTAATAAATAAATACTAAAGTTAAAAAATAAAAGAGAGAAGACAAAATATTTAACATCAATTATGTCATTTTTCACGAAATTGTCACCACATAATTTTAAATATTGAATGCAGTTATAAACAAACCTCAAAAATTAAAATACTACTGTAAGTACTATTACTACTACTAATAATAAATAAAAATCAGTAGAGAGCTTCTATTTCTGAAAAGGATGTAGTGAAGCATAGCAGGCCATCCAGAAATAGCAAGATTTTTTAAAATATCATGTTTTATATTTATTTTTTTAAGAAAAATCATATATTTACAGGCATCAGAAACCTGTGGGAACAATGAAGAACAGATGAACTATATTTCAAAGAAAAAGAAATGTTTTGGCAAGATTTTCATTCCCAGCCACTTTTCCCTGAGCACACTGCTAATTGTACATGCAGGATAAGGTTTGTACATGCAGACAGGATAAGGTTTGACCAAGTTTTCCTATTGGATATCTAATATATTTAGAGTTTTTGTAGGAAACAAGTGAGCCAGGCCCAGACACTCTACAGGCAAAGTAGGTTCATATTATATCAAAAATGTCAAACAAACACAAACCTTCATATTTATATTGAAACTTAAGAAAAATTTAAAAAGTAATATAAAAATCCAAAATATTTCTGAAGGAATAAAAAATATATGCTGGAAGATAATGGAATGAGTCTTCATCCACTGATAACGTTCAAAAAATTATTCCATTATCCTGAGGGAAAATAACTTTTAATGTTAAATCTTATATTCAACCAAAATTAATTTAATGAAGAAATTTTCAAATATACAAGAACTGAGAAAATTTGCCAACAGAATTCTTCCAGAAGAATTCTAGAAGAAAGCGTTGGGTAGAACAAAGGCAAAGCTTAGAAGAAGAATGATTCTCATATAAAAGGAATAAGGGTTGGCAAATCGTCTCCACAAAAAGGAAAGAAAAAGAAAGAAAGAAAGAAAGAAAGAAAGAAAGAAAGAAAGAAGAAAAAGGAAGAAAGAAAGAAAGAAAGAAAAAGAAAAAGAAAAGGAACAAAAGAAACAAAAGGCAAAACACACACACACACACACACACACACACACAGGATCAAAATGTACACAATTCTAGAAATGAATTGTTTCTAGAAATTGACCATAGGCAAAACTGACAATATTTAAGGTAAGAAAAAGTGGAAATCTGCCTTATTTTTGCCTGACTCTTCCCATTCTTTAGACTCACTTCAAATTAGTAAGAACTGTAGTTTTACCAGAGCAGAGCTGGTTGAAAAATAAGCAGTTCAGGTGCTACAGGGTGCAGGTTCAATTTCATGTGCAGATAGAAAATAAAAATTCAAGACTTAGCTAAAAGTAGCAAAATTGATAGGAAGCTCATTCCTTTGAGCTTTCAAAGTTATTATCCTGATTAAGTAAATAGGCTAGCCAGAAATTGAACGGAAGAAGTTTGGAATTGAGAGATTCTTAATGTTACAGACTTAATTGTGTCTGCAAAATTCATATGTTGAAGCCCTAACATTCAGTACACTTTGGAATGTGACTTTCGGTGGTATAAGCCCTTAAAGAAGTAATTAAGGTTAAATAATCTCAAATAGGTGGCTTCTAAACAATATGATTGGTTTCCTAATAAGAGGAAGAGAAGAGGAAAGGATGCACATGAACAGAGAAAAGATCATGTGAGGACAAATGAGAAGGCCATCTGCAAGCCAAAGAGAGAGAGGTCTCAGGAGGAACCAAGCCTGCCAACACTTTGGTCTTGGACTTCTAATCTCCAGAACTATGAGAAAATTAATTACTGTTTTCTAAGCTGTCTGTTCTGTAGTATTTTTTTTATGATAGCTCTGTCTACCTAGTTGTCTGAGAAACTGTGCTCCTGAACAGTGGAAATGTTAAAGAGACTAGTGGATAGTGAAGGTAAAAGCATATTTAAGAACAAGATGAATTTTGAATGTAATTCTCAACCCACACACAGATCAGTCAGCACTGTATAGAAATCTTTCAGACTTGAAGAGTTTGTACAAAACTTCAGTTCATATCACATTCTGACGACTAAGCAAAGTGATGCAGAGAACAAACCTTCAGAAGCTAGGATAAAAAAAAGAAACAATAATAATAACAAGATCAGATATATCAGAAGCTATATCCATTTTAGAGTATATAGATTTTGCAGTTTTAGTCCATCGAAGTTTCTTAAAATAACAATAATAATTAGAATGATAATTTAGGGATCTCTGGGTGGCTCAGTTCCTTGAGTATCCAACTTTTGATTTTGGTTCAGGTCATGATCCCAAGGTCATGAGATTAAGCCCCACATTGAGCTCCATGTGGAACCTACTTAAGATTCTTTCTCTCGTTCTCTCTAAAAAAAAAAAAAAAGATAATTTAAAATACAGAGTTGTTTCAACATATTATCTAAATGTCCAATTTTCTTTTTTTTAACTTTTCTTATGGCATTTATTTATTTGTTTATGTATTCTCAACATATGGTGTAGTTTTGGCTTCAGGAGTAGAACTCAGTGATTCATCACTTACTTACAACAACCAGTGCTCATCCCAACAAGTGCCCTCCTTAATGCCCATCACTCATTTACCCCAACCCCATCAACCCTCAGTTTGTTGTTCTCTGTATTTAATATTCTCTTATGGTTTGCCTTCTTGTCTATTTTTATCTTATTTTTATCTTATTTTTCCTTCCCTTCCCCTTCCCCTCATCTGTTAAGTTTCTCAAATTACATATATGAGTGAAATCATATAGTATCTGTCTTTCTTTGACTGACTTATTTCACTTGGCATAATACCCTCCAGTTCCATGCACGTTGTTGCAAATTAAATGTTCAATTTTCAATAAAAAAATAGAAAAACAGAAAAATGTGATCATACTTAGGGAAAAAAAATAGTCAGTAGAATTTGACTATAAGGGGTTTTGATGTTGAAATAAGCCAACAAAGATTTTGTGAATCTTGCTTTGCAAATCTGTAAAATAATTAAATAAATCTGTGATTAAAGGGGTAAAGAAAATTATGAGGGCATTGACTCAACAAGCAGATCTAAATATAGAAGTGAAAACTGAAGAAGAATTCAATGGAAATTCAGTAGCTTACCTCAATTACATATTTGATATAGGAGAAGAATCAGAAAACTCAGTGAGGTTTATAAAAACGATCCAATCCTAAGAACAGAAAGACACATGATTGAAGACAAATTAATAGAGACTCAAGGCTTGTAGGATATAGCAAGCTTCTCAACAAATTTGTGGTGGAGTTCTAGACAAAAAATGGGGGAGACAAAATGTCAGAAAAAAAAGGAGTAAATACAGGCTGAGAAATTTCCAAACTAATTGAAAACATTAATTCTCAATTTAAGAAACACAACAAAACCAGTATAAAATAATCACAAGGAAGATCCATCATTTGGTGAATGAAACACTAAATATGGCATAGACATATATTGTAGTCGGAATAGAGTCCCATGAAAGATACTTGAGTAAAAATTACATATTAAATTGATAGGAAGTCTGATAGCATTTTATGTGTTTCTGTATATATTATGTTTTATATTACATACGTATATGAATACTTTCTTCATTGGTGTGCGTTTAAAGAAGTACTCTTAAAATAAAAATATCACCGCAGCTTTGAAAATAGAGAAAGAAGGGTGCCTGGGTGGCTTAGTCTGTTGAGCTTTGGACTCTTGTTTTCGGCTCAGATCATTATCCAATGGTCATGGGATCAAGCCCTGTGTATGTCTCCATACTAAGCGTGGATCCTGCTTAAGATATTCTCTCTCTCCCTCTGTCCCCCTCCCTACTCATGCTCTCTCTCTCTAAAAAAAAACAGTAGAAAGAAGAAAGAGAAAATGATAAAAATAACAATTCCAATGGAGTAATAATGTTACCAAACGAATTAGGATTAATTTAAATTATCTAAAAGAACAAAGTGGGTTATTTAATACTGATAAAAAAATCCATGAGAAAAATAGCATCTGGTAATAAACAGCTATACTCCTAAAAATTTAATTTCAAAATATGTAATTCAAAAATTGATATGAAATCTAACAAGTTAATTGACAATCTGTTTCAGAAAACATCAAATCAAGTGCAGAAAAATACATAAATATATAAAGGGACTGACTATACTTAAAATGCACAATTCTAAACAACAATAAAAACTTTCATTTACAAATATATAGATTACTACCAGTTAGTCCTAAATAATACTGCTCCAAATGAGAATACAAAAGCAAATTCCTAGATGAGCACTGGTTATAGTACATAAGTATTGAATCACTAAATTGTACACATGACTAATATACTGTATGTTAACTAACTAGAGTTTAAATAAAAACTTAAAAAAATAAAAGCAAATAGCTATAGTATTATACAAGCAATACATAGAAAATTCATAACCCTAAAGCCCTTTATTAAAAAAACACAAATATTAAAAACAACAAAAAACAAACAAAAAGACTGAAGAAAATATGTAAGGCTTAAATTTTTTAAGTTTCCTAAATTAGGGAGGATTAATAAATAGGCAAAATAACTAAAATCGATCAATAAGAGCAAAAATACTTCAAAAAATGGACTGTACTAGTGTAAATGTAAAGAAAATAAGAAAAGGTGCAAATCATTTCTGTAAAAAGAGAAATATAACCACATAAAGATATTACTTGTAAAATACCATTTCTATTAGGATAATATTAAAATCAAGATAAAATGGACCTCTTCCTAAGAGCACATTAAATGCCACATTGACTTAAGCAAAAATATGAAACCCAAATATACCAACAAACATAGAAGAAATTAAAGATCTAGTTTCTGAAACAGAATTTTAAATGGTGAATTGTATCAAGGTTTGTATATTTATACAAAGAGACTTAGAGAAGTGAAAATAAAAGCAACTATCAAATCTCCTTCTATGGTTAACGAAACTCAAACTCAAATTGGTATTATAACCCAAATTCCTTGAATAGGTAGGACTTACATCAGACACACAATGATGTTTCAACATAGAAAATGCATCGATGTGATTTACTACAATCCTAGACGGAAGTGAGGAAAAAATAAACAACGCATTTCATACCAAAAAGCAGTTAATATTATTAAGCTTATACAGCAACGGAAAATTTAAGTAAAATAAGAATAAGAAGAATATATTTCTAACCATGCTAATGATTAGATAGGCCCAAAATAAAGCAAACATCGTGCTTGGTGTGATGCCACACTAAACTGATGACCATAGAAACAGGACCAGAACAAGGATACTTGACTTTATCTCTGACCTTCAATATTCTATGAGATAACCTGGCCAAAACAAGAAGATAAGGAAAAATAATAAAGAGGTACTAAATATTAGAAAGAACAGGATTTGTAAAGATTGATTTTTGATATTTGATTATTTACCTAGGAAATTAATTGACAAGTTATTAGAAGCCATAATTTATTAATTTTAATGAATAAAAGATAAAAAATACAGAAAGAATCAATAGTTATTTTTATATCAGAAATAAACAAGAGGTATATAGTTAGAAAGTATACTCCATTTATATAGCAACCAAAACCTTAAGAAACTCAAAGTTAACAATCTCTGTGAAGAAACTGTAAAGCTATGGAAGGATGTAAAGAAGGTCTTAGTAAAAGGAATGCTGTCATATTTATAATCATTTCAATTCTGTGACTACTTCAATGCTGTTAAGCTATAAATTTTGCCCAAATTAACCAATATATGCAATGATATTTCAATCAAAATCCAAAATATTTTTGAAGCTTACCAAGTTGATCTTAAAATTGACATGAAAAAATATATCCAAGAATAAAATAACAGTTTGGGAAATTAAAAACAGAGATATGAGAGCTTTATAATTCAGCTGTCAAACCATCTAGTCATCTATGCTAATAATATGTGTGTATTGAAAAAGGAATAGGCAAATAAACAGAACATAAAAACAAGAGTTTAGAGTGTACAGAAATAGGCACATATGTATAGGGATATTTAGTGTATTGTAAATGTCATATATGTGGCATGAAGATGGAGTCTTCAATAAGTGAGACTGAGGTATTTGGGGAA
The DNA here is from genome assembly GCF_024362965.1 of Panthera pardus. Taxonomy (NCBI): domain Eukaryota; kingdom Metazoa; phylum Chordata; class Mammalia; order Carnivora; family Felidae; genus Panthera; species Panthera pardus. The sequence goes on along the minus strand of NW_026526677.1, from coordinate 79,869,852 downwards.
AATTTAAATTGTTTTTTTGCTTCATACTCCTTATGCAAAATCTAAACTTCAAAGCTATTACAAGGGAATACAGAAAATCATTTTTATAACCCTGGAATTGCTGAAAAGAGGCCTCAGTTGACCCTGACGATGAATCTTTTGTCTTATGCTGATCCTGTATCAACTGATTTTCTAGAGACATAGAGTAAATTTACAGGCACTGGGAAATGAAAATATCAAATGATAAAAACAAAATAAAATAAAAATTTAATTAGCTGATTTTGATTCCAAATATGAAATAAATGTTTTTAAAAGTTGATTGGCTAATAAGAGTTTTTCTACCTTTATTTTAATTTGATTGAAATGAAAACAAGACATGCATAATCTATACAAAGTTTTCATGTTACAAATCTAAACTTCCATATTTTTAAAATCATTTTGGAATGAACCAGAATATTACAGTTTTAAAAGCTTTTTTTGTTGTTGTTAATTTCCTCTACTTTTCTCTGAAGAGATTTATCTAAAGAGAATAAGAGAGAAATATTTGAATTAGCTTTTGTCAAATTGTGTTTTCATTATCTCTTAATAAGTATTACTTGGAAAATCTATTCAATGGTGAAAGGCTGAAAATTTTGGCGTTAAATATAGTTTATAAGAATGCTAATGAGCATTATGAATCTGTATAAGAGATGTATTGTTTTAGTGTTTTCCAAATTCCTGTGACCACAGAAATTTGTATGAAAAGCACTTTCTAGAATATATTTTGGGAACATACAATTTATTGCTAATCACTGTTATGTATTTAACACTGTAATATAATTAGACTCTGAAAAAACAATTTGTAAAGCCAAAAAAAATGGGTTCCTGGTATTAGTTATCAAACAAATATGAATTATTTATTCTAGAATTAGAAAAGAGTTCAAAAGTTACTTCTGTGGATATTCTTTTTCTCTTATTTTCTTTTAAAGTTCTGTATTTTCATTCATTTTCTTATCTAAAATGAATCTCCTCAAGTGAATAACAGACTTTATTAGGTGGAAGAAAGTAATGCAATCTATTCTCAACAATGAAAGGCACTTCAGTTTATTAAATTAATGAACATTAATTTCAGCATTTCCAATTAACCTTCTCTATCCCCAAAGTCCCCTAGAGTTCCTGTTGTCACTATACATTAATCTTTCCCAGCTATGACTTGAATCACACTTTTGGTAATATGCCATTCTCAGTGACAGTGATTAGTTGGAAAGGAGCATCTCATTAACAGGTTGAATTCCAAAGTACCAACTGATATAACAATCATCTGGCAGATCATCTGGCCAAAGAATTATATCCTTGCATCCATGGAAGAAATGCAGGCTCATTAATACTAAGAACTCCCCCTTCCTTTTTCTATTCATTACTTATCATACTAAGTTTGCATAGATGGGAACTACTTTCTCCTCTACTGCCTGAATCGTATATCCATGAAATTAAAATAAGTACAAGGTAGAACCATATTAAAGGCTAAAAACTTAATATGAGGAAAGATTTTGTTTGAAAATAAGTTATAAAAGTCATTTGTTTCATGAATATACAACCTAAGAATAATGTTAAATATGAGATAATTAAAAAACATTGCACGCAGATGTAAAAACTTCTTTAATTGAGAAAAACTCATGAAACCCATTATTTTTCTATGATGAAATGCTATGGATTGACACCTAATTATCTTTTTAAAGAGAAGACTGAGAAAACAGTAGTAAAACTACAAGTGTCAGTAAAAATGTGGTTCATTAAATATGATCACTGTCGTTCTTATTACCTCCTAAAAATATTTTTTGGAAATTACAATGATTGTTTACATTTAAATCAGGTTATTATATTAAATTGCAGAACAAATAATATTATTTTTGTTTATCCTATCTTCATTTCAAAACCATAGCAAAGATGATATTTTGGCATCGTCTACATGAGCAGAATCCTAGTGATTAGCCAACTGCTTTTTTTTTTTTTTTTTTTTTTAACAGATCTATGAGACTCTTTTACATATACTAAATTCACGTGAGCGGCTAGAATGGAAAATAGGGACTATGTAAACTTCTGCTGGGGTAGCCTTCTACTTTAGATGTGCAAGGTGTTCCAAGTTTTGTAAAAGGTTTAGCTGGCTTCCTAAAAATATTTTGGGACCTGCCACACTAGCTATTAAGTCAGTAAATAATTACTGCTACAAACTTTCTTGTACAGAATGAATATGGCACTTTTGCCTTTTTTTCTCTTTTAAAAGGTTGTTTAGTATCTCTCCTAATACCTAAAAAATTCTTATAGACAGAACAAACACCCTTAATTTTAGTATTGAATAAGTGTGCTCAATATTTACAAAAGATGAAATTTTTATCAAAGGGACTATTTTAAGGATCTAAGAAAAGAATATAATCTTCTAAATAAAATTATCAGTGTTTATCTGCTCAGATTCACAAGGCAGATACATTTCATATGTTAAAAAAAATACATGTGGCAAAGGAGCGCATACAAATGTTAATATCCCTAATGTATTCTTGTTTCATCATTAGTATTAAATGCACTTATCTGAATAAGATAATATAATATTTTCTCTAGTCCTATCAAAGTAAAATCCTAGGCCAGCTAATCAAAAATATAAATTATCCCTGAGATTTGAGAAAGCTGCCTCTAAATATTCAAATAATCCATTTATAAAATAGGTATGGGTATCATTCTATCTATAGCAAATAAAAACAACAGAACATGAAATTTGGCTGAAATATAAAATGTTTTACTTTCAAATTGTGTAACTATAAATAAGTTACTTAACTCGTCTGAAGCTTAGTCACCTTATCTGTAAAATGCAGTTCTGGCATGACTGATGAGGGTCCATGTTTCCTTTAAAACACTTATCATGGTGCTTAGAGAAAATAGAAAGCACGTTTGAAAGCATGAATTTTTGAATTAGATTGCCTAGTTTGATTTCAGCTCTGCCAGTTATTAGCTATGTGACTTAGGATAAGTTACTCACTGTGCATCATTTTCCTAATCTGTATAATGGTGATAATACTCATATACATCAAATAAGGTGATTGCAGAAACTGAATGTTAATATATGTAAAGCATTTAGAATTGGGGTTAGTACATGGCTAATATGAAAAAGTATGTGCTATTTTTATTACCAGTAATTGTTGTATTCTGACACATTTGAGAAGTAGTTGTCATTTTTTATAATTCCTTTATGTACTAATGATAATCAAAAAATGTAATAGCAATTTTTGAGATATTTTTGGTATCTGGGGTGCCTGGGTGGCTCAGCCGGTTAAGCATCCCACTTGGGCTCAGGTCATGATCTAGCAGTTTGTGGGTCTGAGCCTGGTGTCAGGCTCTGTGCTAACAACTCAGAATCAACAACTGGATTCTGTGTCTCCACCTCCCTCTGCCCCTCTCCTGCTCACGCTTTGTTTCTGTCTCTCAAAAATAAATAAACATTAAAAAAAGATATTTCTGGTGTATTTATTTTCAAAATATTGGACAATTTTATTTTGTGTTGGAAATGAGAGAAAGAGGGAGAGAGAGAGATTGAAATTATAGGAGGTTTGTCCTAGTGCAAAACCCTACAATTTTGTTGGTCTTGAGATGGAAATAATGAAGGAACAAAAATATTTTGTCCAAGCTTTCGCAAACTTATTATTCATTGTTAAATTAAAAACTGACTATTCTTAAAAAAAAAAAAAAAAAAAAAAAAAAAAAAAAAAAAGAACAAAAAACCCCCTGACTATTCTTCCATTGTGAAACAGAATTTCAGTCAATTTTTGTTTTGGTTGGAAATAATTAAGGAAAGAGACTTCTGATTAAAAAGATTAATTATCTAGGTGTATTGGGTTATTGGAGCTTCATATCTATGTTCATAAAGAGTTTCTTGAAGCTGTAAAGTTTCTAGTTTTGATACATCAGAGATAAAATAGAAGTCATTTTTTTTCTGCTCAGAACTCATGCCACAACAACAAAGAGAGATAGAACCAGAAAAGCAATATGAGCTTCTGTAACTCCAAATAGGGACAGGAAAGACTACTACATGCACTATAACTCAGAGAGAGAAAAGATATTTAGAAACAATGATGGTAGTGCCAAACTCAGATGAAGATAGTTTTTCAAAAAGGTCCTACTCCTTTGTTTATAATAAGAATGGATACAGCCTGAAAACGGATGTTCCTCTTGAATTTGTTTTGAAGGCAAGGTTGAACAAAGAATCCTGAAGCCATATAATATTGATAGCTAATAATGGGTAGGTAAATCAGTTGCTGCTAAAGAGAGGCATTCTGAATCAATACATCCTCCATAAAACCATTAAATATTTAAAAGGATAGTTTCTGTACGATTGCTTATAACAGAAAAAAGTTAAAAACACTAAAATATTCTTTAAAAATTTGATGAATAACTTTATACATCAAAGAAGCAGAATACACACAGACCTGCAATATGCTACCAAAGTGTGTTGAAAAGGAAAGATTCTGTATAATGAGATTAAAAATTTTACTCTCTATAGAGCAGAAAGATGAAAATAACTTAGATACTCACAAAACTCAATGTGAACCAGAGATAATTATTTATGGAATGAAACAACATGATCAAGTAAGAACCAGCTTCATTCAAAAACTCTTATTAATTTAAAGAAAATCAAAATTAAAAGAAGAAGCAAATATATGGGGAAAAAAAAACCAAAAAGTAAATTCTCTAAATGTCATAGAGCTGGTGAAAATTGTTAATAAAATTTTCACACAAATTAAAAACAAAGTGAGATAATCAGTATTAATTATTTGTTGCTGCTTAAGAAATTAATTAAAGCTTAGTAGCTTCAAACAACAATCATTTATTATATCAGTGTTTGTGGGTCAGAGATCCTTAGCTTGGTGGTTTTCTTCAGGGTCTCTCATGAGGTTGTCATTAATGCTTCTGCCAGTACTGCAGTCATGTGAAGGCTTGACAGCACCTGAAGGACCCACCTCCCTGCTCATTCATGTGGATGATGTCAGGTTATCTCAGCTCTTGTTCATGTGAACCTCTCCACAGTGTTGCCAAAATCATGACCCTCTGCTTCCACAGGAATGAGTCATGAAACAGTGAGAGAGAAGTAAACAAAAGTCACAGTGCCTTTGTATGACCTAGTCTTGAAGTTGCATCCTGCCACTTCCACTTTATTTTATTTACTAAAAGTAAGTCCCTGGGAGCACCCAAATATCTAATCAATTAATCACAAACATAAAGAAACTCATCAACAGTAATACCATAATAGTAGGAGACATCAACACCCCACTTACAACAATGGACAGATCATCTAATCAAAAAAATCAACAAGGAAACAATGGCTTGAATGACACACTGGACCAGATGAACTTAACACACATGTTAAGAACATTTCATCCTAAAGCTGCAGCATATACTTTCTTCTCCAGTGCACATGGAACGTTCTCCAGAATAGACCACATACAGGGACACAAATCAGACCTAAGTAAGTAAAAAGAGATCGAGATCATACCATGCATATTTTCAGACCACAATGCTGTGAAACTCGAAATCAACCACAAGAAAAAATTTGGAAAGGTAACATATACCTGGAGACTGAAGAACATCCTACTAAAGAATGAATGGGCTAACCAAACAGTTAAAGAAGAAATTAAAAAGTATATGGAAGTCAATGAAAATGATAACACCACAACCCACAATCTCTGGGATGCAGCAAAGGCGGTTATAAGAGGAAAGTATATAGCAATCCAGGATTTCTAAAGAAGGAAGAAAGATCTCAGATACACAACCTAAACGTACACCTTAAAGAGCTGGACAAAGAACAGCAAATGAAACCCCAAACCAGTAGAAGACAGAAAATAATAAAGTTTAGAGCAGAAATTAATGCTACCGAAACCAACCAACCAAACAACCAACCAAACAAACAAACAGTAGAACAGATCAATGAAACCACAAGTGGTTCTTTGAACGAATTAACGAAATTGATAAACCACTAGCCAGTTTGATCAAAATGAAAAAGGAAAGGACCCAACTAAGTAAAATCAAGAATGAAAGAGGAGAGATCACAACCAACACAGCAGAAATAAGAACAATAATAAAAGAATATCATGAGCAATTATTATGCAATAAAATAGGCAAACTGGAAGAAGTGGGCAAATTCCTAGAAACATATACACTACCAAAACTGAAACACGAGGAAATAGAAAATTTGAACAGACCCATAACCAGTAAGGAAATCGAGTTAGTAATAAAAAATCTGCCAAAAAGCAAGAGTCCAGGGCCAGATGGCTTTCCAGGTGAATTCTACCAAACATTTAAGGAAGAGTTAACACGTATTCTCTTGAAGCTCTTCCAAAAAATAGAAATGGAAAGAAAACTTCCAAACTCTTTCTATGAAGCCAGCATTACCTTGATTCAAAACCTGACAGAGACCACACTAAAAAGGAGAACTGTAGACCAATTTCCCTGATGAACATGGATGCAAAAATCCTCAATAAGACATTAGTCAACCAGATCCAACAATACATTAAAAAAATTATTCACCACGACCAAGTGGGATTTTTACCTGGGATGCAGGGCTGGTTCAATATCCACAAAATAATCAATCTGATTCATCACATCATAAAAGAAAGGACAAGAACCACGTGATCCTCTCAATAGATGCAGAGAAAGCATTTGAGGAAATGTAGGATCTTTTCTTGATAAAAACCCTCAACAAAGTAGGGATAGAAGGAACATACCTCTAGATCATAAAAGCCATATATGAACGACCCAATGCTAATATCATCCTCAATGGGGAAAAACTGAGAGCTTTCTCCCTAAGGTCAGGAACAAGACAGGGATGTCCGCTCTCACCACTGTTATTCAACACAGTTTTGGAAGTCTTAGCCTCTGCAATCAGACAACACAAAGAAATAAATGGCATCTAAATAGGCCAGGAGGAGGTCAATCTTTCATTCTTTGCAGATGACATGATGCTCTATATGGAAAACCCAAAAGATTCCACCAAAAAACTGCTAGAGTTGATTCATGAAATCAAGAAAGTTGCAGGATATAAAATCAACACACAGAAATCGATTTCATTTCTATACACCAAGAATGAAGCAATAGAAAGAGAAATCAAGGAATTGATCCAATTTACAGTTGCACAAAAAACTGTAAAATACCTAGGAATAAATCTAACTAAAGAGGTGAAAAATTTATACACTGAAAACTATAGAAATCTTATGAAATAAATTGAAGAAGACACAGAAAAACGGAAAAATATTCCATCCTCCTGGATAGGAAGAACAAATATTGTTAAAATGTCAATACTCCCAAATCAATCTACATATTCAATTCAATCCCTATGAAAATAACACCAGCGTTCTTCACAGAGCTAGAACAAATAATCCTAAAATTTGTAAGGAACCAGAAAAGACCCTGAATAGTCAAAACAATCTTGAAAAAGAAAACCAAAGTAGGAGGCATCACAATCCCAGACTTCAAGCTATAGTATAAATCTGTAATCATCAAGACAGTATGGTACTGGTACAGGAACAGTCACTCAGATCAATGGAACAGAAGAGAGAACCCAGAAATGGACCCACAAACGTATGGCCAACTAATCTTTGACAAATCAGGAAAGTATATCCAATGGAATAAAGATAATCTCTTCAGGAAGGGGTGCTGGGAAAACTGGACAACAACATGTAGAAGAATGAACCTGGACCACTTTCTTACACCATACACAAAAATAAACTCAAAATGGATGAAAGACCTCAATGTAAGGCAGAAAGCCATCAAAATCCTCAAGGAGAAAGGAAGCAAAACCTTTTTGATCTTGGCCGCAGCAACTTCTTATTCAACACTTCTCCAGAGGCAAGGGAAACAAAAACAAAAATGAACTACTGGGACCTCATCACAATAAAAAGCTTCTGCACAGTGAAGGAAACAAGCAGCAAAACTAAAAGGCAACCGATGGAATAGGAGTAGATATTTGTAAATGACATATGAGATAAAGGGTTAGTATCCAAAATCTATAAAGAAGTTATCAAACTCAATACACAAAAAACAAATAATCCAGTGAAGAAATGGGCAAAAGACATGAATAGACATTTCTCCAAAGAAGTAATCCAGATGGCCAACTGACACATGAAAAAATGCTCCACGTCACTCATCATCAGGGAAATGCAAATTGAAACCGTAATGAGATACCACCTCACACCTGTCAGAATGGCTAACATTAACCATTCAGGAAACAACATGTTGGTGAGGATGCAGAGAAAGGGGACGATTTTTGCACTGCTGGTGGGAATGCAAACTGGTGCAGCCATTCTGGAAAACACTATGGAGTTTCCTCCAAAAACTAAAAATAGAGCTACCCTCCAATCCAGCTACTGTACTAGTAGGTATTTATCCAAAAGATACAGAATTGCTGTTTCAAAGGGACACATGCACCCCAATGTTTATAAAAGTGCTATCGACAATAGTCAAATATGGTAAAAGCCCTAATGCCCATTGACTGATGAATGGATAAAGAAGAGTGGTATATATATACAATGGGATATTACTTGGTGATCAAAAAGAATTAAATCTTGCCATTTGAAACAAAGTGGATGGAACTAGAGTGTATTGTAAGTCAGTCAGAGAAATATCATATGACTTCACTCATATGTGGAATTTAAGATACAAAACATAACAGAACATAAGAGAAGGAAATAAAAAAAATAAATAAGATAAAACAGAGAGGGAGATAGGCCATTAGAGACTCTTAAATACAGAGAACAAACTGAGGGTTCCTGGCAGGGTGTAGGGTGGGATGATAGGCTAACTGGTCAAGGGGCATAAAAGAGGATACTTGTTGGAATGAGCACCAGGTGTTATATGTAAATGATGAATCACTAAATTCTATTCTTGAAATCATTATTACACTATATGTTAACCAACTTGAATTTAAATTAAAAAATAATAATATACAAAACATTTAAAGTACTAAGCTATATCTATTAAAATATTACAATCAATTAATGCCATAATAAATTAATAAATTATTTATTGATTATCAATAAAACATAAGAAAGATTACTAAACTCTCTAATCAAAAAAGTAGAAAAGAAAAATGAAAATATAATGGTGAGGGCGCCTGGGTAGCTCAGTCGGTTAAACGACCAACTTTTTTTTTTAAGTTTATTCATTTATTTTGAGAGAGAGAGAGCACAAGTAGGGAAGGAGAGTCAGAGAGGGGGAGAGAGAATCCCAAACAGGCTCTGCACTATACAGAGCCCAATGTGGGGTTCGGACTCATGAACCACAAGATAGATCATGACCTGAACAGAAGTGGCTGCTTAACCAACTGAGCCACCCAGCTGTCCCACAACTGACTTTTGATTTTGGCTCAGGTCATGCTCTCACAGTTCTGTGACTGAGCCCCAGGTGGGGCTCTGTGCTGAGCACGGAGAGTGCTTGGGAGTTTTCTCTCTATCTCTGCCCTTCCCCTGTTCTTTCTCTTAGAAAGGAAAGAAAGAAAGAAAGAAAGAAAGAAAGAAAGAAAGAAAGAAAGAAAGAAAGAAAGAAAGAAAAGAAAAGAAGAAAGAAAGAAAGAAAGAAAGAAAGAAAGAAAGAAAGAAAGAAAATATAATTGTGAAATGGTGAAATACAGCTAATGCAGAAATTATTCAGTATTTAGAGATATACCATGAACCTAGGCACTTAGAACTGGTAGCTTCATGTCTAGTAACATTTAATCAATTTAAATATATAAAATATAATAAAAATAAATAACTGTACTTATAAAGAAATAAAAGTTAAAACTCAGCTTTTCAGCCTTAAGTAGCTACTATTCAACCGTCAGTGCATGTCATATGTGACTAGTGGTTACTCTATTGGACACTTGCAAATATAGAATACATTTAACGCATTAAATGTAGTAATTTCATATGATTTATTACTTTTAGAAAAAAATGCACTTTTTATATACCATCAGTTACTCTGGGGTTTTGATCCAATCTGAAGATACACAGAAAAAAAAAGGAAAATGATATTCTTCTGGATTATACTATTACAAAGGCATTATCTTTATTTATGTCCTAACTTTAGTTTTCAAATCAGAGTTTTTGAGTCTGCAATACTAAGTTTCTTATTCTAGTATAAGTCTAAACTATATTCATTCACAGTGAAAGAAGCTCCTTCTGAGTCACAGATTTGTATCCAGATGACTGACATTGACATAACTGCCATGGAACACTGTTCAGGCCTCAGCTGAGGCCCAAATATACCAATATATTACATTTAGATTAGGAGTCTTTGTAAAAGCCTTCCCTGAGTCCCTAGTGTATACCAAATTTTTGCAGCCATGGAAACCTATTTACGTCTGCAGACTGGTGTTTAGGTATTCTATACCCATTTCTTAGAGTAAATGGAAGCCCTATCAGTTTGGAACCCAATGCAAATGATACACCCTCCTTTGACTAGGTATCTTGCAAGTCACAATCATGAATGCATTGGCTCATGTGCCTACATTCGCCCATGAGGAATGTATCAGAAATTTGACTTTTGACCATCATCACTAATGTATTAGTATGGATTCTCTGAGAAATAGAACGATTCAGAGATCTATATCTACATATTTATATCTATATGCCTCAGTCTCTCTCTGACTTAGAAAATTTAAATAATTAGAAACTATTAGTTAATAATACAAATAGAAAATTATTAGTTAATAATAGAAAATAGAATATTATTGTAATTTTCAAAGCAGGATATAGTGAGAACCTAAACAAAAGTATGAATGTGAGGTTGATGAAGAGGGGACAATTCGAAAGATTTTCAAAGATAAATGTAAATTACATCATATTAATAAAAGAAAAGATAAGAACCATATGATCCTGTCAATCGATGCAGAAAAGGCATTTGACAAAATTCAGCAACGTTTCTTAATAAAAACCCTCGAGAAAGTCGGGATAGAAGGAACATACTTAAAGATCATAAAAGCCATTTACGAAAAGCCCACAGCTAACATCATCCTCAATGAGGAAAAACTGAGAGCTTTTTCCCTGAGATCAGGAACACGACAGGGATGTCTACTCTCACCGCTGTTGTTTAACAAAGTGTTGGAAGTTCTAGCATCAGCAATCAGACAACAAAAGGAAATCAAAGGCATCAAAATTGGCAAAGATGAAGTCAACTTTCACTTTTTGCAGATAACATGATATTATACATGGAAAATCCGATAGACTCCACCAAAAGTCTGCTAGAACTGATACATGAATTCAGCAAAGTTGCAGGATACAAAATCAATGTACAGAAATCAGTTGCATTCATATAAACTAACAATGAAGCAACAGAAAGACAAATAAAGAAACTGATCCCATTCACAATTGCATCAAGAAGCATAAAATACCTAGGAATAAATCTAATCAAAGATGTAAAAGATCTGTATGCTGAAAACTATAGAAAGCTTATGAAGGAAAGGGAAGAAGATATAAAGAAATGGAAAAACATTCCCTGCTCATGGATTGGAAGAATAAATATTGTCAAAATGTCAATACTACCCAAAGCTATCTACACATTCAATACAATCCCAATCAAAATTGCACCAGCATTCTTCTCAAAGCTAGAACAAGCAATGCTAAAATTCATATGGAACCACAAAATGCCCCAAATAGCCAAAGTAATTTTGAAGAAGAAGACCAAAGCAGGAGGCATCACAATCCCAAACTTTAGCCTCTACTACAAAGCTGTAATCATCAAGACAGCATGGTATTGGCACAAAAACAGACACATAGACCAATGGAATAGAATAGAAACCCCAGAACTAGACCCACAAACATATGGCCAACTCATCTTTGACAAAGCAGGAAAGAACATCCAATGGAAGAGATGTCTTTAACAAATGGTGCTCCAATGGAAAAAAGACATCTCTTTAACAAATGGTGCTGGGAGAACTAGAGAGCAACATGCAGAAGATTGGAACTAGACCACTTTCTCACACCATTCACAAAAATAAACTCAAAATGGATAAAGGACCTGAATGTGACACAGGAAACCATCAAAACCCTAGAGGAGAAAGCAGGAAAAGACCTCTCTGATCTCAGCCGTAGCAATTTCTTACTTGACACATCCCCAAAGGCCAGGGAATTAAAAGCAAAAATGAACTACTGGGACATTATGAAGATAAAAAGGTTCTGCACAGCAAAGGAAACAACCAACAAAACTAAAAGGCAACCAACAGAATGGGAAAAGATATTTGCAAATGACATATCGGACAAAGGGCTAGTATCCAAAATCTATAAAGAGCTCACCAGACTCCACACCTGAAAAACAAATAACCCAGTGAAGAAATGGGCAGAAAACATGAATAGACACTTCTCTAAAGAAGACATCCGGATAGCCAACAGGCACATGAAAAGATGCTCAACGTCGTTCCTCATCAGGGAAATACAAATCAAAACCACACTCAGATATCACCTCACGCCAGTCAGAGTGGCCAAAATGAACAAATCAGGAGACTATAGATGCTGGAGAGGATGTGGAGAAACGGGAACCCTCTTGCACTGTTGGTGGGAATGCAAATTGGTGCAGCCACTCTGGAAAACAGTGTGGAGGTTCCTCAGAAAATTAAAAATATATCTACCCTATGACCCAGCAATAGCACTGCTGGGAATTTACCCAAGGGATACAGGAGTACTGATCCATAGGGGCACTTGTACCCTAATGTTTATAGCAGCACTCTCAACAATAGCCAAATTATGGAAAGAGCCTAAATGTCCATCAACTACATTGATGTTTATCCATCAACATGGATAAAGAAATTGTGGTTTATATACACAATGGAATACTACGTGGCAATGAGAAAGAATGAAATATGGCCTTTTGTAGCAACGTGGATGGAACTGGAGAGTGTGATGCTAAGTGAAATAAGCCATACAGAGAAAGAGAGATACCATATGTTTTCACTCTTATGTGGATCCTGTGAAACTTAACAGAAACCCATGGGGGAGGGGAAGGAAAAAAAAAAAGAAAAAAAAGAGGTTAGTGTGTAAGAGAGAGCCAAAGCATAAGAGATTCTTAAAAACTGAGAACAAACTGAGGGTTGATGGGGGGTGGGAGGGAGGGGTGGGTGGGTGATGGGTATTGAGGAGGGCACCTTTTGGGATGAGCACTGGGTGTTGTATGGAAACCAATTTGACAACAAATTTCATATATTTAAAATAAAAAGATAAATGTAATTATTGGTTACCACGTAGTGTGGCCTCCCAAGAATTAACATTTTGATATTAACTACTCTCTTAAGCTTATGAATATAGCATTGCAAATCTTTTGAGGGGAGAAAACTCTCATTTAAAATTTTTAAAAGATGAAAATTATTGCTACTTATGATTCCAATTCTTACATTACCTATTTATGCAAATAACACTACTATTATCATTGGTCTTTTTAAAAGGCAAAAACATGAGTATCAATGTGTCTTTTTATGATTTTAACTGACAAAAATATCCATTACATTGTCTTTTAGATAGTAAGAAGAAATTTTGTGTCTCATACTGAGAAGTCCAGAGTAAAGCTAATCCATGTAAGGTTTTGTCCATCATCTCATATATTTCCAGTAAGCATGAGGATAATCCTGATATCTTCCTGCCTTCTCTAGTCAGCACAAATGTATATCTCTACATCCATTCACAAGCTCTTTTTTTGGGTTGCAAAATAGATACATTTTTAGATGTGTGTATGTGTACCTGTGTATGCCTCCTGTATGTGTAATTGCATTTGTGTGATTTGTGTGTGTGCATGTATGTGTATGTGCATATATGTGCATGTATGACAGGTGACCACATATGTACAAAACTGATGTCGTGGAATATATGTAAATGGAGCACATTTGAAGTAGACATAAATTTTGGACTTTTTAAAAGATTGCGGGGGCGCCTGGGTGGCGCAGTCGGTTAAGCGTCCGACTTCAGCCAGGTCACGATCTTGCGGTCTGTGAGTTCGAGCCCCGCGTCGGGCTCTGGGCTGATGGCTCGGAGCCTGGAGCCTGTTTCTGATTCTGTGTCTCCCTCTCTCTCTGCCCCTCCCCCGTTCATGCTCTGTCTCTCTCTGTCCCAAAAATAAATAAAAAACGTTGAAAAAAAAAATTAAAAAAAAAAAAAAAAAAAGATTGCGGAGTGGCAGTAGCTCATATTAGGGGAATGACAGCCAAGTCAAGGACTGGAGGTGGCCTGCATGATTTGCATATAGCAGTAGCAATCATCTTTGGTGCACATATTATGTGTCTGAACCCCTGAAAAGCACATTTGCAGCAGGTGGGATTTAAAAACACGTTGTTAAGTGCCCAGGTATTGAAGTCAGTATTTCCCAAACCTTACTGATCCTCATGCTCCTTGTCTATATATAAATTGGGAGTGATAAATATCCACTTTACAAGGTTGTAATGATTGCAGACCAAATATGACAATGTCTGTAGAATGTTTTGTAGTTTCTGGGTCATGAAGTAATAATGAATATAAAGTGTCTCAACTACTACGTGGGCTCTTGCCTTGAACTGCCTGGCCTCCTATTCCAGTTCTGACATTTCCTAGTTGTGTGACAAGGACTAAAATATGTAATTTCTCTGAATCTCAGTTGTTTCCCCAAAATGCAGCTAGATACTTTCAACAATCAAGTCTAAAAGATGAATGAAAGTCCTTTGTTGTAGTAACTAAGACAAAGACAAGGATACTTGCTTTGTTAAGATCCATAGAAAGTGTTCTTTTTCATTGGCCAGAGCTAGAGTCTACGCCCATTGTTTTACACAAAACTTTTTGATTAAGATAATGAAATAAGGTTATTAGATTAAATCATTAGTGTCCACTTCTGGGGAGAGAGGTTGGCATAAATACCAACTAAATGATATCCTTGAGACTAGACTAGTGACTCAAAATAACAGTCATCCAAGGAATATTCTAGATTGTTTAATTGTTTTAAGAGGAGTTTGAAAGATGAATGTAAACAACAGTGTTACCTGTAACATTGTATTTTATAAATTTTCAATGGAAGAGGTTTTTGTTTGTTTGTTTGCCAAAAGCAATCTAGATGACATTGTTTTAACTATTGCCAAAAACATCATAATAATCTATAGAAACAAATTTGTCTCAAGGTTTTCATACACAGTAAAGAACTCTTTAATTCTGTTAAAAAGGACCTACCATTAAAAATGACAAAAACGTCAACAATAATAAAATTACTGACATAAAAGGGTGTCTAATAATTCTTTATATTAGGAAATTAAATTTTGCACTTCTCATAAGTGAAACATGAGAAATTAGCACTACAATGAATAGTTTCACTTTTGCTCTCATTATAATAAGCGCTTGAATACATTTCAATTGTTTATGTGCAATCTTATATCAATGAGGCTAAATCTTTCTGTGCCTTGTATAGCATCTGAGGAAAAAATAAATTTAAAGCAAGGTGTTGGGTTAAGAAGTCGATACAAATTTAAATTAAAATATTAAGGGACCACACAAAGCTTATACCCAGAAGACAAATTTCTATTATATCATTTCTTCAAATCGTAACAAATTTATTTCTGAGACAATGAATTCTGACCTCATGTGTAATTGAGAAACCAAAGTTTGGTTTTATTTTCCTTTAACAATCTCAATGGAGAATAAGGCAATATAGTGAAATAATAGAGAGGAGAGAGAGAGAGGAAAAAAGAGTGAGGAAAGAGGCGAGAAAAAAGTTTAGCTATCCTCATTGAAGACATTTTCATGGAAGTAGAGCCAGGAGCAATAAACTTGAGTTCTTTCCTTGTGAAGATCACTGTTAATCTCAACAAAAAGAGAACTAGAAATGGGCTGGCTCACATAATTAAAAAAGAATGTCTACATATAAAATAAAATAACAAATAAATATAGTAATTTCTTAGACAATAATATCTTGCACATTTCAATAATTATAATTCTTCATAATAGACACTATGAGAGTCTATGTAATCTACTAATTCCATTATTAAAAATGGGAAAATTTTACTTTGTTTTTGTCTGTAACTCTTTTGAATATTCCCAATTATTACTTCTCTCTTTTAAAGACATTCATCCACTTATAATTCCACACATGAATTCATCAAATCTTTTAGCTTGTGCTCTGTGTCAGGGCAATTATGGTATAGATTGTATTCCTTCAACTTTAATTCCTTTATTTCTTCTGAAATACTCCTAGAATAAGTAAAAAAAATACATATTAAATACTGAATAAACACTATACTGGTCTGTGTGCAACAATGTAAGTTAAGAAGAGAGAACAGATTTTTCTTTTAGAACACATTTTCTTTTAGGACACATCTTCTCTAGGCAGTGGAAATGAGATGGACAAAAAAAGACTACAGGACATATTAGATAATTGAAATAATTTGACCAAAGAGGAAGGACCCTGGAACTGAAATTTTAAGGGTAAGAATAAGAGGAGTTGGACTTTGAAATACCTTTATACAGAAACAACACAAACGCCAACTTGCCCAACACTGACAATGATCAAAAGGAGAAAGACGGAATATTTGGTATTAAATAGAAGAATAGATGTTGGTTTCAATAAAAATATGGAAAATACATCCATGATAATGTGACAATGTAAGCATATGTAACATCTATTAAGTTGATGATTTGGTATGGTAATTACCAAGAATGGCACACTTATGTTGTGTTTCTCAGTAAGAAAATAAATGTTTTAGTGGTAGGTATTTCATTCAATGTTAGAATAGAAATTGTTTGGCAATATAAACATTGTGTCCATAGCTATCATTTTTACTATATAACAATAAATGTGCAAAAATCTAATGATTGTCCTATAATTGCTAAAGCATGTAATACATCTTGATAAGTTATTATAGTGTGTGGAGTTTTGTAACATGCTCTTTCTCAGGGGAATGGGATAAAATAAGTTCTTGAGTGGAAAATTCTTCCATGGTAGAAGAAAGTCGTTTGAAAAACTGTCATAGACTCTGTCTAAAGTTCTCTCTTGGCCAGCAAGAGAGCGGACGCAGGATAAAAGTGAGAGATGGCTAATGTCCGGGAAAACACAGAGCCCCGAATAAGGGTCCTTGCCCTGTTTTTATTAGGATCAGAAGGCTTAGAAACATGGTGATGGATGTGCACAAAGAGACAATGAAACTGTGACCATCAACTTGGGGAAGTGAAGGAAAGGGGGTCTTAAAGATATTCAGGGTTAGGGGTTTGGGTTAACACAAAACAAACTCCTGGTGCCTGACAGTCAGGCAGAAGGTTGTTTACAACCGACATGAGGCACCACTTCTGTTTATCTTAGCTAGCCTATGGGATGAGACAGGTAGGACACATGACTTCAGGGTTAACAAGCCACCTTTCCTTTTGTTAATCATCTCCCCTCTGGGCAGCTTCACCCCCAGCACATTGCATTGGTCTATAGCCCAATTCACCTGTTTACCTAACTTGGTCCTTCCCTCCTGTGAAAGAAACTTTCTGCTATAGTACTAAATTGGGGGGCAATTTTGCCCTGAACACCTAATCTCACTTACCTCATATACCTTTGTTTGGGGGACCTTTGCTCCCCTCTCTATTCTGGGTGACTTTACACCCCCCTGCTCTATCTTGGGGTCCTGATCATGTTTACCCAAACGTGGGTGTGAGCATCCTATAGCTTTGTACTTCTTTATGCCTTGTTAACCCATTGGTGTAATCCCGGGGGATTCCTAAGCTTATTCCCCACAAAAAACTTTGAAAACTTCGGGTGAAAATTCTTTGGGGTAATGTATAAGGTGACTTTTATGGATTTTCTACCTTTTATTACCTCTATTTTCTATTGTTTTTAAAGAATATATGAGTTTTATTTGTGGAACATATTACTCTTAGCATGTGTATAACTTCGTTAAGCACAGCTATGTGTTTATAATTTTTATTTCAGATCTTTTCACAATTATTCCAATTAAAATTTAAATCCTTTATCTCTGGAGTAACATTTTTTTTAAATTATCATGATTACTAACCATTGCAGTAATTACATTTCTTGTTTATTTTTAAATAAGACATAATTTGTCTAATAGCCTTTTATGAATAAAAACTCTGTATGTGTGGATATGGCTATGTGTATGTTTTGTATGGCAATATTACAAATTTAATATAATCTTATTATGATAGAGCCAGAAAAAGAATCTGCTTCTATGCATAGAATCAGAAAGAATGTCATCATTGTATTTACAATATTTGTGAATCTCCTAAAAGGAAAAAATATGTAAATAATGCCAAATTCCAGTATCTTAAACTAAAGAAACTAAAGAAAGCAACTATTACACTACTAGTGAAAGAGTACCTTTTTAACTCACAGATAGTTAAGTTTATATGTAGAAATTACTAAGAGCAGAAACATTTTTTGTCATTTTTAGGAATTATAGATATAGCATTGATTTTCAACTGCTCTTTTTTAATATAATTTATTGTCAAGTTGGCTAACATATCGTGTATACAGTGTGCTCTTGTTTTGGGGGGTAGATTCCCGTGATTCATCACTTACATACAACACCAAGGGTCCTAAGAAAGGAAGATGCCAGGATGGCCCTGAACAGGTATCTTTTCAGGAACACCATCATTGTGTTTCATGGTCCCCGAAGGAGAAAGCCAAAAGATGGTTATGATGAGAAAGACAAAGACTGACCCCAAAAGGGGTAATGATTGTATTGTGAGAGCAGGACATCAAAGGGAAAACAATTCAAGGTAAGTTATGATTTTATGGCCAAGTAAATTCAGAGCAGTCACCCTGAAGGAAAACGTTGAGAATGAAGTCTTGGAATTGGGAAGGAGAAATCATGAGAGCTTTGAGAAAGTATTTAGGGAGTGTTTCTAAGATAATATCATAGATTGATTGAATATAAGAGAATAGGGATTAGTAATGGGCCCGATTCATGGGCATCTAGGCCTTTGGGTATATATCATCTGAGTCTCCTTTGAATAACGGGTGTCAATCTCCAACCCTATGGCAGCTGTACTAGGCAGAGTTCTCATCTGGAGCCAAAGTGATCTTGATTCTGGAAAAATGGATCCATGGGGAGAAGCTGTGAAGTTTTACCGCTGTTGGAATGGTCAGGAAAACCTGACAGGAGCTCATCAAGACAGGGTCAAGTGACTTTTTGTCCTGTGAAAGAGTTTTAAGGTATACCCAGTCCCCAAACGTAAGTTTTGGATGTATGCTACCTGAGAAAGAGGGGTCAAGTTTTAGACGGTACTGGTTTTGATGGTCATTATTGGTGGAGATGGTTTGCCCTAGCGTTATAACATACTGTGTGGGATAGTGGCATCTGGGGTCTAATAAAAGATCTGTCTGGAAAGAAACTCAAATGAACTAAGATGGGCTATGGAGTTTTGGGTGATATGTGACCTTAGTAATGCAGGGGAAGCAGGGTCAGCCAAGATTGTTGGGTTTCATGCATAAATTTTGCGAGGAACCTTTTTATGGTTTGATTGGCTCTGTCTTCCTTGAGGACTATGGGTGCCATACTGCATGCAAAGGGTATTTTATCTGGAGGACTTCACTAACTCCCTGTGTTATTTGAGAGGCAAAAGCTGGGCCATTGTCTGACTATAAGGAGCGGGGAAGCCCAAGATGAGGGAGGATCTGATTAAAGAGAGAAGTAATGACCTATGTTTTAGTGAGAAAGACACCATCCTGTAAAGATGTCTACAAAGAATGATACCTGATCCCCTTGCAGGGAGGCATGTGCATAAAATCTGCCAATCCTCCCCTGGTAGAGTCTCTAGTCTTTGGATAGGTTGAAGAAGTGGGGGAGGTTTATAGGCTCCCACCAGGTTGATGCAATGTGATAAGAGGTAAAACTCCCCTGGGAGAGAGCCTGCAGAGTTTAGGGAATGTTCTTGCGAATGAAAAGAGTTCCTACTAGGACTTGAAGGGACTTAACCCTGAGATGGGTGGCCTGATGTAATTTATTAAGAAATTTCCATTGTAGGGACACCTGGGTGGCTCAATCGGTTAAGTGTCCAACTTTGGCTCAGGTCATGACTTAACGATTTGTGAGTTCCAGCCCCACACTGAGCTCTGTGGTGACAGCTCAGAGCCTGGAGTCTGTTTCAGATTCTGTGTCTTCCTGTCTCTCTACCCCTCCCCTTCTCTCTCTCTTTCTCTTTCTCTTTCTCTCTCTCAAAAATAAATAAACATTAAAAAAATTAAAAAAAAAAAGAAATTTCCATTGTAACATTCCCAGGAGTAACAGCTTTATTACTGGTGATTTGCAGCCAACCCTCTGGAGTATAGGAAAAGCCCTTTGTCAATGCCCTTTGGATTTCTATCTGAGTATATCATGGAGGAAAAGGGATTTATATTGAGAACCAAGCAGCCTCAAGGGGCAACCCAGTGCCTACCTTTGCTTACTTGTCAATTCTATTGTTTCCAATAGAGAGCAAGTCATTATGCTTTTGGTGGGCCTTGTGATGGATAATAACTATCTGGGAGAGAAGCATAGTTGCCTTTAGCAAGGCCAAAATTTCAGAAGCATGTTTAACTGGGGTACCTTGGGCTGTAAGGAGGCCCTCTCTCTCCAAATAGCAGCATGGGTATGGATCACGTGGAAAGCATAAACAGATTCAATATATACTTTTCTTTCATTTTTTGTGCCCAGTGAAGGGCTCAGGTAAGAGCAATTCATTCTGCCTTTTGTGTTGAGGTAGTGGCACCTGGCAGAGGTCCAGACTCAAAGACTTAGGTTAAGCTCACAATAGCGTACCCGGAGACCCATACACCTTGTACTGTGAAACTGCTGCCATCCACAAATCATAGCCTCTGGGTTATCTAGAGACATATCCTGAAGATCTGGCCTGGCACTGCAAGTCAAATCTGTGGTTTCTAGGCAAGAATGTTCCAATGGGGCATTTATTGTCGGATCTGGCAGAATGGTGGCAGGATTTCAGTTCTGACATGGCCAAATATTTATTTTTGGTGTTTCTGATAAAAGAATAAAACAAATTTTGTAATTCTACTATAGGAGGTCGGATGAAATGCCCTAGAATTTAAGGTGTCCAATAACTGATGGGGTGTATAAACAGTTATGCCTTGTCCTAAGGTTAATTTAGAGGCCTCTTCTACAAGTGAGGACATTCATACCAGTGTTCAGAGGCAGGGAGATCATCCCTGTGCCATAGGATCTAGATTCTTAGATAGGTATGTGACCAGGTATTGGGATGGTCCCAGAGTTTGGATCAGGATTCCAAGGACCCCTCCCCTTCTTTCATGCACATATAAAGAGATGGGCTTCTCCTGGTCTGGGAGGGCTAAAGCTGGGGCCCTTGTAAATGCCTGCTTGAGGGCCCCAAAGCTTTTGTCATTTCAGAGTCACACTCCAAAGTCTCCTACTCAGATCCCCTTAGGGCCTCATAAAGAGGCTTTGTTATTAATCCAAATTGGGATATCCATATTCAACAAAACCCAGCCATATCTAACAAAAGAATACAGCTGCTATTTTGTAGAGCGCTTTCATATTTAAAATGAGACTCTTATGGTGGTCAGAGAGGCTCTTAGTCCCAGGGATTGATGTTAATACCAGGAATTGAACCTTCTGAGAGGAAATATGAGCCTTTGAAGGGGAGGCTCTAAGAGGCGAAGCTGCAAAGCACCAGGATAGTATTTGTGTCAGAAGTGTTCTCATTGGGGCTGCAGATAAGTAAATTATCATATTGAAATAAGGCACTGCCTCTGGGCTGAAGGGTGGACAGATCCTTAGCTAGGGCCTGTCCAAATAAATGTGGACTGTCGCTAAAGCCCTGAGGGAAGAGAGTCCAAGTTAGCCATTGAGTAACCTGGGGCAGGGGGGAGGTCTTGCTACTCAAAGGCAAAGAGGAACCAGGAATCCATGTGTACTGGGATGCAGAAGAAAGCATCTTCGAGATCCAACACAGTATACCAAAGAGTGTCCAAGGGAATCTGTCCTAGGAGGGCTTAAGGGTTAGGAGCAATTAGTGAATTGGAATATCCTTGTTGATAGATCTTAGGTCTTGTACCATTCTTTATGAGCTACTGCACTTTTTACTGCTAAATTGGGGGTATTACTGGTGAATTGCAGGGGTGTAAAAGTCCTATTGCTAAGAATTCTTCTATGAGTGGCTGTAGTCCATGTCTGGCCTCCAGACATAGGGGATAATGGGATTTTCTGAGGGAGGAAAAGAGGATCTTTAAGTTGTATCTTTACTGGGGTTACTGATGGAGAGTGCCCTGGAATCAAGGTGTCCCATACTTGCGGGGGCATCTGTTGAAAAATGGAGATCTTGATGTTTGAAGGGGCAGGGGGCTCAGAGGACAAAAATGTCCGCAGGGCATGGTCAATCCCAGAAAGGCAAAGATTAGCTTAAAGTTTTGTCATTATGTCCCTTCCAAGTAATGGAATGGGGCAATCAGGTAAAACAAGAAAGAAGTGGGTAAGGTGTTGTTACCCAAAGATCAAATTAAAGCAGAAGAGAAACAATCCCCCTTTGGGTGCCGCGCTATGCCAGTGAGCAGAATGGAGTACGGAAAGCTGTCACCTGGGTATTTCATAAGGTGGAATAAGTGGTTCCTGTATTTGTGAGAAATTCAATTTTGTCTCCTGCCACATCCAGGGTTACTGGAGGCTCTGCCATAGAGGTGGAGAACGTGGGATCCTCAGGACCCTGTCAGTCAGAGGGGAGGAGATCATTGGGGTCCTCACAATGGAGGTATAGAGCTAAGGGCAGGTGTCGGCCCTGGAGAGGCAAGCTGCCAAAGGCCTTGGACTGAAGCTGTTGATTACCTTGGAAGGCCTGGCGTCCTATGCATGGGAAGCAGGAGCAGTTCCATCTCCAATGCCCTGGTTATTTGCAGGGGGGACCAGGCCCTGACAGAGGGGGCATTTGACACTCTTGGGCCAATCTTGTACCTTTAATGGCTTTTGCCCCTGGGTGGACCCAGAGAAGGGCAGGGAGCTGGCAACAGCTACGGCCGGCCATATATTGGACTTGCCACATGTTTCTCTGTTCCCTTTCAGCCCTCGAGGCTACCTCTCAGTCATTGAAGACCTTGAAGTCCATATCCAAAAGTGTGGGGAAGGGGTCTGAAGTTCCTGATAGAACGATAAAATTTTCCTGGTAAAGAAAGATCAAATCTCATGATTAAATACCGGATTTTATGCTTAGATTATTCTTTCTTCCTGCTTTGATAAATCAGACACATTTTATGTCTTACTTAGGAGGTACCTTAACTTTCACATATAGCTTTTAATTGGTATTTAATTGCATTCAACTTTTTTTTAAGTCCTTAAGTAATCTTACAAATCTTAAATTTGTCAAATTTTTGGTCATTACCTCTCAAATATTCTTAATGGTCCTCTTTCTCCTCTCCTGCTGGGACTCCTATTATGCATATGTTAGTATGTTTGATGGTATTCCGTATTCCTCTGAGTTTCTGTTCACTTTTCTTCATTTTCCTTTTATTGCTCATATTGGATACTCTGAATTGACTTATCCTCAAGTTCACTGATTCTTCTTCCAACTCAGATTTCCTCCTGGACCTTTTCAGTGAGTTTCTCATTTTAGTTATCATACTTTTTTAAAAGATCTTTTTAATTTCTTTATTTTTTTTTGGAGAGAGAGAGAGAATAGGCACACACAGACTTGCACGCACACACACACACACACACAAACACGTGCATGAGTGGGGGAACGGGCAGAGAGAGAAAGAGGGAATTCCAAGCAGTCTCTGTGCGCTGTCAGCACAGAGCCCAATGCAGGGCTCGATCTTACAAACCATGAGATCATGACCTGAGCTGAAATCAAGAGTTGGATGCTTAACCAACTGAGACACCCAGGCACCCCAGTTATCATACTTATATCTTACTTTTTAAAACTAGAATTACATATGTGTATATATATATAGTATTTATATTTAATTTACTTATGTGTATATATATATAATATTGTATATAATTATCTATTTTTTTACTGATAGTCACTGTTTGGTAAGACAGTTCTCCTACTTTCTTTTAGTTATTTAGACATGGTTTCCTTTAGTCCTTTAAACAAATTTATAACAGTTGATTTAAAATTTTTCTCTGCTAAGTCCAACATCTGAAATTCTTTAGGCACAGATTCTAAATGCTTTGTTTTGTCATTGTTGTTTCTTTGTGTGTCTTGAATTTCTTTCAAATGACATTTTGAATAATATGTGACAATCTGGAAATCTGGTCTTCCCACCAAAGTTTGTAGTTGTTCTTCCTGTCCTTTGTTTAGTGACTCCCAGATGAATTGTGTAAAGCCTCTTCTCTATTATTTGTGGCCAATGAAATCTCTGCTTGGTTAGTTTAGCAGTCAGTTAATTTAACAGAGATTTCTGTAAAGGACTTGAGGAAATAAGTCTTAGGGCATACTTTTAATACTGCTACAATTTCCATTTCTTTACTTGGCCTTCACTTCATGGATATGGAAGGTCTGTAGGTAAACCAGAATTGAGAGATTTGAGCCTCCTCAGGCCTTTCCATGGAATCTACACAGCCCTTCTATATGCTCAGAAATATGACAGTTTTTCAAAGTGACCTAGGGGCAACTCATTCCCTAGATCTTCTTTTGTTTTCTGGTCAGGTTCTTGTTTGCCCCATCTGGGATTAATTCGCAGGCAGCTGCAATGTTAAACAATTGGCATTGATTGTTAAAAAAGAAAAAAAATACTAAAAATAAAAAAACAAAAAAACCCTGCAAAATAAGGCTTCTCCTGTTAATAGAGTTTTGAATTAATTCTCACATAAAGAGGATTTGAAAGCCACTAACTTGTGCATCAGTAGCGTAAACTTCTGTAGAATCAATTATTTGAGTTATATTTATTATTGACATATCATTTTTAGAATTTGAAAATAAAATTTTGAACAGACTTGTATCTATCATAAAGCTGGTTTTGACATCATTGTGTACCACTGTGTATATGTGTGAATGTGCGTGTGTGTGCGTGTGTGTGTGTGTGTGTTTATCTTTCTGATTACCTTGACTCAGAAAAAGAGACAATATATCTCAGGGGGAAAATGTGCCTTGGAATAGAATTCAAATCTTGAATGTTCCATGTAGTTGTATAATGTTGGACACTGATTTTTTTATTATATTTGACAATATTTCCTTTTATATATAATGGAATGTAAGATTGTGAAAAAAAGTTGCTGAATTTCAACCTTAAATGTTAAAACTTCTTAGTATGATATGTAGATTGGTAAGATTGAGAAAATTGTGTGCTTATTTATTTTTCTAATTGTTAGCAATATAATTGCAAACAGAATTTTCATGGAGTTTGATTCTAGACAGAATGGCAAGCAATAAGCAGGTAAGGAAGTACTTGATAAGGTTTATTATTGCAACTGGAATAAAAAAACTATTCAAACACTCCCTATTTTATTGTCTAGGTTGTTATTTACTTTTTATCTGTATAATTCCATGCAAGAGTTAATTGTATGAAAGAAAAAGATATTAACTCACTAATTAGATGATGGTTGCTAAGTACACACAACCCTGAGAGTTGCAATTAGTGGGGAAGGACAATATACACTATTTTCAATTTTCCTCATTTTCCTTTCAACATATTTTAGTTAAAATTTAATTACCTTTTATTTTAAAGCAGTCTTGATTTAGTTTAATGTTTCTTATTCACTTGAATACTATGTTTTGTACACAATTGTGAAGTACAATATGTTTGTATAAAACCATTGGATTACATTAATTATTGTTTATAATTCAAACAATTTCATGGTAAATGAATATGTTTTCTATAATAAGACTGGATAATGACTTACCCCTAAGTTTTGTCACATCTTCCATTAAACAAGTATATCACAGGGTGCCTGGGTGACTCAGTCATTTGAGAGTTCAACTTTGGCTAAGGTCATGATATCGCAGTTTGTGAGATCAAACCCCGCATTGGGCTCTCTGCTGTCAGAGCAGAGCCCACTTCAGGTCTTCTGTCCCCCTCTCTCTCCCTTCCCCACTCATTCTCTCTTTCTCAAATATAAATAAAACATTAAAAAATTTAAACAAGCATTATACATGCTTGTTAATTGTATAATGGATTTATACAATTCATTATATTGTATTAGAAAAATTACTATAAATCAATAAAACCAGAAATTGATTTTCTCTGAAAGTTTACTTACAAAAAATGAGGTAAAATTCAACATCAATGATTTACCTAGATCAGGAGATAGCTTTAAATTTTTTTTATTGTTTTACATTTATTTATTTTGAGAGAGAGAGAAACCATGAGATGGGGAGGGGCAGAAAGAAAAGAGAGAGAGAGAATCCTAGGGAGGCTCCATACTGTCAGCACTGAGCCCCATGTGGGGCTGGAACTCACAAACTATGAGATCAATACTTGAGTCAAAGTCCAACCTTCAACTGACTGAGCCATCCAGGTGTCCAAGAGATTGCTTTTAAATTTTAAAACTATTTTTTTTTTATTCTCCCTTCAAAACATCATTATAAACTAAGAATAATTTAGTTGTTAAATGATAAATGAATAAAAAAACCTAATTCTTTATCCATGTATCTACAGATAATGCAAAACCCAACACACTAATTTAATTATTTTGTACAAATAATAGTAATGAAATAGAGAAATTACTGACTTGCTAATGAAACAATGCTGGTTTACAGTGGACCTTAGACCTGGATCACTTATCTTCTGACTGACACTAAACAGAGTTCAAAAGTATTTATTTGGAGAGGGAAGATGGCGGCTTAGGAAGACGCTGGCCTCACCGCGCATCCTGCTGATCACTTAGATTCCACCTATACCTGCCTAACTAACCCAGAAAACCACCAGAAGACCAGCAGAACGGAGTCTCCTGAGCCAAGCACAGAGGAGAGGGCCACGAAAGAGGGTAGGAAGGGCAGAGAGGCGGTGCGCGCTGCACGAACTGGCGGGAGGGAGCCGGGGCGGAGGGGCAGTCTGCCAGGCCAAGCAGAACCCCGGAGTCTGGCTTGCAAAAGCGGAGGGGCCAGGCAGAGTGTGTTCCCACAGCAAGCGCGACTTAGCATCTGGGAGATCATAAATTAACAGCTCTGCTCGGAAAGCCAGAAGGCTGGAGGACAAAGGGAGGGAGAGTAGCTGAGCCCCGGGACAACAGAGCTGTTTGGCAGGAAACAAAAGCGCCAGCCAGCACCATCTCCCTTGCCCATCCCCCAGCCAAAATCCCAAAGGGAACCAGTTCCTGCCAGGGAACTTGCTTGCTCCAGCAAACACCCAAAGCTGTGCTTCTGCAGAGCCACCCCTCTGGCAGTGGGTCTGACTCCCTCCCACTGCCACAGGGCCCCTCCTAAAGTGGGTCACCTAAGGAGAAGGGAGCTAAGCCTGCCCCTCCTGCCCCCAGGCACCTTGCCTACCCACCCCAGCTAATACACCAGATCCCCAGCACCACAAACCTGGCAGTGTGCAAGTAGCCCGGACGAGCCACGCCACCCCACAGTGAATCCTGCCCCTGGGAGAGGGGAAGAGAAGGCACACACCAGTCTGACTGTGGCCCCAGCGGTGGGCTGGGGGCAGACATCAGGTCTGACTGCGGCTCAGCCCACCAACTCCAGTTATACACCACAGCACAGGGGAAGTGCCCTGCAGGTCCTCACCACTCCAGGGACTATCCAAAATGACCAAACGGAAGAATTCCCCTCAGAAGAATCTCCAGGAAATAACAACAGCTAATGAACTGATCAAAAAGGATTTAAATAATATAACAGAAAGTGAATTTAGAATAATAGTCATCAAATTAATCGCTGGGCTTGAAAACAGTATAGATGACAGCAGAGAATCTCTTGCTACAGAGATCAAGGGACTAAGGAACAGTCAGGAGGAGCTGAAAAACGCTTTAAACGAAATGCAAAACAAAATGGAAACCACGACGGCTCGGATTGAAGAGGCAGAGGAGAGAATAGGTGAACTAGAAGATACAGTTATAGAAAAAGAGGAAGCTGAGAGAAAGAGAGGTAAAAAAATCCAGGAGTGTGAGGGGAAAATTAGAGAACTAAGTGATACACTAAAAAGAAATAATATACACATAATTGGTATCCCAAAAGAGAAAGAGAGAGGGAAAGGTGCTGAAGGGGTACTTGAAGAAATAATAGCTGAGAACTTCCCTGAACTGGGGAAGGAAAAAGGCATTGAAATCCAAGAAGCACAGAGAACTCCCTTCAGACGTAACTTGAATCAATCTTCTGCATGACATATCATAGTGAAACTGGCAAAATACAAGGATAAAGAGAAAATTCTGAAAGCAGCAAGGGATAAACATGCCCTAACATATAAAGGGAGACCTACAAGACTCGGGACTGATCTCTCTTTTGAAACTTGGCAGGCCAGAAAGGATTGGCACGATATCTTCAGTGTGCTAAACAGAAAAAATATTCAGCCGAGAATCCTTTATCCAGCAAGTCTGTCATTTAGAATAGAAGGAGAGACAAAGGTCTTCCCAAACAAACAAAAACTGAAGGAATTTGTCACCACTAAACCAGCCCTACAAGAGATCCTAAGGGGGATCCTGTGAGACAAAGTACCAGAGACATCGCTACAAGCATATCATACAGACATCACAATGACTCTAAACCCATATCTTTCTTTAATAACACTGAATGTAAATGGATTAAATGCGCCAACCAAAAGACATAGGCTATCAGAATAGATAACAAAACAAGACCCATCTATTTGTGGTCTATAAGAGACTCATTTTAGATCTGAGGACACCTTTAGATTGAGAGTGAAGGGATGGAGAACTATTTATCATGCTCCTGGAAGCCAAAAGAAAGCTGGAGCAGCCATACTTATATCAGACAAACTAGACTTTAAATTAAAGGCTGTAACAAGAGATGAAGAAGGGCATTATATAATAATTACAGGGTCTATCCATCTGGAAGAGCTAACAATTATAAATGTCTATGCGCCAAATACCGGAGCCCCCAAATATATAAAACAATTACTCATAAACACAAGCAACCTTATTGATAAGAATGTGGTAATTCCAGGGGACTTTAACACTCCACGTACAGAAATGGATAGATCATCTAGACACACGGTCAATAAAGAAACAAGGGCCCTGAATGATACATTGGATCAGATGGGCTTGACAGATCTATTTAGAACTCTGCATCCCAAAGCAACAGAATATACTTTCTTCTCGAGTGCACATGGAACATTCTCCAAGATGGATCATATACTGGGTCACAAAACAGCCCTTCATAAGTATACAAGAATTGAAATTATACCATGCATTCTTTCAGACCACAATGATATAAAGCTTGAAATCAACCACGGGAAAAAGTCTGGAAAACCTCCAAAAGCATGGAGGTAAAAGAACACACTACTAACGAATGAGTGGGTCAACCAGGCTATTAGAGAAGAAATTAAAAAGTATATAGAAACAAATGAAAATGAAAATACAACAATCCAAATGCTTTGGGATGCAGCAAGGGCAGTCCTGAGAGGAAAATACATTGCAATCCAGGCCTATCTCAAGAAACAAGAAAAATCCCAAATACAAAATCTAACAGCACACCTAAAGGAAATAGAAGCAGAACAGCAAAAGCAGCCTAAACCCAGCAGAAGAAGAGAAATAATAATGATCAGAGCAGAAATAAACAATATAGAATCTAAAAAAACTGTAGAGCAGATCAACGAAACCAAGAGTTGGTTTTTTGAAAAAATAAACAAAATTGACAAACCTCTAGCCAGGCTTCTCAAAAAGAAAAGGGAGATGACCCAAATAGATAAAATCATGAATGAAAATGGAATTATTACAACCAATCCCTCAGAGATACAAACAATTATCAGGGAATAAATACTATGAAAAATTATATGCCAACAAATTGGACAACCTGGAAGAAATGGACAAATTCCTAAACACCCACACTCTTCCAAAACTCAACCAGGAGGAAATAGAAAGCTTGAACAGACACACAACCAGTGAAGAAATTGAATCGGTTATCAAAAATATTCCAACAAATAAAAGTCCAGGACCAGATGGCTTCCCAAGGGAGTTGTACCAGACGTTTAAAGCAGAGATAATACCTATCCTTCTCAAGCTATTCCAAGAAATAGAAAGGGAAGGAAAACTTCCAGACTCATTCTATGAAGCCAGTATTACTTTGATTCCTAAACCAGACAGAGACCCAGTAAAAAAAGAGAACTACAGGCCAATATCCGTGATGAATATGGATGCAAAAATTCTCAAAAAGATACTAGCAAATCGAATTCAACAGCATATACAAAGAATTCTTCACCATGATCAAGTGGGATTCATTCCTGGGATGCAGGGCTGGTTCAACATTCGCAAATCAATCAACGTGATACATCACATTAATAAAAGAAAAGATAAGATCCATATGATCCTGTCAATCGATGCAGAAAAGGCCTTTGACAAAATCCAGCACCATTTCTTAATAAAAACCCTTGAGAAAGTCGGGATAGAAAACATACTTAAAGATCATAAAAGCCATTTATGCAAAGCCCACAGCTAACATCATCCTCAATGGAGAAAAACTGAGAGCTTTTTCCCTGAGATCAGGAACACGACAGGGATGCCCACTCTCACCGCTGTTGTTTAACATAGTGTTGGAAGTGCTAGCATCAGCAATCAGACAACAAAAGGAAATCAAAGCATCCAAATTGGCAAGGATGAAGTCAAGCTTTCACTTTTTGCAGATAACATGATATTATACATGGAAAATCCAGTAGACTCCACCAAAAGTCTGCTAGAACTGATACATGAATTCAGCAAAGTTGCAGGATACAAAATCAATGTACAGAAATCAGTTGCATTCTTATACACTAACAGAAAGACAAATAAAGAAACTGATCCCATTCACAACTGCACCAAGAAGCATAAAATACCTAGGAATAAATCTAACCAAAGATGTAAAATATTTGTATGCTGAAAACTATAGAAAGCTTATAAAGGTAATTGAAGAAGATATAAAGAAATGGAAAGACATTCCCTGCTCATGGATTGGAAGAATAAATATTGTCAAAATGTCAATACTACCCAAAGCTATCTACACATTCAAAGCAATCCCTATCAAAATTGCACCAGCATTCTTCTCGAAGCTAAAACAAGCAATCCTAAAATTTGTATGAAACCACAAAAGACCCCGAATAGCCAACGTAATTTTGAAGAAGAAGACCAAAGCAGGAGGCATCACAATCTCAGACTTTAGCCTCTACTACAAAGCTGTAATCATCAAGACAGCATGGTATTGGCACAAAAACAGACACATAGACCAATGGAATAGAATAGAAACCCCAGAACTAGACCCACAAACGTATGGCCAACTCATCTTTGACAAAGCAGGAAAGGACATCCAATGGAAAAAAGACAGTCTCTTTAACAAATGGTGATGGGAGAACTGGACAGCAACATGCAGAAGGTTGAAAGTAGACCACTTTCTCACACCATTCACAAAAATAAACTCAAAATGGATAAAGGACCTGAATGTGACACAGGAAACCATCAAAACCCTAGAAGAGAAAGCAGGAAAAGACCTCTCTGATCTCAGCCGGAGCAATCTCTTACTCGACACATCCCCAAAAACAAGGGAATTAAAAGCAAAAATGAATTACTAGGACCTTATGAAGATAAAAAGCTTCTGCACAGCAAAGGAAACAACCAACCAAACTAAAAGGCAACCAACGAAAAGATATTTGCAAATGACATATCGAACAAAGAGCTAGTGTCCAAAATGTATAAAGAGCTCACCCAACTCCACACCTGAAAAGCAAATAACCCAGTGAAGAAATGGGCAGAAAACATGAATAGACACTTCTCTAAAGAAGACATCCAGATAGCCAACAGGCACATGAAAAGATGCTCAACGTCGCTCCTCATCAGGGAAATACAAATCAAAACCACACTCAGATATCACCTCACACCAGTCAGAGTGGCCAAAATGAACAAATCAGGAGACTATAGATGCTGGAGAGGTTGTGGAGAAACGGGAACCCTCTTGCACTGTTGGTGGGAATGCAAATTGGTGCAGCCACTCTGGAAAACAGTGTGGAGGTTCCTCAGAAAATTAAAAATAGACCTACCCTATGACCCAGCAATAGCACTGCTAGGAATTTACCCAAGGGATACAGGAGTACTGATGCATAGGGGCACTTGTACCCCAATGTTTATAGCAGCACTCTCAACAATAGCCAAATTATGGAAAGAGTCTAAATGTCCATCAACGGATGAATGGATAAAGAAATTGTGGTTTATATACACAATGGAGTACTACATGGCAATGAGAAAGAACGAAATATGGCCCTTTGTAGCAACGTGGATGGAACTGGAGAGTGTGATGCTAAGTGAAATAAGCCAGACAGAGAAAGACAGATACCATATGTTTTCACTCTTATGTGGATCCTGAGAAACTTAACAGAAACCTATGGAGGAGGGGAAGGAAAAAAAAAAAAGAGGTTCAGTGGGAGAGAGCCAAAGCATAAGAGATTCTTAAAAACTGAGAACAAACTGAGGGTTGATGGGGGGTGGGAGGGAGGGGAGGGTGGGTGATGGGTATTGAGGAGGGCACCTTTTGGGATGAGCACTGGGTGTTGTATGGAAACCAATTTGACAATAAATTTCATATATTGAAAAAAAAAGTATTTATTTATTTATTTATTTATTTATTTATATTTTATTTATCCATTCATTTAATCGTATGAATCCAGGCAAATATTTACTGTTTTTTTTCAATTTTATACAATTGTTACGTGATTAACAATAAACATTTTGTTCAATAAAAACATGTCAGGAAATGTACAAATTAACAAATGTAAGAGAGAGCAGTTGTTTCTTATCAATAATGTTGGATTGCTGTAACAGACCATGTTTATTACGCATTTGGTTTTTGCTGTGGTTTGACTGTGTCTCTCCAAAATTCATATATTGAAATTCTAACTTCCAAAGGTGAGGGTATTTGGAAGTGGGGGCTTTTGGAAAGTGATTAGGTCA
Source organism: Panthera pardus (assembly GCF_024362965.1). Classification (NCBI taxonomy): domain Eukaryota; kingdom Metazoa; phylum Chordata; class Mammalia; order Carnivora; family Felidae; genus Panthera; species Panthera pardus. The sequence goes on along the minus strand of NW_026526677.1, from coordinate 79,836,914 downwards.
TGAAGTAGTATTCTTAGAAATGGGATTAGTGCCCCTATAAAAGGGACCTCAAAGAGCTTCCTAGAAACTTTCACCTTGTGTGGTCATAGCAAGAAGGTATAAGCTATGAGCCAGGAAGAGGGCTTTCACCAAAAAGCAACCATATTTGGGACCTGATCTTGAAATTCCAGCCTCAATAACTGTAAGAAATAAGTTTGTATTCCTTAGACACCACTTGGTGTCTCACTCCTTATTTGCTGACCTAAATCCCTGGATCCACAGCAGACAGGCCACTAGCCAGGAAGTTGAAAAATCAAACTTTTCCCAGGCCACAGCGGCCAACAATTCTGTTTAATGCCACCTCAGCTCTCTGATTAACTTAGCAAACTTTTTAGAAATATATTTTTTTCTTTTTTTTTTTTTAATTTTTTCAACGTTTTTTATTTATTTTTGGGACAGAGAGAGACAGAGCATGAACGGGGGAGGGGCAGAGAGAGAGGGAGACACAGAATCGGAAACAGGCTCCAGGCTCCAAGCCATCAGCCCAGAGCCCGACGCGGGGCTCGAACTCACGGACCGCGAGATCGTGACCTGGCTGAAGTCGGACGCTTAACCGACTGCGCCACCCAGGCGCCCTATTTTTTTCTTTTTTTAAGTCACACAAATGATTTTATTAAGCACCCTTTGTGTATCTGTAGGCTATGACTTCCTTTGCAGAAAGAACAAAGTACTCCTACACACCATGAAACAGGAACTGCACCCCTTTGCACAACTCCTGAGCGCTGAGATAATGTTCGTAGCTGGCAGTATCTAGTCTGTACTTAAGCCTGAAATGTTGCAGAGTAGTGTACCCCTTTTACTGAATTAATTACCCTAAATTCCTTTAAAAATCCTTGGGCCAGGGGCGCCTAGGTGGCTCAGTTGGTTAGGCATCCGACCTTGGCTCAGGTTATGATCTCACGGCCGGTGGTTTCAGTCCCGTGTTGGGCTCTGTGCTAACAGCCCAGAACCTGGAGCGTACTTCGGATTCTGTGTCTCCTGCTCTCTCTGACCCTCCCCTGCTCATGCTCTGTCTCTCAAAAATAAATAAACATTAAAAAAAAAAAATTCCATGGGCCAGGCAGAAACCTTGGAGTTGGCTTTTGAACAAGAGTCTGCCTTCTCCACAGGTAACCATCCTCCTGAATAAAGCTCAAATTCCTTTCCAACCAAAACTCATATTTTGAGTATTGCCTTTCTCTAGCAACCGGCAGCCAAAGTTGGAGTTCAGTAACATAATGTCTGCTCTTCACCTTCATTCTGACTACCTTGTGACTGATAACATGACTAGTTTATTTTTCTTCACACTGAAAGCTCTCAATGATGAAGCAAAAGTTAAGCAACATATATGATTATGCAATTAACTAAAAATCGTAAGTTATTCAACAGCATTATCTTCATTCATCAGCCACTGAGAGTCTTTAAGAGTTACCATTTTAAGAAGTAAGGATCAAACCAAAGACTACGGTATGAGGGTTAATTGGTACATGTTTAATTACGGATAAAGACTGCTCAGGAAATCTGAGTGATTATGTAACTTGGAGAAATAATGTATTTATATCTTTCTTATATATTACTTATATTAAATAAATTGATCAATCTCACTTTATTTTATTCTTTAATGCTTTTTTATTTATTTATTTTGAGAAAGAGCAAGCAAGCATGGGAGGAGCAGAGAGCGAGGGAGAGAGAGACTCCCAAGCAGGCTCAGCACTATCAGCACAGAGCTTGATAAGGGGTTGGATCCCACAAACCATGAGATCACACTTAAACTGAAATCAAGAGTCAGATGCTCAGCTGACTGAGCTACCCAGATGCTCGGATAAATATCATTTTAATGGTTACTGTTACTTAAAGATAAAATGCAGACATTTATTTTGTAATTCATACACTTTCTGTAATAGCATATGGAATAGTATCAAATCGGGCCTCTGGACCAGACATTATTTTAAGATCCTTCTAGTTTTGTGATTCTTTAGGGGGACAAGTAAAGTTTTGCCTTGGAATCTCTAAAACCTGTATTTAAATAAATGTGAAATTATGAATGAAATATATTCAATGTAAAGTGATCATCTTCAAGAACAGGAGTATTGGGATGAGCATGTTACCTGCAGTAAAACTGATTTATGCTGGGAAAGGCTCATATTTTCCAAAAGGGCAGGCATGGCAAATATTGCATCATAGCAAGTCCTTTAAGAATTATATATTATAATATCTTCTGGTCCAGAGCAGTTTAAAAGATAAGCGTATAAGAAATATTTCATATATTATCTTTAAAACCTTAACTAAAATATATCTTGGATCTTTGTGTTTCAAACTTTAATTTCTGTAGATAAATCTCCCCATGCATTGGTTATCTTCTGGAGCAAAAATAGCACACAAACATATTTAATGAAACAATGATGACGAGTTTTAACATTTGCTGTATTAAATTTTATTATGTGAAATTAAAGTTTGGTGATAGTAATACATAATCTTCTTTTTACCTTAGTTACCTTTAGACCTAGTTACATAATTTATAAAATAATATTACCTCTTCCCACACTTTCATACCTTTTCTGTCCACATCATAGAGGATAAATGAGGAAAAAAGCTTATATATTTTGAGAAAAAGGAATATTAAATGGGCATATACACTATGTATATACAAACACACAAACATATACATATATAGCACATAGATATGAAATATTTTTCTAAGTAAACTTCATTCTTAATAAAGAAAACTTCACTTTTTATAAAATTTCTTAGACTATTGGTCAGATAGAGACATCGATAGAGTGTAAAGGTTTTGGTTCATGAGTGAGAGAGTTCCTCTAGGTTTGGATTTTGCTGAGATGTGATCAAGTGGCCAAACAGTAAGACTGTATAATCAAAAATATATTTAACTGTGAGTTCTCTCTTAAGACAAATAGTTTCTCTTTATGGCAAGGACCTCAAAGGAAGAACTCTTAGAAGCTTGTAGTAAGCAATAGTGTCTGCTGACTGAAGGGGAATTGCCTGAAGATTCCCTGGCAGATCATTGAAAAAGGACTGAAAAAGTCAAGGAAGTGAATAGTGCTGAGCTGTATATATTATATAAGGCCACAAGATGCACCAGAGTATCATCTTTGTTGAGTTCATAGGACACATTATTCATCAAGACCATCAGTGACGATTTCTTAGCAGAAGCCCCAACAAGCTAAGAAGCTCAGTGTTGGCTCTTTGCAGTCCAGGACTGATGATGTTAGCAGATGTCATAGAAATAGGCTCATTAATATCTATGGGGATGATGGAGCCCTGAGGTAATTAAGATCAGGTAGCAGTGCTTAACCATTAGAAGCAAGGGGGCTACATTTACTATAATAAGTGGTAAGGTCAGAGGCACAGCCTAGGGGTTTTTACCCACAGGTAGTTATGGAGATGGTCAGTAAAATGTGACAGTCTTAGTGCCAACAGATGAGCGTCAACAAAGGTGATATTTAATATCTATAATCATAGGAAGACAAGAATGAAGGAGCAGAAAGAATTAGGGCAGTTTCCCTAATAAAAAGTCCCATTCCTTCCTCAATTCCTCCAGTCACTTTTCAAACTTTTATCTATTGGTTAAGGAAATGGTCAAGGGTATAGGAGAAATGGCTCTGCTATATCACTGTAAATATATATTGTAATTATAGGTTCCATAATCATCATAAAATTACCTAGGGTCATTCAAAACTCAGAATGCACACTTGAAAAAGTAAGAACTCAGACATTTGGGTGACTCTTAGAAACACTGTCTAAATTTACAATCATACCCATGGGTGTAAAATACCATTTTTAAAGGGTAGGTAATATATAGAATTCTGCCTAGAATCCAATTTGCAATGGATCCTTTGGGTCAGCAGACCTATCCAGTGGTTATTTTCTCATTGCCTGAGAATGTAACTGAGATTGACACACTTGGCAGTAAGAATAACCTCACTTTGGGTCGTTGGCCAATGGGATAAGTACTGATACAGCAGTGAAGGCCAAACAGAAGTCTCTGAAACTTCCCTACACCTAGCCAAAATAATAAATAAAGAACAGTATTATTTTCTTGGGGTTGTGATTAGTGTCACCATTTAGAACTTAAGAGTGCAGGGCTGGGGCTCTTATTATATCTCCAATTAACTTGCCAGAGTGACCATAAAGTACTGCAAGTTTAATCAGTTAATACTTTCATAGTGCAGTTGTTGTGTCCAATATAGTATCTTCACTAGATCTGATTATTAAAGCTTCAAGTATAGCATGTACAACCTATCATCTGGTGTAGGTATTCCTATGTATTCTAATTTAAAAAAAAAACATAACTAATTTGAATTCACATGAAACATATCCATTCATAAATACAACCCAAGGCTAAATGAACTCTTCTGCTCTTTGGTATAAGGAGAGAATTAGACTATGGAGTTCTGCAGAATATCATATTGGCCTATTACGTTGGTGACAGGGATCGTGGGACAGGATGAGCAAGAAGTGGGCTAGTTCTTTGAAAGTTTTAGTAATACAATGTTTTCCAAAGGGCAAGAAATGCATTCAATGATATTTCAAAAATCTAACAGTTTCAGTGTAGTTTGTCTGGGCCAATGATCAGGAGGATACTAAAATATCCCTTCCAGGATGTAAAAATAATTATTGCATTTAATTCTCCTACTTCAAAGAAAGAAGTACAGTGCCTGGTAATAGTGTTTGTATTTTGGAGTTAACAAATTCTGCATCTAAAAACGTTACTCTGAACTATATATAGGGTGCAATGAAAAGCTGCCACTTGTGAGTTTCACCTAGAGCAAGAAAATATTCTGCTGTAGGTCTACAGTGTCGCTGGTCACATATTTTTGTAAATTAGCATGAAATTTGATGATAGCACACCAGTAATCCTTCAAAATACGTCAGGATAGCTAACAATATCTTACTTATATCAGAAGTAACTCTATTCCAAATAAAATAACCCAATAAATCTTAACTAAACTAACCTTATCAAACCAAAACTTTAAACCTAAACCCCAAGTTACTTCCTCTTAGCCAGATCCTCAAAGTCTCCTAATATTTCACAGTATCTAACACTGAGGAAAGTGTGATGGGGAGGAGGTCAGAATGAAACAAGTCAGAAATTAAAATATCTGACTTTTGGAAAAGTCAGTAAAATATGTGTTTTAAAACACATTACTAGCACCCCTTCTGAGGCCTCAGATGGCATCCATGCAAGTTAAGGGCTTTGAGGGTTAAACTTCATTAGCTTCCCAGTAAGTCCACCTCTGTCATTGCTCTTTATTATTTAAAGCAATTTATTATCCTCAGAAATTTTTTGGTTTGTTGTTTAAAGAAAAGAAAAAAAAAAAGAAACATGACCTTGAGAAATGTTCCTCTTTATTAGATCCACAAATAATAAATTACAGTTCTCATTCTCAAATCAATACTTTAATTAACTTTAATTTTCATCCATTAATAATGCAGTTTGAGGCAGAGTCCTTACTAGTTTTCCAGCAATGTATATTATATATTTATTAGTTTGGCATTTTATTTTGTTTAATTTGGCCCATCATCAGAAGTACAAATTAATCAAATTTTAACAGGGCAAACAATTCATACAGAATAAATGTCATAAGCAAATAAATCCTCAAAATAAATTAACAGAGAACTAATGAAAATGTATCACAAACTCATATCCAATGCATAACACTGAGAAACATCAAATGGAATAAATACATGCCAACTTTTTTGACCCCAATAAGGAAACAACTAATGAAGTAACATAGATAATAGCCTACATAACAGAGCATTCCAAACATGCTAACATAAGAAGTTCACAGCAACTTCCAAATCTATTTGAATGCACAATTGGTATAGTACTTTACCAAAGTAGTAATAAGTAAGATGACTATCACTCTGCATTTGAGGTAACTACTATCTTCTGCATTCTAATAACTTAAAAGCACAATAGAAAGCAGATATTTTAGTGCACTAAACTTAGAACCAGTCTTATATGTAGAAGATATAAATACCCAAATTTATATCCCACCAGTCTCAGTCAACTAGAGCCCACAATCATGACTACCCGTCAGTAATTTGGAAGAATGGCATATAAGAAAAGCATACTGACTAACAAACTCAAGACACTAGCAAGCAAGCAAAACAAAGATAGTCTGGCAAAAAAAAATATCCTTATAGTAGTTGAAGGACATAATTTCTTCACCATTGGCTAACTGACTTATGTATTCTACTCTACAATAGATAGATGAAATTTCAGAAGATGGCATGATATATTTCTGTATTTTTCATGCTTTTATGTAAATCTCTATGAACTAATTTCGATCCAATTGTCAAGAAAAGTGTACTGTCTCTGAAAGGTTGGTAGGCTTTATTTTCATGGACAATTTAAATTTTATATAGGATTATGTTTCATTTGTCTCTTAAACCTGGAGAAACAACATTAAGTTTATGGACTAATTTTAGTAAACTATTTTCATAATTTCCTGGGTTAGAATAATAACTTCCCAATATTCTTCCCTGCAGCTGCATTTCCTCATTTAGAAACTGTTTCTTGTAACTACTCTACATCCCTGACATCTGCACCTCCATTGGTAAGAGTTCTGAGGAATGCCAGAATTCCAGGTTACCTAAGTAAAAATATCTCCTAATATTCACAGTCATTCATGAATTTGAAGATGATCAACACTAATTACTTTCCAGTGAATGCTGTCCAGATCACCATTTAAAGACCTAGTCACTGATTTCTGGATTTGCTTGGAGTGTTGCCTGTTTACCTATCACAGTCAAGTCCTTCTTCATCAGTTGTGCTAAGTTGAAGGGGACTACCTCTACCTAACATCTTGCTCTCATCCTAAGGGCAGCCACCTCCAAAAACTGGCCAATGAGAGAGTGCAGAAGTCTATCTCCACCTTTACATATATATAGGGTATCTCTGAAGGGTCATCTCAGCTCCAAAATCCTTGTAAAACTAGCTGATTCCTCAGTCATGGCTGAGTTCCAGTTTAATTGTTCTCTAATCCTGTTGCTTTAATCCCTTGACAAATAGTGATCTCAACAGCATTCATCTACAAAATCCCTGCAAGCAAATCTCTATTTCCTGGGGAATAAGACTTAAATCTGTTGATACTGGACATGATCCTAGGAAGCTGATTCCAAAATGAAATTTTGAAGCAGGATAAATTGCCAGCTTCATATACTATTGAAGGACCCCACCATTGATCAAATTTCAGTAGTAATTCCCTTGGCATACTGTAAAGACGTAATTATTAAAAAAGTGTTCCATTGATGAATCAAGATGAAATACATGTAGAAGGGAATGTGTGTACAGGTACATTTCAAGCCTTTGGGAAGTTCAATAAAAGCAAGAGTAGTAAAGATTATGGAATTGATGGCACTTGCTGTATGTTATTGATTCAATGAAGAAACAATAAAATGTTATGAATGGTTAATAAGTAATCGAGTTTTATTAGCGTAGCTTGGAAGTGTCTTGTTCTATAGCTATTGGCCCAGAAGAATTTGATTATCAGGGTAGTGGAGCGCCAGTAAAAGTTGAATTCTCAACCCCAGAAAATTTGTTATGCCAAGAACAAAAACTTAAACTAGGAAATGTTTGGATTATCAGAATTTATATGGGCACATATAAATTCATGCACTTAAAAACCTTCAATTTGCAAATTTGTCAAAACACTTAGGGCCTACAAAAGTAATTCAGTCTTCCTTATTTAAGATAACAAACTCCTTGCTTGAAGACCATACAGAAGCCCCTTTCTTAAGAGAAAACACATGACTTCTTAGGATAATACCACTCCCTCTTGGCCATCAGGCTAATAACTGAAGTCATGTCACAATATAACCTTGCTGAGAAAGGGATAGATCTGCTAAGTTTGTAAGGGGAATTCTACACCAAAAGAACTATCGGCCCTGACATATGTCAGCACTTAAAACTCTGAGTGAAGTACAACATCATAGCAAGATTATATAATAATGGTTAATCCAGTTCTTCCTCAAAGGGGCCTACAGCTATTTGACAATTTAACCTTTATCCACAAAAGATTACCCAAACATTGCAAAACATTTTAGTTGCAGGACCTCAGTTGACAATGTTACCTGAATAAATGAATTGTCATCATCCCCATTAAGATCACAGAGGGCATTATCAAAGGAATGTAATAAATTAGGGCCATGCAATAAATGAAGGCTTCGACCAGGCATGGTTCACAGTGATCTACAGAACTACTTGATGATGATTTCACTGCTATCCAAATGTTTAACGCTTGGTGGTTTGTATTCTTGTTCATTTGCAGAATCCTCACACTGTTTCCTTGATATGTGAGGTAAGACATCTTTTAGAAAAAACCAGCACAAGCTGCAAAAACTCTTTCCGCAAAGATAACACATCAAGATCAATATAATATCTGGACAAGAATGATAGAGACTATGGCCATTTTTTAGATCTAAAGGATGCTAAAATTGTAGTCTCATTATCATCCCATTCATAAGTCTGGTATCTAGAAAAACCAGATCTATCCCAGCAGATGAAAGTGTGCTATCGCAAACTCAAACAAAGAGTAGCCTCATTTGCAGTACCTGATCCAGATATGTTATATCTCCCAGAGAATATTAAGACAGATTCCTGTAGTTTGTATACAGCCATTAATTGGCACTGCAGTAAATCACTGCAGTCAAGTGACTGAGAAGAAAAACAAGTAGTATGCATTTATATGGTGTATTAATTTTCTGGAGCTGCTTTATGAAATTACTACAAACTAGGGTGCCTTAAAACAACAGAAATATATTCTCTCATAGTCCTGGAAAACAGAATCCTGAAATTCACGTGTCAGCAGGGTTGGTTTTTCAGAAAACTCTGAGGGAGAATCAATGCTATGCCTTTGTCCTAGCTTGTGGTGGCTACTGCAATGCTTTGCATTCCTTGGCTTATAGATGCAAGTACTGTATCTTCACATGGAGTTCTCATGTGTCTCTGTTTTCTGTTGTTTTATAAGCACAGAAATAATTCCATTAGTTCCCACCCTAATGCAGTTATGACCTCATTTTAACTTACTAATTATACTTAAAAAGATTCTATTTCCAAATAAAATAACATTCTGATGTTCTGAGTAGATGTGGAATTTAAGAAGATATTATTCAACCTAGTACACATAGTATTGTCCACAAAACACATTTACAGTCCTACCTTCCATAAAAATCTAGTACTAGAGTAATTCAACCACTTACACATTCTACATAAATCACTTTGGTTGACTATATTGATGACATAATTGCTGGATGATGACATCTTGTTGTACGAGCAAGAAGTAACAGGTATATTGGAGTCTAATAAAATACACATGTTCCTCATAGGGTGGAAACTAAGCTCTATAAAGTTTCGTGGAGGTGTCTACTACTCCAATTATTTTCTTTTTAGGTTTTAGTCATGTGAGTAATGGGGAATGTAGGAACATTGTGTGTAAAGAAAAACAACAACAAATTTTAATTATTGCATTTCTCATTCCCCACAATAAGATACAATACAATGCCATCTTGAACTCTTTAGGTTTTGAAGGTGGCACATACTACTAAATACAAAAATCATATGGAACTTGTGGCAAGACAAAATAGGAGAATCAAAAGGGAGGGTCCTAAAATTGTGAAGAAGCAAAAAGATATTCCTAGTTCAAAACTCAAATTTGATAGGACCCTGATTGCGATGGAAAATTTGATCATGGGATATCAAGTATCCATATAGTCAGAGATACTTCTAGACAACAAATGAAAATTCCAATCAACTAAACTCTTATTCATTATAAGTATGGTATATATATGACAAGGCATAGGGCTGAGAGGTACAAGTAAGCTTCATGAGGAGGTGGTCTAGACCCCAAAGTTATCCATTATTAATGCAATAATACCTTTCTATTAGCTAAACTCAATAGTCACATGAATGTTCCCTTATCCCTATTTGACAGAAGAGGAAAAAGTCACACTTTGATTCAAGGAAGGATTGGCTCATTTGGTAAGTATAATGTAAAAATGGATTGTTTCTGGGCTACAGTTCCATACAGAAATGGACCTGACGAATAATAATTGGGCAAGATATTCCCAATGTGTAGAACACTGGGAGCTGCACCTACACCTACCTACATTGTTCCAAGGTCAGAATACACATAAACACATGAGAAGTGGGAAATAAATTCATTGTTTGGTTAAGGTTCAAGAAGAAAAATTATGGAAGGTATCAGAGACAAAATCGGGGAAAGAGAAATGTGGATAGATCAATGGTAAGAGACATGAATTATGATGATCTTGGGAAAGCATGGAATACCCATCAGAAAATATTGCCATCAAAAACGCTGCTAAACAGAGGGACCTTGGGAAGATGGAGGAGTAGGAAGACCCTAAGTTCATCCTATCCCATGTTTACAACTAGGTATTACTCACATCTGTGTGAATAGACCTGAGAAACAGGCAGAACAAACTTCAAAAATAAATGTAGAGAAGAAGCTCTATCTGAGAGTTTAGAAAGGGAAGGAATGGTGGTCTATAGCTGTCCCCAGGAGGGAGGGATCTGTGGATATGGAGAGGAGAAAGAATTGGTTCTGCACCCCAGAGAGCCCACACAGGGAAGATGAGTTCCCCATAATATCCAGCTTTGAAAACCAGAGGGACTGAATTACCTGAGTTTGTATAACTAGCAGGAAACAGAATCTGAAACTTTAAAAGTCAGCTAACTCAGCACTGGGCAAAGCAGGAGGGTGAGTGATAGGGGCGTCCCTGCTCTTAAAGAGACAGCAGCTCACAGAAAGGCAGCATAGAAGAGACTGTTTGCATAATGCCTAGAGCAAACAGGAAGATTTGTTTATACTGATTTTAGAGCTCCTTGGGGTATTTCTCCAGGAAAAAAAGAGCTGGCAGGCACCCTTTTCTACCCCACCCATACAACTAGGCATAAACATAGGGCAAGCTGTGCAGGGCACTTGCTACTTAACCAGCTGGCAGAGTGCCCTGCATGTGCATTCTCCTGAGGACTTGCACACTCCTAGCTTAGTGGCCTTGGTCCTGAGCTCAACCCAAATTCCTGTGCCCCTGACCTGCTCTCCCCCCTCCTTATGCCATGCCCCCTGGGCTGCCAAGCTTGCAATAATCCTGCCTAAGACTAGCTGTTCAGCACAAATTTTGTTAACACCACTGCTCCTCCCACCCCTGCCATCCTCCAGTCACACCCCCTAAAAACCTGTCTGCTTGGTTTCACTAACACCACAGAGAACAAGCACAGCCCACAACAGGCAGACAGTCAGTATGGACCTCTGAACCAGTTCAGACACATAAGCATGACACAAGCAATACACAGGAGACTTCCCCTGAAGTGTCAGATTCTGGTCAAAAGGGGTCACTGCATGCAGGTCACTACAGGACCTCTTCTTCATAAAAACGCTATTTTCAAGAGCAGAAGATGTAGCTGACTTTCCTAACACACAGAAGCAGACACAGAGATGTAGACAAAATGAGGAGACAGAGGATTATGTTCCAAATGAAAGAATAGGACAAAACCACTGCAGGGGATCTAAACAAAACAGAAATAAATAGTATGCTTGACAGAGAATTTAAAATAATGACTTGACTCAGAAAGGGTGGAGGACATCAGTGAAGCCCTTGACAAAGAAATGAAAACATAACATATCACAGATGAAGAATTCAAGGAATAAAATTAAAAAATACAACAGATGGAATAAATAGTGGGCTAACAACCTAGAGGAAATAGTAGTAGAAACCAATAAAGGTGAACAGGTGAGAGACAAATACTGCATGATGAGAATAGACTTAGAGAACTCAGCAACACCATCAAGTGTAATGACATTTGCATTATAGGGATCCCATAAGGAGAAGAGAGAGAAAAGGGAGGTAGAAAATGTATTTGAAGAACTAATACATGAAAACTTCCCAAATCTTGGGAGGAAAACAGAGATCGAGATTCAGAAGGCACAGAGATCCCCCAACAAATTCAACCTAAGGAAATCCACACCAAGACACATAGTAATTTAAATGGCAAAAAAGTGATAAATAATTTTAAAGGTTGAAAGAGAAAAATAAAAGGCAATTATATACAAAGGAAACCCCATAAGGCTATCAGTTGATTTTTTAACAGAAACTTTGCAGGCCACATGGAGTGGCATGATATACTCAAAATTCAGGAAGGGTAAAATCTGCAGCCAAGAATACCCAGCAATGTTACCATTCAGAATGGAAGGAGAGATAAAGTGTTTCCCAGACAAACAAATGTTAAAAGAATTCATGACCACTAAATCAGTCTTACAAAAAAATTAAGGAGGACTCTGTGACTGGAAAACAAAAAGCATAGGTAAGAGTAAGAAAACTAGAAAGCACAAAAGCAAAAAAAAAAATATAACTTTAAAAATCAGCCAGAAGAAGCACAAAATAAAAGAATGTAAAATATGTAAGATATGATACCAATTATCTGAAAAATGGAGGGGAGAGGAGTGAAGAATGAGTATCAAAATTTGTTAATTTTGCATAGACTGCATAGACTACCATATGAAGATGTTGTGTATAAACTTAATGGTAACCACAAATCAAAACCCAATAATATATATGCAAAAAATAAAGAGTAAGAAATCCAATTCCATCATTCAAGAAAACCAGCAGACCCTGAAAGAGATAAAAAGAAGGAAAGGTCAGAGAAAAACTACAAAAACAACCACAAAGCAAGTAACACAATGGCAATGAATTGGTATCTATTAATAAATTCTTTGAATATAAATGGACTGGGGCACATGGGTGGCTCAGTTAGTTAAGTGTCCAACTGTGGCTCAGGTTGTGATCTCACAGTTCATGGGTTTGAACCCCACACTGGGTTCTGTGTTGACAGCTGAGAGCCTGGAGCCTGCTTCAGATTCTATGTCTCCCTCTCTCTCTGCCCCTCCCCTGATTGTGCTGCCTCTCTCTCAAAAATTAAAAAATAAATAAATAAATAAAACTTATTTGAATGTAAATGGACTAAGCTGTTATCAAAAGACATAGGGTGATAGAGTGAATAAAAAAAAAAAAGCAAGATGCATCTGTATACTGTCTACAAGAGATGCATTTCAAACCAAGCCACATGCAGATGGAAAGTAAGGGGATGAGGGGCGCCTGGGTGTCTCAGTTAGTTGCATGTCAGACTTCGGTTCAGGTCATGAGCTCACAGCTGGTGAGTTCGAGCCCCACATCAGGCTCTGTGCTGACACACAGAGCCTGGAGCCTGCTTCAGATTCTGTGCCTCCCTCTCTCTCTGCCCCAATCCACTCGCATTCTGTCTCAGTCTCTCTCAAAAATAAATAAACATTTTAAAAAGTAAAAAAAAAAAGGAAGTAAGGGGATGGAGAAACATGTATTGTGCAAATGTGTATCAAAAAAAAGATGGAGTAGCAATATTTATATCAAACAAAATAGACTCTAAAATAAAGTGTGTAAAAGAAGACAAAAAAAGACACTATATAATAATAAAGGGACAATCTAACAGTAAGATATAAAAATTGTAAATATTTATGCACCCAACATTAGAGCATCCAAATACATAAAACAATTCATAACATACAAAAAGGAACTGATAGTAATACAATAATAGTAGGGGACTTAAAACCCCCCTTACATAATGGACAGATCATCTAAACAGAAAATCAACAAGGAAAGAGTGGCTTTGAAAGAATTACTGATCCAGATGAATTTAGCAGATATATTCAGAACATTCCATTCTAAAAGAGCAGAATATATATTGTTTTCAAGTGTACATGAAACATTCTCCAGAATAGATCACACAGGAGGCACAAAACAAGCCTCAACAAATTCAAAAGGATCAAAGTGATACCATGCATCTTTTCTCACCACAATACTTTGAAACTAAAAATTAACCACAAGAAAAATATGGAAATAACACAAATACATGAAGGATAAATAACATGCTACTATACAAATAATGGGTCAACTAAGAAAACAAAGAAAATATTAAAAACTACATGAAAACAAATGAAAATGAAAACATGATCGATAAAAACTTTGGGATGCAGCAAAAACTATTCTAAGAGGGAAGTTTGCAGTAATGAAAATCTCAAATAATCAACCTAACGTAGGAGTTAGAAAAAGAGGAACAAACAAAACCCAAAACTAGCAGAAGGAAAGAAATAATAAAGATTAGAATAGAAATAACTGTTACATAAAGTAAATATATATATATATATATATATCTATATATATATATAGATATATATATATATATACACATATATATAGAACAGATCAATGAAACCAGGAGCTGGTTCTTTGAAAAGATCAACAGAATTTATAAACTTCTCACTGTACTCACCAAAGTAAAATAAAATAAAATAAAATAAAATAAAATAAAATAAAATAAAATAAAATAAAATAAAATAAAAAGAGAGAGAGAGAGACAGAGAGAAATGTTTCATATAAACAAAATCACCAGTAAATGAGGCGAAATAGCAATTGACACCACAGGAATACAAACAAGTGTAAGAGAATATTATGAAAAACCGTAAGCTGATAAATTAGACAATCTAGAAGAAATGGATACATTCCTGGAAACATATAAATTACCAAAACTGAAGCAGGAAGAAATGGAAACTTTGAATAGACCAATTACCAGCAATGAAATTGAATAAATAATCCAAAAAACTCCCAAGAAACAAAAGCTCAAGAATAGACAGTTTCACAGGTAAATTATACCAACATTTAAAGAGTTAGTACCTATTCTTCTCAAACTATTCCAAACAATAGACGAAGAAGGAAAAGTTCCAAAATCATTTTATGAGGCCAGTATCAACCAGATACCAAAACCAGATAAAGAAACAAAATAAGGAGAAGTATAGGCCAATATCTCTGATAAACATATGTATAAAAATTCTCAGCAAATACTAGCAAATTTAATCCAACAATACATTAATAAAACCATTCACCACCATCAAGTGAGATTTATTCCTGTGGTTCAATATTCGCAAATCAATATGATACATAACATCTATAAGAGAAAGGGTAAAAACCATGTGATTATTTCAATAGATGAAGAGAAAGCATCTGACAAAGTATAGAATCAATTCATGATAAAACCCTCAATATTTTATTTAGAGGAAACACCTCACATAATAAAGGCCATATATGAAAAACCTACAGCTAACCTCCTGCTCAATGGGGGGAAACTGAGAGCCTTTCATCTAAGTCAGGAACAAGACAGGGATGTCCATACTCACCACTTTTATTTAACATAGTGCTGGAAGTCCTAGACACAACAGTTAGACAACAAAAATAAATAAAAGGCATCCAAATTAGTAAGAAGTAAAACTTTTGACAATTTGCAGAAAACATGATACTATATATAGAAAACTTTAAAGAATCCACCAAAAAAAAAAAAAAAAAACTACTAGAACTGAAAAATGAATTCAGTTAAGTCACAGGATATAAAATCAATGTGCAGAAATCTGTTCCATTTCTGTATAATAATAATGAAGCAAAGAGCAAGAGATTAGCAAAACAATACCATTTACTATTCCTCCCCAAATAAGATACCTAGGAAGAAATCTAATGAAAGAGGTGAAAGACTCATACTCTGCAAACTATAAAACAGTGATAAAAGAAATTGAAAATAACACAAAGAAATGGAAAGACGTTCCATGCTCATGGTTTACAAGGTCAAATACTGTTAAAATGTCTATACTTCGGAAATATATCTACAGATTTAATGCAATTTCTATCAAAATACCAACATCATTTTTCACAGAACTAGAAAAAGTGTTACTAGAATTTGAAACCACAAGAGATCCCAAATAGCTAAATCAATCTTGAATAAGTAAAGCAAAGCTGGACATAATACAGTTCAATATTTCAAATTATATTACAAAGCTGTATTAATCACAACGGCATGGTATTGGCACAAAAATAGACACATGGATCAATAGAATGAATAGAAAATCTATAAACACACCTACAACATATAGTCAATTAATCTTGGATGAAGCAGGAAAGAATATCCAATGGGAAAAGATAGTCTCTTCAACAAATGGTGCTGGAAAAACTGGACTGCTATATGAAAAATAATGAACCTGGACCACTTTCTGACATCAAACACAAAAATAAATTCAAAATGGATTAAACATGCAAATATGAGACCCGAAACCCTAAAAATCCTAGAAGAGGATGTAATGTAATCTCTCTCACATTGAAAGTAGCAACATTTTTCTAGATATGACTCCTGAAGCAAGGGAACCTAAAGCAACAAAAAAATGATGGAATACACCAAAATACACCAAAAGTTTCTGCACAGTAAAGGAAACAATCAATAAAACTAAAAGGCAACCTATTGAATGGAAGAAGATTCATATTGAATGGAAGATTGCATATGAAATATCTGATAAGGGGTTAGTATCCAAAATATATAAAGAATTTAAACTAATCAATACCCCAATATAAATAATACAAATAAAAATGTACAGAAGATATGAACAGACATTTCTCCAAAGAAGACATTCAGGTGTCCAATAGACACATGAAATGATTCTCAATATCACTCATCATCAGCAAAATGCAAATTAAAACTACAATGATATGTCGCGTCACACCTGTCACCATGGCTAAACTAAAAAAAATAAAAACCAAACAAACAAACAAAAAACAAAAAAAAATACAAGAAATGAGGATGTGGAGAAAAAGGAACCTTTGTGAATTGTTGGTGGGAATGCAAACTGGTGCAGCCACTCTGGAAAGCGGTATGGATATTCCTCAAAAAATTAAAAATAGAACTACCTTCCCATTCAGTAATTGCACTACTGAGTATTTACTCCCAAAATATAAAAAGACTAATTCAAACAGATACATGCATCCCTATCTTTATTGCAGCATTTTTTACAATAGCCAAACTATGGAAGGAGTCCAAGTGTCCAGTGATAAATGGATAGATAAAGAAGAGGTGGTATATATATCCAATGGAATCATATTCATCCATAGAAAAATGATGAAATTTTGCTATTTGTAATGACATGGATTGAGCTATAGAGTATAATGCTAAGTGAAATAAGTCAATCAGAGAAAGACAAATAGCACATGATTTCATTCACCTGTGGAATTTAAGAAGCAAAACAAAGGAACAAAGGGACGGAATTAGAAAGAAAGAGACAAACTCTTAACTATAGAGAACAAAGTGATGGTTACCAAAGGGGAGATTGGTGGGAGAATGGATGAAATAGGTGATGGAAATCAAGGAGCGCACTTTTCCTGATGAGCACTGCCTTTTGTATGGAAGTGCTGAATCACTATATTGTACACTTGAATCTAATATAACAATGTGTATTAACCATATTGGAATTAGAATAAAAAGTCATTTTAAAAAATCATTGGACAATCAAGGATACAGACTCCTAATGCTGAAAAAATGAGTTCATTAAGAGAGTATCAAAGTGGCAAGAAATGGAGGGTGTACATAGGACTTGACATCATGGGCTCTCACTCTCCAAGGTTGATCTAGGTACTGCGGCTGCTGCTGAATCTCCATCCAAAAACTGGCAGAAGTCAATGCTCATAAAATAATATGAGACAAAACAGCCACTTTTTGGTTAAATTGCACTCTTTCTCTTGAGTAAGGGGCAGTGATCTATCATAACTGGAATTTACATTTATGCCAGGTATGGGCTTGGATATTTCCCCCTAGCCAGCATCAATACCAGCTTAAAAATTGTTTGATTCACTTACCGCTGGGATGCAGTTCTCTGTGGATTTCTTACTTCTCTGCATGTCTTTTGAGCAGAAGCACTGACAGCCTTTGTTGTAATCTATTCATAATATTTTAATGAATATCATTGTAGTAGGATTGTACTTCTCTCTGGAACAAAGGGCAACCATGTCTAATGCATATTTTAAAAATTTGTGTTTTCTAAACTACGTTTTTCTACTCTACAGATATCTGTCTCTTCCTCTGTGCCTCCCTTTAAGATGATTTTAAAGAACTATCCCAGCTCCAGAGCTAAGTGTGAGGTCAGCTGCGGCCTTTGTTGCAAGTGCAGAGTATTTCAACTACCACTTCTGCCCAATCCTATTTTCCTCATGTCTTATAGATTAGTGTCCTAAAAGTCCTCCCTAATTAGCCTACTTCATATAAATTGCTGCCTCAGAATCTATTTGCCAGAAAATCTGTCCTATAGTACTCTTCATACTTTTTATCTTTCTGTCATTCAAGAGTTTGTATTCTTACTCTCTTGTTTCTTTATAAGTACTCCCTGCCTCAGAATCCATTTTGCAAGCAACTTAACCTATTGTACTCTTCAGAGATCAACCTGTACAAATCTTCCATATCCCTTACAATAATGCATTTGAAATTACTCATTGGCCTTCTGGATACTTATCCTTTCAAAGGTTACTTATTGCAATCTGCAAGGAAAAGAACAAACTCTACTAGGAAAAAAAATGAAGGAAAACATTTTAAATAAAGACTATATAAATATTGTAAAATTATTTTTTGATGAGTCAAATTTTTTATGACCATATTTCAGAAGAGTCAGTATTATTGATTCCTCAAATAGATATTCTTTTTTAAGAAAAGTTTATTATTTATTTTGAGAGACAGAGAGAGAGATACGGGGGGGGTGGGCAGAGAAAGAGGGAGAGAGAATACTAAGCAGGCTTCGCACCATCAGCATGTAGCATGATGTGGGCTTGAACTCATGAACCCTGAGATCATGACCAGAGCACTGAGGTTGTTGAGCAGGGCTCAAACCCGTCAAATATATGCTCTTTAAAAGGAGTATTTTGCAGGGCACATGAGTGGCTCAGTCAGTTAACCATCAGACTCTTGATTTTGGCTCAGGTCATGATCTCATGGTCATGGGATGAAGCCCAGTATCATAAGCCCTGCTTAAGATTCTCTCTCTCCTTCTGCCTCTCTCCTCTACTCTTTCTTTCTCTAAGTATAAAATAAAAGGGATATTTTGCAATAAATTCTGTACAGGGAGATTTTTTTAATTCTGCTTAAAACTTGTCAATCTTTCAAGTATATTTTGGTTTAGCAAATATAGAAACACAATTAACATAATCTAGTTTTTCAGTCTTATAATTACACAGAATTATACCTTTGCATTTTCAAATGCTACATCCAAATGTTACTCTTTACAGAATAAATAATAAAATAAATATTTAATATAATCTATTATATATTTTGATTCAAGTAATCTTATTTCCACATATTATTTTAACCATTTATGAATTTTTAAATAAAATTCTAATAAGTGACTATTCATATTCATAAGTCTGCAATTGGAAAATAAATGTGTACTAGTAATTTCCTTTCTTTGGTAGCTATTTTGGTTCCACTAAAAGGAAGCACTGGTAAGGTTAAGGCAGAAGAGAAATTGAAGCTCTATTACCAAAATAAATGGCAATACTCTAATAGAATATATAATAATCTCTTCTTTGATTGCCATAGAGGAAAGTAGACTGTTGACAGTTCTCATTTTCCCATAACCCAGTCAGTTTTAATCTTTCTTTCCCCAGATACCTAATTATTGTCACATACCTAATAATATTCCACAAAAGTGCCACCCTTTGCAAATATACTGGCAATGTAAGATTCTATTACTGATCAAAATAAAATTCTTGTGCTATGCCATTTTCTCCCTCCTTGTTTTTCCTCATTTGTACCTTCATGCTAATGGACTACCTAGAAATGAGGTTCAATATAGCTATTCAGTGATAAAAAATAAACAAACAAGAAAGAAAATAATAGGATACTAAAATAGGGAAAGAGTTTGGAAAATCTTTAATTGTGAGTATCTGAATAGGAAAGGAGAAGGAACAAACTTTTGTGGTCATGGTATATATCAATAATTTATGCACGCTTACAATACCTCAGAGTAAGAAGTACAGCTTCCTTTTCCTCAGATTAAAAAAAAAAAAACAAACTTCTAATGTTAAGATTGTATAATACTGTTTCTTCTCTGTAATATTCTTTTCTTCTATACACTCCATTAGTTTCTTTGTCTTTTATTACATTAAAAGGAGTACATTTCTGAGTGTGTGTGTGTGTGTGTGTGTGTGTGTGTGTAGAGAAATGATCAATACAGGCCTTAACATATGTGGACAATAGGTTGGATAAATGGGAAAAATATTAAATACCAGAGACAATTTAGAAAAAAAACATTTAAGTGATCAAGAAGAAAGAAAATCAAGTCTGATTTGTAATACAGAAGATTGGAGAAATCATCACAGTGAAAAATATGAATTAGGAATTTCGAAGCTGAATGCTGGCAGCAGAAAGAAAGGAGGAATAAGGAGTTAACAATTACTTTGGAGAAGAAACTGAGCAAAGAAAGAAAAAAGGCAAAAAGGTGCTTACTGTATGTGTATGGATGAGAATTGTAAATCATAGTTTCAGTAATCTCATCTTTTATGTCTTACATGCTCCACCTTCTTATCTACCCTAAGCAGCATTTTTATCATCTGCAAAATGCTGATAGAATATCTGCCTAACAAGGCTGGTTTCAGTAGGGATTACATGAGATAATGTACATAAAGTATATATTAAAGCATCTGCTGATTATAAGATTATAAGATTTCAAATTATTCCTTTCAAACATTAATTTTAAGGCAAATATAAATTTCCGTGAAAGTGATGACTTACTCACTTCTGGATAATGCCTTATTCAACTCATTCTTCCTGAATGACCATGAACCTTTTTGACTTAATAGCATTTAGAGCTTTTAGTGTACTTTATGTCTTATTAATAGTTTAGACAGTTGTATTATTTGATTTTAAGGCCACAGATTACCATTTTCAAACCACTTTTAAATTTTCAAACTAGCTTTTAAATAGAACTAAATACAAAACCCAAACAAAAACCAATTACCTCAGAGGAGTATATATGTTTGACAGTGAATATTTATATCACGTTCAATTATTTAAACTAAAACATATATGAAATAACCACTGCATTATTATATAATGAAGAACAAAGGAAAAAGTGGACTCAAAGTAATTGACCCTAGCTTGAATTAAGAACTATGCATTAAAAGTAAACAATGTGGACCATAAAATGATGAAAACAAAAGATGACCTTTCCAAATGTGGGCAAGTGAAATACTGAAGAAACTGTTGCCATGGATACTGTGTGCTATTACCAAGCCTGCTATTTCTCTACTAGTTAAAAAGTTTCAGTAGCCAAAGAGGAAGCAGAACCTCAGTTGTGACATTGCCTTACTTTTGAAATTAAAGTAATTCACACATTTTCCAAAGAAGACTAAACACATTGTTTTAATTGCTTTTCTCTGGAGTTTAAACAGTAATATAATACACCTAGAGCCTGGCACCTGTCTTTTCCAGCAGGTTGTCAGCAACTGAAATTTGCAGGTGGGATTTCTCCCTTTTACTCCCAGCAGTATGTAGGTTACCTATGGCATTTCTGACCTGGTTTCCAAAGAAACTGGAAAAAGTGTTTGTTTTGTTTTATTTTTTTTTTCTTAGCCCTGAAATTTCATATACAGCAAGTTTATCTTAAATAATGTAAATATAAAAAATAAGAAAAGAAGTATATAAATCCTGTGGACTTATTTTTCTATGTTTTACTTCTTCTGAGAAAACTTAGTTTATATAGATTTTATGGAATTGTATCATCTTTATTTAGAAAATTGAAATTAGGGGCGTCTGGGTGGCTCAGTTGGTTGAGTGTCCGACTTCGGCTCAGGTTATGATCTCACGGCTTGTGAGTTCAAGCTCCGTGTCGGGATATGTGCTGACAGCTCGGAGTGTAGAGCCTGCTTCGGATTCTGTGTCTCTCTCTCTCTCTGCCCACCTCCCCCGCTCATGTTCTGTCTCTCTTACTCTCAAAAATAAATAAACGTTTAAAAAAATTGAAATTAAAACAGATATTTAGTAGTAAATATAAGTCAGTTAAGAATGAGAAAATAAAATATACCTATATGTGGCTACTGGAAGAAAAATCACATACATAATTTCAAGGAATTTTAAGTGTGTGCTAATATACATCATAGTTATTAATTTAGAATAATTCAGATTAGGAAGAAAAATATAGGAATATAAGTTGAACGCTGCTTGGAAACAAGTGGAACTAATATAAATATTTTGTATCACATATTATGACATATCATATGACACAAAATGGCAAATGTATGGATATACTAAAGTATAATAATGTATCTCCCCATTTATAAATCTATACGTTAGATAGATAGATATAGATGATATAGATCATGCAGATAGAGAGAGAGAGATATCTCCTTCATACTGTGTGTGTGTGTGTGTGTGTGTGTGTGTGTGCGCATGTGTGTGTGTACTTATGGCTTATTACACTGGCTAGAAACTCCAATGAAACACTGAATAGAAATGGACAACTTTGTCTTTCTTGATATTGATCTTAGCATTATTCAGTATTTTTTGTTTTGTTTAGTTTTGTCTTGTTTTTCAGTGCAAAAAGATGGTTTTATTAAAGCACAGAGACCGGACCTGTAGGCAGAAAGAGCTGCCTATTTTGTTTTGTTTTTAATTCCAGTGTAGTATATTAGTTTTGAATATACAATATAATGATTCAACAGCTCCATATATTACTCAGAGCTCTACAAGATAAGTATACTCTTTAATCCCCATCACCTATTTCACCCAACCCCCCACCCACCACCCTTCTGGTGACCATCCAGTGCTTTACTATTAAATGTGAAGTTAGCTCTAGTTATTTTGTAGATGTAACTGATCAGGTTGAAGAAATTGCCTTCTATTCATAGTTCCCTTAAGTTTTTTACCAAAATAGGTGTTGAATATTATCAAATGATATTCTACATTAAATAAGATGACTATAAATATATAATCATTTTGTAAATTTGGTGATAAGTGATTTATTTTGATAGATTATTTTATCATTAAAGTAACTTGACAACCTGCAATAAAGAGCACTCATTTATGATGAGTTATCATGTTTCCATATTGTTTAATTCAGTTTGGTGAGATATTAGTATAAATATTAATGCTATGTTTATAAGAAATATTGGTCCGTTGCTTTTTTTCTTTATTTTTCATGTGCTATCTAGATTGAGTTTTAAAGTAATGTTGACCTCATAGAATAGGTAGGGAAATACTATATTCTCATGTCTGGAAATGTTTTTCACATTTTTTCTATGCTGATTTTTACAATCTCTTTTTTTCTTGGAAGATTTTAGGTTTTGTTTTGCTCTTTTGGTTTATTTAAGATAGTAACTGATCTTTAATATAAGCATTTGGTACTATAAATTTTCCTCTAGCAACTGGAGGACACATCTAAAATTTTCTATGTGTTTTATTTCCGTTTTCATTCAGTTTTCAGTATGTTTTAATTTTTCTTTTTTGGCTCTTTGCTCCTCACTTATATAGAAGTAGATTTTGCTTTGAAATATTTGAGAAATTTTCACATAATTTTCTGTTTTTAATTACTAATTTAGTTCCAGAATTGTCAGATTACACACACTTTGTGTAACTTAAAAAATTTTTAATTCATTGAGACTTGTTTTGTGACCCAGAATATTGTAAACGTTCCAAATATTAAGAAGAATGTATACTTTACTGTTGCTTGGTGAAATAATTTATAAATGTCATTTAGTTCAGATTGATTGATAGTTCTATTCAAGTTTTCTATATACTTATTGATTTTTCCTTCCACTTTTTCTATCAATTATTTTTAAAAAGTGTTGAAATATTTGACTATAATGGTGGATTTGCCTTTTTTTCCATGATATCTAATTCTTGCTTTATGCATTTTAAGTATTTGTTACAAGGTACATAGGTATTTATGATTGTTATATCTTTTTGATTAATTGACTCCTGTATCATATTTAAATGTCATTTATCTTCTTCTTTTGGTAATATTGCTTGCTTTGAAATCTTTTTTGACCAATATTAATGTAGCCACTCACTTGCTTTTGATTAGTGCTAGTATGCCTATTTTCATCCTTTTCTTTTAACCTATGCTGGTCTTTATATTTAAAGTGGGTTTCTTCTTGGCCAGGTAGAGTGACTTGTTTTGTGTTTCTTTTTAAAATATAATCTGCCCCTATTTCCTATTTAATTGAGTATTAAAACTTATATTTAATGTAATTATTTGTGGAGCTGGGTGAAATCTATTTTGTGTGTTGTTTTCCATTCATTCCAACTGCTTGTCATTCTATTTTTCATCTTTGTACTATCTTATTTTTTTGTTAAATGAGTAGTTTATGTTATTTCATATTATTTTGGGATAGGTAAAAACATTTGCTTTGTTGATTTAGTGGTTGCTTTAGAGCTTATAGCATACATCTTTAACACACTTCTACCTTCAAGTAATATACCACTTGACTTATGGAATAAGAAATTTACAACACTATGATTCCAAGATTTTGTTGTTGTTGTTATATGTTTTTCCTTCTGGCTTTTGTGCTACTGTTGGCATATGTATCACTTCAAAATTTATATAAACCCCATAATGCACTGTTGTCAGTTTTGCTTTAAAGGGGAAATTGTCTTACTTTTATTTTATTTTTCTTTCCCTTCCCGTATGTTCATCTGTTAAGTTTCTCAAATTCCACATAGGAGTGAAATCATATGATATCTGTTTTTCTCTGACTTTTTTTGGGTGATGGGCATTAAGGAGGGCACTTGTTGATATGAGCACTGGGTATCATACGTAACAGATGAATCACTAGATTCTACTTCTGAAGCCAAGACTACACTCTACGTTAACTAACTTGAGAATAAAAAAATAAATAAATAAATAAAATAATAAAAAAATAAATAATACCAGCAGTGGAAAAAAATAAAGGGGCAATTGTCACTTAAAGAGACTTAAATGATATCTTTTAAAACGTTTTATATGTACCACATAGACAATTATTTTTTCTTCTTTCCTTTATATGTACATTCAGATTTCCACTTGATATCATTTTTCTTTTTTCCTAAAAAAAATTCTTTTAAAATTCTTGTAGTATAAGGTAATTATTTATTTCAGATTTTGCATACTGGAAATGTTTTTATCTCCTTTGCTTTTTTGAAATGCAACTAAACTGTGTATAGAATTCTTGGTTGATGGTTATCTGTTTTTGTTTTTTTTTTTTAAACCCAAGTTAACATATAGTGTAATAATGGCTTCAGGCATAAGGTTTAGTGATTCATAATGTACATGCAACACCCAGTACTCATCCCAACAAGTTCCCTCCTTAATGACAGTTTGTTTTTTAGTTTCCTTTTCATTCATCACTTTAACAATTTTGGTTCATTTTTTTCTGGTTTGTATTGTTTCTAGCAAGAAGCCAACAAGATAATTTTTATCTCTGTGCCTAAAAACATTAAGTGTTTCACCCCTCCACCCTACCTTGACACCTTTTGGTTATATTTTGGATTTTATGCTTATCATTAGTTTTGAGAAATGAGATTATAGTATGTCTTGGTATAGTTCTATTTATTATTTTCTTATGCTTCATATTAGTTGAGCTTTTTGGATCTTAAAGTTTGGTTCTTGCTTTTCAATACTTTTTCTGTTTTCTCCTACATTATAAAGTAGGCTCCACGCCCAACATGGGGGTTGAACTCATGACCCTGAGATTAAGTCTCATGCTTTACCAACTGAGCCAGCCAGGTGCCCCTTAACTTTTCTTTTGTAACCTTATTTTCCTCTGGGTTCCATTTAGGATTGTGTGTGTGTGTGTGTGTGTGTGTGTGTGTGCATGTGTGTTCATGTATAGTAATCTTTTCTTTTGCAAAATCTAATTACCTGTTAATTCCATTCAGCATATTTTTCATCTGAGACATTACAGCTTTTGCTACCGATTGAATGTTTGTGTCCCCTAATCATATATATTCATATGCTAAAGTCTAATCCCCACTGTAATAGTATTTGCAGGTGGGACCTTTGAAAAGTGATCAGGTCATGAAGATAGAGCCCTCATGAATGGAATTAGAACACTTCTTTAAGAGATCCCCCAAAGCCTCACTTGCTTTTTTCCCACCATGTGCGGGTACAGTCAGAAGATGGCTTGTATGTAAACCATAAGAGGTCCCTAGCCAAATACTGACTCTGTTGTTACCTTGATCTTGGACTTTCTACCTCCAGAACTGTGACAAATAAGCGATTGTTGTTTGTGCCACCCAGTTTATGGTATATTCTCTCATAGCAGTCCTAAATTTTTTAATCCCTAGAATGATGAGATGGTTAATTTTTATATCTTTAGTGTTATTTCCTTTCAATTTTTAAACATGTAGAATAAAGTTTTAACAACTGTTAATGTCCTTGTTTAATTCTATTTGTTAAATTTTTGAGTGTCTTTGAATTGATTTCTTTCTCATTATGAGTTATTTTGTGATATTTGCCTACTTTTTTACATGTCTTATAACTTTTGCTTTATTTGGGGGAATAAAATAATTTTGTGTATCAATATTATTGGGGCATCTGGGTGACTCAGTCGGATAAGCGTCAGACTTGCAGTTTCAGCTCAGGTCATTATCTCACGGTTTCATGAGTTTGAACCCTGCGTCGGATTCTGTGCTGACAGTACAGAGCCTGCTTGGGAATCTGTCTGTCTGTCTGTCTGTCTCTCTCTCTCTGCCTTCCCCTGCTCATGCTGTCTTTGTTTCTCTCAAAATAAACAAATAAACTTTAAAAAATATTATTGATATTTGTTCAGGGATGTAGTTAAATTACTTAGAAATATTATACTTTTTTGGGGTCTTATTTTCATTTGTGTATTTACTTTTTATTTAGAAATAATTATAGGTGTTCAAGACAATTTTAAAGTTACATAGAGAGTACTTGTTTATTTCTATCTCATCTTCAAATAATATTAACATTTACATTTTGACAGTACAACTATTAAAATTGAGATAACATTTGTAAAACATTATTAACATAACCAGAATTTTTTTTCAAATTTCACCAGTATTCTCGCTATTGCCTTTCTTTCCTCTTAATAGGTACAATTTAGGATGTCTATTTTTTTTTAAGATTGGTTAAGCAGGACCATAGGAGAGTTTAATTAAAACTAATATTTCCCAACAATTACATCAAAACTCTTCTGAGTAATCTGCCCAATGAGTCGTGATTTATGAGATTTTGCACACTGACTGGGGGGGAACAGAACTATATCTGGTCCTATGTGTGTTTTGGAGCTTGTTTTCTCTAATAGTTTTGAGTTCTTTCCCCAGAGTTTTGTAGCTTTCTCATACACATATGCTTGTTAGTATTCAGCTGAAGACTTGAGGAGGATCCTTTTCAAATCTCAAGAGTTTTCTTTCTGTGAGCTTTCTTTTCTTTGAACCTCTGCCCTATGAAAACTAGCATTATTGGCCTTGACTGACATCCATCTTTGTCTCATCACAGTAAGACCAAATTTCTTAGAATCCTCCTACGCTGCAGACTGCAAATTCTCTCCAGGCAGTAGCTTGGGCAATTATAAGTCTCACATATTGATGTCCTATCTCTCAATGTCCACTATCCTCCTTACTTGATATTCAAAGTCTGAAAAAACATTACTTTTGTATATTTCATTAGGTTTTAAGTTTTTTAAATGTAGGTTGGTAAATCTGGTCCCTATTACTTTATGTTGTAAAGAAGTAGGTGTTTGATTTTTTAATTTATATTCACCCAAATGATTTATATGTGAAGTGGGACATTTAAAAAAACCTGATGATTATTTGAAACTAAATTTTAAGTTTAGCTTCTTAGGAATGAATACAAGAAAATCACATTCAGATGAAGGTGTCTTCAGTATCTACCTCTATCAGCCTTGGGGGATACTATTAGAATGGGGGAGAGGTTAATATGGCCTTCCAACCTTGCTAGTATCCAAATTTGCCTTCTAACTGTATAATATGTATTCAATTAAATTTTAAGTCTATATCATTTGGGATTAGAAAATCTCTAATGAAATCAATTAATTCTTCCTTGTTTATTCTCAAATTTAAGATTTTATTTAAAAAATAGTGATATACTCTCATAAAAAAGACAAAAGATAACAACTGCTGGCAAGGATGTAGAGAAAAAAAAGAACCCTTGTACATTGTTGGTGGGATTGTCAATTGGTGCAGACACTATGGAAACCAGTGTAAAGGCTCCATAAAAAATTAAAAATAGAACTCCTATATAATCCAGCAATTCCACTTCTGGGATATACCTGAAGAAAATAAAAACACTATGGCAAAGTGATATAACTGCCCTCCCACTCATGTTTATAGTAGCATTAATTATAATAGCCAAGATATGGAAACAACCTAAGTGTCTATTGATGGATAAGGAAATGTGATACACACACACACACAGACACACAATGGAATATGATGCATAAAAAAAGAAAGAAATCTTATCATTTATGACAACATGCTTATACCTTGAGGACGTTATGCTAAGTGAAATAAAACAGAAAAAGATTATATTCCCTACAAGACAGAAAAAGACAAATTCTATATGATCTCATTTATATGTGACAAGAAAGAAAGAAAGAAAACAAAGGAAGAAAGAAAGAGAAAAAAATAAAGAAAAAAGAAGAAAGAAAAAGAAAGAAAGAAAGAAAGAAAGAAAGAAAGAAAGAAAGAAAGAAAGAAAGAAAAAAAGAACAACTCATTTAAAAAAGGAAAAAGAGGAGTGCCTGGGTGGTTCAGTCGGTTAAGTGTCTGACTTTGGCTCAGGTCATGATTTCAGTTTGTGAGTTTGAGACCCACGTGGACTCTGTGCTGACAGCTCAGAGCCTGGAGCCTGCTTTGGATTCTGTGTCTGCTTCTTTCTCTGCCCCTCCCCAACTTGTACTCTGTCTCTTTCTTTCAAAAATAAATAAATGTAATTTTTTTAAAAGGGAAAAGAGATCATATTTGTGGTTACTAGAGGAAATGGTTGGGTGGAAGGAAAATTGGATAAAGGTGGTCAAAAGATATACACTTCCTATTATAAGATAAAAAGTGCTAGGGGTGCAATGTACACTATGATGACTGTAGTTAACACTGCTTTATGGTATATGTGAAAGTTGTAAGGAGAGTAAATCCTAACAGTTCTAATCTCAGAGGGGAAAACGCCTTTTCTTTCTTTGTTTCTTTCTTTGTTTCTTTCTTTCTTTCTTTCTTTCCTCTTTCTTTCTTATTTATATGAGGTGATAAATGTTAAATGAACTTATTGTAATTATTTCACAATATGTGTAAGTCAAATCATTGTGCTGTACACCTTAAACTTATACAGAGCTATAAGTCAATTACATTTTAATAAAGCTGGAAAAATACATATATATTATGTATAGAATATATAATAGTTAATAGTCTAGACAATATGGATTCCCTGAATATCTAATCTGCCATATAGCCATCCAGAAAGTCTTAAATGTATTTTCTAATGCTAAGTCATCTTAATTCTGTGGGTGATAGATAAAGAACAAACTCTTGTGTCATGATAATTTATTTTATTATATGTACTGCTGGGTCTAGATTTGTAATAATTTGTTAAGAATTTTTTTCATCTATTTCCATAATTGGACTTTCTTCTGGTTTTGATATCAAATCATAAAGGTTGTGTAAATAAAGTTTATACATATGTTTATACAACTATATTCAATTCTTAAAATGTATAAAGTTTCTTAAAGTTGTTAGTGCATCTAACTTCAGTTTTGAAAGAATTTGCCTGGAAATCCTCTTACATGGATTTCTTTTTACCTATTCAGTTTGAAGTTTATTATATTAAGTAAATTTTAAGGTCTATGTATTTCTTCATATGTACATACATATCTTCATATACATATACTTATATATGTATATATTTATACAAATATATCTCAAATTTCTCTCTCTCTCTCTCTCTCTCTCTCTCTCTCTATATATATATATATATATATATATATATGTATGCCTCTGTCTACACACTTATGGTACAATACACATCACACATATATACTATACAGTTTTTTATATATATATATATATATATATATACACATATGTATCTATAAATCTCCAAAAACATTTTTATAAATCACAACCTACAAATATACAAAATCTTTGTAATTTTCTTTTTTATCACTGCCATTTCTTAAGGTCTACTTGCTAACTGACAACTCATCCTTTATAGTGTGAAAGATCTTCCAAACTGCAAATATCATATCATTCACTTTGTTAAATTGCTCAGCTTACAAATTCTTCTTTATGAAGTTCTTTATGACATCACTGTCAATTACCTCTTCAGCCACACTTAAATGCTACAGCTACTCTGCACATCTTACAATTTCTCACATTTGCTGTGATTTCATTCCAATCCCACCCTTCCATCAAGTCCTTTCTCCTTCCTGTAACACTACTTTTTCAAACTCTAATTTACCTTTCTTTTCTTTATATGTCCTCAGTGAAGTCTCTCTAATGACTTTTATATCTAGGTTTATGTTTGAATAACTTACATAATTCCATTAGTATAATCTCAATCATAGTTCAGCATTATTACGCACTCAATGTCCATCTTTTATGCTATGTCATGAGGTCTACAGAAGCATAATGTACATTAATCCTTAACATTCTGTCTTCTATGCTTATGGCAGTGCCTGGAATAGAACAGGTACTTGATTCTTGAATTTTAGGACATAATTAGTAACGTAAAAGAAGCGTTGTTAAATTAATATAATACTATAGAATACAGATTAATCAGAGTAAAATTTTAGGAAAAACTTAATGAAGACTATGTTTTTAGTTGGGTGTTGAAAAGTTATAAAAATGAAGACGTGAAAATCTAGGAAGAAAAATTATAAAGACATACACTCAGCATAATATGGTTTACATATATATTAAAATAAAAGTTTGGCTAAAATTTGGAGGTTGTGAAAGAAAGTTGAGAAGGGTAAATGTAAGAAAAAGATATTCCTACACACTTTGGAGATTATTGAATAATTAAATAATGGAGAGGAAATTTATAAGAGCCAGCTGACATTTTTGACAAGGGAATGAATTAAATCAAGATCAATTTAATGCTACAGAATACTAATATGAGACTATAAAAACTCATACATATGATATATACATACATATTAGGTTATAAACATTACACTTGATTTCTTTTGAGAAGCAATCTATACAATGTGTAATGATTCTTTATATCCCTATAATTCTGCTTAAATTAACTATTTTGTTTTATGTGTCATCTTCCCAAATTCCTATGTAAACATATTTATAGATCATGAATATTTAGAATACACCTCCTTTTGCTAAAGAAACTGTTATCTTTAGAAAACAAACTAGTAACCCTTCAAAGCCAGAATATAATAAAGATGTTTGATGTAAAAAAATAGCAATAATTGACCAATTTTTCACTGTAGGAGATTTCTCCTTAGTAAGGCATAGAGTCAAAATTTTCAAATTTTTTGAACTGTAATTAATATTTTATAGCGTTGTACAGATAAATGCAAGAGAAGGAAGCTACCCTAATGACTTCACTTTTTCTTGGCCAAGCAGTCTTTGGGAAAACAATTATCTTAATTAACTCAAATAACGGTTTGCAGGTGCCAGAACCTAAGGCAGGAAGGCTGTCCTGGGAACACGTGGAGGCAGCAGTGTGTATTTCAACAAAAGCTTTTTAACAGCAGTGTGATAAGCTGAACTAGGTTCACCAAAAACAGTGGGCAAGAGACACTAAGAGACTTGAGATCCATACTTCAAGCTACCCATCATTTGATGCATCAAAATTATGATTCTTAAAAAGTCACTTATAATTATACCAGCCTATAGAAGTTCAAAGTTTACAGTTCCCCTTTTAATAAATGAATCCAACTTCTGAAAAGTTTTGCTAAATTATTTTAGAAACAATAAACAATACATTTTCTTTGACACACTATTTGGAAGTCACCCATTTAGAACTATTAAAAGGAGTTGAGATTTCAGAGTGGAAGGAAATATGTTGCAACTAAAATGTCTGAGAAAGAACAACTAATATGTATATTAAATGATATTAAGTACAAAATACTGAAATACCACTCTGTAACACAGAAATATAAATCAGATATGGCTCTATTAAAGAATTTTAAGTAAAGATAAAATGAAATGATATGAATTCATGAAAAATAAAATATCCATAAAGCTATTTCAAGACAATAGCATATCTCATAATATGGTGTCTGATTAACTGGGATAATTATACACAGTTGAAAAGCAAACATTTTAAGAAGAAGCACACTTTAAATATTTGTTTAAAGTGATATTTCTTCTATGAGCTACCAAAATTTAACCATAATTTTTATTTATTTATTTATTTTTATTTTTTTAATGTTTATTTATTTTTGAAAGAGACAGAGACAGAGAGAGAACAAGTGGGGTAGTGGCAAAGAGAGAGGGAGTCACAGAATCCAAAGC
Organism: Panthera pardus; assembly: GCF_024362965.1. Classification (NCBI taxonomy): domain Eukaryota; kingdom Metazoa; phylum Chordata; class Mammalia; order Carnivora; family Felidae; genus Panthera; species Panthera pardus. The sequence goes on along the minus strand of NW_026526677.1, from coordinate 79,804,546 downwards.
AGGCTCCAGGCTCTGAAATGTCAGTACAAGGCTTGATGTGGGGCTCGAACTGGTGAGTAGTGAGATCATGACCTGTGCTGAAGTTGGATGCTTAACTGACTGAGCCACCCAGGTGCCCCTAACCATAATTTTTTTAAAAATGTATTTTTCCCTAGAACCATTTAAAGTGCATAACACACAGGCTGTCATTTTCACGAGTTAAAATGTCAAGTATTTGTCATTTTCTTTACCTTTATTCTTTTTCTTGTTTACTGGTACCTATTGTATACCAGTTAAAAAAAAATATTACATACTCAGTATGTGGACATCCTGTGCAAATTAAAGTTAAGAGGCTAAGATCAAATCGAAAAGTTATCTCTTTTTTAGGTCCCCATATAGCCATATTTTTTCTCTTCTTAGAAAGGTAAGGTACTTGGCTTTGAGCACTGTATCTATCTTTGCAATAACTGCTTTCTCTATTCTGAGAGTAGATCCTGGAAGATCATTGCAGCCCAACAAATATGGTTGAATGGATGAAATACAGTAATCCTGGTGTAAGTTTATAAGAACCTAAAGTAAATAACAAGCTAAAACAGGCAGAAAAGGTAGGCTTGATAATAAAATTTGACTTAAAGTGATATGAGAGTTGAAAGAAAGTAATTTGCAAAAGAAAATGCAAGATTTAAAATATGAAAAAAGTATAAGAATGATTATATTATTAAAATAAATAAAATACTAATGGAAAAATGATTTATGGTATGGTGGTAAAGAGTTGAACACAAGTTTTGGATATGTTGGTTGGACATAATCATGAAACATTTAGTGGAAATGCTCTAGATACATCTTAAAAAGTGGGACTGGATTTCAGAAGAGAGGTAGGACTGAAAATACTCAATTAATTATTTTTATTTTTTAACATATTAAGGAGTATGTGAAATTTAAAGAGACAGTGATACCTGAAAAAAGAGTGTGTAGATAACAATAAGGGGACTTACCACAGGGGGAAGGTCAATACCTAAGGAGCAAAGTAAAGCAAGTAAAGGAGATGGAAGCCCAAGTTGAAGAAATGGGGCCAGTGCAGAAAACAGTAAGTGGTGCTATTGTCTTCTTTGGAAAATGAGGTCAGTTTTATCAATAGAGAGCCACCGGGTAGAAGGATTTAGATTGAAAATTTCAAATATGAAGATTCTAATCACTTTGCCCTGGGCACAAAATAGTGTCAATATTTGTGACCTCACAGTCTGTCAGCACTTTTGTTTGCTTCAAGGACTAGGAATAGCTGAAGCAGGTGAAAAAAAGAGAAGGAAAAATTTATAAAGACTACTATTGTGTGAGCTGCGCAAAATTACTTTGTTCTGGTTGAGTTTGCCATGAAATTTGCATTACTTTTGACTCATTCAATCTTATATCTTTAATCTTAAAATCAATGTGGTTTGCAGCACTCCCCGCCCCCCTGAAGTTCTGATTGCCTTTTTCACTTTTGTACTTTTAAGCTGCTTGACTGTGGGGATTTTGTTTTCAGATAAGCCCCAGTTCTTTTAAAACAGACAGTGAATCAGCAGAATATTATAAATAATGACATTGTAATGTGTTTGAACTTTGGAGAAGGAAATATCTAGTTGCAGAATTTATTTTAAAAAATCACCCTGAATACACTCAAAATGAACCTCCATTCAGTTCCCAAGTTATGACTTTAGGTCAATATCTGTTTCTTATGGAAATATTATAAAAATGATAAAGAATAACTGCATGTGTAATATTTCAAATAAAGCTCTTATAATTCATTTTATTAGTACATCAAAAGTAGAATATACATACACACAGTATGTTTTGTGTCAAAAATACCAAAGGTGAAGATTTATATTTTATGATTTATAGATTACTGCATGGCCATTTAAAGAAAATGTGTCACAGTTCAATTACTCAGTAATTAGTCTGATTCAGTTTTTTTGTGAGAAGATGTTTTTGTGTGGTCTCTCCAAAACAACACCAGTGACAAAAAGAAGGAAACAGGTATGGGCACAGGGAGAATTGGAGTTGCAAAGTAGTTTCACAGGGAACTCTGGAGCTGAATGCACAACCTCAGCATCATCCCAAATTGAGTTGAAGAGAATCAGGCCTTTATTCCCCACACAGAACAGTCACTGGATGTGATGTTTCCCACAGAGTCTTAGAATTTTGGGTATGGGAGTTTCCCTTCATAGGAATTCCTGAACAAGAATTTAACTGTGTGCTATCATAAAGCATTTCTGAAACACCAATGAGTCCCTCAATTTTAGAGAAAGCCTCTAGATGGCATATCACAGAATCTATTCTAAAGGAAAGCTAGTAACACTGGAGTTTGTGGAAGTATTTCTTACCATTTTCAAAATCTTGCATTTCAATTGTCCAAGGTAAGTTTTTATTCATTTTGCTCCTATGTGGATTAAGTAAGGCTGACAATTCTTTAACATTTTTCCCATCAAGAAATGAGATTCATTTTTCTCTCTTTGAATCTGGGGTGGTCTAAGGATACTTTGACCAATAAAATACGGTAGATGACACAATACCAATACCAGGCCCAGCCTTTAAGAAGATGACAAGTTTTGCCTTATATCTTAAAGACCTGAGCTGCTAAGTGATTAGTCTAAGTTACTGCAGAAACCACATGAATATCTCAGGATTCCCTTTTTAAAAAAAAATTTTTTTTTCAATGTTTATTTTTGAAAGACAGAGAGAGACAGAGCATGAGCAGGGGAGGGACAGAGAGAGAGGGAGACACAGAATCTGAAGCAGGCTCCAGCTCAGAGCTGTCAGCACAGAGCCCAATGTGGGGCTTGAACTCAAGAGCCATGACTTGAGCCGAAGTTGGACGCTTAACCAACTGAGCCATCCAGGCGACCCATCTTATATAATTTTTTTAAGTTTTTATTTAAATTCCAGGTAATTAACATATAGTATAATATTAGTTTAAAGTGTACAATGTAGTGGTTCAGCACTTACATCCAACAACACCCAGTGCTCATCACAAGTGCACTCCTGAATCCCCATGACCTATTTCACCCATCCCTCCACCCACCTCCCCTCTGATAAGTTTGTTCTCTATAGCTAAGAGTCTATTTTTTGGTTTGTCTCTCTCTCTTTCTCTTCTTCCCCTATTCTCATTTGTTTTATTTCTTAAATTAAACATATGAGTGAAATCATAAAGCATTTGTCCTTTGACTGACTTATTACACTTAGCATAATATTCTTTAGCTCCATCCATGTCATTGTAATTGGCAAGATTTCCTTGTTTTTTTATGACTAATATTATACACACACACACACACACACACACACACACACACACATACACACACACACACGTGTGAGTGTTTCTGTATAGATCCATTCATCACCCTATGGACATTTGGGCTGTTTCCATTGTCTGGCTATTATAGATAATGATGCTAAAAACATCAGGGTGCATGTATCCCTTCAAGTGAGTATTTTTTAAATTTGGGGGGTTATAAGACCTTGTTTAAGATTTGAATATTTGATAACATGAATTGATGTTTAAAACACTCTTTTGTTTATTAAAGGATATATGAGTAATGCTACCAATCCATCTGAATGCATATCAAAAGTTTTGTAAAAGATTACTTAAACATTTACTTTAGAAATTTGTACTTTTTAACATTTTGTTATGGAAAATATTAATCATATAAAAAGGAGAAAGAATAGGCTAACAAACTTCTACATTCACACACAAATATTTAATAGTCATCAAATCCAGAAATCTGTTTTCTATTATATCCATATCCACTCGTCCTTCCCAGATTATTTTGAAGCAGATCCAATACTTTATATTATTTCGCATGTAAATATCTCAGTATTTACCTCTTAAAATAGTTTCTTCTTAAAATGATAGCCATAATATCATTAGCATATATTAAATAGCTGTGTCATATGATATATACACAGTGCTTATATTTTCTTGTTATAAGTACCAGATATTTTGAAAATTTAATTGAATAGTGATTCAAATTGTTTAAATATACCTTCAGTTTTTTTAATTGCATATCTTTCTCCTCTCTTTCTCTTGTAATTTGTTTGTTGATAAAATTGGGTCAGTTTCTCAGCTGCCTTTCCTAGAGAATAAAATGAAAATGATTTGACAGGTTGATATTCCACACCTCTACCCATTTTGTCATCCATCCATGCTCATTCAACACTTATATGTGTCTCTATCTATCTATCTATCTATATCTATCTATCTATCTATCTATCTATCATCTTTTTATCATCAATCTAAATTAGCTAGTGTATATAAATTAATATTTTAGTGTGGATACAGAAAAATCAATGTCTAAAAGCAATGGCATATTATGCTATGGTGACGTGATGAGGTTTGTGTTTGTGAGAGCAAAGTAATTATAGTGATAAATATTCCTAGGCTTTATTTACCCTAATCATGCCAACCAAGGAAGTTTCTGTCTTTGACTACTTTATATTTTTATTTCATGAATTCTAAGTTACCTTTGACAATCTTTTGAAAGAGATCTGTTGCAGAAAGTGGATGAAATGATAAACTGTGAAAAAGAAATGGATGGAAACAAGGAAGTCCTTGTGATGGATTATAGATTCTAGAGTAAATTGGGAGCTATTAAATGTTGTAAGAAGCCAGTATAGAGTGATAAACTGGAGAATAAGTGAACACTGCTTTCTGTGAGTTTGTTCAGTAGAAGCAAGAAATTAACGGTCTGAAAGAATATATTTTCTGGATAGATAATACTATTCATAATTCTAGTATTAGAATCTAATGTAGTTTTATATAATCTACATAATCTAATCTATAAAACAGGGATTAAATAAGGATTTGAGGGATGTAAGTGGAAAGAAATTTAAAATGGTAGAATGTGAGGAAGTGAGCATCTATGCTAAATAAATTGTCCAAAAGGGAGTGAAGTCTTCCACAATGATACATGGGCCAAGGATATAAAGGAAAACTATAAAGATTGTCTGCCTAGAGGAGCGGAGAAAGAGGGTCTCTTTTTCATTGTTGGTGGGAATGCAAGCTGGTGCAGCCACTCTGGAAAACAGTATGAAGGTTCCTCAAAAAACTAAAAATAGAACTACCCTACGACCCAGCAATTGCACTACTAGGCATTTATCCACAGGACACAGGTGTGCTGTTTCGAAGGGATACATGCACCCCCATGTTTATAGCAGCACTATCAATAATAGCCAAAGTATAGAAAGAGCCCAAATGTCCATCAATGCATGAATGGATAAAGAAGATGTGGTATACATATACAATGGAGTATCACTCGACAATCAAAAAGAATGAAATCTTGCCATTTGCAACTATGTGGATGGAACTGGAGGGTATTATGCTAAGTGAAATTAGTCAATCAAAGAAAGACAAAAATCATATGATTTCACTCATATGAGGCCTTTAACAGAGAAAACAGCATAAGGGAAGGGAACCAAAAATAATATGAACACAGGGAGGGGGACAAAACAGAAGAGACTCATAAATATGGAGAACAAACTGAGGGTTACTGGAGGGGTTGTGGGAGGGGGGATGGGCTACATGTGTAAGGGGCACTAAGGAATCTACTCCTGAAATCATTGTTGCACTATATGCTAACTAATTTGGATGTAAATTAAGAAAAATAAAAAAATAAAACAATAAAAAAAGCATTAAAAAAAAGATTGTCTGCCTAGATATTGGGGAAAAAACATGTTGAGGAAACCCAACCATGCATTTTTATGCACAAAATAAATGAGGTAGAAGGTACATAGCAAATGATGAGAATCCAGAACAAAAAAGCTTTGTAAGTTTAGGAAAATAGAACAGAAATGGAAATATAAGAAAATTCTGATTCTGCCTCCTTGCTCGTGAGAGAAATTGTTTAGAAATATAAATGGATTCTCCTTAAAGTAGGGTTTCAGAAGGACCTGTGCCTTCACATTAAAGGCAGGATTCAATTAAGGTGAATAGTTACAAGGAACGCTAATTAAGATGGAAGATGGGATTAAATTTATGATAGAAGAATCTTAAATCTAGCCCTCTCTCCATTCCCATCAAGTTATTCTAATGATGAGCCAGGGCTGTGGTCACTTCATCAGAGCAGCAGTTTTCCACTTTCACTGCACAATGGAGTAATCTGATGATGTCTGGTTCCCATCCCCAGATTTCTGCTTTCATTTTTCTGACAAATAGCCCAGGTCTGAGAACCATTGAACTACTATGTGAGTTCCTACTGGCCACTCTACATCCTTAAAATCTACATTCTCAAGATCTATCATTATCTGGGAATACAAAAATCATTAAATATATATGTGGTTTTGAGATAATTATACAAACCTAACCTAGGTGACACCCTAGAGCTCGTGTGTACTGAGAAAGCAATGGTTACCATGATTAATGAGATTGTCACTTTCTCCTTTGGATTATACTAGGTTGATTTAAGAAAGACTTTCTTTCACTCTATAAATATATACTTTTGAAATATTATGCTGAAACATGTGTTTTAGTAGTTTCTGCCTAAAGCTAACAGATTGGTTCCAGTTCCTCAGCTTTTGAAATTTTGAAAGATGCACATTGACTGAAACTGAACTTGGCAGAAAAAAAAATCATAGAACTTCAACCCAGAATCTTTAGCATCCTATTGCAGATGTTTCTTATCAGATATAATTACTTCCAAGTTTCACAAAGTATGAAATTATATTTATGTAAAATCTGAAGTCTAGAGAAATTTAGAGCAAAACATATGGAAATTTAACAAAAACACTAAGAACATACATTTTAGAGTCAGACAAATGTAAGCTTGAATTCACCTTTCACTTTCCAGGTAGAAAAATTTTATTATATTTGAATCTTTGTTCCTGGCTTATAAAATGACAATATGAATACATTATTCATTTGACTGATTAAAAAATAAATGATACATGTGAAATATATTAGTTGTGCTTAATAATTATTAAATTCTATATATTAAATATGTATGCAAAATTTATAAAAGAAAAAGAAAAACTAAGCTTCAAGGTCAAGTAACAGATTTGACCTTAGAAAAACAGAATTGTTTCCCAAAAGTTACTTATTAATTCAAAAAACATTACAAAGTATTTACACAAGATGCTCTGTTTTATGAAGCTAAGCTCTAGTGGAGAAGACAGAAAATAATCATTAAATTATTCAAACATATGTATAATTATAAACTCAAGGAAAATACATTAATGTAAGCAAAGGAAAAGGAATTCTGTAATAGAAGGAAACTGAAGTGAACTATTTGGGGGTGAATCAGAATTTTTCCCTAAGGAAGTGATGCTCAAATTAAAGTATAAAGATTAATGAGTTCAGTAAATAATGTATTGTGGTGTGCATATTTAATTTATTTAATTGAGCTTCCCCCCAAAACGTGAAGCTCTTTTTTTTCTGCAAAATACTTTCTCATAATATGCAGAGACATGCTCAAAAATAAAGTTGGGAAATCCGAGTTTGGAAAATTCTTTATCTGAATAATTTCCATGACAGGAATAGAGGAGGGGGAGAGATCAACAGGAAATGGAAATCTTAATTTGAAAAGAATTGAGAACATTCACAAAGACAAGAGTATGATGTAAGTCTGCAGAAATATGAGGAGAGGAAAAACAAAAAGAAATTCACATTGGAAAGTGAAAGTTAAAATATCAGCTGAAATAGTTTTAAACAAGCATTGAATGAATTTCTTCCAAATTGGTGGAAACCAAAATCTAAATATTAGACAAGACTTACAAATCTAATTCTATACAACTTGAGGATGCATATTTATCCCCAATATACTGTGAATCTAGCCATCATTTTCCACTTAATTTTCATTCATGTTCTCAAAACAACTTAATTTCCTCTACTCTTTGTATTCAAAGAAATATTTTTATTATATAATAGAAGTCATTCAGGAAAATTATTACATTTTTCAAGGTTTATTGTTAAATGGGTTAGAGAATGTAGGTTCTGTACAAAAAGTCTCCCTGATATGCATGAAGATTTCTTCCCAAGACAATTTACGATACTATTGATTTTTATTAAAGCTTCAAATAAAGAAAGAAGAAAGATCCATTTTCTTCATCACAAAATTTCAGCCATCACTGGGATAACATATAGCAGCTGCTTAACAGCTCTGCAGACTGGAAACTACAGGGAGAAATTTGGCAGGTGCAATGCAATTACCCGCACTGGACTTTATCCAGGAATATAGGGCAAACTCCCTTCCACTCTTACAGATTGCTTTCAAATCTTTAATAATCATAAAATGATTAGTGACCTCACTTTTTTATCATTCAAAATATATCTAGCTTAGTCACATTGAAAGAAAATTAAAATTAGTTGTTTTGTGCTAAAAAATAAGACTAACAATACTATTTCACTGTTGGCATATGCTTATATAATGAAGAGTAGACATGTGTTATGCTTTTAATTAAATACTAACTCTCTCTTTGTATGTGTATATATGTATATACACACACATATACATCCACATATGTATCCTCTGTATATTAATAGTATATATAACATAAAATGAATTACATATATGTTATACATACATATAAAGACATAATGAATTACAGAGAAAATTTCTTTTTTTTTTCAGGTTGCAATATAAGCTATTCAAAGGAATTAATTTCTTACAAGGGTTATATTTATTCACCTGACATGAATATAAAAATAATGTGGATTATATTATATATTTTATTTTATAGTGAGACATTAATTTGTTTTTTTCATGGCTTGATAGACTGTTCATCCATTTACAATTAATTCTCCTCTTATGTACTGAGTACTAGTATAATCCTAATTTAGGAAACAAATCTCTGATGCCTGAATTTTGAAAGAAAACTGACTTTGGTTTTGATGCAACTTCTGTCACAATGAGACTGGGACACATTTTTCACATTTCCTTTCCTCTTTCCCATGCCACTTTCAGACTCTCTCTTTATGTTCCAAATTTGATAATTTGCTTAGTTTCAGGGGAAAAATGGTCAATATTTTTCACTTATTTTGATTTTATGGACAATAATAAAATATTTGTGTTTAACAGATCTTTAAAGTAATCTTAGAATTTATAGTAAAGATTTTATACAGATATTGGTCTCCAGATGGATTTAAAATCAAGTTGTTCTTCTTTATCTTTTTTTTTTCTTTTTTCTCTTACATGATATCTTACCTGTCTGACCGTGCCTTACTTAGTCTTTTTTGAAGAGTGTCTTGTGCAGCTTTTTAGCCTTTGTTTAATGCTCATTTAAATTTGTTTCACCCGCTTTATTAACTTATACTTTCTCAATCTAAATTTCATTTTGTTTTTCTGTGATTATATTTGTCATTTTTAGACCTAACACTTACACCATATTTTTGTCCATGTCAGTGTTATTACTTATTCCTCATTTAATATTCTCTGAAATTTGAAACAGGCTTTTTATTCTTTCAGTTTACTACAGGAGGCTGAAATTAAGTACAAATTAGGTGCAAATTCAGCACCTTCCAAAAAGTTTCCTGAATTGACTTCATCTATAGGAATTATTATTTCCTATTTGTGTTTTAATTCTACCTCTATCTCTAAAGGTACAATTTTTAAGGTAGAGGTTATTTTAGCATCTAGAATGACAACTTGTAATGTTCACACTAAATACATTATAATGTAAACACTAGGAGAGTGGATGGGGCAGTATTTACTCCATTTAAATCTATTTTGCTTTTATACCTGATAGCTTTGCCCTATCCCATTATTTTCTTACCTATTAATATCCCTATCCCTATTTTCCCCACTAAAAATAAAACTGGTTGCATTTTTGCTAATTCTCAGCAGTATGCTTATTTCTGAATTTTCAAATTTATCTCTGAGTAATAGTAAGTGGTTCAAGATGTCTACGCATTCCTTTAATTCCCTAAGAATCTTGTCATCTGGACGTGTTGATTTGCATATGATCAAATTTCCCAAATGTTCCTACATGATTTTTGTCAATAGCTGTTTTGCAAAGTCTTCATTACTCTCTAATTGCTTTAATTTTTCTTAGTTATTGTCACAAAATTAAATAGACACAAAGTCATCATTTTTTTTCAATCCTAACATCATTAACATAGATTTTATAATGAAAATATGCCAACAAATTTATGAATAATTGTAAATACCAAGATTTGGTTTTAAAGTAATAACTTTTGAACAATGATGAAGGTAACTGATTTTTTTGAAAAATGTTTTAATGTTTATTTTTGAGAGAGAGAGACACTGTGTGTGAGCAGGAGAGGAGCAGAGAGAGAGGCAGACACAGAATCAGAAGCAGGCTTCAGGCTCTGAGCTGAACCATGAGATCATGACCTGAGCCGAAGTCAGAAGCTTAACTGACTGAGCAACCAAGTCGCCTCTGAAGGTAACTGATTGTTATGTTATCATTATCTTAAGAAATGTTTAGAAAGTGTTGACCAAACCACTATGAAATGATTTTTTCTTTTAATGAAATATGGAACTGAATTGCATACAAAGAGATATCTCTACATCATAGAAGTTTTCATTTAAATGCTTGAATTAGAGTAATTTACAAATACACCAAGGGATGTATGGGTGGCTCAGTTGGTTAAGCCTCTGACTACTGAATTCAGCTCAGGTCATGATCTCATGGTTTGTGGGATCTAGCCCAGCATCAGGATTTGTGCTCTCAGCATGGAGCCTGCTTGGGATTTTCTCCCTTCCTTTCTCTCTGCCCCTCCCCTGCTCACACTCTGTGCCTCTCTCTCTAAGTAAATAAACTTTTAAAAATGCACCAAATTATCTGTTATATTCTGTAGATTGATGAAGATGCTAATTGTTACTTATTTAGAAAGGATCATTTCACTGTAAAGGGGCTAAAGGAAGATTTCAGCTTATAAATAATTAATAAGTTAAGGATTTATTATTATCTACTTAGTATACGACAAGCTTTCCACTAGAAATAAAGATTCAACATCCAAGAAAGCAAACCATTTTTTTTATCTCTCCAATAGGTTTCATTATCTTGGATAAGACAGATAATAAGAAAATGGCACTATGAAATTATCTATGAATATATGTGTGTATCTATATCTATTTGTCCCTGAAAAAATGATATTTGCACAGATGTTTTAAGGGATAGAAGGGGATTTTGAGATGGTGGTAATATGCTGAATGTTCCTGATGTAGGAAAGAGTTTGAAGTGTTCTCAGAACAATAGGGATGTTGGATATTGATGGAGCTTAAAGTGATTGAAACAACCAAAATTTGGAGAAATTGGCAGAGACAAATAAATCAACAGATTTGTATTTTAAAGTTAATCTTAACTAATCTTAGATAAATACTAGGGGATAATAATTGAAGAAAGAAAAACAAATTAGAAAACAGTGTAATCCAGGTGAAAATTTATGAAAGAGTTTGATGCATGGACTAGGGTGAAGAAATTGGATATGAGTAGGACTGGAAATTGTCTCTAGCAATGGATATGGGTAGAAGCCACTATCATCACTCTTATTCAATAGTACTGGAAATTCTAGCAAGAGCAATCAAGCAAGATAAGTAAATTAAAAGCATCCAAATCAGAAAGGAAAAAAAAAATAAAACTGCCTTTACTTTCGTATAATCAAACTTAAAATAGAAATTTTTTAAAATTCAAATAAAAACTGTTGAAACTAATCAATGAATTCAATAAGGTTGTAGGAGGCAAAATCAACATACAGAAATCTGTTGCACTTCTGTGCACTAACAATAAAATATCTGAAAAAGAAGTAAAACAATCTCACTCATAATAACTTTAAAAATAAAAACATAGAAATAAAGTTAACAAAGGAAGTAAAAGATTTGTTCGGTGAAAACTAATTGTAGAAGACAAAAATGGAAATATATCTCATGTTTATGGACCAGAAGAATTAATAATTAATTGAACTGTCCATATTTCCCAAAGCCCTCTATAGGCTTAATCCAATCCCTTTCAAAATTCCAATTGTTTTTCATAGATATAAAAAAAAATACTAAAATTTGTGGGAAACTATAAAGACTCCAAAGTAACTCTTAGAAAAATGAACAAAGCTGGAGACATCTCATGACCTGATTTGAAACTATACTACAAAGCTATGGTAATCAAAACAGAATGGTTATTGGCATAGTAATAGACACATAGTCCAGTAGATCAGAATAGAGAGCCCAGAAATAAACCTACACATACACAGTCAACTGATATTTCACAACAGAATCAAGAATACTCTCTAGGGATGGGGTGACTGGGTGGCTTAGTCAGTTAAGCATCCAGCTTTGGCTTACGTCATGATCTCACAGGTTCATGAGTTCAAGCCCCATGTCAGGCTCTGTGTGGATGGCTCGGAGCCTGGAGCCTGCTTTGGATTCTGTGTCTCCCTCTCTCTCTGCCCTCCCTGCTCATGTTCTGTCTCTCTCAAAAATAAACATTAAAAAATTAAACACAAACATTAAAAAAAAAAGAACACTCAGCAGGGAAAAGATGGTCTGTTCATTAAAGGTACTGGGAAAACTGGATGGCCACATGCAAAAATTTAAATTTGTCTATCTTACACCACTCACAAAAATTAACTTAATAATGGACTAAAGACTTAAACATAAGAACTGATACTATTAAACTCCTGGAGAAAAGCATAGGGAAGAATTTACTTTACACTAGTTTTGGCAAAGACTTTTTTTTGTACCAAAGGTACAAGCTATAAAAGCACACACACACACACACACACACACACACACACACACACACACAGCTTGTGCACACACACAAAAAACTACCCACAAAATGGAAAAGAAGTCTGTGGAATGAGAGAATATATTTGCAAACCACATATTTCATAAGTCATTAATATCCACAATATAAAGAACTTATAGAATTCAATAACAAAAACAATCTGATTTAAAAATGAGCAGAGAAAATGAATAGAGATTTTTTTTACAAAGAAAACATATAAATGGCTAATGGGTACATGAAAAGATGCTTAGCATCATAATTGTTAGAAAAATGTGAATCAAAACCACAACGAGCTATTACCTCACACCTGTTATGGCTATCATCAAAAGACAAGAGATAGCAATGTTGGTAAGATTATGGAGAAAAGGAAACCCTTGTACACTACTGGTAATAATGTAAATTGGGCCAGCCATTATGGAAAACAGTATGGAGTTTGCTCAAAAATTAAAAATAGAACTACTTGGGTGCCTGGATGGCTCTCGGCTAAGTGTCCAACTCTTGATTTTTGGCTCAAGTCATGATCTCACAGTTCGTTTGTGAGAATGAGCCCCATGTCAGGCTCCCCACTGGGGGTGGGGCCTGCTTGGGATTATATTTCTCTCCCTGTCTTCTGCCCCTTCCCCGCTCATACTCACTTGCTCTTTCTCTCTCTCAAAAATAAATAAATAAATAAATAAATAAATAAATAAATAAATAAATAGTTTCACAAATAACGTGCATTCATAATATGTCAAAAAGTAACCTCACAATACTTACTGGATTGTTTCTTTCTTTTTATCCTGTGTTACAATATCAATCTTATTTCACCTATCAATCCTAATTCCAAGAATGTTCTTTAGGTTGTTGATTGACTTTGGGAATTACCACAAATCTTGACACATTTAGCAGTATTACCTTTCATTATATGTTCTCAACAGAGACATCTTTCCCTACCTTTTCTTTCATCTCTTATTTCTTCCTCTATCCTCCTTTCTCTCCTTGTACTTCCACCTTCTTTATCTCTTTATTTTTGTTTTATCTTTGTTTTTCACTGCAAGAGGATAATGTTAACCACAAGGGCATGATTCAAAAAGTTTGAATATTATAGGACTCTGAGAAAAAATATGGGATTTTTTTCTGTAAGTCTGTCAAACTACGGCCATGGGAGTAATAGACCCCAAGCCTTCATATTTTTTTTTTTTTACTGTACACCATTTTCTGAATGAGCTAATGGAGACTTTAGAGTGATGGCTTGTCAGGTGAGCATATTCCTGCTATGTGTCAAGTAATTTTTATTCTCTAACGATGTTACAGATTGGTGGTGCAGTTTCATTTGTAAAACCAGTGAGAAGAGGAATGGTGATTATTTTGATTCATACAAAGAAAAAAGAATATAAATATGTAATATAGCAAGCAGACTGTGATATCCCACCCGCCCCCAAAAAAGAAATAGTGTAAATATGAAGAGGTCAAATTAAAGTTCAAATAAATTGATCTCAGCCATATTAAATAAAAGCTCAACAAATATGTATTCTAAACATTATATCTAGGTATCTCTGTACCTAATGTTTTCCACAGGACTGTGCTTTGGTTTCAATTCTCCATCACTGTGTAATTTTGGGAGAATAGGGTTGAGGCTCAACAAGTGTAAGTGATTACCTCATCTCATGAGGCATCATTTGTAAAAAGTCTCTTTAAGATATTGAGTATAAAAATTTAACTTGTATATTTTGTGAGTTCAGTCCAGTATATAAATTAGCATTTATTTGTGGTAAGTCTTTAATTCAAGCAAGTGTTCAATGTATTATTACCAATCTGGGTAACTGTAGAGTCTTTATGGGTAAAAAAATGCACATGCAATAATTAAAAGTCACAGGGTTCTCACTCTTCCATAAAACCTGCCTCAATATCTCTATGTTTTTATCTGCACTGGGTGCATGCAAGATATGTGTACTCACTTCACATTGTTCCTCATGGTATATAAATGCATGGTAAATAAACTTCTAGGCTGGTTTCCTAATTTTTACCAAATCTCCCAAATCACATTCACACATGAAGAAAAAAATAAAATCACCAATAAACTCCCAAACACTCGTGAAAAACAGACAAGTGATTTTTATTCCATGTAATGTCATACTATCGCCTAACATTTACAGTTAACTGTTCACTTGTCTAACTACATTCATTCACTATATGTACACTATAAAACAGACCTTGGGGCGCCAGGGTGGCTCAGTCAGTTAAGCGTCCAACTTTGGCTCAGGGCATGATCTCGCGGTCGGTGAGTTCAAGCCCGGCATCGGCTCTGCGCTGACAGCTCAGAGCCTAGAGCCTGTTTCCAATTCTGTGTCTCCCTCTTTCTCTGACCCTCCCCCATTCATGCTCTGTCTCTCTCTGTCTCAAAAATAAATAAACTTTAAAAAAAACAGACCTCATGTTAGGTATTGGTCAAATTTATACACCAGATTATCCAATTGCATAAAAATGGAATATTGATCTTTTATTCTCTCCTTTTTTCATCCAGTAAATTGAAGTTGAAGGCTAACAAAAACCTTTCATTGTATTTCAAATTTATAAAAATAAAGATAAACACAAAACTAAATTACTTAATTCACTACAAAAATCACATGGATTATCTATAAAATTTTAAACTTTTTATTTAAAAATTCCAGTTAGTTAATATTCAGTGTAATATTAGTTTTAGGTGTAGTTTCAGTGATTAGTCATTAGTAATTAGTTGTAGTGATTCTGCACTTGCAAACAACACCTGTTGCTCATCACAGCAAGTGCACTCCTGAATCCCCATTACCTATTTCACACACCCCCACACTCACCTCTCTTCTGGTAACCATTGGTTTGTTCTCTGTAATTATGAACCTGTTTCTTGGTTTGTCTCTCTCTCTTTCTTTTTTTCCCCTATTCCCATTTGTTCTGTTTCTTAAATATCACATATGAAAGAAATCATATATTTGTTTTTCTCTGACTTATTTTGCTTAGCATAATACTTTCTAGTTCAATCCATGTCATTGCAAATTGCACGATTTCATTCTTTTTCTGGCTAATATTCCACTGTGTGTGTGTGTTTGTATATATATATATATAGATATATATATATATCTATATATATATATCACATATTCCTTATCCATTTATAAGTAGATGGACACTAGGGCTGTTTCCATTATTTGGCTATTGTAGATAATGTTGCTCTGAATGCTGAGGTGCATGTATCACTTTAGTATTTTTGTATTCATTGGATAAATATCTAGTAGTGCAATTGGAGTTATCTACCATTTAACTCTTACATAAGAATGACTGGAATTCTGATTTCATGGTTTTGGAACATCTTTTAGTCTCCTAGTACCTCTTATTCTAAGTCTGTGGATACTTATATTACCTACTTCTGCAATAAGTTCTTGCTTTGCTTAAATTAATTCTATTTATGAATCTTTCAGTAATAGCAGCTTTGTTGCCATTGCTCTGTTTTAGGTAGATTAATCTTTTCTTTAATATCTCTATTCAATAAGCCTAAACCAAGATAAAATATTTTACCTGTGTGATGGCTTTTCATTATACAAATGAAAGAAACTTTATATTCTGGATCAGATATACCTGTCTCTAAATACCTGTCACATCAGTAAGTGTTCACTGGCTTCCGATTTCACATTATTCCTCTGCTTTTTGGTGTTCATCCCTCACCTTCTCACTCTAACCATGCATTTTACTCTTCAGTAGCTTATCCTGATGCATTCCAGGGGAAATGAGTCCCATGTTACTCTAATTTGAAAATTCACCCAGTTTTCTGTCTCCCTAATCCAAAACACAGATCAAGGGACATTTATTTATTTATTTATTTATTTATTTATTATTTATTTGTTTATTCTAATGCTTATTTATTTTTGAGAGAGAGAGAGAGACAGAGTGTTATGAGGGGAAGGGGAGAGAGAGACACACACACACAGAATCTGAAACAGGCTCCAGGCTCTCAGCTGTCAGCCAGAGCCCAACACAGGGCCCAAACTCGGGAACAGCAAGATCATGACCTGAGCCGAGGTCAGATGCTTAGCCAGTTGAACCACTCAGGACCCCCCAGGGAACATATTTTTATAATTGAAATTGGCCAACATGCATATCTGATATCTTATTGGCAACAAAAAATAGCATCAGAAACCCAGAATTTCCACTAACAGTATTTTTTTGCATTATAGGTAACAAAATAGACAAAGTAGATAGATGAGAGTTGATAGACTCAGAATAATAGCTTCAAAGATTGACACTGATTATCTGTCACCTATATCTATTCTTCACACACTTTTTGATTCCATGACTGAAATGTTATGAAATATGAATTATTCTCCTATTCATTCTTTTAACTGATATTAAAGTGTGCCATGGCCAGATTATTAGGCTAGGAACTAGTGTAGTATAATACAGAGGTAACATTATACATGTGTACTAATCCTAAAGAAAAAGAAAGTCATAAAACCAGTAATGAGAAGCTTGATGTGGTTTCAGAGGCAAGTTCAGTGTGTAGAGACTTAACCTACTCTGGAGGCCATGGGAATCAAGGGAGATAGACAGCGAGGATCTTTTTATTTGGTGGAAAAACATAGATAATGGTGATAGTTGAGTTTTCCAAATCTCAGTTATTTGGGCAGCATCTTCAAAATTGCTATATCATTATAATTTACATTATTATTTAATGTTTTGTTTAAATTAACTGACTTTTTAATTTTGTTTTATATGAAACCACATTATAAGTTAAATCATGGGAATCATACAATAATTAGTTTTTGCAATAAGTTAATTACCTAGCCATTAAAGTAGTTTATCTGTGAAAGTGCTGAAAGTATTTTACAGTCACTATTGTTACAAGTTTAAGAGAGTGGTAGTCTATATACTGTAGGACAATATGCTTGGTGTCTGACTGTGCTTAATGCCGTCTTGCTCCTGAACAAAGAATCAGAAAACAAACAGAGGATAAGTCATTAAAGGCACAGGATAAGTCATTTTGTCACCTCCACTTAAAATTTCCCTACCCACCATTTATGGAGTATACATCTCTGGTAAGTCATGAGATATGACACTCCTCCTTCATATAGAAAAAAAAATAGAGTTATTTGATTGCATGAATTATATAATTAATTTTCTCTGGTAAACCAGTTAATACATTGAGTTCAGAAAACATCAGGCCTGAGGTACATATCATTATAATCCATAGGGTAGTCCTAAGCAAAGATCCATGAGACAATCTGTAAAGTCCAAATCACTAATTAATCACTACAAATATTAACAGAAGAGACAAGTTAAATAAGGCCATGAAAGTTGACCAACATCCAAAGAATCAGGTGAACCGAGGTGTCAACAGTGGAAGTAAAACTGAAGCAAACATTTAGAATATTGAAAAGAGGAAGTCTGAACACGTAGAGAAAGAATAGGACACCAGTACATTAATGATTTATGCAAATATAAGATTTATGCTTCTACTACCAATTTACAGAGACTTTGGTATTCTAGACCTTAGGTCGCAAATTTACCTGTGAGTAACTGAGCAGGAAGTGAGAAATTATTGTGCTACAGAAGTCATCAAGCAACTACAAGACTTTGAGGATTATGTTCTTTCAGGATTATGTTCTTCAAAACACCTTAACGAGTTTCATGCGAAGTATGTGACTGTGAGCAGTGTTTCAGGAGCACTCAGTAGGCAGAAGAGGTTTGGTAGTTAAAGAACTCTTCTGCATACTGAAATTTTTTTGTGAACTCTCTAGATTAACAGACTGGGAATAGATATTATAATACAATACGTATTGAATGGCCTTGATGGTAATGGCTTTCCCTAAATTTGTCTGTCTTTCCATCATCTTTAAGTAGCTAACTATTCCACATTTTGTTTATTGAGACCCTAATTGCTCATGTACTATTGGCCATGGGAAATTGGACTTTACCACAAATGCCAGTGACAACTGTTCTCTGCCCCAACTAAGAATATAAATTTCTTCAGGGAAAAGGTATTTGCATTCATATCCTTATTGCTAGGGACATTGCATTTATTAAATGTGGGTAAATATTGAGAGAATGATTTTGAATACATGACAAAATCAAATGTTAATCCTACAACTCTTTCAGTTAGGGATCAATCTCCCATTACATCTTGTGGCTTTTTGTGTGTGAATTCAGAGGAAATAAAAAACATTTTAGGCATTTTAAGGATGATTAATTGGTTTCATCTCAAGAAAAAAGTAGTTTAACATTTATTATGAATCATTGGAATTTATAAAATAAATATTGAAATAGGGGTGCTTTCCATGTGAATAATTGAAATTTCATAATCATATGCTATAGATATTGTACTAATGTCAAATGGTACGAAACTTGACTAGAATGGTTTAGATAACATTTTCAAGGTTGTCATGGTGAAACCAAGACCCAGATGCAAGTGTGTCTGACTTCAAAGAGTGTGGCTTGTTACTTTCCTGGTGTGTTCAGACTGCTTTAGATTCAGCAAACAACAATAATATAAAAATTAAGAAATGGTCCTATGTAGATCTCTTCATGATATTTGTTATAACTTGCCAAGACATTGCTGTCTTCAAGAGGTCAGAAGCTCTCCTCTGAATGCATTGCACCAGTTTATTTCTTTTTTAAGTTTATTTATTTATTTTTAGAGAGAGCATGAGTGAGGGATAGGCAGAGAAAGAGGGAGAGAGAGAATCTCCATGCTGTCAGCATGGAGCCCAGTGCAGGGCTCAAGCCCACAAAGTATGAGATCATGACCTGAGCTGAAATCAAGAGCTGAACACTTAACCAACCGAGCCACCCAGGTGCTCCTGTATCACTTTAAAACTATAGATTTCTGGGGGTGCCTGGGTGGCTCAGTCATTTAAGCATCCGACTTCGGCTCAGGTCATGATCGCACAGTCCGTGAATTCCAGCCCCGTGTCAGGCTCTGTGCTGACAACTCAGAGCCTGGAGCCTGTTTCAGATTCTGTGTCTCCCTCTCTCTCTGACCCTCCCCCGTTCATGCTCTTGTCTCTCTCTGTCTCAAAAATAAATAAACGTTAAAAAAAAAAGAACTATAGATTTCTGTAGCTATGAGACCTTGGATGAACAAATTATTTAATTCTTAGTCACTAGTTTCTTCATCCATAATTGAATATAATATTCATTAGAAGTTTAGTACATATACATGTAAATATAAATGTATATATACTTCTTTTTATTTCTTGCTTTTGTCTTATATTACTTCTTTATATTAAATTGAGTATTCATTTTTCCACTATTCCACTATTCTTTTATCCAGTCAATGTTATCCAGCAGATAGGAAAATAAGGAGACTAATTATAACTAAAAATGAAAAATTAACATTTTGTGTGTGTGTGTGTGTGCTTAAAGCAAAGATCAATATTTTGCCAGCAGTTGAGTCTCAGCCCTATGATTCTTGGAATTGCCTTTATCTCACTTAAGTACTCTAATGGTTCATAATGCCATAAATAAACAGAATAAGTGATGTGAATTAGTAGAAAATGTGGACAAAATCAATATCATTCTACATTTAAAGGTAACTATTCTGATATATTTAATATTAGTATAATTCTCCTCTAAAGTTTAAATTTCAGATTTTAAAAATCATAGAAACAAATATGGATAATATGTAGATTATATGTGCCTCACAGAATATCAAGAAAGAACATGGTCATTGACCGGCTTTTGTTTCTGTAGAATTAACCTCTTTTAGTTACAATATGTAATAATCCAATTTTTAGAAAATTATAACCAATAAAAAAGTATAAGGAAAAAAGCAAATATGACATGAAATCTCACCACTCAAATATAACTACTATTAACAAGTTATTGACCACTCACATTTCTACAAATACACACACAGATAATTTTGTTTTATTATTGTTTTTTAAGTTAGAATTGATATTCCTCATCCTCCTTTCTTTTCTCCCTTCACCAGTCTACTTCTCTAAGTATATTAATAAATAATCACTACTTCTTCACAATTTCCTGTTGCCATATTTAGATGCACACAGACATATATCTCTAGAAAATTATGTGTTTGAAAAAAATATTAGATTTTTAAATAAATATACATTTAATATATAGGATAATATTATAGAGTAGAGATTATGGTATTTTCAGTTCACTTTTTTAAGATTAATACCACTATAGTTCTAGAAATATTTAAGATCCTCATGAAAATTCTGTGCCATAATGTTGTTTGATCTGAAGAAAAGAGGTAGGTCTTAAAATATACTTATGATAAAAATTATATCCATGATTAATTATATTCGTTTGAAAAAGAAAAACTTAAAGATAAAATAGAGTAGGTAAAATAAAAATATATGAGAGCAGTTAACGTGTAGTCAGGAAGTTGCATGAATTTTATGACTGAAGCTCAGGCTGGTACAAAACTGAAAACAAGCATCCCATGGGACTTGGGGGGGAAATGTTACTTTTCTACTTAAACACAAAAAGTTAAAACAAATATAATCAGCTTTTCCTCTCTCTGGAGGTGGGGTAACACTAAAAATGCTAAAGGGTAGAGAAAATACATAATATATAAATAAAGGGTATAATATATTATATATATGCATATATATATATATATATACATATATATATATGTATGTATTTGCATATATATACTTAACTCCCAAGTTAACGGGGAAAAAAAAACGAAGAAGAGACCACCTTCAAAGTATTTCAGGTGGGAAATGGGTAATAACAGATTGAACATCTCAGGAACAGATAAAACTTGTGTATGCAGAGAGCGGATCCTAAGAGCTGATGGATTCACACCATAGACTTCAAATGGCTTCAGCAATTTAAGAAAGGTAGAACTTCTGAAAATAGGAATGATAAAAATGGGGAAGTGTATTTGTAAGTTCATAAACAAAGTATCAGAATTCAGACAGATTCTTCCATACCCTCTGTACCTGCATGACTACTTCTTCTCATCCTGGAAGAAACAAGGGGTTTGGTCTCCGGAGAAGTTGAATATGAGGGATTGGAGGCACATGAAAGGTGCAAACACATGGGTACATCTATCTGAAGGCTGTGTAATTTTCTGGAAATGATGAGGTCAACCAAAGGATGTGGTTTTGTCCTGTGTCCTTTCTCCCTTTAGCTCACAGATCATGCGCTGAACTATAATCAAATGATGTGAGCTGCCTACCAGGACTATCAGAATATTTTTATATTTGAAATTTCTTGCATTGTTTTTATCAAAAAGTTTTTACTACTGAATTTATTCAGCCTACATGCACTGACCACCAATATAGGCAAAATTCTGTATGAAGACATTTGTGTTATAAAAAATGAAAATCATAAGGCAGGATGGAATTTAATGTTGTTTTGTGTCCCTGTGATTCTTAAAACATAAGTTAGAGACATGAGATACAGGGAAAATAAGTGTTACAAGTGTGGAAGAAATTTAAGAAGAAATTTCAGAACAGTATTTGATCTCCCCTAAAGGGGGTAATTAGGAATTCAGCCTAAATATTCAATTTTAAAATCAGTTTTAAAAAGAACAGGATATGGTCATTAGCCCAGAGACCTGCAAGCATCCAGAAGTTCAACCTTTCCAACCACAGTGACTAAGAGAGAACATGTCAATGTGGAAATCTCTCTACCTTCCCCTCAATATTGCTCTGAACCTATATCAGATCTCAAAAAATAATTCCTTAACACTAAACAAACAAACAAACAAACAAGTTAAGAGAAATTCTGGTGAACAGAATTCTATAAAAAGAAAGAATAATTTACGTAGGAAAAAAAGAATAATTATCGCATAGTGAACTGACAGAGACAAGGTTTATATTAGGAAGTACTGAGGATTAATGGAGTCCTTTTCTCTGGAATGTCGTTTACTGAAGTAGAACTAATACTCACCAACAGCCCTCTTTGCTCCAGAAAAGCAAAAACAAAACATTAACAAAGATTGCTGTGTTCGCCAAAGTTCTACGTATCTAATTTTACATCAAGCAATAAGACAATGTACTCATAAAGTCAAATTCCAAATTCACAAAAAATACTTGGAAATAACCACTAAAATATACTGCCCACATGTTTTTGGTCTGTGTATATGTTGCTTATAGAACGATTTTTCAAATTTTATATTTCCCCCTCCAGGTAGAATACTATCTTGATAATAGGGAAAATGTTTAATGAAGAATAAAAAGAAAGTAGTAGCCATATAACCACATGTATATCTACCCATCCTGCTTCAGCAGTGAGTGAAAAATTTGAGTCTTTTGTATTCAGCAGCTCAGTATGTCAATCTGTGTATATAAATACTTTCAGAAACAAATCTTCCTCATTTGGGAAATGCACAGCATTTTAAGGTCATCCAGAAAACATTGATCTTTTTACTCTGGGTTGAAAAGTTATATGTAGGACTTGAAGACAAAAAAAAAAAAAAAAAAGATGATTTTTAATCCCTTGCCTAAGGACAATGAATCTCAAGGGAAGAAAAAATGGTCATGTTCCGTTTCCATTGTGGAGGAAAAATAAAATGATCAAGCTAATTGTTAATTCCCAGAAGAATATTGCAGTGTCCCACTAGATACAAGCTAATGAGCTCAAGAAGAAAAGCCTACAAATATTGACAGCTGTGATTCCTTCAAGGAAATGGTTCAGCCACATCACAGTTACAGTGCAAGATAAGCCTGATGTATTCACAAAAGCATTCATCCCAGTATCACCAGACATTTGAGAAATGGCATTAATATAATAAAGATGGATAAAGAAATAAACATGAAGAGGGAAAATAAAAAAAAAATTGGAGAAAATTAGTACATAGAAACAGAAAGGGTTGAGGAAACATGTTTTCTTATTTAAGGAATGACAAAGTGGTGATGCTGAAATCTCTCCAAAACAAAACTAAATGTTTTAGATTAAATAATAAGAAAATACATTTTTTTGTAAAGAATAGATGACCTTTAAGAAAATAAGCAAAATTCTTTAAGATTAAGAAAAGAGTGGGAGTAAGGAGGCTGGAAATGATAATAATAGAGTTTTCAGATGTTTTAGGGGCAACTAAGAAGTTCCAATGCCTGGAAGTTGCTAAGAAATTATCTGTCTTTTGCTTCTTTGTGGTATATTCACAAGAGAAAGCTCTTTGTGAGAGAAAAAAAATCTGCATAAAAACAAGATAGGACATGCTTTCCTAAAATACTTTGAAATAGATGGGGAATAGTCCCCAGGGATGGGCTACAAAGAATATGTCCTATCTTGGGTTTGGCTCTGAGAGAAGTTACAAAAGATGTTTTTCATGATAATTCATTAACACTGGGGAATGTGGAGATGGTTTTGAAATTGTCTACAAAAATTTAAAAAGAGGCAAAAAAGGAATGTATTTGGACTAACATGTAAAAAAATCAATAATTGTAAAAAGAGAAAAAGCCCTAGGATTTGACCAAGTGTGGCATCTACTCTTAACAAAAATTCTTAGTGAGTGAACAATAGAAAAAAAGTTCCTTAATATGAAGCTTTCTCCTATGAGACCTTAACACTTAATGGTAAAACACCAAATCTATCTCCCTGAGATCAGAATGAGGAAATCATGTCAGCTATCACAGTTTCTATTAACAATGCACTTGAGATCGGAGTCCAACCTTCATTATGACTTTGAAGTAGGCAATATAACTTAAATGAGACACATGTATTCCTATACACCTACATTGATTTATCGAAAGATTTAAAAAGATAAATAAAATGTAGCTAGTCAAAGATGATATTGTTTTATATGTTAAATGTCTAAAAAGAATATATAGGAGAGCTATTAGAATTAATAAATACCTCTGACAAGTTCAATGAGTACAAGTAGTTTTAAAAACTCAATTGTAATTCTGTATGTCATTCACAATATTTATAAAATAACTCAGTACACAGTATATCATTTAAAATAGCATCAAAATATTATGAATAGAAATAAATTAAATACCTAGGTGCAGTGCTGAAAAGGAGTAAATTAAATACTTAAGAAAAATATGCTGAAAGGCGTCTGTGAAGCATTAATTCTGTTTCATATTTAACAAAAAAGTTCACCATGTTAAAGAATTACAAAGAATAGTCATAAAAATGAAAATATAAAGCTTTACTTATGCAAAATAATCTTACATATATTTTTATTTAGAATACATAGACATGTGATGAAATATATACTTTTGTATAGGTATAATAAAAAATTAGGCAATAACTACTTTCTGGAAGCAAAGTTGGGTGTATACTTTTCAATAATTTCAGTAACATTTTATTTCCTGAAAATGTTCTGAAGAAAGTGTGGAAGATTTAGAACAGATAAACCTGAATAACTGCTACAAAAATGTTAGTTTTATTATACACAGTAATTTTCTATAATATTAAAACTTTTCATAATTTAAAAAAGAAAACATGAATGGGGTGTCTGGGTGGCTCAGTCAGTTGAGTGTCTGAGTCTTCATTTCGTCTCAGGTCATGATCTCACAATTCATGGGATTGAGACCCACATCAGGATCTGTACTGACAGCAAGGAGCCTGCTTTGGATTCTCTCTCTCTCTCTCTCTCTCTCTCTCTCTCTTCCTCTCTCTCTCTCTCTTTGCCCTTACCCTGCTCATGTTCTTTCTAAAAATAAATAAATAAACTTAAAAAATAGTAAAAAAACAAAAAACAAAAAAACATGAGATGAAGCTGGGATCTCAATTTTTGAATTGTCAAATAATTCTAACCAACAAACTTGGTGCATTCTCAATTCTAGCTCTGAATTTGAATCTCCATTACTATATTGCACACAAATACTTATGCATTATACAGCTGATATTACTATAGTGTATCTCGAAGATCTTGAATTTATCTTACTGTTATAACTGGAAAAAGAAGAAAAGAACAAAATAGAAGATGTTTAGATAGCTTATTTCTCTCAACCAGCATGACTAGATTCTTTCCACTCTCTTTTTTCTGTTGAAAATGAAAGAAAGGAGACTATCAGACACACTTCTCAAACAGGAAATAAATAACCTTGTGTTGGTTCTTATCACACTATTGTCAGTAGAGAATGTCTCTGTGTTGTTTTCTACCAAAAACTTCAGTAGAAGAAAATTTCAAACATTTAATTCTTTTTTGTTCTCCTTTAGACATTCTAGCTACATATTTCAGCTGAGTTTTATATCTTCTTTGGGTGATCAAACCTAATGATATCCAGGAGTAGAGTGTGTTTGGAAGGTGGAGGAGAATAGATGAGAGGGGGTGAGCCTTATACAGTTACTAGTATCTGAATATGTGTCTAACATATTAGTAATTGTTCAGTACATATTTAATTATTTAATTAATAATGTTGATCTCTTAGGTATTGGCATTTCTCATGGAGGTCTAATTTTACAAATACCAGTCTTGCAGATATTATTTTATTTTGGGATTCATTAGCTTATGTTAAATTAAAATTACTTTCCAAAAATATTCAGAAGTAAATCAATAAGTAGACAATAACACTTGATTAGTCTTATAAACATATCCCTGAGAATATACTTTTGTAAGCCTGTTATTTTTTTAATGTTACTCTTATTAGGTATAATTTTAAAATTAATTTTAATGCACATTTTACGTCTTAGCTTAACTATAACTTTTCGAATTGTGCAATTATACTTTTCCTGAGTAAATCCAATATATGAAACTTTGTATTGATGTAAAAGATAGTCATACAGTCATAATGATATTCAGTGACATGCTTTAAGTGACAATTTCATAAATATATTTCAAGGGTGTTTCATCTCAAAATTATTCACAGGTTACCTTTATACAAATACATGTATTATTTAAAGTGAGCTATACCCACACAGAGATTAGTTAGAAACAATCTGGGTTTATTTTCCAGATATTTTGTAATATTCTTACCACTAACATCTATCAGTTGAAGAAATATCTCACTTAATTTACTATATAACTAGAAAAGTGTGCATTGGGAATTTTTACTTTGCCTCAAATATGAAGAATTATTCACTTCTGGAGACAGTAAAGCAGACTAACTGGACTGAAGATCTTCTCAAGGAAAATAATAATGTATTTTAAATCAGCACTGAGAATATTCTGTCCAGAGTTATGACTATATGGTGAAAAACTTGGTTACTGTTAACAAGAAACATAGTTTGTTGAGTTAGGAATAAAGAAAATATTTAATAATAAATGACCAAACATTGAAGTAAAAAAAAAAAAAAAAAAAAAAAAAAACACTTAGGGGAAGGAGAAAAAGCAATGTAAAAATGCATGCATTTACTAAAAGCTATAGAACTTCATAACTTAAAGACTAAACCATGGGCGCCTGGGTGGCTCAGTTGGTTGAGCGTCTGACTCTTGAATTCAGGTCATGCTCCCAAGCCCTGAATTGGGCTCCATGCTGATCATGGAGCATGCTTGGGATTCTCTCTCTATCCCTCTGCTCCTCCCCCACTCTCTCTCTCTCTAAAATTAAAAGTTAAAAAAAAAATCTTAGAAAAAACCTGACTAAATCTTAACATATAAAAAGTAAAAATAAAAAAAAGGAAGTTAAAGGATCTTATGATAGAATGAAAAATGTGACAAAACAATCTAACTATATTGCAAATGTATGAAATAACCTCACTGAAGGGTATAGGTAAAAATGACGCTGCCCTAAATAACTCTGGAAATGAATGCATTCTCTAAGACTAGGGGCAAAGGCAGCTGTACATAACATTGTATAGTACTTGATAATGTTATTTTCCAAGAGATTAAGAGTCAATATTTCTGGCACCAACATTCACAAATAACTGGTATTGAACAATTCCAAGTGGATGATGGGAGTTGGATTTCTCACTGTTGAAGTAGTAGTTTATAGATAAGCAAGGGGACAAAGCTAGAATGACTCATGTGGTAATGGATTAGAGTTGAGAAAATCAGTATGTACTTAATGTTTAGCTTAATATAGTTACATGTGATTACATATGAAATATTTATGGATATGTGCATATTCAGAAGTTAACAAACACCCAGATATTTCCTTTCTCGGTCAGCTGAGAAGACTTAAGAAAATGTCACCCCGGAGGTTGCACGTAATGATATCCTTCCAAAGAATACAGTATAAAAAGGGGAAGCTAGAATAATTTTACAGTCGGGAAACTCTACAAACACTACCTCAGCAAAATTATCAGGATTCACACCAACAGTGATAAGTCATGTTGACAATATGTACTCATGATGTGATGTGATGAAAATGGCTTCCTCTCTATAATCTTTCTTCCCAGAATACATAAACTTAGTGTAAGTATGAGAAAAACAGACAAATCCCAGCTGAGGCACATTTTACAGTACTCCTCAAAACCAAGAAGGTCATTTTCCCCTAATAGTCCAAGATAGTTATTTTGGATGAAGCCTTCACACCTCAAATCCCAATGAATAAAAATTAGGAAGAAAAATAGGAAATAAAAATGTTTTCATTTAAGCATACATACTGAGTTTGAGATAATTCTGGTGCATTCATGTAAGGGTAGTTATTGGTTAAGGTAACTCAGGAAAGATTTCAAGACTAGTAACATAGATGTCAGAGCTGAAAGTGTCAGGCATTGGCAAAATCTTGCTTAACAGAATTGAGCACAAACTAAATTTATATAAACTAAAATGAACAGAGTTAATTTTATATGTGTTAGGTTAAGACTTTTAAATACATTGTAACGTTTGGAACTTTGGGACTTAATGTTATCTGTGATTTCAATGGGATATCTAGGCTTCTGTCAGTAATGAGGGGTTTTAGCTTAATGAATCTAATAGAATAAAATTGACTCTGAGATTTAGTTTACTGATTCCAGCCAATTTCTTTACTGATTTATCCATTTACTATGAGTAAACCATGATTCTTGGTACTAAGGATTTAAAAATAAATATTTAAACAAATTAAATACATTTTCTGATATTCATAAATAAAAGATAGATAATAAGACAGGATAACTGGATAGAATGTGATTAAAATATATTTACATTAGTTTACATGCACGCCAGTAAGCGTGCATTCAACTACAAGAAACAAATAAAAATATAAGCAAAAATGATGACAATAATCCAGGGCAGACTTCAGGCCTACATAGAATCAGCAGCTTAATGGTAGCTACAAGGGCCCAGGTTTAGTACCTCCTTCATCTTGAAGTAGAGTTTCTATTGTTGTTGGTCTAACACTTCCCAAGCTATATGTTTTCCTAACTTTAAGTTGAGAGACAGTGGGGAAAAAAAGAGAATTATTAAAGTTTTATGAAAATATTAAAAATGTTTTTAAAATTAAAATCCTAGTATACATTTACCTGTTTCATATGGATCTAAAATGGGTCATGACCCTATCTTTAGAATAATGATTGTGGTGAGAATTTGGTATAATTGTGATGAACATAGAAAAACATCATCACTTTAACATGGAGTGGAGTCAAATTCTTATAAAGTGCAGGTGGGTACTTGAAATTAAGCAGAAAAGGGAATTGCTATTGTAACAGCAACCAAAATGCCGACTACCAATTGTGGGTGAAGTTTCCCCAAAAAAGCAGCATATAAATTGAGATCTGAATTGCAAGGAACTGTGTAAAGATCAGTTGGAAAGAAGAATTATCCTCACCAATAAAGTAGGAAAAAGCTTAGTATTTTAAAGTAGTCCAGTAAAGAGCACAAGGGGGAGAACAAAGTCAGAGCTGACATGAGCTTGGAAATTTAGGAAAAGTAAGTAATCCATAACTGATCCTTATTTTCATTGTAGTAAGCAGCCAGTGGACAGATTTAAGCCAGACAGTGACAGGATCCAAGATCACATTGGTTGCTATATGGAAATAGTGACAAGTTCCAAATGACACAGATTGTTTGACAGGTGAAAAAAATATCTAAAGAGCAATCTTATTTAGAAAGAAGATTTTTTTCAAATTGGTTTCTGTTCAATTTATTTTTCTTCTATTGTTCCCTTATTTTTTCTGCTTTTGATTATTTTTCTTTTCAGTTATCAACAGCTCATCACAGCCCATACACAATTACTGCTAACAAATAATTAAATATTAGAGGAAACCGTGTTGAAAACCTAAGCACACAAGTCCCCACTTACTTTTAGCATAAGCCTAGCTATTTTATAGATCCTTCTAAAATCTACCTTTTCTGTGTTTTATTTAGAATATGTGGTTGTATATAATTCATGCAATGCAATGTCATATAATGAAAATGTGAGCAAATGCCTCTTGTATCATGTACTGAAATTCATTATAGCTTTTATTTTGTCCTAAACGTCTTATAACAAGAATAAAATTTGGAAATCAAATCACCAGAGATTGCTTTTATTTTTTAATTTTTTTTAGCATTTATTTATTTTTCAGAGTCAGAGAGAGACATAATGTGAGTGGGGGAAGGGCAGAGAGAGAGGGAGACACAGAATCCAAAGTAGGTTCCAGGCTCTGAACTGTCAGCGCAGAGACCAACATAGGGCTGGAACTCATAGACCCTGAGATCATAACCTGAGTTGAAGTCAGAGGCTTAACCAACTGAGCCACCCAGGCACCCCACAGAGACAGCTTTTAAAGTCATCCTATCCTAACAAGAACAAATATAAGCAGCCTACCAATTAGAGGTTTACCACACACTTGCCAGTGTTACTAAAATAATTAATTCAATGTAATTTGATTTTTCTTCAGGCTCTTGACCAGATATCTACTGTAGATAAGCCATCAAGGAAAAAAGAGCTTCCTCCTAAAAACTGCTCAATGCTCTGGTGGTTGGAAATAAGTATAATGAAAACTAGGTCACTTTGAGGGCTTTTGTATGCATGTAAAAATATATATAAGACTTAAACAAAACAGTATTTTTTTATAAAACTTTAGCATCTCAAGATTATTTTTAGTAGAGCTCATTTGAAAGAAACTGATTCACACAAAATGCTTTCTTTTTGATACAAAATATGCAATTCAAATTAAATACCTGCATGTATCTTATAATTTGTTATAACAGGTTGTGCATGAGGTTCCTATCATCATGGGAAACACAAATAATGTTAATTTTAAATTATTTCATTGGTATTATAAAATATTAAATATATACTTTTACATTATGATGGTAATATAATTTTTAATAAATCAAACTAGAAATGAAAAAAAATGACCTACACAGTAATGTTTTACCTTCTTTAAGGTACAATAGTTTAAATATAGTAAATACAGTAGTTTAAATATAGTAAGTATTCAAATTAAACATTTCTCAAAGAAATTTTTAGGTAGAAAATATTCAGCACAGATGTTAGGGTGAATATATTGTACATATTGAAATTTCTAGGCTGTTCACACAACATGACTTTTTCTATTACTGACTTTGCCTTCAATTCAGACTTCTGCATTTTGCTGTTTATGACCAAATGGTTTCCCTTTACTTCCACATAGAGTTAAATGTTTGGTAATAAAATGTAATGAGGGAAGAGCTTGGTAATTATGAATGAGTAGATGTAGTAGACAAACCAACTAATTACATATGTATTTGAATGGATTCTAACCAGACATGCAGTAATAGAAGCAGTTGTAAAGTGTTTCTTAAAAAAACTCTCCATACATATTTGTATACCTCTCCTAAGCAAAAACTAGTTGAGTTTTTATATTTATCATTAATTTATGGAGATTGTCATATGTCTTTCTTTTCCTTTATTATGCTTATTTTGATTAAATTTATGACTTCACTTTGATTAAATTTATGACTTCATTTATAGTCTTAAACTAAATTGATCAAAAGTGATGAAATCTGAAGGATTTAATATTTTAACCTGAATCACTCAAAACTTTGTTTAGATGTGTATGAAATAAGCAAGACCAACATTTCATTAATAAAATATATTTCCAATAATATCTCTATGGATTTATAACTTGGGAATGCTGTAGAAAACATAATTGGTTTTATGTTAATTCTCATGTGATCAAATATCAAGATTTTGGTGACAGATAAATCCAAGTTCAAATTCCCAGTTCTTCACTTTTTACTGTGTACTCTTTAGCAATTTACCTAACTTCTTTTTCCTCATTTTTTCCATCTGTATAATTGGGGAAGGGACTTGACAAATCAATCAGACACACACACAAAAAAAACAAAAAATGAAAATTAAAAAAAAAACATTAGGCATATAGGAACAGAAGAAATAGTTATTGCTATTTGCAGACATGAGAAAACCCCAAAGAGTCTATAAAAAAGTAACTTTAGCACCAATAATGACATTTAGTAAGATTATGGGATTCAAAGTCAGTATACCAAGCCCAAATTTATTTCTATCCACAAGTAATGAGACATTTAAACAAATTTCAATTCAAATTGGAAACATGAAATGCTTACTTATAGCTATAACTTGATTCTTATTTATTAAAACAATGACTTGAAGAAAAACTACATGACTATATGTTCATGAGTGTGTGTGTGTGTGTTTGTGTGTGTGTGTGTGTGTGTGTGTGTGTGTATGAGCATACATACACACATAGATTTTCAGTACCCTCTTTACTCTCAGAAAGTGGTGTTCTCACTTTTAAACATTTCTTATCCACTAAATTAAATCAATACAAGTCATTGAAGAACATACACTATTTTACTTTCTTCAAAATCTATCATAATTCATCCACCTAGGATAGTGAGATGTGAACAGAAAAGTTATTAATACATGGCATCAGCATGTCATAATGAGAACTTCCACAAATCTAGCCTCAAAACATTTGATTTGTTGAAGATTTACTTGCTACATCACTATGTCACTTTTAAGTGTTCATATCTGTAGTACAATAGAGGTTATGCAATATTTATAGGCCAAATAATCTCTCAGAAATGTGTGGCATACAGAGGTGCCTGCTCCTTCCATCTCAAATTCTGACCTAAGAGGTATGAGATGGAGACTCATAGTCTGAATTTCACTAAGTCCTGCTTGTGGTTCTGATGAGGTATTCCTAAATCCGTACCTTGGGAAACACTCATCTGGTCCAAAAATAGATTTTGAATATGCATCTCTATCTAAATATGAGCTATATAATAATTTATGAACCATGAGATTGTATTTGCCATTTATTTTCTTAAGTTTATTTATTTTGAGAGAGAGTGGAGCAGATAAGGAGAGAGAGAATCCCATGCTAGCCTCACACTCAGCACCGAGCCTGACTTGGGCTCAATCCCACAAACCATGAGATCATGACCTGAGCTGAACACAAACGTCAGACGCTTAATGTACTTAGCCAACTAGGCACCCCTATTTACCATTTAATTATCTACTTTCTGAGCAAGCATCAACTGATTATTCATTTATTTTTCACAAGTACCTGGAATGTACCTTCCATATTAGATACATAGCATATATTTGCTAACTTGTATTTAAAAAAAAAATCAACTTCACTGAAGAGCATTAACAAACATATAAAATATGTGACAGAGAAAAAGATTAGTTATGATTAGAGGACTATGGGAAGCTTTGTGGAAATTTAGACAATGACATATAGGATGACAATGACATAGAAGAGTTACTTGGGTAGGGAGTTTTAGTTGAAGTCAGACATCAAAGTAACAATCCATATACGGAGAACAAAAACAATATGGTTTGAAAGTAGCAAGTAAATGGCAAATAATGGAAGTTAGGTACAAAAGTACATGTCTATAGCAGACAATAAATGATCTCAAATGCTAAGTAAAGGAATTTCTGATCCACTCCATCAGCCAGTTAAAGATTTTTGAGCTGGAGAAGAATTTCAGCATTGACATTCACTATTACAAAATCCTTGGTAATTCAGGATACACTATACTTCAAAGTATCTCATAGTGTGAAAAAAAGGGTTAACAAGCCCAGCCTCACATAGTTATGATTATAGCCATAAACAGCAACAAGTAGGTTTGTCTTGCACTTACAATTTATAAAAGCATTTTATTGCAAATTGTTACACTGCAAATTCATACAGTAAATGTTTTTCAAATGTATTTGCAAAGAGAGTAAGTGGCTTGCTCAAGGTCAAAGAGAATGAAAGTATCAAAACAAGGATTGATACCTGTTTTCTCATAACTTTTCTTGTAATGTGTTTCCCATATCCGTTGACTTTTTCACCATTCTTATATTATAAAAAAGAGAGTATAATCAATATTTGATTTTGTTTTGCCTTAATATCTATATTTGCTTTTCTGACAAATGTTTCCAGAATGAAACTCTTTCTTTAATCTTTGTGGTTGTACAAACATTTGTATTCTTGATACAGCATGGCTAGCTAAGTGTTTTTGCCAAAAGTCCCACAGACCAGCTGCCTCTCACAGGCTGGAGGGTGGTAACATTTGTAGAAAGAAAAGTGTACAGATGGAACAATACAAACATTGTCAGAAACACTGTAGCAATCAGAATGGCAGTCAACATCCCTCCAGATAATTCCTGTACCCACTGAGTTTTTTTCTTGTAATATAATCTCAAAGCACAAGTATATTAATTTTTAAGTTCTCTGTGGAACTATGGAGAAAAGAAGAACAACATTTGTCTAAATCCATTGCTGACAATGTTTAAAAAAAAAAAACTTTGAAAGTACCTTTGGTAGTGTCTGATTTGATATTTGTGAAATTTCAATTTAAATGCCAGTTGAAGTTCAAAAGTAGTTTTTGAAAACCAATATCTGTTGAAAGCATTCATCATAACTTTTCATTTGCTTGGATTTTCCTTATGGAAAATATCACCTCATCATTTTACATTTTTAAGACAAATCTTTTGAAGGCATTTTCCCTAATCAATTGTGAAAAACATTATAATTCAATATGATCTTGGCATAAATATATTCAAAAAGTAAATTAAAGGACAGATTCAGAACACCTGCCAGATTGTGATAAAGATAGTGAAAATGATTTAGTCTGACTCATTACCTCCCACTCAGACCTAGATAATTCAAACTAGTCAGCCTACTTAAATACAATTTGAATACTCAGCCAAATGGAGTCTGACACATTACTTCATTTTCTATCAAATATTATTTTCTTCTCTCACTGTCATTCTTTAGACTTCTTAATGCTCAGATTAATCTTCATTATTAAAACACACTCATTTCAGTAAGTGTTTTGTGTGGTTGTATAAAAACTTGCAATTAAATTGCCCAGGCACAAAAAATAACATTAAGGGTTATTGATCTGGTATAGGTAAGATTTACTATTAAGCAGATGTCTTATAGGTTAAGTTCAGTAGTCCTCCCCTCCAAGTATATATGTATGTATATATATATATATATATATATATATATATATATATATGCAAGGCGATTGTTGAAATACAGTGTTAAATATTTTACAAAACATTTTAAGGAATCATTTATAATTCATTACAATTATTAGAAGTGGATTTTCTTTTCTGTCTTACAGGAGGTGGTAGTTCTTTCCCACAAGTAACAGAGTTATGATATAGAAGAACAGATTTCAAATGTAGTAAAGAATGCACAATGGTTGCAGTGCATGTGTGTGTTTATGCATATTTTGAAGATTCAATAAAAACTATATGTCCAGTGCCCATTTCAGAGCTTTATAATTTCATAGACTATTGATCAAAATAAGAGACAGGAAAGCAGAGCAATGTAAGAAAATAAATTTTAAGTCTCATGCATATTCTTTTTAGTGTTTTATCTGAAATGTGATCAATGTAAACCTTATGACTGCAGTAGAAGTAAATGATCTGACAGAATATAATTTTATACTCCAAGAAAATTAGAATAGTCATAGAATTTTGGCTATTTGGGGGAAAAGGGGATATTAATAGTCTATATGGTATAAATAAGAAGAAAATGTGAAGAACTTGCTTTTTTGTATTTATTTACTTTTAAAGTTTATTTATTTTGAGAGAGAGAGAGAGAGAGAGAGAGAGAGAGAATGAGAGCAGGGTAGGAGCAAAGAAAGAGGGAGAGAGAGAGAGAGAGAGAGAGAGAGAGAGAAGCCCAAGCAGACCCCACACTGCCAGTGCAGAGCCTGATGATGCAGGGTTCTAACTCAGGAACTGTGAAAGCATGACCTGAGCTGAAATCAAGTGTTGGATGCTTAAACATCTGAGCCACCCAGGTGCCATGAGAACTTTTTCTTTTATTTATGATCTATTCAAATTAAGTATAAACTAAAAGAAATAAAGCAAATTTGTCACAAGATTTTCAGTGTGTCATAAGTGTTTCGGACACAGTGTGACTGAAAAGGAAATATAGGGTTAAATATTTATTTTTAGAATTATAGCTTTCTTCCCTACATTTGTTCCCTCAGGACAAATATAATCTAATTTTAGTATGAGCCTTCTATTAGACTTTTGCTTTCAGCTAGAAACCTGAAAGAGATAGAGAAAGAGAGATGAAGGTCTAGCTAAATTCCTAAAATTATATATATATATATACATATATATATACATATATACATATACATATACATATATATACATATATATACATATATATATATATATAAAGGTGTCTAAATAGAGACTTAACACTTCCTTAAAAATAGTTACAACAACAAGTGTTATAAATGTTCGTATCAAAATAAAAAGACCAATAAAAATTTAAAAGAACTTGAAAGGAACAGATCATATAATAAATGACAACTACTACAAATTCTAATTTTTATCATTAGAACAATGTTGGTTATTCTTCCCTCATTCCCCACCATATCCAGTGATTACAATTTTCTTGTTCTGTAGAACCAAATAGAAAATAACAAGAAAATATATTTTTTAAATTTTTTTAATGTTTATTTATTTTTTTGAGAGAGAGAGATTGACAGAATGTGAATAGGGGAGAGGTAGAGAGCGAGAGGAAGGCACAGGATCCAAAGCAGACTCCAGGCTTTGAGCTGTCAGCACAGAGCCTGACACAGGCCTTGAACCCACAAACCATGAGATCCTGACCTGAGCCGAAGTCGGATGCTCAACCGAGCCACCCAGGAGCCCTAACAAGAAAATATATTTTTTAAAATATTTTTTTCAGGCCAAGATTGTGGAGGAGTATGGAAGTTGTTTTTGCATCCCTCGTCCCTGAAATACAGCCAGATCAACACTAAACTATCTTGCACACCTAGGAAGCTTATTTCAGGGTTAACACAACAATCTGCACACCCTGAACCACAGAACTCAGCAGGTACATGGTGTGGAGAGGTGAACTTGGGGAGACAGCCACCGAGGGCACAGAGATGTTTCTGCTTGTGGAGAGAGGACAGAGATGGGGGGAGAGTATGGAAAGCATCCCCCCAGCCAGAAGCAACTGGAGAGAAAAAAAGTGTTTTCAAGGGGCTGAACAAAAAAGGGAGAAAGGAGAAAGGAGAGGTTTAAATTCCATGAAGACTATAAATAGGGGGAGCACAGAGTATGAAACACCACAGCTCAGTACCTGGAGGAGCTCTGGTGGGAAGGGTGAATCCCGAGGAGCAGAGAAAGAGGTCCTCAGTGTCCTTGTACCACATGGAGAGGCAGTTCCCCTTCTGGGAGGACATTTGGTAGAGGCTGTGTGGCCAGTACACAGACAAAGGTCCCAGCAGACCCTAGAGAACAACCATATTCACTGGTGCTGGAACAGGGACGTTAAGGGAGAAGCCTGGTTCCAGATGTGTGTTATGACGTTTATAAACCCTGAAAAGCTGCTGCTACAAGATCACACAAACTTTTTCTGGTACGGGCTGGCACCCAGATTCAGTCTCTGGGCATCGGCAGCAGCACAGTTCCGTGAACATTCCTGGGTATGGCGGGCACCTGGCCTTTGCTTGGTGAGACCCTCCCCCAGAGGATCAGTACAGATCAAAGCTACAGTCCCTCAAAAGTGAGATAAAACTCAGAAGGGAGGTGCCACCAGGGAGCCTGATGGCTTGGTCATGGACTGTGTAAAAGTGGGGCATGGATGGACTGGAGACAAAGGATGGGTGCACAACTGCTGGTCGGGGAGAGCAGAGTTCTGATACTAGAGACTGGGTAGCTGGGTGACGCCATTTTCACCCCTCCCAGACACGCGCATACACACCAACAAGTGCAACAAAAATCTACCCCAGTAAACTAAGCAGCGCCATCTAGTGAAGAACAGAGCTGTTAAACTAAACCCCGCTCAACTGGGCCAACCTCACTCTTCAGGAACAACACAAGTCTCTCCACCTGCTTAGTTTATGGAATATAAAGTGCTTCATAGTTAAACTTCTAGGAAAAACCTATATAATTTCAATCATACTTCAGTCTGTTTGCTGGTCCATCTATTGAATTTTTTTCTTTTCTTTTCTTATTCTTGAATACAGAAAGAGAAAAAAATATTTTTATTTTCCATTTCTATTAAAAACATTTTTCTTTAAATTTTTCTACTGTATTTTTACTTTTTTGTAAAATTTTCAAATTCTATGTCTTTACTTCCATCATTTCAGTTTATTCTATTTTATTGTATTCACTTTTTTTCAAATTTTCAAAACATTTTCTTTTTTTTTTCTTATCTTTCCCTTTTTTCTCTAACCTATCAGCCTCCTTTCAACAAACAGACCAGAACACACCAAGAACCTAGCATCCTTTATTTGATTTGTGTGTGTGTGTTGTTATTAATTATTTTATTTTATTTTTTTTACCTTATTAATTCCTTTTCTCCCTTCAAAATGATGAAATGAAGGAATTCACCCCAAAACAAAGAGCAGGAAGAAACAACAGCCAGGAACTTTACCAACACAGATACAAACAAGATGTCTGAACCATAACTTTGAAGCATGATACTAAGAATACTAGCTGGAGTCGAAAATAGATTAGAATCCCTTTCTGCAGTGATGCAAGCTAGTCAGGATGAAATAAAAAATGCTATAACTGAGCTGCAATCTCGAATGAATGCCACAGCGACAAGGATGGATGAAACAGAGCAGCAGATCAGCGATATAGAGACAAATTTATGGAGAACAATGAAGCAGGAAAAAAAAGGGAAGCTAAGGCAAAACAGCACTATTTAAGAATTAAAGAAATCAGTGACTCATTAAAAAGAAACAACATCAGAATCATAGAGGTCCCAGAAGATGAAGAGACAGAAAAAGGGGTAGAAGTGTTATGTGAGCAAATCAGAGCAGAAAACTTTCCTAACCTGGGGAAAGACACACTCACCAAAATCCAGGAAGCACAGAGGACTCCCATTAGATTAAAACAACAACAACAACAACAACAAAACGTCATCAACAAGGCATATCATAGTCAAATTCACAAAATATTTTGGCAAGGAAAGAATCATGAAAGCTGCATGGAAAAAAGTCCTTAACCTACAAGGGAAAACAGATCAGGTTTGCAGCAGACCTATCTACAGAAACTTGGCAGGCCAGAAAGGAGTGGCAAGATATATTTAATGTGCTGAATTGGAAAAACATGCAGTCAAGAATTCTTTACCCGTCAAGGCTGTCATTCAAAATAGGAGAGATAAAACGTTTCCTAGACAAACAAAAATTAAAAGAGTTCATGACCACTAAACCAGCCCTTCAAGAAACTTTAAGGGGGACTCTGAGGGGAGAAAAGATGGGGGGGAAATACCAAAAGCAGCAAAGAATATAAAGGACCAGAGAACACTACCAGAAACTCCAACTCTATAAGAAACATAATAGAAATAAATTCATATCTGTCAGTACTCATTCTAAATGTCAATGGGCTAAATGCTCCAATGAAAAGACATCGGGTAACAGAATGGATAAGAAAATAAGATCCATCTATATGCTGTTTACGAGACACCCACTTTAGACCTAAAGACACCTTCAGATTGAAAGTAAGGGGATGGAGAGCCATGCATCATGTTAACATTAACCAAAAAAAAAAAAAAAAAAAGCCAGAGTAGCCATACTTGAATCAGACAATCTAGACTTTAAGACTGTAACAAGAGATGAAGAAGGGCATTATATCATAATTAAGGGTCTATCCACCAAAAAAACCTAACAATTGTAAACATTTATGCTCCAAATGTGGAAGAACCCAAATATATGAATGAATTAATCACAAACATGAAGAAACTCATTGATAATAATACCATAATAGTAGTGGACATTAGCACTCCACTTACAACAATAGACAGATCAGCTTAACAGAAAATCAAAAAGGAAACAATGGCTTTGAATGACACACTGGACCAGATGGACTTAATAGATATATTCAGACCATTTCATCCTAAAGCAACGGAATACACATTCTTCTTTAGTGCACATGGAACATTCTCCAGAACAGATAACATACTGGGAAACAAGTCAGCCCTCAACAAGTACAAAAAGTTCAAGATTGTATCATGTATATTTTCAGATCACAACGCCATGAAACTCGAAATCAACCACAAGAAAAAAATTGGAAAGGTAAAAAATACTTGGAGACTAAAGAACATCCTACTAAAGAAGGAGTGAGCTAACCAAGAAGTTAAAAGGAAATTAAAAAATACATACAAACCAATGAAAATGATATCACCACAGACCAAATCCTCTGGAATGCAGCAAAGGCAGTCATAAGAGGGAAGTGTATAGCAATCTAGGCCATTTATAAAGAAGGAAGAAAGGTCACAGATACACAACCTACCTTACACCTTAAAGAGAGGAAAAGGAAAAGAAAATAAAACTGCAAACCATCAGAAGACAGGAAATAATGAAGGTTAGAGCAGAAATCAATGCTATCAAAACCAAACCAAAACAAAACAAAACAAAAAACCAAAAAACAGTAGAACAGATCAATGAAACCAGAAGTTGGTTCTTTGAAAGAATTAACAGTGATAAACCACTAGCCAGTTTGATCAAAAAGAAAAAGGAAAGGATCCAAATAAAAAAAAATCAAGAATGAAAGAGGAGAGATCACAGCCCACATGGCAGAAATAAAAACAATAATAAGAGGATATTATGAGCAGTTATATGCCAATAAAATGGGCAATCTGGAAGAAATGGAAAAATTCCCAGAAACATATACACTACCAAAACTGAAACAGGAAGAAATAAAAAATCTGAACAGGCCCATAGTCAGTAAAGAAATCGATTAGTAATAAAAAATCTCCCAAAAAACAAGAGTCCCGGGCCAGATGGCTTTCCAGGAAAATTCTAACACACATTTAAAGAAGAGTTAACACCTATTCTCTTAAAGCTGTTCCAAAAATATAGAAATGTAAGGAAAACTTCCAAACTCTTCCTATGAAGCTAGCATTACCTTGATTCCAAAACCAGACAAAGACTCCACTAAAAAAGAGAACTATAGACCAATTTCCCTGATGAACATGGACACAAAATTCATCAACAAGATACTAGCCAACTGGATCCAAAAAGATACTTAAAAAAATTATTCACCATGAACAACTGGGATTTATACCTGGGATGGAGGGCTAGTTCCATATCCCTAAAACAATCAACGTGATAGATCACATCAATAAAAGAAAGGACAAGAACCACATGATCCTCTCTATAGATGCAGAGGAAGCATGTGACAAAATACAGCATCCTTTCATGATAAAAACCCTCAGGAAAGTAGGGATAGAAGGATCATACCTCGAGATCATAAAGCCATATGTGTAAGACCAGCTGCTAATATCCTTAAGGGGGAAAAACTGAGAGCTTTCCCTGTAAGGTCAGGAACAAGACAAGGATGTCCACTTTTGCCACTACTATTCAACATTGTATGGTAAGTCTTAGCCTCAAATATCAGACAATACAAAAAAATTAAAGGCATCCAAATTGCCCAGGCGGAGGTCAAACTTTCACTCTTTGAAGATGACATTATAGTCTATATGGGAAGCCAAAAAATTCCACCAAAAAACTTGTAGAACTGATCCATGAATTCAGCAAAGTTGCAGGATATAAAATCAACTCACAGAAATTGGTTGCATTCCTGTACACCAAGAATGAAGCAACAGAAAGAGAAATCAAGAAATCTATCCCATTTACAATTGAACACAAAAAACATAAAATACCTGGGAATAAATCTAACCAAAGAGGTGAAAAATCTATACACTTAAAACTATAGAAAGCTTATGAAGGAAATCTAAGACACAAAAAATGGAAAAATATTCCATTCTCCTGGAATACAAGAACAAATATTGTTAAAATGTCAATATGTCAATACTACCCAAAGCAATCTACATATTCAATGCAATACTTACCTATCAAAATAACACCAGCATTTTTCACAGAGCTAGAACAAACAATCACAAAATTTGTATGGAAAGAGTAAAGATCCCAAATAGCCAAAGCGATCTTGAAAATGAAAACCAAAGCTGGAGGCATCACAATCCCAGACTTCAATCTGTATTACAAAGCTGTAATCATCAAGACAGTATGGTACTGGCACAAAAGCAGACACTCAGATCAATGGAACAGAATAGAGAACACAGAAATAGACCCACAAACGTATGGCCAGCTAATCTTTGACAAAGAAGGAAAGAATATCCAATGGAATAAAGACAGTCTCTTCAACAAATGGTCTGGGAAAACTGGACAGCAACATGCAAGAAAATGAACCTGGACCACTTTCTTACACCATACACATTAACAAAATCAAAATGGATGAAAGACCTAAATGTAAGACAGGAAGTCATCAAAATCCTCAAGGAAAAAGCAGACAAAACCTCTTTGATCTTGGCCGTAGAAGCTTCTTACGCAGCACATCTTCAGAAGCAAGGGAAACAAAAGCAAAAATGAACTACTGAGACCTCATCAAAATAAAAACCTTCCGCACAGTGAAGGAAACAATCAGAAAAACTACAAGGCCTCCAAGGGAATGGGAGAATATATTTGCAAATGACATATCAGACAATGGATTAGTATCCAAAATCTATAAAGAACTTATCAAACTCAACACCCAGAAAACAATAATCCAGTGAAGACATGGGCCAAAGACATGAATAGATGCTTCTCCAAAGAAGACATCGAGTTGGCCAACCAACACATGAAAAAATGCTCAACATCACTCATCATCAGGGAAATACAAATCAAAACCACAATGAGATACCACGTCACACCTGTCAGAGTGGGTAACATTAATCATTCAGGCAACAACAGATGTTGGTGAGGATGTGGAGAAAGAGGATCTCTTCTGCACTGCTAGTGGGAATGCAAACTGGTGCAGCAACTCTGGAAAACAGTATAGAGGTTCCTACTTGCACACTGCCAGGCTTGTGGTGCTGCTTCAATGGGATCTTATTAGCCAGGGTGGATCTGCAAGGTGCACAGGGGCAGGACGGGCAGGCTTAGTTAGCTTTGCCATG
This sequence comes from Panthera pardus, assembly GCF_024362965.1. Taxonomy (NCBI): domain Eukaryota; kingdom Metazoa; phylum Chordata; class Mammalia; order Carnivora; family Felidae; genus Panthera; species Panthera pardus. The sequence goes on along the minus strand of NW_026526677.1, from coordinate 79,761,718 downwards.
GGTGATCCCCTGTGGGAGGGACTCTGCAGCACCAGGACAGAGGCAGACCTGTCAGAGGGATAGATCCACAGAAGCACAGTGTTGGGCTTTTGGGTGGTACAAGCAAGTTTGGTGATGGGAACTGGTTCCCTTTGGAATTTCGGCTGGGGGATGGGAGAGGGAAATGGCTCTTGCCAGTGCCTTTGTTTCCCCTCCGAGCTGAGGTCTGTCTTCCAGGGCTCAACAACTCTTCCTCCCGTTGTCCTCTCGCCCTCCCCGCTCTCTGAGAGCAGAGCTGTGACTTTTTAAATTCCAGATGTTAAGTCCCGCTGGCTGTCAGAACTCACAGAGTCCGGCCCCTCCATTTTTGCAAGAGGCTCTGCTTTGCCTGTCAGGCTGCCCATCCACCGCCCTGGCTCCTTCCCA